>NC_072398.2:84392500-85642500 GCF_028858775.2 Pan troglodytes
CACAGGGCCAGCAGCAGACTGTGTGCCTCAGAAAACAAATGAATGCATGTATACACACGCACACTTTAGACACACACATACCCCCCATGTGCTTTCCAGTGCCCAGACACCTCCAAATTCGATGACAGAAAGAGTGTGCCAATGTGGGTATATTCATTGGATAAGACAAAAACAACATTACTAACAGTAATCTAAAACAACAGGTCTCAATTCACTGGGACATGGCATAGCATCACCTGGAGAGCTTTCCAAAAATACAAATGCCTGCACCTCCCCATATCCAGAAATTCTGATTCAGAGCATGCACAAATATTAAAAAGGTCCCCAGGTAATTATAATATGCCATATACCTACTCCCTGATTTCCTGTAGAGACAATATTTACAATGCCAATTAATAGCCTAAAGCTTTTACTCAGGACAAGTAAAAATGGCTACCACTTCCTGATGTCCAGGTTCTGGCTGTATATTTGTCACAGAACTTCATTATATTCAGAATCATGGTTCACATTCCACAACTGGCTCTACACATCAGACCATGAGCTTTCTAACCCTACCTCTAACAGAATGAAACACAGATAGAAGAATTTCTCCTAACCCTACCCCAGATTTAAACCTGAATGAGAGTGATAGAAAAATGGCTCCTCATTGAGTTGCTTGCTCCTGGGACACCACCCTAACCATTTGTTCTCTCTCACAGACTGGCATTTCTGTGTAGGTCTCTTTTGCAGCTCCTGGTAGCCCCTAGCTTGTTCAGTTTATCAGATCTGACGGGGTCATTGCCTGTGAGCAAGGCTGAGTAGAATTCTGAAACACTTTTTTTTTTAATCAACCAAAAGTTGTCATTTGGCCAGATCCTGAGGGTGAGCCCCTCCTTACTCAGTAAAGCTGAGTGTGATTCAACTTGGAGGAGAGGGACTTACTATGAAAACTAGAAAAACAGGAAAACAATTTCAGTTTTAAGAGACCAAAATTATGCCTTACTTGCAAGTCACAACATTTTTACATTTTGAAATCTAAAATTCTGAAACAGACTTCTTTTTCAAAACTAATTCCTGCCACAATGATAAGAGTCTTTCAATATCTCCACCATATTCACATAAAGTCAAAGAGTCAAAAGCATTCTGAGTCTCCGGCAACCATCAGTCAGGCAACCTCTGTCATTGGCTCTGATGTTACGAAGTGGTAGAGGTGGGCTGGGCTCATCCTCAAAGCCTAGGCAATCCAGAGTTTGGCTGCCCATGTGCTTCTATGTCATTGCCAGGTGAAAACTCATGTGATAACAAGAAGCACAGTGATTCCACAGAACCATTTTGAACACTCCATTTGTCACCCAAATCTTAAATACTCCTGGTTGTCAGGTATTCCTCATGGGCCTATATGTACCAGAGTTAGTCCTATGGGAACAGCGCCCATTAGTGAAGGTCACCCCACCCTGACCACTCAGAGTTATGTCCTCAAAGTTCCTAAATGTGATACAACTGGAAGCTTTAATTGGCAGATTTTCACCCCAGGCATGGCTATCTTTGTGGAGGTTGTGCATGACAAATTCTTTTGCCCAAAACACCTAGATTCTCCAAAATTACCTTGAATATGCTGCAATGCCAACAATGCAAGTTTTTATTACACATTAATGTATATGGCAAATTTAGAGTCAAAAAAGAAGGTAAAACATGCCACATTCGTGGTAAGTCCAAATGGAAACACAACTTTATCCACAGTTTAGGAATCAGACTTGGATCTGACTTCCAACTCTGTGCCTTAAAGCATGTGTCCCCTTGGGCAAGGTACTTACTTACTTTGAACCTCAGTTTTGAATCTACGCAAATGGGGATAATGTCATTTGCCCTGATATTCTTTTTGAGAATTAAATAAACAAATATGGTGTCTGACACAGTACATGCTTAATAAAAGATTGCTAGTATAGTAACAGTTGTTATATAGATTATCTTCTCGCTGAAGTTATGCTAGGTACTACTTCTTAGTGAAGAACAAGTCCTGGACAGGGAGCAGGTAATATTAATTCCACTTACTGCTCTGAAACCACCATCTTCCCCTAGACAATGACTATTAACTTGTTTTTGAGCTCTACCTCTGATGCCTTCAGCCAAGGCACACCTGTTTCCAGGTAAGACTAGATGAAATAAATGCTTTGTTTCATTTCTCCATTGGAAATGAGGTCTTGGTCTATGCTGAGGATGTGTCAGGGGTGTGTCTGTTCTAAGTTTCTGGAGCCACTGCACACCTGCTCGAATAGCTGAAATGCATACTCCGACCATCTCAGAGCTACAGAAGTCCCAGTTGCTGCTGGAAGTATTTTTAGCTGCATTATTTATTTGAACACCTGCCTGACAATCCTAGACAGAGCTCAGTCTGGGAGGGGAAGGGCCACCAGAACACCCAAGCGTTCCTTCCCAATATGGTTGCATTTGCTAATCTGTACCCACCCTGTGGCCAAGAAGAGCCTTTCTCTTCCCAAAGAGTGGTTCTGATCACAACACACCACAGGCAAATAAAAGTCTCCAAAGAAATACCTCCAGTGTCATATTCTTAAACAGGACCTCATAAAACCCAAGAACCTTAATGCCAATGCCATGTGAAACACTGAGCCTCTCATCCTGGCAGCTATGAACATATCAGTCACCCTCAGCTATCCTTCCGGTGGTGACACACTACTAACCAATATCACTTCCTTTATTTTACCCGTACAAAAACTGAGATGCAGAGAAAATGGCTATAAAAATGCTGTCCTCTTTCTGACCATTCTGCGTTCGTGTATTTGGTTCTTCTCAAATATAATGTCCTGCTGCTGACTTCAACCATGCCCATTTTTCAGTTCATAGCCTCAACTCCTTTCTCTTAACTATCAACTCCCCACCACAACCACCCTGAAACTTAACTGCTGTCTGTCTCCGAAACTGCATATTGTCTGTATTCCAGTATTTAATGTTTTAATTATGTTCCATGTTGAACTGTCTGGCACCCAGGACGTGCTCAACAAATTGAAAGGATGATTTTTAGGTCTTGTAAGAAAGATACTATGCATGTTTTGGCTTTTATTTTTTCTTTAATAGATTCTTTTTTTTTCTTCTCTTCGTGTATTTCTGTGTGTGTGTGTGTGTGTGTGTGTGTGTGTGTGTGTGTGTGTGTGTGTAGAGATGACATTTCCCATGTTGCCCAGGCTGGTCTCAAACTAGGCTCAAGCGATCTTCCTGCTTTGGCCTCCCAAAGTGTTGGCATTACAGGTGTGAGCCACCACACTTGGCCTTTCACAGCTTCTAACTCAGTACCAGAGACTTATCAGGTACAGAATAAAAGGTTGCAGATTGACTGAAAGCCCCTCTCAAGGCTGCACTGCCATCTGCCATCATTAGAATGTTTACAGATCAAAATTCTTGCTGCTGGCACTTAGGTCTGGCTCACCAGGTCATGCTTTCTCTGCTCATTCTGCCTTGGGCTAAATTGCCTAATTTTTCAATATGTAGGCTACATATTCTTTTCAATGGGGTAAGGATCTTATTATTTATTTAACTCACTAGAGTCTTAAGTGACTGTTTATGAAAGGTTCTGAGATCCCAGAAGGAACGATGTGGCATTTAGTGCAAAGCACCACTGCCTTGCATAGATCAGTGGGTGGTGTGTACAGACATACACATAAAAACACTACTTGGCAGTCACCACACACATTGTTTTTGTATGATCTGAAAACATCTTGCTGGCATAATTCATAAGCAGAATGTCTTTATATTTAATGACCCAAATATGCCAGTCACGTGCTTCTGAAAAGCAAGTTAGATCCAATAAAACAGCAATTTTGTTAACCCTCCTCACCACCACCCCACTAAAATAATCTCTGCTTTAAATTCTGACCTCTCTGAATGGCTTCTTTGAGAAGTATAAGTGGGCAATAGGCCTTTGTAAGCCATCATCTCATAGTGTAGGCATGAGAGGAGGCGTGGAATACAAATGGTCCTGGCAGTGCGAGTTATAGACCCAAAGATACAGATTTTTAAGGAACTGGTAGAATTTATGCTATGAGAGGAAGAGTTTATCCCGGCTTAGACTTCTGAGTCAGAGAAATAGACTCAAATAATTCACAAAATCCTATTTTAGAAGAGAACAGTCATCCAGTCCAGTTATAGACTTTGAAGGCATGAGCTAGTCAAGCAAAAGTAGACCTTCAGCAATTACTTATCCATTTAACAACTATTTATCAAGTACCTATTATGATCCAGGTATTATTCTAAGCACTAGACAACAACAGGAGTTAGATAGATAAGGTCCCCCAGCATGGTCCTGTCTCTTCCCTTCTTCAGGACAAATGACAAGAATGCCATAGCAATATGCTGGGGAGGGTTCTTGGGCAGCTAAGAATACACCAACTCCTGCTACTGAGAACCTCAAAATCAACTGACCCTCAAGATCACTAGGCCTTCCCAGGTCTTCATGAACAACCAACTACAAAGAAAACAAATGACAATAACAAAACTCCATGATTATAATCAGACCTCTGCAGTACCGAAAGGTCTTCCATATACTACCAAAGATATCATCATCATTTTTCACTGTTTCTCCTGAAAGATATTTAAGAAATGAATGGCTGAGAATGGGCACACAACTTAGAAGAAAAATCATTTAATTCTGAAAGAGTCATCACTTGCAAAGCCCAATTAAAAGTCATATTCATTCATTCATTCAACTATTCAATAGTGAACATTTATTGAGCAGCTCTGTGTGTAGAGCACTTTATGAGTTAGGTGCCTTGGGAAATACTGAGATGGATGGCACAGTCCCAGCTCTTGAGGAACTTAAAAAAAAAAATCAATGGGGAAATTACAATCTTCATTTTACAGATGAATAAACAGTGGCATGGACAGTTAAGGGATTTATTTTGAATGCTTCATCATAGAACTAAATCACAAAATACTCATCAAAAAGATGCAAAAGCACTCAGCTAGAAGGTAGAATATCCTAGCTCCAGTCCTGGTTCAGACTCACTGGTCAAGTCCATCCCCTTTCTTGGGTTCTAATACCCTTTACAAAATGAGTGGGTAGTCTTCAGAGTGGGTTCTTCCAGCTCTAGGACGACATAATTCTAACACTTGTGAATAGTAAGGTTTGGTGGTCAGAACTAAAGAACTCAGTCTCTTGACAAAGGGAATGACGTTTAATATGAATTGTTATTGAGAGAATTTAAAGTCCCACCTAAAGGAATATGGAAGCTATTCCATTCCACTGGCTATGATTGCATTTGTTCTTAGAAGATGCTCAGGCCTAAATATCTTCTTCAGTGGACTTTCTAACTGGTATCTCTCCTATCTTAAAATAATGATAAGGAAGGCTGCAGCCTTTCCCTACATCTCCCTTCAGCCCCTGCTAAGTATCTATAACACAGGGTAATAAGTGTTTGCAAGAACTACGTTGCTCCCTGTAAGAATAACTGTTCCAACGATAATGTAACTCACCTATGTGTGATGTGACAAACGGGGGCTTAGCCTACATGTAAAGAACTCTTAATTAAAGGTTTAATAGACAATGAGAGGCTTGAACTAGATCATACATGTAAGATCCCTTCCGGCTTTGGCTTTCTATATTACTATGAATTCTGTGAAGACAATATAAAAGATTTCTTTATTGAGTTAATCAGGGAATCTAGAGCATTAACCAAAATCATTTATATTTGGCTTATCAGTGCTTACTTCCAAAAAAGAATAATAGGAATTAGTGTAGAAAAACCTTAGTTTGGATCTTTAAAAACAAACTGTTTAATAATTTCACAACATTTGGAACCCTCCCCAGAGCTGTTCTCTGAACTTGGATGATGTCTCCTAAATTGCCAGTCAGCTGGCCATTTTGCAACACGTGAGCTGTGAAATCATATATGTGACGATCTAAATGACAGAAGAAATGGCTTTGAATCCTTTTGTTTATATTTAATTTTTCCCTTCCTGCTTCGACATATCATTTGTCCTTAACACTTTTATTTTTTGGTCCTAGAGGCACAGGTGGTTCTTATTTCAGGCTGTATGAACAGTTCTGCTATTCAAAGATTAATGAATAAAAGGGCCTTGTAAATAGATTAGCATGATAATGGTAATAATGTTTTCTGCTGCTTTCTGCTGCCTTCTGTGCCTACTTCAATCTGTGTGCCCCTGAAAATGCCTCCCCTCCCCCATGCACGGGTTCCTTTCCCCTCTTTCCCACCACCTGATTCTTTCAGTCTTAGGAAGACAAAGTGACTCATGAATCAGGCAGCTGTACAGAAAGCAACGAGAGGATGGAAGGAAGGGGGAGAAGAGGGGTGGAGAGAGACAGAATAGAGAGTAAAAACCCTAATGTACTTTAAGATAGGAAGGTTTATGCAGAATGTGGAGAAAATACAAGACTCCACTTTTTAATGCAAACAATATCTTCAATCTTCCCCTTCTTTTTATGACACTTGCTGTCTATCTATCACCATTGGAAACTTACCTGTTTTTATTTTAATCTCATGTTCCTGACCTTCTACACATACTTTTTATCATAGCTGTTGGAGAGCCATGTTGGAGGTCAAGATTTTAGAGAATTACATCTAGAAGCAAAGGCTAGTTACAGGTTTGGCTTTTCTCTATCACTACATAGAGACAAGTTCAAAGGGCCTTTCCTTGAAGGTTTTACCAAGAGGCAGAAACTTCTCTGAAAACTTACAACTCCTCCCTAGGGATTTAGTGTCAGTCATTAACGAATGACTTGGTGGGACCCCTGCTGACATCCTCCTTGAGCCTCAATCAATGTAAGGAGACTGTAAGGATCTCCACACTCAAGACTTGCCTGTGCTCCTTTCCTCGTAGCCTAACCCATCATCTGGCCTCTAGGCATGTGTAAGGATGATGAGTTGGGCAGGGCAAGTCATTCTGGAGGGATGCCATGAAGTCGTCGTCCAGGCAAAATGGATTTAGACAGAAAGCAAAAGTCAGTCCCTAGAGCAGGACAGAATGTGGAAAGAGACCAGTCTTTCAGAACCGCACACCTATGCCTGCCTGCCTAGGTGGAAAGTCCAACTGCACGGAGACGCTGAACCGAACAGGGAACGGGCCCACACACCAGGCCAGGAAACAGTCACTTCCCTTCCTTTGTCTCCTAAGACCTGCACGTGTTTTCCCTCATTTGAAGGGAGCCCGGAGCACTGGAAGCTGGGCTGACCCTCTGCCTCTCGTGGTGATTAACATCCCCCTCCGCCTCACTCTGACCCCCAAGGGGGCACACATTACTATCCACCCCACCTCCTGCCTCTGTGCCTTCCGATATCAACCGGGAAAGGAAAATCTAAAAATAAAGCCAGGGCCAGAGTGTGTACCACTCGATTGGGCTCCTGTGCTCACAGATCTGCTTATTTTGGCCTATCTCTCCCCAGCGATAAGGCTGCTAACAGCCTGTTATCAGCCAGTCGGTGAAAATGTGCTCCAGCCTGATTAGGCCTCAGTCTTTGCCAAGGTTATAAACAGCCGTTATCGTTTTCCCGAACAGAATAATCCGGACAGTATCAGCTCAGAAACATATGGGCCACACAGAGAAGATAGCCGCTGACGGACACTTCATTTTAATTGTAATGAGTGGGTAGCAGCAGCCTGCAGACAGCAGACAGAGAGCTGCCCGACTGGCAGTGGGGCTTTTTTTTTTTTTTTTTTTTTTTAAATCTCTTCTTCCTTCCCTGGGTTCCAACGCCTAAGCTGCTTTGATATTCTGGGTGGCATAATGAAGTGGCCCCTCCCCCAGATGTTACCAGTCACCAACCATGACCCTTCCCTGCAAGGCAGATGGGACCCTTCTGATTCTCTTACGGTGGGGGGGGGTTTGAGGTGGGGGGGCAGACAAAAACCAACAACCAGCAAAGGGGAACCAGTACAGCTCTCCCTACTCTTCAGACAAAATTCAGTCTCAGTAACCTGTCCTGTCACCCCACCCTGCTCTCAGCCCCCACGGCCATGCTTCTTAAAGACCCTCGGCCTGTGAATGCCACATTTCAGTGTCCGGCAGACGGCAGGCTTTCAGCACATGATGGCTGAATACTTACGAATGGGGCATTTATAGCACTTCCTTCAGCCTTCCACATGTACACATATACATCAGGCAAGATTAAGCTTGCAGGGAACAAGCCTACGCATGTGGGATTTTGTGTTCTGAAAGCAATTTCCAAAATCTCCGCTCTCCCAATGCTCTTTCATGAGATTCGTTCCTCAGGCTTGACACAGAAATCCAACTGACTGGTGTGAGGCAAGTAGGAAGGTAGACGCGACAAAAAGAGAAAACTAGCCGGGCGCAGTGGCTCACGCCTGTAATCCCAGCACTTTGGGAGGCCAAGGCATGTGGATCACGAGGTCAGGAGATCCAGACCATCCTGGCTAACATGGTGAAACCATGTCTCTACGAAAAATACAAAAAATTAGCCGGGCATGGTGGCGGGCGCCTGTAGTCCCAGCTACTCGGGAGGCTGCGGCAGGAGAATGGCGTGAACTTGGAAGGCAGAGCTTGCAGTGAGCCGAGATCGCGCCACTGCACTCCAGCATGGGCGACAGAGCAAGACTCTGTTTCAAAAAAAAAAGAGAAGACTGATGATTAAAGTTTTGGTGAAAGGGTCACCTGTCTGCTTCTGGGTCAGCAGAGGTCTTGGTTGCTGACAACTAGGCCCTGGTTCACTGCTGTTGGTACAAAGTCAGCAGCCACCCTGTTCTTTCATAGGGTGATGTATTTTCCCCCCTCAAGTGTTACCATAAACAGAGTGGTAAGAAATGAGCAGAAGAAAAAAGAGAAAGGGTTGACAGCAAGAAGGTACAAGATGAAGAGTGCATCTCTCCCTGCATTGAGCAGCAGATGCACTCTGTGTTGCCCCTATTGTTGCTAGACTAAGGTTCACGCCTGGCTGGCCAAATGGGGTCAACAACAGCAGGTGGGACTTGGAGGAAGGTAAGCCATCACGCCCTGCCTCGCACTTAGTCATCCCTGTTCATTCTTCTCATCAATATTCATGTTTCACAATATTTCAAATAATTAAATATCCTCAACTTGTTCTTCTTTTCCTGATCCTCTTCTCTATTTTACTCCCCTCTCTCCTCCTTAAACCCTCAAGGCTTTTCTCCGTTTTACCAAAGAAAGCTAGCACCGCCAGGCGTGGTGGTTCACACCTATAATCCCAGCACTTTGGGGGGCCAAGGCGGGCAGATCACCTGAGTTCAGGAGTTTGAGACCAGCCTGACCAACATGGAGAAACCCCGTCTCTACTAAAAATACAAAATTAGCCAGGTGTGGTGGCGCATGCCTGTAATCCCAGCTGCTTGGGAGGCTAAGGCAGGAGAATCGCTTGAACCCAGGAGGTGGAGGTTGCAGTGAGCCGAGATCACGCCATTACACTCCAGCCTGGGCAACAAGAACAAAACTCCATCTCAAAAAACAAAAAGGAAAAAAAAGAAAAAAAGCCAGCACCTTCCACTGCCTGCCTACACACTCAATATATTCAATAGCATTGAGGACATCCCCCAGTTTAAATTCAACCTCTGGAGTCTTTCTTATAACGAAGAAAAAAACTGAAAAGAGAAAATGGAAAAACGGCATATGAATCTAAAAGAAATTCCCTCTGATGTGTGATGCTGCTGCCTCCCTCTTTTTTTGACATCAGTTTCAAATTCTGCAGAGAAAGGATGATGTTGCTTTGTCCACGAAGAAACAGTCACAATAGGTAATACTCACTGAACACTGGTGTATGTGTCAGACACTGACCTAAGCATTCTACATAAATTTGCTCATTTAATTCTCAAAACAATTCTATGATTCACACCCAGGTGGGCTGCTCACTGCTGCATCTATGCAATTCTAGGGACTCCTGGGCCTCACACCCAGGGAGCACCCTTTCCCAGCAGCCTGAAGAGGCCTGTGTCAGCTTGGCCACCCACCCCATCTCCATGCTTTCCTTCTGCAGATTTACAGGGACTGGATGCAGACAGCACTCCGGACCCGAGACGACTTCTGGTATTTCACTGTCAAGTGAAAATTGAGTCCGTGGTAATGTTCCTGCAATAATATCAAATTCAAAAGGGAAAGACGACGGAAATTCTGCTGCCAGCTGAAAGGAGCCTGAGGCACATTTTTGTTTTAATTCTTTTTTTCATGGCTTTTCAACACCTGCCTTCACTCTTCCACTCTCCCAACAAAATATGGCTTAGGTTGCCTTGCAGTATTAATAAGAGACTGGCCAGCAGACCTATGCAAGAAATTGCAGTGGGTGGTCTGCATGCAATGTCTTGGTGGTCTTGAACTCGGTCCTCTGACAAAGTTCAAGGTTACAGTGGTCTTTCCTGAGTTGCCATCAGAATCTGAAAATATCCTGGAAACATGAGAATCCCCCGCTGAACTCATGAGTTGGCTCAGCCGTTGTTTATTCAACTTAAAAGTGTTTTTCCCCCTTTTTCTATTTTTGTTTTCTTATGCTTTCTGTTTCACTGGACCCAGCTTTGTCCTTGCACAATTTCGAGTGAACAAGACTAGAGGATTTCCTGAAATAAGCAACTGGGCCTATTTCTCCAGCGGTCCTGCTTCCCATTTTGTCCATGGCCACCTTCTGCTGATCAGCTTCCACTTTCTTAGAAAGAAGACTAGCTTGCTCGGAGTTACACAACAGAGACAAATGGAGCCTTGAGAGTAGCAGATAGACAAAAGTGACCAACAAAGTTAGGTGTGCTGCAGCCTTCCTGTGTCTGCCACATCACTGACATTATGAAGTAGCAGTCCCCATGAGTACCATGACTACTTCTCAGAGTATCTATGGCACCACTGCCATCGCTGATTTGCTGGGGTGTCTCCGCGGCTGTGTGTACACCTCAAGGACTAGGACACTGTCTTCCTCTAGTCAGTATCCCCAGCACCTACCATGGTACCTGGCATACAGTCAGCACTCAATAAGTAGTGGTTAAAATGAAGAAACAGATTCAGCGCAAACCTGCTCAAATGGGTGTTCAAGGCCAAGTATTTTGGAGATAGCCTAGATTCAAACTTGGCATTTTCTAACTTTGTCTTGGTTACTTCTTTAGCCTCAGTTTCCTTATCCCTAAAATGGGTATAATATAATCACAGTACCTGTGCCATATATTTGTTGTAAAGATTGTATATGTTGATGGATGCAGCTGGAGGCCATTATCCTAAGTGATTTAACGCAGAAACAAAAAATCAAATACTGCACATTCACACTTACAAGTGGGAGCTAAACAATGGGTATACATGAACGTAAAGATGGCAACAATAGATACTGGGGGTTCCAAAAAGGAGGAGGGAGGGAAAGAGCAAGGGCTGAAAAACACTCTCTTGAGTGCTGTGTTCATTATTTGGGTGAGGGATTCAACAGAAGCCCAAACCCCAGCATTATATAATATACCTATGTTAACAAACCTGCATATGTACCCCCCTGAAACTAAATTAAAAGAAAAGAAAATATTTTTTTAAAAAAAGACTATATATGTGTAAAGCACTTAGCCCAGCTCCTGACACATAACAGTCATCTGATAAATATTTCTTACTTAGGAATGACCATCTCTCACTCATCTCTATCTGCCCCTTACACAGCTACTACAGTAGTCAACCTCTCTTACCAAAGAAAAGGCTGCGTGCAGTCCAGGAACTCTGGTTCCTATCCCTGCTTTACTAGGATTCCAGCAGTCACTTAGTCACTCTGCCTCGCTCTGCTTCTGTGGCCTGCATCAGGCTGAGGTCACTCGGCCTCACCTAACTCACTTGCAGGTTGGCTACGACACAGCATGGCCTACCAGATGGGGACAGGTGTGGAAAAGCAAAATCGAGGCTATCAAATCTGCTGTAAGTCATGCTCCGGCAAAGCCACTTGAAGTCTAGCCTGCCATGGACCTTGCTGCATGCCTCGGGGTGCCTCAGCTCTCTCGAGCTCTGCCAATGCTCTTGCCTTAATGCAGGGCTTCTAATCAAGATAGCACAATCGAAAGCATTTGCTCGGTTCTTAGTCCTCACAGTGATCTCTATTTAGTGGGAAATTAAACCACTTTAAGGGGCTAACACCCAGACAACCTATAATGCCATTTCACTCGGACAAGGCTTCCCCATCTGGGAGCAGCACGTTTTCTTTCCTCTTCCTCCCACTGTCCCTCCAGTCTCCTGGGTTTTTATCTTCCTTTCTGTTTCTTTTCCCTTTTCCCAAAAAGGGTGTCTTGGCTTGGCGACTCTTAAACCCAGCTGCATTCCCGAGACAAGCTCTTAAGCATAAATTCATTCCAGCATTGGGTTCTTCTTATTCTCTTTCCTTCCTCTCACTATGTAGCTGGAGTGAATTCATAAACAGTTACAGTGGTTTTAGCACCAGGGCCTTGTATGAGACAGGATTACAGGGGATTCAGCGCTTTCTCTCTCTCTCTCTCTTTCTCTCTCTCTCTCTCTCACACACACACACACACACACACACACACATACACACACCACAGTGGTGTTAGTCTCATTAGCCACAATAGTGTTCTAATCTCTCCCATCTCTAGATTTGCCCTACCCCTGGCTTACTCAGTGCTCTCCTTCCTGGCCTCCTGTGGAAATACTGCCAAATAAAATAACAAAATATTCATATGGTAAGGCACGTTAAAACCTTGGGAAGATTTAAGCCAGGGCTTCATGTCACAGACGCTCCCTCCCATAATCTGTATTCCAATCTCGATGCCAGCGGAGCTGTGATCAGAATATCCAAGGTCTCATAAAAGATTCAGGGTTTACTGACTTCCCAGACATTTGCTGTTTCACGTTGTTCCTGCTCACTCCCTTTCAGCCTCCAGAGCCCACAGTCCCTTTCAACTCACCACTACAGATGGCAAACTGGCCAAGACCATCCACTAACTCAGGACAAACACAGGTCCTAAATCTTCCCTGGGAATTTAGCTGGGACTAGGAAGGGGTTTTCAGTTCTTTCAGTGGCTTCTTTTGTTTGACTAAAGGTTTATTTTTCTGTAATTGCATGCCTGCTGCCTCCTCCATGGTACCTGGAAGTGGGACTTTGAAACCCAGGAAGTTAACAAGACTTCAGCAAGATTCCCCCACTTAGCTATGAGTGCTTTTGAGGGTAGGGTTATGTGTGCCTGACTCAGAGTGTTTAAATCTTCCTGGTTCTCACTGTTACTTAAATTAGAGACTGTGTTATTTAACCTTGTAAAGCATCAAGGCTATAATTTGTAGAGAAGGCAGTTCACCAAATAGGGGCTATGCATATTGTCATATGTTCAAAAAAAGGTATATCATATATATGTGACTGCATGAATCCAGGCAGGACACAGCTATCATACATATCACCATACTAGAATGGACATTAGTAGTTTAAAAACTCTAACAAGATATATTATGATTTAAGGAAACCGTGCATAACTAAAGGGGTGATTGTGAATAGATCTTATGACTTACTAGGAGGATTACAATGGATATCCTAGCCAGACTCCACTAGTGGATTCTAATATGATTTGCTTTCCAATCATATAATTCATGCACAGCTTATCAGAAAGACATTTAGTGAATAAAGGAAGTCACACCATACTTCTTAAGGCATGATCTAAAAGGAAACACAAAAGGAAACCTCTGCCCTGCCTACAGAAGTTTCCAGAGGAGCCCAGTGACCCACAGAGATGGCAAGAAGAGGTGAAAAGACACACAGTATATGGCTAACACCACTCAGCCATCAGAGGTCATAGGGGCAAAAGAGAACGGTAGTTCCACTGAATAACAGAATTGAGACATTTTCAAGATACTCCTTAGTAAGTCACAAGTGTCTAGAATTTTTTTATATCAACCATAGAATTCCAAAACTCAGCAATCAAAAACCAAAAGGCCAATTACAATTTAAGTCCTTTTGAAAACATTTTAGCTTATTTCTGTAAATGCTATGGCCACTAGACAAATTAACACAGAATTCCAGATCAAAGTGCCATTCACACATAGGTACTTGAATAACATCAGGCAGCATGAAGGTGAACAGGTGCTATAAACAACTTATTTGAATGTCTTAAATGTATCTACCACGAAAACCTTCTGAAGAGGTTAAGGAATTCTAGAATACAAATTGAAAATTAAAGGCAAGTTGATGGTACCTCAAAATTGAACTTGTCAAATGAGAAAATTATAATCAAAATTGTCTTCGTACTTTTCATATCCTTCACTGTGTTAGTCACATAATATATACATATACATGTTTCTGCATATGCATGTGAAAAATCAAAAAGGCAAACACATATCAGCGGCTAATCATAACATAATATAAAAAGAATATGAGGTCTGGTTTCATAAGTCATTATATCCATAAACACATGTCCTGAGGCTTAAGTAAGCAAGCAAGGCATCTCCTTCCACATAGTGATATGATCCCCAAAATTTATATGAAAAATTTTAAAGATTGAGCTATGTTACATTCTTTGGGGGAAACACCTTATTTAAAAGCAGTCAACAGTCAGATATTTCTGCAAGTAAATAATCCTGTAATTCATCTTGTTTAGTAACAATATATTTTTTAATTACCAAACACAACCTATATTATTTATTTACAGTAAAATGTATTTTCCCCAGACATATTATAATACTGTATAGATGAATGGTTCTCAACTGGGTATAATTTTGCCTCCCAGGAGACATCTGGCAATGTCTGGAGGCATTTTTGGTTCTCACAATGGGGGAGTGGGGATGCTGCTGGCATCTATGGGTGGAAGCCAGGAATGCAGCTAAACAGCTTACAGTACACAGGGCAGCCCCCATAATGAAGGATCATCTGGCCTCAAAAAGTCAATAGTGCTGAGGTTGAGAAACCTTTTTATAGATTATCACAAATGTTACCAAATTTCTCAAATGATTTCCCTCAAAACCTTTAAGAAATGAAAAATGAGAAGTTGGGGAAAACAAGAACACCTTTTGGTAGTATTTTGATTATCAAAGTTATAGTTGCTTTTGTGAATGCAACAATATATTACTTCACCATAAAATATGCTCTTAAAACCTAACACTTGTACTTGCATTACACCCACACACTGAGAAATGCTGGAGAATCAGCAAGGATTTTAGGAAAAAACATCTACCTGAGACATCCTTCAATGAACAGAGGAATACCCTGACCAACTGTGTTAAAAGCAAATAAAGTAAGATATAACAAAAGCTAACTTTTTAGCCAGTGAAAAATAAACACATCTGGTACATAGAGTCCTATGTGTGTGTATCCATCCAATTCTATAGTATCAGAGCTCTGACATTCAGTAATATAATAATATTATTTTTGAGATCAGTTAAGGTATAAAATGTGCGTACTCTCAGTCTTTAATATTAATAAGTCTTGTAACTAGCAGTTTCTCATAGCTCCGAATTCTTGAGCACAACTACAAAGGGCACTTATCCTGAAAAATCTAATAAATTTACAGTTTTATATACTTCCTTCAATTGTAAAAGTCTTGTTCAATAAACTTTAAAATGCCACTATAGAGCAATAACACAGACAGTATAAACCCAGCCCTGGGAAAGCTGTGCAACCAGAAATTGTTCCCCTTTCTGCTAGAGCAATAAAGTTTTATATGTTTGAACTGACTGTAAAAAGGTTTGAATGTTGGCAACTGGGGAATAATCTGTCTTCTTTATAGTTATTATCATATTTCCCACAAGACCCCTTGGTCTGTGTCAATCCTTCTTGTATATGACACCTTTGTACTGTCAGCGAAAGCAAGACTACTTTACTTTTTTTTTTAACTATAGGACTTGTATCTGTTTTCCTTCAGATTACAGCTAACAGGAATAAATTATTTCTGACAAGCATCTATTGCAGCATTTTACCAAATAAAGCTGGTTGTGAGCTGCTTTTCCAAGAGAGGGAGGGACCTCCTCCCTTCTCCTTCCCTCTCTTTCTCTCATCTGATTCAAATGCAATTCAGGGCTGGTTAAATTGGAGGAAATGCCAATAAAAAGAGATTTGTAGGAAAGTTGCTCTGAATGCCAGACCCCATTCAACATGGTGGTTCAGTTCTCATGGGTGCAATTGGATGTGTGGAGAAGGGACTTAGGAAAAGGTAGGAGGAGGAATCATCCCTTTCCCTTCCTGACCTCTCTTAGATCTGAGAACATCTCTGCATGCACCTGGATTCAGGCAGCACACGGAGTCCAGCCAGTAGAAGTGGCCAGAGTTTCCCACATTCTGATTAACAGCCAGTGACGGAAGCGGTAGCTATGACCAGCAGGGGCAGACACCCAAGCTGTCACATGTACGCCTGGGCTGTTGACTAACTGGTCATCTCAGCTGAAATGAGTTCAGGCTCGTGGTAATGAGCAGGGAGCCATTTTGTACATATGTGTTTGTGTCCCTCTGCCAGGCCTGTCATGCCACAGATCAACAATACATGGACCTATACCCAGTAATCCATTACACATAAGGCAGCCATATGAACTAAATATATTCTCCTCTCACTCACAATGCTACAGCACCATCCTGAAGTTGCTCGGCTTTCCACCTTTTAGAATAACAAGAAAAAGGCACAGAAGATAAGAATAGATTTTTGTAGCCCAGCATGGAGGTATACGCCTATGGTCCCATCTACTTGGGATGCTGAGGCAGCAGGATCACTCCAGCCCAAGAATTCTGGGCTGTAGTGCGCTATGCCAATTGGGTGTCCACACTCAGTTTGACGTCAATATGGTCACCTCTTGGGAGCAGGGAACAACTAGGTTGCCTAAGGAGGGGTGAACCAGCCCAGGTCAGACACATAGCAGTCTGTGTTGACCAATGGTGGGATCGAGCCTGTGAATAGCTACAGCACTCTTGCCTGACAACATAGTGAGACCTTGTCTCACTCTTTTTTTTAATAATAGACATTTGCAAACATCAGGTTTTTAAAAATCCAAAGATATATATGGTTGGATATCAGTGGAACTGGCACCATAAGTTAATTACCTCTGCACTCCAGAATAGACAAAGTCTCTCCAAAAGACCATGAGAGTAAGATGATGAGTCATAATGAATATAGGCATATGCAGATACACACAGACATACACAATGTCAACGAGAAGAATAATTTTCCTCCTCATCCTATAGACACTTAACAGACCTGAAGGGACAGTCCTGGCATTTCCCTTTTAGACAAAGAAGTGATTTCCCCTCTGTCCTCTCCATCCCCCAACCACCTCCCCCTTTCATTTTCATAGTGCTTTAGAAAAGGGCTGATATTTCCTGCACTGCATTCACTCTACCTGCCACTGTAGAAGCACACAGTCAAGCACATGCGTGACACCCTGTTCATGGGGGTAGGGTGATTCTTAGATTATGGTGTATCTGTACAAGTGCACACACTCACTCACACTCAAGCCCACCTTGGTCAACTCAAAATGAAGAGTCAACTCCAATATGAAAGCTCTGATGTGGAAGGGTAAATGCCAAATGATGTCTATAAACATAGCAGTTCTACCAGAATGAGGTAATGCAAATAAGGCTGAGTCAATACAATGACATCTCAGTGACTTTGGAAAAAGCTTGAGCCCATGCCCATGAATGTGAGCTCAGGGTATCCTCTTATTTTCTCCTCACTAAACCCTACATGAATGTTCAGGTGCACATTATGATGCCTTCTCCATGCCCAGTTCAGGCAACAAACATTTTAATCTACATATGGAGAACATTAAAAAAAAAACCTCATCGTGGTAATTGTCTCATACTGCCAGCCAGGGCAAGGCATACTGTGCTCCCTCCTGCTCTTCTCTGCAACCCCCAGAACGGAATTACTATACAAGCTATACCTTTTAACAAAGGTGTACTCATGTGCACCTTAAAAGTTCTTAAATAGCAGCTGCCCACTGGAAAACCATATGTCCGTAAGAGATTTTTATTCTCTCCATGTCCCCTTCATGCACTTTGTCTATGTGGTTAAAGTTTACAAATTATTTACTTTTCAATAGGTTTTTAATATAGACCAAAAGGTTGTGGGTCTCAGTCATATGTCACAGTACCACTAATAAAAGCAATATCGGTGCTATTATAAAAAACTTTCTGAACACATAAAACAGAGATAGAAAATGACACAAATCATAAGTACAGAGCTCGGTCAAAAAATACAAAATGCTTTAAAAATGTGCACAATCAGTCTTGTGCAGGACCCATGTGCTGATGAAGTGAGGGCATTGGTGGCATTGTAATTACTCTTGAATAGTAGTGAGTTATCACCTTTAAGACCAGTAACTAGACCATCACCACAGGGGAATGGGAGAGAGTGTGAAGGAAGAGGTAGTTTCTAATAAGTGAGGTAAGTACCACAGGCATGGGATTCATTGACAGTGTTTGTGAAATACAGATTCCTAGACTCCTATCAAATTTGCTGGGGCAAGGCCCGTGAATCTGCATTTCATAAACACCCACACCCGCAGGGGTATTCTTGGAATTACTGAGCTTGGCTAACGAAGTACAACAGCAATTTCCCTGCTGAACCCCATCACACTTTCTTTTCTGAAACTGGAGTGGCACTGCCCTGACTTGCCCAGGCCTCAGCCATATCCATATCTGAGATAACAATTGGTGAAGTTCAAAAAATGGCATTGTGTTTCAACACAGAAAAGAAAAAGGTTTAGAAAAATAACAGATCAACAAGAAAGTACTGTCCTGGAAGCTCTGCCTCATTCTGACTTTCCCCTGAACTCTGCTTTCTACATATCTTACCACTCTATGTATCCTAGTAGGGGGAAAAAAAAATGCAAAAAGGCAAAGAGTCTCCTGAAAAGATCAGGAGTTGGAGCTTTACCTTATTATCTGACATGCATATATTGTTTCATTACTAACAGAAATAATGATAATACTTGGCTATTTGCGTAATGTTTTAGAGGCTACCACACTTTCATAGGCATGACTATGTTTAGTCTTGCTAATGAATTTATGAAGTGTTATTATTCTCATGTTACAGATGAAGAAACTAACACCCAGAGAGGTTCAATGACATGCTCAAGGCCACACAGCAGGCAACTGTCAGAGGCAGATGGGAGTCCATATCAACTAAGTGGCAATATACAGGGCTGGCCACCACCAAAACACAAAGATGGGTGAAAAAAGTCATAGAAACCCAACACAAGGGAAAAGCACCTTGTTCACTGAAACTGGCAAACCTTCAGTTTACTTCACCTACCTCATCCAGGAGAGTTGGGTCCCCTTCCATCATCCTATCTGCTGCAGGGTCTCCACCTGACACGATCACCTTTATTATTACCTCTGTACCATGCACTGTAACTAGACCATGAGGTAATAAAGATGATCACTGTCTGCTCCCGTGTCCCCCAACCTAGAGCAAAGCCACCACATTCTGGTCAGTGGTAAACAGCTAGTATTTGCTACGAAGAGTAGCAAGAAACCTTCGGGTGCCACTAAGAGAATCAAGTAACATGAATCTCCTCCCCTACGTAACCAAAGCACTTCTCTTAAGTCTCCAATGGAGAAATAACAGAACCTCACGCTCCCTTGATGTGCCTTCCTTGGCTTCTCCATAACCCAGCAATCCTGGCACATTCTGTCTCACACAGCCACGGGAGTCCCGTGTCCCTCAGGAGCTGCCAAGCTCTCTGATGTACAGGCTGCTAATACAGTGTTATTAAGAATGCGTTTGTCTCCACTCCTTTACACACGCTGGCTTCCCTGCCTGAAGAAAAGCCACACACATGCTCCCACAGAGGGACCCAGCGAAAAGCCCTGGAACCCACAAAGGGAAATCAGCATGCCAAGGGTTAAGCACACCCTGTAATAAGCATCTCTGTTCCGGCATGTTGCGAAAGCCCATTACCTCCCGCCACATTACCTCATTCATTTCTTATATGCGGATGGTTTATTTTCCCATGAGCACCCTGGCTCTCAGTATTAAGTCCCCTCCTTCGCCTCTATTTCTCTATCCATCACATTTAACACTCTGACAGTAACAGTCTATAATGTTTCTATTCTACAAAACCGCTCTGTCAACTCCGGGCTTCCAGAGCAGCAACTGAGGAAAATAAATAACATCAACGCCAGGGACGACAGCATCACAGCTCCCTTTCTGCTGGGCTTTTTTATATTATTCTACAAAGTGAGAAAGAATAAAGGGGATGGGGAGAGGTGGGAGCAACGAGAAGAAGAATTTTCCTCCTCATCCTATAGACACTTAACAGACCTGAAGGGACAGTCCTGGCATTTCCCTTTTAGACAAAGAAGTGATTTCCCCTCCGTCCTCTCCATCCCCTGACCACCTCCCCCTTTCATCTTCGTAGTGCTTTAGAAAAGGGCTGATATTTCCTGCACTGCACTCACTCTACCTGCCACTGTAGAGGCACAGTCAAGCACATGTGTGACACCCTGTTCATGCGGTAGGGTGATTATTAGATTATGGTCATCTTTTCTGGAGCAGGAGTCCAGTGAGGAGGTGGAGGTACTTTGGGGATCCACAATCTTTGTTC
Organism: Pan troglodytes; assembly: GCF_028858775.2. Classification (NCBI taxonomy): domain Eukaryota; kingdom Metazoa; phylum Chordata; class Mammalia; order Primates; family Hominidae; genus Pan; species Pan troglodytes. The sequence continues at coordinate 84,412,944 of NC_072398.2, forward strand.
TCGGGGAGACACCAGGCAACAGAGACTCTGGAACCCATGAGCAGGTAGAAAGGCGCAAAAACGTTAACTACTGAAAAATAAATCACTTTTGAAAGCTTGGCTCCCTGTTACTGGAGCTTTACCAAAACTATTTGTATTTTCATCATTTTCGATAGTAATCTTCTAAAACATGTTATATTTCCATCTAGCTTCTTTTAAAAAATATCTAGGTAGATAGATAGATAGGGATCTCGGACATTATTTGGCCTCCTCTTTGTGACCCACGTCATTTATCATTAGGAATGCTGATGATCACCCAGGCCCGCTGCTATGTGAGAGCACGCACGCCTATTCTGTATAGACTCAGTCTGCTGGGCTTTTTAAATTCTTGAGTCTCCTTTTTATGATTTTACTGCTTCTTCAAGTTTCCCCCTCTTCTGAGGTTGCAGTGCTATAGCTGATAGCATGGGCTGTGGTTCCAGATCATGGAAGCCAGACCTGACTACTGGCTTGGGACTTTGTTTCAAACCCCCCCTGTGCTGTGTCCTCACCTGTAAAATGGATGCAGTTGTGGTACCTCGTGTTCTAGGGTGGTTGTGAGGATTACCTGAGTGAATGCTTGGGAGTATTTAGGAGAGTGTCTCAGTTAGTAAGTACTTAGTAAATGTTAGAGATTATCATGTATATAGTCTGGCACAGGCTAGGAAGCCAGATAAACATACAATTAGAATCATATTTGAAATCAGAGGTCTTGAGTGGTGGCTTCTGGGCGCTCTGATGAGTCAACTGCACAAACTTAAGTACATGGGCCCTTAGTTTGGCTACACAGATATCCTCTGCTAGCATCCTGGCTCTCAGCTGCTTCAGATGGGGGAGGCTGGCAACATTGAGTCCTGAATGCCGAGATGTAAATCAAGAGACTAACTCAGGATAAGAAAAAAATGAGGGAACAGGGAACAAAATAAGAAAAACAGCTAAAAATTTCTCACTCAACACCGTCAAACACAATTCTGTAATTCCTTCTATTCAACCCCACAAGGCTGTTTCTCAAAGAATAAGAATGAGAACTACAATGTATGAAATTGCTTTGATATGTATGAAACACTCTGTGCTTATTATTTATACCAGTAAGACCATTATTATTACTCAACTTTGTATCGTAAAGCAGTCAAAATGAACTTCTAAATCTAACGGCATTCAGAGGTAGGAGTCTTGCTCTCACCCTCTACTGCTACCCGAGGGACCGTGGTATTTCTTTTTTCTATCTCAGGTGTGGCAGAATGGAAAAAAAACATACTGAGGTCCCAACCCTCTTAACAATCGGTGCCCTGGGAGATACAGGCACTTTAATTTCCCAGACCCGCTTCTCCCTTCCTAAAAAAGAGAAGAGCCCGACACTAGAAAATCCAAGTCACTTACCACAAAGCTTCAGAATAATGCCTGCATTCCAACCAAAGGGGTAAGTGAGACAAAAAGTTAAGGCCAACTGGGATCTAGCATGTCTGATACCTGGAGGCAAGGAGGAACTGGTTCCTGATACGTCTCTTCTTGTCTAGTTGAATTCCAAATATCACAAACAATCTAACCCACTGAGGCAAAGATCACTTCTGCTTTTATGACTTTTCTTTGGTCGGGGGAGGTGATGTGAAGACCACAATCAGGCTAAGTGATATTATATCCTTATTTTAAATGATCATATTTCATTACTGCTATTTGTAGTACTCTGTGACACTTTAATTTTCCTATTTTGATGATGGAAAAGCAAAGGTGACCTCAAGGCACCAAGTGGCTAAAGATGTCCCCCTAGGGAAGGCATGAGCCTTTCAAATAATTTCTTTGCAACAAATTAACATTGAGACTTCCTGTGTATAAAGGCATTGGATGCAAAAATACATAGGTAAACACAGTTTTTGTTTTTAAAAGTTTATAATTTAGTGAAGAGAAGGGGACGCATAAAAATGATTAAAATTAAGGGTTGAATAGAGGGTTGACATAGGATAGAAAAGGGCTAATTAAAGTTTCAGGAATTTTGTTATAGGAACATGGTAGAAGAGGTGATTAATCTGAAAGAGGGTCTTACTAGAGATTTCACATTTTCATAGAAAGGGTGACATTTGGGAAGCTGCCGTGCTTTCAGTTATCAAAGGCTCAGATTCTGCAGTCATTCAACCTAGGTTCTAATCCCTGCTCTGCCAATTCCTAGTCAGGTAACAGGGCAAATTATTTAATCCCTCTACTGGTCAGTGTAACAGGGACAATGAAAATACATACTTTATAGATTTTGCAGGGAGGATTAAATGAGATAACGAATGTAAAATAGCAGTGCTTAGTAACTAATCCCTAAATTAATATTAGCTATTATTATTTTAATCTTTCACCAAACCCCATGAAGTAGGTGATATTATCCCCGCTTGCAGTATTGAGAAGACGGACATATGAAAATTAGGTAACCTGCTAATGTCACAAAATAGACAAAGGATATAGAACACAAATTTGGGTCAGTCTGACTCCAAAACCCAAATTCTTTTCCACTATAATTTTATTCTGGTCCACTGTCACTCAATAAACTCTGACCTCCTACCAGAAAGAGGTCACTGGAACTAGTGAGCTCAGCCTAGGGACTGCCTGAAAACAGAGTATGATTCTAGCAGATACAGCGCTATCCTATGAAAGTCAGAGACAAAGCCAAAAGGAAAGTCAACAATTATACAGAAGTTATCACAACATTCAGTGAAACTCAAAAGATCTACCACAATCTGAAATGAAGAAAACTCTACCTGGCATCCAAATCCCCTCCCTTCCCTGATTTCCTTATTCCTATTAATTAATGCCAAACCCATTCTCTCAGGTAACAAATCAGAGAACTTACAAAGATAAACACATAGACAGACATGGGAGATATCTTAGAGTCTAGTCCAAACTTGCACACGATGCAGCAAACTCTACGACAATCCTGGCAAAGCCTTATTTCCGAGTTACATGACAAAGCCAGCATCTGTGACCACACCCTCCAGCCATATGCCTAACAGTTTTCGTTGTACTGAGTCATATCCCACCTCAAACTTTCTGTGGAATCCAAATTAATAAATGAATTAAATGATTCCGTCATCTTCAATTCATACCTTTCCTTCAACTTCCATATCTAGGTGGTTACCAGGCTCTGTCATTCTTTTTTTCAAAAACTTTTTGAAAAAAGTGTGATCTTTTTCATTCCCAAGATAGCAGATCCCAGATCCTTTTGTCTCCTGGCTGAAATCTGTTTCTTCACTCTCTCTACACTCTAGTACATCCGGCACATTTTTACCAGATGAGAAGTCCTTCAATCTAATTTCAGAACATGTCATCTATGCTCAAATAACGACTGGGTCTCCATTTATTACTCCCAGCTAGACATTCAATGACAGACTATCAATGGCAAGCACATGGGCCTCACTTTGCCTACTCTATCCTACTTCCTGTATTTTCCAATCAATGCACACCTTCCAACTTGGTCTAAACCACCATTTCATAGGGAAGTCCTACAAACAGACCATGCACATAGAAACTGAGATAGATATAAGTTTTGTGTAACATGTCAAGGGCCACAGAATCATTATAGATGAGCTAGGACTAGCTGCTCAAACTCCCTGTCCAGGGCTCTCTCGCTTTTATCTATTAAGTTATGATGTGGTACTAAAGTTGTCTGATTCTGAAGAATGTTGGGACCAGTGGATAAGATTACAGAGCACCTAACATATGTTCAGCCATGTATTAAAAATTGGGAGAAGAACATGAAAAGGCATTAACTTACAGTCCAACGGGGAAACGAACATGCTAAAAACACCATGTAATTATTATAAGCTACAATGAAGGAATATACAAGGCAAAGTGGATACAAAGGAAGAGGAATATCTAGAACTGGGTCAGGATACTCAGGCAAGGCCTCAGCCAGGATCTGAATGATCAGTAAGAGTGTTTTAGGGGATAACAGGTACAAGAAATCGCTAGTAGGAGACAATCTTCAAAGGTATAAGAAAGAAGTGGCAGGTTTTAGGTATTACAGGTAACTCAGTATATTTGTAGCATATGATGAGACAGAAAAAAATGGTGAGAAATAGCCCTGGTGAAGTAGGCAAGGACTAGATCACAAGGTTCATGTAGGTTATGCAAAGGAGTTTAGATTTCATCCTACAGACCAAAATGAATAATTCTCAGCAGACTGTAATGCCACTCTTTCTCTTCCACTAAAGAAAGCATATGGGAATTCAAGTGAGCGAAAGTGACATTTATATGGTGATAATTTGACTTAGCTTAAAATTTTAAATAATTTGCAAACCTTAGGTCTTGAACCATTATTAATATCAAAATTACTTGTGACATACTTCACAACTGATCATGGCACAACAGTTTTGAGATTCAGGACTGCAGCTTTTGACAATGGGACTTCCATCAAAGAATTTTGAATAAGGGTATAGCAAGCAGGTTAGCATGTTAAGAGTCTCCTGGCAGACCTCAGATGCGATGGGCTGCTCGAGGATATTACAGGCAGAGACACCAGTCAAGAGGTCAATACTGCTGAATGGGTGAAAGATAGTGAGTGCCTGACTTAGGATGACAGCAGATGGGAAGAAGGAGAAATGAGAAATAGTTAGAATGTGTTTAGTTTTATAAGTCTTGGCATAAAGTGTTCATTAAATGCTTGCTGGTAGTATCAACACAAATTGGCTAATGATTAGATGAAGGTAGTGGGAGGTGACATAGAAAAAGGTTAAAGTCTGATACAAATATTAGGTTTCTAGATTGGGCAGATAAAAGACGGAATACAGGAGGAAGACTTATTATGGATGGGGATTGATGAGGTCTGCTCTGGATTTATGAATCTGCTGAACATGGATATAGAGATGCTTGCCGGGCAGTTACATGTGTAGATCTGAAACTCACAAAAGCAATCTGGGCTAAACATATAGGTTTTACTTTACCATTTGTTCAATAAATACTTACTGGATACTTGCTTTAGTCCAGACATTGTACTCCTCACTGGGGATGCAGCGGTTGACAAAGAAGATAAGTCCTCTGTCCTCAGTGAGATCACAGATGGATGTATTTGTGAGCCATAGGTATTTAGTTGATAAATGCAGGCATACGAATACTTAGTGATGGGCTGAGGAGGCAACATTGAAGTTAACTAAGAAGGGCCAACCAAAGAGATATGAAGCAAACCAGAAGAATACAGAGATGAAGAAATGAGAATTATATAATAGAAAGGTTATCAGGATCAAATACAGCAAGAGTGTAGAATAAGGACTGAATTTGTCCACTGGGTGATTTCATAATCTGCAGGGGCAGAAATCTGACTTCAGCAAAGAAAACAAAGCACTCTAGAAGTTAGTTGAAAAAAAAAGCTAGAAATCTTAGAATTACTAGTCTCTCTGGTTCTGTGACATCTGAGATAGTCCTAAAGGTTTCATGGAGGTGGGACCTGGGTTAGGAGGTACAGAAGATACAGAGGACACTTTTAGACAACATCAAAACAGAATATGGCCCATAGAAGGAACCAGACTGGGAGAGCACTTTCACAACTCTTGTGAAAGGCAATCTTGGGCATAAGGTGCCTATGATTAGCTGCACGTTGTGAAAAGGCAGACATCATGGTGTTCAGAGCAGCAAATTACCTTCCAGGAGTCTATGGACAGATCTGTTCTTCATTGGCTACCTGATACTCAGGAAAAGCCCTTGCTATGTATGAACTCACTGGACCTGGAGAGCAAAAGTGTGTGAAGGCTGCAGATGGAATAACAGATATGCTAGATGACAGCACGCTAGAACAGCCAATGACACAGGTGCTACCTCTGCTCTGCCAAGTAAGGCAGCTCTAGGTAGCTCCCCTGCCGATGGAAAATGGTGGGGAGTGTCGGGTGTGGTAGCAAAGAAGGGGGAGCTGTGAAGCAACTGAAGTAGTATAAACACCTATAGAATAGTGGGGACCCTACCTAAAGCATGCCATTAAAATGTCATACTTTGCTCTCAAGAACGTAAGTCGCACTGTCCTAAATTTACAAGATCAACAACTTTTGATGCTTTCAGTGCCTGATTTGTTCTTCGGCCCTTCCAGGTATTAAAATAATTGTAATAGCTCCCTTATTCCTCAGCAGGCACCCTGTGTATCTCAGGGCCACCCTGAAAACCAGGCAAAGGCCATCTGCTTCACGCTTCCTCCCTTCTGCAACAGCGAGCATGAACCACAGGGCCAGTTCAGAGACAGCTCGTCTTGTACATCCAAGCTCTGCTCTGCTCTGCTGTTGCTTGTAGTTTAAATCTGCTGTGTTACAGTGGCAGTGGGGAGAAGAACCCTGAGCTTCCAACTCTTTCTTCCTGCAGAGGCCTGTGGGGCACACACAGTGACCTTGGCAAACAGTGGTCTCAGGGAAGGTCCCAACTGCATAGCCATAAACCTCTCTGGAGATTAGCACAGTTGGGACAATGTTCACAGAAGCCATATGCTGTGGTAGAAAGAACCCAATCTGGGCTAGTCTTGCCTCTACAACTTACTAACTCTATGATCTTAGCTAAGTTATTTATATTCTTCGATTCCCTTTCATGAAATTAGAACCTAGTAAAACTGTGCACCCCATTTAAAGGGTGACTGTGAAGACTGGGTAAGCTAATGCTCCAGAAAATTTCTTTGATTTTAACATTATTTTTGAGTAGTTAATGCATTTACAATATAAAAATACATCTACAATATACATTATGATCACCATACATTGCCAACTCTTGCTCCCACCCTTGTTTGGCCCTGTTAACCCTATGCCCCACCCTCACACCTGGCCTCTACTGATAACCATTTTTCTTCATTTCTTGCTTATCTTTCCAGCATTTCTTGAAAGGGTTACTTTAAATATAAAGTGCTGCATAACTTAGTTATCATTATTATAATTGAAAAGTAGGAGGGGAGGGAGGGGTGGGGTGGGAATGGAGGGTTGTGTTATCTATAAGGGGTCCCATTTCCTCCATGAAAACCTGCCTCATTATATCATAGTTCACGCCCTCCCTTTCATTCATCCGTGCATCCATTCAACCTATATTTGTTAAAAGCCTGCTATACTCAAGGCAATGGGCTGAGTGACAGCATAAAAAACACTAAAATCATGTAAGTACATCTATGGCACTTCTGAGTTCACACCATCCTCACTTACACTTACCCTCATGATATTCACTTCTGCCTGGGTATGGGCTGCCTATGGCCACTTCTGCCTGCGTATGAGCTGCCTATAGCCAGCTGTCTACGTACACTTTGTATTTCCCACAGCATATAATGTGGTACACACAAGCACATATACAGGTTTAGTATCTCTTATCCAAAATGCTTGGGTCAGAAGTGTTTCGAATTTGGGATTATTGTCTTCAGATTTTGGAATTTTTGCATATACGTAATAGTGTCTTGGGGATGAGACCCATGTCTATACACAAGATTCATTTGTATCTCATATAGTTTACACACAGACCCTAAAGGTAATTTTATATAACACTTTAATGATTTTGTACATAAAACAAAGTTCTGAGTATGCTTTGACTGTGTAGTCACCTGAGGTCAGGTGCAGAATTTTCCACTTGTGGCATCATGGTGGTGCTCAAAAATTCTCAGATTTGGGAGCATTCTGGTTTTCAGATTTCCAGATTGGGGATCTGTGGAAGACACTCAAATATGCCTGCTAACTTGAGCTGCTCACAGGCAAGAAGTCTTATTGTATGGTGACGCAACGTCAGTTGGGTGATCTCGGACCCAGCAGCCTTTCTACCAGTGCTTGAGAAAAGCCAAGGTTGCCTGCAAGCTCTCTGCTCTCTATCAGTGCCCTGTGGTAGCCCCTAGCCTAGAAGACGCTTCAGCCTCAGGTGTGTCTAGATGGGACTGAAAGAGAATGGGTCTGTCTATAAGTTCTTGCTTGGCAACTGGAAGTGATAGAGCTGGAGGAAGGAAGCTTAGAACACTCTAAAACACAGTTAAAATTATCACAGAGAGAAAATTACTCCTCATAAGGAAATGTCATATGCCCACAGTACTCTAGTGTGATTTGTATTATGTCAGGATGTGATATTCCAGATATTCCAGCACCAACTATGCTAGACAACTTTTCAAGATTAAACAACTCTCACCGGGCACAGTGGCTCATGCCTGTAACCCCAGCACTTTGGGAGGCCAAGGTGGGAGGATCACTTGAGGCCGGGAGTTCGAGACCAGTTGGCCAACATGGCGAAACCCCATCTCTACAAAAAATACAAAAATTAGCCGGGCATGGTGGTGCATGCCTGTAATCCCAGCTATTCAAGAGGCTGAGGCAGGAGAATCACTTGAACCCGGGAAGCAGAGGTTGCAGTGAGCCGAGATTGCACCACTGCACTCCAGCCTGGGTGACAAAGGGAGACTCTGTCACAAAAAAAAAAAAAAAAAAAAAAAGATTTAACAACTCTCGATCACTTTACAATGCATCCTTGAGTTGCCCTTCAGAACCCCCTGCATTTTAAGGATTCCCCCTCATTTGGGCACTCAGGGACTTTGTGACTTCAAACTGTAATGCAGCCAAGCCTCTCCGAATCTCCACCGCATCATCTGTAAAACAGGGGCATGATTCCTAGTCTACCTGTGTTGTCAGATGCTGATGAAAATCAAACAGGTTAACATATATTGAATATTGGTGTGATATGATGAAAATCAAACAGGTTAACATATATTGAATATTGGTGTGATATGATGAAAATCAAACAGGTTAACACATACTGAATATTGGTGTGATATGAAAACAAAATATATTACTGGTAGTAGAGTATTAGCTCTGCATTAAAAAAGAAACGGCAACAACAGAAAAAAGATTTTTTTTTTTTAAGAAAAGCTTAAATTTTTTCTTCTTTTAGAGACAGGGTCTTGCTATGTTGCCCAGGCTGGTCTCGAACTTCTAAGCTCAAGCAACCCTTCTGCTTCGGCCTCCCATGCTAGGATTACAGGCATGAGCCACTGCGCCCGAACAATGTATTCTTTTTAAATAAATCATTTCAAGGTAAGGACTGACTAATCACATGCAGCCGTTGCTTCACAACTCTAGAGAGACCTTTCCAGCCCCTTTTCAGAGTAGGCCTGACAACCACTTCCAAAAAATATAATTGTAAATGTTAATTCCAAATGCAAGCACAGAGGCCTCTCTATTCCTCCCCACCAACCCTTTCACAGCAGTCTGTCTGTCTGATCCGCTTTCTTTCCCAGAGATCCACAGGCCCCTCCCTCTCCCACCCCCATCCCGCATCCGATGTGGCAGAGATGATAACCGATAATGAAAATCTGCGGCCTCCAGACACTGGAGAGCGAGAGCACAGAGGGGAGGCCGAGGAGGAGCCGGTCAGGATGCATGTAATCAGAAGGGTTATCTAATGCTAGTTTCATTCTAATTGAGTCAGTACCATATGTCACCCTGCAATAACATCGCAAGCAGCATGCAACTGAATACATATTTAATTCACATAATGGGTACAGCAGTAGAAGTAATCAAGGCAGTTTGCCATAAGCCATAAAGAAATGTAGCTTGTTCCTATCAAGAAACATTTGGCACTTAGGGAGAGAACTGTATCACCAGTGAGAGGGGAACTGCATTACTGAAAAAGCTCAAGGGGAAGGGGAGGGATAGGTGTAGGGAGCAGGGCACGGGGAGAGAGAGATGAGGACAGGGAGAAAGAAATGAAAGAATGAAAACACCAAAGAGAGCCAAGCCAGAACATCGATTCACTGAGAATGAAAATCAATGAAGGAATATTGTCAGTGGATCGTTGGCCATCTCAATGTAATTAACAGTAATGGATTTATTGGCAGAAGCTTAATGATTTAACGTTAAATGTGCCCCAGAATTTCCTGTGCAATCGCAGGTCCTTCTCATTCCCTCTTGGGCCAACCCATGTCCCAGGAAATGGATATAGCTATGGAGGATTAAAAAAATTTCTTTTCACATCTCTTCATCTGGATTGGCATCTGACAGAAACCTGCTCGCCCATTCCCTTCATTTCCTCCCTCAAGGAGATGATTAATACGCCTGGGCAATGCTCATCAATATCTTTGGACAGATCAACTGGAGTTTTCATTAAACCCATATTAATGTCCTAGATACACAGCTGTGGACAGGTTATTCTGGAGGAAAAAAAAGAAAGAAAAGAAAAAAGAAGAATGAAAAAGAAAAAGAAAAAAAAACCTTCCACTTCAGTTAACTATTTGCCAAGAATTAACAGAAACCTGGCCCCTTCCCTCATTAGGGCTTCTTCCACCAACATGTTTTGATGTATATTTCATGAGGATAAACAAACATTCATTTCACTTTGGGAAGGTGTTTGCCGTAATGTATTGTCAGCGTACCCAGCAATGAGGGGACATTAATTTCAATTCTGGTGTTTAAACACTTTGGCAAGTCCCAATTACTCATTCCCCAGCTCGATAGGAGCCCTGGAGGAAGGTCGTTGCCTCTCTGCATGGCCTGCGGCACCAAGGGGAGGCGCGAGGCCACCCTCCAGCCAGACACAGGTCTTCTTCGGCTGAGAGAGCAGGGATGAGGCAAGACGGGGTTGTTCCCTCCTATTCCTTAGTCAAATAGTGACATGAAGGGCCACTTCAGGGAATACCCAGACTTGCATTACAGCAGTTTCCATGAAAGGCTGTGTGCAAAGAAGAGTTCAGGAAATCAGATCCTATTTTTTTCTTAGCCTACATCTGAGGATGACAATCATTTAACAGAGAAGAGCAAAGCTCTGAAATCTCCTAGAAGGGGAGATATTGGGGGAAGAATGGAAAGTGGCGACAGAGTCATGTGTTGTTAGGGTCATGTGTCATTGATGAAGACCTTAAAAAAGAGGTGTAAGAGGTCATGGCCCTGGTGTGAGTGGGGTTAGGTATGGCATGGTGGCAGTTTCCAGCTACCTCATGGCTCGCTAGAAATGTATGTGGCAGACTTTCCATCTTGCAAAGGATTAGAGATGGAAATCCCATATATCACATGAGCAAATGCGGAAGTAAGTTTTGCAATGCTATGGAACTGAAGAAATTTCAGTTATTATTTTTCAGGTATGGTTCCATTTCTGACAGCACCTGCAACTTTATTAAAAGTTCTTCAGCAATGCACCAACCTCTCCTTCAAGTTGTAATTGATCTGTACTCAAATACATCAGAAACTCTCTCTACTTATAGGAGCTTGCTACCAAATACTTTACCGAACTGAGGAATGTTTTTTAATAACGTGAATAATTATCCTCAAGTCTATCCGAACAGTAATTTCCAGTTAATGATAAAGTGTCTAAAGGCGGATGCACATGTTTCAAAGATAAAGCCCTAAGGTTGAGAAAATGACGATGAAAAGATAGCATGAGATGCATGGTCCTTGACATGAGGGGAAAAGAGCTGGGAGAGGCAGGTGTCCCCCGGGCAAAGGTCTTTGCCACAAAGATTAGTTCCTAGAGAGCACCATGGTTGACGCTAGGGGAAGAGCCTAGGGCATGTGTGGTATCTTGGGCATATCATAACAGAGTCTCAAATAGGTCTCCACTGCAGGGCACAGCTGGGGAGAGTTAGCAAGATCTGAAAACATGAAACCAATAAAGAGAAAGAACAACACACCTGGTTCTTATCAAAGTTATTTCTTCTTTAAGTGAGTGCTAAGTCCAGTTTCTGCATATATAAGTTCTTCAGAAAGAACTCAGAACTAAGTGCCGGAAGCCAATGCTGGTTATGTTACTAACTGTATGGCTGGTCCACCTCATATTGCCAATAAGACATCAAATACTCTTAAAACCTTGCGTATGTTTTTGGCTTCATTCAGATGTGCAATGAGAATCCCTGTAGCCACATAAGCTGGGCTGATACATAGTCAACACCAGTACAAGTGGACCAGAAGCTAGATACTAAACTATTTCCTTTTTTTTTTTTTTTAGACAAGGTCTCACTTTATCACCCAGCTGGAGTACAGTGGTGCAATCATGACTCGCTACAGCCTCGACCCCCAAGGGCTCAGGTGGATCCTCCCATCTCAGCCTCCCCAGTAGCTGGGACCATAGGCGTGCCCCACCACACCTGGCTAATTTTTGTATTTTTTGTAGAGACAGGGTTTCACCATGTTGCCCAGACCGGTCTTGAACTCCCGGACTCAAGCAATCCTCCTGGCTCAGCCTCCCAAAGTGCTGGGATTAGAGGTGTGAGCCACGTGTCTGGCCTGAAATACTTAGATACCAGTTGATAAACAGTTGTGCCTTACACTACCTCTCCACCTCCAAATGCCAACCCCTTTTTGTTCCAGCCTCTCTTCCTTATGTTCCAAGGATCTAAGAGTTAAAGTGTTAATACTCTGCATACAAAAGGTAGTCTTGAGGACCATGCTCCAGAACTATGGCTGTTGTCCACGCTGACTTGCTGGTGCCCATGCCACCATGATTGTTATTAAGTAGCTTGAGTTCTACTTTTGCATCCAAGAATTACGAAAGGTCAATGCATCACTCATTTGGTTTTGTTTTTGTTTTTGTTTTTTTGTTTTTTTTCGAGATGCAGTCTCGCTCTGTCGCCCAGGCTGGAGTGCAGTGGCACGATCTCTGCTTACAGCAAGCTCTGCCTCCCAGGTTCACGACATTCTCCTGACCCAGCCTCCCGAGTAGCTGGGACTACAGGCGCCCGCCACCACACCCGGCTAATTTTTGTATTTTTAGTAGAGACGGGGTTTCATCGTGTTAGCCAGGATGGTCTCAATCTCCTGACCTCGTGATCCGCCCGCCTCAGCCTCCCAAAGATCACTCATTTGTTGAACAAACTTACCCATGGCTGAAGATGTACCTGACCCATGCCTAGGAGAGCAGGAATATTAAATGGTAACCTTGTGTCTCCCATTGATTCACTTCTGTGAACACGAGGAGGAATCCCTTCCCCATTCTATCATCCAACCTCTCCTTTCTACCTTCTGATATCTTAAAGTGCCTTTCCTCCTGACCATTCTGGGGCTGCTGCCAAGGTAAGTTCTTATGACCCATTTGTTCCTGATGCCACCTCTGCTGCATCTGTCCTTGTTTTCACTCTGTTTGATTCCCATCAAATGGGCCATGGAAGTTTCCCAAGAAGCCACACCAAATAAAAATGACAGGTTTGGCAACAACAGAGAAACCTGGTAAAATGTTGATATTTGACAGAGCAGAGAAACTGGGAAATGGGTGAACAGTTTAGTCACAGATCAAAAACCACATACTCACAGATTCCAGGTGACCGAACACTTTCATCTGAAAAGAGTACAGTGGTAATCACCATAATAATAAGGAACATCATTTAGTGAGCACCTACTGGGTGTTAGGCCTTTACACATATCCCCTCATCTAATCCTTGTAAGTTCCCCGCCCTGTAGGTAGCTCTCCCCTTAATAGATGAATAAATGGAGGGCTGGAGAAATTCAGCAGCATTGATTGCCAATGTCATCAATAGTAAATATCTGAAGGAGGATTCAAACTCAGGTCTAACTCCAAGGCCCAGACTCTTCCCCTGGGTGGTGCTGCACTTTGTAACACTCACCACGGGGGAACAGGCACCTAATGTTCTCCAGCAGAATCTGCAAGAAAACCATGGTCTGAGGTTTTCTCCAACAGATCCTGAACTCTCACTGCCAGGAGGGCGGCCTGTGTGTATAGAATGCACTTAGCCTTTGGAGTCATACAGTCTGAGTTCCTGTCCAGGCTTTTTCTCTCACTAGCTGTGTGACTTTGGAATTAACTTAATTCTCACTTTTCCCATCTGAAAAAGGGGAAATGCCTACCCTCTGTTTCAATAATTGAGAACTGCTGTAATAATTGTAAAAATGTGTATAAAAGTCCTAACACTGTTGCTTGTACAGGGAGGCTTCCAGTGAATACTAACTTCCCTTTTGTCTCTGGACCCTCTTCCCTTTGCAGGGGAAACAAATACTCTCACATTATTTCATGGCTGTAAGAGGTGGGAAGGGGGACCGAGTGGAGCAGGAATCTGGCTCAGATGTTCACTGGGAGGAAGTGGACTCTGCATTTCTTCCACCACAGGAAGCATGAAGGTGTTACTAATTTGTTGAAGTAAACTTGTCTGGGACATTTTGATAAGCTGCTGCTATGCTATTTTTGTGGGCTAAAAAGTACATTTTTCATATAAATAGAACTAAAAATAACAACAACTGTAATAATGCAAAGAGATACCAAAAAAGCCATTTCCACCTCATAGGAATGAATAGCCATGACAGCAAGAAACCTTCAAAAAGTAGGCTGTTGCAAGGTGTGAATAAAACACTGGTGGAATCTGCCAGTGATGCTTTTGTATGACTTAGACATCTCCTAAAAGACAGGACTAGAACCCTGGATTCAGAAAACGAGGCCCACGTCTTGGTCAGATCAAGAAACATCCTGTGTCCTTGAGGAAGTCATTAACCTCTCTGAGACTTACTTTCCCAATCAGTAATTGGTTCTTGTAATTTATGTCTAATTCCTAAGGTTGTGGTGAGGATTACGTGAGGTAACATATCTATAAGTGAATTTTCTTTTGCTTCTTGCTGAAGTTCCACACACAAGACTAAGTAGTTCTTAACCATAAAACGTTATATAAGGTTTATTGACTTTCCGTATTATGGAAATGAGTGCAAGCAAAACAGGATTATATTCTGTAAATATATCGGGAGGGGAACAAAGAAGTGCTATCGTCGAACACAGTGCCCCAGATCTTTTTGCCAATACAAGGTGACATAAGGACTGTCTCAGGAACCTCATGGGAAAAGCACTCCCTTCCTTTTTAAGTGATTTCTGAAAGCAGAGGATGATAATTCTCTTTTCATATTTATTATCCTCAGGAAGTAACTTCTTCATGTATCTTGATGCTCAGAGAGGTCATTTGGGTCTATGAATCTAGAACACTCAGAGAAATATCTAAATACAGTCTTTTCAGTGAAAGGACTGGTCAAAGAAGAATCCTGGTCTGCCTCAACTACCTGAGATCCCTATTTTCAGTGTATTATGGCATCTAAAATTTTTAAAGCATTTTTTTAAGCCTGCTTCTCAAAACTTAGGGAAAGCAGTAAAGCATAGATTGCCTTTTATCTCCCTCAGTTTTTCAGAATTCATAATGCATAAGAGAGGTCAAAGAATAAAGACTTCTTTTATTTCTACAATGCTTTCACAAAGTGTCCAGAAACAGGGAAAACATGTTGATAATGTTACCTGCCAGAGATAGGTAAGATCTATCTACAGATATACCTACAAAATGCAAACAAGACCCTTGAGCTTAAGGAATTCACAAGGATATTCATAAGGCTGCTTTAAAGGTAAGCATAGCTGTTAGATATTCTGTACATAAACAGGAAAGAAATCTTTAGAATAATTATAGGCTGGGCGCAGTGGCTCATGCTTGTAATCCCAGTATTTGGGAAGGCCAATGCAGGAGGATCATTTGAGGCTAGGAGTTCAAGACCAGCCTGAGCAACATACTGAGACCCCTTCATCTCTATGAAAATCTAAAAAATACATAAAATTAGCCTGGTGTGTTGGCACATGCCTATATTCCCAGCTACTCAGGAGGATTGCTGGTGCCCAGGAGTTAGAGGCCGAAGTGAACTATGATCACGCCACTCCACTCCAGCCTGGGTGATAAGAGTGAAATCCTGTCTCAAAAACAAAACAAAACAAAACAGAGCAAAACAAAACAAAACAAACAAAATCCAATAAATCTTAAAGTGATCCCTCATCAATACTGGAAAAAAAAAAAAGACTTCACACAACACAAGCACATCTCAAAAGCAAAATTTGACAGTAAGTTTCTGGACCATGTTTAGCAGTCAGTCCTTCACTAGTTTGTTCTAAGATGGGTCCGCATTAAAAGTGAGAGTGTGTATGTGTTTTGGAAGGTGGGGTGGTAGTTCCTGACACATTAACAAGGTGATACAGCAGAAAGACTTAGATTCCATTCAGATGATCTGGTTTTGAAAACCAGTTCTACCACCACCCAAGTAATCTTAGGCAAGGCATTTAACCTCCTGGAGCCTCAGTTGTCATACATAGGAAGATTAATGACATGTACCTGGCTTATCTCCTTTGTTGCGTAAGTCAAGATAATAAAAGTGAAAGAATATGGCCTGTTAGAAGAATCACTGGGCTTGAAATCAGAGAGTCTGGGTAAAGTCTTATTTTAGACACTTTCTAATGACCTTAGGCAAATTCCTTGCAATTTTGGGTTTCTTCTTCTGTAAAATGGGGCTATTTCTTCTGTCTCAGGACATACTACTTGGGATCAAATGAAAACACCTGATATGAAATAAGGAAAGCTATACACCACCACACAAATCTGAATGCTATTGACTGATACAGGGCCATGCAAATACAGGATGTTACTATTATCTGCTTACTAATACATATCAGCAGTTTGAGTTTTCAACCAAAATTTGATGATGGTTGTGGAATCACCACTCTCTTGGAGGCTTTCTTTCCCTCCATCCTCTGCGTCAAGACATGCTTAGTAAATAGCTTTCCACATCAAAAAACTCACAGCCTGGGTTCTGAGCAGTACTCGCCTATGGGAAAATAAGCAGAATGAAAGAAAAGGGCCTGACACCTCTAAGAGCTGCTCTGCCCTTGCAAGGATCCCATCTGCAAGGATCCCATCTGCAAGGATCCCATCTGCAAGGAAGGGAGGTATGAGGGGAGCAAAGGAAGAACTCCTTCCGTTGGCACAAGTTGTTTCCCAGGGACGAACTCTGATCCATGACGGGACTCTGCAATGGCAGCGGCCACAGGTTTTATGTCCCCGAGCACAGTGGCCTGATTACTCAGTTACCAATTCCATCAGCTACCAATTCCATCAGCAGCCTGAGGAATGAGGTTGCTATGTAACAGTAGAAAAAAAATAAAGGTAGAACCTAAGGCCTGGTGATCCTTAGGGCACATAATTAGTTTCCCTTTTTTTTTTTTTAAGTTGAAAGTATCCAGTTTATGGGTACAGTTAAGAGTTAATAAAAACAGCAACTATTAAATGACTAAAAGACATCATTCCTAAAATAAAAGCTCCTTGAGGTCAGGAGGTTTGGTTTTGTTTTTCTTATTTTGTTTACTGATGTATTCCAAGAACAAAGAACAGTGCTGGCATTCAGTAGATGCTCAATAAGCATTTACTCAGCAGACGGATGGATGAGCTGATGAACAGGTTCTTCCCGTGGGTTCTGGAAGAGCTGTACCAAAACCAGGCTTTTTTCGAAATACCTGCAAAAAAAAGTGGATGATTCCAAATCCAACTGAAGTGCCTGCTCTCTCTCCAATTCAGAACAACCAGAAGGGCCTGTCTGAATTAGTAATGCATTAAAGAAAAGTAGGATTATTATATTCCAATTCTTTCCATGAGACGTAAAACATTATTGGTAGATCACATCTGTTTTAATAAATCTGTAAGAAAGACGTGTAATTATAATTATGTTACCATTGTATGTAAATGGCATTTTAACAAGACATATTAATATATTTTTATAGAGTACTTACAGCATACACTACAGAAATACTTAAAGGTGCTATTTTGATTGCTTGGATTCTTAAACATTCCCTCTGAAGTCTTTACATATTAGTGTATTTAATGTTTCTTCATTTCCGGGTAAATATTTTTACCAGTTAAGACAAAGGCAAATTTGAGTTCCTGGGACCAAATATCAAAACATTGAGGACAAAAGGGTTTAATTTTTTTTTAACTTTTGTTTTAGGTTCAAGGGTGCATGTGTAGGTTTGTTATACAGGTAAATTACATGTCATGGCGGTTGGGTATATGAATTATTTTGTCAACCAGGTAATAAGCATAGTACCTCATAGGTAGTTTTTCAATCCTCACTCCTCTTCCACCCTCCACTCTAAAGTAGGCCCCAGTGTGTAGGGTTTAAACTAATGAATGTTTTTACAATTCAGTTTTCATTTACTTTCTATGTCCCGGCTTCAACAGGTTACTGAAGCTGAGTCTCTCTCCTCACAGGCATCTAGGCCTGACAATCAGCTGTGATGATGTATCTTTGAACAGTTGTATCTCTAAGAGGAGGCTATAATTAACCTTGAAATTAATATCTTAATATATCAAAAATCAATTGATTTATTTTAAATGCTTAGTTTTTCAACTCATTTTTCATTTACTTTCTAGTGTTCATTCCCTATGATTAAAAATACATATGAATATGTATATACAGGTATAAATGTACATGTTATAAACTACATACAAATTTCATTTTCTATTACCTGAGCACAAAGGAAAAAAGTTAAATTGGCTTTCTTTTATCTAGTTCTTAGGTTGAGTTTGTATTAGAAAGAAAATGATTTATTAATGTATTTATTTGAGATAGGATCTCACACTATAGCCTCGAACTCCTGGGCCCAAGCAATCCTTCCACCTCAGCCTCCTGGGTAGCTGGGACTACAGGCACGCTCCATCATGACAGGTTAATTTTTAAATTCTTAGTAGAGTCAGGCTGGTCCCGAACTCCTGGGCTCAAGCAATACTCTTCCCATGGCCTCCCAAAGTGCTGGGATTACAGGCATGAGCCACCATTCCTGGCCAGGAAAGGGTTTTAAATTAAAAATGCCAGGCTCACACATAGTAGGTGTTCTATAAGTGTCTATAGAGTTATGAATTAAGAATAAATTAGAAATAATGCACAGAAACCTAAGAAACTGAGAGTTTTCGTTTCGTTCAGCCTAGGGAAGAGAAGATGAAGAGGTAAAAAATAAGTCTTCAACTATTTGAATGCAGGAGAGCAACAGATTTATTCTACATTGTGTCCAAAGGGAGACCTCAGACAGAATGGGGAAAGTTTCACTGAAGCAGATTCAGTTCACCATGAGAAAAAACAGCCTGTTTGATGTATACAATAGCCTAGCTGCATTTTTTTGTAAAATAATAATTATCCTGAAGGCTCCTTTAAGATAGAAGAATTTATGATTCTGTGATCTTCTTTCCTATTTCTAGAAGTACTTAGACAATATTCAGAAAACATTAGTAGCCCTGTAGCAGTCATTGTAGTAGTGGTAGATCCACTGCATAAGAGTGTAAAATCAGATCGCTTTATCTGTACACCAAACCTCAGCATCACACAATACACTCAGGTAACAAAACCTGTATGTGTACCCACTGAATCCAAAATTAAAGTTGAAAAAGAAAATCAGATCCCTCATGAATCTGTAATTCTAAAGTTGTAAATGCTCTCTCTTTCAGATATCCCCAAAACAGGAGTATGGGCTTTGCTTAAAATTTTTTAAAAAGGTAAATGAATATAATAAATGTTTGCTTTATAAACCTCTAGAATATAATTTTTAAGTAACTAAGTTCTAATTCCTTATGAAATATCTATAGGATCTGACTGAAAATAGATTTTCCTTCCACTTTCATTAAACCATGTAGGTCCATCCTACCAACATATAGCTATACGAATATACAGCTACAGGCCGGATTTCCACATGGAATGGACTAATATATCTGCTCTACTCCATGGTCTTACTCTCGCTAGGAAGGAAGAAGTTGTTAATTAATTCACGTGACTGATATTTCCAACAACACTTCTTTGTCCAAATAAGATCACATCAGTCAGTTTTCAGACAAAAAAAAAAACCAGCAGGAGTTTGGAGTCATAAGACATAATTTGTGAGCTTCATTTTTCTGAGCCTCAGATTTTCCATCTTTAAAATGAGGGGTGATCAATGTTTGTCCTAAGTACCTATTTCACAGGGTAGTTATAAAGATCAAATGAGAACACAAACATTAATGAAAACCTATAGTGCTACTCACAGGTGCATAAATTTAGAACATAACTGTGAAACATACGATAATAGCAAATTTTGTCTCCTAATTACTTAGACAATGCCTAAATGAATACAACCTGTCTTCTTTTTCTTAAGATTCAATACAGGTGTTGGGTTTCAGATCCAATGATCTTGGGTTTATTGTTGTTGTTGACAATCTGATGATCTCAGATTGTGACTTTATAAATAAAAAGGTCAAAGGAAAGAGGTCTGCCTACTTGCAGCAAAAGCCCACAGGATTGCATACACTGTGTCCCATCACCTGTTTTCAAAGGAGCCTTTCCACTGCATCATAATTTTACTTGTCTCCTACTAAGGTCCCCAAGACCTGACAGCACCCCTCCCACCCAGTAGACTGCTCCCACTGTGATGTCCACAGCAGCCGATGGTCTCAGTAACTGTCTCACTGTCTTCATCCTTCCGCAGTGCAAACAAACTAACAAAAAGTGCAGAATTTGGCAAGGGTTTTGTAGTCTTCCATCTCTCTACCATCATTTCCTGCCTGGTGACTCTTCTTTAACCAGATAAAAAGGCATCATCCAGCTAGCCCAGCCTAGGAAACAAATTATTGGATGTGGTTAATTAAGAGTATAAAAACCTATGTAACGTTTAGGGGAAGAATGAGTATTGGGAAGAAAACCGATGGATGGTTTTTATATTTATTGGCAAACTCATTTCTGAAAACACTGGTCTTGATACAAGAAGATACATGTAGAATATGAATTTAGTGTTTTCTCCCTCTGCCTATGTGAGGATAATTTCCACACCACGTACGTGATTTTTCTGGAGTCTCAGATAAATCTAAATTAAAATAACCTTAGAGCTCCTCCTTCTTGCACCTCCACACAGGTCTCCCCTGGAGCTTGGAATGCATCTAACAGATGCCCTAAGAGAAAAAAAAAAAAGTTGTTCATAAAACTACCATGCAGACTGAGGATGAGAGAGTGGCGTGTGAAGAAGATACCCTTAGCTGTGGTTTCCTTAGCACTGTGTTGGTAGTAACAATCTATCACCTTCTTCTTTAATAAAGAGGGGTTTTGCTGAGATAATTATATAAGTGTACATATTGGCTGATGAAAACTAACAGATTTCAAGACATAGGTTAAATTGTTGCAGGGATGTGGGGTTAGCCTTCCCCTAAATGGGCTGTGGCAGCTGGATGACTGGTTCCCAAGACTTTTCACTCAGGCCTTGGTTACCAGCTCATGTTCTCAGCCAGTCACATGAAGAAGGCCAATGGCTCTGCTCATCAAAAAGGCAATTTCCCACACATGGAGGGCAATAGCACAAAACTATTCTCTTTCATTGCCAAATGAATTGTGTTTGGTAATCTGAAAGCATCATAAATTATAGAGACACAGACCCGAGGAGGATTATGCCTTCTATGCTGGCTGTGATACACAGAGAGCCTTGTGTGGATACAAACAGGGCTGGCGGCTCCTGGGTACACAGAAAAGGAATGCAGAGCTCAGGAGCTGAGTCCATCATATGGCCTTCAGCTATGCGTCTTTCGTTCCTCTATCTGTTCCACCAAAGGACATCCTCATCCTATATAAACATATGGATACATGCGCAGTAAACAATTTCATTGGATCACCCCCTTTCACTATATCTCCTCTGTTCAAGAACCCACAATGATTCCCCATTACCAATCACATCAAGCCTACCATCCTTTCTTGAGTGTAAGGTACCAGGTTGAATTGAAAAGAGGTTAGTTTTAGACAGACCTGGGTGTGCATACTACCCATACATTTTCTTTAAAATGGAGCCAATAATACTAAATGGATAGGGTTTTTAACAAAATATATGTGAATTACCTACTTAAAATTCCCTTTGCCTCCTCTCCATAATCTGACCCTACTAATGCCATCCTATTCCATCACTACTGTAACCTCAAATCTGCATCACGGCCAAGCCAATCCCCTCATTGTCACCCTCTTCCCTTGCCAAAGTAGTTCCATGCTTCCTTAGTGCTGGCTACTATCCCCTCTTACTACACCATGAGTCCCCACCCTGCACACACTAAGATTTCTATGTATCTGTCCCTGCCCTATTTCTTCACCCCATCCCTACCTCCTCTCAATGAAGCCAACCTTAATTTTCATGAACCCCAAACCACTGCTTTTGTCTCGAAATATCATTATACTTTTAACCCATGCCACATAATTATCAACTTCATTGAACATTATCATCTGTGGTTTATATATTTTAGTCTTTTCTTCTGAACACTAGAAGTTCCCCTAAGGCAGAGATCAGTTCTTATACTTTTCTTAAGGATCCCACAGCACCTTCAAAATTGTAAATGGTGCAAATGATGGCGCTTTGTAAAATGTCAAGCAGTATATGCAAAGAGGATCCTCTTATTTGTCATAAACCATGGGGACTTGCCTGGAATCATGTTGAAACCTTAGAATTACCTTCCAGTTGGGAAAAAAAAAAAGGTAGAAACTAGGCCAAGAATCCTACCTAGAATGTCCCACTGGGTATGACAGTGTTGAGATGAGCCTGACACATTAGTCTTATTTAAAAGTAAAAACATTCCAACAGTCATTCCTTTTAGGTAGTTGGGTAGCACATTCATTTAAAAGCAGACCTTAGCCCCCTCAGGGCTTAAGGTTTGGGCAAAGGAACACTTGGCAGCTAGGGAGTGAATGACACTGAGAAAACAGCAACAAGGACATTAATGCGTATGAAGCAGGACAGTTAAATAGTTTCAATGTCACTTAGCTAGCAAGTTAGGGGGCTGCAGGCTTTGAACCCAGGCAATGGCACTCCAGAGGCTCTCCTCTTAAACGCTTCAATTATAATCCATTTCAAGATCTGGTGTCTGTGCCCAAAAAGCTGTTGACCATAAACTCCACACTTGTGGCAGCCAGGCTCTGTGGCTTGAGATTTTGTATCCTATCCTTAGCAACCATCTTGCTTCGGCGTGGTGTTCTAGTTTCCACCTGTTCACACAATCCTGCCTCTTGGCCTTGCCTTCTTGGTTTGACGCTTTGGCCCTCCTGGATTTGGTTTTACTTTCACATCTTGGTTCACCCTCAGTTCCATTCTCCTACTACCTTGAGGAGTAGGAGAGCTAGACAGACCTACTCTATGCCTACTACATAAATCTAGTATCTTAAGGTGTCTGCTTGTTCAGGAAAGGATCTGAAAACAGAAGGAATTAAATGTAGAAGCCCAGGCACTTGGTCTGGGCAAATATAGCACTCGTAGGTCCATGGAGTCCCCAGGTCATCCCAGGCAATTCCAAGACTAATTTGTTAAAGCACAAAGAACGCAAAATGCCTCCATTTCCTTCTTGCACCCCTCTGTGCAGTAAGGTACTTCAATCCAGCTCTCCTCTATTAAGGTGGGCTCAGGAACTGGGGTAAGGAGACTGGGTCTGCAAACTGCACACGTTCATACCAAATATAAAGGGCATAGCCCTAACAGCAAGGCATGATGGGAGAGGTCCTAGTGAGAAAAGAGGGTGAGAGGTTACCAGACTCAAACTGCAAGAGTAGAGACAGACCTGGCACACAGTCCACACAGAACACGGGCATGCACAAAAAGTCTAAAACCTAGTCTGATGAAAAATAGAAATCTCTAGTCTGATCTCCACCAAGATCTGCTTGAAAGTTTTCATCTAAGCCAGTGTGGTGGGATATAGCACTAAGAAGACAGCAGGCAGTCCTCAATGTCTGGGGGGGGTCTGGGTTTCAGTCCTGGAGCTTATTCATAATGGTATGAGTAATACCTGGTAAAAGGATCTTGTAGCCATAAAGGCAGTAAAGTGCATGATCCCTCATAATGGTGGGCAGGTAAGAGGTGAGATAAATCAGAATAATTCCTGATGCCCCTTACTGATGAAAAAAGTTCCCACCCACACAGCCTGCACTGACTCTGGCTGGCTAGGCCTGGGCAGTGCTAGGCAGGGAGGTGGTAGCAGGATGAAGCAGACTGCTGCCTCCCCCAGACGGGAGCTAGGAAGACAGACAAAAATGATTATTATTAGTTTGATACAAAAGTAATTGAGGTTTTTGCCATTGAAAAGGCAAAAACCGCAATTACTTTTGCACCAACCTATAATACTTCTTAAGTGAATGGTAAGGGAAAGACATGTCCTATTCTCTTCCATGTCAAGGGTCAGGTGACAGAGGTAGAATAAAGATCTAGAAGGAAATTTATATTTCTATTCCATTTCCTTGAATGAAATGGTTTTATACTTTTTCACCAAATTCCTAGGGAAAAGATCTGGTGGCATCATCTGTCAACCCAGGACCAATAATTAAAGACCTCAATTATTGTCCTGGTTCTGCTATCTACCAGCTGTCTGACATCAGGCAAACCATTCTAGACATCTAAAGCTCAGTTTCCTTATCTTAAAATGGGGTTAATCATATTTCCCTTGCCAATCTCTTTGAGTTGTTCTGAGAATCAAATAGTAGTATCAATGAAAGTATTTGGCAAACTATAAGCACCATGCTAAAGGAAAGGGTTATTTTCACGGCTACCATAAAATCATAACATCATTCCATCAAGTTTAAAGATCCTCTTGGTGGTGGTGGGGGGGGGCTGTGATTTCTTCCTCTAACTAAATACTCACTGTCACTTTTTGTCTCCATTAGGACAGGGTCAGTGGCCTCCAGGATCAGCTGGATTCAGTTTGAAGCATTCTTCATTTTTTCCAACTTGGTAGAGTGGGTAGTTTTGCTCCCCTGAAGCTATGGCACACTGGGTGGTTTCTAAACTCTGGCAGCTTTTGTAAAAATTTCTGCCTATTTAGTTGGCATCAGCTTCTTAATAGTACTTAGTGGTTCAGAATTAATTTCCCCACCACAGAATTATCCAGGACATTCCATGCCCATTTATAGTTTTCTCAGGACTCCTTGGCTCCTAGCTTTCACTCCAAAGCCGTCAACTGTCTCTGCAACTGGAAAATGGGTTTTGGTGGCAATTATCAAAAAGCAGATGTTGCATCCCAACTCAGCAAAGCAATGGTGACTTTGGCCAAGCCAAGAAAAGTAAAGAGCAAGGGAAGAAAACCATGTGTATACCAAAGCCAGAGAATCAACTAGATTTGTATTGAAAACACAAAGACACTATGGCTCTTTGGTTTAGAGTCAACTCCTCCTTCCTCTTTGTCCATGTGTAAGTCATGACCCCAGCATAACCAGACTTGATGTTGCAAACGGGAACCTGTTTCTAGAAATAAGCTACTTGGGGACACAAAAAAGAGTAGGAAGACTCAACCATAATCAACTTGAGGACCACAGACATGGATGTTTACCAGGGACTGATGGCTAAAAGGCAAACAAACTCTGACACCTGGTGAACGGCCAACTGGACGGGGAACTGGCTCATGTTAGAAACTCTATGTTCTGTATGTACTGGCGTCTTGTTTTCAGCTCATAGTCATTTCATCTCTGTGCCCCAGTTTCCCAATGTGTAAGCAGCGATATTCATAGCCCCATCCCTTTACTTTCCCTACAAGGGAGTAACGAATAAAGTAGCAGCTATCATTGTGCTTTTGTAGCAGAGGACAAGGGACTCCAGAGGCTCCAGAGACCAGCAAACCACAAGTCTGTCACTCTGCCCCCTAATGGCTGGGGGTAGCATGTGCCGAGAGATCCGCGTGGAATCACGGCATTCCCATAAAAGTTTCATCTAGTTGAGAAGTTTAGGGTTGAAAGAAATGTTTTCTTTGCTGAATTTACAAAGTCAAAATTTAAGCAGATTCCTAGGAGTTAAGTTTCTTAGGGCAACTTAAAAATGTTAGTAACTTTCGCCAGGCGCGGTGGCTCACACCTGTAATCCCAGCACTTTAGGAGGCCGAGGCGGGTGGATCTCGTGGTCAGGAGATCGAGACCATCCTGGCCAACATAGTGAAACCCCGTCTCTACCAAAAATACAAAAAATTAGCCGGGCGGGGTGGCGTGCGCCTGTAGTCCCAGCTACTCGGGAGGCTGAGGCAGGAGAATCGCTTCAAGCCGGGAGGCGGAGGTTGCAGTGAGCAGAGATCCCGCCACTGCACTCCAGCCCAGGCAAAAGTGCGAGATTCCGTCTCAAAAAAAAAAAAAAAAAGTTAGTAACTTTCCAGAAGAAAAAAATGCCAGAGAGGTTGGGCTGATGAAAGCGGAGAGACGTGGTGGCCCCTGAAGCTTGGACTCACTAGAGAACAAGTTGTCTCCTTTGGGAGAAATCCAGGTTCTGGGCGCCCCCAGCCCCACTCCAACCCTCTCTGGGGAGCACTGGTTACCTCTTAGTATAGGTGACAAACACCCCGGTGACTAATCTTCCAAGAAAGCCCCTTAACTGTGTTATGCTGGGGTTTTTTTTCAACCTTAATATAAAACATATCATATACTATGATCATTTTCATGGCATTTATATATCTGTTAGCATGTATGTATTGTAGGGATTTGCTTGGGTTCAAACAGGTTTGCTGGAATCCCTCAAAGAAGGACCCTATATAAAAACTCAGAACTATATTACATACACATGGACACCCACATCTGAGTGAGCTCAATGCTTTGGTGTTGCCCTTTTCAGTCAAGTACAATTGTGGCTTTAAGATAGCAGGAGAAATTAGACAGAGAATAAAAGAAAAAAGAAAACAAAAAAAAGAAAGGAGGAAAAGGATGACATCTCATTCCTGCCTTTGAAGTGGTTACATATTTACCAGATGAATTTTGAAAGAACAAATTATGGGTAGTCCAAAAGCCAAAGGCAATGTGAGGAAGGACACTCCCCAGATAAGAACAAAAATAGAAATCTGTATGTGCTATGTGTTACACACAGTTGCGAATAATCAGATGTACACACATGATGCAAAGGCACGCCGCTACACATTTATGTGATATTCAGACATATGTTCAAATAGAGGAGGTGAATATCTTTTTATAAATACAATTTAGCAAGTACAAGAATGCTGATCAGCTGCAGCTCAAGAAGAAAGGGGGAAAAAATCTTATGGAAATTATTAATACTCCAAGAACCTCTAAGACTCAACCTGAATGCAGACACTTAAGCTCTCAGCTTTGCCATTAAAGCTGGGGCCTAAATTATTGATCTCTTGCCTTTATCAGCATAACAGTCACGTCTCAGTATCGAGATCTAAGTACACTGCGGTCCCTCTGCTGCAGCCACTGAAATAATTAGGAGAAATTCTCATTAAAGGAGAGTGAAAGGTTCAGAGACAGAGGCAGAGCACAGGGTCTGGAAGGGTGTTAAATGTCTTCCATGGGGTCGAGAGATTACTGGGATCAAGTCCCCTGAGCAGTGCCCACCGATGACAGCTTATCAAAGGGAAAAAGTACAACAATAAACACATGCAGTGGCCCTCTCTGGTGTGTTTACACCCATGAGTATCTATGTAGAGACACACACACGCTGCAGAGAAATCACTCTCCATGACTGTTCGTATACAGGGAAGAGAGCTGTTCACAGAGAGAGAAGGGAGGGCTGTATATGTGGTGTGTCAACAGGGGAATAAAAGGGGGAAAAAAAAACAGAAAGAAAAACAACCAGAGTAAGAAAAATGCATGAAAAATAAATAAAAAGAAACAAATTAATAATGAAGAATCCACGGTGGACTCTCTTCAATTTAATTTATTCATTCTTTGAAAGTACAAGAGGGTCTGGAGAAGAAAGGGAAGGTAAGGCATATGGGCAAGCAGGCTCTATCTGATGAGCTCCCAGTTGGGCTGGCAGATACCAGGATAATATATACCACTGACTCAGACACCCACACTCACACAAAACCCTCATTCCAAAGGCGCAGCGGCTTTCTATTGATTTGAATGCAGATTTAACCTGCTTACTCTTAACCTCCCCCACCACTTACCACTCCCTGCCCCCCAGAAAAAATCAGCCTTACACACATGTTCCCAGAAATGGCCTAGACTTATGAGGAGGAGAGAGCAAAGGACAGAGAACAGCCTTTCAGAAATCATACTGATGGAGGGAAAGGGTAACGACAGGGGAAACTAAAGATGAAGCAGGTGGTAAAACAGCAAGGGAAAGGGCAAGAATGAACATAAGCCTCACACCCAGCTCCAGGCAGGCACATGCACTGGCAGGCGAGTGTATGCACATGCATGCACTCACACACAAAGTTTGCCCATCTTTAATGTCAACGTGCAGTCATTTAAAAGAAAAATTCCACCTCACACAGCTAATCAGAATTGTTAGAGAGACCATTACCACCAACACTGGAAACATCTGAAATTGATTATTTTTACTTCATTTCATTAATGAAATCCTCCAGCAACCAAGAACTAGCCCTGGACAAATTTCTATATAATGAAAAGGAAAAACAAAACAAAAACCAAGAGTAACTTCTCTGACTTTAAAAAAAAAAAAAAGGGCTATCTTAGCACTTGAAAAACACATATATATTTGTTTTGTGATTTCTGTCGGTGCAGAATAACTGAATCGAGCTGAAATCTGTTCCCACCATTTTGTGAGTGGAGACATTAGCATGGACCTCACATCCCATAAGGAGCACCACATCATTAAATGTCTTGGGCTGGTGCATGGGGAAGAGAAATGCGGGATGTCACTGGCTGATAGGGAAGAAGACTTGATGTTATTTATTAGGGAACACTTACCAGAAACTGCATTTTCTCCATTTGCATTAGATAAGGCACTGCTGCCTTTGCAAAGTGCACACGGGCGCAGGGACACAGGCAGAAAGAAAACACCCCTTCTGATCCTCCCCACAATGCTTTGTTCACTGTCCCCTCAATCTTAACGGCATCCAGGCCTTGGTTTACAAGAAGCCTTGCCCTATCACTTTCTTTTTCCTCTCTCTGATATTTTCCTCTCTCTGCTATTCTCAGTACTCCATTTTTCTGCCCCAGAGTTGCTTTATGCCTCTAAAAGCCCCTTTCTCTCTCTTAGTCTTGGCAGTCTTGATACATTCAGCTTCAAATGCTCTCTTGCCTGCTCCCCATCTACCTCTCAAACCTGACCCCACAGGCCTTCAGTCAGCTGGCTATTGAGATGTCAGAATGTCTGCAAGGAAAGGCCGTAGCAGCAGTGCCTATAGGTGGATTTCCCCCAAATCCATAAATTACAGGAGTCACACGGGGTGGAAAGGAAGGAGGGATAGCTGACATACATATTTTTTAATGAGAGTAAGGGCAAAACTGAGTTAAGGCTTCCAGTGGAAGTGCTGAAATTTCCCACCAGGGGATTCTCCTGGAAAGGGATTGAGTGGGGAAGCATAATTGCAAAATCCCTGGCCTCCAGGTTCCTCCCCAGCACTTCTTCAGCCTATCAGTCATCAAAACAAAAGATGCAAGCCTCAGGCCATCAGCTCTTAGAGAGGTCCTAGGCAGTTTCCCCTGGACCTCCCTGAGCGTGTAAAGGGAAGAAACCAAATATTCCTTTTCCATGGTGGAAGCCCTCAGGAGGCGCCTCTGGTCACTTGAGGGCAGAGTCCCACTCCTCATGGACTCTGCCTATGGCTTAGTACTCTCACACTCTCATAGCAGCCAGATGTGCAGGAGGAAATATTGTGAGCTGGTAGTCAAATCTTGATACTGCTGGCAGCTTTGGAATTGGAAGCGTGGAAAGGGCTTACAGAAGCCCAGACCATGAGGGTCAATGACAATTCATCAAGACAATATAGCAATCAGAAATATATATGCACCCAACATCAGAGCACCTAAATACACAAAACAAGTACCAACTGACTTGAAGGGAGAAACAGAAAGTAAAGCAATAATAGACACTTCATGACGGTCTGTGACAATGCCCAACATGGATATATACAAAGGAAAGGCCAACTGGATAGCAGGAAATATTAGAAGGCTGTGAACATGTGTTTAGGGCTAAGAATAGAATAG
The DNA here is from genome assembly GCF_028858775.2 of Pan troglodytes. NCBI lineage: Eukaryota > Metazoa > Chordata > Mammalia > Primates > Hominidae > Pan > Pan troglodytes. The sequence continues at coordinate 84,442,562 of NC_072398.2, forward strand.
TGAACTCCCTAGGAGTATGAGGATCTGTTGCATGAACCCAGGAAAGGGAAGTAGGGTGTGCCCAGAGACAAAAGGTCAGAGAGGCAGTGTGTACATTCTAAAAAATTCTACTTCTGGAGAGGACTATTGGAGCTAGAACCCAGCCCATACTTAAGACTACTTCCTGGAAGTAGAAGGAAAAGAAGAGAATAAAATTTCTGTGAAACAAGTTTTGCTCACCTGCAACACCCACATCTGCTAGAAGAATGTGCCCCCACCCCATGTCCTCTGTGGATTTGGGAGAGGGCACCCCTTATCCCAATCCCTTGCTCTTAATTCCCAGTGCAGCGGTTTCTCCCCAACCTCAAGAAAGTGGACGAGTGTAATTATGCAGAAAGCACCACTGGAGCTATATCAATAAGACAGACGTCTGTTGTATCATTCTCTCTCAGTAAGGCATTTCTTCTCCCCAATTGCTCATATAGAATCATAGCCTAATAGCATCCCATTAACATAATTGCCAACACAACTAGTGTTCCGTGTCTCAGAGCCATTTACTTACTTTACCATAAAGAATACCAAAACAGCCCTAAAATCACAAAGAGGAGGGAAGAAGAGGGGTGGGTGATGGGGGAGGTAAGAGGAAAATGTTACCCCCTTTATATTCCCTTTGCTCCCCAGAGTGGGGCTCCAAGATGATAAACACAGGAGTGCCTCTCTCATCTGCGGGAATCGTAACACAGAGTCTTCCTACCAGACTCCCAAGCAGACGTGTGCTAAAATCTAAACGGATTCTGCCAGGCGAAATGAAATTCCCATTATTTTTAATTAATCCTTAATTAAAATATATTACTCCGCAGATTCCGCAAATCTCTCTTAATATGCAAATGCGGCCCATTCAAGGATATTTACATATCATTAATTAAAACGGCACATTCTTTCAGTCTAACAAGCTGAGGGGCTGTGGCTGCTGCCACATTGGCGCGAGGAGCCGGTCCTGGCAGTGCCAAGCTCATCTGATAAAAAGATGTCAAGTGTTGGCTGCGCCTGGGGAAGGTAAGGCGAAAGGGGAAGAGTATGTTACACTTTGACACTCTTGAGCACAAGAACTTCAAATATTATCTTGGGGCTGTGGCCAAGTGATTTTGGCAGGGCTCGGAGGCTCCCTGTTATCGACACCTATCTAAAGATCACCTCAGGAGACAGCCCAGCAGGGCCCTGGCTGGGAGACCTTGTATTTCTCTCTCAGGTGATCCTAAGTCATGGTGGAGGTGGGGTGGGTGGAGGAAGATGTTGGCGTGTGAGAGGTGAGAGAATTTGTATACATTTGTCCAACTTTTGCTACAGGAGTAAAGTCTGACCCTCAAAGTCGAACCACCGCCCCAAATCAAGACACAATCGGGTCTGGTGGGGAAACATTAAGCATAATATACCCATCCCTTACAAATTGCTTAGGTAAACAAAGGTCTTCCTAGGAAAGACCGGTCGCTTGGGTGTGACTTTATGCTCATTCCACAGAGTGCTGAAAAGACAAGTTCAGGACCATGTAGCCAAGGCCTGACTGTTGGGAACAGATGACAGGAGGGTGGTATGACATAGTTCCTGACCAAACGTAAAGGAGGAATTCACCTAGGAAAGGCATGTAGAAATGGACATCAATCACTCCATTTCTAAAGACAAGCCCTATCAATCAGGGAGAGATCTGCAAATAGCACTCCACCCACTCTGGAGGGAGAAGTGGGAGAAGGGGGCAGCCATTTGTGTACAGCCAGGACAGCCTGCTGGCCTCCCGTAGCTCACTGCCTGCAACACCTGAGACTAGGAAAGGCTAGGAAACAACAATACAGGAAGTGTGAACTGCATCTACCTCGAGCCTTGTTGTCCTGAGACCTCTGGGAATCCCCACATCTGAGAGTCTCACTCATCAAGATGGGGCTGCTGGTAGCTGGCTGGGCTCTCTCACTAGCTAAACGGCTCACTCCTGCACAAGTATTTGAAATGCGTTGTCTCGGCAAAATTACAGCTGATTACATCCTGTAGATATTTGTGGCCATTTCTTAATAGGTGAAACCAAGAATATTAAATCTTTGAATGCCAATGATCTACTGTGAAACTATTTAAATTATGACAGGGGTCCATGTGATGTCTTGAAGCTGAAGCAGCTACCCAGGGACTATAATCTAAGGCTTCTGGTCTTGACCCAAATGTCCACTGCTTCTCTGTAGTTCTGCCAGGGTCAAAGTTATTGCTCTGCCTGTATATATATAGACAGAGCTATATACACACACACACACACACACACACACACACACATTATACATATTATATGTTATATAAAATACATATGTTATATACATTATATTATATAGATTATATTATATATTTGTGTGTATATATATTTCTGATTATAAACTTCTACAAGGCAAGTCCCTTAGCTAAAAAGGTCCTTGCATTGTTTTTTACTTAGCTCATTGCCATGCAAAGACAGGAACTAAATACACGCCCAGTGCAAGATTAGATGAAATCAGTAAGAAAAAGGGAAGGTCACAAGGCCAAGGTTCATGAAGATGGAGCAGTTGGCCTGAAAAAACCTTCAGAAGCAGTGTCAGTCTGGGTAGGGTGAGCAATGAAGTTTTCAAAGCAATTAACTAGAATGGGCAGAACCATCCTAAGACAGACACGATGTCAGGCTCTATTCTTAGGGTGTATCTTGGTGCTTCACAGCAAATTCGGGTTCAAATCTCAGCTCTATACAGGACACACTCTGTGACAAAGAGGGTTCCATAACATCTCTAAGCCTCAGTCTAGGTATCTGAGAAACAGAGAATCATTGCCTGCCTTAAAGGGTTCTGTGAAGATTCAATGAGACGACCTAATAACAACCTCAGCACATAATTAGGACTCAGTAGAAGGTAGCAAGTAGTAAATTATTATTTATTTTTACTACTTTTTTTCCTTTAGGCAAATGGCTTAGTCTCTAAAACCCTTTCCAATTTAAAAATTCAGTAACTCCCAGGAATCCTCTCCTTCCCGTCCCTCATCCTCCACATTTGCTTCAGCACCTCTCCTAGGCCCATAGGTGTTATTTACTGATATTCTTGGAAACTAGTATAGGGACATTTCCATTACTAAAATAGCAATAACAGAGGCCCCACAGTTCTATGAGTTTATCAAGCAGCAGAATATCTGCTCCATCAGCCAGAATCTGTTATCAGGCTTCTTAGAGCAGCTATCATTATTTCATTTTTCTTACTCAGACCAATCCGAGAATGAACACCCTGGTACATTATAACAACATAAGCATTAGCTAAATACATCACTGGATCTTTGAAACCTTAGGCATAGTTATATACAAAAACAACAAATAAGAATAATAATAATAATGGACTTAAGCCTTTTGTTAGCATTTGTAATATGTCCACTGAATGCAGACATGAACAGAGCCTCTTTCCTTTCCATCTAGCTTTTGAGGCTTTGGGGAAGAAGGGCTGAGACGCCAAGTGGCAGTTGAGAAACCCCCAGGAGAGACCACTATGTTAGACAGTCACCCCAAGAGTATTGCAAATGGGGACATCCTCTGGGAGGTGAGGGATTCGTGGGAATAGTGAACGGTACCCAGGAGTCACATCCCGTATCTCTTCAGCTCCATCTTGTCGTGCATACCATTCCCTCCTGGAGTTGCCCAACACTGAGAATCCCATACCGAAAATTTTATGGCTGCCTAATATCTTTAAGGCACGACAATTTTGATAATTCCCTACTTTACAAGTCCCATCTTCTCAAGGCCAAGCCAGAAAACTTAAAACCCTAGACTCCCTTGCAACTAGGTACAAGCAGATAAAATGGGTCCCATGAATCTGATGAAGCCTCACAGCACTTGGATTCTAAAAAGCAGCAGTTTAATTTAAGGGACTCAATCTTTTGCCATCCACAATGACAAGCTATGTAGTTGTTTAGGGGTGGAAGCAGCCACATTCCTGATGTTAGGTCCTGAGTGTCCTGGCTGCTAGCAGCAGAGGTAGAGGTGTTTCCAGTGGAGACAGCCCCATAGGGTAGCTGGGTGCTACAAACACAGGTTGCCAGGCCCTCCAGACATTCTATGAACTAACCAGTGTCCCTTTGTTTTTTTAATCTGAAAAATTGGGCTGGGTTCAGTGGCTCACACCTGTAATCCCAGCACTTTGGAAGGCCAAGGCGGGTGGATCACTCGAGGTCAGGAGTTTGAGACCAGCCTGGCCAACATGGTGAAACGCTGTCTCTATTAAAAATACAAAAAAATTAGCCGGGCATGGTGGCGCATGCCTGTAATCCCAGCTACTCTGGGGTCTGAGGTGGGAGGATCACTTAAACCTGGGAGGTAGAGGTTACAGTGAGCTGAGATCGCAACACTGCACTCCAGCCTGGATGACAGAATGAGACTCTGGCTCAAAAAATAAATCAATAAAATAAAATAAAATCTGAAAATTTTAATAAATTTTTAAATAAGTTTCTTAAAATGTTTAATACTTTTTTATTTTATGTTAAGTAGCCAGACTGAATTATTTTTAGCACAACTAAAATTTCTGACCGATACAGCTATGTTGCCAATGTGCAAGAGATCATCTAGTCTTTCCCATTTAGACAGGAATATTGTAGCTAAACTATTCACAGAATTTATTACAGAATTCAAACTCCACTGAAGAAGGTTCACAGTCCTCCTTTTCCCTCTTTTACAAAATGGTCTCTTTTCTAAGAACCTGCAACACAGATTCCAAGCTTGTACTATGATATGGTTTGGCTGTGTCCCCATCCAAATCTCATCTTGAATTCCCATGTATTGTGGGAGGGACTCAGTGGGAGGTAATTGAATCATGGGGCAGGTCTTTCCCACGTTGTTCTCTTGATAGCAAATAAGTTTCACGAGATCTGACGGTATTACAACGGGGAGTTCCCCTGCCCAATCTCTTTTTTTGCCTGCTGCCATCCACATAAGATATGACTTGCTCCTCCTTGCCTTCCGCCATGATTGTGAGGCCTCCCCAGCCATGTGGAACTGTAAGTCATTAAGCCTCTTTCCTTTGGAATTTGCCCGGTCTTGGGTATGTCTTTATCAGCAGTGTGAAAACAGACTAATACATACCATCACGACCAGAATAATGCAGAATGATGCCAGGACTTGTCTCATATGATAGGGGTTCAACTCAAGCCAAAAACTCTAATACATTGTGCCAGTTGATATTGTGACTAGTTTTGGTATGGTCAGTTTTGGTTTGGTCACACCTGACTGTGGGAATCCAGAGTTGGCTTGGTACTGGCGGCAACACAAAGGATGTACCGGGGCTTCCCACAGCTTCCCAATTGTGGTGACAGTTTTGGTACGGCCATCACCAGTTGTCAAAGGCAGCACAGACATATGACTAGAGGGACACCAACTAAAAAACTCCCTCATCTTACAGAGGAAGCCACATAACCTCAAAAGGTCAAGACACCTAGACATGGTCTGCCTGCTGGTTAAATGTCAGATCATAATGAGAAGGAAAGACTTCATTATATGAAGATGAGGAAAAAGTGGACTTTCTAAACTCCATGACCTCAGTTAACCTGTTTCAGTTGAGACATCTATGTCCTTCTCTTGAACAGACAGACACTTCCCTTGGTTATGTAGATTAATATTAGGTAATTCAACAAACTCACCAAATGCAAAGTGGCTGCTCAGTCTCTGACTGACAATGCAGCCTTTTTGCTCTTTCAGGATTTACCTGTCACAAATGGGGAGACTGTTTGAAACCCCCTGACAAAATAATCAGGCACCATTCAGCAGGTGCTTGGATTCCCACACAAAGGACCACCATCTTTCACTTTCTTTAATACTTGGCTTCTGAGAAGAGTTATTAACTTAAATACCATCTGATTAGTCATAGCTCTACTATGAAAGTTGGCCTGGGGTTCACCCCTAACGTACCTGGCAATTGATATTTTATTTAAGGCGCCAACACACTTCAACATACTTTGCTAATATAATTATTTGCATAGGACTATGATGGATAGGATATCATACCAAGAGCAATACATTGAGGAGCACTCAAAAAGGTGTTTGATGATCTCATAAATGTTTTAATTGCAATGACAGACAGGTGCAATCATCTCATTAAATATAAGTATCTTTGATATAGCTTTACTTTTAAAGAACACACAGCATGTCGATGATAAGTATCTTTACGTTCAGGTCCCAGATCAGGCAAGCTATGGGCCAGAGCCCAAAGCACGTAATGTTGAACAGGTTCTACATATCATGAACAGTAATGTATTATCACACTACATCATGTTGTACCATAGGGAGAAGCAATCCTACTAAGATACTTTCTACTCTGACCAAAACTCTAAATAAAGGATGGGAGGAAAAAAGGAAGGAGGAAAGGGAAGGAGAGAGAGAGAGAGAGAGGAAGGCAGGAAGGCAGGCAGGTAGGAAGGCAGGCAGGCAGGCAGGCAGGCAGGCAGGAAGGCAGGAAGGCAGGAAGGAAGGAAGGCAGGAAGGCAGGAAGGAAGGCAGGAAGGCAGGAAGGAAGGCAGGAAGGAAGGCAGGCAGGCAAGAAGGCAGGCAGAAAGGTAGGCACGCTTCCATTTGCTTAAGTCATTCCTTTGACTGACATGCTTAAGGCTATGGCTTCTGGGAAACTATTTGAAAGTTACACAGCTGGGCAAGACATATTTTCACTAGTTGTGCTGATGTTAGCACCAATGTATTTCTATGATATCATCAAAACATTTGTATTTTAGAGTTGTAGTTCTTTATAATAACCCTCACAATAATAAAATAATAAATGAAGAAGGTAGTTCTAGTTCAGGAGTAAGAAAAACAATATCTGATCAAAGTTCTGCATATTAACCATCACTACAAGAAAAAAATAAATGTTCACACATGTTCACATGCATGCACATAATGACATAGAATGATAAACCTTCACAGTACAAGGTGACGGTGACTGTAACAACGAAGCTACCAAACTCTAGGCAATTACGGGAAAGACAAGTGCTTGAGCATGGGACAAAGGCATCTCACTGCCACCAGGCTGTGCAAGAGGCCTTGATCCACAGAATGCTCAAAGCTCACACTCCTGAATCCTACAGGGGATCACAGATTCAGGGAGGCTTCAGGCTTGTCTGGAACAAGCTGAAGAAGGCTCCTCGGACCCTGAACCAACAGGAATTGACATCAGACCATCACAACTGACTGAGGAAATGCATAGTCGGCTTGGTACTGGTTGCAATGCAAAGGATGCACTGGGGCTTCCCACAGCTTCAAGGTATTCTGCAAAAATCCTATTAACTCTGCCTACACCCTGTCTCCTAGAAGGCCCAGAGTCTGGTCAGATGGAAATTTCCAAAAACAGACTAAAGAAGTTTTTGTTTGTTTGTTTGAGACAGAGTCTTGATCTGTTGCCCAGGCTGAAGTGCAGTGGCGAGATCTTGGCCCACTGCAACCTCCACTCCCCAGATTCCGGCAATTCTCCTGCCTCAGCCTCCTGAGTAACTGGGGTTACAGGTGTGCACCACCACACCCGGCTAATTTTTGTATTTTTACTAGAGACAGGGATTTGCCATGTTGGCCAGGCTGGTCTCAAACCCCTGACTTCAGGTGACCTGCCCACCTAGGCCTCCCATAGTGTTGGGATTACAGACTTGAGCCACTGCACCTGCACCTGGTCTAAAGAGGTATTTAAAGGAGAGCTCTTCAAGTCTGGGAAGAATTGATTTGTTAGGATTTGGAAAGTACTCAAGAAGAAAACATTTAGGCAATTGATGCCCTCCATGAAAGTGTTCTTTTTAGGTCTTTAGTCCTTTTTTTCCTGTTTTTACTCTACAACCTATCCCTGCTTGAAAACATGAAATAAATTTTTTAAAAATTAAAAAGCTAGCACTACTTTTTTTTTAACTTCCAATGAGGTGATAATGCCTATGTACACATTAACTAATACCAAAAATAAAATTACAAAGGTCAATATAAGAAACTGGCTTATGGCTGGGCACAGTGGCTCACGCCTGTAATCCCAGCACTTTGGGAAGCCAAGGTGGGTGGATCACCTGAGGTCAGGGGTTCGAGACCAGCCTGGCCAACATGGTGAAACCCCGTCTCTACTAAAAATACAAAAATTTGCCAGGCATGGTGGTGAAGGCCTGTAATCCCAGCTACTCGGGAGGCTGAGGCAGGAGAATTGTTTGAACCCGGGAGGTGGAGGTTGCAGTGAGCCAAGATCATACCATTGCACTCCAGCCTGGGCAACAGAGTCAGACTCCATCTCAAAAAAAAAAAAAAGAAACTGGCTTACAGTGAAATTGCTGGTGATCCCTAGACCACAATATCAGGGCTTTCCCTGAGGATGTAGAGGCCTCTTTGACATGAACCATTGGTAATGTTATCCCTCATGCCAGATGGGATGTCCTTCAGACACACCCATGGGAGAGAGGCCCTCGGCTGGATTCATTCACAGGTGTTCAAAACATCAGTATTCCTTCCCCACCATTACTATAGATGCTGAAGAACTAAAGGATAAGAAATGCAAGGGTTCAATCTCTGAAGAATTCACAGTCAAATAAAGAAGAGTTAGTAGACAGAGAAAAACATAGAAAAAGTCTTCTCCTCTCAGCTGCTTCCAGTCTGTGTTTACTTAAATAAGGTGAACAGGCACACCAACAAGCAGTATGCTTGCCTTCAGATGTGATCAGCTGTTGGCTTCAGCTGTGATCAGCTGGCAATTCTCTGGGTTTCCTCCTGTACCAGAATAGAACAGGTATACATCAAGGTGCTTGGCTCCACCAGTAAGGTAGGTAACTTAGTGCTGAGCAGAATTTGTGAGGGGAGAGGATATGAATCCTAGAAAGAGAATTAGTAGTCTGAACAACTGATATGTTATTTGTAGGCACAGACCACAATCTATATTATTGTTAAAATGAAGAAGAAATAATATACTTTAAAAAAAATCATCCTATGTTTGGTTTTCTAACCTCAATGACTAGCAAAGGCACTGAAGAGCTGTAGTCAAGGATGATGTACATAAAAGCTGCTCTGTTCTGTTAACCAAGAAAAGCAAGCAATGGCAGCAGGCGTCAGTATAACCACTAAGTGTGACCTCTAGACAAAACCACTTCCTTCTCCCTCTGCTGATGTTACTACAACTGACTGTGGTTTTATCTAGCTGATAGGGTGACAAGGAGCAAGTTAACATAAAAGGAATTTATGTAATGGCACAGGTCCTACACTTTATCCCAAGAGGAGGTCTGTAAAGTGTCCTTGATCTTTCGCCAGTCTTACCACACAGGTGTTTTGGGTCTCAGCACTGCCATGTCAGCTGCAGCTGAGACGCCTCAGCTCCCTGGCAGGTGCTTTTCAAACCCAGTGTAAGTTCCCCAAAGCTCCAGGCCCCAGCATGTCCCACGTAGGCAAGGTCCCCAAAGGGCTCCATTCAAAGCCCAAACCCGTATTTCAGGTTTAGACAACATTCCCTTATATTTCAAAGCCAGGTGCAATCCTTCTCCAGTTTGCTTAAACCTTGTTTTCTACCAGAAATAGTTGGCTGACTCAGAAAACCTTGTCCTTATCATCATCTACCCTGTAGAATATTGCCCCCAACCCCTCCTCATTTTCCTTTGGTGAGTAGTTTTAGAAACAGCATGAGATTTTTCCCTAACTTCTACCTGTCAAGGTTTTTGGTTGCAAACTACAGAAGTGGACTCTGGCTCACCTACCCAGGAAAGGAATTTATTGGACAGATAGGCAGTGCCTCTCAGAGTCAACAGGAAACCTGGAGAATCAAGCTCAGAAAAATAAGCACAGACAGCTGAGAATACAACCAAGGTGCTGCCAGAGGAAGCCTGTTAGGAGACAGACTCTGGTACTGCTGGCTTTGGGGACTTACCCTCACCACTGCCACCACCCTCAATTCTGCTGCTACCTCTGAGGCATCTGTAGTAATCCTGTCTCTCTGCTTAGCTCCCTCAAAACACAAGACTGGGCATGGCTGGCTTTCCAACTGGCCAAGCTTAGTGCTCTTGCTCAAGCTGCCAGGGAGAGGGAACAAGGGAGGATGTGTGAAGGGGGAGGCAGGTTCTGCAGCCACCCAAGCCAATGGAGGTGTCCACTCACATAGCAAAAAGATGTCCTTCCCAAACTCACCTGCTGCTTCCTCGGTACAAATCCCAACTTTCCCTTGCTCACTCAAAGAACTCCACTTGATTCAACAACCATTTTTTGGATGTACAGCACATGTTTGGTGCTATGTAAGGTGATTTAAGAACACAAGGGAAATATATGCTACAGCTTTGTTAATATAGAGGGAGGAGAGTTACATTCCCAATGAGGAAGTGGCAGAAAAATGCCTTTTCCAGGCCTGTAACTAAAAAGGAAAAGATCTGTGGATGCCTTTGATTTACCCCCTTTTCCCTCAGAAGATCTGGATGCAGAATTCCAAATGGTATTTCACCCTCTCCAGCTGAGATGTTGTGAATCGATGTATATCTGCAAATCTGGGCACATTCCCAGGATGTGATTTCTAGAGCTTAAAACAACGAACCTAATTCCCAACAATTCAGGGAAAGAAATATTCCCTCTCTGTGTCCATGTGACATTGTTCGTTGTAGGGAAAAGAGATGATGAATGAATCAGCCCTTTCTTAGTGCCTCCTACCCATCAGACACTGTGCTATGAGGTTAATATGTGGGATTGCCACTGGTCCTCCTGAGTCTTAGTGAGACAATGGGAATGGACAACGACTGGAAATCATGGAGTCTGAGATCTAATCCTGGCTCTGTCATTTAATAACTGTATCCACCAGGGCAAGTTACTCAACCTCTCTGTCTTTTCTTTCCTCAGCTATAAAATGGGGATAATAAGAGCGTCTACCTCAAAAGGTTGTAGTGCACAGGGTAACAGATAACATATGTAAAGTGGTAATAACAGCATCTGGCATGTACATGCTCAATAAATATTGGCTGTTATTATTATAAGGTAACTATTAAAATCCCAAATTTACAGATTAATAATCTGAGGGTTGGAGAGGTGAAATAGCCCATCCAAGGTCATAAAGACCAACCTCATATGTAGATATGTAGCAGGCTGGAATGCCAAACAGTTATGACTCTAAGAACCATGTGACACCACGCTGTGTATACACTTATATAGTGTCAAACACACTCGGGGATATCAAGCTGCAATCCAGAGAAAAAGCTGTAGTGTCACAGCTTTTGATGCTGAGGAAATGTCACAGCCATTATCTGTATTAATAGATCTCTAATATTTTATCTCTAGTAATTATCTGTACTTATTTTGGTCATTCTTGGAAAGGCAAGAACTGAAATCGCCAGAAATCCCTACGACCACAGCAGATAAAAAGCAGTTTTCAATCAGTTGAGCTCCACAACAGGCTGATGAGAACCTTTGGAAATGGCAGCACTTGCTTTACTGGTGTTGGGGTATAGGGTCACTTTTACAATTGAGCTAAACAGTGGCTGCAGAATTCGCATGGGCTGTAAGGTTGATTTGGCTTTTATTTTAAATTCCAGTCTTTCTTTTTTTTTTTGTACCTCATTTATTATTTGTGAAATAATTACAACTTCTGAATGCCATTATGAGTTAAGAGAGAAGGGGTCTAGCTTTTGGACTTTAGGTCTCCCCATCTACCACCTGCCTGCTACCCATCATTCTGGCTCCCCAGTCCCCCAGAATCTGCCTGACAGTGGGACACGAATGCCCACAGGCGTAACAATGAAGCTGCTGGGAGGCCATACCCAAAGCTACTATGATGATAAGATGGCAAGACATGGAGTGGCAAAGGCACCAGAAGTTTAACTCCGGGACTATCTGTCCATCACCTTTCTTTCTTGCACAGCATGCAGGTTGCATGGGCTTAAACTGTAGTGGTCAACAAAGCCACACAGATCAGGGTGAGCAAATGAAAGGCAAATCTAACTCAGGTAGAAAAAAGAGCATTTATTTCCTTGACTGGTACCCTATCAAAGGAAAAGTGGGGCTTCTTTCTACTTGAGAAAACTCCCGATTCCCCAAAAAACAATATGCCCACTTATAGGTCAACTCAGATTAAACAAGAAGGTTAATGCACTCTACATCCAATGCTCCATATTTTACTATCAACTAAGTTGTTATTAGCCTCTTGCATGAATTTTGAGCCTTGTTTCTGTCCTCTCAGAACAGGTATCAAGAAATACATCTGCTAGAATGTAAAATTATCATTTCATTTCTAAGATTGAAGTAAATATTACTTAACATGTTGTATAAGCATTTACTGTTACTTTGATTTTATTGCTTCAATTAACCCAGTTTTAATGCATCATGATAATATTAGGTTTGGTTTACCATATTATTATTGCCTCCTGTTGAGATAAACATCTCCCAGATACATGACAGACAGCAGATGTCCCCACCTTCTGAATAGATACCAATGTATGATGCATCTTCTACATCCTAAAAATGTTCAATTAGAACAGGTGGAACTGCCCTAATGACTGAAATAATTGCTCCTCTTTGATGTTCTTCAACCACCATGGATTTTGGAAGCTTGTCTCTTGGAGCCAATGACATTTTATCATCTCTACATGTGTTCTTATCTTCCCACTCTGTGGAAAACAGTACCAATACACTCCATTGTTTTGTTTTGCTTTATCAAACAGCAAATTATATCCTTATTTGGAATAGAGTATGTTATCTTAATATTATCGCTTTAGTCAAATACTCCATATGGGAGTTTGAAGGGGGTTTTTGTTTTATTTTACACAGGCTTGGTATCATATATACAATCCACAGTCAACCCATGTATAAACTCACACTTGAATCACCAGTTGATGAAAAATATTATCTATTCTTGGTATAGTATGATAATATAATATATGTAGTAGGATATTATAATATCATTTATATAACATAAGAATACCTGTAGCAGAACTGATCTCTACAAGTCTCATACATTATTAGTCATATTACAAGAATTTCCTGTACATTTTAGCATTTTATTGTCCTTTATCCTTTCTATTTCACATTAAGAAGGTTTTTTTTTTTCCGTCACTTTCCTCTATAGCCATCACTCAATCTTAAATTGACAAAGCAAATCCTCCAGTGGCATCAAATGCACACCATGTGTTAGCCAAATTTCAGACAGGTTTCCCCTCATAATTTGTCTAAGACGAAGGGAATAGATATGTTTAGTTTCAGGGAAGTGAAACTATTCAGCAATATCAGTCTGTTGATCTAAACTAACTCAAATGAGATGAATTCTTTTCTGACTCTTCAAAATATGGATTAAATTAATAAGAAGAATGCAGATTGTACAGGCAAACAAATTAAGACAAAAAATTTCTATGAGATGTACTAAACATTTGCCTCCTGAATTATTGTTTACTTGAAAAAGAGCTGATTATATTAAGTATTTAAATGTAACTGAGATTTTTATCAGGACAGAAGTGCTTTTGCTGTTACCCATATTTAATCCAGCTACCTGGCTAGAGTTACATTATTATATATGTATTAGACCAATATTTATGTGGCACTTCTTACCATTGAGTAGCCATATCGATAGATCCTAACAATTATTCATTATATTAAGCAGCCCAATTTCTGGTCAAATAATCAGATGAAAGCATTTTATTTTGACTCTCTTTTAAAAATATCATTTCTAAAATATTTTTAAATGTTCCATATTAATTCCATTCTCCACCTGCAATTGAAGGCTAACTGTCTATATAATCTCCATCTATTCATGTTATGGTGAATACCTACCCTACATGCCTTCTTGTTCTTGTTCCTGTTCCATATATCTACTAATCCCAAAGGCAGCCACAGCCTCATTTGTCATAGAAAATCTTCATCAAGTCCTTACACCATGTTAGACTATGACAATCATAGTAGTTTCACTGCATATTGATGCCATGTAAAATCCTATTCACTGAGATTTAGGGGGGCTACATCACATTAACTATATACAATGTTTTACAAATCTAAAGCCCAGTGCAAACACACACACAAAACCAAAACAAATGATTGCAGTCAAGGAGGTCAACTGAAGTTCCAGATCAGCAAACACAAACAGTAAGTCAATCACAAGAAAAAATTTCACTGAACGTTACCAGAAATATTCATACTGTCTTGACTGTCTCAGTAAACCACTACAAGAAATGGTGGTCATCCTTGGAAGATTAAGAGTGGTCCCAACAGCCATGTATCTCAATGTTGTACTCAACATTGGACTTTTCTACTCCCAAAGCCAGACCACACTCCCATAGCATGGTGCTCTGTAGAAGACAGGCAGTTTAAAAAAGACTTCAGAGGCCGGGCACAGTGGCTCACTCCTATAATCCCAGCACTTTGGGAGGCTGAGGCGGACAAATCACCTGAGGTCGAGAGTTCCAGACCAGTCTGACCACCATGGAGAAACCCCGTCTCTACTAAAAGTACAACATTAGACAGGCGTGGTGGCGCATGCCTGTAATCCCAGCTACTTGGGAGGCTGAGGCAGGAGAATCACTTGAACCCAGGAGGTGGAGGTTGCAGTGAGCTGAGATCGCACCATTGCACTCCAGCCTGGGCAACAAAAGTGAAATTCCATCTTAAAAAAAGAAAAATTAAAAAAAAAAAAAACACACATCAGAGACTGGGGAAGAAAGATGCTAAATTAATGAATAACTCCTTTGGATAATTTCCATAAAATCAGTTCTTCCCCTGAGTTATCCAATCCAGCGTGCCATCCTTGACCCAAGAAGGCCACGCTAGGAGCCCGTCTTCCATTCCCATCACATGCTGTGCTCCCCTCTGTGATAATACAGATCACATCACACATTACTCCCCAATCACAAGCTCCTGATGGCAGAGGCTGGCTTTATCTATTTCTTATACCCAGTTCGATAAATGCTGCTGAATGAATAGAGAAATGCTTAAGACTTGGTTAACTATCTTGGTTCTTCCATTGACTGACTACAACTGAATCCTTTCTGAATAGGCCTTAAATGCTACATAACTGAGTTTATTTTCATGAAGTTTATGTGTGTGGGAATGGAGAAGAAAGTAGAACTACTGATGTGATGCCACCAAATCTCCACTCTCAGACCATTCTCTTCCCATTTTGACTCTTTAGAAAGTACAGATATCACCAGGGATAGTTTTAAAAAGAAGGAAACAATTTAAATTCCAGTATTTCTCACGTCACTTGTCCATATCTTTCAAAAACCTTCTTGATCCTGTTCCTCCTCAAATGTGTTCAACCCAGCTGAAGCAGTGGATTTAATGACAAAGGCCATCAGCGATGAGATAATCACACGACATAGTAAGTTTAAAGTCAATGAAACCTGAGGCCTGATGTTTTGCCATGATGTCACCTCTAACCAGAGTTCCAAAGACTGGGCCTCTTTTCTGTTAATACAAATGGCAAATCACAGAGACCCTGGAAATACACACGCACATCCTACCTTTTTGGTTCAAGGTAAAAGCACTACATTATAAGTAAGGGAACCTGGATTTTCTTGCCATTCTAAGTGCCAAAAATCTTAGTGGAGTGACAAAGTTTTTCATATTGTCCCCATCTACAAAATGCAAATATTAGAGCTAGACACCCTACCCCCAATGCACTGTGTTTACAGAATATCTGCCAGCAATTTCTAGTCCCGATTTGTGATATCCTTGAGTTGACTCTACTGTTTGGAAAAGAATGGTAAAAATGTATCAGAAACAAAATTCCATTTTAATCTTGGGAAAAAGGAGCAGAATTTTAAAATCAAATAACTAACACAGAAAACTCCAAAGAAGGAACATGCTGTTCTATTGTCACACCTATTGTCATAAATAGCCAAGGACAATGAAGCAGACAATGAGCCCCAAGCAAAGAAAAGAAACAAGTAAGTTCCAAGCCATTTAAAGTATGGGTTTCTGGGCCCAGGTTTGAGAGGTGCGGTCATGACAGGCTTTTGTCTGCCCTGTGCCTCAGCTCACTCTTCACTCTGTTACCCAGGCTGGAGTGCAGTGGCACCATCTTGGCTCACCGCAACCTCCGCCTCCCCGGTTCAAGCGATGCTCCTGCCTTAGTCTCCCAAGTAGCTGGGATTATAGGTGCCTACCACCACGCCCGGCTAATTTTTGTTTTTTAGTAGACGGGGTTTCACCACGTTGGCCAGGCTGGTCTCGAACTCCTGACCTCAAGTGATCCACCCACCCCAGCCTCCAAAAGTGCTAGTATTACAGGTGTAAGGCACCATGCCCAGCCCCTCACTCATCCCTCTTGCCCAGCACCATGGCCCTGCCACTGAATTCAGGGAGCCAGGCCATCACCCATGTGCTCTAAAACACTTATAAAAAATTGTATCTTACATACTAAATTATTGTAAAAAGATTTAAAAAAAAAAACAAGTG
The DNA here is from genome assembly GCF_028858775.2 of Pan troglodytes. NCBI lineage: Eukaryota > Metazoa > Chordata > Mammalia > Primates > Hominidae > Pan > Pan troglodytes. The sequence goes on from NC_072398.2 coordinate 84,458,922, forward strand.
AGACTGGATAAAAAAAATTGTGGTGTATTCACATAATAGAATACCACTCGATAATAAGGAGGGGTGAAGTACTGATGCAAGCAATAACACAGATAAATCTCAAGAAACAGTGTGATAAGTAAAAGCCAGGTACAAAAGTACACGTTGTGTAATTCTACTAACAAAGTTTAAACAAGGCTGGGTGTGGTGGGTCACGCCTCTAATGCCAGCACTTTGGGAGGCTGAGGCGGGCAGATCACTTGAGGTCAGGAGTTCAAGACCACCCTGGCCAACATGGCAAAACTCCATCTCTACAAAAAATGCAAAAATTAGCCGGGTGTGGTGGCGCACACCTGTAATCTCAGCTACTCAGGAGGCTGAGGCAGTACTACTTGAACCCGGGAGGTAGAGATTGAAGCAAGCCAAGATCGCACCACTGCCCTCCAGCCTGAGCGACAGAGTGAGACTCTGTCCGAAAAAAAAAAAAAAGTTTAAACAGGCAAAAATAAACTATGGCGGTGGGGGTGCGGGTGGTAAGAGAAGTAAAAAGGGCTGAAAGAAACTTTCCAGGGTGATAAAGGGGTGTTGGTTACATGAGTATATTTACTTGTCAAAACACTTCAAACTGTATATTTTAGGTCTAACTATTTTGCTGTATATAAATTTTCAAGTTTTAAAATTCATAAGCTTATTTATCTTTTAACTTCCTCCCACCTCTTGACAAAAATCTAGGAAGTTTAGTGGTATAAGGGAAAAACACTGAATTCTGGAAAGGGAGGATCTGAAATGTAACCCTCTTCTCTCACCTTCTAGTTCTATTACCTTGAGCAAGTAAGTTAACATCTCTATCCCTCATTTTTCCCATCTGTAGAATGGGAAGAATCTATTAATGGTCATCTCCAACAAAATGCCCCAAATATAAAATGCCAATAATATAAAGGAAAATGCTTTGTAAATGACACAAGGTTATATAGAAAAGAGATGAAATGAATCACTATTTTCCAAATTGGGGTGGAGTGAGGGGAGGAAAATCTGCTAGAGTACCCCCACAGGGGTTATTTAAATTTATATGGGGTCAGGAGATCGAGACCATCCTGGCCAACATGGTGAAATCCCGTCTCTACTAAAAATACAAAAATTAGCTGGGTGTGGTGGTACATGTTTGTAATCTCAGCTACTTGGGAGGCTGAGGCAGAAGACTGGCTTGAACCTGGGAGACGGAGATTGCAGTGAGCTGAGATTGTGCCACTGCACTCCAGCCTGGTGACAGAGACTCCCTCTCCAAAAAAAAAAAGTGATGATTTCCTCTTTCTACCATTTTGAAACATAGATTTCCACAGCTGATCAGAGCCACCAAACCAAGAGCTCACATTTGGCTTCTACTTTTCCTTACACACACACACACACACACACACACACACACACACACCCTCCCTCCATAAGCTCTGACTCCTCTTACTTGCTCTGTCTGCTTTGCGAGGTGCCCAATCTGCATAAACCATGAAAATAAATCAACCAGACAACGAGGAAAAAGCAACAAACCGCAGCCAAGGCCAAGGTACAAACCCCACCCGGGGAAGAATAGGTCATTAGGTCCTGCTGTGAGTCATGGATGTCACCGTGCTTAAAGTGGATTTGGTCGCAGGAGGAAAGTCACCCATTTGTGGGCTCCTCTCTGTCTCATTCCCCTCCTTTCTTCTCCCCCCACCTTCAACTGTTCTTCTTTTTGGAGGGTTGTTTATGTGTTCTCTGCACCTCCCTCTTCCCCTGCTCTTGCTTCTCTTCTGCACTTTCTCTTTCTCTCTAGGCTGGGTTTAATTTGACACCTTGAGCTTTGGTAACGAGGTGGGGAGCAGAGCAGCCACAGCGGAATTCATTAGGCTCAACACTGCAGGGCCCGCTCTCTGTGCGTTAATGACATCGGAGGGTAGGGAAACGAGACAGCCACCACGCGAGATGAAATAAACATGAGGACTGTCAGCAGTGACAGCCTAAGCAAAGGGGACAAAATGAGCCAGGTAGAGACCTTTCCCCGTCCGCACAATGCAAACCGACAGCTTGCAATGCCCCTGCCTCTGCACAGCCTCCACCACCCCCTCCCCTGCACAGCCTCCACCACCCCCTCCCCAAAGCTGAAGGGTGGGTAATGGGGAGGGGGGTGAGATCGAAGTGTGGATGGGAAAGAAGGAAATAAAATACAATTAAATTATCATTGTTTTAACATACAAATTTCATTTATCAGTTTAATGTTGGTGGAAACCGAATTCATCACCCTCCTTCAGAGATGGGAGGTACAAGGAGGCTGGGGTGGGAGCTGACATGCCTGGGCTGGGCTATGCTTGAAGTGTTCTTTCCTTTCCCCTCACCTCTTAAGGTCTAGGCGGATTTTTTTTTTTCTGAGCAACATCATTCCCCCCATTTTCAACCACCATCCCTCCCTGGTACTAAAGGGAATGCTGCAAGGAGGAAAAGAAGGGAGAAGGGAAGCAGAGGTGGTGGAGAAGGATCTGAAATGCTACTTCCTGCACGCTTTTTTTTTTTCTTGGAGGTGGAAGGAGAGGAGGATGATGATGAAAATTCAAGCAGTATGTACTAGACGGCAGAGCAGCATGAGCTACATCCACACTGTGCAAAGTCCTTAAAGTGCACACCTAGAGGAGCAAGGGCCCTGTTCTCAGTTAACAGTTGTCAAGAGACAAAGACAGGTTGTCCTGCAGGGTTAACTGGCAAGGAAAGTTTTAGGGACTATGATGGCTCTCTATTCTCCACATAATGCAGACTGTAAACAGACTAAATCAGGGCTGCCTTCACTTCCAATAGAAAGTAGCAAAGATAGTTAGGCATGGCGGTTCACACCTGTAACCCTAGCACTTCGGGAGTCTGAGGCGGGCGGATCACTTGTCAGGAGTCCAAGACCAACCTGGCCAATATGGTCAAACCCTGTCTCTACTAAAAATACAAAAACTAGTCAGGCATGGTAGCAGGTGCCTGTAATCCCAGCTACTCAGGAGGCTGAGGCAGGAGAATCTATTGAACCTGGGAGGCGGAGGCTGCAGTAAGCCAAGATCACGCCAGTGCCCTGCAGCCTGGGCAACAGAGCAAGACTCCATCTCAAAAAAAAAAAAAAAAAAAAAGTAGCAAAGAAAAAGTCTCTCTTTACACCAGATGTCTAAGAGTCTAGTGGCTTCCCCATCTCCAAAAAGTCTCCAAATCTGACTCCATATGGCTGGCCACAATGTGAGGCCTGGGGATGGGATCTGTAGCACTACATTTGCCCTAATTTTGTCTGCAGATCCACATGGCCAGAGTTAAGAGTTGCTTCTATGCCCCTTTCCCAGAAACCTTCAACTCTTTCTCTCCCTTCCTCAGAGAGAGGAGTTTGGTAAGCAAAGCCCATATTTTAAAGCCAAATATCTTTGTTTTTTTTGGCCATGGACTTCTCAAGCAAAGTTTTCAAAGAACCCCCAAAGCTGGCAATGTTATTATGAGAAGGGACATGAAAGCCATTATATTTTTATTAACTAGCATTAAAAGGAATTCATAAGAGAAAGTATGTGAAGGCTGGATCAAGGTCCAAATTCAAACTTAGAACAGACCCAGCATGGTCATTTTGAGTTGCATGAGTTTAAGTTTGCTCTATCACACCCCTGGCAGGGGGTGGAACACAATAAAAAGCTAACTTGAAAGTTTGCTACAGTATGCTGCAGGGATGTGAAGGACAAGGGAGGCCAGGTGCAGCAGACTGGGAGCTCCTTATGCTTGAATTCATGGGACACAATCTAGGAAGCCAAGTGGCCGTGGCTCCAAGCCACACATAGGAACAACTAACACCAGAAAACAGCCAGTTTCGCATACTGGGGGGAAAAAACTGATAGATTTAGGGCATTATCTTTTCAAGGGGTTGGGAGGATGACAGTTTTGTCAAACAGGTCCTGGGTTTAAGGTTTAGAGACTCCCAACAAAAGTATTCTCTACATTCGAAAATAGTTAACACTTTCCTTCCCTATATGGCATGAAAATAGATGAGTCGGCACCTCATACTAAGCACTGTAATCCCTGAAGGAAAGCGATCCATTAATAAAAGTGCTTTAGATGTGTTTTACATCTAAAAGACTAATTTTGTTTTAAGCTAGAAAATATGATTATAGAATACTTTGTTAAGGGAAGGAGACACACACAGCCCATTTGTTTTGGAAGGCAGCAGGTGAAGAGACTAAGTGCATGGCGGTGGGAGAGGACCTAACTAGATCTGTAGGCCAATGTTCCCACATTGCAGTACATTCTAGCATGGACCCCCTGAAAATGATCCAGGTCCAGAATGAACACAAAGTAACCCCACAGAGGTGTGTCATCTTGGAATGAAAGAGGCAAACAGCCTAAGTCACATCAATCACAAAACTGTGATACCAAAGGTATCACAGTTAAACAAAAAGCATGTTTCCCATATTACTCATTTGGACCCTCCCACAATTTTCTTTCTTTTAGCCCAGTTCTAATTGCAAGCCTGCCCCTGGGGCTAGAGGCCCCTGCTCTGGTGCATGTTTTCATTACATTACACTGCCTTGCTCAATCTCTAAGGTAATCTCTGCAGAAGCTGATTTCTCCTCTCATGTTTTCTCTCCTATCTGAAAAAGAAAGCCAAACGCCCTCCCGCCAAAGGCAAGCAGCTGACAAATCAACAAGTCCAGGGTCATTCTAAGAGGCATTAGGTATAGTAGAAAGAGCGGGGTAGCTTAGAGTAAGATAAACAAGTTTGATCCCCTTCTCTACTATTTACAGGTTTTGGGACCCAGAGAAAATTATGTAGCCTCTCTGGGCCTCCATGTCCTTCTCTGTAAAATGGGGAGGATAACAGCACCTCTCTGCTGCATGCAAGTAAAATATCCTAAGTGTGATTTCCCTACAACGGTGGCTGGCATGTGGCTAACACTTTCAGTGGGAGCCAGCTAGTGAGGAGGTGGCCAAAGAACTTGCTGTGACACTTCTGAAGTTTCCTGGCCTTGAAGTATGTGAAAAATAAGTTACACAAGCCAAATGGGCTACACTTACTATAAGAATAACCTAGAGCTTGGTAACTTCAAAGTACAGTTTTAAGTTTCCTTCCTCCACCGTTAATTGGAAACACTTAAATCACACCCCTAATAATAAGCCTTTCTTTGCCTTTCTTTGGGCACACTCAAGCTCACCTCCTATTGTCAGCCTTCCCAGGTCCCCGGGTATTTCACAACCCCAGTGCATAACACAAAAGCTGGGGTGGGCTGGGCACGGTGGCTCACGCCTGCAATCCCAGCACTTTGGGAGACCGAGATGGGCAGATCACGAGATCAGGAGATCGAGACCTTCCTGGCTAATACGGTGAAACCCTGTCTCTACTAAAAATACAAAAAAATTAGCTGGGCGTAGTGGTGGGCGCCTGTAGTCCCAGCTACTCGGGAGGCTGAGGCAGGAGAATGGCATGAACCCGGGAGGCGGAGTTTGCAGTGAGCCGAGATCGCGCCACTGCACTCCAGCCTGGGCGACTGAGCAAGACTCTGTCTCAAAAAAAAAAAAAAAAAAAAAAAAAGCTGGGGTGCTTTGAGAAAATACAGATGCTCAGCACCAGCCCCCAGATGTTCTGATTTCATCTTCCAGGGTAGATCCCAGGCACTAGTAATATTTTTTAAAAGTTCCCCAGGTGATTTTAATGTTCAGCCAGGGTTGAAAACCACTCTGTACCAAATATACTTGTTATTGAAAGGTTTATGCATAATATTAAAAAAAATTTTATGATGATTTTTATTGCCGTAACAACTTGGCAGAAGGGTTAGGCCTGCTCACCTAAAAAGGAAAGCTCCTCAGGCTTCTTAAAAGATCAACTAGGTCACCTCGATTTCATGGAGGAGGCTGACAGAAGGAAGTGACTTTCCCTGATAAGAAAACAACTTCCCAGCAGGGCTGGATTCCTTCCTGGGAAGCCTGCAGTCTTTACGATTTTCCTCCTTTGGCTGTAGTGGTGGCTCTGGGGTCCGGACTGCCGTGCTCTTCTCTCTGCTCTTCCTCCCTCTTTTCTCATCCTCTCTAGTGGTTCCTCCTCCAACGGCCCCTGTTCAACCTTTAGTGCTAACTGCTATCAGTTTGAAGAGTTCATTCAGTGCCTTGAGCTTTGAAAGGGAAGGTGCCATGAAAATCTTAATAAACAAATAAATAATTCATACTAGGCATTGGTCTATTCTCTGCACCACTGGGTTTCAAAGGTTACTTAAAAGCAGACTCTTTCCCACAAACCCAAGCAAATAAAATCCATGAAACAAAGGTGCAGGGGTTGAAGTTGGGGTGGGACCCCCGAGCCTGTAGGGCTGCCCCCCTTACTACCAGGAAGGCTGTCCTGGGACATCTCCACACTCTTCCGAGGGCCATGCCCTGCAGACCGGACTGAATGCCACCACACTAAAGGTATGAGTGCACAGCATGTGTTTGCGGTGGGCAGTCCTAAAGGATACAATGGCATTCCACTACACATCCTGACCCCTAAAAAGGATTTGCTGTAAAGCAAACACACCTCTGTGAAAAACTGCATGTACTGAAATTGGGTGGTGAGAAAAATAAAGAGACATGGCGGTAGTTGGACCTGCTCAATCTACTCAATCCTGAAATGGATTTAAGACCCCATAACTATCAAAAAAACTCTCTCCTCTCAACGAGCAGGGACATATCCTAACAAATGTGCACAGGTATGTGTGACTTTCTACCTGTTATCTCTCCTGAAGACTTAGTGTCCCCAAGTCTTTTTTGCATTCAGAAACAAGGAATAATGGAGCACAATTAGAAGTAAGGGGTCGGTTTGGCCATATCTCCCCATCAGAAGCATCCACAGGTCTTTGGCAGCCAGGTCAGAGGTTGCCTCTTCTAGGTAGTCAGCCTACGAGGGAAGCTCTAAAAACCACCCTCTAGTTGATTCCATAATGTATGTGGCTGTCAATGACAAGCTTTCCTACTGTTGATCAAACTAGTTATGCAGTAACCACTACTGATTCAGTACCTAAATTTGCCAAAAACATCAGATTGATTATTTTAAATGGTTTTCATAACACAGATGCGGTGAGGATTAAAATGGGATTTTTCACTTGTTTCTTTGTTCCTTTAACCAGCATGCTGCTCCTGAATCAATTTCCCCTTCATTCTTCTGCTCCAAAGAAATTCTGACTTGCTGAAAAGACTAGGTCTGAATATCCAAAATGCCATCAAGAAAAGGAGGCACAGAGAGAAAAATAAAATCCCTTCAGATTCGCATCTTGTGTTATGCATAAAAGCACTTTTGTTTGGCCCTTATAATTTTTTCCCCAGGGCAGTTGCCATAATCCCCACTTACAGATGAGATAACTGAGACAGAAAGATGAGGTGACTTGCCCACAGTCACACAGTCTGTGTCTTCTGAGGCTTGGATCCAAGTCTTCCACTTCTCAATGCAGTTCTTTACCTATCACACAACTCCTGCCTCAAAATTCAAAGTGCCCATTGTTAACCTGGACTGAAGAAAGTTAAAAAATCACTGAAAAACTTTAATTCAGGACGGTCACATCACCTTAGTGTTGTCATTTCTGCCCAGTATAATCTCATTACCATTTCCAATTTCCCTGGGGACAAATTTGCACATTAATCGGGAGTGAGGTATATATCTGTGTGTACGTGTTGGCAAGAATAATGGGCCCTCAACTATTTTCAAAGGTCCCCTTACTTTGTCCTCAATATTTCCATCCCAAGTCCTCCTGCCATGGTTTTTCTCCCACCTCTCTTGTTCCAAGTTCTTTTTGATCACCCCCCACTATACTCTTTAGCCCTAAGCCCCTCTTCTCCTCTGCCTTAAAATCAAACAGCCATGGAGTTTGTTCAGATTCCCTATTCATCAAGGAAATGAATTCCATATGCATAATTCATTTCTTTTGTGAACTTTTTTCCCCTTCAGGGAGTTAATGCTCCCTAGTGCATTGGGAACAGAGACAGTGACAGAAGGACCAGAGAGCAAGGGGGCAAAAATGCTTTTCCCCATGTAAATGGGACAGATAGGGGCCAAAAGGTCTGGCCTCTGCTGGCGGACACCTTGAGCTCTACAATTCTATCTCACCAAAAGAAGGGGGGGAATCCTGTACTGGTTATTAGGGCACAATAGGCTTCATCCTTAAGGGTGAGAAGCCCAGGGAGCCCAGAAGCCTTTTGAGGCTGGAGGCCTTATTTCCAAACCCAGTGGATGACTCATGGGTAGAAAGAAATCGATAGAGTCCTCCCACTCCTTTATGTCTCTGCTCATATTAAAAACCCAAAACTAAACAAAGAGATATACACCGTGCCCAATGCACCATGTTTAACAGCTGTTGCATTTGGAGAAAAAGCAGTCCCTAGTCCAAAGTCAGATTTGAAAAACGGCTTTATTAAGAGAAAGATTTACTGTATATGAACTCCAAGACTAGAAACTGGAGGAGGAGCAGCTGAAAGAGACAGATCTGCCAGACGGAGAGCCCAACTGATTCCACTGGCTGATGTTACCTCTTGGCAAGATACACTGACCCACACAACATCCTGGACGTTGAAGCCTTTGGTTATTAACTCTTTAATAACAGTCTGGAGTCCCCAAAGTTCAGAGCTGATTTAATAAATGGCACAAGACACATTAAGGCCAAGATACAGCTTTTATCCTGAAACAGTCTATTTCAGGAAATTCATGTTACTTGGCATCTTATTTAAATATTTTTTAATCCATCCTTCTTTTTTGTTTTTAACTTCCAACTTTATCTCCATTTAGGAAAAAAAAAAAACAAAAGCTGATAAACGTTTTAGATTTAGGAATTGTTTTGCCTGATTTGCCCAAGACCACCTCGTAGCTCAGGGTCTGCATTTTGTAAACGAAGGGTGGCAGGCTCTCTTAGAGGAACTGTCTAGGGTCCTAAGATGAGCAGAATTTGACACACACCTCCCTAATATAGACTGCTCCAAAGATGCTGTTTAATACATAATAATAAAATTTCATTTGCCGTTTACTTTTTTCTGTACAGTTGGATATAGACTAGATAGGTAATGTACTAGTAGGAAACAAAAGTGGATCCACCAATAAATTCAAAGAAACAGAAATTTAACTGTGAATCCTGTAGAATTAACTTGTAAAGACAAGTAAAATCCCCCACGGCTTTCATCTAATGTATGAAATGAAAACCAGAAAGCAGCTGGCCAGCCTTTTTTAACCATATATTAGAAGCATGATGCCAAAAGTAAACACTCCACATAGAAACTAGGGACATCATCGACATTTAGGAGATTAGAGAAAGGGCTTGGCTGCTGACCTCAGAGAGCTTATAGTCTATTTACAAAAGAAAGAATTGTGAACGGAATGCCAAAGTTAAAGTTAAACTGAACCCAAAGAATATACAAGCAATAAATATGTGAGTCAAGCTGCTCCCAAGGGTTATCAGGGATTCTCAGCTATATCCTACATAAGAGTCTTCAGACCACAGTGATTTTGTTCAAGGGCTTTGGAGTCGGGTAGACATGAGTTTAAACCCCAACCATGCCACTTACTGGTTACATAATTTTGGACATGAATTTAGCCTCTCAAACTTCATCTAGGAAGTATATGTGATAACTTTGCTTCTTCATCGGCTATTTGTAAGAATCTGATTAGATTAATACATATAAAATAATTCGGTAGTATGCCCAGCATGTCATAAGTATCCAAAAGGTTGTAACTTAAAAAAATAAATAAATAAAGCCAAGGTATTAGCTCATGTACCATTGGAAACAAACAGTGCTGCAGACTGACATGGTAACAAATAACTTGCTTTGGCACATGGTGGGAGGTCACATTCTGGAACTTAAAAATGTTGCCCTATCTGCAGTATGCCACATATCTGGTTCTTGTGTGGACTGGCTAGAAAGTGAGCCAAAGAGAATTAAGAAAACCAACCCCTTCACCAAAAACCAAGTTTTCCCATCTTCTTCTAGAATATATACCCTGAACTTTGCCCTTTCTTTTTATTAGGTGGAGCCTCCATTCTATCTTCCACCACGACACCACGTCAGCATTGCTCTCTTTCCTATACTAAATCTGGAGAGTAAATGGCATCACCCTGTCACGGGGGTACGGAGAGCGTCTGCAACGCCCCATTTAACTGCTCTGTGCTCCTATCTTTGGGCTTCATTAGCATATTTCAGCAGTGCCTTGATGGATGAAGATGGATGGGGCAACATCATCCTTGGTGAAATCACTGTTTCATCAAGGTTAAACCAGCCTCAAGCTTCGCCACCTCCCTTTGTTTGGCTAGGTTTCTAATAACAAAATTAACAGCAGAATTAATGCCCAGGAGGCTCCCAGTGAAATATACTGATGCCGTCAGAATGAAGCTTTATCCTGGACCTCCCAGTTTATAATCCATCAATCAGTTGCTTCTATACTTTATCTTAAAATAAAACATCACCTCCATCACAGCAGACGCCGGCTTCTCTACCCTTTCATCTGAAACAACTGGGCTGGGTAAAAGAATAAAAGGTGGCTCGTTACCTTAGAATGATCACAGTGACACCAGTCCAAGCAGAGAGCAGAGACTGCGTATGTCCAGTCTCCAGAACTAGACTGTGAGCTCCTTGAAGGCAGATAGTTTTTGTTCTATTTCCTTCTAATATCTCATTTTCTATTTTCTGTGAGGCAAAGAGCACATGTTCACTAAGTCCTTGCTCATATTAAAGGAACTGTATTCACCACGATAAAAAACACCTAACCAAATAAATAAATTCATACTGAACACTTACCATCTACCACAGATTTCATGGGGCCAGGATACAGTACTATCCTAGGCCTCAGGACCTTAGGAACTACCCTGACAAGTTTCAACATGACTCCTGAAGGATATGGTCTCCTAATCAACCATTGAGACATAGTTGGATGCTTCTCCATATGAAAATGGAGAGATGCCTTGAATGTCCTGGTCTGAGACCAAAAGGAGAAATCATGTTGGTGAGAGTGGTCAAATATCTGGGGTCATACCTAGGTTCTATTTTTAGTTCCATTTCCTATTCATAATTGCATCCCCTTGGCAAGACACTTCTACTTGCTGGGACTCAGTCTCTACCAAACAGAGTAAGCCTGCACTTGGTTCTGTCCATTCTGAAACGGGGTCACAACAAACTCTGCAGGTGTACCTTCTTAGAGCTGGTGATGGAAATGTGGAAAGGCACAGAGTTCCCTGAAAAATAGGCACAATGGAAATAAACAGTATTAGAGATGGGGCTTATCCTATGAAAATAGAACACTGCTAACCTGGGCATTCACATAATTCATTTTAACAAAATGAAGGAGAAAGAAAAAACAAAACACAACAAAAGAGCCACCAAAAAGCAGTGCATGTCATATAATTAATCAAGACAATTTACCTCACTGAACCTTAATTTTCCAGGGGTACTACTGAGGATCAAAAGCTTAAAATTTATCAAGTGTTCTAACTTCCTTAAAGGAAGGGTGTTAGCTGAATACCAAAAATCATCCTCAGCATGCAAAACCCAACCCAATTTGTGATATCTGTCATGGGAAGGATGCAAATCCAGATGTTCACGCCATTTGGAGAGAGTGGATACAATAAAATCCTTTCTCACAGTATTCTCTGACTTAGAATAAAATCTGGAATTCTTAAAATTCAAAAGAAGAGTAAGTACTGGAAAAAAGACACGTTAGCCTTGAAGTTATCCCTCAGGCCTGCTACCCTTGTGTCTTCTTCATTAACTGCCTCCGTAGTGAATAGCTGAGGGAAGGCCACTGAGTCAGGCCAGACCTGAAGCTACACCATAAGCTGCCTTTGGTGGCAACCAAGGCCTCTGTCCCGAGTCACAGAGATGAAACCCCGTGGAACTAGGGCACAGGAAAATGAGTCATTTCAGCCCTAGCTAAGGGGGAGGGCAGCTGAGAAAGCATGTCCGAAGCAGGAAAATGGCCTGGTGGCTTTACTGGCCCAGACTAGGTCACTGGATGGCCTCCAGGTCCAAGCTAGTTTCCTAGGTACCATAGTGGGAACTGCTAGGCCCCTAATGACAAGAGAGATGGATGAATGGACCCCACTCCCATTTCTCTTCTTCTCTCCCCTTCTCTTCTCTCTCCTTCCTCCCTTCCCCCAATGGCCAAGGACAACACTAAAATCAGTATCACAAGTCTGCTGTGGCACATGGCCATGGAATGTGACCGTCAGAGGCAGCTCAGAGAGGACACAACTGGAAGAACAGGTGGTGTGGAATTTTAGAACCACTGCCTTAAGCATTCTGCTCAAAGTCCCAGAATGGTTGCTCTGATGGGAGTTTTTTGAGAGATGATCTCTCCCTGCAAAGAGAATAAGAAATGGGTGAGGATGATAGTATCCTGGAGAAGCTGTAACTTTGACAGCTTTAAGGGTCTTAAGCAACCAAGTCCTCCTTTGACAGAGAGGTCAAGCTATTAACATCTGGTTTGCCCAGAATACTGTGCCTGTGTTTGCTTTAAGACACAAGGAACCGGCCGCTGCAGTGGCTCATGCCTGTAATCCTAGCACTTTGGGAGGCCAAGACAGGTGGATTGCCTGAGCTCAGGAGTTGGAGACCAGCCTGGGCAACATGGTGAAACCCCGTCTCTACTAAAATACAAAAAAATCAGCCAGGCATGGTGGTGGGCGTCTGTAATCCCAGCTACTCAGGAGGCTGAGGCATGAGAATTGTTTGACCCTGGGGGGGCAGAGGTTGCAGTGAGCTGAGATCGTGCCACTGCACTCCAGCCTGGGCAACAGAGCAAAATTTCGTCTAAAAAAAAAAAAAAAAAAAAAAAAAACCACCAAAAAACGAGGAACCACAGAAAATAACTATAAACTGTCCTTTGTGCTAGTGTCATCACATCGTTTCCCAGTATGTATGTTGCACCAGGAGCAATCTGCTGAGTGGAGCACTTATGCAGTAGTCCAGATAAGTAATTCCAAACCCCTGACCTACCTTGTTCTGAGAAATAGGTCAATGTTTTCATCATTCTAGCTGGGGAAACTGAGGAACAAGAGCTCTTAGCAGGACTTGGATGAAAGGCCAGTTTAGAACCCAAGGCCTTTCCCCATTTGGATCCCTTAGCTACTCTGTATACTAGCAGACATACAAATGTAAACAGAGCAAAAAAGATGCAAGGGCCCTCTTCCAACCCTACTGACCCACCTAGCACATCCAGACCTCCAGGAGCCAGGCTGCGATCTGTTTGGGGAACATTCACTGATGTCACAATTTTGAAGTCTAAAATTCAAGTCTTGTCAATACCTAGAACGCTCGGACTCCTTGGCGGCTTTCTACCTACTCCAGCCCCTCTGGCTTTGGCAGGGGCTTCATCTGTACCATCAGGCCATAGGATTTTTTTTTTTTTTTTAATATAGAACACAGCTGGGTACAGTGCCTTATATCTGTAATCCCAACATTTTGAGAGGCAAGGTAGGAGGATCACTTGAGCCCAGGAATTTGAGACTAGCCTAGGCAACATAGTAAGACCTCATCTCTACAAAAAATAGAAAAAATTTGCTGGGCATGGTGGTGCATGCCTATAGTCCCAGCTAACAGGGAGGCTGAGGTGGGAGGATCGCTTAAGCCCAGGAAGTCAAGGCTGCAGAGAGCCATGGTCATGCCACTGCACTCCAGCCTGAGTGACAGAGCAAGACCCTGTCTTAATAAATAAATAAATAAGGAACACTTCACCACTTCGCATGTCATCCTTGCCTAGGGGCCACGCCAATCTTCTCTGTATCATTGCAACTTTAGTATATGTGCTGCCAAAATGAGCACAGGCCATAGGATTTGGATCTTGGAATTAATGGTCTCCAGGGTTCCAAACAAATCATCCCACTGCTCTGTACTACTGTCTCATCATCCATAAGATGGGAGCAAACCATCCTAACTGATTCTGTATGGATTAAGAAATCACTAAAATCAGTTAATACCATCCAGGCACCCAGCACCAAAAGGAGAGAGATCTCTCATCTTTTCTAATCTAAACAGAGGGAGATAAAGGCTCTTCATTTAGGAGGCTAAGAAGGAAGACAAAAACCAAGACACTGAAGTTTGGAATCAACAAGGTAGCTGCAGTGCTCACCTTCTTTTCCCAACTTCCTACTCTTTAATCATGGAGAGGAGGTGAACAGCAACAATTACTTTATACTTGCTGCATGCCAAATAGAACTAGCGCCTCTTTTAACCTTTCAGCCCACTCTGTAAAACAGATATTGCTATCCCTTACAGACAAGAGCGGTAAGGTTCAGATGAACAAGAGCTTGCATAAAGCCACACTGCTGGTAGGTAGAAGAGATAAGGATTGAACTAAGGCCTTCTGATGCCAAGCCTGTACTCTGGCTACTATTCAACTCCTGTAGAGAAAAAACGGGCAGGCAGTACCTACTCATCCCAGGAGGGGTAGGGGGAGTCTGCACACTCCCTTTTTCTTGCTGCCAAATAATATCTTCCTTAAGCATTCCGTTCCAAACGCTTCCAATGTTCCATGCACACAACTGCCAAGAACAGTAAAGGCCAGCACTCTGACCCTGGAGGTCTTTGCCAAGCAAGCCCCTTTTAGAATCTGTAGTGAGCAGGTGACCTCATTCAAGAGTGTCATGTGTGAGGGTGACGGTCAGAGCTGGAGAAAGGGCAAACCAGCAGGGATCGCCTGCCTTTATCGCTCCTGACTGCTTTGTTCCTCCGGCCTCAAAGAACAATCAGTAGTCACGCTCTGCTCCACTTGTCGTTTTCACCCATGGTGTGAGTGTGTGTGAGTGTATGTGTGTGTCTTTATCAGAAAACTGGTGGCTTTATATTCACACATGCAGGGTAAAGGCTTGGGCTCAGTAGAGGCAGCACCCAGAGGGGCCTTAGCACTTTTCAAAGATTCTTCTTCCTGCTTACAAGTCAACATGCCAGTGCACAATATCTTCAAAGGGGAAACTGAGGAATGCTATGTAAGAATCCCTGCTCAGCCCTAGGCAGCTTGGAAACGAATCACTTTAAAACATGCACTTGTGTATTTTTCCACCCTGGTTCATAATGTTTTCCTACCTCTCACTATGGCTAGGGCAGAGAGCGACCCATAGAAGCCATCTGTATTTTCCAGCAGACCAAACAGGAAGAGGCGCAGAAATCTGCGCAAGTGACCACGCTGCCGCTGTTGCTAGGCAGCACGATTATGTCCATTCTCCGCTGCTTGGCAACCAGCCTTTCCCATCACATACACACACAGCCATAGCAGCAGTACGAGTGCCCTTAACTGCTGCCTTACAGCTTTCAAAGAAAAGGGCTGAATTTCAAAGGAACTTATAAACATTAATAGACCCCCTCAATATTCCATTGATATTGAGATGGTCCCCAGAGCACGATGGCTCTATTTAATCAGAAAGTATCCCTTTGGTGATACTTGAGTTTGCACCTGATAGTTGCACAAATCTTCTCCTGAGTGCAGTGACATGCCAGAGAGATGAGTAAAGAGCTTGAGTCAGCAAGCTTGAACTTTTGGAGAAGAAAGCCTGTTCTGTCTGCCCCCATACCTCTGAAGAATCCACTGGTGAAATAATCTCCTCCCCAGGATCTGCCATTTAGTGAACTAGGACAAAATAAGGGCCAAATACCTTGAATGGTGATGTTTCTTTCTGTGGTCCCCAACCAAACGTCAGTGGAACTTGGCAGGCCTCTCCTCACTGAGGGCAAACTTGTCCTACAGTCATCTTAACCTCATTGGTCACAATCTGTCACTCCTCAGCAGCAGGGCCAAAGTCATCAACTTATTGAGCAAATCAAATAGCTGCCTACTGAATAACAGGACTCCCTCACCCTACCTCCTGCCTTTGGTCGATAAAAAACAGATGCCCAAAATCCCACAGGAAGTTAGCATCCCAGTAGGCACTTGAACTCAGGAGCCCCTGGCTTATAGTCAACGGCCTCAGCCACCGTCCGACCAGCCCCACTGCTTTCATGCTAGACCCACATAAGAATCACGTTAATCTATTTTTTCTCTCAGTTTTACTTTGGTCCAACTTTTTAATATGTTAACTTTTCAAATGACCCCTTTAGGAGGCACTATATAGAGTTCGGCTCTGCCTATCAGGGAAAGCAGTCTGTTAATACTATCAAGGGCATATGCATTTTCTTCTAAATCTCTCCATAGGATTTTAGAAAATTCTCCAAGCATCGTTCCGAGTATAGTCTGAATTCAGTGAGATCATCCAAAGTGATAACCTCATTGGTATTTCATTTTCTTCTCAGCCCCAGCTGGAGAATTTTTCCCCTCATTAAAATTAACGAGGTCAGTTTCCCAAGCTGAAGATACTGAGCACTCCTGTTGGTGGAGTTTTGTTTCTTAAATTGAGCTACATTTCTATAAGTGCAAAGTTATACTAAGCCCCATTTACTTTATTGCTGTGTAATAAGAAACCAAAATGGAAGTCCTAAGCCATCCTCCTACCATATCCTACACTTCAGTGACCACACATAAACACACACAAACCACACATCCCCAACTCAGCCCACGGTTTCTCCCCATTCTGGCCACGAAAGAAACCCCACCACAGTTTAGAATCAGCAGCTTGGTGGAAAATATAAAAAAACTCAGGCCTTCTAAGTGGCCAAGGGCTCCAGTGTTACAGCCAAGTTGAGAAGAAAGTCGCAGTCTCCCTGGGCATTTGTCAAAGCCATGATGAGAAGACGAGAAGATTTCTGTCTCCTTCTCAAGCTCTTCTCTGCAGCCAGCAACAAGGTGACTAGGTGTCCAAAGTTCAGTGTGACCTTAGTACTCATAAAACACCCCAACCCCACTAAAAATCAAGAGGAAATACTATGTCAGCAAGTAGAAACTGTGCTTCACATTCCAACTCTGGTGAAAGGGAAAAAGAGAAAAGGATAAAAATAAAAAGCCAATTTCATAAATGAGGTGGAAAGCCACTCTACAAGGCAACTAAAAATATACACTTCCCACATGCAACAAACAAGCTGGGCTCATGCACCTTGTTCCAAGCTGAAATAAGATGCCTTCAAGATGGTCATGTAGAAATGAAAGTAGCCTTGTTCAGACTCACTCTTTCAGTCATGCTTTCAACATCCTTCTCCTTGGTTAACCCAAGAAACTGTGTTCCTCCCCCCTTCCATCTCTGTAGACCTGAGTTCCAATATAAATAAAATCTAACTGTAACTGAGATCAAAAGGAGAAAAAAAAGAGAGAGAGAGAGAAAGATGCTGGGGGCTAGAACTAAAGCCTGGGAGGGGGTGCCCACTGACTGGAGGCCACCAGATTTGTCAAGGCCCATTTACCCAGACCAGGCAGGGACTGGGGAGCTTGCAACACCCATTGTTGGCTGATCAAAGTCCAATCAGAAAGTAAAGGAGGAACCCAGCCAGCCTCATGTGATCCAGCACAGGAAGCCAAGTCTAAAGAAAATGAGCTGTGCTTGTGAATAAGGTACACCAAGACATCTTTACTGAGCTTGCCACACAGAGAGAGAGAGAACAAGCCAGAGAGAAGGGAATCTATTTGAAGCTGCATCCTAACGAACCTTAATAAGTTAATGCAGAAATCCTCCCAAGGAGTCTGGCTATAGGAGACACCGGTCTCTACGGAATCAAAATCTGTTATGTTGCAATATAATAGATGTAAATTAAAACAGAAAATCTATCATGCCTCTAATGTACCCTGATAGCTGAGTGTGTGGATCCGTCCGAGGAGAGGCACAGGAGGAAGGGTGATATATGGCGAGGCTGGATGGAGGGTGAAAAGCGTGGCGAGACGAGCGGGAGAATGGCGCAGCCCGCGCGCGCCTCAGACCCAAGGGCAAGAGACGAATAAATGTTGATTAGTGTTGATTTTGTCCGACAAACGCCTGTCGAGTGACAGTTGGGCTAAGCTGCACTGAAAGAGAACCATTAATCTTGGTCTGGTTTAAGTAGAGTATATTAATTTGTGTCATTTTTACTAAGTCGCACTGAGAAAGGCCTCTTACTGCTTTGCATTTGACTGCTTTGGTGGTTTAGCCTGGTTCCCCTCCCTCCCCCCTCGCCCCCCACTTTTTAAAACAGATACCATGGTGGCAGCGGTGGCAGCAGCAAATTCAAATGACACAGCAGGGGAGCAGGGGACTGAGAGCTCCTCTCTTGGATTAAGAAAATAAACTCCCAGGGTGTTGGCATAGCAACAGCATTTCAGATGAACTGCTATATATTCAGTGATTAATAAATTAACATTTTTTACAGTTGTTCCTCCTTTTCTCCCCACCCCCACCCTCACAATAAAGCCCTTCCCCCACACACACTTCTACCTTCTCTAAGCTGTATCACTTGCCTCTTATAAGAATAAGGAAAGAAGGTACAGAATATTCGCAGCCTTAGAGTTAACTCCTGCCCACAATTGCCATCACTACAGGCAGGCAACATGGCCCCTTGTCACCTATGACGCTAAGCATAGGCTCCAAGATCAATGGACAGGTCTACATAGAACCACGTGCACATGGTTGGTGAAACCTGGCACTCTCCAAAAGGCCCCATCCTCAAAATTTGGGGTCTTTCCAGGTCCTGATAGGCTAGGAAATAACTGAGAGTAATCATTTCTCCCAAAGAACTTATTTCCCTACAACAAAGACCCCAAACCAAGTCCGAGGGAGTCCTGACCTTGCCCAATTATGCTGGGTAAAAAGAAAGTTTGTGTCTATCAGATGGTGTTGGTGTATTAATGGGAAGCCGACACATCCTTTTTGAGCTTACAATCCTCCATCAGGCAGTTCAACTAATTTTGGCAATTCATATTCCAGAAACGAAACCCAACGAGCATTGCGGGAGGGACTAAAGAAGAAACTGATTTTAAGCACTGCCATAGTAGTCAGGTCCAGTCAGTTTCAACAGTACCCCAAGCTCAAAAAGCACTCTCTTTTCAAAGCGTTCATGAAATAATAAATGCTTTAGGAGATAAGGACCAGGAAAATGATAAGTTTTGTTTTCCATAGCACTTACCTGTATCGGTGTTTTATTATAACCATCCTTTTAGTCCTAGATAAGTGTCAGCTGGTGTGGGGCCAGGCAGGGCACTGCAGAAGGTCAACGGCACTAATCTCGACCTTCGAAACTCACCTGGCCACATCCCTCAAGAAGCCTCTGGCCAAATCTCACAGAAACCCCACAATTATAGGCTTCAGGACAGGGAATACTCAGTGAGCAACGCTGGAGCTACCTCCAAACAAGAAGAAGGAAAAGCCTTACACTGTGCAGGTCCAGAAGACAAAGCTGGCACTAAAAACTGAGCATTACAGGTGGTGGGGAGCTGGCTCACAAGGAAGAAACTGTTCATCCACGGCTGTGCCACAGCAGAGCTGGATAACGCCACCCGGGACTGTTACAACAGAGCTCCTTCCTCAGTTGAATGGAAGATTAAATTACATAACCTTTTAGGTAGCTCAAGGCCACTGCTGGAGAGTGAAGAAAATAATAATAACAATAATAACAAATATACTGTGAGGCTTAACATGCACCAGGCACTGTTTTAATTGCTTTCTGTGTATTAACTCCGAGGCAGATACCTATGAAGTAGATACTACTATTATCCTTCCCATTACATAGATTAGGAAACTGAAGCAAAGAGAGGTTAAATAATGTGTCCAAAACAACTAGCATGTAATTGAAGGAGCTGGGATTCAAATCCTGGCAATCACAGTCTACAGTCCATGCTCTTAACCACTACATTACACTTTTCCTTGTATAGTACATGAAATCTGCAGGGAAAGGCTCAGGTAATTCAGTATTCATGATAACGTACACCATTCAAATTCTACCAGATCCAAGAAACAGTCCATACTGAGTCCCCAAATAATAACAAAATGGACCTAGCAGTGAAAATACTAGTAATAGAAAATGACCCAACTATTAATAGTCTAAAGAGAGAGAGGGGCTGCGTGCTGTGGCTCACGCCTGTAATCCTAGCACTTTGGAAGGCCAAGGTGGGTGGAACACCTGAGGTCAGGAGTTCGAGACCAGCCTGGCCAACATGGTGAAACCCCATCTCTACTAAAAATAAGAAAATTAGCTGGGCATGGTGACGCACACCTGTAATCCCAGCTACTCGGGAGGCTGAGGCAGGAGAATTGCTTGAACCCAGGAGGCAGAGACTGAAGTGAGCCGAGATTGTGCCACTGCACTCCAGCTTGGGCAACAGAGCAAAAGTCCATCTCAAAAAAAAAAAGAAAAGAAAGAGAGGAGAGATGGTTGTGAAGAAAAGAAGTCAGTAACATCATCCATTCAAGGACATTCTACATTGAGGATGTTATGGTGGACTTAACAGGCAAACTAGTTTTGAGTCTTAGCTATGCCATTGACTAATTGTACGACCTTAAGCAAACTGATATCCACTCTAGGTTTTCTTATCTATAAAACAAGACTGGGGATTTCCAAAGTCTCTTCCAGGTCTTAACTCTACATGAACCCTAGGATCTAGGCACCATAAAATCCATTTCCCACTTTTTAGATGACTTCCAGAGTCACCTTAATTATATCCTTTTGTGCCTCCGTGTTTACTGCTCAACCAACATCAAACTTGTGGAGAGCACCAATGAGTTCCTGGTAATAATATCCTCTAGACCATAAATACCACATGTCCAATGTGTCCGTACCACTGATTCTTCCTAGTGTATTAATCATTATAAAAGCCTAGATATAAGTGTGCTGGGGAGGTTGATATAAAGCCACCAATTGAGAAAAAACCCCAAACACATAGTTTGCACAGTGTTGAATCCACGGTGGGCATTCTGCATGTTCTACACTAAGAGTACATCTGTAATTCCTGAAATTATTCATAGATTATGAAACTATATACTCAAGGTTATTGATGTTGGCTTTTCATCCTACTCCTGTGTCCAGCAGGAGAAAGGCTGTGCTGTGAACCTAAGGACAGGTGTGCCAGCTCTTGCTTCTCTACACTCAGAGCCCAACTTCCCCCTCACCCTCCCCTGAAATAAAAATATCTGCGACTTTAATTCCTTGGGAAAATGGGCAGCACCATAAGAAGAAACTGCATAATAAAGATGAAAGGGGTGAGGGTAGCAGGGGCACTAAATGATACTTCCTGCTTTGTAACTTCAACTCCAGTGCAGCCATGTCAATGAGGTGCTGTGAGGGCTATTAATGCCTAGGCTGCGGCAAGGTCCTGTGGTTTCAGGGCAGAAGGGTATTAGGTCAGCCACAAGTAATCATGGCGATAACAATAACAATATTAGTATTTGTCCAGAGAGGGGGTGGTGTGAAGGGAATCACATTAAATTCAAGAGGACTCCGATAAAATGATGCTAAGGGTCAGACTAAATCTAACAACAGCCTGTGATTTGTGGCTTATGCCAGTGCTCTAATTTGCCTCTCTACGGCTGATGGCCTATGAAGGTGAGGGGTGTTATTGAGTGCTGCCCAGGCTCTGCTTGTGGAACAAGGAAGTCACAACACTGCTTGCCCAGTTCCTGACTCCGCTGCAGCCAAACAGATCTTCTAAAATAATGTTTCTTAATATGAAAATAGTCGAATATGGCCCAAATCTGTTCCAATTCCTTAATTTGTATTAATTTCCTTCACGTGCTACAATAGCTGATTTATCTTACGGATTTCATATGCACATTAATTGCTGTACTCTTGTTTGTTTAAAGTGTATCTGGATGCATCTGTCTACCAAAATAATATGTCTTGTTTATATATTATCTATTGTAGATTGTAAATAGCAATGGCAGGGACTGTCTTTTTTCTATCACACTTGTAAATATGCCCGGAGGCTAAGCAGAAATGAGCTTCTCCAATAACTAAAATAAATAATGAATTAAGTAAGTGGACTTGTCACTCTCCATGTGGATTATTTATGCTTTGTACCTTACACCTCAGTAAAAGGGTCAATGCAGAGTGAGAGTTTTTATTTTCCTCTTTTACTTAATTTTTTTGTCCCTCTCCTCCAGCTCCCATGCTTTTATTACTTGAATCTGAGAGCCTCGTTTTCTGACTTCTCTGTGTTGCTTACATCCAAACAAATTTAAGTTTGTTCGGAAAGCACTTTGAATACTGTAGAAAAGAAAAAAGAAAAAAAAAAACTCTCTCACTAGGTTATGAAACTATTTGTTTGGTTTTAACCAGAACTTTCATCTAGCACCTAAACCAGATGGCGGCTTTTAAAAGCTATCTTAAACTGCAAAGCCAAACAAAAACAAAAACAACACAGTAATAGTGAGATAAAAATTATGTGCACTAACCTGCAAGAAAAAGAAGGAGCAACTTTGTGTATCAGTAAGGTTAATATATTACTCCTTCTCCCATTCTCCCACTCCACACTCTCAACTTCTGCGAGGTCCCCAGGGCTTCCTGATGCAGCCCATGTGCTAGTTCATTATCCACTCTGCCAGTGACATCTTGCTACCTGGAAAGCTGCTGGAGCTGATGAAGCTAGCTTTACAGTAAGGTGAGTCTTGCTGACTCTTAGGCTTGTGTGTGATGATGCTAAATGCTCGTCATTCTTACTTTACTATGAACTGTGAAGGGAATGATTAAGCACATTATCAAGGCAAAGATCCAAAGATTGCACAAGACAGTAATTGCCAAGTACCTGGTAGGGGCAATGCAACTCAGAGGAAAGAGTATGGGCTTTGAAATCAGAGACCTGAATTTAGTCACTTAGTCATAGAAGGTTCTATTTTATTTAATCTCTCTAGGGCTCATTTTCCACATCTGTCAAGTGGGACTAATAATCCCTTTCAGGGTTATACTATGTACTTTACATAGATTATCTCATCTTATCTGCTTGGTAGGAACCTAGTGCATGTTAGCTTTCTCTTTTACCAAATATTTGGGTAAAAGAAGACAGATATTGAGTGTAATATTACAGATTGACAGATGTACTGATAGCAAATCATGAATTGCTACAGGCAGCTTAAATATGAAAACAGCATAACAACTAGTCAAATATGTGATCACCACACCACCCCTACAAGTTGGAAAGACCAAGTGAAGATCTAAAACAGAGCATTATCTGTCTCCTAAAATCCCATATTACCCATCCATGTAAAACATCCCACTCAGACTTTGGAAGCATAGAAACGAAAAATATATTCAGGGTTCTTTTTCACGTCATCCAAGAACAAATTATGCAATCTTTCTGTCTATGCCCATGCCAAAAGACTCGTAGATCTGAATTATTTTGCCCAGTGAAAACCACAACGTCAGCCATGTACTGTCCCACGAGCATCACCCCATTGGTCACAAGCATTAGGTTTTCTAATGACTTTGCAAAATAACATTAGGAAAAATTTTACGTTATCTTGGGGTTATTTTATTCACCTTTCTGAAAAAATGCTTTTATTGATAGCATTTCTCATATCATCTGTGATTTTTGGCATACTCATTCGCACTGTCTTTCAAAAGAGAAACAGTCAAAATATTGCCCATAAAAAATATATAAATATATGTAGTCATATATACAAGCATCCCAAATGTGGTTAAGAGAACAGATTACAGAAA
Source organism: Pan troglodytes (assembly GCF_028858775.2). Lineage (NCBI taxonomy): Eukaryota > Metazoa > Chordata > Mammalia > Primates > Hominidae > Pan > Pan troglodytes. Next base: position 84,482,403 of record NC_072398.2, read on the forward strand.
CTCCTACCTTTGATCAAAGAATTGGCAAGCCAACCTTCTTGTTGGAAAAAGAATTAAGAAATTTGGAGGTACAGTCTCACCACCTGTCCACATTTGCCAGATGAGGTCTCCACTATGGCTACAGCCACTTTTTACAGAAATGTTGCAGTGGCTTGAGAGGAAATTAGCTTGACAGTAAAACCTTTCAAATAATTTCTGTTTTAAAAAACTAACAAACTGTAGCAAAGGTGAAGCCCAACTGAAGACTGGGAGATGTGGCTTTTCATCCCATCTGCACCAATAAAGGATGAGTGATCTTAGCAAGACACATGCCCCTTTGGGTCTCAGTTTCCCTAAGAATGTAATCAGTGCACTGGACTCAGTTCTGTGACTCCCTTTTAGGACTAATATTCCATGAGTCAGGGAGAAGGTAGGTCTGCTGGGTCTTAAAGACACACAGAGAGGACTGAAAAACGCACATGGTAACCTGTCAAAACCAAGCCCGTGAGGGAATTCCGAAGAGAACATTGACATGCAGAGGATGAGCTGCCCTCACTCTTTCCATCTTGCCACAGTATTTACTATGCATCCAACCACTCACAAAGCTCCATATTTAACCCAAAATGCTTAACACTAACATTTTTTTTTCAATTTTAGATCATGAGTATCAGCTTCTTTCCATTCCTTGGAACAGGTCCATGGAGACACCGCCAATATTAATGTAGAGACAGACATGGCAGTCTAATAAACAGAGCCTCGAGCAAAAAAGAGAAAACAGTGTCACAGATGACCAGGGTAAGGGCCACAGCACTGGCCCCAGCTGAGTGTTTGAGGTCAGTCCAAACAAGCATTGACTTAAAGAATCTTGCGTGAGATGTCATCCTGCTCTACCCTAAGAAACGATGGAACTGTTGCCATGGCAACAAAGGTACTTGAGAGGGACATGAGCAAAGGGAGACTTAAAAAGAAAAAGACAATATGTGGCCTAAACAAAAATATGTGACGGTGTAAGGGGTGCTGTAAAGCCTTTATTGCCACTTGTTAAGGAAGACCTGTATAGCTCACTCGTGAGTAATAAGGCGGTCAACCCAAACTAAGGCACTAAAAATTTTATAGCACCCCACATATCATATATATCTAGATAGATAGAGAAAGAGAGAGATACAGATATAAAGGACCTCCACAGATACACTCACAAACAACGCAAGCAAATATTGCTACTGATCTTGGAAATGCTATCTTCTAATAGAGTTGCTACGTTTACCAATATCCTTAATTTATCAGCTATCAAATTCCACATCCCATCAATTCAGTTCTTAAAAGATTCAGAAAGCTCAGCTGCAATGAGAAGGAACCGTGATGGTTTCACAGGGAGTGCAAACTAGCCAGGTGCATAAAGCCAGGATTCCCTGTTCTGGTGGTGACTCCACAGCTAATTTATTATTTCACAGTTGGATTAAATGCTCCCTACTGCCATCAAGGATTGTCAAGGTGACTGTTTGGACTCGGAGAAAGAGACCATTGCAACCCAGAGCAGGAGATAGGGGACTGCCATGTTGCATGTTCTATATCCCTTACCTTACTCAAAAAATATGCTTCTAAAGTATCAGTTGTAAACTGATTTATAGTCTCATTAGATGACTACAGGACTAGAAAACTTAGCAATTTAAAGCAAACCTGCAGTGAAGCCTTTCAGAGTAAAATTTTTAAAACATTTTTGTAAAGTAAATAATGACATTTTAAATTCTCCCCCAAATTTTGTTTCTTATAATTCTTCTCCAAGTCAGGTACTCATAAACCCAAGGGATTTCACTGAGCGCTGTGCTAGGAACAGATGTCCCCAAAAAGCAATTAATGTACTTTTCTCAGTTACCTGAATCTAAAACAGGTACAGAAAGATCCATTCTTGGGGTTCTTGCTCTATTCACTATAATTTCCAGTTGCTAGTTTCAAATATACGGTCATAGCAGAGAACCAGCTTGGGTAAATTCAGGGGCCTTCTTCTCTAACACAGTGATGTGTGAGAAAAATGAGATTATCTGGATAAAGTTCTCCAAGCCCACTGGAGAAAAAAAATACAAAAGAGATGCAATGTATTGGTATTATTATTTCTACTGAGCCACTTCTGAAGCACAGCCATGAATGCCTGCCTGGCTTTTAAAGAGAGAAATGCTTGTCCCCCAACAAAAGGCCATGGCCTATTCCTTCCAGAGCTAAGGAAATGTGAACAGCCTAGTCTAGCTTCCCCAAAACATCTCCTCCATCACATTGGCTTCCCATCTCTTGAGGCTTCCTTCAAGAGAAATATTATTTCCTTTCACTGATATTCTAGCTTTCCTGTTCACGATGCTGCGGGTCCATTCTCAAATGCCACCACCTCTGACTCTACCATGCCAAAGTGAGCTCACCAAAACAGGAGGCACCGCTTGCTGGATCGAACATGCATAGGTTTCAGGTGATACAATGATTAGGCCAAGCAATTGCTGGCCACACATCGGTACCAACACACTCAAAAGTCAATAGAGCATTTATAATAATGGAAGTTCAATGGCTTCCATTTTGTGAAGTGTTAAATGTGCCAAGGGACTGAGTTAAAGCTTTGGCTATGAAAGGGGACTGTAACTTATGCTTCCTTTAAAAAAAAATTTGCAAATGGTTCGTTTTTCCTTAAGGAAAAAAGGGGGCATTTTCAATTAGGTGAGTGGAAGGACAAATGCTCCAAGTACATTTTGCTGAAGTTCTAAGTGCTTCTGAAACCCCTCCTGTCAAGGCATTAGTAATACAAGATTTAAGATGCCCAATTAATTTTTTCCAGCCACCAGCCAAAAGTAGATGCAGGAGGAGGTTAAAAGCTAAGTGTTTAATTAATATTAAATTTATAAGATTCTCTATCACTGAAAGCATTGTAAAATTGAAAAAGCAGTTAATTTTACGGTTGCTGTGTATTCCTCTGCTTTGATCTTTGATCTATGATATAAAATCACCAACTGTAAAGATTCCCCAGCTTTATTATACCTGTTAAATGGTGAGAAGAAAGAGAGGGGGAACCTGCAGGCATGATGGGGAGCAGGGAGTGAGGCCCTGAAAGTGGTCATTAACGTTGATGAGAAAATCTAAACATGAGAGATTCAGGAAATAGCTTTTGACTAAGCCACATACATAGATGAGGCATTCTCATCTTGCCCATTCTCTACACTCCAGTTTTCTAGAGTTTTAAGACGGGAAAACAGCAGTTGCCTATCTCTGGCTTAAGAGATAGTAAATAATAGTAAAATAGTAAAGCAGAAAAGATTTAGGTTGGATTATGGAAGAATTTTCTGAAACTGAGTTTCCAAAGTGTAAACTCTTCATTGGAATAGATCACATCATTGCCTTTCCTACAGCTAGAAATGCCTAAATTAGATAAGTATGTGTCTGTCTTGAACAGTCCATACACTGATTCCTTCTTCCAAAGGCTCCACTTACCCACCCACTAGCAGAGACCAGGCCGGGCAAAGAAACGCTCAGCCCTGGGCAGTGGGACCTCTTTAATCCATGGCATTTTCAAAAGCCTGTACTGATAAAGGGCAATGGAATAGGAACCAGAGGTAACAGGGAGGAAAACCTACTACTGAAAATGTTATCCTGAGAGAGGTTTTCCCGAGATTTCCAAATACCGTATTTCTGCCATCAAGATAGATGTGTGGTTCCCTCAACGGCAGCCCATGTCATGAATCCTTAAAGATAAAAGGGGGAAGGCATGGTATATGCATCTCAAATCAACAGGCCATTCAGCCTGCAAAGATATCGAACACTCACCTTTGCCTTCTCCCCACCCAAAACTGGGGTGGTGGTGTGTGGGCTGGGGGGTAACGGGGTTCCCGGAGGTAGAAGCAGAGGAGAGTACTCTGTGCCGAACAGAACTTTGTATCCTAGTCACCAAAAAGAACAATGAGGGGCAGTTCCGACTCCTGGCCTCCTTCAATTCTGTCACAAATCCAGAAACAAAGACCTATTATGCAGAATAGATTTTACAGAAAGGCAGAAGGAGGGTGGGGGAATGGGATAATTCATGTAAGGTGTTTTTTTCTTTTTTCTTTTTTTTTAAATCCCATCAGGGATCTCATTATAATTTCATTATTAGCAGAAAAACCAAATAAGTGGCAAGAGAAAGAATCTCCACTTAGTATTAACACACACACACTCACATACACAAAGATGAAAGATCTTATGAGCTTCAAAGAAGCTGCTAATTTTCCAACTTCAAACGACTCAGTGAGAAAGACACTGATAATGAATGTGCTTTTTCCACTGGCTCGCTTATAAACTTTTCCCCTTTCTGTCTCCCTCCCAAAAATTACTTCTCATTTTTAACTAGAAACAAACATCAGACGTAATAACAGAATCCTGGGTTCATACACAATCTTCCTTCAGGGCTTCCTTCTTCTGTCTTTCTGCGTACAATAAAAATGTACGGGGAAAGAGAGAAGAAGAACTTCCTCAATGGTAACACGGTGTATTTCCTCAGGAAGAACAGCCGAGAAAAAAATACAAATGTACCTCATTGCCGATAAGCTATACTACTTCAAGAGTAGAGGACTAATTCATAAAACACTAACTTTCTTTGTCTCTGTAACTGTCTTTATCCATCAAGAAGCTGCAAACTTGGGGCATTTTCACACTGAATATATGTTTCTAAAAGCTTTACCTGGTGGTGAAGTGTGATACTGCAAGCCTCCCTCTTTTTGGCATTTTAATCCTAAACAAAAAGTAAAATCAAGTTTCTGGAATTCAGGCTCCCATAAGCTAGTGCCACCTATGCCCTGCAGTACCCATGTTTCTACATGTTCTTCATGAAAACTGTTCAATTCTGACTAAAGGAGATTTTTCCACCCTATAGAAATACATTCTAAAATTTATAATAAGTCATTGGAAGGATAGATAACACTTTAAGAAAATCTTTATAAACCTATTTTCTAGAATTAAAATAGTTGTCAAAATGAAAATTAGTTGCTAAATTTTATAAGCAGTTTTGGACAACAGGCTAGACAGAAGCTCCCAACCTCTGTGAATGTATAGTCTCTCTCTTAATGTCAAAACATTGCAAGTACCACTATAAGAGAGTTATTGTATTTTTAGCTTCTACAGATGGAGGAATGATACACATGAATAAAAAAAACCTATAGGAACTGAAAAAATGCTTGTTTAAGTGAATGTGCATTTCATTAACCACAATAGCATTTCATACATTCAAAGAATTTTAGTAGGTATATTTATCTGCATGTGTGTCCATGACATTATTCTGTTTACAGACAATGCTTGGTATGTGCATGAATTTACTAAACCTTTTTAACAACTTCAAGGCTCCCTCAGGGTCCGTGGCCCACAAATTGAGAATCACCATGTTAGAGGAAGAAAGATACCAGCTGAAGGAATGCATGCCTCTAACCAATTCTTTCATTGAGAGAAAATGACATTCAAACAGCTGAATGATTTTACACATACCATTCCTTGTTTTACTCCTACCAATACTATCAAAATGTTGATAGACACAATACAGATTATTTCTGAGCTTACATGGTCTTGATTGTTGGTTTATAACACAATAAAACTTCTTTTTGGCACAAGAACCTATCTTCTATATGTACATCTCCCATTACAAATTGCAAGTAAGGATGTTGTGAAGAATAACATAATCAAAATAACATTTCTAACAAAGATATACCAGTATGATCAATGGCAACAGTAGCAATTGCTTAAAAAACATCAGTAAATAATTCTTCAGATACAGTTAGCCCTGTGGTTTTAGGACAGTGGAATGATGACAAGACAGCAATGCTACCTATAAGAAAGATTGACCCTCACGTTAAGTGTACACACAGGCATTCACACCCCCAATACACACCTCCTCCTTCTATCTCCCTGTCTGATTTCCACTCATCCATTCTCAGCTCCTGTTTGTCTGAGGCCACATGCAACTGGATTTGTCAAGCCCCCTTTTAACAACTTGTTGTCACAGTCCATTACCAAATTGCATATAGTTATATATTCCACTAATTAGGCTTCTAAAATATCATTAACATGTCTCTTGATCATTAGCATAACGTATGAGGCGACGTCGTTAGGCACGACTCGAGTTTGTTAACGTGGTAATGAAAGGCACAAGGCAGGCTCTGCAGGAACCAAGAAGCACAGAGAAGTGGGGAATATCCAAGCACCAAGATGCTAAGCCACAAAGGCATAGACAGAGACACAGAGAGACAAAGGCAAGCACAGAGAGGAGATGCAAGGCACAAGGAAAAGGCAGAGAAACACAGTCAAAGGAGTGCATCAGTAAGCACGACTTTGGCAGTGAGATGGCTGCTTGGGCGTAAAAAGGTAAAACCTCATGCACCCACTCCCACCTGTGTGGGAATTAGACCCTGGCAAGGCTCTAAGCAGAAGAAGCTTTAAAAATTTCCTAGACAAGAAAAAAATAAAATTCAGAAATCTCCTTCTTTCCTGCCACCTAACACATGGTGCACACGGGTGTGCCCATCTCCCCCATTCCCACACCACCCCCTCTCCAGCAGTGGCTACAGAAGACTGCGGGCAATTACCTGGGGGTGACATTCTTCGATTCCCTATCAGGCCCTTTATTAACATGCTGGTAGAGATCTCTATCTATCTATATACACTGCATTAGTCATGATCCTCTTGTGTGTAACGAGGCAGGGCTTACCTCCAGAGATTATAGACATGCTACATCTAGAGAAGAGAGAAGGAAGGAAAGCACATAAAAAAGATGGCAACTGGCCAGGTGTGTTGGCTCATGCCTGTAATCCTAGCACTTTGGGAGGCCGAGGCAGGTGGATCACGAGGTCAGGAGTTCAAGATCAGCCTGGCCAACATGGCAAAACTCTGTCTCTACTAAAAACACAAAAATTAGCCGGGTGTAGTGGCACGTGCCTGTAGTCCCAGCTACTTGGGAGGCTGAGGCAGGAGACTTGCTTGAACCCGGGAGGCAGAGGTTGCAGTGAGCCAAGTGCACTCCAGCCTGGGCGAAAGAGCAAGACTCTGTCTCAAAAAAACAAAAAAAAAAGACGGAAACTGTGTGTATGTATGTATAGCAAGCATGTGTCAGTGTGTGTGTGTGAGCACACACCAGCAAAGTGGTTGTGGGTTGTGATTTCAAACAGCCGGTTAAGCCTGGATTCCATATTTCATAGAAATGTTTCTAAATATATCTATTAGGACTCACAGGACAAGAAGATAATGAAGTGCTTGGCTCAGGAAAGTGGCCAAGTATATGATGGGTAGAGAATTCAAAGGAGTTGGGGGAGATGAGTTAACAGCATGTGCACATCAAGTGCTTAATTCATCCTGAACAAGGAAGCACTCAGTCCAAGTGAGCTATACCTTGGTCACAGGCTGAGGGCATAGGGAACAAGCAGCCTCAGAAACAATCAGGAGAACCTCACTCATCTAGTCATTACGATAGAAAAAGATCAATCCGAACTTTGGAGTCCAAAAATCCTGCTAGTCTTTCAGCACAGAGATTCTAGGCTAACCTCTATGGACTCGACATTTCACACAGATCCACTGGAAGCATCCTAGGCACTCACAACAGTGCGGCCCAGAGAGAAATGTGGCTTCCTTGGAACAGCTTCACAAGAGACAACGCTGGGAACAGAGGCCTGGCAACCCGCTGTTTTACACCAGCTCCTTCCAACAAGACGCCTTCTCCTACCTAGTGATCACTTCCAGCCTAGCCTTGCCTCCTGGGCCCACACGGAAAGAAGAGTATACTCAGCATTTACAAGGATTACAGCCAATGTCAATGCAGAAGAGAGGCTGGGTAAACTTAGATGGTGGCTAAATGGAAGTATTTCCTACACCCTCTAGCTGGTCTGACACCTGACTTGACACATCAAAGGCTATGCAACCAGGGTTCATTTACAGGGAGGAAGAATCAAAGTTGCTTGGTTTTATAGAACGTATTTAGTGTGAAAGATGGGAGCTTTTCCTCTGGTCCTAACTTCTCATTCTTAACGAAGATGGAAGTCAAATTGTAGAAAAAAAAAATCTACCCAAATGCCTATTCGATGGGCAGACTCAGGAATCATCCTCTGTGCACTTGGAACTCTTACATTATGGAACCACAGAAACCTTTCTGTTCAGGTATGTCCATTGATCCTTTTCTCAAAGGAGTTAAGAAACTCCATTGGCTAAATGTGCACCCTGGACGTGAATGATTCTTAATTATGGCCAAAAAGATAGACTGTGCAACAAGAGGGATGGCCTCTTGTTTCATGATTATTTCAGTCCAGTAGCCTTGTGTGGCTTATGAAATGGGCAACTAGGCCAGCCTAAGACTGCAGAGCCACCAAGCTAAATCAGCCCCTGAAGGAGAACCTGCAGTAAACCAGTCCGTATCCCATCCCCCTGTACTAAATAGCACCCCCCAGGCAGTCCTTTGCGATGCTTTCTCATAGTGCTATCAGCCAAGGAAAATGTTCATAATAGTTTCTGGGAACCTAATTCTCGCCCCCATTGGGGATAAAAGAAAAGGAAGGCAAAATACAAATACAGACAGACAGAAAGAGAAGGAAGACTGTTAAGAAAATAGGGGAGGAAGGGCGCGGTGGCTCACACCTGTAATTCCAGCACTTTGGGAAGCTGAGGCAGGCGGATCACAAGGTCAAGAGATCGAGACCATCCAGGCCAACATAGCGAAACCCCGTCTCTACTAAAAATACAAAAATTAACTGGGCATGGTGGCACGCGCCTGAAGTCCCAGCTACTCCAGAGGCTGAGGCAGGAGAATCGCTTGAATCCGGGAGGCGGAGGTTGCAGTGGGCCAAGACTGCGCCACTGCACTCCAGCTTGGCAACAGAGCAAGACTCCATCTCAAAAAATTAATTAATTTTTTTTTAATGCCAGGCGCAGTGGCTCACGCCTGTAACCCCAGCACTTTGGGAGGCTGAGGTGAGTGGATCACCTGAGGTCAGGAGTTCGAGACCAGCCTGGCCAACACAGTGAAACCCTGTTTCTAATCAAAATATAAAAATTAGCTTGGCGTGGCAGCAGGTGCCTGTAATCCCAGCTACTCGGGAGGCTGAAGCAGGAAAATCGCTTAAGCCTGGGAGGCAGAGGTTGCAGTGAGGCGAGATTGCACCACTGCACTCCAGCCTGGGCGACAGAGCAAGACTCCATCACAAAAAAAAAAGAAAAGAAAAGAAAAGAAAATAGGGGAAAACATTTCTTTGACTTTCCTCTCAAAACCTGAAGTCAACAGTTACAAAATTAATCATGTATTCAGCAACCTACTCAGCACCAGACCTGATTTTAGGCCATGAGAATATGGTTATAGACAAGTCCCTATTTCATGTCACAGGGTGGTCAGGTGGAACAAAAAAGAAAAAAGATTGCACACACACACCCACATACTCACAAATGCACATGCACGCATATGAACTTCCTTAAGCCTAAACTGCAAAAGGGCTATTTTTAAAGATACGTAATTTTATCATGTTTCAATGCATATAAAAATCAGAATTAGCTAGAATTACACTAACAAAATATAGCCTCAAAATAATGCCTTATGAAATCTGCTTGAGTAAGTAAAACAGATGTGCTATTTTGGATCTTTAAATACAAATGGTGTTTTTAAAGTACCTTAATACAAATTTTTTAAAAGAAGTTCATGTTTTTCTATGAAGATTTGCTGGTTTTGCTGGTTTTTTGATAGGATCTCACTCTGCTGCCCAGGTCCAATCATGGCTCACTGCAGCCTTGACCTCCCTGGGCTCAAGTGATCCTCCCACCTCAGCCTCCTGAGTAGCTAGGACTACAGATGTGTGTTACCACGCCTGGCTAATTCTTTAATTTTTTGTAGAAACAGGGTCTCACTATGTTGCCCAGGCTGGTCTCAAATGCTTAGGCTGGTCTCAAACTCCTAGGCTCAAGTGATCCTCCCACCTCGGCCTCCCAAAGTGCTGGGATTACAGGCATGGGCCACGGCGCCTGGCCTCCAAAGAAATATTTAAAAGGCAAACTCATTATTTTTCCTAGGCTTTCTCCACTTCACTCTCCACAATTATGTATAAAAATTGCTTCCAGCCCTACTTCTGGATCTAAAAACAGGATTTTTTTTAACCTGAAAAAACTAGAAGATCCATGGATGGTCTTTCAGGAGTTCCTTAGCTTCCTGAAATTCCATGGGAAAAAAAAAAATGTGTGTATCTAGGCTAATTTTCTGGAACTAGACCATAAATTTCCTCAGAAAATAAAGGGACACATGACCCAAGGGAGGTGAACTGCTCCCTGTGGTCAAGGGGAGTACCTAGGCTTTGTACCAAGGACTAAGATGGTGTAGGAGTTAATTTTTCAAGGTGTAAGAAAGCACCCACTGCCTTGTATAGGTCATTTTCCTCTCCTTGAGCACTCCCCATCGATCCCCTCACTCACTGCCCCTTCACTGAATAACCCAGTAAGTAAGTCAGCTGCTTGAAAGATATGGTAAATAGCTCCAACAAAGTGCAGTTTGGGGCAGATTCCAATTAGCCTTCACTTAACGGTCTTTTTTCCTGTGCCAAGTTTGTGCAGTGAAGATCCAATGCCCCACCTTCTGCCTGGCTCTGAGTTTAGGCGCAGGGAGGAATCAAGTTTGTGCTCAAGCTGATAGATGTCAGCCACAAAGTCTATATGTGTCCCACCTGTAAGCTAGAGGGAATCAAAGATGGTTTCAAAAGGGGTGTGCCTGGCAGTGTGGCAGAGAGCTGGTTTCCTGTGAGTTTCCTTCTTTTGTTTCTCTCCCTGTTGTCTAACCCTAAATTTCCCTGCTGCCACTTAATTATCCCTGATCATTTTACCCTTTTCTCTGCTTACTGGTTGATTATCTCCCCATTTCATTTGAATCCCAGTGGAGGTACATAAGCGCTAAAAACAAAGCTGATGGCCAATTAAAAGGTAAGTGCCTTATGTTAAAAGCCAGAACATTATACTTCAATATTCATAATTAGGTAGCTTTTGAATGGCTGAAGAACAACGCAAGTCCATATAGAGGGCTAATCAGGGCACCTATATTTTGCAATCCAAATCAACCAATGCCTATTAAACTGATTGCTGAGAATTGCCAGCTTCCTTATTGGCTGGCTCAGGGCCTCAGTACTTCATAAATATTAGAGATGTAAAAGACCAAGGAATTCCTAATGTGTTTATTTCGTTATAATGAATTCTTCAGGCAAGTGATAGGATTACTGAAGCAGAGCTTGGTAAAAAAAAAACCCTACTGATTTTGGCAGCTCTGCTATTCTTCAGGAGTAGCATCTAAATATTACTGAGAAATAGAGCATAAAGATTATTCACTTGGGTGTAATTTTTTTGAGAAAAGGAAAATAAAAATTTATCTTCCACTCTTTCATTTATTTTCCAAATTATCAGATCACTGAAATTTCCACTGGAGCTGTACAAAATTAAACCGAGACAAGAGCAAGTGAGCAACGGAGTAGGAGACAGTCATTGACAAGGTTCAAGTGCACTTCAGCACTCCCCAGGAAACCCTTACTCCAGCCTGGGAGAAGGCTGGGCTAGTGCTGATCATCTTGAGTGCCCCCGTAATTATTCTCCCTGGGGTAAGTCAACTTAGAATCTCCTCTCCGAACTTTTAAGTGTTTGCTAATAATGCACTTAATTTTGGGGGTAGGGAGGCGGGGAGGAGGAGAGTTGTTCAGTCTTGCTTACAGAGTTACGACAATGCCACCTTATAATTCAAGAGCAATGGCAGGCCAGAGAAATGCTCACAGACACCAGGCAAATGCTTTCTAGAAAAGAATTAAGCATTATGATCTCTGCTCTTTGCAAATGCTCTGTCCACTGGGAGGCAGCATAGGCCGCTGGAAAGAGAAATGGGCCAGAGATCTGGGTTCTAATCCCTGAGATGTTACTGATTTGGGGTATGTGTTATAGCCAGCAACAGAATCCTGGTTTAAAATATAGGGCAAAAAAAAGAAAATGGGACAAGAGATGTGGAAGCACTTTGGAGGTAAAGATAGAGCCTGCTGAAAGGAGATCCACACATGTAGAAGTTAGTGGAATATGGAAACTGGTCTTTTTTAACTGTAACTGATCCCCAATGTGGAAAGACTACTATAGGGATTTAAAATAACAGAACAAAGCAAGTACATTTTTAAGACACAATTTTCTAAAGTGTGTTTTTAAGAATCCTGGTCCAGGGAAAAGGTCCTCAGGTCAAATAAATTCTGAAAATGCTAACCACTCCACCACACACACCCCTCTGAGAGATTTACAACACACATTAACATATTAAAGCTCGGGGAAGCCCTGTAGTTCAGAAAGCTCTTTTAACTCCCAATCTTACTTGGCAATACAACGCTTCCTCACATACAAACACTAAAACAAATAACCAGCTCCAAGGAGCACACGAAGAAATGCTGTTTTAAACTACTATACATGGCAATAATGTCTGATCCCATATTGGAAAGAAAACATTACTGAACCACCATCCATAGTCTTGGGTGGCTGATCTAGCGGTCTGTGCCATTTTATCCACAATCTCCTCCTTATTCTCTCTGATCAACAACATGCATTTGTGAGGCAGCTGGCCAAGGTGAAAGGTTAATTCTGTGGCCATGAAACTCAGCCCAGCTAACAGACTCAAATGGGGGCTGAACCTTGTCACCTTGGTCCCATTAGCTCTAACCAACTGGGTTGAGTAGCCACAGACATTAGTCTTAGTTATAATCTCTAGGGGGGATAAAAATTTAAAGGCACCAGCACATGGCCAATGAGCTTTAGCATATAAATTTGAGGAGTTTTTAAAATAATATTTAAGATGAAGTTATACTATTTTATAACAGGAAAAAGATAGTCAAGAGGTAATAAAATATAACCTCTGGATCTGGACTCCAGGTGGGTTCAAGTCCCAGTTCTACCATTTAACAGCTGTATGGCCTTGAGCAAATCACTTAACTTATTTGAACCTCAGTCTCAAAATCTGTAAATCAGAATAAACATATTCCATTTCTCAAAGGATTATTATGAGGATTATGTGAAATGATCTATGTCAATGGGTTTAGCACTATGCCTAGCACATGATGAGTATCAATAAATACTAGTAATTATCACTGCATGTAAAAGGACTGAATAATCTCAGAAAATGCAGCTCCCTCTGAAGTTAGCATTGGGAACATGCAATTTCGGATTTTTTTTTTTCTGTCACATGAAGTGTTCTTACCTTGTATTTATCAGAGACTATGCCTCTTAACCTTCACTGAAAATTTCAGTGAGGTTGAGATGGCCTCAGTCAGGTTTTTGTCCTTGAGAAAAATTTCTACATTAATAACTTCAATGGCTATAAAATATGATTCAGCTAACCGAAACTCATTTTACTGGTATATTTCCAGGAATATATTTCTCAAGGGAGATACACCCAAGATAATGCTAAGTAATTGCAAGACATTATTATTTGGCCTAGCCAGTGTTTTCCACCAACACAATAATATATAGATCAGTAAACGGAGCTTCCCACCCCTCGTCACAGGAGCAGGAGTAAGGAGGACCTGGGGAGGGAGACCCAGGGGCTGAGAGGGCAGCAGAAGGCACAGAGAATGATCATGAGAGCACCAGGCAGCAGCAGTGTGCCTTCTGGCCTAGACGCTGGTGGCTACATCAAAGACTGCCCAGACTTGTTGACACACGGAATCATCCCCAGGCATGAAGAACAACCATTTGAAAGTTTACAGGGAGTCACGCAGCTGCCACTCCAGAGGTGGAGAGAGAGAGAGAGACTAAGCCAACTTTTCCCATCCCTATCCCATGGTTTACAAGACCATATTTCACATAGACATATCCTGAATTTTTCATCTCTGGAGACCCCAGTGAAAGGCATTTCCATGGTGATCACCTGGAAGGCACCTCTGTAACCAAACACAATACCCTGGCCTCCCCAGACTCCTGGCTCTTAACCTCTGCAACCCTTCCAGGCATATCCAACCCAGGGAGGCCAAATCCCAAAGTCGAGAGGGTTTGTGGTCATTCACAGAAGGCCTGTAGGCTCTCCCTCCGGCTCCTTCTACTTCACTCCTCCCCTCTTGTGACAGGTCATTTGTAACTGTCTCGTGGGTTTTATTTAGTTGTGGTGGGCACAATTAAATGCTGTTCTAACTAACAGAATCCTTGTCCAGAAAACAAAAACCACACAAAAGTCAGTCTGGTTACTTTGGCCACGTTTAGCGATTGTTTCACATCACCACCTCGTCGATCCAATCAACGGTGCGGCGGCTGGCTGTTAATAAAGCTAGATAAAAACAAATTGATTACAAAAAGGTCAGTTTGGTACCTAACATTTAGAAGGCGAGAGTTTGAGCAGTTGTCATCTATAGGGAATCACCACAGTATAAAATCAGGAATATTACACCTGAACAAATAGTTACTTGCCTGAAAAGAAAAAAAAAAATTATTCTAAAAAAAAGAATGTTATTATTACTTTCTTTTATATCTATCAGTGCTAGAAAATTGAACCTAGAGAAAAAGATAGTGACTTAGTTATTTAAAAATTCCTTGTGGTTATTTGAAAGGTTATTTCAACAAGTAGAAATGGAAATAAACTGGTCAACAAGACCAGGGTAACCCACAGATTGTTAGAAAAAGAAATGAGGTCCAACTTACTCATTTTTCTTATTTTCAGAAATAAGCTACTATATGGAGAAATTGTGTCCATAAATTTCCTTTGACTCCCAGAGAAACATAAAGTTTTGAAGAATCCTGACTACCCAAGAATTAAGGAAACAGTTGAATAATCTTAAAGAGTTCAACTGAGGCCAGGCACGGTGAATCACACCTGTAATCTCAGCACTTTGGGAGGCCGAAGTGGGCAGATCACCTGAGGTCAGGAGTTCAAGACCAGCCTGGTCAACATGGTGAAACCCTGTCTCTATTAAAAACACAAAAAATTAGCCAGGCGTGGTGACAGGCTCCTGTAGTCCCAGCTACTCAGGAGGCTGAGGCAAGAGAATCGCTTGAACCCAAGAGGTGGAGGCTGTGGTAAGCCAAGATCATGCCACTGCACTATAGCCTGGGGGGCAGAGTGAGACTCCCAACTCAAAAAAAGAAAAAAAGAATTCAACTGACATGACCAGGGAAGCCAGCCTAAGCTGCCGGTCATGCCCTAGAAAACCTGTTTATCATAACCAAGTACATTATATTAAGGCCCAATTTAGATCTGCAAAATGTGTGGGAGTCCATTTTTTTATGATCTGCTTCCATATTTCACAGGGTTGAAACAGGCAGAGTGAAGTAGCATAGCGCACCAGTCAGCAGCCAGGTGGCAAACATCAGTTTCAGGTAGAGATGTTGCAAGTGCCCCAAGTCACATGTCAACATAGAGAATAGGGGAGGTAGGAGTGGGGGTGGCAGCTGCAGAGAACGAAAGAGGAAACGAATAAGATAGGTCCGACCTAAGAAAAACGAGGTGTCTATGGGCTGACCTGATGGTGTGAACCAGAAATTCAGACGGCAGCACAGCTAGATACTGAAGAACTACCGGCATCCTAAAATCTGGCTCCCAAGCCTCTGTCATAAAGTAGGTCTGTGTCCTTGGTATAGTCACTTAACCACACTTTGCATCACTCTCCTCATTTGTAAAATCAGAGAGGCTGAACCAAATGGTCTCGAAAACATGCTCTAATTTTGTCTATCCTTCTTTCATGTACTTCCACACACAAGGAGGACCCAATCACCGAAGGTCCCAACATAAGGAAGAACGGAATTGTACTTTGCCTCCCGAGTGATTCTGGGCAAGGAACTGTGCTTGGTTTCTTCTGCTTTGTGCTTCTGCTTCCCCAACAACAGACACCCCACAGAAATACCAGGGAAAGGTTATCCTGGGAGTTGATGGAGTTGATCTGCTCAAGTGCTGCTTTACTAGCAAAGCAATAAGTACATGCCAGAAAGTCTTCTAAGGTTCTCGGTGCATACTGGGATCTCCACTGTAGGTTCCAGGAGAAGACAGAGTAGCTGAAGGGGCAATCTACCTGCAGCCCCCAGGTGAAGTCCAGCTTAGAGCATGCTTTGGAGTGGGACTAAGAGTTTGGTCAGGTGCTAGGGTGGAGTCAGATTTCTTCGTTTCTACCTCAAGACACTCTCACCAGAAGAGAAGGAAGACAAGGAAACTGATGTTGTCACCAAAAAGTACTTATTGTTTATTTGTTAAAAACATGGAGCATGACTATGTAACAGACACTGTACTAATTGCTGGCGTTCAGCGTGGGAGAGCTCTGGGCCCCCACGTGCACATATACACAGATCATAACCGCAACACTGTGTGCCAAGGCTGGCTCACAGACAGACACACAATGCTAGGGGGGCTCACAGGAGAGCCTGGAGAAAGTTAGGAATAGCTTTACGGCAATCCTGATACTTCAGCTGATTCCTGAAGGAGGAAAAACAGTTTGCCAGGTAGTGTGGAGAAGAGAGAATGAATTCAAGGCAGAGGACACAGTACAAAGGCTGAGTCAGCAAGGGGCGTGACCTGCTCAGAGAAGAGTGACAAGTTCAGGGCAGTTGGGATAAAATGCTTTCCCTGACAGTCCAGAAAGGTTTTCCGTATGCATACCTAGGTGATTACTTTAGATGCCTTGTCTTACAGGGATGGTAACAAAACACTATAGCTCACAAATTGGAACATAAGGCTTGACATTGCTAAGAAACAAGCTAAATACATAAATAAATAAAAGCAAGGTGCAGAACAGTATTCATGGTATTCTACTAGTTGTATTTTCAAAATTAGGAAAATATATTCATAATTTGTAAAAATATTTCTAGAAGGGTTTTGTTGTTGTTGTTGTTGTTGTTGTTAAGGAAATTCTCATACAGTGATCCCTGGGTGCCACACACTGATGTAAATACTTTGTGTACATTAACTCATTTAAACTGCCCAATAACCCTGGGAGGTAGGTCTATTTTTCTTCATACTCAACAGATTAAGAACGGAGGCAGAGTTCAAATCACTTGTCCAAGGTTAATCTGCCAATTCATAACAGGATGGAAAGCCAAGCTGGATACTATCTCCAGTGCTCTTAACCAGGATGCTTTACCACATCTCATGAGACACCAGCAGCTCAGTCACCTCCAGAAGGGGAGAGGGACCAGGAAGACGGGAACAGAGGTGGGAGCCCCATCATATTCTGCATCTCTTCCTCCGCCTAGGGCAGTGCTCCAGCTGAGTGCCAGGCACCTTTCCAGTCTAGAATCTTTTGTCTCTTTTCATTCACAAAAAACAAATGTAAATACAAAAATGGGACTTTTCTGACATTTTTTAGGTACAGATATCATGGGTTGAGGGAAGGAGGAAGAGGGAGGAAGTAAAAGGAAGCCATAACCAGTTTCCCTTTCTATTCCCGCCACCAAGTCCAGCAGCACTGCTCGAGCAGAGCCAGAGAAACCAGAGTTACAAGAGGTGGCTGAACGCTAGCCTAGAAGACAAACTTGGTCACATAGAAGTCCCCCCATCCCCCTTTCCTTTCTGTGGTCACTTTCTAGATTAGTCTCAACCGTTGCAGCTGCTCAATGGCGACGCATTTGAAATCAAGACTATGGCACCGGAACAATGCAAAATTGCATTAAAAGGGGCAGCTCCCAAGCCTCCTTCTACAAGGGTGTTTCTCAACAATGATAGGTTGGCTGAGGCGCCCAGAGGTGGAAGGTCCAAGCAGAAAAAGCTTTATTACACCCTACCAACTTCAGTGCAATACACCACCCTAGCCCCACCTCCACCTTCTTGAACTAGGAGCCCATATATTATACTGTGCCGTGGTTCATTTCAGCAAAAATCAACTAGCATTCTTCTGACCTGGGGCAAAAAATTTCCTCATTGAGATCCTGAAAAATAACATTACATCATGTTGCCTGTGTCAGGTTTATAAATGGGCCAAGGGGAGGCTGGGGTGTAACCTGACACTATCAAAACACTGGCCCTGGGAGAAGAAAGGAGGGCATTGTTGCAGGCTGTCAGCTCTCCTCTTGCTGGAGGTAAAGTGAGATGCGAGAAATGTTAGTGGGAGGCCAGGCACAGAGCAGGTCCTCACTCCCTATCTCCTAAAAAATCAGGCAGCCTCCCTCCAAAATGGGCTTGTCCCCATTTCCTGTGGGGTATGTCACCCTCTTCTCTACTCTTCCAGCAGAGTAGATGAGCTAAGTAATTTTTATTCCCAAGCCTCAAAGCAAAGAAACAGGCATTGGATGGCAAAGTCCAGGAGCCAATTTTTTTTTTTCCTAACCAAGGCATTCCTCTAAACAGACAACCAAAAAGAGAACTGAGCCCCAGTGATTATGTATACGCAAGCATCATTATTTGAAACAGAAGGCCAGGCGCGGTGGCTCACGCCTGTAATCCCAGCACTTTGGGAGGCCGAGGCGGGCGAATCACGAGGTCAGGAGATCGAGACCATCCTGGCTAACACGGTGAAACCCGGTCTCTACTAAAAATACAAAAAAATTAGCCGGGCGTGGTGGCAGGCACCTGTAGTCCCAGCTACTCGGGAGGCTGAGGCAGAAGAATGGCGTGAACCCGGGAGGCGGAGCTTGCAGTGAGCCGAGATTGCGCTACTGCACTCTAGCCTGGGCGACAGAATAAGACTCCGTCTCAAAAAGAGAAAAAAGAAACACAGAAATGTGAACAAGGCCCAAAGTTAGAGAGAAAAACAGACCCCAAAAAGGGTTAAGTGAACATCCCACTCTAAGGCAAGAAAGAAATCCTGAAATCTGAGAAAGAAAAAGGCATTTCAAAGTGAAAGGCTGGGGTTCAGATCAGGAGACAAGAAAGTGACCAAAAGAACATGGGGAGGATTATGGAGCTAGGACAGACACAGAAAGAGCCAAAGGACAAAGTGCTGGCACAAAGAGTAAAAACACTTTAATGGGTAAAAGGAAAGGAAAAAGGATTTATGGTGAGAGAAAGTTCAGAAAATAAAAAGCAAGACAAATGCAAGCCAGCCTCACTGGAGACAGAATTCATTCTGCTGGTCAAACATTTAATTTGATTTTCTCCTTTCATTCTTCCCCATCTCCCAGCTCAGATTTTAAGGAGAGGGGAGCATGCAAATGTACCATCCATGGCAGAATGTGCGTAGATACTTTTGGCAGGAGGGCCAAGCACATTGGCCTGCCAGCCCATCACAGCAAGGGTGATGCCAGCCCTGTGATCATTTAGGACAACAGGCCTAAGGTCCTTGGTGAACCAGAGAACACAGGGACACAGTACAGAACCGATCGCTTGTAGCTCTCCTGGTATTCTGCTTGTTTGTTTCCACCAAATTATTGCTAATCCTATCATCACTCTATGAAGACCTTAACCTCTTACAAAGGATCTCCCCAGCCACCCCCAATGCCTTCCTGGCTTAATTCACTAACAATTAAGAAAGGAGGCCATAGACCATTGGGTTCCTCACTGCTAAACTCTGCTTTTATGTTAACCCCACTGCATTCTCTTTGGAACACAACAGGGAACCCCTCAACTAAAGCACAATGATGCCCCGTGGCCCAAGTGCACCATTCTTCAAAGCAGCTTTCCCACAGAGCCCTGGAACCAGCCCCTTCTTGCTTCAAAGGTGAGAAGGGGAGGGGCTCATGGACCACCGTCAAGCTCAGAGCTTACATTTCTCTCACAATTCCAGTCCCTCAAATCTCTTTCCCGGGGAGATTGTTGTTGGCACCAGAGCCTGCTGCATTGGGCTGATGGCAAGCAGGGACTTGGGGCAGATGAGGCAAAGGAGGCGGCGGCCACCAATTGCCTCAATGCTAAACCTGACAGAACAAAAGGAGAGCGCAGGCATGGAAGGTGGGGCCCTTCGACAGAGGGCATCGTGAACGTGCACCAACCCTTTGGTGTAACAGGTTCCGGTCTTGGGGGTTCTGTGACTACTTCCGTTACGACGCCAGGAAGCCTTTTGCTAAGACACCCCCGAGTCATGGGGCTCCTGTCTGTTGAAGATGCCCATGAGTTTTCTAACTCTCCTCTTCTTTTACCATATCCCCCCCACATTAAATTATTCATTGTATTTAACTAAAGAAAGACTGAGTGCCTACTACGTGCCAGTCACTGGCTTAGGTGCTGGGAATACAACTGTAAGCCAGGTAGGAATAGTTTCTGCCTCTAAGCCTGTCTACCTTCCTTTCCCTGTCCAAGGCTCTTACCAAGCGCAACAGAAAGGTTTTAGGTGATTTCATGAAATCCATGCGGCTCACACAGATTTGCTCAAAAAGCAGTCCCTAGTACTCTAGAAGAAGCCGAGAATCTCAGAGGATCCAGAGAAATGTGGAATGGGAAAGCCTCAAGGAGCCTGAGGAGAGAAATGGGATTTGAGGGGATGGAGGATATTTAAAAGAAAAGGGAAAGAAGGGTGTGGCAACAGGAAAATGGTGATTTTAGGAATTTGCCTACACATTTTTTAGACTGTTATACGTGTCCTGCCATGCCATCTATCCCCTCAGGTGTTCTTACCTAGGATTTCAGGAAGAAAATACTGGTACAAAAAAATGTGCCTAACATGCTGAAGCAGGGTGGGTTACAGGGAACAGCTGTGTCCAACCAGCATGCTCAATTTTGTGTCCCCAGAGACTTGGTCTCTTGTTCTGAACTTATCACTCTCTCAGGAAAGAAAAAATAAAAAAGGCAATGTTAAGAGAAGTTTCCTTTTTTTAAATTATTAACTTTTTTAAATTATTAAAAAAAAAGAAAAGAAAAGAAAAAAGAGGCCTCCTGAAAAGTCTGACACCTCTGGCCCTAAATTTATTTTCTCATTAATGAGTAAAGGGGGATTTATTGTCTGAAACAATGTCTGTTTTATATTACCTCTTTTACCCTGTTTTCCCCTCAGACAGTGGAGCTCCAAAGAGACCAAGAGCAGATGTTTTATATTTCAGGAGAAAGCAGTCTCCACAATTCCTAAGAGATTCCTAGAATTCTTATACTTAACAAAAATTAGCCACAGAGAAAGAATCATGAATTGGGAGCCCATGAAGCCTCTGGGAGCCAATCATTTCTTCTCTTCCTCCTACCAACCTTGTACCATCCAAAATGCTGCCTGTGGCCCCCTGCATTCCATGGGAAAGCCCCTCTGAATCACAAGGTGTCCAGCTCTGCTAGTTGCCCAAACAGCTCAGCCACATTTTGTGACCAGAGATGCCCATTTCTGAGCCATACTCTCAAGAGTTAGAAGTGGGAGTCAGACCTCAGTTCCAATTCTGGCTCAGCGTTTGCTTTCTTACTCAAATTTTTAGTAATAAATATCTCTATTTCCTCATCTGTCTAATAGAGATGACAACATATGGCCTATCTCTCTTGCTGGATTAATGCAAAGATCAAGTGAGATGCAAGTGCACACTAATAAGTTAAATACTTACAAAAGTGAAAAGTATTTTTGTTAAAAATCATTAAAATCTGACATTCTTTTACCAGAGACTTTGTGTTAACCAGTACACTCCGCATAGGTGGAAGGCAGGATGACCTGAGGCACACAACACTGAAAATGGCCTCAGCTGGGCTCTCAGAGGTGGCTCACCTCACTCAGGTCCTTTCCCATTCCTTCTAAAGGATGTTGCGAGCCTTCCTTTAACCATTCAACATTTATTCAATAAACATTTATTGAGCACCTGGCACAGTACTTGGCACATGCTGGGCACTCAGTAAATATCTGTTGAATAATGAATGAGTAAGTGCCTAATGCAGACATGAGAAATACAGGGCAAGTTGCCATCAGTCCCTGATCCTGAAATCACTAATCAGAAATCACTAATGGATGAAGGCACTCTTCTCTGCAGACTCTGGACTCAGCTGAGAATACTCAGACTTGGAACATGAAATGAAACCTATTTGCCATTTCTGGCCTATGCACAAAGATGAAACACATTTTATCCCTGCTTTCACAGAGCTCACAGACATAGGAAAACCTGATAGAAAATACATGAAGTTAACATAATATATGTTAAGATAGAAGTGTAAGAGCCCAGAGGAAGGCTGTGGCATCTAATGATGCGGATGAACCTATAGTTCTCAAACTCCCCTTGGCTTTTAAGATGCTACTCCCTCCAGATTTTTCTCTTGCCTCTCTGATAATCCTGTTCTTAACCTCTCCACTAACCACCTTGCCAAATATTTGGCCTTCTCAGGGTTTGGCCCTGGTCTGCTTCTATATTGTGTAGGCTCTCTTGGATCACTGCATTCCCTCTCATGGCATCAATCGCTATTTATGCACTGATTTTATCCAAATTTATGTCTCTAGCCCTGACCTCTCTCTGAAGCTTCAGTCATATATTTCCAACTGCCTCCTGGACAGCTCCACTTGAATATCCTACAGGCTACTCAAAATCTAACTCGTCAACTCTCTCCTTCTAACCTTCCTCAGTAGCTTTCTTCAGCCTCTGGTAATCTTGATATCCTTTGAGACATTGCTATTCTTCACTTACAAACTAGAAACCTTGGTATTAACATCAACTCTTCCTTCTCCCTCAAACCACCTTCCCATTAGCAAATTACTTAAATTTAATCGCAAAAATAGCTTTTTAAACTCATTCATTCCACTTACTATACCATCTCTCACCTTCTAGCTCATTTTTTTCTAATCTCACCCCTACTTTAATCCATCCTCCACAGAGACACCAAAATTACCTTAAAGCACAAATCTGATCTTGTTACCTCTCATCCCCTTCCCTTGCACTGTCCTCTGATTTTTCAATAGTCCCCAACTGCCTTCAAGATAAAATTCCTCGCCTGGCATAATCTGACCCCAATCTACTTACTCCTGTTATGGCCCTGCAGATCATATGACCCTGGGCCTTTGCCCATGCGGTGCTCTCACAGCCTGGTGTGCCACAAACTTGCTCTTCAGCAACCTCTTGCATCCTGCAATATCCAGAAATCCCATTCCAAAGTCACTTTGAAATACTTCCCCAGTACCTCATGTCAGAGTTAGTTATACCATCCTCTGTAAATAAATGATTTTATAAGAGTCTGAAATTCCTCTCATAAAAAAACTTGTTATATGTAAGGCAGTATTAATATTAATATTAATGTAATATATCTTATAAAATTTGCAAATATCATGTTTCCATGCACAAAGAATGAACTGTTTCATACACTCATTAAATAAATATGAAGACTACCATGCAGCAGGGACTGTTGTAGTTGCTAAGGATACAGCAACAAGACAAAGTCCCTGCCATCATGGAGCTTATGTTCCAGCAGGAAAGAGAGACAATAAGCAAATACAACATCGGATTCTCAGATATCATAGATTTATACAGAATGCTTTTTTCTGAGACAGATTCTCACTCTGTTGTTCAGGCTGGAGTGCAGTGGTGCTACCTCAGCTCACTGAAACCTTCACCTCCCAGGTTCAAACAATTCTCATAGCTCACTGTAACCTCCGCCTCCCAGGTTCAAACAATTCTCGTAGCTCACGGCAACCTCCGCCTCCCAGGTTCAAACAATTCTCGTAGCTCACGGCAACCTCCGCCTCCCAGGTTCAAACAATTCTCATGCCTCAGCCTCCTGAGGAGCTGGGAATACAGGCGTCCACCACCACTCCCAGCTAATTTTTGTACTTTTAATACAGATGGGGTTTCATCATGTTGGCCAGGCTGGTCTCAAACTCCTCAAGCAATCTACCCGCCTTGGCCTCCCAAAGCACTGGGATAACAGGCGTGAGCCACCACACCTGGCCATATAGCAGAATGCATTTATTGGAAAGACTGAAAGATGAGAGTTATTTTAAATATACACAACAAATTACAACTCTTGAATAATGAAAGAATTTTTAAAAATCCCTTGAAGCTGAAAAGAATTGCTCTTACACTACCCACAGCCTTTTTCCTATTCACTATCATCAATATGCTTATGTTATTATAAAAATAGAGAGTGCAACTCCAGGAAAATCTACCCAATCTAGGGAAACTGGAGGGAAGGCATGAATTACTGAAAGTGTCTGAATTCAAAGAATTTTAATGAAAAATAAAATCTTAAAACTTTATGAGACATAAACTCTAACTACTGATAAACTGTTTCCACAAAGAGGCACCATCAGACCTATTTTTGAGCAGAGTATAAATTGGAATTGGTATGCAAATAGATGTTGTTTACTTTATAAAGTCTTTTAAAAGTTTATTTAAACCAGCTAAATAATCCCCGCAAGCAACCTTGAGTACATAAACCCAGCACCCTACACATTTAAATGCTCAACATGTATGTATTAATTTCATAGCTTTATTTATATGCTTGGTCAGTTGCCTTTTACAGGAGGGCTTCACAAACCACCAAACATTCTAAACACTGGAGTTTCAATTAACGGGGTTGTATTATGCCTCCTTTAAAGAAGAGTAAAAGCCATCAGCACAGCCAATCAGGAAAACTGGAGAGACCCAAGGCCCCTCTTCTCACTAAAAAGGGCCCTGTTCTTCCCATAACAAAGAGTGCCTCCTCTACAGGAGCCCTACAGAGGTTAAACTCACCAGACTGTCCCTAAAGGACTTGTTCATCTGTTGTAGAATACCTTAATCCCTACCATAGCCCTGGAAGCTCTGCTGTGGAATTTTAGGACAAAAGTCATATTTCTTCAAAACAAAAAAAAAAAGGATTTTAACAAAAATGTTCTTCGGCTAGTCTGTTCCCCTCTGCCCCTTACATCCCCTTTATCTGGAGAACTCTAATTCACTCTTAGATCTCTGCCTATGTGTCTTCTCTTTAGCAGAAACTTCTGTGACTGCATCATCCTCACCAAGACAATAAGGTGCCCTCCTAAACATTCCCAGGATACTCTCTCAGTATCCCCATCACAGCATTTAATACCCTGGACTAGGCCTATTTCTTTGACTGCCCCACAAGAACACAGGTTCCTTGAGATTAGGGTCTATGATGTGATTACTGGTGTCTTCCATACACAGCACACAGCACTTGTTACTAGAAGGCACTCCACCTCTATGGAATAAAGGAAGATGGTTTGTCTTGTCTTTTTCCATTCTTTACTTTTATTTGTTTATTTACTTGGGAAACAGAGTGAGAAATTTCAAATACACTTTGTCTAAAAACACAGTATTTCATAAATGAAAAAAAAATAGTCACTGATATGAAGATGTCTTAGGGAAAGCCACAAAAGAATGACTCAGTTCTACATCAAGATGCATTTCCTACTTATTACTAAGAATTCTTCCTATTAAAATTTAATGCAGTCTTCTCTAGCAGTTCATTTTGTCTGCCAAGTCCTTTATGACTATTTTGATAAGTTATTTATTACATATGGATGCCGCTATAATAAGTGGATAGCATAGGCAATGGCTCTCAGGACAGAATAAAAAAGGGTCATGTCCAACCTTCATTTGTTAAGGCCAAATCACTAGATCCTGGGACCAGTAGTTATCACTGAGTGCTGGCCTGACTGGCAGGGCATCCTGGCACACAGTAGGCACTCAATACATGTAACTGCTGAATGCACAAATGAATGAATGTCAGGGTGGAAGGGACCTCAGATTGTAACCCTTAGAGTAATGGGAACACTGTGCAATAATGATGAAACACAGGTGGATACAAAGGCAAGCAACCAAACATAGTGTTGTCAAGAACAACTTACATATCTTCTGTGAGCCTTTGTCACTTCATTTCTAAAATGGAAGTGGCAATAGAACTAAATGATAGGCCGGACGCAGTGGCTCACGCCTGTAATCATAGCACTTTGGGAAGCTGAGGCAGGCGGATTGCCTGAGCTCAGGAGTTCGAGACTAGCCTGGACAACATAGTGAAACCTCATTTCTACTAAAATACAAAAAATTAGCTGGATGTGGTGGCACACACCTATAGTCCCAGCTACCTGGGAGGCTGAGGCAGGAGAACTGCTTGAACCTGGGAGGCAGAGGTTGCAGTGAGCCGTGATCGTGCCACTGCACTCCAGCCTGGGTGACAGACACTCATCTCTAAAAAAAAAAAAAAAAAATGAAATGACATAATGTACAGAGTGTCTTGCATTAATGTCTAGCAAACAGTATGTGCTTAAAATTATTATCTGTTATTATTTCATAGATAGATACAATTCAGGTACTAAACTGAAAAGTATAAAACATCAGACTAAACTTAAAACTTGAAATGTATAAAAGAGATGTCTCTAGGAAATAGTATAAACTCAGGACATGACTTATGTAGGTATCCTCCATACAGTTTATTGTAAGCATTCTATTTGAGTAGAAATGATGTTTGGTAAAGGTAATCACACCTTAAACAAACTGAAAAGTCTGTTATCTAAAAATAATGCAGTACTTTGATGGCTTACATATTGTAGCTTAAAAACACATATTACATTGAATTATACAAGGATTTCTTTTGGAAGTGTTTATTTGTATATGTATCTGTGGATCTGTATTTTCACATAATGGAGTTGCTTAAAGTGAAGATTATCCCATATCCAGGTATAATTATACCAGCACTGTGAAAGTCCTCTAGCTACATCTGGCCAGGTCCTCCAGGACAAATCCGCATTATTTTGCCCTAATTTTAATTTTTAATACATGGGACAGAGTCAAAGTTTCTCCATATTCTGTTTAACTCAGGCAGTTATTCAAAATTCCTGTCTTTTGCAAACATCAATTTCAACCTTGACTTAAAGAGAAAGAAATGAAGCAAACACAAAGAGATAAAAGGAAAAGCAGAAAAAAATAAAATGCACTCTTTTGGCCCTGCTTTCTACAGGAAAAGAAAAAAAAAAATGCTGCTTCCCTAGCCTCATTCTGACTCTGTTCCTCATGGTTATTTTCAGAAAAAGCCAAAGGGGTAGGGGTGGAGTGGGTAAGGAAGAAGGAAGGGAAGGATTATAAGGAAGGTAGGGAAAAAAAATAGCTGCAGAAGAAAAGACGAAAAAAGAAGAAAGGAGAGCTGAAACCCGACACTCAGGAACTCAGGCCTCCAGCAAGAGACTTCTTGGACAGCAAACCTGCCAGCCGGGACGGGACGTGGAATGGTTCCAATGGCAGCCTTCATTAACGCTTCATACACTCAGCCCTTAATTTACAACCGTTTAACGGCAAACATTCTACAAGTACCTTTGAGGGCAGAAAGAAATCTAAGAGAAATTAGGTGCCGAGAGAGCTCCCCTCAAAGGCAAGAGCCCTTTCGTGCAAGTAAGCAATTTCGCTGCCTCCCTTTTTTTTTTTTTTCAATCTGTTTGGGACTTTTGAGGGCTGGGGTGGGAAGGTAGTGGAATGGAATAGATAAACAGCCAGTCAAGAGCTGTGGGGAGGTTGACAGAATTGGGGTGCAGGTACATGTAGGATACACAGAAGCTTTGTGTCTGTGGAGGCTGTATGAGTCTGTGGGTGAGCAGCATGTCTAAGTGGGTGGAAACATGTATAGCTAAAGGCAGGAACTCTTCCCATACAGCTAAACCCTTGTTCAAACAATTTAAATAAACAAGAACATTTTAAAAAATTAAAACCCCACTAAAACAATCCTTGTGGAGCAGTTTTCTTGAGTGCTTAAGTAGAGACCAGATTCAAAAAAGGATTAAGAGAATGTCGCATAACCCAGCTGCAGAAACTGAAACTGAGCGGGGTGTGAGGGGAGATGGCTTGGAGGGTGGGGCCCTCCCATAGCAATTTCAGCAAGCCTTGCTAGTCATCCTTTAAGCTTTGCTTCCCTTCAGCCCATACCTGTGTGTACTGTAAACAACTCACACATGGTTGTAACTAGCCAGGGCCCAGAACTGGTTAGGCAGCTTTTCTCCCAAGGCCACAGTGAAGAATCAGTCGCAGCCAAAACACAGGAGTCCTGGAAAGAAGACTTGAACTCCCTCTTTTCTGGCAGGAGAATGGGGAAAGGGAGGCTAAACAGATTACCTTTTAACTAACAACTTTATCTAAACGGATTAACATTGAAGATTAACCTTCCTGGAGCCACAGAGCTGAATCCCCACTCCTAGGGTGCATGGCTGAGTGGAAGCTGGTCTCTGCTCTCAGCCAGGATCTGGTTCCACCCTCTGTCTGAAACGGAGGGCAGTATCTTAGCTAACTTCCTTTTAAAGGTGCTCTCTCAAGTCTCTCCAGAACGGGCTCCACGGAAAGTTAATCCCACAGGCTAAGGGGTCTCATCTTCACAGTATCCAACTGCAGCATTTAAATGCACTTCATCTTCCCTGGAACAGGAAAATACAGTGAAAGCTCAAAATGAGGCAGGTGACAGGGACTGGGAAGAAGGGCTTGTACTAAGCGTGGAACAGGTGAGATGCAACACCATGCCCTGTTCTGCCAAAATTAAGACCCTCCTGCTACAGTTTAAGCTAAAGTCTGTGTACTCCCTCATTCCCACCTCCTCCAGAAAAGGGCACTTGCATGCTTTCTGTTAAAGTGAGATGGTTCTTTTTCCCCTATTCCAGTGGAATACGGTAAAATCCTTATCACCTTCATAATGGGCTTACCTGAAAGTGAATGAGGCTTCCTGGGAAAACCCTTCTAAAGGAATGTCGGATGCCTCAGAAAGAACTAGAGTTACCTTCCTCCTTTCTGTTTCATCAAAATCATAGAAGTTTCTTAGCTTAGGGACTCTAAAGGTGGTTGCTATTAAACTGTGAATCTGGTTAATCTCAGGTTAAGTTCACCTCTGTGTCTGCTATTTTTTTTTTTTTTTTTTTTTTTTAGACAGAATCTTGCTCTGTCGCCCAGGCTGGAGTGCAATGGCACAATCTCGGCTCACTGCAACCTCGGCCTCCCAGGTTCAAGCAATTCTTTCTCAGCCTCCCGAGTAGCTGGGACTACAGGGGCCCACCACCACGCCCAGCTAATTTTTGTATTTTTACTAGAGACGGGTTTTCACCACACTGGTCGGGCTGGTCTCAAACTCCTGACACCTCAGGTGATCTGCCCACCTCGGCCTCCCAAAGTGCTGGGATTACAGGCATGAGCCACTGCGCCCAGCCCTGTGTCTGCTATTCTGAGGGCAGAAGAATCTCCAATTTTTATAAAATGCAAGCCATTCCTCAGGTATGAAGATGACAACCTCTGGCCCATTAGAAGTGAGTTGTTTGGATTACTTCAGTGGCTGGATCAATCTTGATCGGTGTGACCAGAAGCAAACGTGTCTGAGATGGCTTGACCACTTTAGGGATGAAGTCTGTGGCCAATGAATGCAGTAAATAAACTAACAGGCCCACAAGGGATTGAGCCCCTAGTCATGTGTTTACTAGCCCAGTGCTTTAACCAGTTAAGCTACACTGTGTTAAATAGGCATGGGGCTGCCTCAGGAATCAAATGTGCCAAAAGCTCTGTTTGCCTTTTGTGGCAAGAGAGGGAATGCAGGCAGACTTTAGTTAAAAAGCAGTAGTAGGCCAGGCGCAGTGGCTCACGCCTGTAATCCCAACACTTTGGGAGGCTGAGGCGGGTAGATCACCTGAGGTCAGGAGTTCGAGACCAGCCTGACTAACATTGTGAAACCTCATATCTACTAAAAATACAAAGATCAGCCGATGGTGGCGGGCGCCTGTAATCCCAGCTACTCGGGAGGCTGAGGCAGGAAAATCACTTGAACCCAGGAGGTGGAGGTTGCGGTGAGCCGAGATCACGCCACTGCACTCCAGCCTGGGCGACAGAGTAAGACTCTGTATCAAAAAAAAAAAAAAAAAAAAAAAAAAAAAAAAAGCAGCAGCATACTTAGGCTCTTAATATTTTCATTATTTTAGTCTAGCCTTACAGAAGCAATACATCTTGGATTTTTTAACACAGTCCTGACTCAAGTATCCCATTTAAATTTTCCCATAATTATACTCACAATTGTAAGACCAAACAGACTAAATTGAGATTTAGGAAATGGGAACACCATATTTAAAGTACTCAACATTAGGACAGGTGCTTCAGATGCCAGGACGATTTGGGTCTTAGCATTGCCCCTAAACTGGCAGCTGTGAATTAAAATTTGGTTTGGAAAAGAATTGCTCATGAGGTCTGAGTTGCACACACACTGGCTTCAACTTTTGTTGGCTTGTTTCAAAAGAGCACAGAAGCTTTTTAAGAAAAGAAGAAAAAAAAAGCGGGGAGAGGGGGTTTGTACAAAGCCAGCTCTTTGCTTAGCAAACCAGTAGGAAAAATAAAATGAAAGAACACATATGCAAAGATGTATTTCCAGTTTTCACTCCAGCAGTAGGCTTTTGGAAGGGCACAACCCATTGAATCTAAGCTTCCCTAAGCATTTATATTATATAACAGAGCAAGAAATGAGACAAGTGTCCCTACAGTCGCCAGGCATCCTGTGTCCAAACCCCATTCCCAGTTATCCCCATGCCAGGCCTGTGCCCCTCCCCTCCCGAGGGACAGTCCCACTCCAGGCAGCTTTTATAATAAGTCTCAACCCTCAAAATAAAAACAATGGGTTTGAACTATTAACCCTTCCCCAGAAAGGAGACTAAAATTAAGAAGAGGCCACTGGCAAAATGTTCACATGGGAATACTGTAAAAAATAACAAGGTAAATATGCGCCCACAATTGCAGATTTGCCCGAAGAAAGAGAAAAGAAACAAAAATGGAGGGGGGTGTGGCTGAGCAGTAGAAGATGACTGGAAGGTCAAGCTCAGAATCTATTAAGAAAGAATTATACCTGCAATCATGTATCCCAGAACTTAAAATTAATAATTAATTAATTAATTTTTAAAAAAAGAATTACACAATTTAGAAAGAACTGGAGTTCATGCTGGTCTCAGAGGGGAGCAAAGTTAGAGTGGTGTTAGACATGAGATCTATTGGGAGAGAATGAAAAGAGGGGCAAAATCATCTGATAAAGCTACTGGCAGAAACACTCTTCTTTGCAAAAAAAAAAAAAAAAAATCAGGAGGAAAAAAGAGACAGAAAATAAATCTGGTGTAAAGAAACACCGTGATGTCTATCAGCAGGGCGGGGTTGGTCAGGACATAGATTGGAGCTGGACAAACCAGGATTCAAATTAACGCTCAGCCACACACCTGTTGAATAACCTGGGGCAACTGAGCCTCTGTTTTCTTTTATGTAAAAGTGGGATAATGATCCCTCCCCTTCCTACCTCCGGGTAGTTTTAAAGGTCAAATCTAATCACATAAATGAAATATGCTATACGTTCCGAGGTATGACACAATGTCAAGCTATTTCAGGTGTAAGGCTCTTTATGAAAAATTTGGCTGCCCAGGTAGCTCTCCTAAAAGTTAAAAAGAATAAAAAAGGCACAGTGTCATTGGAAAGGGTGGTGCTTGTTGCTCAGAAAGGATAAGAACCAATGACAAAATCAAATGCAATCAGGTTTTTCAAGGAATTTACCACATACTGAGAGTTCCGGTAATCCAACAGAAAATCAACAAACACTAGTATGTTCCTCAGAGAACTCTGGGAATTAAACTAGTTCAGCTCAACTGATGTCTCTCCTATCTCTAAGAGTGCTGGTAGTCATCCATCCACAAGGTTTGGAGTGGAGAGGTACACAAAGAAGCCCTAAGACAATGGAAGACAATGACTTAACCCTCCACAGTGTGCCTTGGTCTCGACACCTAACTCCTGTCTGAAATTTTCCAGCTCTGGTCTCTACCACCCTCTAGGAAGGGAGGGAACAAAGGAAGGAGAAAGGGGAAAGAGAGAAAAGAAAAAAAGAATTCTTACTCTAGTAGCCAGATAAAAACAAACAAACTGGCTATGGTTTGAATATGTCTCCCAAAAATTCATGTGTTGGAAACTGAATCCCTCTGCCCTCACGAATGGATACAAATGGATTAACATTGCTATCCTAGGAGTGGGTTTGTTACTGTGGGAATTGCTTTGTTATAAAAGCAAGCAGTCTGGCTCTCTTGCTCCTGCCCTCTCACCATGTGATGAACTCCACCATGTTACCAAGAAGGCCCTCACCAAATGCCAGAGCCATGCTCTGGGACTTCCCATTCTCCAGAACCACAAGCCAAATACACTTCTTTGTGAATTCCCCAGTCTGTGTTATTGTTATACCAACAGAATATGGACTAAAATACCAGGAGAACCAAAAACCCAGGAATTGGGGAACTCTCCAGAAATGTACAGCAATAACTAATTTAAGTCTCTTAAATTAATTATTTATTTAATTTTTAAATAAAAAATTTAAGGCCAAGGCATCTTAAAGGCCCAGAGTTATAACCTACAAACTCTCCTGAGGTATTATATTTACAACATGGCTGCGAGACCCCAAAACGAAGGCCATAAAAAGTCTATTCTTAAAGGTAATGTCCTAAAATATGGCAGAAACTTCAGAAATTCATGGAGAAAAAGTACATACCAGGTCCTGGCTTCAAGGCAATAACTTTAGAATTATCATAGGTGGGAACAACGAGATGAATATCATGGTCCTCTGAAGGCCATATAAAGATTTGGGAAATTCTTGATCCTTGGCCAACAAATTTCAAAGTGTGGTAGAAAATTATCTCTGCACCCCCAAATAGCTCCATTTCAATACCATTATTCCAAGAAAACTAGATAGTTCCACGTCGTCATAGAACTATGTTATATTTTCCAAGTGTCAACCCTTGATGTCACCATCTACTTACTAAGGAGAAGAGATGACCACCCTTCTAGGGGACAACAACCAACTCTGTTCCTTCCACAAAAGACAGGGAAGATAGTCTTCTTAGAAGGCCCTGAGGGGCCACATAAACCCATCCTGGCTGAAGAAGTGAGGTAACTGGTTGTACAAAAAGAAGCAGACATGATTTAAAGCACTGTTTTCAGACTTTTTAATGAATAACGATTCCTCAAAGGAAATGTTACACCATTGAGCATTTTATAAAACAAAATAAGCATAAGAAAACCAACAAGAAGTCCAAGGTAAGTGTAGATCCTGGAACAGGATCACTGAACCCCCAGGGTTCCAACCCAAATAAAGACAGAGGGTACAGGGTGCATGCAAGTAACTGATCCAATTCAGGAGACTGAGTCTCATATCCACGCTGTACCACTTACCTGTGGTGTGGCCTTGGCCAAGGAACTAAATTTCTCTGACCCTGGAGTTCCTCCTGGATAATTTCTTTTTTTTTTTTTTAATTTAGAAAACACTGAACAACATAAGAAGTAAAAAAGCTCAGAGATGAGTGTGGAAACAAAATTAGGGTGAAGTAACAGTGACAGAAATAATAACACCTTAATTCTTAATACACTAGGATGTCACTATTATCCCTACTTTATACATATGGAACTGAACCTGAAAAGTTAAATGCTGTGTCTAAAATCAGGATGAATGGAACAGAAGCTTCTGCCCCACAAACAGGTATGTTTTCCACTAGATACAATAAACTCCTACATCATAGTCAGGTCTATAATGACTCTGGCAATAGTCAAAGTCATTTGAAAATGCAAAAAGTACACAGTAAAAATATGTCATAAAAATGAACTTGCATTATGACAAACCAGTAATGTCCCCAGATATTGCCAAATGGCCCCTGGGGGCAAATCACCCATGGTTAAAACCACTGCTCTAAATATATGGGTTGAAACTAAAAATGCCTTTGTAAGGAACAGGCATATAAAAGTTAATGAGTAAGGTGTTTGCATGGGAGGGACTATGATGAACTAGAAAGCTCATGCACCATCTCAAGGAGAGTGCATATTTACCATGTAGGAAATGAGGCCCGATTTTACGACGTGATTTTGCAAGGATTCAAACCTGAATTTGTATGTCAATGTGAGACCCTAATGCACTTGAAGGTAACCTTTCTGCACAGAAAATATTTCAGGGGCTACTTTAGTTGTAAAAGATACCTGATGTATTAATGCATTAAAGTTCAAAATTGAGAAACCAAAAAAAAAAAAAAAGAGGGGACCTGCATGGCAATAAAACAAAACAAAAACACATATCCAATTTTTCCCTTTTACTTGTTCTTTACAACTCACTCTAATAGTAAAACTGGACTGAAACAACAGACTTTCTTTTACTGAGAAATTCTACTTCCCATTTTTCTGTGTTCAGAGTGCCATAGTGAACTCCACCAAAGCCCTAAAAATTACAACCTTTGGAGCTATTTTGTCAGCTGTATTTCCCTAAAATGTATTTTTCCTAGCTAGCCCAGGCTGGGTGTCTCTTTCTGTCATTCTTTTCTTATGAGCCCATTTGCAAAGACAGGGTCTAATTCTGTGTTCTTTAGAGCACCTTTCATCCTGTTGTTGATTAACACTAAATAATAATGATGTTTATAATAATGGCTGTCAATCATCATAACCATAACCATCATCTCCATAAATAAGATTTCCCACTGGTGGTTTCTTGAAGCCAGTGAATATACAACGATCATATCAGTTTGGCAATCACCTACTAAAAGCAAAGCTGAGCTAGGCGCTGACAATGAGCAAATGAATCATGCCAAAAGTGGGGATTAATAAATGGCTCCTCTTCTCCTTTAAAAAAAAAAAAAAGGCTCCCACCATCATCAACTAGCCAGGTGACTGACCTTGTTTTCCATTACAACTACTCAGTCTTAGCTTGAAGAGCCATCATTCATGTCATCCTCAACTGCTTCACAGCCAACTTGCCACCGTGGGACCACTACTGAAAACTGCTCTACTGCCACTGCCCACTTGGCTCACCAGAGCAATTTTCCAAGGGCTCTGATCACGGCTTCCACGGATTTTTAGGGAGAATCATGCCCAAGTCCATAGAGTTGTACCAGGGAAGTTCTGGGCAACAATAACTTCATTCCACTGAAGGGAACTTTGCAAAGCAGAAATCCCATTTCTTGTAGAGTAAGGAAATTCTTAGGAATCAGAAAGCTCTCTGCTAATAGAAAGAATACAATATAACTCTAGGTTCAGACATGGTACTGTCTTAAAGTCTGTTAAGGCTCTAAGTTCCAAGCCCAGGCTATAGATTGCATAAGAGAGGATATAAAAGTATGAACAGAAACCAGGTTCTTTTGTCTTCACGTTCAAAGCAGTAGAGTGAAGACAGTATAATGAAAAGAGCTCTGGAGGGAGACGTGTTTCATTTCTGCCACTTATTAGTTAATCACAGTTCTGGGCCTCAGTGTCCTGATCTATAAAATTAAATATTTGGAGTAGATCTGTGCTGTCTAGTACGGTTGCCACTAGCCACTGTGGCTACTGAGCACTTAATGTGGCTGGTCTAAATTGGTAAAATACATGCAAAATAGTGAAGACTTAGGACAAAAAAAGATTATAAAATATCTCATTAACATTTTTATGTTGATTACATGTTGAAATAGTATTCTGAATATACTGGAAAATATTTTATTAAAATTAATTTCACCTTTTTTTAACTTTTCTTAATGTGGCAATTAAAAATTTTAAATTTTCTACTTAAATTTAAAGTATCTCTCTTTTGGCCGGGCACAGTGGCTCATGCCTGTAATCCCAGCACTTTGGGAGGCCAAGGCAGGAGGATCACCATGTCAGGAGTTCGAGACCAGCCTGGCCAACACGGCGAAACCCCGTCTCCACTAAAAATACAAAAATTTGGCAGGTGCCTGTAATCCCAGCTACTCGGTAAGCTGAGGCAGGAGAATCGCTTGAACCCAGGAGGCAGAGGTTGCAGTGAGCCGAGATCATGCCACTGCACTCGAGCCTGGTCGACAAAAGCAAGACTCCGTCTCAAAAAAAAGAAAAGTATCTCTCTTTTTCTCAGTGCTGGACTAAATGATCTCCCAAGTCTCTGTTGCAGCTTTAGCATTCTGTGTTTCATCTTGTGCTTCTGCGTGATCTTCCTACAGCAAGTTAGAAGGAGAATTTAAATCATGTCTTTATAGAGGCTCAACGTCCTTATCTCTAAAATGGGGATAATGCCACCTTTGATGTGAGATGAAATAGGAAAGTGACATGAAATTAATAAAGTGCTATAGAAATTAAGTTATTATAATAATCACACTATGCTATTAATTCCCAGGAGGTTCTACCAAGAAACAGCAACCTGGTATGACAGGTGAAAGAAGGCTAAAGTGGGAAAAGTGAAGCTTCTCCCAAAGGAAGAAAATATCAGCCTCACCTTAAAGTTTCCAAGCTTACAGGCATGAATGAACTCTGAGAGAATCAGGAGCTGAATCTCTCGAGAGCAAGAGATTCTCAGAACAGTCATGCAGAGCCAAGGAAGAAACGGAGATAATAACAATAAGTGCCTGCATTATATGTGAAAAGCACCTTGGTCCCCAAGCACAAGGCACTTTATACTTTAAAGGAAGTACATGGTGTGTTTTCAACCCAGTGAAAACTAAAAAAGGAAGAAAAAACTTAGCAATATTTTTGCAAAATTCTGGCTATTACTTTATTATTTTTCCAGCCCCCCCTCCTCCCCTGCCACAACCTTTAGAGGTAAACCAAATACCCACATTTTTATAGATGAAAACAAAACAGAGGCTTACAGAAGTAACTTGCCCTGGGTTGCGCCACTGGTAGCCACTGAAGCTGGGATTTACAACCAGGACTCTCTGATTATTTTTCTCATCAGGTAAAAGGGGAGACAGTATGGGAGCAGACACAGTATTTCTAACCTTTTGGGGGCATAGCTTAATTCTTTGGAAGTAACCTTGGCACCTGGGGTCCACCTAACATTTGAAAAATAAAAGTGCTACTACAGCAATCCACCAGGAGTCAAAATCCAACAAAATGATGTCTGGAATTATAAAGAGATAAGTTGGGTTAAAAAAGAATCTAAGGGTTGGCCAGGCGTGGTGGCTCATGCCTGTTATCCCCGCACTTTGCAAGGCCGAGGCAGGCAGATCACTTGAGCCCAGGAGTTCAGGACCAGCCTGGGCAACATCGCAAAACCCCATCTCTATTACAAATACAAAAATTAGCTGGGTGTGGTGGCACACACCTGTAATGCCAGCTACTTGGGAGGCTGAGGCATGAGAATCCCTTGAACCCAGGAGACAGAGGTTGCAGTGAGCCAAGATCACGGCACTGCACTCCAGCCTGGGCTACAGAGCAAGACTCTGTCTCAAATTAAAAAAAAAAAAAAAAAAAAAATCTAAGGATTGTGTGCTACATACAAATGCTGGGAAAGTACTAGCTCCCAAGTTCCCATTGTGGGGAAGGAGAGAGAGCAGCCTGTCACAGGTGAGTGCTCACGACAGAAAGCCCAAAACCCAGGGGCAGTCTTTATCCTCAGCAAGGCCAGCGGGTGGGAGACTGGTGTGTCCAGGAAGCAGCAGAGACTCTACTCAGGAGGAATGGTTGGGGATACAGAATTCAAAGCCTGAGGAGCAATAAGCCCTGACACCTGGCTGGCCACATGTGGTCGTAGATCCTGTACTGCTTTTCAACTTACTGTGTGGAGGTGCCATGCCAATTCCAACAAGGCCATTCCCTTTCATTCCCCCTGGTCCAGGCTAGACTCTGCCCCAAAGCCTCTGTGGCCAGGGCCAGCACCCTCAGACTCTGCTCAGACACTGCTCCTTCTCAATGACAAGGAGAAATGGTAATCACAACTGTGGCCTCAACTTCTCCTTTCCTTTCTCAACAGACCATCAACTTCGCAGACCCTTGAGAATTAAAGGCCTGCCAGGGATGATCTTAACTTTGGAAAGTTGGGCTACTAGGCAAATTTGCAGCAATAGAAGCTGCTTTGTGATTTCCCTTAAACTCAACCAAAATGGTTGGCATGGAGGTTTACACGTCAAAGCTAAGTGTTTCTATTTCCTTTCCTAGGACATATACTGGGATGAACCTCATCCAGACTCTCACACTCAAACTATGAGCCCTGTGAAGATTTCATATGCTAGGAATGAATCGCTGTTGCTGTCTCTTAAAACCACAGACTTGAACACAATTTGATTTGAACAAAGACCCTCCTCCCCACCTCCCTCCAGCTTCCCAACCCCCATCCCCTTCATCTGCCTTTCCCCCCAGCCACATTAACTACTCAGAAACACAGTCACTCCACTCTAGAGTTACTCAGGAATCACATTCTTAGAATAACTCATCAATTATACCTGTCAACTTGCCAAAAGTGCCACAGGGGAGGTGGAAAGTCTAGACTGCAATGAACTGCAGTGCCACAGCACCCCTGTTCACAGAAGGCCCCAACTTTGCAAATGCCTTTACAGGCTCACAAGAAACAAGAATCCAAGGAAATACAGGAGCACTGGGTTAGAATGCAGACACTATCACCAAGTTACTCTCAGGCTCAGGGTAGGGCATGGATCTCTCCATTTCTCTACTTGTAGGATAGGAAAACCTGCACAAGTCTGCTAACAGAATGTTCTGCCATACAAAGCCTGGGTTAGGAAACATTAAAAAGAAATGTCACTGTATTATTTAAATATGCACACGAGCTCATCGTCAATAAAAGCACTGCCAAGAAAGCAGCGCCATGACAGACATACTTTTAATTAATTGGCAAGGATCATTAGTAATTAGAACATTTATTGTATGCAAATGCTGCTGCTAACTCTGAAAAGTTTACTCTCTTAAGCAGGGTAAACATTCACATGAACCCGTTTGTGCTACTAATATAGTTACAGAGCTCCTTTTTTCATGTGTGAAAAGGTAAGTTTTCATTCAACTTAGCCCGAAATTATTTAGAATCCACATTATCAAAGATCTTAATTAATAAGGTTTTCCCTTGATTCCAAAATTTTTTGTGAACAGAACTCTTTTCCAGAAATATTTAACTGGGGGCCAGGAGTGGTGGCTGACGCCTGTAATCCCAGCACTTTGGGAGGCTGAGGCAGGCAGATCACTTGAGGCCAGGAGTTCCAGACCATCCTGGCCAACATGGTGAAACCCCGTCTCTATGAAAAATACAAAAATTAGCTGGGCATGGTGACACATGCCTGTAGTCCCAGCTACTTGGGAGACTGAGGCAGGAGAATCGCTTGAACCTGGGAGGCAGAGGATGCAGTGAGCCAAGATCATGTCACTGCACTCCAGCCTGGCAACAGAGCAAGACTCCATCTCAAAAAAAAAAAAAAAATTAGCCAGGTGTGGTGGCACACACCTGTAGTCCCAGCTACTCACGAGGCTGAAGAAGGAGAATCACTTGAGCCCAGGAAGCGGAGGTTGCAGTGAGCCGAGATCGCACCACTGCCCTCCAGCCTGGGTGACAGAGTAAGATCTTGTCTCAAACAAACAAACAAAAACCTCAATAAATGTCTGGAAGGGTAATCATGCAGTCAGAGATTTTTTTTTTAATATACTGAATCTTCAACATCCCTGTAGAGCAGACTTTGCTCTTTATTTGGTTTACAGTTTAACAAATCCTTAGATCAATGCCCTGTTTACCCCAACAGACCAAACTCCCAATTGCTCTAACCATCCAAGCTTCCAAGGGCTAGGTAAAAGCATACACTTTTGGGAGTCATATATAGTCCACTATGATTCCGAAGATTTAGGGGAGGAAAAGGCAATAGATCTCCTGGTCACAATGCCAAGTAAGATTTCACACTGTTGTCCTCCTCATTAAGGCTCACCAAAAACGGCACCTCTCAACTTAACTTCCTCCTCGTCAATTTAGGCCCCATTATTCACTTCCCACAGAGCAGCTTGTTTACCTGAAGCACAGGGGGGCGGCGGCGATTGGGAAGAAGCAAGCAGTGCAAGTGAGCAAGTCCAGAGCACAAAGAAAACAAGGAGCACGCAGGAGAGCCCTGTGGTAGCTCCTAATGAGGCTGGGACAATCAAGAAAGTGTTCTCCTTTTGGCTCCTCCCTTTCCAGTTGCGCTGGCCAAGGTATTTCTTCTATCTGCTCCCTGACCCCCAGCTTTTTTTTTTTTTTTTCAACACAGGGTCTCGCTCTGTTGCCCAGGCTAGAGCACAGTAGCACGATCATGGCTCACTGAAGCCTTGACCTCCCAGGCTCAGCAATCTTCCCACCTCAGCCTCCTGAGTAGCTGGGACTAGAGAGATGTGCCACCACACCTGGATGTCTTATTATTATTACTATTTGTAGAAACAGGATCTCACTATGTTGCCCAGGCTGGTCTTGAACTCCTAGGCTCAAGCCATGTCTCACCTCAGCCTCCCAAAATGTTGGGATGACAGACATGAGCCACCGCGCCTGGCCTTTCTTATCAGCCTTTTTACGTGAGGCTCCGTGTGAGCATTAAGATATTTATTTTTCTCTGACAAACAAGAGCACCACAACAGGAACAGAAATCTAATTCAACTTCAATCACTGGATCACTATAAGACCTTGGAAAAGTCACTTCACCTTCCTCCCCAGCAATTCAATCTTAGGAACAGGAATCAGAAAAGTATTTGTCAGCCTCCTTCCCCATGGTGACAGGTGGATAATATCTCCTCCACCCTAAATACCTCGCAGGGATGGAGAAGGATGGATGAGCAGGCATTACAGCCAATATTCTACTCTCTGGCAATAAACAACTCACCTTTTGGAGGTAAACGGTCTCTTTCCAGGGCACCAGGGGATCATTTAGCACTCTGGAAGAAGTAATTTGCTCTATGGTTCTCTGGTGTCCTGAAAAGTGTAATCCACCTCCAAAAGGTGAACCCTTATATCCCAGAGAATTTGTTTTCTCTGGGATCAGAATGCTTTAATGTTTTCAGTTTCAGGAAAAGACACCACAGGTATCATTTTCTGGTCAAGAGAAGACTCTTCCCTCTCCCCGCCCCCTCTCCTTACTGATCATCCCATACTCTCTTCCCCTCAAACAGAAACCAGATGAAACCATCTGCAAACAACTTGGGAATGCTGTGTGTGTGCCTGCAGAAACTTAAACAAAAATCCTTTCTCAGCCGCGCCCCCCTCCTCCTTCCAGTGGTTGTTAAGGGCCCGGCGAGTTAATGGGAACTTTTCTCCTCTCCCCTCCCTCCCCCACTGCCCCTCTCCCGCCTGGGTCCTCAGCATTTGATTCCTGTCTGTCACTGAGTGATGAGGACAAAGGGTGAGGAGTCAGGAAAAGGTCTGCGCCACTTTGTTCAGAGTCTGGATTCGAACTTTGGATGAACCCTTCATCGGGGAGGGGGCTGGGGAGGAGGGGAGAGGCCGGCAAGGAGAAATCCGCTGCTGTTCTCGCCGCTGGAGCCTCAAAAAAGAGAGAAAGATTCTCTTTAAACAACAGAAAGGAAAAAAGAGGGTTAGGAGGGTAGAAACAGCCTCCCTCAGCCCAGTTAGGAAAAGGAGGGCATGGTGGGGGCGGAGGGATAAAGGGGGCTGAGCTTAAGAAAACAGAAGGCCGGGGCAACGCGCTCAAACAAGGCTGTTGGGCCCATGCTGTGGGCGGCCAGCCAAGAGCTAGTTTTGTTTCTTCCCCCTCCAGCCTCTCTCTCTCTCCCTCTTATTTTTTTCCCCCTAAACCAAAGGGAATTCCTAATAAAGCCACAGCAGACTTGTAGAGAGCAAGGGGAAGGAAGAAGGAACCAGAGGTGGGGAAAAAAACAGATGAAACTCATTGCTTTCTGGAAGTCCAGAATAAAGAATATATATGCATATAAAATTATAGCACACTTCACCATATGCTTCAAAACTAAAAAAAAAAAAAAAGCTTAGTCCGGAGTGTATTTCTCTTTTTCCTCATCTCTGTGTGTGTGTGCACTTACATATACTGGCTGGCAACTTTTACTGTGTGATTTTTTTTCCCCCAAATCCTGTACTGTAGTTTTTAAAAAGCACTATTAACATACAGTTGAAGTCACAGCAAAAGCCAGTTTGTCTTCTTTGTGCTCAATAAAACCCAGCTGAAACTCTTTCACCTCCACTTACTATTGATTTTTCTATTGTGCTCTTCAGGCGGGTGTATCTCACTCACTCATCAGACTGCCTTTCATTCTGTGAACCTCTCTGACCGCATCTGGATGTGAGGTTTTTCAGCTCCCTGCGATGGGTATCCTTGCTTCATTCAATCATTTGGGGCCCGCATGCAACCATGCAGTCACTTTTGGTTTGGCCTCTGTCCTTTGGTCTTTGCCCCAGACTCTGGATTTCACTTCCAAAAAGATCAGGTGTCTATCCCAGCACAGAAGATGAGAGGTGACAAGGCATCCTTGCATCCTAGGGCTCTTTCTCTTCTCTTCTTGCATATAAAAATGGGACTTCAGTGACTGTGCAGGAGATTCAGAAAAGGGGTGGGGGATGAGAAGGAGGATCAGGGAGGAGTGTACTGCTGCAACATCTGGCACCTGTTCTACCTCTCCTGGGGACACCCCCTAGTGTGGCGTGTGTGAGGCTGTATGTGCCGGACTGCTGCAAGTGAGAACTCTGTCTGTGTGTGCCTCATCCTCACAAAACGATGTGAAGAAGAGAAGCAGATGGGTCAACAGGATGACTATTCATTAATCTTCTGAGAAACTGGGTTAGGAAGTGAATCCGTGTATTTAAAACTTCTCATTTTGCATTCCTATGAATGGGAGAATAAACTCTACACTTTGAATAAGAGTGCATGACATCCTTACTCTTAAAAAAAAAAAATCAGACACACAAAGATCATCAGCTAACAACAAAGAGGCAGATAAAGTGCTGGGTGAGTATACACAATACAAAAAGGGCTCCTCACCGGACAAAAGGGAGTGCTAGAAGCACAGACCTGAAAGGGATCTTATTAATCATTCATATCTAACCCCTTCACTTAGAGATGAGACAGCCAAGACCCGCAATGTGTAAGCAACTTACCAAGTCACCACAACACTCTCCACAACACTCCCCTCTGGTGTTCCTTCTGTCATATACATTGCTTCCATGAAACTAAGGAATGGACTTAAGTTTAGGATAAGGATTACCAAAATCACACCCATACACTTTTTAGGAACACATCTACATAAAAGTGAAAGATAGCAGTACATCTTACCTGAAGAAACAGCAGTAGTTGTAGCATCCTACATCCCAGTTATGTAAAACCGGGAATGAGAAACAGGGACACACACACACAAACAACACCCTATGCTGCTCAACGTCAAGCATGGGCTTGCTATTTCGCTGGTATACCTCGTTATGCATGACATCCTTACAACGCAGAGCTGCTGCTGAAATCGGGTGTGAGGTCGACATTCAAGTCTCATTCTCCATATAAAATCCTGGTGGACTGTTGCCACTGTTCTCTCTGTGGGCAGATAACCTCTATTTTCAAGTTCCCTCTGCGGATAATGGTCTCGACTCACCATCATCTGACTCTCAATCACACCTCTCTGTTCAACTCCCTTGAGATCTCCAGCTCCATATTCACTGCATGCCCCACCAATTCTGTGTTCAACAAGATTTCTAAATCTATGCCATGTTCTAAATCAGCCCTCCACATGCCTGCCAATCTGTGACTTCTTTCTCTTGCTTTGATTTTATAAGCAATTGTGACAGTATAGGTTAACAAAGAAATCTTAGTTACATGGTGCTTTATAATTTACAAAGCATTTTATGCCCATCTCACTAGAGATTCACAACCTCCCTGGAGGTGGACAGGGCCTGGATAATGAGTGTAACTAGTGCCCCCATTACAGATAAGAAATTGTTCTGAGTGAGGTGCCCCCTCATTACCTATCAACTCAACATAGAACAGTCCAGTAATTGTTCCCTTGCATCATAATGCTGCTCCACATGGGCTCAGATGTTTCCATTCCACCT
This sequence comes from Pan troglodytes, assembly GCF_028858775.2. Classification (NCBI taxonomy): domain Eukaryota; kingdom Metazoa; phylum Chordata; class Mammalia; order Primates; family Hominidae; genus Pan; species Pan troglodytes. The sequence continues at coordinate 84,525,877 of NC_072398.2, forward strand.
TGGAAATGAAAAGGGGAAAGCATGCATTTATTGAACATTCATCATGTGCCCAGTCCTGTGTTTCGTGCTTGTTCTTGCAACAGGGATAACTTCAGCACGTTTACCATGAGCAGCTTCCTCTAGCACAGCAATGAAATACGTGCACATGTGTCTTCTGCAGATAGTACACACCCCTTTGCTCTTCTTATTCCTATTTGTCTGAACACATTACAGCAATAAGTCAGTCCACCAATGTAAACCCCTAAACATAAGATGTGTATGCCCATAGGACTATGAGAGCAATCACCTACATTTACAGTTCTTTCAACAAGTGTGTAGTACAGCACCTATCTGTGAATATCAAAGTTGTACTGCCAGGTTCCCCAGTTGCTCTTCTCTCTTTTTTACTAAGTACTCCTGGAAAAAGCCATTTGTTGAATATCTGAATGAATGAATGAATAAATGTCATAAGCACTACTTATTCAAAGGATGTTATACAGAAGAGGTGAAACTATATATTGACATTTATTTCATTAATTACAGAAAGGAAGGGGGTTCTTGTTTAAGAAAGGACTTCCCATGAACATTGGATGTAAAGAAAAAGTTTACAACCCAAAATGCTAAAAGCTTCTCAGCTAGACATACATTGTTATTAGCTGCCAAGATGCCCAAGTCAGGATGGCAGCCTTGGCAACTAAGAAGAACATAAATAAGAAATCTTAATAGATTGTGGTTCTACTGAGCAAGAAAGTGAAGCAACCACAGAAAAGAATCAGAGAAAGGAACTGGTTCTAGTGGTCTCTAAACCAAGCCAAAAGAAATGTTCAGGACATTTTTATTTAAATGCACTGGTTCTCAATGCCTGACTACCCTCCTCAAAGACTACAGTGAGATTCCTTGCCTGACACTGTCCCCCAACCCCAACCTCCCCAGGCAAGTCTATAAATAGCAAAGCCACTAAAGCAAATGCTAAACCCAACACTGAGTGGGGCTGATGAGGAGGGAAGTTTGCAGGGAAAACTGAGTTTCTCACTACTCCTTACTCAGAAACATTAGAACTGCCCTGGGATTGGGGGAAGGGTATCCCCAGGGAATGACCCCAAAAAGTGACAGCCAAGTTTGAGATATCACAGACCATGACTAGGAATTTTCACTAAGGGAGGAGGGGAATGGAAAAAGGTGGGTAAAATTCTTCTTTCACTCTTCCCCAGGAAGAGGTTTAAATGACACATACTCACATTGGAAGGGGTTGGGGAAGGAGTGAGGAGTGTGCCCAGAAAGATGTCCATTCCATTCTTTCCCTTGCCTCCAGTTCTACAACCTCTTTCATTGATGTCAAATTAATTAGTTAATTTCCATTTTTAGCTTCCTGGTTTTATTTATTTTATTACTATTATTATTACTAGCAGTAGTAGATGGAAGAGTCCTTTTCTAGTATTTTGGTTCATCTGATGGGAGGAAAACTGGACAAAAGGTCAACATGAACAGACAGAAAATTAGTTTAGCTTTTAAAAGAGGGGGAAAAAGAAAAGAGGAGATTTTGCAGATGAGAAGAGACAGGCCAAACTGTGGATAGGGATAAAAGGAAGGTACTGGAACCTGAGCCCTTGATTAGTTAAAGCAGCAGCTGCCCCCTCACCTCCGCCTCTCCCACTGGAAGGTTGTGTCCAGCCAGCTTCCTAGTCTGATTATCACTTGCCTTCACACGGTCCTCAGGTGTCCTCTCCTGCACACCTCCCATTCTACCTCACCCCCATCTACTCCATGATACCCCTCTTACTCTTCACACACCAAAACACACAATCTTAACTCAGAAAACAGAGAGCTATTCAAGAACTTCTTCCCATTCAGTAACATGCTGATCCAAACCAGAAACCTTTCTCTCTGAGCACTTAACTGGAGTGATCCAATAGATCTAAGAGATCTAAGAGGCTTTTCCATCCTGTCTTCTAATTCTCGACACATCACATAAGAGCATACATAAGATGAACAAACTAGTATCCTTCAAGCAGACAATACTACTTTTAGATCTCTCTCTCTCTCTTTCTCTCTCTCTCCCTCCCTCCTTCCTAGAGACTGAGTCTGACTATGCTGTCCAGGCCGGACTAGAACTCCTGTGCTCAAGTGATCCTCCCACCTCAACCTCCCTAGTAGCTGGGATTTATAGGTATGCACCGTACTGCACTTGGCTTTTGGAAATAATTTCTTAAGATATTCACTCTAAAAATATAAGTAAATCCAAAGTAGATTTAGGTGAATTATTTGTGATTCCTTTCCTCCTTCCCCTCTCCCTCCCTTCCTTCCTTCAACTAGCATTTGTTGGGCATCAAATATATATACCAGGCACTGGTCTAGACATGCAAAGATGAATAAAGCATGGCTCACTAGGACCTTACCATCTTCAAGGGGGAGCTTGCAATCTTGGAGAAAACTGGATTCATCTTTCAGGACTTTCTTTGAGAACATATTGTGGGTTAAGTGCTATGCTATACTTAAGTTATCTTCAAGGGCCTGATCAAGAGCTGCCCTGAAGCGCCTTCGTTTTCTCCCAGAGGTAAGCAATTTGAGGACAAGTTCCTATCTTATATTTCTCACTCTGCCTGCCATAGAAGTACCTGGCAAATGGTTTTTAAATAGAAAGAAGGAAGAGGAGAAAGGAGGAAGAAAAGGAAATAAGGTAAACATTATTTCTAATAAGTGTAGCAATGAGTATCTAAAAATTAACAGCCCTGGATAAAACCAGTTGTGGTAGTTATTTGCTTTTTATACTCTTCATTTTACACGTATGTCTCAGGGACTGTCCCTCCTGGCCTTCTTAGGAACCATGTTTCTTCTGTAAGCCAGTCACAAGAATCACAATGGTGGCCACAACTCCAGCTGCCCATGAAAAATGGAACAGTGTCTCCCAGCTAAGGCTGCCAGGTCAAGTCAGGAGTAGACTAAAAGAGGGGCCCCACTCCCCTCTCACCCTGAGACCTGAGAGTCAGAGAGGCTGGGTTAGTTAGCCCAGGAATGGGACCCTCTTCCCTAAAAAAGAATGGAAGCAAAAAAGCAAATCTACAAGACAATAGCCTCTCTCCTCTCAGAAAACTCTCACATGCCCTATTATTCTTTTTTTTTTTCCCCCCGCCTCTCTTGGCTTAAAGATCCAAACCCCAAATTCTAAAAGGCGAAGCTGGCTGTAACGAGAGTGTAGTTTAAGCAATCTATAAGTCATTTCACAAAAGAATGTTCACACTTCTATCATGTAGCAATTATCCAGCTAGAGTACAATATAACTATTAATACATGTTTATTCCCAGTAAATCATACCTTCCTCAAGGACAGGGACTTTTGATTCATCCCTCTTTTTATTTCAGAGTAAAGAGTAGCAAGTACTCAATAAGTGTTAATAAATTAATTTTTCCCCTTTTGAATAAGCAGATAAAACAGTGTTTCAATTCAAAAATATATTAACTGAATATGTACTATGGGCTGAGCATACAAATCCTGTTCAACATTTTCAAGAAATTCTGAATCTAACAAGAGAATTACATAGTAAACCAATAATCATGATAACATCTGATGAGTGCTGTGGATGGGTTATGCATAAAGGGCTATGGTAAAACATGAAATATAATTTTTTATCATGTTGTTGAGGACAATGCCTATCATATCACTAGCATCTTCTTACTAGAAATTATGAGGCCAGGCACGGTGGCTCACACTTGTAATCCCAGCACTTTGAGTGGCCAAGGCAGGCAGATCACCGGAGGTCAGGAGCTCCAGACCAACCTGACCAATATGATGAAACCCCATCTCTACCAAAAATACAAAAATTAGCTGGGTGTGGTGGCATGTGCCTGTAATCCCAGCTACTCGGGAGGCTGAGGCAGGAGAATTGCTTGAACCCAGGAGGCAGAGGTTGCAGTGAGCTGAGATCGCGTCACTGCACTCCAGCCTGGGGAACAAGAGCAAAACTCCATCTCAAAAAAAAAAAAAAAGAAATTATGAAAGAAATTTTGCATGGGGTCCAGTACCAGGAAAAAAATCTGCTTCTCCTTAAATAACTGATTAGTTTCCAATTCTAAATGCTTGGCAATTTGAAACTGATCCTTTTTCCCTTTTTTGCTTTTGCTACTAGGAAGCACAGAATCAAATCTGTAGCCAACCTTTCTAGGATATGGACTGAACAAGGTCCTAGACTAGTTTGACCCAAAGAGACAGTAGCTACTTCCTTACTAGCAAAAGGCCTGAGAAGTTCACAATAAGAAAGGATCTTATGGATACCATTTTACATACTAACATTCCTTTGCATGTTATTTTATTGCCCTACCTGAATTTTTTTCTTCTAATTTCCTCATTTATTTAGTAAATCTCTTGGTATCTCTCACATCTTTTGGTAAGCTTCTTGCACGCCTTTTTGAAATGAAATAAGCAATAAACAAATAAATAAGATACATAACAGGTTCTGTGGATAAATATTTTCCCTGAGTACACAATCATCCCCAAGACATGGAAAATTTACACAGCCATAAGGAAAGTAACACAAGAAAATGTAAACACAAGAAAACTGAAAATAGACGTTGAACTAGGATAGTATGATTAAAGGTAAATTAGTAGATTTATGATTTTCTTTTGTAAAATTTTCTTTATTAAGGTCTTCTTGGTAATAATGATGCTATTATTATATTTTCAATATCAGCAGTATTGTTTTCTAAACAGTAAGTTTTAACATGAAATGCCTTGAACTTTTTCTTCCCCTTCAAAGACCTGGGGTGATATGAACAGCTTCACCTTCACCCTGGTCCTGCATACCAGGCTGTTCTCTGGGCCACCACTGCAACTTGGAAGGTAGATCTTCCCTCCTCAAAACTGAAAACACCCACTAATCACAAAAGGGGCCTGGGTGCGGTGGCTCATGCCTGTAATCCCACCACTTTGGGAGGCCGAGGCAGGCGGATCACAAGGTCAGGAGTTTGAGACCAGCCTGGCCAATATGGTGAAATCCCGTCTTTACTAAAAATACAAAAATTAGCCAGGCGTGGTGGCCTGTGCCTGTAATCCCAGCTACTCGGGAGGCTGAGATGGAAGAATCACTTGAACCCGAGAGGCGGAGGTTGCAGTGAGCCGAGATTGCGCCACTGCCACTGCACTCCAGCCTGGGTGACAGAGTGAGACTCCATCTCAAAAAAAAAAAAAAAAAATGGCGGTAGGGGAGCTGCTGGATATGCCTTTCCAACAACAGAGGCTCTGTAACTGGACAGATGAGACTTTTGGGTCTCACCATGGAAGCGTCCATCCGCACCACGTAGAATCACTGGAGGGCCCAGGGCCTAGAGTCTGGCTGCACCAGGGAGGTGGTGTGATAAGACAATGGGCACAGGAAGGGTGTGCAAAGGCAGGACCCTGTGCCCTGCTTTGTGCTTCTGTCAAAATGCTGGACTTCTGAGAAGGAACTAGGAAAGGTGACATATACAACAGCGGTGGTCAAGCTTTAGACCCCCTGCAAAAATAAGTCATGCTTGTTGCCTGAAAGAAGTCAGGTGGATTCTAGAGCCAGGTGCGGTGGCTCATACCTATAATGCCAGCACTTTGGGAGGTCGAAGAGGGTGGATCACCTGAGGTCAGGAGTTCCAGGCCAGCCTGGCCAACATGGTGAAACCCCGCCTCTACTAAAAACACAAAAAAATTAGCCAAGTGTGTTGGCGTGCTCCTGTAATCCCAGCTACTCGGGAGGCTGAGGCAGGAGAATCGCTTGAACCCAAGAGACAGAGGTTGCAGTAAGCCAAGATTGCATCATTGCACTCTAGCCTGGGCAACCAGAGCAAAACTCCATCTCAAAAAACAAACTTGGCTGGGAATGGTGGCTCAACGCCTGTAATCCCAGCACTGTGGGAGGCCGAGGCGGGTGGATCACTTGAGGTCAGGAGTTCAAGACCAGCCTGGCCAACATGGTGAAACCTCTGTCTCTACTAAAAATACAAAAATCAGCCAGGCATGGTGGCGCGCACCTGTAATCCCAGCTACTTGGGAGGCTAAGGCACAAGAATTGCTTGAACCCGGGAGGCAGAGGTTGCAGTGAGCCAAGATCATGCCACTGCACTCCAGCCTGAGCAACAGAGTGAGATTCCATCTCAAAAAAAAAAAAAAAAGTCAGGTGGATTCTAAAAACAGAATAGGCAAAGGCCTAATGAAAATCAGGAAATAAGCTCAAGGCGAGTTTTGAACTTATCCTCTTTACTTGTTTTGCAGCCAGCCACAGTCATGAGATAATTAAATTTCTGTACCTGAGAAACAGGATCAGAAATGAGTAGAGCCAGACAATTTGTTATTTGGACAACCAAGTAAGATTCCACTGGATTTCCTTGGAAGAATCACAATTTGACGGGCTGTCACTCAATGGGAATGAATATTTTTATAGAAAAATCTACACTTGGTAAAACTTACCAAGTAAAATCTCCAAGTCAGCCTCTCTCTCATTAGCTATGTGACTTTAGGAAGATTCACTAAACTCTCTATGCCTCAGTTTCCTCATCTTAAAAATCAGAGTAATAATAATAGCGCTGTACCTAACACTTTTTTTTAATATGCATTAACTCCTATTACATATGAACAGGAGAATTCTGGGCTCCTGTTTCATACAGGAAAGTATGAAACATCACTTCTGCTGACATTTTCTGTTCAGTTTCATTCCAGGATGATCCACCACTACTGGGGCCCAGAGCACTCTTTCCTTCAAATCACTTGGAGGACACAAGTATAAAGTAACAGCTTAACCATCTACATTGCATGTTTCCCTTCTTTGACTGACAGCCAGGACAGACAGACTGTGCTGTCTGTGTGTTCCAAGAGTCAGAGAAGCCTCCAGGGCTGGTCTGTCCCAGTAACTGGGCTGAACAAGCTCCTAGACCAGTTTGATCCAAAGAGACAGGCAGCTATTTCCTTACCAGCAGGACTGGGCAGGCCACAGTGAGAAAGACATCACACGGAATATCATAAACCTTAAGGAGACAGGTGGTCTAATGACACAAGGCCTCAAAGAGCATTAAGTTAACCCAGTATGTTCTATTAGCAGGGAGGGAGAGAAGGGGAGGGTATGAAAGTGAAAGATGACGCTAAGCATGAAAATTTAATTTGTTAAAAAAATGGAAGACAATGCACAAATTGTCTACATGTACTTATTGAATATATAATAAATGTAGGGTATAAACATATATGTGCACTATGATAAAAATTAATTCCAGCTTCTAGAAAGCATTGCTGTTTGTCTCCCTGCTAGCAAGAACCCTGGAGCACAGAGGTAAATTTCACACTTCCTCTCAGTACTCCTTCAAGGCAGAAGCAGACCATGTAGCTTAAGCTGCCCAGGTGAGCAAATGTCACAGAATGCCTATTCAGCGGGTGGTAAATTTCAGCCATCCCACGGAAATGCCAAGTGGTCTCAGGTCACAAGTTTGGCAAATAGCAATGGGGGCGGGGAGGGCGTGGAGGGGTGGGTAGGCCCCAGTAGAGGGGAGGAAGAGAACAAAAGAGAGCGAAAGGGGAAAGGCAGAAAGGAAATGAAGGAGGTTACAGTGCTTGAGGAAAGGCAGGAAGGCCAAGTATGCAAGGACTCAAACATAGAACATTTCTGAGGCATCCAAGTAAAAAAACTAGAACTCCTTGATTCAAAGAAAGCATGCTTCTGCATGTATCACCAGGGCAGCAATGAACTTTGGTCAAGAATGACCTTTACAGCCACGCTCCTGGCTCTGGGGAACACATTCCAGGCTCCTGTCATGGGCTTTGGGAGTGATGGACCTGCCCATGTCACATTGATTCTGACCATGATTCAGGCCCCTGGAAGCTCCTTGAGGGTAAGGGCCACAACTCACACATATCTGTATTTTTCAGTCTCTGTCACAACACTTCAGGCATGGGAGAAGTTTTGCAAATATTTGCTAAAGCAATAACTAGACCAAAATGGAATAAAGACTCTTCAGTCCCATCATGCCCCCCAGGAGGTCTAAAACAAAAATGTTGAACGGTATTTCTCAAATGAAAAAATAAATCCAACCAGGATAGAGATTCATTTTTAACTTTTTCACTATACAACCTGTGGAAGATAAAGAGTTTTCACCAACATCTCCAGAACATAGGGCATTCAAAAATTATTTTATGAAACTTACTTAAAAAATAATTGAGCTTCCATAACCTCTACTTACAAAGGGCAACATGCAGGAGGTGACATTATAGGTGAGAAGATATACTCCAGTGGGATCTTGACAACACAAACAATCTTTGCATACTTATACCCAAATGGAAGCCACTGGAGAGATGCTTCTCTCCCCTAGGAAGTCACCAAAACATCTCTGCTTGAAACACCTAGGGAGGAGTCAATAGAATAAATGAGTAGGAGGATGGGGGTGTCCAAATCAGGAGCAGAAGGAAGCAGTTATTTCCATTCTTTACTATCACCATTGCTGATATTATTATTGCTATGCTTATATTTTAGCTGCAACATCTGTAACAGTCAGAAGCAACATGTGAACTCTCAACCTACATAATAACCCTTTCGTTCTCTCCCCCAGAGTTACTAGGATGAGAAATTCATCCTGTGAAATTAATAATGGGCTTGATTCTCCAGCTGGTGGATCAGAGACTAGGCTGGTGGAAATTTATAGAGGGAATTAATTTATAGATTTTCGAAGTAATGAGGGAATTCAACCTTCCTGACTTCTAGCTCTCCCACATTCATTCAATAGAAAGTTTCTGGACCGTCTACTGCAGGACCTGCTGGTTTCCTGTGAAGCTGTAACAGAGCAATAATAAGAAAGCACTAGAATACATTTAAGAATAATAATCACACATCAAGAACATCTTTCCTAGTGTAACTTTCTAAGAAGAAAAATAAAGTAATATGGCTTAGGCATGTGTATGATGACAGCCCCTTCCTGCCTGGGCTCCAGCAGGCTAGGTGGGGGAGGGGAAGCAACTATGCGTGCACGGGCAGGAGGGGGCAAACTACCAAAATCAATTCTCTATTTTCTGAAGACTGGTAAAAATAAGGCAGCTTGAAGCCCCTTTAAACATTCCTCTGAGACAAGACAAGCCGCCATATAAGAAACTAGCTATGTCTGAAGGCCCCAAACCTTCTTCAAGTGTTAAAGAAATCAGACTGAGCTTAAGGAAAACAAATGTCAGTGCTGTTTAAAGTACATCAAGGTTCTTTGGGTTAAAAATCTCCCTAGGGGAAGATGACGCACTCCCTGTAAGAGCTGAGAGACAGAAAAGACGGGAGGGTTTCTGCAGTAACTCCACATTATATTATTTAATTCATTTCATTACCATAAACCAACAACTCGAATATTTATCGCATACAGCTGAGACAACACACGGCCAACTAAGAAAGGAGCTGCAAATTAATACGCGTGCGTGTTAGCACATACACACACTCACCCACGTGCTCACACGCGGCCTTCTGAATTTCACTTCTGCATGCAAAACCACCACCACCGAGGTCTGCACAGCACCGGCACTTTGCATATTGAAAACGCGGCTCCAGCGGGCCCCACGGAACAGATCCTTCCCAGGAACAGACCCTGGGCCCGGCTCCCTGGGAACAGACCGCAGGTACCCCTCTGCCTCAGAGGCTCTGAATGTGACTCCAAGCCCACATTGAGAGGTGTTTAATAAAGGAAGTATGGCTCCCAAGAGGATGTCTTCCCTCTGGGGGGCGGCGGCCCTCTCTTTACCACCCTTTGGGAGAAGAGTTAAGTCAGCCGGGACAGAAGAGGTGGCGGGGGAGCCTCGGGCCGCCGCCGGGAGCAGACCGCTGAGGCTGACCACTGCAACCCGGGCCAGGCAAGGGAAATGATGAAAACACAGCAAGCCCCGCTTGGGGGACACTTGGCTTCGCGGTCCGCGCGCTGGCGGCCGGTGACGTGCGGCCTGCGCTGGGAACTCAAGGCCAGACTTTGAGGGGGGCAGCACGCCCGAACGGGAGAGGGAGCCGGTGCAAGGCGCAGGGTGCAGAGAAGACCGGGTGCGACGCGGCGCCGCGCCGGCGGACCGGGCAGTGGCCGGGCGCTCCCAAGCGTCCTCTATGCTGCGCGCATCAGCCCTGCGGTGAAGTCAACAGATTTGCGAGGGGGTTCGCGGCCACCCCTAGCCCTCTCCTCTAATCTAATTGTGCAGCGTCTTACAGCAAGACTCAGGCGACAATCTACGACGGTCCAGCTCCCGGCATCATCATTATCCTTTCTGAAAAGGGCATCTCGTCTTAGCACAAGGCCATGTGGCTCGCCACCGGGCTTCTCCACTGTTTCTTGGTTCCAAAAGTTTTATTTTGTGATGCATCCCCTTAAACTCCTTCCAGACGACTTCAATTTCTCTTTTCTACGTGGTCTGAACGAACATGTTCTCTCATCTCTTGGGTTTTATTGTTGCTGGGTTTTGTTTTTTCTTTTTTCCCATTATTCCTTAATTGGCCTCCGGATGAAGCTGCTTTAATTTATTCCTCACACGATGTGGTTACTTCTTGGGCCTTTATACTTGGTGCTGCGCGCAGCATCACCACCCACCCGCACCCACCCAGACATTTCCTTCCCAAGATGTTAGGGATTACAGGCACCCTAGTAAGGAGGATGCACAAAGGAAAGATGTGCTTGTGTTACCCGCTCTTTGTTTTTAAATATTTATTAATGTAAGCAGGGTGCATTGGCCCTAGAGCCTCTGCATGCAAATTCTACAGAAAGGAATTAACGTCTACACCCTCATATCCGTAGAGTGCCTTTCAGAATGGATGTAGGCAGGGCTCATCATTAGACTCTCTGGGAGTCTTTCTTTGTTAGGGAGAAAAGACAAATGCAAAGTTTCAATTCTATTAACAATGGTAATTATAAGGAGGATTCTCTTACAGTGACAACACTTGAGGTCTCAAATCACCTAACGCCCTCAGGAAAAACGACTGACTCTCTCTGCCCTACCAGCACAGGCTACTAGGTAAATTTATTCCTCTGACCTACTGGCAGATTCAACCTGTCTCAAAGCAAGACAAATATATAAACTTTTTCTCATACTTACTGACCACACTTTCTTAGGGAAACTCAAACATCTTTCTAAATATCCTCACTGTAAGTTTGCAAATGCCCCACTGACAGGTGGGAAACAGAAATTATTTCAGTATTTCAGCTGAGGCAAACGTTGAACAAGTCACTCCAAGGTGACTTGTCATTCCAAGGTGAGGGCCAGACTCCTTTCCTAAATTCCTGGGCTCTACCATATGAACTCAAGAAGGTATTCTGCACTTGCACTACTGCAATCAGAAATCTATTCCAAGACAAGTTTCCAGTCTAAAATCCAATAGCTGCAAATACATAGCATGAAAACAACATATGCATTCCATCACAAAGTCCACAAGGTGGATTAAACTGGGATTGGCCTCCAACTGGCCTTATAAATGGGATCCTGAATGCTTCGATAATTTTTTTTTTTTAGTCTCACTCTGTTGCCCAGGCTGGAGTGTAAAGGCGCAATCTCAGCTCACTGCAACCTCCGCCTCCCGGGTTCAAGCAATTCTCCTGCCTCAGCCTCCCAAGTAGCTGGGGCTACAGGTGCCCACCACTACACCCAGCTAATTTTTGTATTTTTAGTAGAGACGGCATTTCGCCATGTTGGCCAGGCTGGTCTCGAACTCCTGACCTCAGGTGATCCGCCCATCTCGGCCTCCCAAAGTGCTGGGATTATAGGTGTGAGCCACCACACCCAGCAATAAAAAATTTTTTTAATTCCACTATTTTTTTCCCTCTCAGTTTGCCTTCTCCAATTCAACTTGATTGATGGAGGGTAACGTTAACACCACCATAACCAGTTTTACATGACCATCTAGGAAAGATATAAGGATTCATAGGAGAAATTAGAACTGCCATAACAATGAAAAAGAATTTTCTTTTATAAATGTTCCACCTGCTTGTGTCCTAGGAATCTAAGCTTTGGCAGGGATCATGTTGGGGCTCACAACCCATGGAATATGGAGTCAGATCAGAGGCTCTCTAGAGTCACCCATTCCATGGATGTGGAAACCTGAGACTAAGAGGTTAAATGGCGTTCTCAAAATAATATGCTACCACAGAGGTAGTCAGTGTGAGGCTGCAGAGGGTCCAGCAAACTCCTGTCATACCATGGAGTGCTCTGTACTTGTTCCATTGCATTACAGCTAAAGAAAACAAGGAACTGCTTCGGCCCACTCAGTCTATTCTAGGGAACACTTAAGATTTTGTTAAGGAGGAAGAAAGAACCTAAAATGAAGAGCTATGGAAAGAAAGAAGCAAAAAACACAGAGAAGGAGGTGGGGGAACCACCCCATCCCGGCTGCCAGCAGTGACCTCAATAGGGTAAGGTGGACGTTCTCTTCCAGAAAAAGATGTCTCAAATATGCTTTAATCTGGAACACGGCTAGCCATCAGGAAACAATTTCAATTGCTACAGAACTACCAGCTCAAGTTTGAGTGGGGAACAACCATGTATCTTCCTCAGAATGTAAAAACTATGCCAAAAAAGGAACAAAACGGATTTATGCCAGAACAACTATTCTATGGCTGTGCTGTCCCATATGGTAGATACTACTCATGTGTAGCTATTGAGCACTTGAAGTATGGCAAGGCAAAATCAAGATATGCTATAAATGCTGGGCACGGTGGCTCACGCCTGTAATCCCAACACTTTGGGAAGCCAAGGTGGGTGGATCACCTGAGGTCAGGAGTTCAAGATCAGCCTGGCCAACATGGTGAAACCCCATCTCTACTAAAAATTAGCAGGGTGTGTGGTGGCAGGCGCCTGTAATCCCAGCTACTTGGGAGGCTGAGGCAGGAGAATCCCTTGAACCCAGGAGGCAGAGGTTGCAGTGAGCCGAGATCACGCCACCGCACTCCAGCCTGGATGACAGAGAGAGACTCTGTCTTTAAAAAAAAAAAAAAAAAAAAAAAGATGTGCTGTAAATGTAAAATACACAATGGATTTCAAAGCCTCAGCATAGACACACAAAAAAAGAATGTAAAATATCTCATTAATTTTTATGTTGATTACATATTGAAATATTTTCAATGTATTTAAGTTAAATAAGATGTATTATTAAAATTCATTTCACTTGTTTCATTTTACTTTTTTTAAATGGGGCTACTAAAAAATTTAAATCATTAAATTTAACATTACCATTTCAAGGCCTTAGCACAAAAAAAGAATGCAAAATATCTTAATAATTTTTATATTGATTACATGTTGAGAGATTTTTAGATATATTTGGGTTAAATAAGAAGTATTAAAATTTATTTCACCTGCTTCTTCTTACTTTTTAAAAATGAGGCTACTAGAAAATGTAAATCATTAAATTTAAAATTACAGGTGTTCACTGAAAAGCACTGTTCTGTGAGATTCTCTCCACAGAACTCTAGAAGTAGGGGAGGGGGGTGTGAAAGTGTGGAGATGCCTTTTGCTGCGTTTTGCCCGAGACTTTTATTTCTCTCACACTGACAACCATTTAACATAAAAGCAGGGTCAGGAAGCATGTTAGTGAACCTCTAAAATTCCCGGACAGAGGTAGTAGAAAACTCAACCTGAACCGACAAGGCCAAACTGATGAGAAAGGTGGTCAACACTCTGTCATGTGGTTTCAGAAAAATAACAGTAGTGGCCACTAGTTGAGCATACTCATTAAACTATGTGCTTTACATTATTGTCTTTTTTAGCCCACCATCCTACATCATACATATTATTATCTTCACCGCAGAAATGAGAACACTGAAGCTCTGTTAAATCCAATAGCTCACTAATGTTAACACAAGCTAGGATGGTTTCACTCAAAGTCCATGCTCCCTCTGTCACACTAGATTACTATTCAGAAAATTCTCCAATCTTTTTCAAAAGTGCCTTCCTCTCCAGGAACCTGACATCTGAAATTCCAACATTGGAGAATCATTCCTTTGTCTTACTTTTTTTCCTCTTTAAAATGCAAATAGTTCTAACAGAGATTTCACATAAATCCTGATCATGCATACTTCAAGTCAAATAAATTTATCAAAAACTTTTTTTCTTAGTGTATTGACCAAACATGACAATAAACACAGTAGAGTCCTAAACATAAGAGAGGAGACATCATTGAATGGAGAAAGAGATTGAAAAGAATGAAAAGCTGAGAGTGCTGAAGACAAAACTTAGTGCCATTTACACTATGACTTAATACACCAGGCTGGGCGTGGTAGCTCAGGCTGGGCGCGGTGCCTCACACCTGTAACTCCAGCACTTTGGGAGACCAAGGCCGGTGGATCACTTGAGGTCAGGAGTTCGAGACCAGCCTGCTCAACATGGTGAAACCCCATCTCTACTAACAATACAAAAATCAGCTGGGTGTGGTAGCCCATGCCTGTAATCCCAGCTACTCAGGAGGCTGAGGCAGGAGAATCGCTTGAACCTGGGAAGCAGAGATTGTGGTGAGCCAAGATCGCACCACTGCACTCCTGCCTGGGACACACCATCTTAAAAAAAAAAAAAAAAAGTATATATATATATATATATATATATATATATATATATATATAAAAATAATGTACAGATTTTTGTATATCAAATAGACCTCAATAAAGCTGTTTTAAAAAAATGTGCCTACTGCAGCCACTCTGTAAAACCGTTTGGCAGTTTCTCAAAATCTAAACATAGAGTTATCACAAGCCAGCAATTCCACTCCTTATCCAGAGAAATGAAAACATATATTCATACATAAAAACCTGTAAGCAAATGTTCATAGCAGTATTATTCATAATAGTCAAAAATGGAAACAACCTAAGTGACCATCAACTGAATAATGAATAAGCAAAATGTGGTATATCCATACAGCGGAATAGTATTTGGCCATAAAGAAAAATGAAGTACTGATAGATGCTACAGTATGGATGACCCTCCAAAACGTGCTAAACAGAAGAAATGAGTCAAAAAACATCAAATATTTTCTGATTCAATTTATGTGAAATGTCCAGAATAGGCAAAAACCACAAAGACAGAAAGTAGGTTAGTGGTTACCAGGGACTAGGTGAAGGGGGAAATATGGACTGATTGGTAAAAAGTACTGGGTTTTTTTAGGGAGCAAGGAGGCTGATAAAAATGTTCTAAAATTAGATTGTGATAATGGGTTCACAACTTTGTAAATACACTAAAAACCACCTAACTGTATATCATTTAAACGGGTGAATTTCATGGTGTTAGAAATATATTTCAAGAAAGCTATAAAAATCATAAAGAATAAATCTACTATGAATCAAGGCTGTCCTTATGACAAAGATAACATTTTTCCTAAATAAGGAATGTACTAGAAAGGCAAGAAAAGGTCAGGTTGTCTTCTATCAAACAGTGGGTGAAGGATATGAACAGACACTTCTCAAAAGAAGACATTTATGCGGCCAACAAACATATATGAAAAAAAGCTCATCATCACTGGTCATTAGAGAAATGCAAATCAAAACCACAATGAGATACCATCTCTCGCCAGTTAGAATGGCGATCCTTAAAAAGTCAGGAAACAACAGATGCTGGAGAGGATATGGAGAAATAGGAATTCTTTTACATTGTTGGTGACAGTGCAAATTATTCAACCATTGTGAAGACAGTGTGGCAATTCCTCAAGAATCTAGAACCAGAAATACCATTTGACCCAGCAATCCCATCACTGCGTATATACACAAAGGATTATAAATCATTCTACTATAAAGACACATGCACACATATGTTTATTGCAGCACTATTCACAATAGCAAAGACTTGGAACCAACCAAAATGCCCATCAATGATAGACTGGGTAAAGAAAATGTGGCACATATACACCATGGAATACTATGGAGCCATAAAAAGGATGAGTTCATGTTCTTTGCAGGGACATGGATGAAGCTGGAAACCATCACTCTCGGCAAAGTAACACAGGAACAGAAAATCAAACACCACATGCTCTCACTCATAAATGGGAGTTGGACAATGAGAGCACATGGACACAGGGAGGGGAACATCACACACTGGGGCCTGTCAGGGGGTGGGGGACAAGGGGACAGAGAGCATTAGGAGAAATACCTAATGTAGATGACGGGTTGATGGGTAGAGCAAACCACCATGGCATGTGTATACCTATGTAACAAACCTGCACGTTCCGCACATGTGTCCCAGAACTTAAAGTATAATTTAAAAAAAGAAAGAAAAAGAAAAGGTCAGGTTGCCCTAAACTCACTTGTGCTACTTTTCCTGCTTTGGAACTTTGCAAGTTGAATGGATAGGCTTATGTATCTTCAGAGAGAAAATGAAATGTTTTTAACTATGATTACACAATGCCTCCAGTTGCTGACGCTAAGAAAACACCATCCTTAATATGCAATTCTAGCTTTTCAAGTGGTTGTTGTCCAGTTTGTAGTTTAAAAGTTTTTAAAGTAGCTTAAAAACTTTTCCTCTGTTCTTACTCATTCTCTTTTCCCCCTCTTCTTCCAATCTGTCCCAGACTTTTGGCCAGATATAGCTAATTCTCACTTTAAGAGAATAGCAAGGGAAACAGGGCCAGGCATGGTGGCTTACGGCTGTAAACCCAGCACTGGGAGGCCGAGGCAGGCGGATCACTTGAGATCAGGAGTTTGAGACCAGCCTGGCCAACATGGCGAAACCTCGTCTCTAGTAAAACACAAAATTTAGCTGGTGAATGCCTGTAATCCCAGCTACTCAGGAGGCTGAGGCAGGAGAATCGCTTGAACCCAGGGATAGAGGTTTCAGTGGGCCGAGATCACGCCACTGCACTCCAACCTGGGAGATAGAGTGAGACTCTGACAAAAAAAAAAAAAAAATGCAAGGAAAAAAAGAAAGCAAATCTTAAATTCAGCAATTTTTGTCTTTTTTCAGCATAAAATCAGAGTCTTGGAATTGGCTTTGTCTTTAGGGACCATCTGGTGTAAGCCTCTCTATTTCATATAAGAAAACAAGTCCAGAAATAATAACAGCTAGCAGCTATTGACTGTTTACTCTATGCCAGGCACTGTAATTTACATCTATCACCTTATTTAACCTCACAGCGACCCTCTAAGATAAGTACCATTATGATCTCTGCATTTTATAAATAAGGAAAATGAGGCACAGAGAGGTTTTTTAACTTGAATAAGGCCAGACAGTTAAGAAGTAAAAGATCTAGGATACAAACTCAGAGAGTCTGGCTTTAAAGACCAGGTCCTTAACCACTACTATTATAGTTTATCATAAAATTATTTAAGCAACTTTTCTATGGTCTTATAACTACTTAGTAGAAGGTCCAGAACTAGCACAGAGTGTGAGGTATACCCACCCCAATACCTACTTAATGACAAAAGTTTCAGTAGAAGATGCAGTTGAAACTACAACCTAAACCAAAAAGGATGAATTTTCCACCCATTGCAATCTCAATTTCCACCAATAATTGAGAGATTGAAAGAGAGCTGTCAGAGGTAAGAAGACCTTCGGGTAAGACACTATTGACCTTATTCTGCCATCATGGGGGATAGGTGTTATAATCTTATGAAAGTCTATTCCTGCACCTTTTTTCCCCTCTGGGGATCACTCTGCTAAGTTCCTAGAAGTGCCATCTTTGAGATGCAGATGGGGCAAAGATACAACCAGAGAACTTTCCTCATGAGCGACGATCGATTACCCCATTACTTAAAGACCAGTAGACATATATTTTTTTAGCCTGAAAGAGCGAAATGCAGTGATATCCTGTGAAATAAGATATGAATCCTGAGATAATTCATTATAGAAAATACAGTGCCTTAATTATTTACATAACCCACAGGAATTCAAAGCAGTTCACAAACAACTCATGAATTCTGTACTTATTTATCAATTATTGCATTCCTTAAATCTTACCACACCATTGCAGGTAAAGGGCAATGGAACCAAAATTATTATATTCCCCCAAATCAGGTTAATATGGCAATGAAAACGAATGGGTGCTTCTTAGGGTCATAAGAGAATGAATAAGAGCTGTTTGGAGCTGGACCTAGGACACTGTCTCTATCATGTGGTGCTTTGGTAAACTTTTTTTTTTTTGGTAAACTTCTTTTTTTAAAGGAAAAGCAATAAAAAGAATATTTAGATTCACTTCACCAAGTTCAAACATAGTATCATCCATCTAAAAGAGATTTGAAACCAAATTGAAGAATAAGCTTTCCTAAGATATGCGTATGACACAAAAGAAGTCAGGGTCATGCTTTACAAATGAAAATGTCTTCCAATTTAAATTATGTGCAACATCTAGGTTTTGGTTTATTTGCTCGTTTGGGGGTATTTTTATAATTTTGCCAACAACCACACCAAAAAGTTCATGGATGTCAACAGAATGCAGGGGCAAAACCATGTGAATAGGTCTGGCACCAGCAGTGAACTAAACACACAGGCAGGTAATGCCCCCTTCTCAGCCAACAGTGCAGCCTACTGTACAGAACCCACCCACACCCGGCCCAGCTCAATGCCCCACAGCTCTTAGTTCACAAGGTTCTATGTTTCCCCGCTTATAAATCCCCTTCCAGATCCTTCAGTATAACCTAAATCTCTCTCATGTCCAATCCTCACAGACACTCCTATTGTTAGAAAAAAATGACACCAAAATTTCCCAAATTCTCATTCTGGCAGCTTTGACCAAACTACTCTTTGCACTTCTCAAAAGCCAGAATTGTTCTAATTCTAGTAGTAGACTAAAAATGGAATACACAAAAGTGACTAAAAAGAAAGGTCATTTCTCATTACAAGTTCTTCTTATATTATGTCTGTCAGAGTTATATTGTTGTAGGTCTACAGCTTATATCCACATTATAATAAATAAATAATATAGGGTCTAACCACATTACTTCTGCCTTAACACACTGTACCTGAAAGACAGCATCAGGTAAAACTGACTTGTAAGTTCCTTTCATTTGATCCCCTTTTCTTTCCTCTGCATCTTTACCAGGAGGGAGAAAAAAAAAAAAATGAACCAAATTCTTGAATTTTCTCATCAGCAAGACAAGTTTTTGCATTTGCTGGCTATCGATGACCTTCTACAAAAATGACTCCTACCACTTCAACCCCAAAAGGAATCTGATCAGAGGCTGCTCTAAATGGTTTAAAGTTATTTTACTCCTATTTTGCTCAAGGCCTAATACCATCAGAATTCTCTTCCCGCAATCTATAGCTTCCTTCCATAAACCACCGCCCCTCCACCTATATATGCAAACATACACACACACATATACATAGACACACAAATTATTCTCTAATGCTTTAAAGGGGAGAGGAGAGGAGAAGTCCCATAATGTAATTGCTATATTAAAAAGAAGTGGCAGGCGAGAATAATAAGGGAGGGTGTCAAAAGTGAAATAAAGTAGTAGAATTAAAAAAACACACACACACTACAGTTCTGTGATGGGGGTGTTAATTGAACACAGAGAGAAAAGGAAAGAGAGAGAACAAAAGGGTGTTAAGGAGCAAAAAATAAATTTTTTTAACCTCCTCCAAAGATTTGATTTGCGTTAACTTTGATGCAGACAATGCACAGAGGAAAATTGGCTGAAAAGTGCCATATATAGCTATTATGTTCTAAAATTAAAAACTATTCACAACAATTGCAGCTATTCATTGCTATCTATAAATATTCTCCTTAGTAAATGGCATTCAATATTTTTCATGTTTTCCTAATTTTTAAACTTGCGTGATTTTGACACAGGAATAAAAAACATCAGGAAATGTTTAAAAATATATTCAAGGTTTTTTTAAAGAAATGCAATATGCTTGACTTTTTCTCCTTTTCTTCTATCCCACCAACCCCATTACCACCATATATACACATATGCAAAACTTAGCCTATTACTAATATGCCAGAAGACAAGGAATGGATCTTAAAAATCCAAAAGAAAATGTTATATTAAATGATCCAAAACTCTAATTGTCTCTGTATTCCTAGAATGAGCGAGCAGATAAAAGCCACATGTGAAATATACATTGCTATAGGTCTTGACAGGGTTTTTTAGCTGCTCTTTGAGAATTGCCACCCGAGCATTTTGCTGGCACTTCTTCTTAGCATTTATTTTTTTAAAAGCGAAAAGGTATCAAAATAAAAACTACCCACATTCTGAAGCAAGAAGATGCATGGGTTCTTTTGTTTTGTTTTTTAAATATCCCCACAGTAATTTCTGACTTAAACACCCATCAATCAATTGTAATTCAGATGGCACTTTCTACTTTGGGGTGTTACGTGCATGTGTGTATGTATTTTTAAAGTTCCAAAAGGTTGGTAATACATCTTGGCCAGTTTTTGTATCTATTTCTAAGTCTTCCAACTATAAAATCATTAACAAATGCAAAAAAGCAAAAATAACAAATCAATGCAATTACCAAGTTCCTCTCAAGAGTTCTGCCTAGGTGAGCCAAATGTATGAACTTCGTGTTAGAATACAAACAAACAAAGCCCACCCTAAATCAAGTAACCTCTATTATTATTATAAGCATTATAATGCTTGAGATGGAAACTCAAAAATACTGATTTAATGCAAAAAGGCTTGAAAGTAACAATAGAAAAAGTCCCCAAACAATAAAGGAATGTATGTGAACTGATCACTCAAGCGATGTTTTCACCAGCTCTGTATCAAGAAGAAGAGGGGAAAAAAAAAAAAAAAAAAGCTCCTGCAACTTTACAGACACTTTGTTCCTCCGACGCATCAACTGCATGGAAGATATGCTGGCAAAAAGATTGAAGGTTCCAGGGTCTTGAGTAGCCAAGTAATCGTGCTTTAGAATCAAAGGGTTCTTTTCAGCACACCACAGTTGACTCCTACCTTTAACACAACACTCAACATTCCAGGAGAGGTTTTTGCCTTCCCTTCAATCCTTCCAACACACAAGTTGAAGACTAAGAGGAAGGTAAGCCTTTTTTTTCCCCTACTTTCACCCAGGGGTGCCCTCTTAATCCAAAACTTGTGTGTGTGTGTCTGTGTGTGTGTGTGTGTGTGTGTGTGTGTGTGTCCCTTAACACAGGGGGCAATGACTCTTATCACTTTCAATTACATTATTTGTAAATTGTTTTTTAAAATATGTTATTCTAGAGACAACACAAAAAACCTTAATTTAGATTTTTTTAAGTCTCTAAACATTAAATGTATTGACACAAAATTTAAAAAACAAAACTTTTAGAATGTTACTTTGACCAATACGACTACTTTACTTCCTATCACTATACTTGAGCCAACATGAACAAGGAGCGAACTCTTTAACCCTCACCTGAACCGGATCTCTATTCACACCCACCCACTTTGATCTACTGCCTCAGTAGGTTTTAATTAGGAAACTGGAATTAAGCACTTTGGCCACAATGTACATTTAAGTGCCCTGACAGGCTTCCTTTCAATAAAAATCTGATAAAGTATCTTCAAAAATAGACTCTCTTTAGTCCATATTATCACATATGCTTTTATATTTTGATTCTACATTTCATGAAACAAGATCAGCAGGAACTCATACTTGGTTAGAAACAAATCTCAACAAACCAAACACTCAAAGTAAATAAGCATCAGAGATCAAAGAAGAAAAAAGAGAGAAGATAAAAAAATATATATAAATATATATATACACACACACTTCAGTTTCCTACTCTGGGCTAATAGAAAAAAGAAACTAAAAAGTGTGACAAACTGGAAAAAACTCTTTTGATATTTGAACGCACAGTCCATAAATCTTTTAAAAGTTGTCTCACAGCTAAAATAATGCAATTAACAGGTTTGCAATAAGGTTAAGCTTTGGCAAGGCAACCTGGAAGACTTAGAGGTCTGAACATCACTTCTCAGGTGCTTTGTCTAGAATGTTATGCACAACACAAATAACATTCAACAAAGAAGCTGCGTACTAATTTTACACGCATTTCAAGACCCAAGTAATTACATATTCAATCAACAGTCACATCTTGAAACTATTTTTTTAAAAGAAAAACACAGAGAGCTCTCAAAAAGAAAGCCACCCTGTGTGCCCTCTCCCCCCGCCCCTTTTTTATGTGTAACTATCAATGTATATCAACCAAGCATGCAATCATATTTATTGTCACTTTCATTCATGTCATGCCCTTGCTTATATGGTTTAGATATGAATTATTGACTGTTACACTCCCTGTTGTAAAAAATAAATAAATAAATAGGATGTCAGGTACTTTGCACTGCTCTAAAGCGAGCGGGTAAGTCAGAGCCCAGCAGAAGCTCCCGCTTTATATAACCACCCCTTGTCCCTCATCTTTATTCCCTGGTTTCAGATTGCCTTCTCAAATCTTTCTTCTTACAAGGGAGAGCTTTATCCACTTTGGAAAATTAAGGATTAAAATAAACAAGGGGATGTTGCTAAATGTCCTTCCCAGAGCATCTGTTGTTTAAGAACACCTCTGATTGATGACTGCTATTTTTTAATTGTTGCTTTAAAATTTAAATGCCCTCCTGGGATGTGTTATAAGTGTGTTAGTCCATGATACGAGGTCTAGAAAGTAGAAAAACAACAGAGTGAATTATCTCATGGCGTTATACTCTCCTAAACCCAACGATTCTCCCTGCAATAAAATCACAGGCCACTCAAATACCGATAACCTAATGTTGTATAGCGCATTCCACAAAGGTATTTGACAACACTCTCTGTTCAGAACCTCTAGTCTGCTGCTTTGTGTAATTACAAGAAAAAAAGGAAAGGAAACTTTAAACAGTTTAGCACCCCCATACCCAACTCCAAAAAATTAGGGTTTTAAAAATGGGCCAAAATATATTCCTTAAAAAAATGAACTTTTACTTTCATATTTTTGCCCCAAAGATACATCAGTCTATAAATTTCCTTTCAGAATCTATATTTTAGCCCCAATCTCAAAAAGGCTGGAAATAGAGTTCTGGAAAATTAACCAGTAGTGCTTGATAATAACTGTCACAGAAACTTGATTCTTTCTTTTAAGGAAAGCAGGGCTAGGACTTCCTATTCGAATATGAGGTCAACCTTCATAGTACTTGTATTCTGAAATTTTAATATTTAAATAATAGATTTGTGACTGCTGGTTAAGTGATTTAATTGGCCAAAGAAAATGCTAAAATGTTGGAATCTTATTCCTACCTGTTTTTTCTTTGATTTCACACAACACATTAAACAAGGCAGGCTTCATTCTGTGGCAGTTTAAAGCATGTTTTCTGCAAGAAAGAAACAACATGATAGCTTAGGTGGACTCTCAAGATCAAACTGCCGATAATGCACAAGGTGAAAACATTTGAACATTTAGACAAAATTATATACCCAACCCTAACTCTGTGGCATGCTTCAATTGTTTTCATGACTTAATATACAGAGTCCCGCCATAGAAAAAGAAATAATGTTAATTAGCAGGGAGAGGGTAGGGATTTAACTACAGAACAGAACTAACCTAAATTATGCCCATTTAGGGAAAGGGTTTTTTTTTTTTTAAGTAGTTTAATCAAAGAGTAATTCTTAAACCCACAATTCTTCCCAGGACAATGAACACAGCAAAGCCAAAGGCGTAGGTTAACAGTTTTGTAAAATCCATGCAACGACCACAGCCTAGGAACTGTCTGCCTCTCGGTCTGTGTGTTTTCAAATTTAATTCATCCATGTGTTCGAATTCATTCCGCAGATGCCCCTGTATTCTCATAAACACAAGATGCTTGAAAGGTCTTCTGAGTGGAACTGTCAATTTATAACATTTCAGTCCCCAAGTTAAAGAGTATGGAAATGCATTGCCAGGGGGCAAACATACCCATATGGGGAATAAATTCATTTCTCTGTGTTCACATTATGTCTCTGTGCACACACTGCTTATTTGCAGGTGTTGAAATTCAATTATT
The DNA here is from genome assembly GCF_028858775.2 of Pan troglodytes. NCBI lineage: Eukaryota > Metazoa > Chordata > Mammalia > Primates > Hominidae > Pan > Pan troglodytes. The sequence goes on from NC_072398.2 coordinate 84,549,708, forward strand.
TACAATTAGGACCTTGCACCCATTGGGGGAAAAATAAATGCAATTTTGTCTTTTAGATTAGTGATTTACCTGGTGTGTGTGTGTGTGTGTGTGTGTATTCTGAATGCACTTGAGGAACAAAACAATACCTTTCCTTCTATTTTATTATGGAAACACTTAGCAGAATGATACTGTTTTGGAAACAAAATACTGATCATATCAGCTATTAGTTAAGTGAATTCTGTCTACTAACTAAAATTAATGTGTAAAGATAAATGGAAAGTTCTGGCACTCAAAACACATGCAATTCTTTTTTAAACCCTTTGAAAGTTAAAAAATAGACACATCCTCATGAAGAACAGAGATCAGAAACATGCCCTATGTACTGTACAGCAGGGGAGTAATAAAGTCAAAATTCAAGACTATCAAAATGAACACATACATTATATCTAAAATATTAATGGTTTACTTTTCTAAATAATAAATATACATTATAAAGGTGTGACTAGAAAAAGGAAAAAAGGACATACTATCTACTAAGTGGAGTTACATTGTTTATCCAAAAAGAAAGCTTAGCGTTGATTTTAGTTAAGTTCTCATGTGGGGTAGAAAAAAAAAAGATGGAAAATACTTTAAAGTATTAAAGACCTTTCCTGGGTCTTTTAAAATAGTTTTAATTAATTCTATTATTATATATAGGCCCAAATGCAAACAAAAATTCTCACACAGCTTTATAAAAATATTGTATTTCCACAGCACACAAATGGAGCCAGCTACAGAGGAAGAACTGAAAATTTCCCCATCCCAAAATCGTATCTGATCTCTCTCTGCATCTAGGCCATTGAAAGGGGGAAGTCGCCAAGCCCTGTTTGTCCTCAGTTTCACAAAAAAAGAGAGACTGGACATCAAAAAAGTAGTATCTATTCTTACTAGCCCCTGCCACTTCACAAACTTATTTTTAAGCCAGTTTATTGGTATGTCTGAGAGTATTCTTCTAGAACAATATAATAGAGAAAAATGTTCCCATTCAAAAGAGAATTGCCAGTGGGATATCTTCCTCTTACCATACCTATTAGCTTTTCTTCAGATAATAAAATTCAAAGAGAGCACCAATTAATTTTTAAAATTTCCCCTATTTAAACAAAACTTAGAATACTTTGAGTCTTTCAACATTTCCAAGTTTTCCAACACCCGTAAACCTTAGTACTTTTGAGTTTACATGTTGCATGTGCTTGCAGCTAAAATTGAGTATAATTCATAACATCTATGTTTTTAACTGCTTCCTCTCATTTTCTCAACTCAGATTCTTATTTCACGTAGACAGAAATACACATAATGATGTCTTCTCCATATAACCAAGTCATCTGAAGTATAGGAGTTGCGTATATTTGTTTACAGGGTTTTCAAAGAGAAAAACGCCACTTCGGAGATATAACAAAGCTGGGTAATTGTACAGACATATGTGGTCATTAGATTTTTAAAATTCTTCCTTTTGAGTTCGGCCTTGGGCAAGCTGTTAGCGGGTTGTCACTTAGTCTATGTTTTACTTTAAAAGAGAATTTACTGTAAAATCCTGAAGTAGAGAACCATATACCTGGCAGTGGATTAACTTGAGAGGCTACACAGTTTATTATGTTTCCTTAATGAAGACCTTTATGTCCTATAGTACTGAAATATATAAAATTCATAAATGCTTTCATTTCTAAGTGGTCCTGAAAGAAGCATGGGGGAAAAGAGCATGCTTGATTTTTGTCCCCCCACCCCTTTTTAAAGGACCCTACATAGCTGTCTGTGTCACGGAAGGTTAGTAAACCGGCTGAAATTAGGAGACAATAAAGTTAAACTAAAAATCTGAGTCTCTTAAAACTAACAAATATGCCTAAAAACAAAATTACCTTTTCATCAACTTTTTAAAAAAACAACATTAAGTGAATGCAAAATATTTTCTGGATAGCTGACAAGTACTGACAAAGAAATACCCTGCTTTTTTGTTGTTTTGTATTTTGGGTAGGGGGGAAGAAAGGAGAAAAGATAAAAATTAATTTTGGACGGGAGAGTCAAGAAAGAAAATCAAACTCGCTGAATTAGGTAAGGAGTCAACTAAATTTGCAAATAAAGTGTTCTTGGGACATTTTATTTTGTAATGTTACAGAGTCCCCTCAACAAGAAGGCATGGAATGCTGTTCAAAACTTGACAATTCTGCTTTCTCTGATACTTTTTTAAAGCAGTAAAAAGTGCCGAGGGCCGCTTTTGGATCAGTTGGCAGTATTTTCGGCATGCCTGTGTGTTTGTGTGGATATAAATGAATACCCCTATATTCACACACACACACACACAATATGTACACAGCCACATCTCGGCATGGGCGATTACACTTTCGATAACAACGCTCCTTCAAATTTTACTCCTCCGCCATGTAGTTGCTTGTCAAAATGAGAAAAGAAATAACATTTTTCAAAAAAAGCGCTGTGGTGATTCGGTTCCCATTGTTTCCCCCTGCAAGAGGGAGAAAAACAAAAAACCCCAAGAAAGGAAAAGAAAAGCCTCCATCTCACCTGGCCTGCGCCTCATCCAAACTCTGGTCTGTGATGGTCATAATTTGCTGTAAAATGTCTCCAATGTCCTGCTTCCTCCCGCCCTCCCCCTCGGTCCCTCCGGCCCCATCCTGCAAGTGCTGGGACAGGCCGGGGTGTCCGGCCATCCCGACCCCAGCATGGGAATGCATCAGCCTGGGCTGCTCGTCCATCTCCAAAGGCTACGGCAGCCCCCGGCTCTTCCTCTTCTGCTCCTCGGCTCGGCTCCTGGGAAGCACCAAGGCTTTTTATCCTTCAAGCTTGTCTTCAAATCCTTTTCAGGATAAACAGGGAAGGGGGAAAAAAGAAGACCAAAAGAAAAAAAAATCCCTTTGCCTCTTTAGAGGATGGTGGGAGGATGGGGAGGGGGAGGGGGAGGGGGCGTGAAGGGGTTGCGGGGTGAGGGTGGGGATAAGGGCTGGTGGGGAAGGGTGTTGACTCCAAAAAGCAAGAAAAATAAACCACCTTCCCACTTGGCGAAAAGAAATCAGAGCTGGCTTTAGGTTTTTCAGTCCGGTCTCCTTTGCAAGGCAGAAATGGGCTCCCGGCGCTTAAATCTGTGGCTTAATCCTTTTGCAAATATGCATTGATCGGGAGAAAGGAGAGGAAGGCAGGGGGATTGCAATGCAAACTTTCCCCCCCCACCCCCCGCTGCCCCCCACCCCCACTCCGGGCCAGAGTGATCTCAAAGGGGGTGGGCTGTTGCAAAAGCCAGATCTCCCCCAGCCGCGGCGGCAGGCAAAGCACAGGCTCTCTCCTCCTCCGTGTCTCTGCAAACTCCAGCAGCCCCGTCAGCCTCCTGCTTTTGTTTAGCTCAGGCTCAGGACTCCAGAAACATATACAGAAAAACCACAGCCTGAGAGGAGGAGGAGGAGGAGGAGAAGAAGGAGGAGGAGGAGGACGAGAAGGAGGAGAGGGGAGGGGGCAAAGGGAAGGGGAGGGGGCGGGGAAGCCGGGAGGCTGGGGAGAGGAGGAGGGAGGAGGGCGCCTGGAGCTCCTCCCCGCTTCCCTGATTGGCCACCAGATAAAGGACCGGCCCCCTCCTCCCCTACTTTCCTCACTGCGCCTCCTCTCCAGCCTCCTTCAGCTCCTCCTCGCCCGGCGCCCTGTCAATCAGAGTTCAGAGGTGGGCCGGGAAGGAGGCCGAGCTAATACCAAGTCTCCAGTCCTTAAAGGTGCAATGGTACTGTAGTTCCAGCTCACTTAGTTTCCACTTCCCCTGCTCGCCTTACTTAGGTTGCGTCCTTGAGGAAAATGTGGCTCCACTTAAATGCAAACATAAAATTAACACGAAAGAACACAGACAGTGTGCGTCTTCCCGCCCACCCCTGCTTTTCTTTTGCTGTGGCATTGTCATTTAAAACTTGATTCTTTTAAATGCTTAGACCTCAGGGAAACTGCTGAGAGCAAAAGTTTGTCAGCACGACGTAGTTATGAAACACAATCGAGCTGTTAATATAATTAATAAAGATCTCTAATAAGTGGCAGATGTAATAATAGATACATTTAAAAAAAACAATTCTAGCACAGTAAAGTTGAAAAGAATACCAAACTGTGTCATTTTTGCTGCATGAAAACTAAATTATGGACTATGAAACTGAAAAATGCTCAAGAAAAAGAAAGATTAATAAATAAGTTCACCAAATGAAACTAATTCAACATTTCTCTCTCTTCCCCCTGGGGGAAATTAGTTATTTGGCTTAAATACCTAATAAAGAAATGCATTATCACAGTCTAGTTCTAGTTTTTAATATAGTCTAATAAGCCTTATTAACTGGGAAAAGAAGTGAACTGACATTTATTGAATGCCTACTATGCACCAAGTAATTTGCATGAGTTATTTTATTTAATCCCCAAGACATCTTTGTGAGTTATGGATTATTATTTCCATTTTACAGAGAGGGAACTCAGAAAGGTTAAATAATTTGTCCAAGGTCCACAGTTATTAAGTGTCAAAGCTGGAATTTAAACCCAAGTGTGACTCCCTCCAAAGGCCTAGTATTTCCACTGCACAATCTGCTTGTCTAACAGAAATGTGTGAATAGTGTTAAAAATTAGTTATGTGTCTATTGCCTGTCCAGTTTGAAAGGAAACTTGAGGTGCTTAAAAGGGTACATATTCCAACAAGACAACTCCAATTGAAAATGGGTAGGAAAAAATAAAAAATAAATACAATGGGATCAAGAAAAAAGCCAACAAAAGTCATAACTAAGGTCCAGTATCATAGCTCCAGACAAACACAAATTTGCTTCCAATCTTTTCATTAGGCAAAGTGAGAGGGAAAAATCTGACTTTGTACACGGTCACAATGAATATAAGATAAAATAGCAGGCCAGTTACTTAGGAAATGTCCAGAATATTTTGTAATATAAAATATTCTATTGTGTAGCCAGCCCTCTTCCTGGATGGCAGTATAGCAAAGGAAATGCAAAGCGCAGTGTAACCAATCTGCACGCGCAGTGTAACCAATCTGCAAAATGGAAAGCAGCCTGGCCAGGTGCTTCGAGATCCTCAAATAAAATGTTATTCTTTTCACCAATCATTACGCAAAACAAGTTTGGCAAGATAAGGAGCACTGATGCAAGCATTTCAAAGCAGTTTTTAGCAAGCTACTTGGCACTTATTGGTATGAGGGCATGCAATACAGAGTATTAATTGTAATTATGATGTTATATTACTTAATAACAATTGTTTTATTCACATACATATCCTGACTTTTAAACTGTTTTTTTTTAAATTAACACTAATCAAAAGTTGAGCACAAAACTATATACTCAAATCACGTATCAATCGCAGTGATTGAGAGTTTGCATATCCCTTACAGAGACGAAGTTACCACATCTTAAAGCATGAAAAGAAGTCAACCTAGAGTCTATAAGAAATCAGTTTGTGAGTAATTAATTCTAATTGCAAACCTAATAAAGTCTTTCTAGGCAAAGTACTGGAAAAGGTACCATTAATGGCAGAAGATCATTGTCATCTAGGAACATTTTAGTAGGGAAATAAGATGTGTATACACAATGATACTAAAAATAGGTAATATTTATTGACTCCATACTATAATTAAGTATTATATTCAAGGTGTTTTGTTAATTTAATCATTGCAACTGTCTTACCCCGATAGCTATGCTTTTAACCATTACTCTAGAGTGTTGCCCAGATATATTTCAATATATAATAAATGCTATAGAAGTGATAACAAGCCCTTAGACATCCTATAAGAGATGAGAGAAGGGAGTAACCAGTTCGAGTGAATAGAAGGCTTCGCGGTGGATCTAAAGGATGAACTGGATCTGGAGGGCTAGGTTAATGAACTTGACGGAAGTTCAGGCTATCTCTTCAGGCACAATGGAAATGTTATTAGGTGTGATTGGGAAAACTGTTTTTTTTGAAACAGAGTCTCACTCTGTGACTCAGGCTGGAGTGCAGTGGAGCGATCTCAGCTCACTGCAACCTCCACCCTCTGGGTTCAAGTGATTCTCCTGCCTCAGCCTCCCAAGTAGCTGGGACTACAGGCACCTGCCACCAGGCCTGGCAATTTTTTTTTGTTTTTGTTTTTGTTTTTGTTTTTGTTTTTAGTAGAGGTGGGGTTTCACTGTATTGGCCAGACTGGTCTCAAACTCCTGACCTCGTGATCCACCTGCCTTGGCCTCCCAAAGTGCTGGGATTAAAGGCGTGAGCCACCACGCCCAACTGGAAAGACTTTTAACAGAAACATTTGTGTTTTATTTGATGGACATTAGGGATACACTGAGGTAAGTTGTTTCTTTCTTTCACAGATAGGAACAGAAAAGCATGTTTCGGGAAGAATTATCTGGTTACTCAACACTTTGGGCAACAATTAGCTGTTTACCCAAATCATTTGGCAAAGAAAGATGAAATTAGGAAAGCGGCAGTAGAAATGGAAAAGAGAGGACCATTTTGAGGAAGATCCTCAAGACAGAGAGTCAATAGAAATTTATAATTGATTTTATGTGAGTGGGAAGGATAAAAGAAATGTCTTCAAGCTTGAATGAGAAAAATGCAATGGCATTAATATAATAATAATTATAGATATAAATAGAATTTGTTGACTGCTGATTGTGTTTCAGGCACTGATTGTACATTACCACTTAGTTTTAACAATCTAACACTTCATTTAAATAACTTCCTTATGAGGTTACAATCTCCATTTTGCAGATGAAGAAACCAAGGTCCCTAAAAGTAGAATTATTAGACAAAGTATGATGTAAAAATTCTTATTCTTTAATACATTACAGAGAATAAAGGACATAAAGAGGAAGAAGTACCGTAGGTGAAATAGAATCTTCAGGCCAGGTGCGGTGACTCACACTTGTAATCCCAGCACTTTGGGAGGCCAAGATAGGAGGATTGCTTGAGCCCAGGACTTCGAAAACAGCCTGGCAACATAGTGAGCCCCTGTCTCTGTAAAAAAAAAAAAAAAATTAAAAATTAGCCGGGCATGGTGGCACTATCCTGTAGTCCCAGCTACTCAGGAGGCTTAGGCAGGAAGATCATTTGAGCCTGAGAGGTAGAGGTTGCAATGAGCCATGATCATGCCACTGTACTCCAGCCTGAGCAACAGGGTGAGACCCTGTCTCAAAAAATAATTAAATTAACAAAGAAATTATAGTCATATTTTATTTGCATTTAGAAACTTCTGAAAAGAAACTAATACTTGCAATTTCCATAGCTTATGGGTTGTGACAAGGAATGGATAATGCTTTTTTATTCCTTCCATATCTCAGCAGGGCTCTCATTGTAATAAACATTTAACAAATATATTTTAAAACAATTAATGATGCTAGTAATCATGCTGTATTTTTTTCAGAATAATAAGTGAAGCCCACTGAACCACATTTTAAAAACACGAGTCATTATTGGCCAGGCACGGTGGCTCACGTCTGTAATCCCAGCAGCTTGGGAGGCCAAGGAGGTTGGATCACTTGAGGTCAGGAGTTCGAGACCAGCCTGACCAACATGGAGAAACCTCATCTCTAATAAAAATACAAAATTAGCCGGGCGTGGTGGCACATGCCTGTAATCCCAGCTACTGGGAAGGCTGAGGCAGAAGAATCGCTTGAACCCAGGAGGCGGAGGTTGCAGTGAGACAAGATCGCGCCATTGCACTCTAGCCTGGGCAACAAGAGAGAAACTCTTTCTCAAAAAAAAAAAAGAAAAAAACAAAAAACCACGAGTCATTATCAAAATTTGTCCAACTAGCAAAGTGTCTGTCAGACTGACCTTAATCTAACATGTTTACAAAGTCATCTTACCATGTTTACCTCTATGTTAAGATTTAGTTCGGCCGGGCATGGTGGCTCACACCTGTAATCCCAACATTTTGGGAGGCCGAGGCGGGTGGATCACCTGAGGTCAGGAGTTCGAGACCAGCCTGGCCAACATGGAGAAATCCCGTCTCTACTAAAAATAAAAAATTAGCTGGGCGTGGTGGCGCATGCCTGTAAGCCCAGCTACTCAGGAGGCTGAGGCAGGAGAATCACTTGAACCTGGGAGGCGGAGGTTGCAGTGAGCTGAGCTGGTGCCATTGCACTCCAGCCTGGGCAACAAGAGCAAAACTCCATCTCAAAAAAAAAAAAAAAAAAGATTTAGTTTATCTCTGTCCACTGGTACATATATTCCCATCTTCATTAAGAGATGAAGAGCAGGTACAAGGAGTATATGCAAGGACCTCTGTTTATTCTCTGGCAAACAAAATGGTTGCAAAGAGATGGGTCCCTTCCCATGATCTCAGAAATAAATTCACTACCATAAGATGATATAGTCTTATATCATCTGAGCTGGTATTCATCTATGTATATTTATGATTATATTTGAATGGGCATCTAGGTTTTTCTAACTTTTCTATTTATGTGGAAAAAGGAATTCTTCTCTGACCAAGAAGGTCAGAACCAGGGCTAGTAACCAAAGATAGTACCTGAGGCAGTTGATGGCATCTATTCCTCTGCCCAAGAATTCCTGTCTTTCTCTTTCAACTATTCTCTTAGCGTTAATTCTCTCTTTTTTTTTTTTTTTTTTTTTGAGACGGAGTCTTGCCCTGTCACCCAGGCTGGAGTGCAGTGGCACGATCTCAGCTCACTGCAACCTCCACCTCCCAGGTTCAAGCAATTCTCCTGCCTTAGCCTCCCAAGTAGCTGGGATTACAGGTATATGCCACCACGCCCGACTAATTTTTGTATTTTTAGTAGAGACAGAGTTTCACCATCTTGGCCAGGCTGGTCTTGAACTGCTGACCTCATGACCCACCCACCTTGGCCTCCCAAAATGTTGGGATTACAGGCGTGTGCCACTGTGCCCGGCCACCCTTAGCCCTAATTCTTGCTTTCCTTAAACTTTTCTACTTACTTCTCTACCTCCATTCCCCTTGCCTTCCTTTTCTTCTGTCCAACCTCATCTGTCTTGTTCACAGAGACCTTCCCCCTCCAAGCTTGCTCCTGTCTCCTTGCCTTACTGGGCAGGTTTTGAAGTGGTGCTGGGACCACCAGCCTGCATGGAGCATGGGAGTTGTATGTTAGAGCAGGAAGAGCCTCCAACAGGGATTCCTAAACGAGGGTCCATGAATGAGCTTCAGATGTTCTGTGAACTCCTAGTAATTATACACAAAATTTGGTGATGATATGGTTTGGCTGTGTCCCCACCTAAATCTCATCTTGAATTCTCACGTGTTGTAGGAGGGACCCCGTAGGAGGTAGTTGAATCATGGGGGCAAGTCTTTCCTGTGCTGCTCTTGTGATAGTGAGTAAGTCGCACAAGATCTGATAGTTATTATAAGGGGGAGTTTTCCTGAACAAACTCTGTTTGCTTGCTGCCATCCATGTAAGATGTGACTTGCACCTCCTTGCCTTCTGCCATGATTGTGAGGCTTTCCCAGCCACATGGAACTGTAAGTCCAATTAAACCCCTTTCTTTTGTAAATTGCCCAGTCTTGGGTATGTCTTTATCAGCAGTGTGAAAACAGACTAATACAGGGATTTCCAATGACCGTCATCAGTATGGAACTTTGGAGATTTCCATATTGTTGAATACAGTGAGTTCTAAGTTTCTCTTCAAAGAATCAGTATGTCAGTATGTTCAGTTCTTTGTTCTCCATTTTAAAGTGTAACTTCCTCGTTCTCCTCGCCCCTAGTTTTAGTAAACAACATTTTCCACCACTTCTAATCAGTAGTTCACATCTGTTCCCCTGGTCACTTGCTCTGACCTGAATCATTCTGAGTCACCTGTTCTGTAACCGCCCTTCCTGCCAAACTACTCACCCTGCCACTCTGGCTAGTACCCCTGCTCTCTTTAAAATAGCCAATCGTATTTAGCTTAGACTGTGTGGTCCAATCCTAGCCAATAGGGGAACAACACAGCAGTAGGGGCTACCTGCATCAGGAATAAAACCCCTTCCCCTCCCTTGTTCAGGTGTGCTCTCGCCATTGCTCCATCTGCGAGACACACCCTTCTATAGAAGTAAAATTGCCTTGCTGAGAAAATTAAAATTGTGTTTGAGTGCTATTCCTTTTGTAGCACCAAAAATTTATTTATAACACATATCAACATGAGAACAGACCAATACAGTAAATCGGTACCAGTAGAGTGGGGCGCTGCTGAAAAGATACCTGAAAATATGGAAGTGACTTTGGAACTGGGTAACAGGCAGAGGATGGAACAGTTGGGAGAGCTCAGAAGAAGACAGGAAAATGTGGGAAAGTTTGGAACTTCCTAGAGACTTGTTGAATGGCTTCGACCAAAAGCCTGATAGTGATATATACAATGAAGTCCAGGCTGAGATGGATTCAGATGGAGATGAGGAACTTGTTGGAAACTGGAACAAAGGTGACTCTTGTTATAGTTTAGCAAAGAGACTAGCAGCATTTTGTCCCTGCCCTAGAAGTTTGTGGAACTTTGGCCCTGAGAGAGATGATTTAGGGTATCTGGTGGCAGAAATTTTTAAGCAGCAAAGCATTCAAGAGGTGACTTGGGTACTGTTAAAGGCATTCAGTTTTGGTGGGGTGTGGTGGCACACACCGGCAATTCCAGCACTTAGGGAGGCCGAGGCGGGTGAATCACCTGAGGTTGGGAGTTCAAGACCAGCCTAACCAACATGGAGAAACCCTGTCTCTACTAAAAATACAAAATTAGCCAGTCTTGGTGTCACATGCCTGTAATCTCAGCTACTCAGGAGGCTGAGTCAGGAGAATCGCTTGAACCCAGGAGGTGGAGATTGTGGTGAGCTGAGATGATGCCATTGCACTCCAGCCTGGGCAACAAGAGTGAAACTACTTCTCAAAAAAAAAAAAGGCATTCAGTTTTAAAAGGGAAGCAGAGCATAAAAGTTCAGAAAATTTGCACCCTGACAGTGTGATAGAAAAGAAAAACCCATTTTCTGGGGAGAAATTCAAGCTGGCTGCAGAAATTTGCATAAGTAACGAGGAGCCAAATGTTAATCCCCAAGACAATGGGGGAAAATGTCTCCAGGGCATGTCAGAGGTTTTCACAGCAGCCCCTCACATCACAGGCCAGAGGCCTAGGAGAAAATGGTTTCGTGGGCTGGGCCTGGGGTCCTCGTGCGGTGTGCAGTCTATGGACTTGGTGCGCCACATCACAGCTACTCCAGCCATGACTAAAAGGGGTCAAGATACAGCTTGGGCTTTTGCTTCAGTGGGTGGAAACCCCAAGCCTTGGCAGCTTCCATATGATGTGGAGCCTACAGGTGCACAGAAGTCAAGAATTGAGGTTTGGGAACCTCAGCCTAGATTTCAGAAGATGTATGGAAATGCCTGGATGCCCAGGCAAAAGTTTGCTGCAGGGGTGAGGCCCTCATGGGGAACCTCTGCTAGGGCAGTGCGGAAGGGAAATGTGAGGTTGGAGCCCCCACACAGAGTCCCTACTGGGGCACGGCCTAGTGGAGCTGTGAGAAGAGGGCCATGGTCCTCCAGAACCTAGAATGGTAGATCCACAAACAGCTTGCACCATGCACCTGGAAAAGCCACAGACACTCAACGCCAGCCCGTGAAAGCAGCCAGGAGCAGGGATATACCCTGCAAAGCCACAGGGGCAGAGCTGCCCAAGACCATGGGAACCCACCTCTTGCATCGGCCTGACCTGGATGTGAGACATGGAGTCAAAGGAGATCATTTGACTGCCCTGCTGGATTTCGGGCTTGCACAGGGCCTGTAGCCCCTTTGTTTTGGCCAATGTTTCCCATTTGGAATGGCTGTATTTACCCAATGTCTGTACCCCCATTGTATCTAGGAAGTCACTAGTAACTAGCTTACTTTTGATTTTACAGGCTCATAGGCCCAGAAGGGACTTGCCTTGTCTTGGATGAGACTTTAGACTGGACTTTTGAGTTAATCCTGAAATGAGTTAAGACTTTGGGGGACTGTTTGGAAGGCATGACTGGTTTTGAAATGTGAGGACATGAGATTTGGGAGGGGCCAGGGGCGGAATGATATGGCTTGGCTATGTCCCCACCCAAATCTCATCTTTAATTCCTACGTGTTGTGGGAGGGACCTGGTGGGAGGTAACTGAATCATGGGGTCGGGTCTTTCCCATGCTGTTCTTGTGATAGTGAGTAAGTCTTACAAGATCTGATGGTTTTTATAAGGGGGAGCTTTCCTGCACAAACTCTGTTTGCTTGCTGCCAACCATGTAAGATGTGACTTGCTCTTCCTTGCCTTCTGCTATTATTGTGAGGCTTCCCCAGCCACGTGGTACTGTAAGTTCAATTAAACCTCTTTCTTTTGTAAATTTCCCAGTCTTGGGTATATCTTTATCAGCAGTGTAAAAATGGACTAATACAGGTGGTATGTGCTACTTTACATTATTCTTACAGCAGTCCCATTATGTTAATCAAAATCTCAAGAAATTTAAAGACCCAGAAAAGGTAACATCTATTAGCTTTGGATTATCAAGTAAAGTAAATGCTACAGGTTTAAGCTGCTGGTCTGGGGAAACCATGTGACTCTTAACAGATGAGATTTTCTAGGAAATATCTGCTTCTATTTCCTAAACTAAGCAAGCTCACAGACTGTCAACAGCTCATTAGGACTGGCTATTGAATGATAGTCAATCCAATATCAATATCAGGGCTAAAGAGCCAAAGGTATGAACCTTGAAAGTAAATCAGAAGGAAAGGGGATGGGGTTGTGCAGATGAACATTGACATATGTTATATTGTTCAAGGCACTGGGAATATAGTGGTGATAAAGCAGACTGAATTCCCTAATTTCATGGAGCTTCTATTCTCATATGGGAAAACACAATAAGCAAAAAAAGAAATAAATAAGCTCAGAGATTCCTAAATGCTATGAATAACATAATACAGGGTAATATAACATGAATTTAGAGAGGCAACATTAGATAAGATGGTCAGGAAAGGACCTTCCCAAAGCTCACATTTGGGGTTAGTCTTGAGTGACAAGAAGCCAAATATGCAAATATGCAAATTGCTCTGGGAAAGAGCAATTGGAAGAGATGAGAAGGAGGGAGCCACTTGCACAAAGGGCTTGAGTGCAGATAATTTGAAGGAAAGAAAGCCAGAGAAACTGGAACATAATGAGCAAGAGAAAGAGTATACAAAAGTACTATCAGAGTGGGGAGCAGAGATCAGGTATCGTATGAACTTTTGTAAGTTCATACTTACAAAGTAAGGCATTTGGATTTTATTCTAATTGCATTGGCAGTCCCCTGGATGATGCTAATTAGGAGAATGATATTGCACATTGATCCGACACACATTTTTGACCATGTACTATATGCCAGGCACTTTCTAGTCACTAGTGGATATACCAGCAGTGGATGTGCCAGGCATGGTCTCTGCTGTCATGGAACTTATATTCTAATGAAACGTACATGAACACAGCAAGAAGTCAATGTCAGGAAGTAATAAGTTTTACAAAGAAAACAAAGCACAAAGGTGTGATGGAAAGTGACCTGGAAGTTACTTTAGATGGAGTGGTCATGAAGGACACATGGAGGACGGGCATGTAAGCTCTGACATAAGTGGTAAAAGGGAGTAAGTCACATGAGGCCAGGCAGAAGAAACAGTCAATCCAAAGGCTGTGAGGCACGAAAGTGCCTAGAATGTTTGACGGATAAGAACTGAAGTCAAGGCCAGGTGTGGTGGCTCACGCATGCAATCCTAGCACTTTGGGAGGCTGAGCGGGGCATATCACCTGAGGTCAGGAGTTTAAGACCAGCTTGACCAACATGGAGAAACCCCATCTCTACCCAAAATACAAAATTAGCTGGGGTGTGGTGGTGCATGCCTGTAATCCCAGCTACTTGGGAGGCTGAAGCAGGATAATGGCTTGAACCCAGGAGGCAGAAGTTGCAGTGAGCCAAGATCACGCCATTGTACTCCAGCCTGGGCAACAAGAGTGAAACTCCGTCTCAAAAACAAAACAAAACAAAACAAAAAAAAAAGAACTGAAGTCAGTGTGGCAAGAGGGGAGTGTGGCATAAAGCCAAGGTCAAGGAAGTAGGTAGGTTTTACATTAATGAAGGATAGATTGCAGGGGTGGGAGTGGGGTTAAATGCAAGCAAGAAGAATGCTGAAGGCATGATATAGTAGCTTAGGCCAGAAATGATGGTACCTTGGACAAGGACAGAAGTACTGGGCATGTTATAAAATGATTAGTTAGATTCATGACATTTTTGGAGGTGAAGTCAGAGCTCATTTCTGGATTCTGGCTTTTCTAACTAAATACGTGGTGTTGATACTTAATGAGATAGAGAAAATATCCTTTGTAAGATAAATACTATCACTCCCATTTTACACATGAGGAAACTAGGTTCAACAAATGTAATTCCAAAGCATATGCTTTTTCTACCACATTTTCACCAGGAGTGAGCACTACCTAAATATGATTGATCATTCAGAAAAAAAGAACATATAAGGCAAAGTCAAAGAAGTAGTCTCACAGCATATGTATAGTCTGTGTGTGTGCATGTATGTTTATGTGTCCTTGTGTATACCTGTGTTCTAACAATCTTGGTGAGAAAGGTGTCAGAAACAACTATCCTGTGGTCTTGTCCCTTCCTTTCTCTTCATCTATGAAGGGAGATGATAGTGGAAAATGAGAAGACCTTGGACTTAAGACTAGTTTGTGCTGGTGATACTAGAATGAACCCTGGTATACTATACTGACCATGTACTATATGCCAGGCACTTTCTAGTCACTAGTGGATATACCAGCAGTGGATGTGCCAGGCATGGTCTCTGCTGTCATGGAACTTATATTTTAATGAAACATACATGAACACAGCAAGAAGTCAATGTCAGGAAGTAATAAGTTTTTCAAAGAAAACAAAGCACAAAGGTATGAGTTGCTATACTGACTTAGCAACTCAAATGTTTATCATCTATGATGTTAAATGCAGTGCAGAAAAGATTTTCAGTCACATGGCAATTTACCACCAGAGTCCTAGACACAAACACAAGGTGAACAGCAGAGCCCAGTGCTTAGAGATCAAGCAGACCCTGGCTCTGAAACTCTCCAGTTTTGTGACCTTGGCCAAGTAAGTTAACTTATCTAAAGTCCCACCATTTTCACAACTTTTAAGATTGTGGTTAGTTTGAAATCAGATCACAATGAATGTTAAGCATTTAGTACAGTGCCTGATAGAGAATAAACATTCAATAAATGGCCAATTTTCTAATTCCTTCCATTACTCTTGGGTGGTTTCTTCCAGAACTGTATTATTTCTCTTTTGTTCTTCCCTGCCTTGGAAACCACTAATAAAATTATACTTTTCTTTCACGATTCCTAAATCTCACAACCCATTCAGGTAGTAACCTGCCTGTATAGTTTCTCTGTCTAGCCTCCATACCACACTTCCTTTCAGTTGAGACTGTTCCTGCTCATATTTAACTAAAGCAATTTATCTTACAGTATAGATAAAATATACATGTAAGCCCCTGAGATAGTTGTAGAATCCCAAAAGGGAGCTTTATTTTAGGGAATCCCGGTTGTCACTATATCAATTATCTACTATTATATACCAAACTGTCCCAAATTACTGGCTTCAAAGCATAACCATTTTTAATTGCTCACAAGTCTACAGATCAGCTAGCTGGTTCTGCTGAACTGGGTCATGATGAGCTGAATGTAGCTGTGCTTATTAAGACAGCCAGAAGGTGGGCTGGCACCTGCCTGGTTAAAGATGGCCTCACTTATATGCCTGACAGTTGGTTAGCTATGCGTTAGTCTGGGGCTGCAATAGTGATTGGCTCCTCCATTTCTCAACATCCGTCACTCTAGCTTAGACTTTCTTACACAGTAGAGACAGAGTTCCGAGAGAGAGTGAAAGTGCACAATGTCTTTAGAGTCCTAAGCTTGGAACTGGAACATTTCCATAACATTCTACCACAAAAGGAAGTCCCAAAGCCACCCTAGATTCAAAGATTGGAAAACGGACACTACCTATACCATCTCTTGAAGGTAGCAGCTACAAAATCACATTGCCAAGGAAGGGCTGAAGAATTGGAAACATTGGCCAGGCACGGTGGCTCACACCCATAATCCCAGCAGTTTCAACCTCCCGAGGCCTCCCTTTGGGAGGCCGAGGAGGGTGAATCACTTGAGGTCAGGAGTTCAAGACCAGCCTGGCCAACATGGTGAAACCCCATCTCTACTAAAAAATACAAAAATTAGTCAGGTGTGGTGGCAGGCACATGTAATCCCAGCTACTCCGGAGGCTGAGGCTGATTCTGGAGAATCACTTGAACCCAGGAGACGGAGGTTGCAGTGAGCCAATATCCCGCCACTGCACTCCAGCCTGGGTGACAGAGCAAGGCTCCATCTCAAAAAAAAAAAAAAAAAAAAAAAAAAAGAATAGGTAGCATTTTTGAAATTCACAATCAGAATGGACCCTTGACCTCTTGACCTATGGCATTCTGATTGCCCTTGCTTACCCCAAGTATCCTTCCCCCCTTCTCTAGTCAGTGAATATGTGAAATTTAGCCTACTTTGGTTTGCCCCAGTAATATTAGCCAGGCTGCTCAGCTTCCTTCAAGTCTAGCTTCTCTGAGTCACTATAATTTTGGAGCCCTTAACACTTCTTTTCCCCTATGAAAGCGAAAAGTTGAAGGAGTCGGGAGAGGAGATGTTCAAAAGGCACTGTGACTGGAGAAAACAAGTTAACCTCTTATTTCCAGGTGACTCTACTCCCTTAGGACCCTCCAGCCTTCTTTTCCTCCATCTTTAGTACTTGTATATGAAAAAGATCAATAGAAACTGTAGCCAGTAAGAAAGCATTCCACTTTCTACATTTAAAAGGAAAACGTGTGGCTGTCAGGCCCAACTAGTTGTATACCCCTAACATACACTCTTCCCTACAAATCACAATTTAGTTTAACAGCAATGTACCCAGAGAACTAACTTAATCTCCCAGCTTCCTTGCATTTAGGTGTGATCATGTGTCTTAGTTCTGGGCAATGCAATCTAAGAAGCAGTTTCTTGGGTTGAACTTCTGGGAAAGCTATTTTTTTTTTTTAGTGGTAAAAATGGACAGACTCCACATGTTCATGCCTTTTGCCCTTTTCTTTCTTGTCGCTGCCTGGGGCACAAATATGATATCTGAAAATAAAATAGTCATCTTCAGATCGTGAGAATTAAAGGTGCTATTATGGATGGAAGAAGAGGAAACTACAAACGGCTTGGATCCTTGATTTCAAGGAAAACTATATGGATTCCCAAACAATATGTAAAACCATATCAGTCCTTGACTACCCACCTCCGGACTTATTATATAAGAAAAGTAATTCTGTATTTTCTGAAAAAACTGTGATTGTTCTACGAATACGTGTAGCCAAACACTATTTTAACCAACACAGCAACTGAAGTTGATCACAAGAGTATGAACTGATATTAGCAATACAAGTGGCTCAGAGAAAAAATAAAGAGTTCATTTTCCTCCCCAAAACAAGCTATCATTAAGAGTATGTTGCTGCCGCGGGAGGCAGAGCTTGCAGTGAGCCGAGATCGTGCCACTGCATTCCAGCCTGGGCGACAGAGCAAAACTCTGTCTCAAAAAAAAAAAAAAAAGAGTATGTTGCTGCTGGGCATGGTGGCTCACATCTGTAATCCCATTTTGGGAAGCTGGGGCAAGATGATTGTTTGGGCCCAGGAGTTCATGACCAGCCTGGGCAACATAGCAAGACCCCAATCTCTACAAGCAATACAAAAATTAGCTGGGCATGGTGTCACATGCCTGTGGTTCCAGCTACTCGGTGGTTCCAGCTACTCGGGAGGCTGAGGTGGGAGGATCATTTGAGCCTGGGAGGTTGAGGCTGCAGTGAGTCATGATTGTACCACGGCACACCACCATGTTTAGAAAAAAAAAAAAAAGCGAGATCTTGTTTTTAAACAAAAACAAAAGAGCATGTTGCTTCTCCCTGGTTCATCAACTCTGGGCAGGGGATGAGAATCACGTAAAAGGAAGGAAAATCTCACAGTAGCTATGTGGATGGGGTAAAGAAATGTCAAGAGAAAGGAAGGATTAGTAAGCCATTAGATAGATGTCTACCTCATCAAAACTTTTCTCTGAATACCACACTGAAAAGTCAGCTGGAAACTGACTAAATTCATCATTCTCCTCTTGTACTTCTTCCTTAACTCTTCTGTTTTATTTGGTTTTAGATATTATGTATCACCAAGCCTGCAAACTTCCTTATCCATTATCTAAATTAAGGTCATCACTACCTAACCATTCAGCTTAGTCAAAAAATGTTTTCTTCTCCTTCAACCCCACAGCCACTTGACCACCAAATCCTGTTGGGAGTACCTCTTTAACTCAGAGGCATATGTGGATGAGGAAGACAGACGTAAAAAGATAATTATAAATCACTGCTCAAGAAATCTTCATGTCTCATCATCTCTCATCTGGACAACCATATCAATTTCCCAGTCCCCAGTATGCCCACATCCTCAACTTCAATCTAAAACACTGACAAAATTGTATTTCTGAAACCCAAAACGTTTCTTGTCGCTCTCTTGCTCTAGGATACCTAGAAGCTTTGTGTTTGTTTGCATGCCATTGTAGGACTTCCAAAATCTATCCTCAGGCTGGTCTCCAGCCTTATTTCTTATTACTACCTCTACATGAACTTCTGCTTCCCATGTGTGCCATGCACTTGTATAAGTCTATGAATTTGTATGTGCTATGCCAGAAATAACAGTCTGTAGTATCAGACCCACACGCAGGAGGCCCAAATATTTTTCTGTCTCCCTTCTTTGCCTAATCCAGCTCAAATTCCTTTCTGACTTTTCCAGGCAAATGAATTACTAATTATTTTGGTCCCTCTGCAGACTGTTCATTTAACTCTTTGTTTATGAGTATCTGCCCGTGGACAGTGAATGCCTTGAGAGGAGCTTCAGGGCCTGGTTGGCTGGCACATGGAAACATCTGAGTATATAGAAGAAAGAGGAAAGAAGAGGAGAGAATTCATACTATAGACTTTTTTCTTTTTATTATTTATTTGTTTTTATTATTATTATTATTCTTGAGACGGAGTCTCACTCTGTTGCCCAGGCTGGAGTGCAGTGGTGTGATCTTGGCTCACTGCAAGCTCTTCCTCCAGGGTTTACGACATTCTCCTGCCTCAGCCTCCCAAGTAGCTGGGACTACAGGCGCCTGTATTTTTTAGTAGAGATGGGGTTTCACTGTGTTAGCCAGGATGGTCTCGATCTCCTGACCTCGTGATCTGCCCGCCTCGGCCTCCCAAAGTGCTGGGATTATAGGCATGAGCCACCGTGCCCCGCCTATTTATTTATTTAAAACAAATTTTTTTTGAGACAGAGTCTCGCTCTGTCGCCAGGCTGGAGTGCAGTGGCATGATCTTGGCTCACTGCAACCTCCGCCTTCCGGGTTCAAGCAATTCTCCTGCTTCAGCATCCCAAGTAGCTGGGACTACAGGTGCGCGCCACCATGCCCAGCTAATTTTTGTATTTTTAGTAGAGATGGGGTTTCACCATGTTGGTCAGGCTAGTCTTGAACTCCTGACCTCGTGATCCTCCCGCCTCGGCCTCCCAAAGTGCTGGGATTACAGGCGTGAGCCACCACATCTGGCCATTTTTCTTTCTTTTTTTTAAAAAAACATATTGCTTGTAATTAACACTAAGTCGAGTCTGTATCTTCATATACAAAGTGAAGTATTTTCAGAATATTTTTGGTGGAACGGGTTCATGCTTCAGAAAAGGGCAAGGCTGCAGAGAAATCTAAGATCCTTTCTAGCTCCAACATTCTATGCATCTTTTGTAAATTGCTGTATCAAAATATTTTAAAATAAAAAATTTGTAGAGCTCAATTATAGAACTAATTGACTGAAATCTTTTCATTACTTTGAATTTATGTGTAAATAAAAGTAAAGAATAATTGCCAGGTGTGATGGCTCATGCCTATAATCCCAGCACTTTGGGAGGCCGAGGCAGGTGGATTGCCTGAGGCCAAGAGTTCAAGACCAGCCTGGCCAACGTGGTGAAACCCTGTCTCTATTAAAAATACAAAAATTAGCCAGGCATGGTGGTGAACGCCTGTAATCCCTGCTACTCAGGAGGCTGAGGCAGGAGAATCACTTGAACCCGGGAGACAGAGATTGCAGTGGGCCAAGATCGAGCCACTGCACTCCAGCCTAGGTGACAGAGCAAGACTCTGTCTCAAAACAAACAAACAAACAAAAAAACAAGAATAGTCAACGAATTTTACAGTCTCAGATTAGCACTTTGGATTTCGACAAATTTCAAGGCAGCATAAAATAGTTTAATAGACTAAGTAATGATGATAAAACGATGGAAAGTTTTATGTTTCTCTTCATTACATCACACTTTGTATAGTCAATATCAAATATATAAGTTCATAGCAACCATCTTTTGTAAATCAATATTAAGTACCTACATTAGTTGGGATTAAAAAATTATTTTATCTGACACTTCCCCAAATTATGATGTAGCTGACAGCAAGACAGTACTTATCAAATAGAATAAAAAATAATGAGAGAATACGATTTCATGATTTTTCCCAGATTTAGTTCTTCTTGTCTGGACAAACTGGGAGTGAAATACAGATGAGAGCTGCAACACATAAACATACAACACCTTACTGCCTCCCATACAAAAGTTATCTTTCTTTATCCTGTGCCAATACATGGAAGCTAACGCTGTATAACGGAGGCTTTTTTATGAACAGAAGAACTGAAATTTGTTTGTCCTTTTTACTATAAAACAAGACCCATCAGGCGGGGCGCGGTGGCTCACACTTGTAATCCCAGCACTATGGGAGGCTGAGGCGGGTGGATCATGAGGTCAGGAATTCAAGACCAGCCTGGCCAAGGTGGTGAAACCCCGTCTCTACTAAAAATACAAAAATTAGCCGGGCGTGGTGGCAGGTGCCTGTAATCCCAGCTACTCGGGAAGCTGAGGCAGGAGAATCACTTGAACCCGGGCGGGAGGAGGTTGCAGTGAGCTGAGATGGTGCCATTGCACTCCAGCGCGCGACAGAGTGAGACTCTGTCTCAAAAAAGAAAGGAAAGAAAGGAAGGAAGGAAGGAAGGAAGGAAGGAAGGAAGGAAGGAAGGAAGGAAGGAAGGAAAAAACTGTGAAGCTCAATTCTCCAAGGATACAAAGAAAAAGCAGCTATAGATTTCCATCTCTGGTTATGGCAGACTAGCTCGTATCAGTCAATTGTTACTGACAATAACAACTAGAAAGGGTTAAATTAAAAAATACATCTTTTTGAAGGTATTTGAGAAATACGAAGTCAGTGAAGACCTATGGCCCTAAGATCCAGGAGAGAAGGGGAGTCCAGGGAGGTAAGCCTCACCTTCGGTCTGTTTTTCTCTGAGTCATTTGCTGATTTTTAAGTGGCTGTCAAGAGTCACAAAGTCAGGTAGATAAACATTGTACTGAAGGGCACCTACGAAGGAAGGTTTTTTGTTTTTTTTGAGACGGAGTCTCGCTCCGTTGCCAGGCTGGAGTGCAGTGGCGCCATCTTGGCTCACTGCAACCTCTGACTCCCTGGTTCAAGCGATCCTCCTGCCTCAGCCTCCTGAGCAGCTGGGATTACAGGTACGTGCCACCACGCCCAGCTAATTTTTGTATTTTTAGCAGAGACGGGGTTTCACCGTGTTGGCCAGGATGGTCTCCACCTCCTGACCTTCTGATCCAGCCACTTCGGCCTCCCAAAGTGCTGAGATTACAGGCGCGAGTCACCGCGCCGGGCCAGGAGGGTTTCTTACATACACCTCACTGCTGCCTTAAAAATAGAGGTGAACCAAAAAATGAAGTAACCCTCATAAACCCTAAAATCCAGATTCTAATTAGCAAAATTCTAGACTGGACTAAATCGACCTGATCTGGCTGGGAGTGGTGGCTCACGCTTGTAATCCCAGAACTTTGGGAGGCTGAGGTGGGGGTGGATCACTTGAGGTCAGGAGTTCAAGACCAGCCTGGCAAACATGGCGAAGCCTCATCTCTGCTAAATATACAAAAATTAGCCAGCCGTGGTGGCGCCTAATCCCAGCTACTCAGGAGGCTGAGGCAGGAGACTCGCTTGAATCCGGGAGGTGGAAGTTGCAGTGAGCGGAGATGGGGCCACTGTACTCCAGCCTGGGCAACAGAGCACTGTCTCAAAAAAAAAAAAAAAAAAAAATTACCTGATTCTGCTTATCTGCCTCTCAGAAGTGATAACACTGATAATAAACACTGGTAGTGATATCTAGAAGGAGATAACATCAACCTGGATCTTATATTATCTCCAGAATTTTCCACATTTAATATTCATTATTATCAAAAAATTAGTACACATATGAGTAAATAAATGAAATTAAAAAAAAGAGAGAAAAAATAGTAGTGTCAGACCCACGTGGAGAAGGCCCAGATATTGGAATTATTACATGTGGACTTCAACTGTGATTTTTATGTTCCAGAAAAATAGAAAAAATCTGGAGAATTTCAGCAGAAAATTGTAATCTGTAAATACAATAAACAAAAAGATATTCCGGAATTGAATGATCTAATGACTAAAATTAAGAAAGTGGGGGGTTCTGTTTCTCAGCTTTGGAACCCCCCTCCCTCTGTCTCTGTACAGGGGAGCTTCTATGGAGCCCCCCCTCCCTCTGTCTCTGTACAGGGGAGCTTCTTCTTTCTTCCCCCTTCTTTCTTGCCTATTAAACTCCCTGCTCCTGAAAACTACTCCACGTGTGTTTGTGTCATTTTTTCTAATTTGACTGTAGCGGAAGAACCAGGTGGTCCTCCACTCATCAGAGCCGTATCATTTTGGTGCGTTGGCTGGGAATCCGAGGTACAGCCTTCGTCAGAGTGTTACAGGAATAGGCTCTTGGATATACCACACTTGAGTCAAAGCCTGGAAAGCTGAGGGAGCAACCCCTGACAGCCAGAGGAACGCCTTGAATATCAATGCGAAGAAATAGGAGACCTTAAGCTGAAAATCACAAAAGATAAGTAACGTAAAGCAATCAAATTCCAAATGGTGCTGCAAACTGAACGACGCATGAACACGCCGTTCTTCCGAGGACCCTTAGATTGACCCCAGGAGAAGCCCTAGCTGCTGTTCCCCATTCGTATCAGTATCATTTTGCATTCCCACCAAAAATATATCACTTTAATTTGCATTTCTTTAATTAACAATATTCATGGCTGTGCGTGGTGGCTCATGCCTGTAATCCCAGCACTTTGGGAGGCCGAGGTGGGTGGATCACTTGAGGTCAGGGGTTTGAGACCAGCCTGGCCAAGATGGTGAAACTCCATCTCTACTAAAAATGCAAAAAACTAGCTGGGGGTGGTGACAGGTGCCTGTAGTCCCAGCTACTCGGGAGGCTGAGGCAGGAGAATCACTTGAGCTCAGTATTCAGAAGTTGCGGTGAGCTGAGATCATGCCACTGCACTCCAGCCTGGATGACAGAGTGCGACTCTGTCTCCAAAAAAAACCAAAAAAAAAAAAAAACAAAAGAAACCCAAAATTCAATCATTCAACAAATATTTATTTGCACATTATGTACAAATAGGCTATAATAGGCATTAGGGATACAGCTTTTTTTTTTTTTTTTTTTTTTTGGGAGGGAGTCTTGCTCTGTCGCCCAGGCTGGAGTGCAGTGGCTCGATCTCAGCTCACTGCAAGCTTCGCCTCCTGGGTTCACTCCATTCTCCTGCCTCAGCCTCCCGAGTAGCTGGGACTACAGGCATCTGCCACCACGCCTGGCTAATTTTTTTTTGTATTTTTAGTAGAGACGGGGTTTCACCGTGTTACCCAGGATGGTCTCGATCTCCTGACCTCGTGATCCGCCTGCCTCAGCCTCCCAAAGTGCTGGGATTAAAGGCGTGAGCCCCTGCGCCCAGCCTAGGGATACAGATTTAAACAAAACAGACAACATTGACCATTGTGGAGCACAATTTCTAGTAACAATAAACAAACATAAACAAATTCGTAAATGACATGTTAGATTGTAAAAAGTACTCTGGAGAAAAAGCTATATGGAGAAAAATAAAAGTGTATATGGGGTTAATTAAAACAAAAACAAAAAACATGTGGGCCAGGCATAGTGGCTCACACCTGTCATCCCAACACTTTGTGAGGCTGAGGTGAGTAGATTGTTTGAGCCCAGGAGTTCAAGATTAGCTTGGGCAACATGGTGAAACCCCATCTCTACCCAAAATAAGCTGGTTGTGGTCCCAGCTACTCCAGAGGCTGAGGTGGAAAGATCACTGGAGCCCAGGAAGTTGAGGCTGCAGTGAGCCACGATCGTGCCACTGCACTATAGCCTGGGTGACAGAGTGAGACCTTGCCTCAAAAAAAAAAAAGAATGTGGCTGGGCATGGTGGCTCATGCCTGTAATCCCAGTGCTTTGGGAGGCAAAGGCCAGAGCATTGCTTGAGGCTAGAAGTTTGACACCAGTCTGGGCAATATAGTCTCTGTCTTTCCAAAAAAAAAAAAAAAGCTGAGCATGGTGGCACTCACCTGTGGTCTTAGCTACTCAGGAGGGTGAGGTGGGAGGATTGTTTGAGCCCAGGAGTTGAAGATTGCGGTGAGCTATGATCACAGCTCCAGCTTGGGCACCAAAGTGAGACTCTGCTTCTTTTTTTTTTTTTAAATATGTAAATGAAAAAAAAAAGTTTACTAGGAAAGCAAAAGAGCTGAAGGGAGCACTAGTAAGCCAGAAGACCAGAAGAAAGGTCAGTAGAGACTGAAGCATAGAGAAAAGAGGTGGAAATGAAAGACCCTACAAAATAAATAGAACACGGTGGCAAGGTTTAATATACTTGTAATAGAAGTCCTGAAGGGGAGGAGAGAGAAATTATGGGAAAACTGTTACCTGGAAAGAAATTGACTGAAAATTTTCCAAAGCTGATGACAGGGATCAAGCCAAAAATCCAAGAATATCTATGAACTTATATCAGGATAAATTAAATTAAAACTACACCTAGGTATATGATGATATAACTGCTAAAAAACAATGGAAAAAAACCTCAAAAACAGTCAGAGGAAATACATACATTACTTTCAACAATAAGATTAACAGCAATAAGATTAACAGCTATCTTTTTGTTTTATTTATTTATTTATTTTTTGAGACCAAGTCTTTCTCTGTCGCCCAGGCTGGAGTGCAGTGGCATGATCTCAGCTCACTGCAACTTCTGCATCCCGGGTTCAAGTGATTCTCCTGCCTCAACCTCCTGAGTAGCTGAGACTACAGGTGCCCGCCACCACACGTGGCTAATTTTTGTATTTTTAGTAGAGATGCGGTTTCACCATATTGGTCAGACTGATCTCAAGCTCCTGACCTCAGGTGGTCTGCCCGCTTTGGCCGCCCAAAGTGCTGGGGTTACAGTCGTGAGCCACTGTGCCCGGCCAAAGCTATCTTTTTAATAGAAACATTTTAAGCCAAAAGACAAGAATAATTATTGTAAACTGCTGAAAAAGAAAGGGAAACTAAACTAGATATCTATACCTAGGAAGCATAGCATGGTGGTGATATCAAGGCAGACAGAGTAGGAAATAATGCTTCCTTGGGCTGCTGTTCAGGAACGCATAAAATATTGTGAGCTCCTTGTGTAACCACCCAACAGGTTCACCTTGCTCTCTGCCTAGACAGAGCAGATTTATCCGGACAGGGGAATTGCAATAAAGAGTTATTCCCACGGAGCTGGCTTTGTAGGAGCCTGGAATTTTATTATTAATCAAATCAATCTCACCAAGAATTCAGGGGATGGGAATTTTAAAGAATAATTTGGTGGGTAGGGGGCCAATGAGTCAGGAGTGCTGATTGGTTGGATTGCAGATGAAGTCACAGCTGTCCTCTTGCTCTGAGTCACTTTCTGGGTGGAGGCCACAAGATCAGATGAGCCAGTTTATCCATCTGGGTTATGCCAGCTGATCCATCAAGTGGAGGGTCTGCAAAATATCTCAAGCACTGATCTTAGGCTTTACAATAGTGATGTTATCTCCAGGAACAATTTGAAGAGGGTCAGAATCTTGTAGCCTCCAGCTACATGACTCCTAAATCGTAATTTCTAATCATGGGCTAATATGTTAGTCTTGCAAAGGCAGTCTAGTTCCCAGGCAGGAA
Organism: Pan troglodytes; assembly: GCF_028858775.2. Classification (NCBI taxonomy): domain Eukaryota; kingdom Metazoa; phylum Chordata; class Mammalia; order Primates; family Hominidae; genus Pan; species Pan troglodytes. The sequence goes on from NC_072398.2 coordinate 84,575,852, forward strand.
GGGGTTTGTTTTGAGAAAGGGCTGTCTTTGTTTCAAACTATAAACTATAAACTAAATTCCTCCCAAAGTTAGTTCAGCCCACCCCTCCTCCGGGAGGAACAAGGACAGCTTGGAGGTTAGAAGCAAGATGGAGTTGGTTAGCTCAGATCTCTTTCACTGTAAGAATTCTCAGTTATAACTTTGCAATGGTGGTCTTACTTGGAAGCAGAGACTGTTTCACGGTCTTCTTTGTATCCTCAGACTGTAGCAGTGCTTAGGAGACTTGTAGAGCATTTGAAGAGTCTAGAGCAATTGGACCTTTCATTACATGTTCAACTCACTAAATCTGGGCAAAATTGATGCTGACCCAATGCTCAAGTCTAAGAAAACGTTTTAATCTGGGCCTTGATACTTTTTAGTTGTGTGATAACAGAGATAATTATTCAACCCCTAGTATTAGTTTCCAAGGGCTGCCATAACAAATTATCACAAACAGGCCGGGAGTGGTGGCTCACGCCTGTAATCCCAGCACTTTGGGAGGCCGAGGCGGGTGGATCACCAGGTCAGGAGATCGAGACCATCCTGGCTAACACGGTGAAACCCCGTCTCTACTAAATATACAAAAAATTAGCCAGGCATAGTGGCAGGCGCCTGTATTCCCAGCTACTGGGGAGGCTGAGGCAGGAGAATGGCGTGAACCCAGCAGGCGGAGCTTGCAGTGAGCAGAGATGGCGCCACTGCACGCCAGCGTGGGCGACAGGGCAAGACTCTGTCTCAAAAAACAAAAAAACAAACAAACAAAAAAAACAAATTATCACAAACTGAGTTGCTCAAAACAATTTACTCAAGTTTTCAGCAAGGCAATGCTCCCTCTGAAAGCTCGTGAGAAGAACTTTCTTTGACTCTCCACAGCTTCTGGAAGCTGTTGGCAATCCTTGGCACACCTTGGTAAAAGGTGTGTCATTCCAATTTCTGCCTTCATTTTCACACAGGCGTCTTTACTCTGAATCTCTGTGTCTCCAAATCTTCCTCTCCAGTCACTGGATTTAGGACATTAGTCATTGAATTCAGGGCCCACCCTAATCCAGTATGACCGCGTTTTAGCATGTTTATAGTTAAAAAACATTCACAGGCACTGAAGGTAAGGACTACAGCATATCTTTTTGGGGACACAATTCAATGTACTAAACTCCAGAGCCTCCATTTTCTCTTCTATAAAATTAATACAGGCTGGGCGCAGTGGCTCACGCCTGTGATTCCAGCACTTTGGGAAGCCAAGGCGAGCAGATCACTTGAAGTCAGGAGTTCGAGACCAGCCTGACCAATGTGGTGAAACCCCATCTCCACCAAAAATACAAAAATTAGCATGGTGGTGGGCGCCTGTAATCCCAGCTACTTGGGAGGCTGAGGCAGGAGAATCGCTTGAACCCAGGAGGTGGAGGTTGCAGTGAGCCGAGATCATGCCATTGCATTCCAGCCTGGGCAACAGAGCGAGACTCCATCTCAAAAAAAACCCAAAAAACCTAAATAAATATAATACCAACCTTGAAGAGTTATGATCAATAATCAAGTAATGCCTAGGACCCAGAATAAATGGGTAATACATTATCAAGGCAGGATTTAAAAAGTAAGTACTAAGTAAAAGATTGGGAGGCTGAGGTGTGAGGATTGTTTGAGGCCAGGAATTTGAAACCAACCTAGGCAACATAGTGAGACCTCTTAGCTACAAAAATAAAAGCAATTAGGAATGGTGACACAAGCCTGTAGTCCTAGCTACTCCAGAGGCTGAGGTGGGAGAACCGCTTGAGCCTAGGAGTTCAAGGTTACAGTGAGCTATGGTGTGCCACTGTACCCTAGCCTGGGTGAAGACAGAGACCCTGTCTCTTTAAAAAAAAAAAAAAGACACATAAATACATATTGATAGACTCAGGAAGGGGTGGGGGTGGTTGGGTGATTGAAAGTGAAAGTTTCTGCTAACTATACATATTAATAAGATTCTGTCAATGGAAAACTCCATTTTTTTTTCAAAAAAACTATAATATTCAGCCTAATATCAAGTGAATAAGAAAATATGAGGGCCAATTAGACACTAATGCAGTGCACAGCAGCAGCAGAGGCACTGCTCCTTGTGGAGCAGGGCTACCCTGTAGGCAGTGTGCCCAGAGGAGCAGCTCAGAGGCAATGCTGCACTCATATTTATACCTGTTTGTTATTACATGCAAATTAAGAAGTGATTTATACAGAAATTTCTAGAAAAGGATGGTAACTTCTGGGTTATCAGGTCGTTGCCATGGAAAGGGGTGGTAACTTCCAGGTGTTGCCATGGCAATGGTAAACTGAGGTTGTACACTGGTGCACGTGTCTTATGGAAAGCTGCTTCTGCCTCATCCCTGTTTTCGCAAGTTGTCAATTTGGTGGGATGTCCTAGGCCTGCCTCTGGAGTTAAGTCCCATGCCTACCTCAATATGACTTATTAAAGGTTATTAAGATTAGTATATTTCTAGAGTTCACTGAAATATATACTGCTGAAAAGTCTGATTGCCACCCGAAGATTGGCAAGGTAATTATTGCCTTGGAACTAAAGCATATATTTGGAATTATAACAAATTTATGGAAAGACTCCTTGCTATTGGTGCATTATGTCTTAAATTGGTTGCTGTTTTGTTTTGTTTTGTTTTGAGATGGAGTTTCGCTCTTGTTGCCCAAGCTGGAGTGCAATATCGTGATCTCGGCTCACTGCAACCTCCACCTCCCAGGTTCAAGCGAGTCTCCTGCCTCAGCCACCCAAGTAGTTGGGATTACAGGTGCACGCCACCATGCCTGGCTAATTTTTTTCTATTTTTAGTAGAAATGGGGTTTTACCATGTTAGCCAGGCTGGTCTCGAACTCCTGACCTCAGATGATCCGCCTGCCTCGGCCTCCCAAAGTGCTGGGATTATAGGCATGAGCCACCATGCCCGGCCAATTGGTTGCATTTTTTACATTTATTTATTTATTTTTTTCTGAGACCAGGTCTCACTCTGTCACCCAGGCTGGAGTGCTGTGTCTCGATCGCGGCTCACTGCAGCCTCCACCTCCCTGGGCTTAAGCAATTCTCCCACCATAGCCCCTCAAATAGCAGGGAGTATAGGTGTGAGCCACCATGCCACTGGGCTAATTTTTTTGTATTTTTGGTGGAGATGAGGTTTTGCCTTGTGGCCCAGGCTGGTCTCCATCTCCTGGACTCAAGCAATCCACTGGCCTTGGCTTCCCAAAGTGCTGGGATTACAGGCATGAGCCACAGAGGCCGGCCTAATTTTTATTTTTATTTTATTTTTTAAATCAAAGTAACATTTACATAATTTAAGATGTCTAATTCTACTTTAATGCATTTAACCAAGAGCATTAGTCCTCCCTTTGTCCCTTTCACTGGAATCCCACTTCTCAGAGGCAACAATAACCTGCAATGCTAGCTACTTTTATGGTATTTTTTAAAATGGGCTCCTATTTCTAAATAGCACACTTACACTTAAATTGCTATTTCTTTTTCAGTTAAAACATTGTATTAACTTCCTACCATTGAAGTTTAAGAGTTAGCTGTCTTACACTACCCTATTCTTACAGATCATCCTCCCCAACCTTCCAATACAGCTCTAGCATATTTTCTGTTTTAATCAGTACATAGTCCTTACTTCTCTTCTCTTCTCTTCTCCTCTCTTCTCCTCTCCTCTCCTCTCCCCTCCCCCCACCTTTTCTTTCTTTTCTTTTCTCTTTTGTTTTCTTTTTTCTTTTTTTTTTTTTTTTTTGAGACAGGGTCTCAACTGTTGCCCAGGCTGGAGTGCAGTGATGCAATCTTGGCTCAGTGCAACCTCTACCTCCTGGGCTCAAGCAATCATCCCACCTCTGTCTCCCGAGTAGCTGGGACTACAGGTGTGTGCCACCATAACCAGCTAATTTTTGTATTTTTTGTAGAGCTGGGGTTTTGCCATTTTGCCCAGGCTGTCCTCAAACTCCTGAGCTCAGGCGATCCTCCTGCCTCAGCCTCCCAAAGTGCTGGGATTACAGGAGTGGGCCACTGCTCCTGGCCTTATATGTAAATATTTCTTACAGCTAAGTCTTGTGATCTAATAGTATGTTTTCGTTTCTCTGTACTTAAAAAAAAAATCTGCAATTAGTAGTTGTCCTTTAAAAATTTTGTTTTCTTTGTACCTATCACTAATGTTTCTGAACCTTACAGAACTCTAAATGCCGTTCCACAGGATCAAATGCATCATGTAATCCATTAGTTCTAATTGCTTATTGAAAATATATTTCTTTGAACTCTCCATACTTCTGCTCCAATCTGTACTGTGGCTTCAAGCTGACATCCTGAAACTCCTCCCTACCATATCCTGGACACTATCTTTGCCTCCCTTGGCTAGGATCCTCAGTTTCCTGGATCCCAAATTTTCCTGTTTCTTAGCTTAGTCCCTAATATTAATAGAGTACATGGGAAGGAAATTTTTGGCTGTCTTATATATCTATATATTTATTCTCGATTGTTACCCTCATACTTGATTGACAGTTTGGTTGAGTATAGAATTCTAGATTGGAAATAATTTAGTGTCTTAAAAATTATTTTATAGTGTTACAGCTCTTTTAGAATTTGTCTATCAGGCCTTCAGGTGTTTTTTTTTTTTTTTTTTTTTTTTTTTTTTGCTGGAAAGCCCCTAAAAAATAAAAGAAAATAAAAATAAATTATTTTGTAGTATTTAGTACATTTAAAATACTGTTGTATTATAAATATAAATTATGGAGCACAATAAAATAAATTGCCTTGCACAGTGACTGATGCCTGTAACCCCAGCACTTTGGGAGCCTGAGGCAGGGTTATATAGCTTGAGCCCAGGAGTTTGAGACCAGCCTGGGCCACAAACATAGTGAGACCCTGTCTCTATTAGAAGAAAATGTTTAAAAAAGCCTGGACATGATGGCTTATGTCTGTAATTCCAGCACTTTGGGAGGCCGAGACAGCAGACCGCTTGAGCTCAGGAGTTCAAGACCAGCCTGGCCAACATAGTGAAACCCTGTCTCTACCAAAAATATAAAAGTTAGTTGGGTGTGGTTGCATGTGCCAGTAGTCCCAGCTATTCGGGAGGCTGAGGCAGGAGAATCACTTGAACCCAGGAGGCAGAGGCTGCAGTGAGCCAACATCACACCACTGCACTCCAGCCTGGGTGACAGAGTTAGACTCTGTCTCAAAAAGAAAAAAAAATTCTCTTTATTCAATAACAAATTAACCATAGCTTACTGTAACTTTCAACTTTATACACTTTTAAATTTTCTTTAGCTTTTTGACTCTTTTGTAATAACACTTAGTTTAAACACAAACACATTGTATAGTTGTACAAAAATATTTTCTTCCTATATATCCTTATTCTATACACTTTTTTCTATTTTTAATTTTTTCACTTTTTAAACTTTTTGTTAAGAGCTAAGACATGAACACACACATTACCCTGGGCCTACACAGGGTCAGAATCACTGGTTCTACCTCCATGTCTTGTCCCACTGGAAGGTCTCCAGGGGCAACAATACACATGGAGCTATCATCTCCTATAATAGCAATGCTTTCTTCTGGAATACCTCCTGAAAGACTTGCCTGAAGCAGTTTAACAGTTAATTTTTTTTTTTTTTTTTGAGGTGGAGTCTTGCACTGTCGCCGGGGCTAGAGTGCAGTGGCCCGATCTTGGCTCACTGCAATCTCCGCCTCCCGGATTCAAGCGATTCTCCTGCCTCAGCCTCCTAAGTACCTGGGATTACAGGTGCACACCACCATGCCCCGCTAATTTTTTGTATTTTTAGTAGAGACGGGGGTTTCACTATGTTGGCCAGGCTGGTCTCGAACTCCTGACCTCGTGATCTGCCTGCCTCGGCCTCCCAAAGTGCTGGGATTACAGGAGTGAGTCACTGCACCCAGCCTTAACAGTTAATTTTTTAAAAAAAATAATTAGCAGGAGTATACTCTAAAGTAATGATTAAAAAGTATAGTATAGTAAATACATAAACCATTAGCATAATTGTTTATTATTATTATCGAGTATTTTGAACTGTATGTAATTGTATGTGCTATATTTCTATAGGACTGGCAGCAGGTTTGTTTATGCCATCACCACAAAGACATGAGTACTGCATTGTGCTACTACGTTATGATGGCTATGATGTCACTAGGCTACAGACATTTTTCAACTCCGTTATAATCTTACGGGACTACCATCATGCATGTGATCTGTTTTTGTTTTTGTTTTTGTTTTTTTGAGATGGAGTCTCACTCTGTCGCCCAGGCTGGAGGGCAGTGGTGCAATCTCAGCTCACCATGACCTCCACCTCCCGGGTTCAAGTGATTCTCCTGCCTCAGTCTCCCGAGTAGCTGAGATTACAGGTACGCACCACCACACCCAGCTAATTTTTGTGTTTTTAGTAGAGACGGGGTTTCACCATATTGGCCAGGCTGGTCTCGAACTCCTGGGCTCAAGCTATCTACCTGCCTCAGCATCCCAAAGTGCTGGGATTATAGGTGTGGGCCACTGCACCCAGCTTATGCAACCTGTTTTTGTTGACCAAAACATCACTATGTGGTATGTGGGTGTATATATATATATATATGTGTGTGTGTGTGTAAATATACATATATATCTTCAAGTGTGTGTGCACTTGTGTGTGTGTGTATATAATATTTTGGTTCTGATAATTCTAATCTCTGGAATTATTGAAGTCTGTATCTGTTTTTTGTAATTTCTTTTCATTTTTAGTTTTTTGACATGGGGGTCTCACTCTGTTGCCAACTTCTGCCTCTTACAGGCTTGAGCCACCACGCCCAGCCAAAATTTAATTTAATTTAATTTAATAATTTAAGTAGCTACATGTGGCTAGTGGTAACCATATTAAATAGCAGACATCTACAGGCTAGACTTTTCCTTCTACAAAATTTTACACAATACTTCTCCTTCACCTTCCAAGCCTGCCTTCAGAAGTAACTAGTATTTCCCATTCCTGAGCCTTTTCTGGTTGCAGCACTAAAAGTCAACTTGCCTTTTGTTGGCCTGCGTTGACCATTTTCTTCACCAACTAAACACTTTCAACAGAATAGATAAACTTGAATCCTAGATGAGATAGCATTGATTCAAGCATTTTTCATTTTCTGTAATACGTTGACTTGTCTTATTTGCTATTTTCTTCTTTCCAATTCTGTTATTTTTTACATCCCTTCCTCTCAGTCGCCTTCCAATAATATTAGTATGGTTTTCAAAAGGAGTCATTGGAAAACCAGACTATGGTTTTTCAATTGACTTTATTTTTATACCTAAATAACTTACTCCTTGTTTTAGCTTCCTTATCAGTTTAATTCAGAGGTGGCTCTAAGAATTTTTATCTGTCTAGTGACTGGGGATTCCAGATTGGGATCAGAAATGACCATCCCTCCATAGCAGGGTTTCTCAAAGTCAGCGCCATTGACATTTTGGGTTGAATAATTTTTTGTTGTGGGAAGTTTTCCTATACGTTGTAAAACATTTTGCACTGTTGCTGGACTCTAATACCACTGTTGCTGGACCACTAAATACCAGTAGGACCCGCACATCCCTTCTGCCTTTGACAATCAAAAATATCTGTAGACCTTGGTCTAGAAGACAAAATCCCCTCCGTTGAGAACTACTGCTTTAAAAGGTTTTTAACTTTCTAAACTAGGCCATGCTTTACGAAGAATCCTTAGGTTAGCATTTTCTCAAATCCATTAAAACTACCTGAATATTCTGTTTGAGAAGTAGACTAGGAATTTTTTTAACAAAGACCCTAGTGATTCTAATTTAGCTATTTCTAAAGATCACACTTAGAGAAACATTGCCCTAAGTTGACTACAACGTTATGTGAAATATCCCTGGGCACCATTAGAATGCTCTAGACATAAAAATTTCAAGGGACAGGTCAATGTATTGAGAAGATAAATATTTACTGGGTAAGAAATCATGCAAACTATCCAAGAGCGCTGCATGGAGCAAATCTAGTACAAACATTGGTGAAATCCCAGCAGTAAAGTCTTCTTTGTGTCATTGTTCTGGGACATGTTTGGAGTTGACAAGGGAGGTGTTGGGGACCTATAGAAGTGAGTTCAATTTTTCTGAGTCCTTGATTTTCCTGAAGCTCACATTTAATAATGAAACAGGATCCCCAGTAAAGATGCTGCTGTGGTGTTGCCAATTACTTCATGCCTGATAGAGAAGCTGAAATGCCTCCCCATACTTGAGATTTTTTTTCTTTCCAGTTAATTGTTCTTCCTAAATTGAATGATCTATTTTTGGAACTGAAAGAGATGCAGTGTAGAGAGAAAGGAACTGACAAAGCCCAAGGCAGAGAAGGGAGGTAGACAGAGAAAATGCGGAAAGGAGAGAGCGATGCTATCTGCATCCATCTTCCTCATAACAAACACGTAAAGTGAACAGGAAGGGCATTATCTCTTCCTGGGAGCAGGTGAATGAGACATGAGGGGCAGGATATTTTGCTTATGAAACCACAAATGAATGAAAATGAAAAAATGTAAAATTCTAGAAATAGTTGCAACCTGGAGGTCTAGGTCTTAAAATTCACTGGGCTTTCCCTTAAAACTCTAGAGTGGGCCTGCAATTTCATATCATCAAATCAGAAGAAGAGAAAACCTGCTTCTTTACTGTATTTCTTAATAAAACTTATTTGAAAAGCACCACGGCCTTAGTCTTGAAAATGTGGGAATGATTGTCTTATAGATGTGATTCTGAGAGTATTTAGCAGGACTTCTGATGCATTTAGTCCACATGCACGTTTGATGAAGCATATATACACACAGATGTGTGCATTTTTAATGAACTGAGAACCGTAAGTAATGTCCACCTTAGCCAGATTCATTAGCTATTATCAAAAACGTATTTGAAAAATAGTCAGCAAATACTGTGTCTAACTACCAGCGTGGCTATCAGCTTCTTACACTTTGCAGCTTCTATAAATAATGCTTTTGTTAACTCCAGTGAGTTCTTCTGATCCTCCTTCAGTCTGAGCATCATGCTCAAAGCTCTGGAGTGTGCCTACACTAGCCATTTCTGCTGCTTCTGTTCTCCAGGCATTTCAATTGCAGTTACATTTTTAAAAGACCCTCTTTTGTGCTTTTAAATGCTTAGCAAAACTACAAAGAAGAACACGCATCATTTTCTTCAAAACACGTAAACATTTTGGCCTGCCGAAAAGACTACACCAAAGACAGCCAGCCTGACTTTAAAATGCACGAGAAGAACAGAGACCTTTCAAGCTCCCATAAGACTGTGCCATTCTTTCCACCTCTCACTGGATATTTTAACAATGTATGCAGTTCACTCCTGAAATGATTCAACTAAGGAAAGAAAGAGGCTTCAAAGGACTGTGCACACTTGCCTTTCACTGCCATGAGGTGTCAGGAGAGGAGCTCCTGGCTGCCCACAGTATCATTTTCTCCATTTCCTGCCATTTTAATGTTAGCATCATGTGGACAGCATATCCATATTTTTCTGTGTGTCTAAGCATTTGATTTTCATCCACTGTAATAGCAGACTCTAACACCACAGGGTGGGGAAGAATGGAGCACAGGGAAAGAGAAAGGAACGATCCTGGGAATTATAGCATTCAATCAAACAAGCTATGCACATCCTTTTATGCCAGCTTGTAACACAAAAGTTGTAGAACTAGAAGATTGCTACTTTCTTCCTCACATAAGTAATTGTGCAGGCTGATCAAACAAACCTCTGTTTGATCTTAGATCATTTATTCCAAACTCAAACTCTGATAAGCAGAGATAAGGTCTTATAGTGTACTGATAATGTGCGCTTCATAACTAAGCATGCCTGGATTCAAATTCTGGTTCCATCTGGATTTGTGCACTTTGGGAAAACTGAGTTACCTTGAGCCAATAACTTAACCTCTTTATGCATGTTTACTCATCTGTAAAGTGGGATAATAGTAGAAAATGCCACTAGAACTATTGTGCACATGAAATGTGTAGCTGTATGTAAAATCACTTTTTTTTTTTTTTTGTAGACAGAGTCTCTCTCTGTTGTCCAAGCTAGAGTGCAGTGGTGTGATCTCAGCTCACTGCAACCTCTGCCTCCTGGGTTCAATTGATTCTGGTACCTCAGCCTCCCAAGTACCTGGGACTACAGGCATGTACCACTGTGCCCGGCTAATTTTTGTATTTTTAGTAGAGACGGATTTTAGCCATGTTGGCCAGGCTGGTCTCGAACTCCTGGCCTCAAGTGATCTGCCCAGCTTGGCCTCCCAAAGTGCTGGGATTACAGGCATGAGCCACCTCACCCAGCCTGCAGCTATGTGTAAAGTCACTTAGAATGGTCCTTGTCTGTGAAGCATGAGAAATAGAAGTTGTTAGAACTGTTGTTATCAGTGTTAGTATCATTTCGTTATACATCCAGAATTATTGACAATGATGTGATAGATCTGATTCTAGCTAATTCTGAAGCGAAATATCAACATTCAGGATGGGTGCTGTCCCTTTTCAGCACAAAAGTACTCAGACAGCTCAGACTTGTCAAATCCTTCCAGAACCTCTCTTGGTTTTATATTGACAGGAAGTTCCTACAGGTATGGTTATACAGAATACATATCTAGATTGGAAGATGGAATATTTTTTCTAGAAATGCCCCATGACACTCCATTTTGAGTGAGTTCTTTCTGGGAGTCTTGTGGAAGGAAGAAGTAGGTGCATTTCCACTTATTTGGATGTGATTCATGTAGTGTGGGATTATTATTCACTTCTGTTATATAATGTGACCATGTTTTTGGCCCAGGAGTTTAATGGTATTTCTGGGACATAGGTTGTCAAATATACTGCTAATTGAATAATCAACTCCATTATGTTCTTCTGGGTCCATAGGCAGTTACAGTGCCTCTATCTCCAGTACTAACCTGTCTGTATTTTAGATGTAGGAAACAGCTGCACTGAAACCATCCCTGTGGCTTATGCTTATCTCAAAATCTGGCTTGGGGAAACTCACTGGATTATTCTCTATAAGTGAGAAGAAGAGCAAAAAGATAGTCTTCATATATTGAAAGTGTATGTATTCACTGAATATTTATTGAGCATCTACTATGTGTGTAAGTCACTGTGCTTGCTACTGACAATACAATGTTGAACAAGATAGACCCAATATCTGCCCTTAAGGGTACATGGTGGAAGAAACAGACATTAAACAAATAATTCTATGATTTTTCAAAAAAATTAACAATTGTGGAAAGTAGGGAGATGGGGATATGTGTTGCTCTGTGAATATGTAACTTAAATGTCAGACCTAATCTGAGGGGTGAATCAAGACCTGCCTTAGAGAAGGAATGTTGAGCTGAGGTTTGAAGGATAAATAGAAGTTAATTAGACAACAAGAAAGGGAGAAAAGCCTCTTCTAGGTAGAAGAAATAGCATGTGCGTGGGCCATGACATGGCAGAAGCAGTGAATTTCATGAAGTGAAAGAGGGTAAGTGTTGCTAGAGTGTGGAGGGAAGGGCAGAGGAATGTAAGATTGGGAAAGGAAGGCAAAGGTGAGCCAAATAAGGACTCAAGGCCATGGTAAGGAGTTTGATCTTTATCTAAAAACAATGAGAAAACATGAAAGAGAGTGACATGATCAGAACTGTGTTTTTAAAAACACTGGCTATCATGTAGAGAAGGCCTGGAGAGCTGAGAGTTTGGATATAGGAAAACTATTTACTAGTCTATTAGTTTTGGTGAATTTATTAGACTGATAATAGCAATGTAGACAGATATCAATTTTTTAAATTGAGAAATATTTATGTTGTGAAACTGAAAAGGCATTGGTGATAGGAGTAAGATAGAAGGAGGTTGTAAGCTCAACTATTAACTGGACGTTTGGTGGCAATATTTACAAAGTTAGGATTCATTGCAAGAAAACCAAGTTGAGTGAAAAAGGAACGGTTTAAATTCAGTTTGGAACTATTAAATTGTGGAAACTTAGCAGTGTTGTTTTGTAAATTGTTAACAACAGGCTCTCCAATAAGAAAAAAATAAAAAGCTCAATGGGTAGCATTTGTCAGTTTCCATGATGTAAATATTCTCATCATGGCAGATTTCAGCCTACCAGTGTGATGGTGCTGAACATGAAGCTGTGAAGAGATTCGTGCAGTGGGCTCCCAGGCGCCAAGGTAAGCTGGCTTCAGCACATCACTGACACTGAGATATGTAAAGGGAGATGTCGAGAGGAGGTTGAATGTATAAGTAGTGAGCTGAAAGGAGTGGTCCAGGCTGGAGTTCGGATCATCAATGAGTAAGTGATAACCATGCAGATGAGACTGCTGAGAGTGTACTTAGTGAGAAGAGGAAATGATTACTGGGACTTGGGAAACCAAGATGTTAAAGTTCACTGGAGAAGGGCCAGAAAGGAAGAATAATTCTCAGAGAGTGGACTGTTTGATGAGACATGGAAACAAAGAGTTTTGAGAAAGATAATTTGGTCAACACAGTTAAATGTTGCTGATAGGTCAAATAAGACAGAGGCTGAAAAATTTCCATTAGATTTAGTGACAGAAATTATTAGTGAGTATAATGAGAGCACTTTTCATAGCGTGGTGAAGACAGGAGTCAGACTAGAATGGTTTGAAAAACAAAAACACAAATAAATTGGAGAAGATGGTGCTATTGAATATAGAAAATTATTTTGAGATGTTGGGCTATGACAGAAGTAAGAGATTATTTGTGGCTATCAACTTTAGGGTTTGGGGCAGAAAGTTGATCCAGGTTCTGTTTGTGCTTTATTATTTCTTCTTATTATCAAACAAGAGAGATTTGAACATGTTAAATGCTGATGTCAAAGATCCAGCAGAGAGAGGGAGGTTGCCAATAGACGAAAAAGTTGACCTTTTGAAAAATCCCTCTTCTTTCATTAGCTTGGTCACTCCTGAACCCCTTACAAATATTATACACATTCTCATCTTATGCCTTTCCTTAAGTTATTTTTCTCTTTTACATACGTTTGTCTCTACAAATTTCACTTAGCCTAAACACCCGGCTTACATCTTTTCTCCTCTATGAGGATTTCTTTGATTATTCCATCATACCCTGATCTTTTTTCTTTTCAACCCTAAATTGTAAGCAACAACTAGGCTTTAAGTTCAGTAAATCGGAGGGACAGAAGAAGATATTAGTTATCTAGGGGCCACGGTCAAACCCTTTTCTCTGGAAATTTCTTATCAGCCCTATACAAAGTGTGGGCCTTGGTGGCCACTTTTTTTTAACTTTTAAAACTGGCTGGCCTGGCATGGTGGCTCATGCCTGTAATTCCAGCACTTTGGGAGATGAAGGTGGGAGGATTGCTTGAGCCCAGGAATCCGAGACCAGCCTGGGCAACATGATGAGACCCTTTCTCGACAAATTTAAAAAATTAGCTGGGCATGATGGTGAGCACCTGTGGTCTCAGCTACTCGGGAGGCTGAGGTGGGAGAATAGCTTGAACTCAGGAGCTCGAGGCTGCAGTGAGCCATGTTTGTGCCACTGTGCTATAGCCTGGACAACAGAGGGAGACCCTACCTCAAATAGAAAAAAAACTAAATAAAAACTGCTTATTGGTCACAGCTGAAGATTGGAGTGAATAGTTAAACCAAGTTGAGACCATCAGATTTTCTCATGTGAGAGTTTGAAATTAGAGACACAAAAAAATGTATTTGTTCATGGCCGTTCCTGAAGTTACAAGGATATTAAAACTGGGGTACCTAAATGGCTATTTGTGGACAGCAAGTTTGATGTCTAAGCAATGAAAACTGGTCAATAGAGAAAAAAAAAGTATAAAGCAGGTTCACAAAATCAATAAGGGGTGGTTTACCATGTGATGAGTGAGAGACTGACTTTGTGTCATTTTTCTGTATCCAGCCCTTTTTGTGGTCCGGTTACTTTTCCTGGCCTTGGGTAATGGGACATTCCTTAATAAAAGGACATTACCTTTACTTAAGCTAGCTTCAGGTGGTTGCTGTTTCTTAAAATTAAACAAACTTTGACAGGTGACATCAAAGATCAGGACTGAATAGATCATTCTGAGCTGAAGGGTCTCATGGGTTGTAGCTGAAGAGACAGTACAAGATCAGGTAAAGCCGACCCCAAAGGTTAGGGAGAAATTGGAATCTAAAGATCAGGTCAAAAATTGAGATCTGAGAATTGATCTCAATGAGAAATGGCAGAGATGCAACCTCTGGATAAACAAGCCATCTCAAACTGAAAACGTTTCTGTGCCAGGCCAAGATTCTCTGTTTACCTTTATTCTCACATCTGCTTAGAGGTGTTCAAAAAGTAAGAAAAATTAAAACAACAACAGCAACAATAGCAACAAACTGACAAGTAGAAATTTAAGGTCTCCCTTACTGTATTTGTTTCTTTTCCCCCCATCTTTGTGACTATTCTTCCTCGGATTCTCTGTCCTCTTGCTCTATAAGGCAATCCCATTTGAAGAATATGCTGCCAGCTCCTTTTCTTTTCCTTCTCGTTTTTTTCTTACGTTCTTTACTTTTGTAGTCTCATGTGTTTCTATAGCTTCAACATTGGCCTTAATCTGTGTCTTCAGCCTTGACCTCCAGCCAAAACATGGTATCAACTGTATAACGACTTGTTGGATATCTCTACTGGAATGTCCCAGTGGTCCTTCACAGTCAGTAAGACACAAAATGGGTAAAAACGCACACTCTGTAGTCTCGATTGTCTAGGTTTGAACCAAGACCTGCCTTTTATCAGGTCTGTAATTTTAGGAAAGTGATATAACCTTGGTGATACGGTTTAGATCTGTGTCCGACCGAATTTCATGCCAAATTGTAATCCCCAGTGTTGGAGGTGAGGCCTGGTGGGAGGTGATTGGATCATTGGGGCGGAGTTCTCAGGAATGGTTTAACACCATCTCCCTTGGTCAGGATAATGGGTGAGTTCTCGAAAGATCTGGTTGTTTAAAAGTGTGTGGTACCTCCGCCCCCTGCCTTTTCCTCCTGCTCCGGCCGTGTAAGGGGAGCCTTCTTCACCCTTACCTTCTGCCATAACTGAAAGTTTCCTATGGCCTCCCCGGCCATGCATCCTGTACAGCCTGCAGAACCGTGAGCCAGTTAAGCCTCTTTTTTTCATAAATTAGCCAGACTCGGGCATTTCTTTATAACAATGTGAGAAAAAACTAATACACTTGGTGAGAATCAGTTTTCTTATCCAGGATGACAATAGTGCCTACATCATAGGATAGTTACAGAGATAAACATATGTATATAGAGTTGGTATACTGCTTCGTTTGTGGTAAACATACACTAAATGAAATCCTTTATTATTGTTGTTGTTATCTTCATCTTTATTTTTGTTATTAAATGTGATTTCCCTTAGCTTGATTATCTCTCTTGAGAACTTCTCAAATATTTGATAAGTTATATGAACATCAAAAGTCAAAAGTTATAGTCCAACTCTGTCACTAATGGCTGTGCGACCCTTCATCAATCACCTGAACTCTCTGGAATTCAAATTTCATCTTGGTAATACTAGATTGTACTAGATGAACTCTGAGGACTTTTGAAATTGCCTTTGCAAAATTATAACAGTGAGGAAAATTTAACATAGCCAACTCCATCTTGTTTCTAGTATCACAAGCTAACTATCTCTGCTCATTCCTGGGCATAGGCCAACCTAACTATGGCAGCAATTGAGTTTATAGTTTAACCTTAAAGCAAGGATGATAATAGTCCCTTCCCAAAACTAACCTCCTTGTTTGGGGACCAAACTGCCTTTATAAAGCTAAGGAAAGGCCACAAGGTTAGAATTATGAAAGGGGCATGAATTATTTTAAGATGTAGGCATAGTTGAGTGATAACCAAACATTGTTCCCTAACTTGCTTTTGTGTTATTGCTCACTGCTCAGAAGTCATGTAGCTGGAGGTCAAAAGATTTGTAATTTCCCCAGTTGTTCCTATAGATGGCATCATTATTCCAAAACCTAAGACTGACATTTGAGATATTTTTATGACTTTTGCATTCTTGCAGACCAAATGATGCCACTTGTACCTGTGACCCACACCAAAGAACTGACTCAACTCAAACTGTGACCCCACTCAGAAACTGACTCAGCACGTGAAGACACTTTTGATATCCTTATGAGTTCATCTCCAACCAATCAGCAGCACCCATTCCCTAGCCCCTTGTCCACCAAATTATCCTTAAAAACCCTAGACTCTGAGTTCCTGGGGAGATGGATTAGTGAAATATTTCTCTTCCTTCTGCTTAACTGCTTTGAGATAATTAAACACTTTCTCTGTGGTAACCCTGCTGTCTCAATGTATTGGCTTTACTGTGCAGCAAGCAAGAAGAACCTGTTTGGCTGTAACACTTTCCTGAGCCCAAACAATATATAATATGATTTCCTCTTTTGATCCTAAAATTTTTAATCATCTTTAATATTTTCCTTTCTCTTAACTTCTAAATCCATTTAGATTTTGATTCTTGTCAATTTTACCTCCACCACCTTTCATATCTGACTTCTCTCTATCTCATCCCATCACCTTATTACAGGCTCCTCCTGTTGGACTCCATCAGGTCTGGGAGAATTAAAGTGACTCCCTGGCCAGTCTTCCTTATTTCCTATCATTTCTTCTTTCAGTGCATTTTATACATCACCAATTATACTCTCCACATTTGCACGAATTTTTATTCTTATGCCATGTCCAAACCCTACTTTTCTGTTAACGCTAATTCAAATAATAGTCTGTTCTTTAGATTTAGCTTTTCATCACTACTTTTGTGAAATTTATTATTCATGCTAATAAACACCATCATTTCTTAATACTAAGCTTACAAAAAATTCTGGGTCTTTTTTTAGGGTGGTTGATGTATTCAGAAATCAAATGGCTTATAGTTCAGTTTTCCACTTTTAGAAAAAATATGTTTTCATATACAAAAAAATTGAGTAGGCCAGGCTCAGTGGCTCATGCTTATAATCCTAACACTTTAAGAAGCCACAGTGGGAGCACCACTTGAAACCAGGAGTTTGATATCAGTCTGGTCAACACAGTGAGACCCCATCTCTACCAAAAAATTTTTTTTAATTAAGAAATTAAGTTCACCTGGTAGTTGATCTCTTTGTGAAGGGAGTTAACCAAAAATTTGTCATTTTGGGATCTGGTATTTTTTTCAGCACATAGACACAACTATAGTCTTCTTATTTAATCATCTAGTGTGTTTTGGATGCATCTCACAAATGAATGATTTTGTTGTATTTCTTCATAAGGTCAATAAGCCCATAACCAATAAACTCAGGAATAACTATTGGTATGTCTTATTTGAATAATATGCTGATTCTTTGTTATGATGTCACTTAACTACCTGAGTCATAGTCTTGGAGCCCACTTACTTGTTTCCTCTTTGACCAGGAGATTGGTCGCCTAAGAGTATTTTAGGTGGAATCAAAATCCAATTAACTTGGTAACTCTTTGAACTGTAACATCATTTTAGTAGATGACTATTAGAAAACTCAAGTTACTGCTTTCTCTATTCAATAGAGGTGAGAGAGGGATAAAAAAAAGAGGCAGGAGCAAAGAAAGTAGTTCCAGGCATCTATTCTTTTAGGTATTAGACAGAATATTAGGTAAGACAGCTGGAGACTGTTATAGTCTTTAAGATGTCATATAATTCCTGTGCATCTGCTTCCTTTTCTACAAAAGGGGAGAATAGTAATACATAATATGCCCATGTGTCTTTGGTGAGCTTTAATTAGACCTTGTTCTGCAAAATGAGGACTACAGTGACTTTTTTTTTTTTGAGACAGTGTCTCGCTCTGAACTCCTGACCTCAAATGATCTGCCTGCCTCAGTCTCCCAAAGTGATGAGATTACAGGCGTGAGCTACCACGCCCGGCCCTACATTGACTTTTTATTGTGCTGTTGTCTAATGTTATGATGCATTTTAGGATAAAATATATTTTTCTATCATTCCATTTACTTGCATAATTATATCAACCATATTTTGAACCAGTAAGCCATTTAGAAATGTGGCTTGAAACATTTGTGTCCAGGTCCTTACTTACATGATTTGTTGTTTATAGATAATTGCATTCTGTTTTGTGGCATAATATGAAATATATTTAGTCTTTGTCTCTGGTTCAGGTAAACAGAGCCAACTCTTGGGATTATCTGTGTGATAGGAGTGTCTTTTATTATACATAATGAGCTTCTTTGATAACATAGTGAGCTTCTTTGATAACATAGTGAGCTTCTTTGATAACAGTTTATGATAATGAAGTGACTTAGAATAGGGCTCCTAGATAGCCTCAGGATGGGGCCAGTCACCAGAAAGACCAAGTGATTAAAGGATTAGAGAGTTAGAACTTTCAACCCTACCCAGAAATCTCCAGGAAAATGTGTGTGTGTGTGTGTGTGTGTGTGTGTGTGGCTCCCACTGGTGTTGATCTCTATAAAATCTCTTGGCCAGGTGCGGTGGCTCACGCCTGCAATCCCAGCACTTTGGGAGGCCAAGGCGGGTGGATCACCTGAGATCAGGAGTTTGAGACCAGCCTGGCCAACATGGTGAACTGCCATCTCTACTAAAAATACAAAAATTAGCCAGGTGTGGTGGCGTGTGCCTGTAATCCCGCTACTCACAAGGCTGACGCATGAGAATCACTTGAACCCAGGAGAAGGAGGTTGCAGTGAGCCGAGATAAAAAAAAAAAAAAGGCCGGGCTTGGTGGCTCATGCTTGTAATCCCAGCACTTTGGGAGGTTGAGGCAGGCAGATCACGAGGTCAAAAGATTGAGACTATCCTGGCCAACATAGTGAAACCCCGTCTCTACTAAAAATGCAAAAATTAGCTGGGTGTGGTGGCACACACCTGTAGTCCCAGCTACTTGTGCTCCTACTAAGGCAGGAGAATCTCTTGAACACAGGAGGCAGAGGTTGCAGTGAGCGGAGATCGCGCCGCTGCACTCCAGCCTGGCGACAGAGCAAGACTCCGTCTCAAAAAAACAAAAACAAACGAACAGACAAAAAAGATATGATGTCTCATTCCACCTGCCAGTCCCTGTCTTGGCCCTGCCCCTTCACCTCCCTCCCCAATTAATATGTAGGGTCCAAGGGAAACCTCCCCTTCATCCTCTGAACTTTCTTTGAAAAATCGACTCACAAAATGCAGATTAATTGGAGAAAACATGTACACATTTGATTAATGTGCTCACGGGAGAAACACAGAGTGATTGCCCACCCTGCAGTGGGTTCAGAAGCTTATACAGAATCTTGGAAAAAGAGGTTATGGTGGGCAGGAGAGAAGAGTGATTCTGTTAAGGGGATTAGTAGGAAGAATGAATGGATCAGCGAACAGAGATTAATTTGTAATTTGTAGATTAATCTTGTGAAAGGGTCTGTTCAAGTGTGGTTGTGTTCTTGGTCTTACAGAGAGGAGAAGAAAAAAACTACTGTTCCTTTTGGTGGGTCTGGATCTTAGGGGTGTAAAGGAACTTCAGCCATCATACTGTGCTTTGGAGGCAGGGGGAAGGTTAGAGACACCCTGAGGCTTCAAAGTGCCATATTTTGGGGTGTAAGTTTGTCACAGGGTGAACCCCAAAATTGGGGCTCAGCCCAGGAGGCCGCATGGGTTCTTGGCTTCACACAGGAAAAAAGATTGAGCCAACAGAGTAAAGTGAAATCAAGTTTATTAAAAAGTAAAGGAATAAAATATTGGCTACTCATAGGCAGGGTACCTCTGAGGGCTGCTGGTTGGCTATTTTTATGGTTATTTTTGATCATATGCTACAGGGGTGGATTAGTCATAGTTTTCTGGGAAAGGGGCAGAGAATTCCTGGAACTAAGGTTCCTCCTCTTTTTAGACCATATAGGGTAACTTCTGGATGTTGCCATGGCATTTGTAAACTGTCATGGCACTGGTCAGAGTGTTTTTTAGCATGCTGATGCATGATAATGAGCATATAGTGAGCAGTGAAGATGACCAGAGGTGCTTTCTTCACCATCTTGATTCTGGCTGGTTTTGGCTGGCCTCTTTACCACATCCTATTCAAGCATTGGGGTCTTTGTGACCTGTGTCTTGAGAAACAAGTCCTGCCTAACTCCTATCTCAAGTATCTGAGCCCCAACAAATACTAACTGACTTCCTAACTGCAGATTCCCAGGTTAATTCTGCTCTAATGAGGAGGAATTTTAAGGCGTCTTAGTTCTGTAACATGTTTCTTTCATGCATCTTGGTTCAGTTTGCCAAACTCTGACCACATGGGAATTTCAGAAATAAAACATATTGATTCTAGTGACATATTAAAGCTATGAAGAGCCGGGTGTGGTGGCTCATGCCTGTAATCCCAGCACTTTGGGAAGCCAAGGTGGGCGGATGACTTGAGCCCAGGAGTTTGAGACCAGCCTGGCCAACATGAAGAAACCCCACCTCTACAGAAAAAAAAAAAACCAAAAAAACCCCATATACATATATATACAAAAATTAGCCAGGTATGGTGGTTCTCACCCGTGGTCCCAGCTACTCAGGAGGCTGAGATGGGAGAGGGTCTCATGTGGTCTGTACGAAGACCAGCTCTGTTGCTAGTACCAGGGAATGGCTCCTTCCCATGACTCACTTCTTTGGGTTATTGCTTGCTTGTGTTAAAACATATCCAATAAGGTATGAACAGGGTCTTCTGCACGTCTCAGTTTAAACATACTATAGTACTATAGGCTTTTTTTTTTTTTTTTTGAGGCAGGGTCTCAGTCTGTCACCCAGGCTAGAGTGCAGTGGCGTGATCTTGGCTCACTGGAACCTCCACCTCCCAGACTCAGGCAACCGTCTCCCGTCTCAGCCTCCTGAGTAGCTGGGACCACAGGCAAGCACCGCCATACCTGGTTAATTTGTGTGTGTGTGTGTGTGTGTGTGTGTGTGTGTGTGTGTGTATTTTTTTTTTTTTTTGTAGAGATGGGGTTTCATCATGTTGGCTAGGCTGGTCTCAAACTCCTGGGCTCAAGTCATCCGCCCACCTTGGCTTCCCAAAGTGCTGGGATTACAGGCATGAGCCACCACACCATGCTCTGCATAGCTTTAATATGTCACTAGAATCCATATGTTTCAGTTCTGAAATATCTCATATTGAGACTATTGAATTAACCCCTACTCCAATTCCACTTTTTCCACCCTCAAATTCAGCCACTCTTCATAATGCAGACAGAGTAATCTTCCTTTTTTTTTTTTTTTTTTAGTAGAGAAGGGTTTCACCATGTTGGTCATGCTGGTCTCGAACTCCTGACCTTGTGATCCACCTGCCTCGGCTTCCCAAAGTTCTGGGATTACAGGTGTGAGCCACCCCGCCCGGCCCAGACAGAGTAATCTTTCTAAAAAACAGATCTGATTATGCCTTTTCCTTGGTTAAAAATCTTCCTTATTGTCTGTAGGCTAGAATACGGTAAGATACCTTACAATTCACCCATAACATTTTTTCCTCATTGTCTGTGGCTACATGCCACATACCCTGTGCTTTGACCTTGGGCCTTGTTCTTTCTAGCTCTGTGCCTTTGAGCCACTGTTCCCCTTGCCAAGACCATGCTGGTGAAGTATCACCCATCTTTGTAGACTCCAATGTTATGTCCTCTGTGAATTGTTCCTGGGTCTTTCTTTCTCTAAGACAAAAAAAATTGCTGCCTCCTTTGTTTGTCCCTAGTAGGTTTGTCCATATCACTATTGTGTGTCCCTAGTAGGTTTGTCCATATCACTATTGTGTGTCCCTAGTAGGTTTGTCCATATCACTATTATTATATTCATGATGCTTCACAATAATTAGATATTTGTGTCTTGACTATGTATTATTAGCCTTTGCATCACCTCACCTCATTCAGAGTCTGGTAGTTCCTTAATACATGGATAATTTGTTAAACAACTCAAGACAGTGATTTTTATCCTATTATATAAGAGAAGGCAGAGATGGTGAGAATGATACTTTAGATATTCCCTAAATTCACTCCTAAGGCAAAGGACATTGAAACTCTATTACAAAGCATGACCATGATGTTCTTTTCATCCACACTGAACAAGCATATGCTTTGGGAAATAATTATTCTTATTGTTCTTCTGCAAATATTAGATTATTTTATTTTATTTTATTAAAAGATGGGACACAGTGTTCATTTAATTAAGCAGTTTTCCTCTTGCATCTAAAATCAAGTATAATTTCCTCTTTAAGATCAAATGAACTACAGTACTTGAGAGAAACTTACATGATATAAAAGCATCTAGCACAGTGTACGGCACAGAGTGAGCATTGAGCAATGAAGTTTATCGAAAGGAAAGGAGAAGAGAGGGAGAAACACAGCAGTAGAAAACAAGAATATTAGGTGCTGATGCTGAATGACTCAGAACCAGTCAGAACTACAGATGAAACAACTCTGAACTGTGGACCTAGTTTAGAAATAACTTGCTGGGAATTCTATTCCAAAAAGTGAATTATGTCTTTAAATGTTTGTGTGTTATTATTTCCAAGCTTCACTATTTTTATAGAAATGCAGAATATTAAAACTGGCATCCATTTTTGTCTGGTCTGGTAGTTTCAGTGGAATACTCTCAGAGGAACCCAGGAGTTCCCTGGCAGGGACAGCCTGTGAGGTGTTGGTGAGGCAGCCCAGGCTGTCAGGAACATGGGGTTCTCTGTTCTTCACCAAAGAACTTCTACTGTGTCTATTTTGTACTGGAGGTTTCTGTGTACAAGTTCGTTTGAGGAAAATTTCTTAACTTTGAAGTTGAAAACATCCCAAATCTACTGTTTAGGTCTAGGTTTTTATAGATGAGGAAAATTTCAAGTGACTTGTCCTGTGTCAAACAACTATTGATGCACTAGCAGCTAGTTAGCAAACTAGTTGGATTTCCTTTTTTGTTGCTGTTGTTGTTGCCTCAGTTTGGACATGGTTATAGGAAGTGATGAGCACTAGGGGAACAGGGAGAGGTGAGGGCGATAGGTTAGGAGCTAAATTAGGAAGGTTGTGGCAAGGGAGTCTGCTTTTCATGCAAAATAAGAAAACAAATCAGGAGATCTTCCTCCACTTCTTCCCTCTTAGAATGCTGCTCTTAAATATACAAATGGCTGCAGCAGCTTTTCCTTCATAGAATGCTGACAGGGACCCAAATTTGAGTAACTGCTTTATTATATGTATTATATGTATAATATATATTACAATATATATTTGCATATAAATATTTATATATTGTATACAATATATAAATGTATAATATATATTTGTGTGTATATATATTTGTAATATATATTATGTAGCAATATATATAGGGATATGCATGTTTTATTTTCTTAATTTTAGTTTTTGGAGATGGAGTCTTGCTCTGTCACCCAGGCTGGAGTGCAGTGGCGTGATCTCAGCTCGCTGCAGCTTCTGACTCCTGGGTTCAAGTGATTCTCCTGCCTCAGCCTCCTGAGTAACTGGGATTACAGGCATGCGCCACCACACACAACTAATATTTGTATTTCAGTAGAGATGGGGTTTCACCATGTTGGCCAGGTTGGTCTTGAACTCCTGACCTAAGATGATCCGCCCACCTCGGCCTCCCAACGTGTTGGGATTACAGGGGTGAGCCACCGCATGTGGCCAGGATATGCATGTTTTATTTAGAGATATAGATATCCCTATGTACAGTATATATACCACTTTGGTGGTAAGATTGATAGAAAATTTGAATGACTTATAAAATGTGATTATGGAATTTAGAGAAGGTCCTTTTTTTTTTTTTTTTTTTTTGACAGTCTCAACTCTGTCACCCAGGCTGGAGTGCAATGGCGTGATCTTGGCTCACTGCAACCTCCGCCTCCTAGGTTCAAGTGATTCTCCTGCCTCAGCCTCCCAAGTAGCTGGGATTACAGGTGTGTGCCATGACGCCTGGCTAATTTTTTGTATTTTTAGCAGAGACGAGATTTCACCATGTTGGCCAGGCTGGTCTCAAACTCCTGACCTCAGGTGATTTGCCCACCTAGGCCTCCCAAAGCACTGGGACTACAGGTGTGAGCCACCGTGCCTGGCCAGAGAAGGCTCTTTATTTGCAGAGAAGGTACAAATATTTATTTAATATTGGCTTTAAAATAGATTGGATTTGCCTGAGGAAAAGAACTCTTTCATGTCTGTGATCCAATTATTCTGTCCTTGCTGGAGGACAAGGTGTGTTCAATAGCACAACAGCTGGAGAGAGTGGATAGAAAAAAGGTTGCAAGGCCATTAAGTCACTTGATTATGAAAGGAAAATTAGGAAATTAGTTTTAGACACATTTAAAAGGTGACAAAAGACACTGCTGTGATAACCAACGACTGAGAGGAAAGAGAAAGGTTAGAGTTTAGAAGTAGGATAAGAGATTCTGGGACATTTCAGTAATTTTCATTTTGTTGTTTGTTTCTTTTAGAGACAAGGTCTCCCTTTGTCACCCAGGCTAGAGTACGGTGGTGTAATCACAGCTCACTGCAGCCTCCAACTCCTGGACACAGGATATCTTCCCACCTCAGCCTCCCAAGTAGCTAGATCTACAGGTGTGCACCACCACTCTCAGCTAATTTTTATTTTTTAATTTTTTTTTTGTAGAGGTGGGATTTCACTATGTTGCCCAGGCTGATGTCAAACTCCTGGCTTAAAGCAATTTTCCTGCCTCAGCCTCCCAAATTGCTAGGATTACAGGCATAAGCCACCATGCCTGTCCTGTTTCAGTAATGTTAAGAGACATGGTTCTGTTTGACATAAGAGACTAAACAAAGAGGCATAAAAAGGATAATCTGAAATTCAGGAATTAAAAAGTCAATTAAAAAATGAAAGAGTAGATTCAGGCAAGAGAACATTAAAGAAGGAAGACGATTTTACAGTGTGAAAAAAAGATGAACAGTGGTCAAAGGAATTCTAAGGAGACACAATTTAGTCTGAATAAACTTTCAAAAATGTTGAGGGAAGAAAGACTAGCTCAAGGAGAAGATATTGAAAAATAAGAGTAGAAAACTCATTGATTGTCTTGTTGAAAACTAACACAGAGAAATATAATTAAAGGAAGAGATATCCAAAGACATCCCAGACAACTTACCAGGTAATACCAGAGGAGTAAACAATGTAGTCATTAATATTGCAAGATTAAGCTTCTCTCTTGTTTTGGGGGGAATTAGAGCGAGTTCATGCAGAATAAAGCAATTACCACACATGAGCTCGAGTTAAGGTTTCCTGCCTCCCGATGGCATGCACGGCTTTGTGCCATGAAATCAGAGTAGACAAGACTCAGGCGTGTCATTGGAATCCAGTAAGTTGTGAAGTATACATTTCAGGGCAGAATCATGCTTTTTTCAACTTCAGGAATGAATTCAGGAAGGCTTAGATTTAGTATAATGGGGATTTCCACATTAAAAAGACCAAATTGGAAATTACTAGCATAGATGAAAAATGTATAATTTGTGTGTGTATGTGTGTATGCCATGGTGAAATAAAAATGGACTGGAGCATGGAAAGTAACTTAACCATTTAAAGAGACAATTGTTTCATTAATATTTACTTATATCTGATTAAATATTCATGATGCTTTGCCTTCCCTCCGTGTCTAACAGTGTTGTATTCATGGCCATCTGCACCAGCTCAGCACACGGGAGGTCTCAATTAGCCATTCAGGCTGACAGTGGACTCTCAGCCAAGGGGCCCATACCCTGTGATGGGCTAAAAACAGATGATGAGTTTGTCTGCAGGCATAAGCAACAGTGAGACAGACTTGCCCTGGGCTGGGATTATAGTAGACAGAGGCTACAGCATCACAGTCCCCTGAAGAACACAGAAAGGATGATTTCAGAAATGTCTAAATAAATACGGGCAAGTGAAAAATCTCTGCCCAGGGTGCATGCTGTCCTGTGGGAAGCCATTCTCAAGGTGTGAACAGGACTAGAATTGGAGCTCTTGACACCTAGCACCATGCTCCCATCTGCCACCATGAGGTTGGGCAGCAGATGACCTAGTTTGTAATCTTAATTTAGCAATCTGTAAAACAGAACTGAAAGTATCTCCCTCTCAAGGAGGTGCTGGGAAGGCAGTTATACACCCCAGCACTGCTTGTTGCTGAGGGGTCTGGCTCTTTTATATCATCTGCAATAGCAGGATGGGTTTTTCTTGCATTGTAATTACCTGACCCATGTTTCTCCTAACTGTGAGCCTCTGGAGAACCAGACTATGTTGTGTTCACCGTGGTATTCTAAGACTAATGCAGCAAAAAAAATTTTTTTCAACAGATTAGCATTTGGGGATGGGGAGGCTAAGGTTTGATACAAGAAGGTTTTTTTTTTTTTTTCAGAGACAGGATCTCGCTTTGTCACCCAAGCTGGGGTGCAGTGGTGAGATCAGAGCTCACTGTAACCTTGAACTCTTGTGCTTAACCAACCCTTCTGCCTCAGCCCCCTGAGTAGATAGGACTATAGGTGCATGCCACCATGCCTGGCTAATTTTTTTTTCTATTTTTTGTAGAGAAAGGTCTCACTATGTTGCCCAATCTGGTGTCAAATTCCTGGCCTCACATGATCCTCCTGCTTCAGCCTCTCAAAGTGCTGGAATTATAGGCATGAGCCACCATGCCTGACCAGAGCATGGTATTAAAAGTGGCCGATCGGCCGCGTGCAGTCACTCACGCCTGTAATCTCAGCACTTTGGGAGGCTGAGGCTGGTGGATTATCTGAAGTAAGGAGTTCGAGACCAGCCTGGCCAACATTGTGAAACCCTCGTCTCGACTGAAAATACAAAAATTAGCCAGGCTGACTGAAAATACAAAAATTAGCCAGGCGTGGTGGTGGGAGCCTATAATTTCAGCTACTGGGGAGGCTGAGGCACGAGAATTGCTTGAACCTGGGAAGTGGAGGTTGCAGTGAGCTGAGATCGCACCACTGCACTTCAGCCTGGGTGGCAGAGCAACACTCTGTCTCAAAAAAAAAAAAGTGGCCGACGGTTCTATCCATTGTGTGAATGTACATCCATTGTGGAAGTGCTCACAAACAATGCATGAATAACATTGCTGTCTATTATTAAAAATCAAATGTTAGTTTTTAAGGAAAAAAAAATCTCTGCTAGCCTGTCCTGAAACAGAGTTGAAAGTAGCATAGAACCATGTCATTTGCCGTAGGCAGAATAATGCCAACTCTTTTTTCCCAAGCATGCCCATATTCCAATGCCCAGGACCTGTGAATATGTTACCTTGCATGGCAACAGGGAATTATTAAACCCGATTAAGGTGAAGAACCTTGATGGGGGACATTATCCTGTGTTATTCTGGTCAATCCAGCATAGTCACAAGAGTCCTTAAAAATGATAAGGGAAAACAAGAGTTGGCCAGAGAGATGCCAGAAGCTGGCGTTGAAGATGGAAAAAGAGGTGCAAGCCAAGGAGTGTCACAGCCTCCTGAAGCTCAGACCTCAGTCCTCCAACCACAAAGAGCTGAATTCTGTCACCAATCTGAACGGAGCAGAAAACAGATTTTCCCGTAAAAACTCCAGAAAGAACAAAGACTGCCAACACCTTAATTTTCATCCGGTGAGAATGATATTGGACTTCCAGCCTACAGAGCTATAAGACAGTAAATTTGTGTTGTTTTACATCGCTAAGTTTGTGATAATTTTTTAGAGCAGTAATAGAGAACTACTACAACATCTCTGACTCACAGACCACACTTGCCATTAAGCTTTCAGATCCTCTAAGGATTTTAACAACATTGAGGCTGTACTTAGACATTTACCAGTGGTCAGGATGAAATTAACGTGCAAACAAATTGTTCTTTCTTCTTGGAAAGGTGCATCACACTTTCCTTTTTAATGTCATCGTTTGGAAGCTCTTTGTCTTCTCATTTCGTTTAAGTGAGGGAGTAAGATATAAAACCCGATTTTTAATTTGTATTATTTAGTTTGTTTCAGCAAATGTCTCCAGAGCTTTGTCATGTGCAAAGTGAAATCACCTATATGCTGTGTCTTTAAAAGCCGGGGAAGTGCACAGAGCCGCAGCAGCAGTCAATACCAATTTCCACATCTGGATCAATACCATCGGATGGCTCTGTAGCTGCAAAGATTGTTTCACACACACACTCAGAGAAAGGGAGGGCTGGGGAGAGAAAGGGAATTGGTTTTAATGATTTCATGGCTCTGAGTATTCCCTCTCTCCCTCTTTTCTTTAAAAGAAATAAATACATAAAATTAGAAACCAAATTTACGAACCTGTCAGTCCGCATCAAACCCAGCTTCTTTCTCTGACCTGTCACCAAAAGTGGCATCTAATCTAGCAAATAGCCTTATTCTTTGTGGGAGGTTACACGTGTTGAAGAAAAGAAGTGATAACACTGTCTGCAGTGATGCAATAATAAAAATGCTTTGTATTTACAGCAGGCTTCTCCTCAAGGATTTTATAGGCAGTTTCCTCAATCTACAAATAGAAAAACAAGAACCAGCAACTTGTTCACCATCACCCACCAAGAAAAAAGCCGACGTATTAACTTCTATACTGTATCTATATGCATATTTGGACAACATGAGACTAAAATGTTTTCTTAGGTGCTTCCACTGCAGTCTGACTTTGTAGCTCTCAGTGATAGAGTCTCCCTCATGAGTGGGACTGGACAGCTGTTTTTCACAAGGCATAGTTGTTGGATCTGCCAAGAGAATGCAACTGCGATTGAATCAGCAAGGGAAGGGCAGGGACCTGATGCTATTAGCTTTGTTGGAAGCTTTCCCAGTAGGTCAGGGTCCCAACCATTTCTCCTCCTGGGAACAGGCACAGCTTTGATTCTTCAGCGCCTCTGTGAGACCCCAGAACGCGCTCTGCTGCCACAGAGCCCATTAGCTCACCTATAAAGAAGGCTGACCCTCACTCAGTGTAGGAAACTCACCATCAGGATGAGCCAAAGGAATAAATATGTCCCCTCTGGGCCCTGACATAATGGGGAAGCTTAATCCTCAGCTTGGTAAATGCCACAGCCACAACCGTGACCAGCTCAATCTTCAAGGCAGATCAAATGACTTTCAGGAATGGTTCTGAACTGGTCCCAGCTGGAGGGCCAAGAGGTTTCGTGAAAGACTGACTTTTCTATATAGCAGTTATAAAAATTATCTTCCTCGGCATCATGTCTTTCATTTTACTCTATGGTTTCACAAAGCATTCCCACATACATGATCACATATACTTTTCACAAACATTTTGTGCATTTGATCACTTGTCCATAGCTGAGGCTTGGAGAGAACATGATTACGGAAAGTAATCACTGAAGTGGCTTGGGGGATTGTGGAGCTGTGGACTGAATATTCTAGCTAGCCCCTTGAGTGTCAGGGGTGGGACCGGACCAGGGTAGCAAAGCCTCATACATCCTTTTACTCTGATGCAGTCTATTTCCACAAATAGAATCTGAATCATAGACTCCTCAACTCCGAGATGCCTGATTAAATATAGGCTGCTGTCTCCATGGACATCAGCCATCTGTGGCTGGGCTCACTGTGTCCTTCCAAGGGATCCCTACCTTCACTCTGCTGCCCATTCTCCTGGAGCACAGGCTGAATGCACTAAGTCAGCAGGGAGAGTCCTGGAAGGCAACCCGTTTCTGAAATTATTATGGCTTTCCTTTAAGAGCCAGTAAATCCCCACTAAATTAGTCTTCACTGAGCAAGATTTGAGAAAAGCACAAAATGCTGAATAACCATTGAAAATGCCACTGTTATTTTGCAAAAAGTCTCCCAGCTTCACTCCCATTCTCAAACTGCCCACACTGTATTTAATTCTTCCTGATGCCTGCTTTGTGTTCACCCCAATACATCCTAAATCAATTAACAGCAATTAGTTTGATTATGAAACTATAAAACCAGATATAAAAAGCTCCCATAAATCTTCCAGTAAAGCACCCAACAAAACAAAATCTTCTGGCTAACAGCTAAATTAAGTGTTTTTGTTGTTGTTGTTGTTATTATGTAGCTCTCGCTTCAGCCTAATAAGGTTTGTTAGAAAATGTTCACTGGAACACAGGTGATTAGGAAGCGGATCTCAAAGGTTTCTGGACAGGGAAGAACCGGCAGAATGCTTTTCTCCCCGTAGTCCATTGAGTTTTCTTTAGATTTCCAGAGGGCTTAACACCTTCTTTTGTTTTAGGTTATGATGATAACCTACTCACAATGCAAGGTAATTTGTTCTTCAGTGGGGATTATTTTTGGTCAACTACGTCAAGTCTGGTTGAGGAAATTATCATGGTTCCACATTATGAGGAAGAAGTTGCAAGGGACCACTTTTTTGGTGAAAAGAGGACCAAAAAACATAGATCCTCTACATATTACCAGATAAATGTCCAAAAGGAGTTTCCAAAATGTTTGCTTAAAAAATGCCATTTGGTACAAAAAATTAGCCAGGTGTGGTTGCGGGCACCTGTAATCCCAGCTACTCGGGAGGCTGAGGTGGGAGAATTGCTTGAACCCGGGAAGCCGAGGTTGCAGTGAGCCACGATCCCGCCACTGCACTCCAGCCTGGGCGACAGTGCGGGGCTCTGTCTCAAAAAAAAAAAAAAAAAAATGCCATTTGGCTGAGTGTGGTGGCTCATGCCTGTAATCCCCGCACTTTAGGAGGCTGAGGTAGAACAGCCACTTGAGTCCAGGAGTTTGAGACCAGCCTGGGCAACACAGAAAGACCCTGTCTCTACAATTTTTTTTTTTTTAAAGTTAAGTGGGCATGGTAGTCTGTGCCTACGGGCTACTTGAGAGGCTGAGGCAGGAGGATCACTGGAGCCCAGAAGTTTGAGGTTACAGTGAACTATGATAGAGCCACTGCATTCCGGTGTGGGCAACAGAGCAAGATCCTGTCTTTAAAAAAATTTTAAAAAAATTACCCAGGTGTGGTAGTGCACATCTGTAGTCACAGCTACTGGGGAGGCTGAGGCAGGAGGATTGCTTAAGCCCAGGAGTTCAAGGTTTCAGTGAGCCACGAATGTGCCACTGCACTCCAGCCTGGGTGGCAGAGGGAGACCTTGTTTCTTTAAAAATAAATAAATAAATAAATAGCCGAGCATGGTGGCTCACACCTGTAATCCAGCACTTCAGGAGGCTGAGGCAGGAGGATGGCTTGAGTCCAGGAGTTCAAGGCCAGCCTGGGCAACATGGTGAAACCCCATCTCTATGAAAAACGATGACAATTAGTCAAGCACGGTGGCAGGCACCTGTAGTCCAGCTACTTGAGAGGCTGAGGCAGGAGGATCACCTGAGCCCAGGACGGTTGAGGCTGCCATGATCATGAGTGAGCTGTGATCATGCCACTACACTCTAGACTGGGTGACAGAGTGAGACCCTGTCTCAGTAATAATGATAATAAATAAATAAATAAAAATAATACAATAAAATATTCCATTACTAAAAAATCAAAACAACAACAGAAAGAATGTCAAAGTATATCACTGGATAGCCATCACATTTAATAGTTTAGGCTGGGCACAGTCACTTACACCTGTTATTGCAGCACTTTGGGAGGCTGAGGTGAGCGGATTGCTTGAGCTCAAGAGTTCAAGACCAGCCTGGGAAATAAAGTGAGACCACGTCTCTATAAAAATTACAAAAATTAGCCAGGTGTGGTGGCTGTGGTCCCAGCTTCTAGGGAGGCTGAGGTGGGAGGATGGCTTGAGCTTGGGAGGAAGAGGTTGCAGTGAGCTGAGATCAAGCCACTGCACTTTGGCCTGGGCAACAGAGCCAGGCCCTGTCTCAAAAAAAAAAAAAAAAAATTTAAAGGTGTAGCCAAGGAGTATTTATGGGCATGTGACACTTTAGCACCAAAAAGGTCCCCCCACCCAGGAAAGATCCACACAGGATATATTATCTGTCAGCTTCTAAAGGAACTTATGATTTTTTTTGGCATAACTGGTAATAACAGCCATACAGTTTCAGGCAGTCACTGAAACATAGCAAAACACCAAAGCAACCATTAAGAAGGAAAAGACACAGCATGTTTACAATATCTGAATTTAAAAGTGCTCTTTTCTTGGTGGTCTCTGGACTTCCTCCTACTTCCCTGAAGTTTCAGGAGAGAGAAGTAGCCAACCCTTAACATGGCGTAAAAAAAAGCTCACTTGTGTAAGTTCGCTCAGTAACTGGAAGAAGGATGAATCTCCTTGGATTGATGGGCAAACGGATCTTGTTCTCAGGAAAGGAGGCAGAACTGACATTAGATATAGATCGTATCCCTCTAGGTTTTTCCTGTGTATGCCAGTTCTAATCTTCTTTCTTTAGGACCTTAGTATAGCACACTTGGTTAAGGTCATAGTGTAACATATTTGTTTTGCATTTTGTTTTCATTCACTCATTCCATGAAATTTATTGAGCGCCTACTAAATGCACAGTGCCATGTGCATAGGCGTTTATTTAATTACATCTTGCATCATTTGGCAGATTGATTCCATAATCACAGATTAGTTGGCTGGGATTCTGATTCTAATTTTGCCCACAATTTGCCGTGTGGCTGTGAGTTAGGCACCCTACCTCTGTGAGATACCTCAATTTCTTTCTCTGCATGGTGGAAATTAGAGTAACTGACAGCTGCTTAGAGATGTGTTGGAATGATTCATGTTCAAGTCAAGGTAAGGCTTGCGAAGTTCAATGATTTCATCCTCAAAAATGCCACTTTGAGATTCATGGAAGTGAAGATTCGTTTTTTTTTTTAAATTTATATTGCAATAGTTACAAGTTTCTCGACTATTTTATTTATTTCTTTGTTACTGTTTTCTGATTTAATGACTGCTAGCTGGATTCCAGGGTTTCAATATCAAAGCCATTAACCTGGATCAATTGGCCAAACTTGAGGTCTTCTCTGAAAGATTTTCCGTGGCAATGTAGAGGTAAGAATTTGTATATGCCCAAAAAGTGGATGAGCACAAATTTGAGTAAGATTTGTAAGGAAACTGAATTTGAGCCTGAGCTTGAATTTGGCTTCCCAGCTTCAGTACTTGTTATGTAGTATCAGGATCATTTTATTTTTATTTGTGTAGTAGTTAACTTGCTTTGTTCTGATAGCAAACAACTGCCTCTTAATCTCAGACATCACCTTTACTCATTTACTGTGAACTGGCAAGAAATACACTAATGTATTTACCATGAAATTGGCAAATATCACCCCTAAAGGTACCTATATCTTCATGATTTCAAAATAGCCAGTTTTTTTTTTTTTTAAGTTATTAGGTATGATAAATGTCTAACTCTCAACACCTCTGGGGCTGCGCCTGGACAGGGCAGGGCTGAGGCATGTCAGTAAAACCTTAGGTGGCTGTGAGAGAAGTCAGAGTGGAGAAGTCTTGAGGCTAATCTAGAAGTCAGTTATCTTGAGGTCACAAAGACCCCAGATCACAGGGGAAGAGACAGACTGTAAGCTTGAAGATGATAACTTGTGAAGGCCAGAAATCCTAAGCCACTTTAGCAATTCCTTTTCCTCACCATGGGACTTTCTCCAAGCCTCAGCTATGGACAGTGGTCAAATGCAAAGAATTATTGCGAGGAAGAGAATTTTCATAATTGTTGTATAGAAAAGTCAGTCTTTCACGAAACTGCTTGGCCCTCCAGCTGGGGCTTGTTCAGAACCATCCCTGAAAGTCATTTGATCTGCCTTGAAGATTCAGCTGGTCATGGTTGTGGCTGTGGCATTTACCAAGCTGAGGATTAAGCTTCCCCATTATGTCAGGGCCCAGAGGGGATATATTTATTCCTTCGTTTGGCTCATTCTGATGGTGAGTTGCTATACTGAGTGAGGGTCAGCCTTTTTTGGGGGTAAGCTAATGGGCTGTGTGGCAGCAGAGCGCATTCTGGGGCCTCACAGAAGACTGCAGAGGGGAAGGTGAGAGGAAGGAGATGCATTTGAAGCTTTGGCCACGGAGGACTTTTTAGTTCACAGTAAGTATTTTGAATGTTTTTCTTGTCATTTGGAACCCATTAGAGGGTTTAATTAGGGGAGCAATGTGACACAGAGTGGGTAGATGTGGAAGAGAGACCAGTTTGGCAGATGTTGCACTAATATCTGGAAGGAATATAGCAGTTTGCATCAGATGCTAACAATGGAGATGGTGAGAAGTAGCTACATCTGAGATATAGTTTGAAGTTTGAGTCAATCATATTTACCAATGGATTAAATGTAGTGGATGTGTGCTGGGGGGAAGAGGACATTAAGAATGACTTTAAGGGTTTTGGTTTGAG
The DNA here is from genome assembly GCF_028858775.2 of Pan troglodytes. Lineage (NCBI taxonomy): Eukaryota > Metazoa > Chordata > Mammalia > Primates > Hominidae > Pan > Pan troglodytes. Next base: position 84,610,030 of record NC_072398.2, read on the forward strand.
TACTCACGCCATCTACTGATGGGGAAAGTGTTGGAAGGAGCATGTTTGGAGGAGGAGGGAAGCCAAGAGTTTAGTTTGGGACCTATTAAGTTGCAGAAGGTCATTTACGTATTCAAGTAGAGATGTCAAGTGGGCAAGCAGATAAATAAGTCTATTGAGCAGAGGAGCATTTGGAGCTGTAGATATGAATATGGGAAGTATAAACACATAGATGATTTAGGCCTATCGTACTAGGTGAGACTACTTTGGCATGATTGCAGCAAGAAGAGAAGAGGCCTGAGGAGTGAGGCTAAAGGCCTGAAGTCTATTAACCATTAGGACTCAGGAAGAGGAGGAGGAGGTAGGAAAAGAGACTGAAAAAGTAGTCTGTGATGTAAGAAGCAAAGCGGAAAATATGGGGTGGTAGAAACTAAGTGAAAAAATTTTTTCATAAAACATGATATGCTGACCTATGTCCATTGCTACTGATAGGTAAAATAAAGTGAGGCTGGGAATTGACCAATGGATTTGAAACATGGAGGCCAGTGGAGATCTGTGAGGGTTAATTTTATGTGTCAACTTGACTGGCTTAAGGGCTACCCAGACGGCTGGTACAGCATTATTTCTCAATGTGTCTGTGAGGTTGTTTCCAGAAGAGACTGGCACTTGAAACAGTGAACTAAGTAAGGAAGACCCGCTCTCACCCAGTGTGGGTGGACACTGTATAATGGGCTGAAGGCCCAGATAGAACAAAAAGAGGAAAGGCAAATTCTTTTCTGGAACTGGGACACACTTTTTCTCCTCCCCTTTCGTATCGGAACTCCAGATTCTTTGGTCTTTGGACTGTGGGACATGCACCAGTGGCCCTCCAGGTTCTCAGGCCTTCAGTCTCAGTCTGAGAGTCACACCATTAGCTCCCCTGGTTCTGAGACCTCTGGGTATGGATTGAGCCATGATACCAGCTCACCTGTTCTCCGGCTTGCAGATGACCTATCATGGGACATCTCAGCCTTCTTAATTGCATGAGCCAATTCCCCTAATAAATCCCCTTTCGTCTATTTCTCTCTGTCTCTCTCTCTCTCTCCATATCCTATTGGTTTCTCTGGATAACTCTGCCTAATAGAGATTTTGGTATCAGGAGTGGTTCTAGGGGAACAGAATTTTAAGGATGAGTTTCCTCGATTGTTTTTGAGGTTTCTGGAATTGGCTCTTCAATATGATTAGACTTAAGAATTTTAAGGATCTATTTCCAATAGTACAGAGACATTGATAGTTCATGGTGTGAATTGTTTGTACACAATCTGCATTGGATACTCTTAATCACTTATAAAAGGCAAGGAACTTAGTGACCTTGGATATGATATTTCCAATCATTCATAGAAAACCAAGGAATATAGTGATATTGGTTGGTTGCTCCTAATGTAGCTGGATAAAGTGATGAATGAAAAGAATGTACTCAGGGATTCAAATTTCTGGATCCAGCTCCATGTGAATAACCTCTGAGACCTTCCCTGTGTGCCCTAAAGGAGAATCTTCTGTCCTGTAGCCACAGGGCTGAAATTGCCGAAAATGAAACACAAGTCCTCATCATGTGATTGGTTGAGTTACAACGACAGGTGAATTCTCAGCCTTGAATGGTGTCTACTGGTAAAGTGACAGCATTGGTTGGGAAAGATCCTATAAATGGGATGAGGATACTGGGAAGACCCTAATAAAGCTGGGGATATTCACCTCGTAAATTCAGATGAAGCCGGGCATGGTGGCTCACATCTGTAATCTTAGCACTTTGGGAGGCTGGGGCAGGCCAATTGCTTGAGCCCAGAAGTTCGAGACCAGCCTGGACAACATGGCAAAACCCCATTTCTATAAGAAATACAAAAATTAGCCAGGCATGGTGGTATGTGGCTTGCAGTCCTCACTACTCGGGAGACTGAGGTGGGAGAATCACCTGAGCTTGGGAAGCCGAGGCTGCAGTGAGCTGAGATCGCTCCACTACATTTCAGCCTGGGTGACAGGGTGAGATCCTGTCTCAAAAAAAATAAAATTAAGTTAAAAAAAATCAGATAAGCCCTTTTTGCCAGCAAAGTGGCCTCCCTACCCACAATGGAAGTGGCCCCCTCAGAGGTATTGGTCTTTTCCCCACTGTCTGAGGAGAATAATCCTGCATCACCTGAGAAAACAATAATGGCCTTCCCTGAGGCAGCTGCCAACAAGACACCATGATGCTTCTCAGGACTCACTCCCACACCCCCCCCCCCCCCCGTTTTTTTTTTTTTTTTTTGGTTCTGGACCTATAACTAGACTTGAATCCTATCAAGCCCCTAAAGGTGAGCAACAAAGTGGGTCGCATAAGGAAGTATGCTATACTCCCAAAGACCCTGAGTTTCTAACTTATGCCAGCAGAAATTCATGACATGCGGGCAATGAATCTTAAAGGTGTGGGATAAGGGAAGGAATATAAAGCTGGATCAGGCCAAACATCTTAAGATGGACAATTAAGCAGAGATTCTATATTTAATGTCACAGCTCAGGGAGGTAGAAGGGGCTCTAACACTTTGTTTGGTTGGCTGGCTGGAACATGGATCAAAAGATGGCCCACCATGAATTCATTTTGCTGGAAAACCCTATTACAGTAACCTTCACAAGAACAGTTTCTATAGAGTGGATTCAAGAGGTGATGGGGGATGAGGAAGTGGAGACAGAATGGTGGACAATTCTTTTGAAGAGTTTTGTTGTAAAGGGGACAGAAGATTCTCTTTTAGGGCACACAGGGAAGGTCTCAGAGGTAATTTACATGGAGCTGGAGCCAGAAGAGAGGAAAGTTAGTAGAAGGAGGTAGGTATATGATTAAAGGAGAATCAATCAATTTCTTTCTTTCTTTTTTCTTTCTTTCTTTCTTTCTTTCTTTCTTTCTTTCTTTCTCTCTCTCTCTCTTTCTTTCTTTCTTTCTTTCTAGATGTTTAGCTGTTGATGAGGTGATTCAGTTAGGAAGAAGAAACGGAAGCTACAGGAGAAAGAGAGGAAATGATGGCAGGAGCAACGTCCTTGCATGGGTCAGAGAGGCCCTGATCCATGGAACAGTGAGAGGGTTTGGCACAGTCACAGCCAATAAGCAATAAGGCTGGGATTTAAACCTGTCTGGCAGTAGAGCCAACAATTATAACCGCTATGTGTGCTGCCTAGATTTATAATATAAAATGCTTTTTTTTGTTTGTTTTTTACAAGGTCTCACTCTGTTGCCCATGCTAGTGTGGGACATGGAGGCTCAAGTGATCCTTCCACCTCAGCCTCCCTAGTAGCTGGGACTACAGGTGTGCACCACCACACCTGGCTAAATTTTGTATTTTTGGTAGAGACAGGGTTTCACCATGTTGCCCAGTCTGGTCTCGAACTCATGAGCTCAAGCAATCAGCCCTCACTGGCCTCCCAAAGCACTGGGATTACAGGCATGAGCCACTGTGCCCAGCCAACATACTTTTAAGCAGTGAAAATCTTTTTTTCTCTTTTTAAAATATAGTCTTATATAATTCATATATAAGAGGTAAATCATGGTGGCAGGGGTGGGTGAGAGGTGGATGGAAGGCCACAAGCTTTCCAACTCTGCTCCCCTGCTCCCCCTATGTCTCAGTCCATTCAGATGCTATAACAAAACACCATAAACTGTGTGCCTTATCAACAACAGTAATTTCACAGTTCTGGAGACAGGAAGTCTGCATGATTGGGTTCTGCTGAGGGCCCCCTTCCAGATGCAGACCGCCCACTTCTCATTGTGTTCTCACATGGCGGAATAGCTGTCTGGCCTCGTCTTATAAGGGCACTAATCCCACTCATGAGGGCTATGCCCTCATGACCTAATCACTTCCAAAAGGCCCCGCTCTAAAACCATTGTATTGGGAACTAGTTTTCAACATGAGAAATTTGTGGAGGTGAGGGGGGTGGGGACACATTCAGTCCAAAACAACCCTTACTCCCCCAAAGCCCTTTAAACAGCTTCTCAGAACTCTGAAACTTGAAGGAATACAGTCTAAAAAGTTTCAACCTAGATAATCTTTTCTCTTAAAGTTGTATGAGTTTATAATAGGGCAACTGGATGGTCCTTAAATCTCTTCCCTGTTTAGGACACCGGCTATGTCCATCTACTCCAGCCTGTGACAACAGCCAAAGCGTAGTGGGGAAAATGAATGGAAATGTTTCCCAATATGGACTCAGGCTCCTCTCTCCCCACTCCCCCCAGAAACAAAAACCTAGGAAGTCATTTACAAAACAAGGCATCCTCAGGGAGATGGCCATCTTGTTAGCAGTTTAGGCTTGTCTGCATGAACATCTGTTTTAATAACACATCTGTATGGTTGTAGTACTTAGCAGGATGACCTAGGTTTTGTCTTAGAGAATTTAATGGATTTTTCCTTTCTTGTTTTAAAGCCCTTTCCCTACACAATTAGTCAGTTGAAAGTGAAATCGTTCGGCTTGGTCCTGAAACAGGAGATCAATACTGTTGGACGATGCACTGTGCTGAATCCCAGGTAGCAGCCATAGCTAATGAAGCAGCGGATAAGTGGTTTCACTAGTGTCTGAGCTCTGACGCCAGGAAGAAGCACAGGAATGCTGCCCAAAGGGCTGCTCTGCCAAAGAGGAGTAACAAGAGTGGTTCCTGGCTGAGAGAGATGCCCAAGCAAGTTATGGGGGAGGGTTGCACAACCAGTCTGGAAATGAGGGGAGCATTAGAGAGTCTAGGGTAGAAGTTCATACAGTTCTGGTGTCCGAGAATTGGAAGGGGTATAAAGACAATGGCTATATCTCTATAATAGCAAAACATTCCATTTGACCATTTGTTCATTTATTTGTTCAGTGAAAACTTATTGAGCACCTATTGTGTGTCAAACAATTTGTTATATATTGGAAAGATAAATATGACAAAATACTTGCCCTGAAGGAGGAAATAGTCCAGTGCGTCAGATGGAAATAAAATTGAATTTGATAATTATAAAACACTGGGGCATATCCAATGACAAAACTATCTACATGGGATATTTCTTATTCTATATTTTAATATTTTAGTCTCAATTTTTCTTAGATTAATTTCCTAAAAAAGAACTTGAAGAGTATCTCTTTGACACAGTAACAATTCTTTTTCATGTCCTTGGCATACAAGGGGTGCCACATAAGTGAATTGAAACTAGCTAGCACTTTTTATTAAATTGTTTTCACATGCATTATTTCACAAGTTCCTCAGAATAACCCTTCAAAATAGATAAGACTAAGTATTATTATCTTCACCTTCTAACTTGTGATAATAATACATGGGAAATGATGTTAATCAGCTAATTCACATTATGGCATCAATAACTAATAAGTGCATGGTGTGTAGCCAATCCAGAAATTTATGCATTTTAATACAGGTCAATATCCTTACTCAGAGGGCTGACTCAGATCTGAATTTCAGATAAGCCATCAATCACAAGCTAATATTTTGTGGGTGATGGAGGATTGCTTGGCATCCCTCAAATTATACATAAAGCCCAGTTGCCATAGACAATATAGTCATGTGCTGTATAATGATATTGCGGTAAACGACAAACTGCATATAGGACAGTAATCCTGTAAGATTATAATGGAGCTGAATAATTCCTGTAGCCTAATGACACCATAGCCATTGCAACATCATGGCACAATGCATTACTCACATGTTTGTGGTGATGCTGCTGTACACAAACCTACTGTGCTGTCAGTCCTATAAAAGAATAGTACATACAATTATACTATATGAAATTATACTATATGACTTTACAATAGTTCATAATACATTTTTTTTTTTTTTGAGATGGGGTCTCACTCTGTCACCCAGGCTGGAATGCAGTGGTGCAATCATGGCTCACTGCAACCTCAACCTCCTGGGCTCAGGTGATCCTTCCACCTCAACCTCCTGAGTAGCTGGGGCTTCTCCATGTTGTGCAGTGTGGTCTTGAACTCCTGAGCTCAAGTGATCCTCCTGCCTTGGCTTCCCAAAGTGCTGGGATTACAGGCATGAGACACCAGGTCCAGGCTAGTTCATAATACTTGATAATGATAATAAACAATAATGTCACTGGTTTATGTATTTACTATGTCGTACTTTTAATTGTTATTTCAGAGTGTATGCCCTCTAGTTATGTATATTTTAAAGTTAACTTTAAAACAGCCTCAGGCAGGTCCTTCAGGAGGTATTCCAGAAGTTGTCATAGGACAGGACAGCTCTGTGTGTGTTGCTGTCACTGAAGACTTTTCAGTGGGAGAAGATATCTCCATATGATGATACCAGCCCTATTTAGACCTAGGGTAATATGTGTGCTTGTGTCTGCATTTTTAACAAAAAAAGTTTACAAAGTAAGAAAACAAACAAACAAACAAAAAACCCAACAACTTTGTTTTAAAATAGGAAAAATATTATAGAATAAGAATATAAAGAAAAAAATGTTTTTGTACACCTGTGCAATGTGTTTGTGTTTTAAGCTAAGTATTATTACAAGAGTCAAAAAGTTAAAAAAAGTTAAAAAGCTTATAAAGTAAAAAAATGTACAGTAAACTAAGGTAAATTTATTATTAAGCAAAGTGTTTGAAAAATATATTTATTGTAGCCTAAGTGTACAATGTTTATAAAATCTACAGTAGTGTACAGTAATGTCCTAGGCCTTCACATTTACTCACCACTCACTCACTGATTCACCCAGAACAACTTTCTGGCCTGCAAACTCCTTTCATGGTAAATGCTCTCTACACTTGTTCTATTTTTTTCTTTCTTTCTTTCTTTCTTTTTTATTATACTTTAAGTTCTGGGATACATGTGCAGAATGTGCAGGTTTGTTACATAGGTATACACGTGCCGTGATGGTTTGCTGCACCCATCAACCCGTCATCTACATTAGGTATTTCTCCTAATGCTATCCCTACCCTAGCCCCTGACACCCCAACAGGCCCTGGTATGTGATGTTCCCCTCCCAGTGTCCATGTGCTCTCATGGTTCAACCACCACTTATGAGTGAGAACATGTGGTGTTTGGTTTTCTATTCCCGTGGGCATTTAGTGCTATAAATTTCCCTCTAAACACTGCATTAGCTGTGTCCCAGAGATTCTGGTACATTGTGTCTTTGTTCTCATTGGTTTCAAAGAACTTATTTATTTCTGCCTTAATTTCATTATTTATCCAGTAGTCATTCAGGAGCAGGTTTCCATGTAGTTGTGCAGTTTTGAGTGAGTTTCTTAATCCTGAGTTCTAATTTGATTGCACTGTGGTCTGAGAGACTGTTATGATTTCCATTCTTTTACATTTGCTAAGGAGTGTTTCACTTCCAGTTATGTGGTCAATTTTAGAATAAGTGTGATGTGGTGCTGAGAAGAATGTATACTCTGTTGATTTGGGGTGGAGAATTCTGTAGATGTCTATTAGGTCCATTTGGTCCAGAGCTGAGTTCAAGTCATAAATATCCTTGTTAATTTTCTGTCTTGTTGATCTGTCTAATATTGACAGTGGGGTGTTAAAGCCTCCCACTATTTTTGTATGGGAGTCTAAGTCTCTTTGTAGGTCTCTAAGAACTTGCATTATGAATCTGGGTGCTCCTGTATTGGATGCATATATATTTAGGAGAGTTAGCTCTTTTTGTTGCATTGATCCCTTTACCGTTACATAAAGCCCTTGCCTTTTTTGATCTTTACCGGTTTAAAGTCTGTTTTATCAGAGACTAGGCTTGCAACATCTGCTTTTTTTTGCTTTCCATTTGCTTGGTAAATATTCCTCCATCCCTTTATTTTGAGCCTATGTGTGTCTTTGCATGTGAGATGGGTCTCCTGAATACAGCACACTGATGGGTCTTGACTCTTTATCCAATTTGCCAGTCTGTGTCTTTTAATTGGGGCATTTAGCTCTTTTACATTGAAGGTTAATATTGTTATGTGTGAATTTGATCCTGTCATTATGATGCTAGCTGGTTATTTTGCCCATTAGTTGATGCAGTTTCTTCATAGTGTTGATGATCTTTACAATTTGGTATGTTTTTGCAGTGGCTGGTACCGGTTTCTCCTTTCCATATTTGGTGCTTCCTTCAGGAGCTCTTGTAAGGCAGGCCTGGTGGTGACAAAATCTCTCAGCATTTGCTTGTCTGTAAAGGATTTTATTTCTCCTTCACTTATGCAGCTTAGTTTGGCTGGATATGAAATTCTGTGTTGAAAATTCTTCTCTTTAAGAATGTTGAATATTGGCCCCCATTACTCTCCTCTGGCTTATAGGGTTTCTGCAGAGAGATTTGCTGTTAGTCTGATGGGCTTCCCTTTGTGGGTAACCCAACCTTTCTCTCTGGCTTCCCTTAACATTTTTTCCTTCATTTCAACCTTGGTGAATCTGACGAGTATGTGTCTTGGGGTTGCTCTTCTCAAGGAGTGTCTTTGTGGTGTTCTCTGTACTTCCTGAATTTGAATGTTGGCCTGTCTTGCTAGGTTGGGGAAGTTCTCCTGGATAATATCCTGAAGAGTGTTTTCCAACGTGGTTCCATTCTCCCCGTCACTTTCAGGTACACCAATCAAACGTAGGTTTGGTCTTTTCATGTAGTCCCATATTTCTTGGAGACTTTGTTCATTCCTTTTTATTCTTTTTTCTCTAATCTTGTCTTATGCTTTATTTCATTAAGTTGATCTTCAATCTTTAATATCCTTTCTTCTGCTTGATCGATTCAGCTATTGATACTTGTGTATGCTTCACGAAGTTCTCGTGCTGTGTTTTTAAGCTCCATCAGGTCATTTATGTTCTTCTCTAAAATGGTTATTCTAGCTAGCAATTCCTCTAACCTTTTGTCAAGTTTCTTAGCTTCCTTGCATTGGGTTAGAACATGCACCTTTAGCTTGGAGGAGTTTGTTATTAGCCATCCTCTGAAGCCTACTTCTGTCAATTCGTCAAACTCATTCTCCATCCAGTTTTGTTCCCTTTCTGGCAAGGAGTTGTGATCCTTTGGAGGAGAAGAGGCGTTCTGGTTTTTAGAATTTTCAGCCTTTTTGCATTGGTTTTTCCTCATCCTCATGGATTTATCTACCTTTGGTCTTTGATGTTGGTGACCTTTGGATGGGGTTTTTGTGTAGATGACCTTTTTGTTGATGTTGATGCTATTCCTTTCTGTTTGTTGGTTTTCCTTCTAACAGTCAGGCCCCTCTGCTACAGGTCTGCTGGAGTTTGCTGGAGGTCCACTGCAGACCCTGTTTGCCTGGGTATCACCAGTGGAGTCTGCAGAACAGCAAAGGTTGCTACCTGTTCCTTCTTCTGGAAGCTTCAACCCAGAGGGGTACCTGCCAGATGCCAGCCAGAACTCTCCTGTATGAGGTGTCTGTTGACCCCTGCTGGGAGGTGTCTCCCAGTCAGGAGGCACAGGGGTCAGGGACCCACTTGAGGAGGCAGTCTGTCCATTAGCAGAGCTTGAGCACTGTGCTGGGAGATCAGCTGCTCTGTTCAGAGCCAGCAGGCAGGAACATTTAAGTCTGCTGAAGCTGCTCCTACAGCCACCTGTTCCTCCAGGTGCTCTGTCCCAGGGAGATGGGAGTTTTATCTATAAGCCCCTGACTGGGGCTCCTGCCTTTCTTTCAGAGATGCCCTGCCTAGAGAGGAGGAATCTAGGGAGGCAGTCTGGCTACAGTGGCTTTGAAGAGCTATGGTGGACTCTGCCCAGTTCAAACTTCCTGTTGGCTTTGTTTACACTGTGAGGGGAAAACCGCCTACTCAAGCCTCAGTAATGGTGGACACCCCTCCCCCCACCAAACTCCAGCATCCCAGGTTGACTTCAGACTGCCATGCTAGCAGCGAGAATTTCAAGCCAGTGGATTTTAGCTTGCTGGGTTCCATGGGATTGGGATCCACTGAGCTAGGCCACTTGGCTCCCTGGCTTCAGCCCCCTTTCCAGGGGAGTGAACAGTTCTCTGTCGCTGGCTTTCCAGGTGCCACTGGAGTATGAAAAAAACTCCTGCAGCTAACTCGGTGTCTGGCCAAATGGCTACCCAGTTTTGTGTTTGAAACCCAGGGCCCTGGTGGCGTAGGCACCCGAGGGAATCTCCTGGTCTATGGGTTGAGAAGGTGTGGGAAAAGCATAGTATCTGGACCTAAATGCACCACTCCTCACGGCACCATCCCTCAGGGCTTCCCTTGGCTAGGGGAGGGAATTCCCTGATGTCTTGTAGTTCCCAGGTGAGGTGACACTCCACCTTGCTTCAGCTTGCCCTCTGTGGGCTGCACCCACTGTCTAACAACTCCCAATGAGATGAGCTGGGTACCTCAGTTGAACATGCAGAAATCACCCGCCTTCTGCATTGATCTTGCTGGGAGCTGCAGACCAGAACTGTTCCTATTTGGCCATCTTGCCAGCCACCTCAATCATCCCATTTTTTCTTTTATACCATATTTTTACTGTATCTTTTCTATGTTTAGATAGGTTTAGATACACAAATAGTTATTATTGTATTACAATTGCTTGAAGTATTCAGTCCAATAATATGCTTGTACAGGTTTGTAGCCTAGTAGCAACAGGCTATACCACATAGCCTTGGTGTGTAGTAGGCTATACCATCTAGGTTTGTGTAAGTACACCCTATGATGTTCACGCAATGAAGAAATTGCCTGATGACACATTTCTCAGAACATATCCCCGTCATTAAGAAATACATGACTGGCTGGGCATGGTGGCTCATGCCTGTAATCCCAGCATTTGGGAAGCTGAGGTGGGCAGATCACCTGAGGTTGGGAGTTCAAGACCAGCCTGACCAATGTGGAGAAACCTCGTCTCTACTAAAAATACAAAACTAGCCGGGTGTGGTGGCACATGCCTGTAATCCCAGCTACTCAGGAGGCTGAGGCAGGAGAATTGCTTGAACCTGGGAGGCGGAGGTTGCAGTGAGCCAAGATCGCGCCATTGCACTCCAGCCTGGGCAACAAGAGTGAAACTCCGTCTCAAAAAAAAAAAAAAAATACATGACTGTACTTAATAGGCTCAAATCCAATTTTCACAAGGATATAAGAATCAGAATCCCTCTTCTTCTTTTCTTTTTTTTTTTTTTTTGAGATGGAGTCTCTGTCACCCAGGCTGGAGTGCAATGGCGCAATCTTGGCTCACTGCAACTTCTGCCTCCGGGGTTCAAGTGATTCTCCTGCCTCAGCCTCCCAAGTAGCTGGGATTACAGGCGCCCACTACCACACCCAGCTAATTTTTGTGTTTTTAGTAGAGATGGGGTTTTGCCATGTTGGCCAGGCTAGTCTCGAACTCCTGACCTCACGTGATCCTCCTGCCTCGGCCTCCCAAAGTCCTCTTTGCTTTTAAGACATCATTATTCATTTTTACTTAAGAAGGCTTGGATTAAGCAATCTCTCCAAGACCATACTGCTAGGAAGTAACTGAACTGGGATTTGAAACAAGAAGTCTAACTCCATGAATGATGCTCTCTCTCTGTCTAATCTAGATCAGATTTTTAAAAAGCTGATTAGATCACCCCTGGGGACAAGATTGTGCTGGGAGTCTGGGCCTGTTTACCTTGTTATGATAAGCCCCTTAATGGCTTTGGTGTGAACTGGGAAAACACAACTAACAGTCATCCTCCCAGTGATGCTGGGCCCCAAACGCTAGCATCAGGATGTGGCATACTGCCAACAGCATTACCTCTAGAGCAGGGGAACCCAAGTGCAAATCCAAGCTCTGACTATGAACAGTGGATAACCTTGAGAGAATTAATTTATTTCTTTGTGTTCCATAAAGCAAAATCAGAGTAGGTCACCCAACTTCTACAAAGGTTATTGAAAGTATTAAATGATTTAATATACATAAAATGCTTAGATTGGTACTTTGTACAGAGTAGATGTTAGATAAAGTTTAACTACTACTACTGTTATTCTCTCTCCACTCTTTTCTCAATCCACATGTAGCACAAATATTCTCAGGAACTGCTTAGGATCATTTGCTTTAAAAGTGGCCAAGAGTTGTAGTTAGAAGTCCAGATACCAAGCTGTCTTCGCCCTATGTCTCTAAGACTGGTCCACAATGGGCAGCAAGGGCAGGAGTCAAACCCATCTGGCTGTCTCTACTCACATCCCTTTCTGTTGTACCATCAGAAGCAGTCTAGGATAGCAAATGCTTTTGAGTGGCTATGTTACCCAGCTCCCTTTAGGCAAGGATCTTACTTTTTTTAGTCCTACTGGTGGTTCTAAGGTTATATGAAATAAATAATCTAGCATTTTATTTTGTCTCATGGAATCTTGTGATATTTAGGGGTATAGGAAAGTGCCCCGACTCTCTTGTTACTTCTCCTTGTTGATCATTGATGGCTTAGGTTCTTGTCAGAGGAAGGAAGGAAACTCATGGAATATTGTCCGTGGGCCAGGCATTATTCTAGGCGCTTAATGTACGTAATCTCTTTACATGTTTGTAACAACCCTATTAGGTGGACGCTATTATCCCTGCTTTACTGTAAGGAAACTGAAGTTCAGGTTATAAAACGTCCCCAGTCACTATGGTCACAGAGCAACTAAATAGCTGAGCTGGGATTTGAAATGACATTGATCTAACTCCGAGTATGAGGCTCTCACTCTACTTTTATGAACAAAATTTTATTTTATTACACAATTAGAACTAAACTGAAAATGCAAATGTCATAGGGAGAGGTAACACTGATATATGTTCATATTAGAGGACAATATTGCCATTAGATCTTTCCTTGAAAACAGACTGATAAGAGAGAGCGGAGGACAGAATATGCATGCCAATAAGTAACATACAGAAAGTGAGTGGAGGAGAGAAAAAGGAGGAGCAAAGTGTGGAGAAGTGTATTAGTTTTCAATTGCCACTGTAACAAATTATCATGAATCTAGTGTCCTAAATGACACAAATTTATTATCTTTCAGTTCTGTAAGTCAGAAGTGCAACAGGGGTCTTGTCAGGCTAAAACCTGGTTGTTGTCAGGGCTGAGTTTCTTCCTGTAGGCTCTAGGGCAGAATTCATTTCCTTGCTCATTGAGGTGTCAGAATTGAGTTCCATGGGGTTGTAGGACTGAGGTCCCCCATTTCCTTGCTGTTTCTCCCTGATCCTTGCAAATGGCCCCTGCTTCTCAGCACCAGCAGTGAGGTGTTGAATCCTTCTCATGCTGCCAGCTTCAAACTAATTTTTTTTTTTTTTTTTTTTTTTTTTTGAGACAGAGCCTTACTCTGTCACCCAGGCGGGAGTGCAGTGGCACAATCTTGGCTCACTGAAACCCCTGCCTCCTGGGTTGAAGTGATTCTCCTGCTTCAGCCTACAGAGTAGCTGGGATTATAGGCCACCACGCCTGGCTAATTTTTGTATTTTCAGTAGAGATGGGTTTCACTGTGTTGGCCAGGTTGGTCTCAAACTCCTGGCCTCAAGTGATTTGCCCGACTCGGCCTCCCTAAGTGCTGGGATTACAGGTGTGGGCCACCACGTCTGGCCTCCAGATTCTTTTTTTTTTTTTTTTTTTTTTTTTGCCTTTGTTTGTCACATATCTGTGACCCAGCTGGAAAGGTTATCCACTTTTAAGAGCTCATGTAATTAGATTGGACCCACTCAGAAAAGCAAGAATAATCCCCCTATCTCGAGGTTCTTACCCTTAGTCACATCTGCAGTCTTTTTTTAAATGTAAGGTAATGTATTCCGGGTTCTGGGTGTTAGGGCATGGACAACTTTGTTGGGAGGCATTAATCTGCCTACTGTAACAGGAGTACCTGGGGTCACCCACAAACTGCCTGTCTCATAGCTTTGCCCTCGGTCTCCTGGTCTTGGGCAATAGGGTTTTGCTAATTCTCCCATGTTGTTCTCTTCAATGGATCTGAAAGTTCAGGATAAAGATGAAGGAGTGGGAAGCTCTGAGCTGCTAATAGACAGATCCTGACCTACCTCCAAAGGGTTTTTGGCCTACTAGCTTTCCCAGTGTCCCTTTAAAGCAATTTGTAGTCTGTTATCCTGTATCATTAACCTAATTAGTGTAATTGCACCCAATTACGTAGTCAGTGTAAATACATGAAGAATCCCACAATTAGACGATGTAATTAGGTAATTAATAGATGACGTGGGAAAAAAATCCATAGAAAGCATTCTGAAATGGACATGGCGCCTGCATGAAGCAGGCAATTTGCTAACTTCAGCATCTCAGCCAACTCTCTCTGTTCAGGAAGAGAGATCCACAAATTAATTGGAATCCAGCCATAAAACTCTTGCTCTAAAAACTCCTACTATCTTGTATCAGATCTTTCCACCCCCAATTTTATAAATATACGGCCAGGTTCTCTCTCTATGCTGCTCTTCGGAAGAGAAACTTCTCCCACGGAGCTGAGTAGGATAAAAAAATCTGGTTCAGTGTAAACCAGATTTGATACTGTGTCTATAGATAGAATGAGACTGTCATTAAGGCCATGTCTGTATGACTGAAATAACCAGACTGCACCAGAGACAGAGCTGGGCTGCTTAGTTGACAGTCTTACCAGCTGATTCACATGGAGGCAAAGTCTGTCTGAACATAGGCACATATTTCTTCAGCAGACGCTACGGATCTTGGGAGCTCGTGCAGAAACGGGGTTGGTCCAAATGTCCTGCCAATTCCTTCTCCAAATATAACTTCAGTTTACCCACTTGTTTCTGCCTCTGTGGTCATGCCCCTAGGTCCAGCCATTGGTGGGTTTCTCACTTGATCTATAGTAGCAGCATCCTGACTGATCTCCTTGCATTTATTCTTACCCTTTTTCCAATCTATTCTCCTCCAGAGCCAGAGAGGTCTTAAGATCACTTCAATCTGTTGCTTAAAACTTTTTTTATGAGAAAACCTATGTCCTTTTTTTTTTTTTTTTTTTTTGAGATGGAGTCTCGCTCTGTTGCCCAAGCTGGAGTGCAGTGGCATGATCTCTGCTCACTGCAACCTCCACCTCCTGGGTTCAAGTGTTTCTCCTGCCTCAGTCTCCCAAGTAGCTGGGACTACAGGGGTGCACCACCACACCCTGCTAATTTTTGTATTTTTAGTAGAGACAGGGTTTCACCATATTGGTCAGGCTGGTCTCGAACTCCTGACCTTGTGATCCGCCTGCCTCGGCCTCCGAAAGTGCTGGGATTACAGGAGTGAGCCACCATGCCCGGCTTTTTTTTTTAGACAGTCTTGCTCTGTCGCCCAGGCTGGAGTGCAGTGGCGCGATCTCTGCTCACTGCAACTTCCACCTCCTGGGTTCAAGTGATTCTCCTGCCCCTGCCTTCGAGTAGCTGGGATTACAGGCATGTGCAACCACACCCAGCTAATTTTTGTATTTTTAGTACAGACAGGGTTTCACCATGTTGGCCAGTCTGGTCTCGAACTCTTGATCTCAGGTGATCCGCCTGCCTCGGCCTCCCAAAGTGCTGGGATTACAGGCGTGAGCCACTGTGCCTGGCCTACCCCTTGTCTTTTACTGCCTAAATCCATTCATTCTCTGGGCCCATAATTTCTTAGAGAAACTTTCTTTTTTTTTTTTTTTTTGAGACGGAGTTTCGCTCTTGTTGCCCAGGCTGGAGTACAACGGCACTATCTCGGCTCACCACAACCTCGACCCCCTGGGTTCAAGTGATTCTCCTGCCTCAGCCTCCCAAGTAGCTGGGATTACAGTCATGCACCACCACACCCGGCTAATTTTGTTTTTTTTTCAGTAGAGACAGGGTTTCTCCATGTCGGTCAGGCTAGTCCCGAACTCCTGACCTCAGGTGATCTGCCTGCCTCGGCCTCCCAAGTGCTGGGATTACAGGCGTGAGCCACCGCACCTGGCCGTCCTTAGAGAAACTTTCTATCATCTCTTAAATTAAAACATTTCCTCATTACAATCTCCCATAACACATTTTACCTTTTCTTTCTGATTCATCACAATCTGTAATTCTGCATTTATTATCTACAATATTATTTTATGATCTGTGCCATTCACTAGATTATAAACTTCTTGAAGACAACTGTATGTTTGTTTTGTTCACCACTGAATCCCCATTATCTAGCACATAGTAGAAACTCTATAAATATTTGTGGAATGAATATTATGTTGAAAGTGGGAGAAAGTTATCATATCAATAGCAGGGGTCAGTCCAAGCCAGCAGAGTGAGAAGCTAAAAGGGTGCTCAGCTTCACAGACACAAACGAATAGCAACTGCAAGGTAGACTTATCCACTGAGCTGTGAGCACTGTCTCCACCTCATAAAAACAGCCTGAAACACTTGCTGTTTACATGCATTCCTTAGAGAAACATACTTGGAGAGAGAAGTCAGCTCCTTCCTCTCCTTCCAAATTTGGTTATAGAGTGAAAGACATGATCAAGACTAAAATTTATAAATTGACCATAATAGGTTATTAACAAGGATCAAATTAGTAAATCTGCTAATTATGGCCATCTTGTTGGCCAGCAGCTCCTGTGGAACGTGTTGTCTGGGCTCTGGAGCTATTACACAGCCGACTGAAACCAGTAAGAGAGCATCTAACTACTCCTCATTTACAGTTGTAATCAGACTTTGTCTTTTTGTCCCTCTTCTTTTAATTTTAGCTTCTTCCTTAGAGAGAAACCTATGCAGGTTTTGCTGTTGACCAAATGCAGACACATTACTAAATTGATTTTTACCTTTTGCCTTGCATTATACATCCTAGAAAAAACTAGCAGGGACGTTGAGATAATACTTCATCTGGTGATGTGGAATCAGGTATGGGTTAGTCCTCATTATAAACAAACAGAAGGGTCAAAAAAAAAAAAAAAAAGAATGAATGCTCTTTGTGGAAAGGTTATTCAAGGCACAAAAAGTAGTCAGTTTCTCTGTTTCCAAACTCAACCAAGCAAATCAAATGCAACATCAATTGGATTTTCTCTTTTTATTAGTTGAGTGCTATTGAATTTATAGTCATTTCTCTGATAAGCACTTGATCGTTCTGTAATAATTTCACTCATTCACTTATTTAGTCTTTAATAAATATTTATTGAACACCTTCTACTTACTTGGGACTTTACTAGTCACTTGAAATGCATGAAATTCTCTTCTTAGCAATATGTCTTCTCTCCACGAAACCAGACCTCTGGGTCAGCTTTCCAAGAGCATTAAGAAGCAAGACCATTTTCAGGAAGATAGATGGCTACATCTGGATTTACAATCTGGGCCAGAGAATACAGATAGCAAGTCTACTGGATTGGTATGACCAAGACAGATGCAGCCCCTCTCCTGCAGAACAGTCTAGCTAACAAAATAGGCCACAAGTAATTCTAGTCCAGTGTAATGAGTATTATGCTAGGGGAAGCACAAGGTGCATGATAACACGTTTTAGGGAAATCTGACCTAGTCTAGGGCCTCGGGAAAGGCCTCTTGGAAAAACTGATATTTAAGCTGAGATTTCCAAGAAGGGTAGGAGTGCAAGGTAAGGGATTGCCTGATATAATAGTGATTGCATATATATATGTATATTGTGTATATATATTGCATATATATATATATATATACACACACACACACTTTTTTTGAGCAGAGGTGGGGAATATATGTTCAGTGATAGTGATATTGTCATTGGGAAGGATGTTTAAGGATGTTCACAGACCTGAAGGTGAGAGGGTACATGGCATATTCATTGGATTGAATGGAAGAAGAGAAATATGACTGGATCATACAGTTTTAGAGAATGAGTACCTTTCCCCTGTCCCCAACAGGAGGCAGCTTCTTGGGGACAAAAAAGTTCCTATTTTGCATTTTATATGTAAACTGTGAAAAATACATTGAGGAAGCTTTTTAGTGAATGTCCAAATGACTCAAGGCTATTCTGTGTGGTTTTTTAAAGAAGTTGAATTATGGAAGGATGGTGCTGTAAGAAATTTCAAATGAGAATGATGGAGGGAAGCCTGTTACTCTCTGGCTTCTTCTACCAACCTGCCTTCTCCCTGCAAATCCATATCTCTGGGTCAGTCTCCCAAGGGCTGGAGTAACCAGCACCATTTTCAGGGAGATAGATGGCTACATCTGGGTTTATTGCCTGCACCAACAGTACACAGATAGTATGTCTGTTGGATTGCGCTGGCCAACCTCCACAGTGTGAGGCAGCATCAATGGCTCCAGTGGGATACCTACAGGCATATATATCGATCGTAAATAATGTCTTAATGTCCTATAGTAGGTCATAAATCAAAGAGATTTCAAAATATCTTTCTCTCTGGTTTGTTCCAATGGGCTGCATTCTGGCTTGGAACTTTTCTTTTTAGGGTTAGAGCATGACCTGGCCCTCTTGCCCACTGCAGTTCAAATCCTTTTCTTAACCTCTGCTTCCACAGGGCTGGAGAGCTTATTATAACCATCTCTGTCTCTGTGCACACATCACTGGAATAACCAGAGTTGCAGAGCCTTCATATTTTGCCCCGTCAATACTTCGTAAATACCCTGGTGGCTATTTGATGGGCTGCACTATTGTTTGCAAGTAAACTATTTTCCTCACTTTTAACATTAAGTATTACACAGATTTACAGAGTTAGAAAGAGCCTTATAGTTTATTAAATTTATCCCCTTCTTTGATCAACTGAAGCAGGAAAGAGAAAATGATTTGCTCCAGCATATCCAGGCCTTTAAGAAGGAGTGACCCACCTGATTGGAGTTTGGAAGAAGGAACTAGTTATGCTTGGTTTAGTCCCTACTGAGTGGGTGGGTGTATTCTAGCTGGCTCTCTCATCATGGAGTGGGCTTCCTGGGATGAGCTGTGCCTCTGCAGGAGATGAGGAGGGGGCCTGAGGTTATCCATCTACCTGTGATTTGATGGGTAGGTTTAATTTCAGGATGAAATTCCAACTCATGTCCTTCAATCCAGCCTTTTATAAAGTTGATGTTTGATCCCCATCTGTCTAATTCCTGGGTCTATCTCTTACTGGTTCCAAAATCAGAAGGGAAAGAGGAACATTATTCCCTGGATACTCCTAAAACTCTACAAAGCGACTCTCTTTAACATTGGTGATCACATTAACATGCTGATCTTTATAACCTATCATTGCCGTGGCTTCAGCCACTGTTCCTACCCCTGTCCCTGACTCCAGCCCCACCACCACACTATCAGAGTGAGAGTTGCAATAGAGGCAGATCCCTTTCCGGAGAGATTTAATGACTTTCCAGAAGTTCTTTTGCATTCCTGATTGTCTAGAGTTCCTGACATTTTACCATTGGTGATTCGTTATTTACATATCCTACATTTGTTTTCAGAAGGACTTTTCTTTTCTTTCTTTTCTTCTTTTTTTTTTTGAGACAGAGTCTTGCTCTGTCATCCACGCTGGAATGCAGTGGCATGATCTCGGCTCACTGCAACCTCTGCCTCCCAGGTTCAAGCAATTCTCTGCTTCAGCCTCCTGAGTAGCTGGGATTGCAGGCACCCACCACCATGCCCAGCTAATTTTTTGTTTAGTAGAGACAGGGTTTCACCATGTTGGCCAGGCTGGTCTCGAACTCCTGATGCCATGATCCACCCGCCTTGGCCTCCCAAGGTGCTGGGATTACAGTCATGAGCCACTGTGTTCACCCAGACTTTTCTTGATGCATATATTTTATCTGGCATCTTCATGTAGAATATTAGAGACGAAGAAGGATGGGTTTGGATTCAGATAGAAAAGATTTCAAATGTGATTCTCAGGTTCCTCACCTGAAAAATGGGTATGTGTCAACCAAAATAGGTCAGGCTATACTACAACAAAAAGCAAATCTATCATCTCTCTGGCTTAACACAACAAAGATTTATTTTTAATTCACACGAAGTTTGCAATTATCCTCTATGTAAAATTATTTTGCAGCAATACCATTTGGAAAAGTAGTCCCCTAAGTCATTATGGCAGAGGAAGGGGGAACTGTAGATTTGAGCACTGACAATTAAACACAAAAGTGAGACACGTCACTTCTGCTCACCTTTCTTTGTCCATAACTAGTAACATGGCTGTGCCTCACTGCAAGGGAATGAGAAATTTTAGGCCTTTCTGTACAGAAGCTAGAGGACAACCAGATATTGGTGAAAATTAAGAATGCCACAGAAGAATAATTATATTTGTCCTATAAGATTGTTGTGGGAGTTAAATGGGATAATGTATGTATAATTGATGACACCTGGTGAGTGTCCTGTAACCTTTACCTAAATTTATGTAGCAGGGAAAGGTAGCAGCAGAGACTGCAAAGCCACACTGGAAGTTTTGGGAATCCAGAAAGGGTTGCATAAGTGACCTGGGTGCTCATGCATTTCACAGAAGGTAGGAAAGAGGCACATTGTCTTCACTTTATTCTTCTTCTCAGCCCCAGTTACCCCTCTTGGGCAATACAACACATTATGCTACGTGCACAAGCTGACCAAACCTCATTAGATGGTGAGGGACAGAGAGGACAGTGAAATCTATGAATATGTTCTCCGTGTTTAGCACCATTCATATTACATCACATCTATTTTCTTACCTAATCTTAACAGTGCTGTAAAAGAGGTTATATTTACCTTTGTTTTGCAGGTGAGGAAGCCACCTCTTACCTGCAAGGTAATGGGAATGTTAAGTTACCTTCTCATGTTCTGACAAGGGAGAGCTAATAAGTGTTGGAGCTGGGTTTCAATCCAGGCATCTCAGACTCCAAGGCTTTTAATTTTCCCACCATCCCAGGCTAGGCTGCCTCTCTCCACTCTGCCATCCTTAGCATAGCGCCTGGCACACACCAGTATGTGCTTGTGAAAGAAAGGTTACACAGTCAAACTCGGCCAACCTCAGTTCTGGAAGAAGCAAACTTTTTAGTTGTGCCCAGGACCATCCTGACAAGAGATGGCCATGGTTGTGTTTGGTTCAATGAGAAAACCTGACTTAATCATAGAACTCATTAACCAGAGGTTTTACATGTATGCTAATAATTACTCTTCTCAAGTTGGAAAACAGGGACTCTGAGAAGAAATGTGCAAAAACCTGGAATAAAACTTAGAACCCTTCATTCAATATATGCAGTTACTTTTGCCAAAGCTTTTCATTCCACAGCTTCTTTATGGGACAAACGGAGCTCAAAGTCAGCTTTATCTGATTACCATCCCTTTCCCCAATGACTTATTTTACCTTTGGCACTGGCGATATTTGTGGCTCTCTCCTTCCTGGTTCTTTTTTTTTTTTTGAGACAGAGTCTTGCTCTGTAGCCCAGGCTGGAGTACAGTGGTGCCATCTTGGCTCACTGCAAGCTCCCCCTCCCCGGTTCACGCCATTCTCCTGCCTCAGCCTCCCGAGTAGCTGGAACTACAGGCGCCCGCCACCACACCCAGCTAATTTTTTGTATTTTTAGTAGAGATGGGGTTTCACCATGTTAGCCAAGATGGTCTCGATCTCTTGACCTTGTGATCCGCCCGCCTCAGCCTCCCAAAGTGCTGGGATTACAGGCGTGAGCCACCGCTCCCGGCTCCTTCTCAGTTTTTAGGTCTCAGTTTAAATGTCATTTTTGCAGAAAGGCCTTTTCTGACCCCCTTTTAAGATGGGTCTCCTTTATTCCTTCTCAGAGGCTGAAAAACATAACAGGTTATATAGTCAGGCTGGCCTGCATTTGGGCCCACTCCTGACATTGCTAGCTTTGAGACCTTTGTCAATTATTTAAATTTTTCTGTTCCTTAATTTCTTCATCTGTAAAATGGAGAAGGCAGTAGCACATATTTCTTAAAATTGTAGGGGTATTCCTGTGAATTCACTTGGGGAAAAAAAAAGAAAAAAAAAGGATTGTAGGTTTGGTGAGTGTGATGGTTAACACTAAGTGTCAACTTGATTGGATTGAAGGATGCAAAGTATCAATCCTTGGTGTGTCTGTGTGGGTGTTGCCAAAGGAGATTAACATTTGAGTCAGTGGGCTGGGAATGGCAGACCCACCCTCAATCTGGATGGGCACCATCTAATCAGCTGCCAGCAGGGCCAGGATATAAAGCAGGCAGAAAAACGTGAAAACGCTAGACTGGCTTAGCCTCCCAGCCTACATCTTTCTCTTGTGCTGGTTGCTTCCTGACCTCAAACATCAGACTCCAGGTTCTTCAGCTTTGGGACACGGACTGGCTTCCTTGCTCCTCAGCTTGCAGACAGCCTATTGTGGAACCTTGTGATGTGTGAGTTAATACTACTTAATAAACTCCTATATATATATATATCTCCTATTACTTCTGTCCCTCTAGAGAACCCTGACTAGTACAGTGAGGATTAAATGAGTTGATACAAACTTCTTAAAACATTTGGTGGTTCATGGATCATTCAATAAATGTTAGCTATTATTATTAACAAAATACTATGTTTATTTCCATCCCAATGTTTATCATAAGCTATTAGTTTATTTGTTTAGTTATTTAAGTGCCCTGAAGCAGAGACTTTATCTTATTTATCATTGCATCTTCAGTATCTGGTACAACACCTGGCTCATATGTACTGAATAAATGTTTCTAGAATGAATAAGTGAATAACATGCTGGAAACCATGTGAAGGATGGCCACAAAGATGATTTAGATGTTGTCCCTGCCCTTTAGGAACTTACAGATTAGTGAGGAGATAAGTAAAGAAATAACTCAATACTGAGCTGAATGTAATTGGTGTTTGCGATGGTGAATTTTGGATGTCAACTTGACTAGATTAAGGGATACCTATATAGCTGGTAAAGCATTATTTCTGGGTGTGTCTCTAAGAGTGTTTCTGGAGTAAATTGGCATGTGAGTTTTTGGACTAAATGGAAAAGATCTGCTCTCAATGTGAGTGGATACCATTCAATCAACTAGGGGATCAGATAGAACAAAAAGACAGAGGGACAGTGAATTAATTCTTTCTCCCTCTTGGTGCTGGGACAACCTTCTTCTCCTGTACTTGGATATCAGAACTCCAGGTTCTCTGACTTTTGGACTCTGGGACCTGCATTCCTGGTTCTCCTAAGTACTCAGTCCCCTTTGTCCTCAGACTAAGAATTACATCATTAGCTTCCCTGACTCTGATACTTTTGGACTTGGATTGAGACACACTCCCAACATGCCTGAGTCTCTAGCTGTCATGGCCTGTCAGCTTCCATAATCATGTCAGCCAATTCTCCTAGTAAATCTTTTATTTCTATTTATCTATCTGGCAGGGCCCAATGGCTCACACCTGTAATCCCAGCACTTTGGGAGGCTGAGGCAGGTGGATCATCTGAGGTCAGGAGTTCGAGACCAACCTGGCCAACATGGTGAAACCCCATCTCTTCTAAAATACAAAAATAAGCTGAGCGTGGTGGTGCACACCTGTAGTCCCAGCTACTTGGGAGGCTGAGGCAGGAGGATCACTTGAACCTGGGAGACGGAGACTGTAGTGAGCTGAGATCATGCCAGTGCACTCCAGCCTGGGTGACAGAGAGAGACTTTGTCTCAAAAAATAAAATAAAATAAAAATCTATCTATCTATCTATCTATCTATCTTATGGATCTTATTGGTTTTATCTCTCTGGAGAACCCTGACTAATACAGGTTGTATACCTTATCTGAAATGCTCTGGACCAGAAGTATTTTGAATTTTGAACTTTTTTGGATTTTGAAATATTTGCATATACATAATGAGATATCTTGAAGATGAGACCCTTAAGTCCAAACACAAAATTAATTTATGTTTCATAAACACCTTATTTTAACTATTTTGTACATGTGACCAAGTTTTGACTCTCTTTTGACTACAACCCATCATGAGGTCAGGTGTGGAATTTTCCACTTGTGGAGTCATGTTGCACTCACAAAGTTTCAGATTTTGGAGCATTTTGGGTTTTCAGATGAGAGTTGCTCAACCTGTACAGTGTTTTTAAACAGTGAAACACAAAGTGTGAGGATGGTGGGTCAGCAGATGGAGGAAGCCAGTCTGTTGGCATGTCTATGAATGCTCCCGAGAGGTCTTTATCATGGAAACTGGTATAATTCACATTTTAATGGCATTTCCAGTTTATATATCCAGAACAGATAGATGAATTAAAAGCAGATCAGCTGCTTTTAAAATAGAATTCGTTGTAAGTTTTCCTAGTCTTTTTTCCACTTAGAAAGATTACAAATAGGTGCATCTTGTGGCTCTGATCACACATATCCAGGAAAAACATTCAGTTCCACTTTACTCTGGCTAGGAAGAGCCTATCTCTCCACTCAAGGGTAGCTGCATTGGGATTTTTTCCTTGTCCACAGTCTAATATCCATGAGGCTCTCTGCTTTCTTTATGTGATGGAGCTCTTGAGCCATTTTAATCTGAATGTTCACGTTAGCCTCCAAAATTATGAATAAGAAATACATTTAGGGGTCTGTTTTGGAAACAAACAACAATAACACAACCTGTCTATATTTTCTGAACTTCCTCAGCTGGTTGTTTTTCAAAACATGGGGCTTCACATTATGCCTAATCCCAAATTGCCAGAATGGTTAAAAATAGCAGACATATTTAAAGGTTGCTATACTTGAGAAACTCTTAGGGGGTTCCAAATTCTTTATATGTCTGGGAAGCAGCCCCATACATAGAAAACGATAGGATGTCTGTGTCTTTCTCTGCATCCTGCTGTCTGTGCATCTGGGAGCAGCTCTGGGATGGTGTTGCCAGACAAGAGAAGGCACTGTTTGTACCTGCAGTTGGCAGGTAAAGGTGGAGACACCCAGTGAGGCTGATGCCATTTGTCCTTTGGTTCTTACTTTACTCTGTTGCCTTGGCAACTGCCATGGAAGGAGAAACTTAGGGAACATAGAAAGCTTAGAATGCTCTCATCAAGATTGTTCATGGTTCTCTGGCTAAGGGCCCTCTTTTAAAAGAGTGGCTTCATTTTTCTTCACAATCGTGTGGTAATTTCCTACTCTGTCCCAAGGCAAAAATCATCTTTTTTTCTTTCTTTTCCTTTTTTTTGCGGCAGGTGGGGCAGAACTTCCATCCTGCTGAGAGTTCTCCAGAGGGAGCATGTACCCCAGGGAGTCTCTGAAATCACAAGCATTTAGAGGAAAATTGAAGCTCTGTGGAATTTCAATCTGCCTTCCTTAAAAAGGCACATAGTTTTAAATCATTGCTCCATTAAGTCTTTTGTATTCCCCAGTTAGTTAGTACTTTCTGTGTTTCCTTTTTCCTTTCTTTCTTTTTTTTTTTTCCTTTAGCTTTTCTGCTATTCTGTTATAACTCTCTTCTCATGTGTCCCACGACTCCCAAGGAGATGACAGAGTTTCCTACTTTAACTCTGTAGAGATTATACTCGGTCCGGCAGGTGTGGCCCAGTGGTTGCAGGGAGTGCCACCAAAGGGACGTGAAGAGCGCCTTCACTGCCCAGGACCCTTGTCTGGAAGACATTTCCTTCCTAGAGCAAGTCCCTACAATCATAGAGCAGTTACACAAGAATTCCGAGCCCCTGACTTCTGTATCTGTGCTGTTTATATTGAGGTGACCTGAAAGTATTTCCTGCCAAAGTGAAAATTCCAGGATGAGAAGGGGTTCTAGAACTCTGCAAGAGGGAGGAAGAGTTCAGGCTCCAGTGTCATGTTCTTCCAGGATTCTAGGTAAAGACAGGTGACTGGCAGAGATCATTGAATCTGAGAGGAATGCTTGGTCTTTGTAGGCAGTTTTGCTAAACATACAGGAGGCACTCTAGGGGATATTTAGTAAAATTAATTTATTTTACAATATGAGGAAACTAAATCCTAGAGCATGGAAAAGCTTAACCAAAGTCATGTAACCAAATTACATATCCAAGACTAAGCTAGATTTCCTAAGACTCCAGCCAGTGTTTATACTGAATATTAATGTATTTTTCTGGAAGATCATTGTATGGACATTATAGGACTGTTTTGGTAGTTTCAGTACCATTAAACATTCTTGATTAAAGAAAAAGAACTGGCCAGATGCAGTGGCTCATGCCTGTAATCCCAGCACTTTGGGAGGCTGAGGCAGGTGGATCACTTGAGGTTAAGAGTTCAAGACCAGCCTGGCCAACATGGTGAAACCCTGTCTCTACTATAAATACAAACATTAGTGGGGTGTGGTAACAGGCACCTGTAATCCCGGCTACTTGGGAGGCTGAGGCAGGAGAGTTGCTTGAACCCAGGAGGTTGAGGTGGCAGTGAGCTGGGATCGTGCATTGCACTCCAGCTTGGGCAACAGAGTGAGACTCCATCTCAGAAAAAACAAAAAACAAAAAACAAAAAAACAAAAAAGAAAAAGAAAAAAAAAGTACAATGTCACTGGAAGAGGACAATGTACTGAGTAATAATTTGTGTGAACCTTATTCTCTGTGGAACAATGTTCACTCATTCGTTTTTGTCACCAAATATTTAATAAACACCATAAAGTGTACAAGGAACTGGGAGAGAGAGATGAACAAGATAATGGCTCAGTATTTCAGAAGCTTATGAAAGTTTTGTACCGGAGATATTATTGGAGAAGCATATTTAAAAAGGAGCTCCAAGTAGAGTTAGAACACAAGCTTCTTTACATGCAATGGCACATAAAGCTAGATGGCAGTGGTTTTGTGTTTCTTTATTAATAAGTTTATAAGCCTGGTTTAAGTGGGCATACCAGACATAACCTAGCATAACTTCTGCAAGGCTTTTTAACTCATCCTTCAGAGACTCCTCATCAATAAGTTGGAAAACAAAATTTAGGCCAAATAATTATGAGGTGGGCAAAGAGTAAATTTTAAGATTAAGTTGATCATTGTCTATCAATGTAAATTTAATAAGCATTAATTTCACAGAAAAATAAAATAGGAGGGATCAGCGGACTATACTCCCTGTATAGCAAACTATACTTGCTGATGGCCAAATTTATCCCTCACTTATTTTTGTAGATAAAGTTTTATTGGAACACTGCCATGGACATTTGTTTACATATTGTCTATGACTACTTTTGCACTATAATGGTGGAGTTGAATAATTTTGACAGAGACTATAAGGCCTGTAGAGTCTAAAATATTTACTATCAGGCCCTTTCCAGAAAAAGTTGTCCAACCCTTGGAATATTGCTTGATGAAAAAGTTCACAGTGCAGTCCAGTTTGTGTGAGATGGGTTGCTGACTTATTGTTCCAGTAAAAATAGTTAGTGGATTGGAAGAATATCCCCAGCAAATGAATAAAATTCAGTAGAGACAGGGGCAGAGTATTAAATCTAGGAGAAAAAAAGTAACTGTATAAATGAGTATTAGAAGGACTAATTTTGTATAACTGAGAAAAGATGGAGTAGTTATTAAAGAAAGCTAGCCAGTTTACCCTGGGGCAGCACTGTAAAGCAGGATAGTTCTATAGATAAGCAGGAGCTATCAATTACAATAATTGGTTAACATTTATTGGGATCTTACTTGTATGTGGTGATATTTTGAGTGCTTTACATATGTTATCTCAGCTAATCCTAACAAAAATGTGATTGATTACAAGGCACATTTTAGACAGGAAGATACTAAGGCTGGGATAAAGGAAGTGCCCAAGGTCACACAGCAACTAGGATGTAGGTCCAAGACTTGAAGTTGGCCAGGATAATTCCAGAAGTCAAATTTTTAACCAGTATGCAATATTGCTGCTCTATAATAAATCCCTATTTATTAAGCAGGCATGACCTAATGAGAAGAATGGTAAGTATACAATATGAGAAAAGAAGGTAATTAATCCAACAATAGAGGCAAATTGCATAGGATAGCCTAAATATCTTTAGGAATTATTCCAACTTGCTAAACTCTTACAACTAAGAAAACTTGATGTTTTGAATTTTGGTGGAAAGGAAAAAAAATCTAATTAGTTAGTGAAATTCTCAACTTATTCAACAAGGTGATAGTCCTGATAGAATAAGCGAATGGAACCCATCTGTTTTCTGCAAATCTTCAGGGCCACAGGGAATATTCGTTATTGAAGCACTTATCCATGTCTGCCACTCTTTCCCTAAGTAGAAAATGGTGTGGGGTTCATTCGGATAGTATTCAGGTTGAGGGAAATGAGTCTCTGTCTCTGTCTTAGGTCAGGTTCCTTGGGAAGCAGACTCTGAGATGGAGATGTGCATGCAGCAGACTTATTGGGAAGTGCTGTCAAGTTCAATATCTGTAAGAGAGTGAGGAAGAAAGAAGGCAAACGGAGAAGCTGAACTACCGTGAGACCCCAGCCTATCTCAGAGGGAGTATGCACTGGAATAACTTTTCAGAGTGGTCCTAAATCAAGGCAAGGAGGCTGGGCCTATGTACAACCACACTAAACAGACATTAGATATGTGCTCTTTCCAGGGATGGGCATAACTTTTTTTTTTTTTTTTTTTTTTTTTTTGAGACAGTTTTGCTCTGTCACCCAGGCTGGAGTGCAATGGTGCGATCTCGGCTCACTGCAACCTCTGTCCCCTGGGTTCAAATGATTCTCCCGCCTCAGCCTCCTGAGTAGTTGGGATTACAGGCATGCACCACCACACCTGGCTAATTGTTATATTTTTGGTAGAGATGAGGTTTCACCATGTTGTTTGGCCAGGCTGGTCTCGAACTCCTGACCTCAGGTGATCCGGAGGGGCATAATTTTGGCCAAGGACAACTCCCAAAGAGGGGCTCAGCTATGCATCATAAGCAGGCATCTCTCCTTGAGCCTGGGGCAGTCAGCTTTCTTCCTGAGGAGGATCTGAGAGGCACATCACTATCCACCACAGTATCTTATCCATTTTATTTTCTCCCTCAAACCCTGGGTTGAAAACTTCAGGGAGACATCAATGAAGAGTTCATAAAAATCACCTCATAAGTACTCTATTCTGAAGTTCCACTTACGTAAAAGAGCATAATATCTTAGGATTTTGCAGCCCTATGAGATGCTTGTGGCCTCCCATGGCTTTCCATTTTTAATCCTATTCTTCTGTCTCTCACCTTTGGTGTATGGGCATAGTATGTCAAACAAATGATTGAGGGTCTGGGTATGGTGGCTCATGTCTATAATCCCAGTTTTTTGGGAGGCTGAGGTGGGAAGATCGCTTGAGGCCAGGAATTCAAGACCAGCCTGGGCAACATGGCAAAACTCTATCTCTATAAAAAATACAAAAATTATTTGGGCATAGTGGTGCACGTCTGTAGTCTTAGCTACTCTGGAGGCTCAGGTGGGAAGATTGCTTGAGCCCACGAGTTTGAGGCTGCTGTGAGCGGTGATTACACCACTGCACTCCAGTCTGGGTGACAGAGTGAGCGCTTGTGTCAAAAAAAAAAAAAGAGGGACATGATGGGGTGAGATGATTTCAAGGTGTTGCATGTTCTGGAAAGTTCCTGTGTTAGGTGTGAAATTGAAGTCAATCTCCAAAGGCCCATTACCCTCATAAGACTTGGATTTAAGATTTCAGGAATGCATTTTACATTGAAATGGCCTAGTTGCCATCTCTACCTGGGAGGATTCAGTGTGGGAATGTAAGGGCTTGGGAGACTGGTTGGGGGAAGTAAATTAAATAGATTTTCAAGATTTCTTAATCTCAGAATTTATCTTGAGGCTAAAATCTTGAACGTAGTTAAAAAAAATCAACGATCTTATCTGAATTTTCCCCTTCATAGTTACCTCAATCAGTTTGACATCTACTGAGTCTGACCCACTGGAACATATAGCATGCTTTCATTGGGTAGATCATCAGATCTGCAAGGTTAATGCATCTAACCTGCCATGGCATGCATGCTGGGAAGAGCATTCATTTACAAAAAGTTCGTGACAGAGAATAGTCTGTCACAGACTTTGTTTGGACAATGAAAGGATAGTATCTATGAATACAGTCATACATTACTTAATGATGAGGATATGGTCTGAGACAGGTGTCATTGTGCCAACATCATAGAATGTACTTACACTAACCTAGATGGTATACCTACCACACCTAAGCTATATGGTGTAGCCTGTTACTCCTAGGCTATAAACCTGTACATCATGTAACTGTACTGAATACTGTAGGCAATTGTAACACAGTGATAAGTATTTGTGTATCTAAACCTATCTAAACACAGAAAAGGAACAGTAAAAATATGGTATAAAAGATAAAAATGGTACACCTGCAGAGGGCAGTTACCTTAAATGGAGCCTGCAGGGCTGGAAGTTGCTCTGGGTGAGTCAGTGGTGAGTGAGTATGAAGGCCTAGGATATTACTGCACGCTACTGTAGACTTTATATACACTGTATGCTTAGGCAACACTAAATTTATATAAAAAATTTTTTCTTCACTAATAAATTAAGCCCAGTTTACTGTAACTTTTTAACTTTGTAATTTTTTTAATTTTAAAAACTTTTGGCTTTTGTAATATCACTTAGCTTAAAACATAAATACAATGTACAAAAATTTTTCTATAAAAATATTTTCTTTCTTTATATCCTTATTCTATAAGCTTTTTCTATTTAAAAAATTTTTTTATTTCTATTTTTTACTTTATAAAGTTTTTTTTTCAAAACTAAGACACAAACACACACATTAGCCTAGGTCCCCACAGGGTCAGAATCATTAATATCAGTGTCTTCCACCTCCACAACTTGTTCTACTGGAAGACCTTCAGGGGCAATAACATACATGGGGCGGTCCTCTCCTACGTTAACAATGCCTTCTTCTGGAATACCTCCTGAAGGACATGCCTGAGGCTGTTTTACAGTCAATTAGTTAACTTTTTTATAAGTAGAAGGAGCACACTCTAAAATAACAACAAGAAGTATAGTATAGTAAATATGTAAACGAGTAACTTTTTTTTATTGAAGTATATTTTATTTAGGTCAATAAAAGACAAAGGGATTATATGCACCTTGTAGTATATGTTTCATACAGTTGTGAAATAACCCCAGTAACATGTTTATTATTGTTATCAGGTATTATGAACTGTGCACAATTGTATGTACCATTTATACATTTATACATTTATGGCACTGGCAGCACGGTAGTTCTGTTTACACCAGCATTGCCACAAACTCCTGAGTAATGCATTACACTACAATGTTAGGACCACTATGATTTCACTAGGTGATAGCATTTTTTCTGTTCAGTTATAATCTTATGGGACCACCATCATAAATGCATTGTTGACTGAAACATCATTATGTGGCACATGACTGTACTCAGACCATCTCAAGGGAGGGTTGCAGGAGCTATTTAAAAGGGTTCACTGATAAGGCAAAACAGATTAGGGGCAGGAAGTATTGAATCCAATTATAACGGAGCTAGAATAGAGTGATAGGCAGAGGAAATTGGCTAGAATTTTGAAATCAACCTTCAATTTTCCCAGAAAAAGAGGCTTAATATTAGCTATTTAACATTATATTTAGTATCAACTATTTTCTTCTTGCTATGCTAGGCAATTTTACATACATGAGCTCAGTTAACTATCAGCAAATTTTCAAGTTTGGTGCCATTTACCTTATTTATATACGAGGAGACTAAGACTCACAAGAGTTTTGAGTGATTTGTCTGAGTAAAGCCTGGATTTCTGGTAAGTCTGTTTATTAACTGAGCAAAAGATTGTTTTGAGCTCAGTTCTAGAAGGCCACAGACATATCCAAGGATAAATAAAACATATGCCTAAGAGGTTTATTTATGATTACTGTGACTTTAGTTGCCCATTAAAGTCTCAATCATTGCTTCTGGCTAAATAAGTAGAAATTTTACTTTATTAGTTCACTCATTTTAAAGAGCATTTTTAATTCACACAGAGGTCCTGGGAAAAGACTAAGGTCAAATGTGGCAAAATGGTCCAAAGGATCTAAGATTAACAACAG
Source organism: Pan troglodytes (assembly GCF_028858775.2). Classification (NCBI taxonomy): domain Eukaryota; kingdom Metazoa; phylum Chordata; class Mammalia; order Primates; family Hominidae; genus Pan; species Pan troglodytes. Next base: position 84,641,692 of record NC_072398.2, read on the forward strand.
ATTATGACTATTCACAGATAAGTGACACTGAGTAGAATTATTTTCTCATGGTCATTGTAATGAAAAGGAGTTGATCTGGGGGTGGCCAACACAGGTTTAGGACCTTTCCATTGTTCACATGTGATAGAAAGTCATAGAAAAATGGTAGCCTACATCTGAACTAATTCCAATTATCTACAAAGCTGTCCATTTCCTTGAAGTTCTGGGTTCTATTTGTCTTAATCTGAGCGGTTTTTTCTCCCCTGCCCCCTATATGGGAAGGGACTTCACTACATATGAAGTCAAGAGTAATGGGTTCTAGCCCAGTTCTCTAGTTTATTACCATGGTGAATATTGGCAAGCTATATAACTTCCATAAGTTTTAGTTTTCTTATCTTGTAATATTGACCTTATTGACATCCCTGGTTATTGCAACCCCCGAATGACAAAGTAGGTAAAAATTCATTGAAAGCTTAAACTGCTATGCAAATACAAAAAAGAAATGTAGTTAAAGTGTCTTCAACTTTGTGGAACTTACAATGCTGCTTTGTGCATACTGAGATTCTGAAAATATTACATTCACTTTTGCTTAATAATTAGCTCCAATTCTTGTCAAGTTTTATAAAATGAAACCTGTAAAATTGCCAGTGTCCAGAAATAAAGCGCTCTTGGAAGAGGTTTCACTTATTCAAGTAAAAGATATTTTATATCTCATAAAAAGTAGGGGCATGAATCAATCTTTATATGATCTCATTGTGAACCGGGGACAGTATGGCCGAGCCTTTGCACAGTTGTGCCGCATGACATGAAGGCACAACTCCAACTCCAGGAGCTTTGAAGAATAACATCAATTTTTACTAATCATTTTCTTGAAAGTGGTTAACCCAAGATTTTATTCAATGTAGCAAACAGGAAGTATCCCAGAAAAAAATGTACCAAACAGGAAGTATCCCAGAAAACCTCTCTAGATATTATTTTTTCTCTCCAAAGCTCCATACTCATGACAGTAATTGAAAATCCCTGTATTAGTTTGTTTTCACACTGCTGATAAAGATATACCTGAGAGTGGGCAATTTACAAAAGAAAGAGGTTTGATTGAACTTACAGTTCCACGTGGCTGGGGAGGCCTCACAATCATAGTGGAAAGCAAGGAAGAGCAAGTCACATCTTACATGAACGGCAGCAGGCAAAGAGAGAGAGCTTGTGCAGGGGAATTCCTCTCACTATCATGAGATCAGCATAGGAAAGACTTACCCCATGGTTCAATTACCATATCAATCCCTCTTGCTATTTTTTGTCATTCTAACTTCTCTCCCACTACCCTGCTCTCCCACCTACTTCCTCCTGTGATACTGTCCTATGTTGTTCACGGGAAGTGGCTCCTCAGATTTCTCTCTCCTGCTGCTCACTGACATCACACTGTTTTTTTTTAATTTTTATTTTATTTTATTTTTTTTTGAGACAGAGTCTTGCTCTTTCACCCAGGCTGGAGTGCAGTGATGTGATCTTGGCTCACTGCAACCTCTGCCTCTGGGGTTCAAGTGATTCTCCTGCCTCAACCTCCCAAGTAGCTGGGATTACAGGCATGTGCCACCACACCTGGCTGACTTTTATATTTTTAGTAGAGGTGGGGTTTAACCCTGTTGGCCAGGCTGGTCTCAAACTCCTAACCTCAGGTGATCTGCCTGCCTCGGCCTCCCAAAGTGCTGGGATTACAGGCATGAGCCACTGTGCCCGACCAGATCTCACTGTTCTTTTTTAGTGCCATGCTTTGTGGTCCTCCCTTGCTTGACAAAGAAATGCATATTTTCTGTTGTCCTACTTTTCTTGTGAATAATTCTCATGGAACATTTCTAGAGGATAATATTCTTTACCCCATTATGTATGTAACCAGTAGCTCCTTGGTGAGTTTGACATCAAAACCATGTGTAGATTTGGGAGTTGGAAACATTCTATCCCTCTTCCATCCCTCTTTCTGCTCAATACCTCATTTTGGTCCTCAGAGGAGAAGAAATTTCAATAGTTTATCACTTCAAAACTTGGGTTCTATTTAACTGGAGTCAGAAATTAGCCACCATGGATGCCATTGACCTATGGAAAATCAGCTTCCGAAGTCCAAATATCTGAGTTACAAATACACTTTTGTGAGATGATTCATGTGTAAGCTGTGGACTGCATGCCTGAATAAATGGGGGCATCCAATCTCACTTTTTTTTTTCCCTGAGAATGTGACCAGTGCACACATTCCCAAGTGTTTATTATAATGGCTCTGCAGGTAAGAATAGACCCAGCTTATATGTATTTTACCCTGAGTTTCCTTTCTTAACTCTGATTCTTTCCATCTGAAGATTGCATATCAGAATGAAAGTGGGTGAGAGTAATATTATTGGGCTACCTTTGTATCCACTTTATTATTTTTTTTAAGTAAGTGATCTGCAAATGGCCATGCTTTATTTTTAGTAACAGACTACTTTCAGGAAACTTCATAATCAATCACGGTTTACCTGAGTTCTGTGACATTATGGTTGAGAACTGCCAGTTTTGGGGTGTGAGTGTAAATTTTTCCTTAATTTCTCTTCCCTCTTTACCATCCATAGTCATGCTGGCTAGGGAACTGAGAGCAATTACAACCTTCCCGACGTTTGTATGGATTTCAGCCATCTATATTTCTCTGCGAAGGGTAAATGGAATAAAAGTGTGCATTGCAGAGGCAGTTAAGTGAGCCAGATATAGCAAACTAAGGCAGATAACGATATGGCCTCAGGCCTAACATGGCTGAAGTCATTCCTTCCTGACAAGAGTAACGGCTCTTTTGCCCTTAAGGCCCTCAGTTCCACAGGGCTCTGGGCTGTCATCCTCCTCTCCACAGAACACGTGAGGTCATTAAGAGAAATGCTGATGCCATGCTAGAGGCCATGATCTTCCCTGCCACCAGGTTGCAGCTGACACATGGATGACATTTCTTTGGTGTCAAATCCAGGCAGAGCGTTGTCCTACCTGTCCCAATATCTGTTGGAAATCAGCTCTTGGAAGGAATTTAATTGGTTCTACCTCAACTCAGATAAGACCGAGAGGCAAGGATAAAGTTACCACACAAGGACAATCCTGGATTCCAAATAAACCTGGAAGTTCCCTGTATACAAAGGACCCTGCAAATAAGTTTTCATGAGCTGTGAATGACTTTAGCCAAATCTTGATATAATGGGTATAAGATATATTGTATTTATGTGGATTTCATACGTACGTTTGTATCTCTGGGTATGTTAGCAATGGCATTGCCAATGAAGAGGATATGGTCCTATTTGGTCATTAGAAATTTAACTTCCAAAGTTAGAAATAATATAATGAGCATATTGTGTTGTTTCTGGACATAGATGTTTTTCCTTTCATGCTTCAGTGAAGTATATTTTCTCTCTAATCTTTCTTACTCCAGACAAGGAAGTATATGATTCATGATACACATTTGTTTCATTGATCCTCTTTTCCTTCAGATGATTCTTCTACTGGAATTGGGCATAAAAACACAGAGCAAAACCAGGGAGAAAGAGTCCCTCATACTGCCAGCATAATACTGCACTGAGGAAGTCCTTCCCTCACCTGGCCTTGTGTGTTCATCAATTAGCAGGGTCCAGTGCCCAAATAGGTGCCACTTATCACCACTACCTCTGAACAGTACTATGAACACCACTACGACCAGTACCGCCATCCCTCTGCCCACTGTCATCACCACCACCATCACTACTACTACCACCACTATCACCACTATCACCACCACCACCATCACCATTATTACTACTACCACCACTACCATCATCACTATGAACCTTACCACCACTATCACCACTGTCATCACCAGCTTTACTACCACCACTGCCATGATCACCATAACTACTTCTGTCACCACTATCAGCATCACCACCATCACCATCAGCACTACTATTACCACTGCTAATTACTATGAATACCACCACTACTACAATTACTAGCCCACCAGCACCACTACTTTTCTCTTGCAGAATTGAGATGGGCATAATGCTCTTTCAGGTTTCAAGAAATAGAGATACACTCAGGTAACCTTTGTGGAAAGCAGCTTATTATAAGAATACACAGATAAATAAATAAACACAAAAAATTGTCTCTGGACCACCACAGGTAAATTTCCAAAATGGAAATGTTGTTCATCTATTACAAAATAAATAGCTCTAAGATCCAAGAGTCTCCCTAATATGGTCCCCTCAAAGTTAGGTCATTGCTGCTTCTGACTCTTGACACTCTGCTGTTCCAGGGACTAAGCTTCTGTTTGTAGATCACATCACAAACACTGAACAACGTATAAATGACTGCTTGTGACACAGGCACCAATCCCTGGTCCAGTGATTTGGGTCAGTGTGATGGTAATATAGGTGCAAAGCTTTTGCTCTATAAGCAAGGAATTGCTTTTGTCTACTTTATGCAGAATGTGGCTATAGGAGTGAAGACTCCTTCTCTTGACAAGCTGTCATTACAACTTCTCTGTGTGTGTACTAGGATTGTCAAATTTAAAAAATAAAAATACAGGTCATCCAGTTACATTTGAATTTCAAATGAGCAATAAATGCTTAAAAAAAAATTTAGAAGGCTGGCCGTGGTGGTTCATGTCTGGAATCCCAGCACTTTGGGAGGCCGAGGCAGGAGGATCACTTGAGGCTAGGAGTTCAAGACCAGCCTGAGTGACACAGCAAGACCCTGTCTCAAAAAAAAAAAAAAAAAAAAAAAAAGTGTCCCAAATATTGCATGGGGCCAGTACCCAAATGAATGACACTACCACCTTTACCACCATCCCAGATAAAATAGTGATTTCTTTCTCATGTCACACAATGCTGTCTGAAGATAGAAAAGAGTGAAACATGGATGCTTTCCCCCTACTTCTGGGTTCTAAAGCTAGGCATTGCCCTAGCCTTCCAATTAGTCCCTCCAAATCCTGCCGCAGCCTGCACTAACTATTCATAAATGTGTTTACTCAAAGGAGGAGGCATTTTTAAGTCTACGGAAGTAGGAGGTACCCGCCCAGGTGGAAGGAAGCAATGTAAAAGCTGTATAATTTTAGCTCTGGCCATTGTACAAATGGTCTAGATAAGGAGGCATCCAAGGGCATGCAGTTCATGAGTAATAGAGCAGGAATGTGATCAGGTGTCCTAAACAAATCACTCTTTCCTATACAGTTTGAATGGTGCCAGACATGAGCAAAAGCAAGTATATCAACATCCCTTGCATAGCCGTACTAATATCTCAAATGTGTATTATATTTGAAAGTTTACAAAGTCCTTAGATTTTATTTTAGGTAATGCTCCATAGAAAAGCAAACGACTTTTTCAGATAGATCTTATAATTTCAACTCTACAGATGATGGAGAAAGAGGCTCAGAGAAGTTAAATAAACTGCTCAAGGTTAAACAGCTAGTAATCTGTAATGTGAAGATCTGTAACATATAACCAGACCTTTTTCAGCAACATTCATTGCTTTTTTTCATCACACAAAAGGTCATTATAATTTCTTCACAAATAGTAATTATTACCATTTATAGAATACTTTTACCACATGTTACAGGCATTATTTAATTTTTACAAAATTTCTATGGGTTAAGTACAGAATTGTTGTTTCTATTTTGCATATGTAAATGAGACTCAGAACAGCTAAATGGCAGCATGACTGAGAGGCAGTCGCTAGTCAGCTTCCCTGGGTTTAAATCCCAACCTCATCTGTTAACAGCTCCAGGACATTTGGCAAGTTATTTAAGCAGTTTCCTCACTTGTAAAATGCAGGTAATATGAATCCCTACCACTTAGGGTTGTTATAAATATTCTGAGTAAATATGTGTGAAGTGTAGAAAGCAGTTCCAGCAACATAGAAGGCACTTAACAAATGTTAACTATTTTTATTAGTGTTGCTGCTGAAAATTTTATTTAAGCTCAAAAATGAAGTAATTTGGAAGATATTGGAATGAAATTAGGTTTTTAGGATGGAAAAGCCCATGTTCTTAACAGCTCCACAATTCTTCCCCTTCCAAAAGTACTGTTTGAATAAATGTATTATCTGCTTCCTCTATGCATATCTTCATCTCCCTTAGGCCTTAAAGTGTAGGGATTATCAATCCAAATCTAGATCTCCTTTGCAAGGCTTCTCTGAGCCCTCCAGCCTTCACTAAACCTAAAATCATACATTTGACTACCTATAATTTACTGAGTTCCATGGTTATCTAAAGGGCTGTTTTATGTGATGTATTAACTATGCTTCCCCAATTGGATTGTAATTCTTTGAGAGACGAGAACATCTCTGCCTCTCCCATGATGATAACTTCAGAGATAAATAAAAGGTTGAATTTTAATAAATCTACTAGTATTGGGGAACATTTTCTTTCTTTTGCTTATTTCTTTTTGATGAACTATCCCTCATTCATTTTTAGTCTATGCAGTTCAGCCAGGGTTGACTCCATCTTCTATTTCAATCCCACCTTCAACAGGGATGGGAATGTGACCCTGGTCAGGCTTCCCAAGTACTGAGTACATCATCTCCCTGGCCACTGTGATGGGTTTAGGTTCAGGCATGAGCCAGCCTATCTGATGACTTCCTGAGATTGTGCTGAAGCTCTTGGAAGAGAGACATTCTTTCTTCTCTGAAATGATGAGTACCAAAGATGAATACCATATAGGTCTTCTTTGCCACCATGCAGAAAGAATGGGCCTCAAAATCAAACCAATGCAGAGGAAGGATGGGAGGGGGAGAGAGAGAGAGAGAGAGGGAGAGAGAAAGAGGGAGGGGAGAGGTTACTGAAGATCATAAATCAACTATGTCCGAAACCAGCTATGTCCATGGACTCTTCTATTTTAAGTTAAAGGTTAATCAAGTAGGATTTTTATCTCTTGGAAGCTAAAGAGTTATGGAGAATATGTTGGCATATTACCTTAATAACCCATTTTAAACATGGACTCTCTATGGTGTCTGTCACCTCACAGGTGTTTGGCAAGGGTGGGAGTTGTCATCTTCTGCTCGCTCTTCTTCCTTTGGGCAAACTGACTCTGGCCATTCCCTTTGAGGGTTCTTCATAGTAAGGACTTGGAAGACAATCACAAGTCACTTTAAATTAAGCTTCCTAGAACAGGTTTTAATCTAATGAGGTCATTAACACATGATGACATATCAGGGCTGCCTGATGTCATCATGGAATTAGGGATGATTGTTCCTTCTGTGAGAATGAAGAGTGCCTGCTGTATACAGGCCAATACTTTGTGAACTTAAGATGTAGGCTAGTGATGGAGTAGATATTAATTTTCAGATGAGGCAGGGTAAATGTAAAATAAGGCATCTTGGTACAGTTGCCTGTTGATTGCTATTAAGGAAATCAGTGGAGTCTCTCACTGGGAGAAAAGGAGCATCGATATAGGATCGCTATATCTTGATTTAAATTTTAGAAGGAGAACTATGCAGACGACTGCCGACGTTGGCCATTAGTAGACCCAGTTTCCTCTCCTGGTATGGCACTAACAGGCTTTGTGACTACAGGAATAAGTTTGTGTTGAATAACTGCTTGTTATTTTTTTCTCGTGACTAAGGGTCTGTGCTGGTGAGATAGCAGTCTGAAGTTATCATGCAGTGCTCACTGTCTATATGGTCTTGGCAGCTGAACTCAGCACAGTGCTCCCTCTGGCTTGGCTAAACAGCCCGGAGCTTTGATAAAATGCTCAGAGGCATTTGGATGAACTCTGTCATTTTATTCTTTTATATAAATCCAGTACTGACTTTTTAAATGTCGTGTGAGCATGAGTTTGGTATATAACTGACAACAGTGTAATGTTTTATAAAATAATCTTTCAAATAAAAACAATTGGTAGCAGTTCTATGGGCATTTTAATGGAACTGTAGTGGATTTACAAGGAAAAAAGGTATAGTCTTGTGGCAGCCTTGAAAATGCCCTGCTCAGATCTCTCTTTAAAGAGAGAATTATAGTTGATTGATTTGCTCCAGTTGCTGGTTTTTGGATCCACTAGGGTATTCCCTCTGCACCCATGCTTCCCAGCCAATGCCTGAGCAAGGCAGTGATATTGGAACCAGGCCATTCCTTCCTAACATAGGATTCCTCTAGTAAACTTTGGTTGGTGATTTTCTATCATGATCGTCTGAGAACTTCTCTACCATCTGAGGTTCTTCTTACCCAATTCTTCCTTCTCTCTCCACTCAGAGGTGACAGTTCTTCATCATGTATATGTGCCCCCTCCCCCTTTACTCTTCATAGGCATTTCCCCAGTAAATATTTGACATGTCAGATTTCAATTTGGCATCTGCTTCTTGGAGATTCCTAACTGATGAAAGTGGTGCTGGGAGCGCTCTAGAGAACAAGCAGTAAGAAGGGATTAAAGACAGGTCCACTCATTGCTCATCTGGCAAGAAGGCTCCCATCCTGAGTGGGAAAAGGATAGTCTCAGAGCAAGGTGGCAGTCCCATTGCCACGCATTTCACCTGTGTTTTCTGAGAAAAAGTCCTAGTGGAGAGAAACATACTCATTTGAAAGCTACAGTGTGCAATGCATACAAGGACAGTGGATCTGGCTGGTTGTTACTAAATTGTACTGATACCTTGAAAAGTGATGAGAAAGTGTGGGCTATTAAAGTCTATGCTTAGCTTATGAAGAGGTCCTTATCTCACACAGTAGGAGGATTGAGCTCAGGATCTGACAGTTCAGGTCACAGAGCTCCAGAGGTATTTATTTCAAGGCTTAGCCAAAGTAGGTCTGTTATGTTGAAGTCAGGGCCTTGGTTGGAAAAGCCCAGGACACTAAGGCATGGAATGAGGACATCTTGGTGGATTATCTCTGAGGATTTTGGCTATCACAGAGGTGGCCCAATCCTCTTCAGTAAGAGGTAACACTTTCACCATGTGAGAAGCTACTGCAGAGGCTGCTCTACTACAAGGCAATAGGTGGCCCCCTTAGGAGCTAACTACATCTCCTCTCTTGGCTGCCATGCCAATAACCAGGGTTAACTGCCAGCATGACCTAGCTGGGCCTAATAAGTGAGGAAAGAGATTGCAACCAAAAGGAGCTGTGAGAATTACTCAACATGCACTGGCAGGAGCTGGGGGAATATCTTGAAATTGAATTTTGAGGGGTTTTGATCAAAGGAGATAGAACATAAGATCGGATAAACAAGAATTTATTGACTTGGGGCACTCTCACAGGACATGGGATTTAACACTTGGGGCAAACTTGCTGCTGAAGTGGCTCTTTGTAAGCCTGGAGAGAGCAATGAGACATACAAAGCAAAGTGGAAATGCCTGAGTTGCCCTAGTGGACAGTAAAGGAGGAAAGAAGAGGCTGAGGAAAGTAGGGATACCAGAATGGATGTATTATGTGAGGCTAGGAAACCCGTCAGAGGATTATGTTCCATGAGAGTGCCATACCATTCTCCAATGTCATCAGAACTGAGCTGGTGAGAATGGCACCAAAATCACTAAGAAGTTCGGTGGTGACCAGAGATGATATTAGGGAAGATGGGCATGCACCCAGACTCATTAATAACCATGGAGATGCCATAGGTGCCATAGTAATAGAGGTAACGCAGAGGTACTAAACTGCTAGAAAATCAGAGCTACAAGCACTACAATGACTGGTAAGGTTGAAGAGGCAAAGAGTCTTAATCTGCAGGGAGTTGTGAAGATGGTTAACAGAGCATACCATACCTTGGGGCAAAACAGATGGGAAGCCAGTAAGTTTACTACTGAACAACATCTACAATGAGAAGAAAGCAAGAATGGAGGAGCAGGAAGATGAGAGTGGATACCCCAATAAAAAGGCGTGATCCCTTTTTCAGTTTCTGGTCAAAGTGAATTTTCAGATCTAGGACCTACTGAAAGAAGTGATGGCTTGGTCCCTAGGGTAAGGGGCTCTGTAATGCCAAAACAAATATATGGTGTACTAATTGCCTCTGCCTTTCCCCAAAGGGACCTGTGGCCATTTACTCAGATGACTGTACACTGGGGAAAGAGAAATACGAGACATTTCAAGGACTATTAAATATAGGATTTGTGTTGACATTGGTATCCAGGAACCCAAAGTATAATCATGACCTTCTATTAGAGTGTAGGCTTATGGTAGCCAGGTCATAAATGGAGTCCTAAAAAAAGTCCTTCTTACAGCAGGCCTACAATGTCCACAGATCCTCCTAGAGGTCATCCTCACAGTCCCTGAGTTTGTGATTGGAATTGACATACTTAGTGATTGGTGTAATTCTCCAAGTGGGTTCTTGACCTGTGGGGCAAGAGCTATCATGTGGGAAAGACTAAGTAGAAGGTTCAGACACTGCTTCTCTCCTATTCTCCCAAGCCAAAATAGTAAAAAAGTAATATCATTTCCATTGGTGGTAGGGGGTTGGTGGAGGTTTGTGTTGCATTAAATATCTAAAGGATGAATGTGAAAGTGATGGGTTCTGTTATATCTCTATTTTATTTGTTAGTCTGGCCCCTGAAGAAATTGGATGCATCCTGGAAAATCACTGTAGATCACCACAAGTTCAACAGAGTAGTAGCCCTAATTATAGCTGCTATTTCAAGTGTGGTATCTTTGGTAGAGAAGATTAATAAAGGCCTCAGTGCATGGTAGGAGGCTATTGATTTGATGAATGCTTTCTTTTCTATTCCAATCAGAAGGGAGGATCAGAAACAGTGTGCAGTCATGTGGAATGAACAAAAAAAATCATTTACAGTTTTACCCCAAGACTATGTTAACTCTCTTGCCCTTTGTTGTAGCCCAGAGAGATCTGGAGTGTCTGGACATCCCACAGAATGTAACATTGATTCATTTTATCAATTATATCATGCTGTTTGGACAGGATAAACAAGAGGTACTTGGTACATTGGAGGAATTGCTTAGACACAAGTATTCCAGACTATGGGAGATAAATCCTGTGAAGATTCAAAGGTCTGCCACTTTGGCAAAGTTTATAGACGGAGTCTCGCTCTGTCACCCATGCTGGAGTGCTGTGGTGCGATCTCAGCTCACTGTAACCTCTGCCTCCTGGGTTCAAGAGATTCTCCTGCCTCAGCCCCCTGAGTAGCTCGGACTACAGGTGCCCGCCTCAGTCTCCCAAAGTGCTGGGATTACAGGCATGAGCCACCGTGCCTGGCCGCATCTTTATCTTAAAGTAGGAAGTATAGCACCTTGTAGGACATTCTGGATTATAGAGGCAACATACTGCATACCCAGAAATACTGTTCTGGCCCATATATCTTGTGATATAGAAGATTCTATATCTCTGACAGATTAGGGTGGGGTTTGGCTTAGGAAAGGGCTCTTCAACAGATCCAGTCTATTAGTGTAAGGATCATGTAGGAAGCAGTGACAGATGCTATGTTGTTGGAGATATAAAACTTATAGCAAGCCCTAGTGGAAGAAATCATTGTCCTGGGGTTCTGGAGCAAAACAGTGCCATTTGCATTGGATAATTTTGCATCTTTTGAAAAACAGTTCCTGGTGTGTCAGTGGGCCTTGGTAGAGATAGAAGACTTGACCATGGAGCGTCAAGTGACAATATGTCTAGAATTGTTCATTTTGAGATGAAATCATTAAGACAGATATATCTAGCAGCAGTTTGTCACAAAGCAGAATTGGTGCACTGAGTATTGTGCCTAAGCAGGACCAAACTTACATAAACAAGTAGTCCAGATGCCCATACCACTACCATGTTTATACCAATATGCCTCCCCAGACTTGCACTTATGGCTGTATATAGTGCCCCATACAACCAGCTGAAAGAGAAGGAAAAAGCTAATGTTAGTTTACAAATAGGCCAGCTCAGTGTGTGGGTACACACCAAGAAATAACAGTAACGACCTTACAGCCACTTTCAGGGGTGGCTTTGAAAGACATGGAGAGAAAAATTTTCCCAATGGATGGGATTTCTAATGTTGCACCTGGTCATTCACTTTATTTGTAAGAAAAAGTGAATTAAGGTGAGAATATATATATATAGAATCCTGGGTGGTGGTCAATGGACCACTGGGCAGAGACTTGAAATGAAAAGGACTGGAAACTCAAAAACAAGAAGGCCTGGGGAAGATGATGTGTTGCACAAATGTGAGTGAGCATAAAGTGTGAAGCTTTTTTGTCCCACATGTTAACACCGTGAAAACATCCATCACAGAAGAGACACTAAATCACCAAATGATTACAATGACTCAGCCAGTAGACATTAGTCAGCCTTCATCTTTGGCCATCTTGGGATTGACTGAATAGGCAAATAAACAGTGGGCAGGCACACGGTGGCAGAGATGGAGACTAGGTATGGGCTCCGCTATATGAATTCCAACTTAACAAGGCCAGTGTAGGTATTGCTGCCTCCAAACGCTCAAACTTCAAAAGCCACTTCTGAGTGTGGCTATGATAGTTGTTCATTTTTTGCTTGTACCCACACATTGAGTAGCAGAGACCATTAAGTCTTTTGACCCAGTATAATTTGTCCCGAACCACTTACTTCTCACTTCCAAAGCAGATTCAGTCTTTCTTGGGAGCACAGTAAGGAGTCCTATTAAACTATAAAATATGACTGCACCCTAGGCATTTGAATTGTTTGTGTCATGAACCAGCAGGCAACAAGCGTCATCATCTTTGAAGGAATAATTGACCTTGAGTAACAGGAGGAGGGAGGGGAACTTTTGGTATGAAACACAGTGATCCACTTGTGTGCTTCTCGATTTGCCTTTGTAATTTGATTCCCGCGATTCTCATTTGTAGTTCTAAGTAGACACAAACTGTATGCTGGCCAGGGAAGGATATGATTACCAACGGCTCAGACTCCTGAGGAATAAAGTTTTGAGTCACATCCTTAGATAAGCCAAGACCTGCAGAGGTGATGGTTAAAGATGAGGAATTGAGAATAGAGGAGGAAGGAGAAAATGACAACACTGGTGGCTCCAAGACCCACCATCACAAAGACCAGGCTGCTGATTTTCATCATCTCGAAAAGAAACCCTGCAATTCTAGCTATCACCACCTATTCCTTCCTCTGTCCCTCCATCTCCACAACCGTAAGCAACTGCTAATATACTCTCTGTATTTGGGTATTTGCCTAATCTGAATATTTGATATGAGCGGAATCATATAATATGTGGTCTTTTGTGCCTGACTTCTTTCACAGAGCAGAACATTATCAAGGTCATCTATGTTGTAGGATGTACTTCATTCTTTTTTATGGCTGAAGAATAACCCATTATATGGACAACCAAAAGTGTTTATTCATTCATCAGTTGATGGACATTTTAGTTGTTTCCATCTTTTGGCTATTATAAATGATGCTACTATAAGCATTTGTGTGCAACTTTTTTGTGGACATATTGTTTTATTTCTCTAAGTTAGATACTTAGGAGTAGAATCAATGGGTCATATAGAAACTCTATCACCCTTTATGGAACTTCTGACCAGATCTAAGTGCCTGCATCATTTCACATTCTCATCAGCAATACATGAGTGTTCTGATTTCTCCACATCCTTGACGATACTTGTTATTTGCAATTTATTTATTTATTGTTTACAATAGCAAAACTAAGGGATGTAAAGTAGTAACTTGTTTTTTTTTTATTATTATACTCTAAGTTTTAGGGTACATGTGCACATTGTGCAGGTTAGTTACATATGTATACATGTGCTATGCTGGTGCGCTGCACCCACTAACTCGTCATCTAGCATTAGGTATATCTCCCAATGCTATCCCTCCCCCCTCCCCCCATGCCACAACAGTCCCCAGAGTGTGATATTCCCCTTCCTGTGTCCATGTGATCTCATTGTTCAATTCCCACCTATGAGTGAGAATATGCGGTGTCTGGTTTTTTGTTCTTGCGATAGTTTACTGAGAATGATGATTTCCAATTTCACCCATGTCCCTACAAAGGACATGAACTCATCATTTTTTATGGCTGCATAGTATTCCATGGTGTATATGTGCCACATTTTCTTAATCCAGTCTATCATTGTTGGACATTTGGGTTGGTTCCAAGTCTTTGCTATCGTGAATAATGCTGCAATAAACATACGTGTGCATGTGTCTTTATAGCAGCATGATTTATAGTCCTTTGGGTATATACCCAGTAAAGGGATGGCTGGGTCAAATGGTATTTCCAGTTCTAGATCCCTGAGGAATCGCCACACTGACTTCCACAATGGTTGAACTAGTTTACAGTCCCATCAACAGTGTAAAAGTGTTCCTATTTCTCCACATCCTCTCCAGCACCTGTTGTTTCCTGACTTTTTAATGATTGCCGTTCTAACTGGTGTGAGATGGTACCTCATTGTGGTTTTGATTTGCATTTCTCTGATGGCCAGTGATGATGAGCATTTTTTCATGTGTTTTTTGGCTGCATAAATGTCTTCTTTTGAGAAGTGTCTGTTCATGTCCTTTGCCCACTTTTTGATGGGGTTGTTTGTTTTTTTCTTGTAAATTTGTTTGAGTTCATTGTAGATTCTGGATATTAGCCCTTTGTCAGATGAGTAGGTTGCAAAAATTTTCTCCCATTCTGTAGGTTGCCTGTTCACTCTGATGGTAGTTTCTTTTGCTGTGCAGAAGCTCTTTAGTTTAATTAGATCCCATTTGTCAATTTTGTCTTTTGTTGCCATTGCTTTTGGTGTTTTAGACATGAAGTCCTTGCCCATGCATATGTCCTGAATGGTAATGCCTAGGTTTTCTTCTAGGGTTTTTATGGTTTTAGGTTTAACATTTAAGTCTTTAATCCATCTTGAATTGATTTCTGTATAAGGTGTAGGGAAGGGATCCAGTTTCAGCTTTCTACATATGGCTAGCCAGTTTTCCCAGCACCATTTATTAAATAGGGAATCCTTTCCCCATTGCTTGTTTTTCTCAGGTTTGTCAAAGATCAGATAGTTGTTGATATTCGGCGTTATTTCTGAGGGCTCTGTTCTGTTCCATTGATCTATATCTCTGTTTTGGTACCAGTACCATGCTGTTTTGGTTACTGTAGCCTTGTAGTATAGTTTGAAGTCAGGTAGTGTGATGCCTCCAGCTTTGTTCTTTTGGCTTAGGATTGACTTGGTGATGCGGGCTCTTTTTTGGTTCCATAGGAACTTTAAAGTAGTTTTTTCCAATTCTGTGAAGAAAGGCATTGGTAGCTTGATGGGGATGGCATTGAATCTGTAAATTACCTTGGGCAGTATGGCCATTTTCATGATACTGATTCTTCCTACCCATGAGCATGGAATGTTCTTCCATTTGTTTGTATCCTCTTTTATTTCCTTGAGCAGTGGTTTGTAGTTCTCCTTGAAGAGGTCCTTCACATCCCTTGTAAGTTGGATTCCTAGGTATTTTATTCTCTTTGAAGCAATTGTGAATGGGAGTTCACTCATGATTTGGCTCTCTGTTTGTCTGTTGTTGGTGTATAAGAAGGCTTGTGATTTTTGTACATTGATTTTGTATCCTGAGACTTTGCTGAAGTTGCTTATCACCTTAAGGAGATTTTGGGCTGAGACGATGGGGTTTTCTAGATATACAATCATGTCGTCTGCAAACAGGGACAATTTGACTTCCTCTTTTCCTAATTGAATACCCTTTATTTCCTTCTCCTGCCTAATTGCCCTGGCCAGAACTTCCAACACTATGTTGAATAGGAGTGGTGAGAGAGGGCATCCCTGTCTTGTGCCAGTTTTCAAAGTGAATGCTTCCAGTTTTTGCCCATTCAGTATGATATTGGCTGTGGGTTTGTCATAGATAGCTCTTATTTTTTTGAAATACGTCCCATCAATACCTAATTTATTGAGAGTTTTTAGCATGAAGGGTTGTTGAATTTTGTCAAAGGCTTTTTCTGCATCTATTGAGATAATCATGTGGTTTTTGTCTTTGGCTCTGTTTATATGCTAGATTACATTTATTGATTTGCGTATATTGAACCAGCCTTGCATCCCAGGGATGAAGCCCACTTGATCATGGTGGATAAGCTTTTTGATGTGCTGCTGGATTTGGTTTGCCAGTATTTTATTGAGGATTTTTGCATCAATGTTCGTCAAGGATATTGGTCTAAAATTCTCTTTTTTTGTTGTGTCTCTGCCTGGCTTTGGTATCAGAATGATGCTGGCCTCATAAAATGAGTTAGGGAGGATTCCCTCTTTTTCTATAGATTGGAATAGTTTCAGAAGGAATGGTACCAGTTCCTCCTTGTACCTCTGGTAGAATTCGGCTGTGAATCCATCTGGTCCTGGACTCTTTTTGGTTGGTAAGCTATTGATTATTGCCACAATTTCAGAGCCTGTTATTGGTCTATTCAGAGATTCAACTTCTTCCTGGTTTAGTCTTGGGAGGGTGTATGTGTCGAGGAATTTATCCATTTCTTCTAGATTTTCTAGTTTATTTGTGTAGAGGTGTTTGTAGTATTCTCTGATGGTAGTTTGTATTTCTGTGGGATCGGTGGTGATATCCCCTTTATCATTTTTTATTGCGTCTATTTGATTCTTCTCTCTTTTCTTCTTTATTAGTCTTGCTAGCAGTCTATCATAATTTTGTTGATCCTTTCAAAAAACCAGCTCCTGAATTCATTAATTTTTTGAAGGGTTTTTTGTGTCTCTATTTCCTTCAGTTCTGCTCTGATTTTAGTTATTTCTTGCCTTCTGCTAGCTTTTGAATGTGTTTGCTCTTGCTTTTCTAGTTCTTTTAATTGTGATGTTAGGGTGTCAATTTTGGATCTTTCTTGCTTTCTCTTGTGGGCATTTAGTGCTATAAATTTCCCTCTACACACTGCTTTGAATGTGTCCCAGAGATTCTGGTATGTTGTGTCTTTGTTCTCGTTGGTTTCAAAGAACATCTTTATTTCTGCCTTCATTTCGTTATGTACCCAGTAGTCATTCAGGAGCAGGTTGTTCAGTTTCCATGTAGTTAAGCAGTTTTGAGTGAGATTCTTAATCCTGAGTTCTAGTTTGATTGCACTGTGGTCTGAGAGATAGTTTGTTATAATTTCTGTTCTTTTACGTTTGCTGAGGAGAGCTTTACTTCCCAGTATGTGGTCAATTTTGGAATAGGTGTGGTGTGGTGCTGAAAAAAATGTATATTCTGTTGATTTGGGGTGGAGAGTTCTGTAGATGTCTATTAGGTCCACTTGGTGCAGAGCTCAGTTCAATTCCTGGGTATCCTTGTTGACTTTGTGTCTTGTTGATCTGTCTAATGTTGACAGTGGGGTGTTAAAGTCTCCCATTATTAATGTGTGGGAGTCTAAGTCTCTTTGTAGGTCACTCAGGACTTGCTTTATGAATCTGGGTGCTCCTGTATTGGGTGCATATATATTTAGGATAGTTAGCTCTTCTTGTTGAATTGATCCCTTTACCATTATGTAATGGCCTTCTTTGTCTCTTTTGATCTTTGTTGGTTTAAAGTCTGTTTTATCAGAGACTAGGATTGCAACCCCTGCCTTTTTTTGTTTTCCATTTTGTTTTCCGTTTTGTTTCCATTTTGGTAGATCTTCCTCCATCCTTTTATTTTGAGCCTATGTGTGTCTCTGCACGTGAGATGGGTTTCCTGAATACAGCACACTGATAGGTCTTGACTTTTTATCCAATTTGCCAGTCTGTGTCTTTTAATTGGAGCATTTAGTCCATTTACATTTAAAGTTAATATTGTTATGTGTGAATTTGATCCTGTCATTATGATGTTAGCTGGTTATTTTGCTCGTTAGTTGATGCAGTTTCTTCCTAGTCTCGATGGTCTTTACATTTTGGCATGATTTTGCAGCAGCTGGTACTGGTTGTTCCTTTCCATATTTAGCGCTTCCTTCAGGAGCTCTTTTAGGGCAGGCCTGGTGGTGACAAAATCTCTCAGCATTTGCTTGTCTATAAAGTATTTTATTTCTCCTTCACTTATGAAGCTTAGTTTGGCTGGATATGAAATTGTGGGTTGAAAATTCTTTTCTTTAAGAATGTTGAATATTGGCCCCCACTCTCTTCTGGCTTGTAGGGTTTCTGCCAAGAGATCTGCTGTTAGTCTGATGGGCTTCCCTTTGAGGGTAACCCAATCTTTCTCTGTGGCTGCCCTTAACATTTTTTCCTTCATTTCAACTTTGGTGAATCTGACAATTATGTGTCTTGGAGTTGCTCCTCTCGAGGAGTATCTTTGTGGTGTTCTCTGTATTTCCTGTATCTGAACGTTGGCCTGCCTTGCTAGATTGGGGAAGTTCTCCTGGATAATATCCTGCAGCGTGTTTTCCAACTTGGTTCCATTCTCCCCATCACTTTCAGGTACACCAATCAGACGTAGATTTGGTCTTTTCTCATAGTCCCCTATTTCTTGGAGGCTTTGCTCATTTCTTTTTATTCTTTTTTCTCTAAACTTCCCTTCTCGCTTCATTTCATTCATTTCATCTTCCATTGCTGATACCCTTTCTTCCAGTTGATCGCATCGGCTCCTGAGGCTTCTGCATTCTTCACGTAGTTCTCGAACCTTGGTTTTCAGCTCCATCAGCTCCTTTAAGCACTTCTCTGTATTGGTTATTCTAGTTATACATTCTTCTAAATTTTTTTCAAAGTTTTCAACTTCTTTGCCTTTGGTTTGAATGTCCTCCCGTAGCTCAGAGTAATTTGATCGTCTGAAGCCTTCTTCTCTCAGCTTGTCAAAGTCATTCTCCATCCAGCTTTGTTCCGTTGCTGGTGAGGAACTGCGTTCCTTTGGAGGAGGAAAGGCGCTCTGCTTTTTAGAGTTTCCTGTTTTTCTATTCTGTTTTTTCCCCATCTTTGTGGTTTTATCTACTTTTGGTCTTTGATGATGGTGATGTACAGATGGGTTTTTGGTGTGGATGTCCTTTCTGTTTGTTAGTTTTCCTTCTAACAGACAGGACCCTCAGCTGCAGGTCTGTTGGAATATCCTGCCATGTGAGGTGTCGGTGTGCCCCTGCTGGGGGGTGCCTCCCAGTTAGGCTGCTCGGGGGTCAGGGGTCAGGGACCCACTTGAGGAGGCAGTCTGCCCGTTCTCAGATCTCCTGCTGCATGCTGGGGGAACCACTGCTCTCTTCAAAGCTGTCAGACAGGGACATTTAAGTCTGCAGAGGTTACTGCTATCTTTTTGTTTGTCTGTGCCCTGCCCCCGGAGGTGGAGCCTACAGAGGCAGGCAGGCCTCCTTGAGCTGTGGTGGGCTCCACCCAGTTCGAGCTTCCTGGCTGCTTTGTTTACCTAATCAAGCCTGGGCAATGGCGGGCGCCCCTCCCCCAGCCTCGCTGCCGCCTTGCAGTTTGATCTCAGACTGCTGTGCTAGCAATCAGCGAGACTCCGTGGGCGTAGGACACTCCGAGCCAGGTGCGGGATATAATCTCGCGGTGCACCGTTTTTTAAGTCCGTCAGAAAAGCGCAGTATTCTGGTGGGAGTGACCCGATTTTCCAGGTGCTGTCGGTCACCCCTTTCTTTGACTCGGAAAGGGAACTCCCTGACCCCTTGCGCTTCCCAAGTGAGGCAATGCCTCGCCCTGCTTCGGCTCGCGCACGGTGTGCACACCCACTGACCTGCGCCCACTGTCTGGCACTCCCTAGTGAGATGAACCCGGTACCTCAGATGGAAATGCAGAAATCACCCGTCTTCTGCCTCGCTCAGGCTGGTAGCTGTAGACTGGAGCTGTTCCTATTCGGCCATCTTGGCTCCTCCCTGTCCAAGTGGTAACTTGTGATTCTGATTTGCATTTTTCTAATGATGCTGATCATATTTCAATGTGGTTATTGGACATTCATGTGTCTTCTTTAGAGAACTATGTCTTCAGATCCTGTGTTCATTTTACAATTGGGTTATTTATCTTTTTATTATTGAGTTATAAGTGTTCCTTTAAAAAAAAATTTTTTTTTTGAGACGGAGTCTCACTGTCACCCATCCTGGAGCACAATGGCACAATCTTGGCTCACTGCAACCTCTGCCTCCCGGGTTCAAGTGATTCTGCAGCCTCAGCCTCCCAAGTAGGTGGGACTACAGGCTCCTGCCACCATGCCCATCTAATTTTTTTGTATTTTTAGTAGAAATGGGGTTTCACCATGTTGCCCAGAGTGATCTTCAACTCCTGACCTCAAGTGATCCACCCATCTCAGCCTCCCAAAGTGTTGGGATTACAGGCTTGAGCCACCGCACCCAGCCAAGTGTTCTTTAAATATTTTAGATACAAGTTCCTTTTCAGAAATATGATTTGGAAATGTTTTCTCTTATTCTGTAGGCTGTCTTTTCGCTTTCTTTACAGTGTATTTTGCAGCACAAAAGGGTTTTATTTTTACTTTTTTGAGACAGAGTCTCACTCCATCACCCAGGCTGGAGTGCAGTGGTGCGATCTTGGCTCACTGCAACCCCTGCCTCCCGGGTTCAAGTGATTCTCCTGCCTCAGCCTCCCGAGTAGCTGAGGCTACAGATACATGCCACCATGCCTGGGTAATTTATGTATTTTTAGTAGAGACAGAGTTTCACCATGTTGGCCAGGCTGGTCTTGAACTCCCGACCTTAGGTGATCTGCTTGCCTTGGCCTCCCAAAGTGCTGGGATTACAGGCGTGAGCCACCACACCTGGCCAAGGATTCTCTCTTATATTTTTAGTTTGTTGAGTGTTTTTATCATGAAAGGATACTGGATTTGGGAAATAGCTTTTTTTCATGTCTATTGAGATGATCATGTGGGTTTAAAAAAATTCTATTGATGTGGTGTATTACATGAATAGATTTTCAGATGTTAAAACAAACTTACATTCCTAGGATAAATCCCACTTGGTTATGGTATATAATGCTTTTTATTTATTGCAGAATTTGGTCGTGCTTGTACTTCATTGAGAATTTTTGCATCTATTTTCATGAGATATTGGTCTGTAGTTTTCTCTTCCTGTGATACTTTGTCTGGCTTTAGTATCAGCCAGTGTTGGTCTCACATAATGAGTTGGTTAGTATTCCCTCTCTTATTTTTTGAAAGAATTGATATGAATTCTTTTAAAAATATTTGGTATAAATCACCTATGAAATCTTCTGAATCTAGGCTTTTGTGAATAGTTTTTTGGTTACTAATTCAATGCCTTTATTTGTCATAGATTTATTTAGGTTGACTCTTTTTAAAATTTTTAGTTTTTGTGGGTAGATAGTAGGTGTATATATTTATGGGGTACATGAGATGTTTTGATACAAGCATGCAATGTGTAAAAATTACATCATGTAAAATGGGGCATTCATCCCCTCAAGCATTTATCCTTTTCGTTACAAACAAGCCAGTTATGCTCTTTTAGTTGTTTAAAATGTACAATTAAATTATTATTGACTGCAGTTAACCAGTTGTGCTATCAAATACAAGGTCTTATTTATTCTTTCTGTTTTTTTTTGTACCCATTAACCATCCCCTCCTTCCTCCCATCCTCCTACTACCCTTCTCAGGTCTGGTAACCATCCTTCTACTCTCTATCTCCATAAGTTCAATTGTTTTGATTTTTAGATCTCACAAATAAGTGAGAGCATGTGAAGTTTGTCTTTCTGTGCCTGGCTTATTTCACTTAGCATAATGACCTCCGGTTCTATCCATGTTGTTGCCAATGACAGGATCTCATTTATTTTTATGGCTGTCTTGACTTGGCTCCCAGATTGAACATTTCTGGTGTATAGAAATGCTACTGATTTTTGTACATTGATTTTGTATCCTGAAACTTTACTGAAGTCTGTCGGTGTACAATTCCATCTTATTCTTTTATACTTTTTGTTTCTGAAAGGTTGATAATAATGTGTTCTTTTTTCATTTCTGATTCTAATAATTTGAGTTTTGTCTTTATTTCTTGGTCAATTCAGCCAAAGGTTTGTCAATTTCTTTGATCTTTTCGGAGAATCAGCTTTTGTTTATTGATTTTTCTCTATTGTTTTTTCTATATTTCTTTGATTTCTGGTCTAATATTCATTATTTTCTTTTTTCTGTTTGCTTCTGCTTTAGGTTTTGTTTAGCTTTTTTCCCCTGTGTATTTAGGTGAAAGTTTATTGATTTTAGATGTTATTTCTTTTCTCTTAAAATTATCATTTTTAGACACAAGGTCTTGCTCTGTCGCTCAAGCTGGAGTGCAGTGATGAGATCATAGCTCAGTGTAACCTCAGACTCCTGGCCTCATGCAATCCTCCCACCTTGGCTTCTCCCAAAGTGCTGGGATTAGAGGTTTGAGCCACCACACCCAGACTCTTTTTAAATGTAGGCATTTATGTCTACAAATTTTGTTTTAAGATATTTGTTAGGTATATCCCATATTTTGGTATATTGAGTCTTCATTTTCATGTTACATAAAGCATTTTCTAATTTCCATTTTTATTTCTTCTTTGATTCATTGGTTACTTAGGTGTATACTGTTTACTTTCCACATAGCTGAGTTTCTCACATTTCTTTCTGTTATTAACCCCTAAATTCTGTGGTTGGAGAACATAATTTGTAATATTTCTAACCATGTAAACTTATTGTTTTTTTTTGGCCCAGCATGTCTTGTGTTCTGGAGAATGTTTCACATGCATTTGAGAACAATATCTATTCTCCTATTTGGGGTGTAGTGTTCTATAGATCTCTGTTAGGTCTCTTTGTTGATCTTGTCTGTAGTTATATACATTATTGAAAGGGGAGTATGGAAGTCTCCATTATTATTGTTGATTTGTTATTTCTTCCTGTTTCCTGTCTGTTTTTCTCTTCTGTATTTCGGTACTCTCTTATGTGAACATATGCTTACAGTTTTTATATTAAAAATATATATGCATGTAATAATAGGGGGATAATGATCAATTGATTATTTTACGACTTTTAAAATGTCCTTTTTAGTCTCTAGTAGCTTTTTTTATTTTAAAGTATATTTTGTCTGATTTTATTATGAGCACTCCAGCTTTCTTGTGGTTGCCATTTGCATAATATGTCTTTTCCATGGTTTTCTTTCCAATCTATGGCATCTTTGATTCTAAATTGTATCTCCTAGAGATAGCATGTAGCTGGGTTTTTTTTTGTTTTTCAGTTTGACAACCTGTCTTTTCATTAGGTTTTTTAATCCACTCACATTTAATGTTATTTTTCATATAACTGGATTTATATCTGTAATTTAAAAAAGTATTATAAACTCAATAAGACATTGCTGTAATTATTACTTTATATAATTTTATGACTTTTAGATAAAATGAGAGAAGAAAGGAAAGCAAGTATACATTTATGCTTTTAAAAATATTGTCCTTAGTTATTTTCTGATTCTTTGCATTTGTTCCTATGGATGAAGTTATCTTTGGTAACTTAACAATATGACTTAGCTCCCACCCACGTTCTTTGTATTGTTATTGTCATATATATTACATTTTTGTATGTTGTAGACCCAACAAAATATTTTATATGTACTGTTGTTTCCAATTGCTTTTGAAATCAGTTAAGAGAATAGAGGTAAAGAAATCTGTATTTGCACTATCCTTGATAACAACAATGACATTTACTGATGCTCTTTGTTTTATCATGTAGCTTTGAATTCCTCTCTGGAGTTACTTGCTTTCAGCCTGAATAACTTCCTTTAGTATTTTTTATAATGTGGGTCAAAATATATCAAAACAAATTGTCAGTTTTCGTTTATGTAAAGATGTCTTTATTTCCTTTTTTTTTGCGGGGGAGGGATAGAGTCTCCCTCTGTCACTTAGGCTGGAGTGCAGTGGTGCCATCTCAGCTCACTGCAACCTCCGCCTCTCAGGTTCAAGCAATTCTCCTGCTTCAGCCTCCTAAGTAGCTGGGAGGCATGCACCACCATGCCTGGCTAATTTTTTGCATTTTTAGTAGAGATGGGGCTTTGCCATGTTGGCCAGGTTGGTCTCAAACTCCTGACCTCAGGTGATCCGCCTGCCTCAGCCTCCCAAAGTGCTGGGAATACAGGTGTGAACCACCACGCCTGGCCAAATGTCTTTATTTCACCTTTAATTAGGAAAGATAGCCTTGCTGGGTATAGGATTCTTGGTTCATTTCTTCGAGTACTTTGAATATGTTATCCTACTGCTTCTGCTCTCCATTGTTTCTGATTGGAATTTATCCTAATCTTATTTGGGTTTCCATGTAATTGATGAGTCATTTTTCTCTTCCTGCTTTTGTGAATTTCTCCTTTGCAATTTAGCATTTTTACTATGATGTGTATATTTGTAAATCTCTCTGTTTATCCTACTTGGAGTCCTTGAGCTTTCCAGATGTGCAGATTAATGTTTTTCAGTACATTTGAGAAGATTTGTCATTATTTCTTTGAACATTTTTTTCTGGCTCTTTTCTCTCTTTCCTCTCATTCTGGTAATCCTATTATGCATATATTGATGTATTTAATAGTGTCCTACTTTTCTCTGAGTTTCTGTTCATTTTTCTTCTTATTTTTTTCATTTTCCAGATTATATAAATTCTATCAATCTATCTTCCAGTTCACTAACTCTTTCTTTTGGCAGTTTAAATCTACTATTGAGCACCTTTAGTGGATTTTAGCTTTAAGTTATTGCACTTTTCAACTCCAGAATTTCCTTTGGATCCCTTTATATGTAAAAAAAATCTTCTCTGTCTCTTTTTTCCCTTCCCTTCCCTTCTTCCTTTCCCTTCCCCCTCTTTCTTTTCTTTTTCTTTCTCTCTCTTTCTTCCTTTCCTTTCCTCTCCCTTCCTTTCCTCTTTTCTCCCTTCCCTTCCCTTCCCTGCCCTTCCCTTCCCTTCCTTCCTTCCCGTCCTCCCTCTCTCTCTCCCTCCCTCCCTCTCTCCCTCCCTCTCTCTCTCTCTCTTCTTTTCTCTTCTCTTCTCCTCTCCTCTCCTCTTTTCTCTTCTCTTCTCCTCTCCTCTCCTCTTTTCTCTTATCTTCTTTTCTTTTCTTCTTTCTCTTGCTATGTTGACCAGGCTGGTCTTGAACCACTGGGCTCAGGCAGTCCTCCTGTCTTGGCCTCTCAAAACCATTGGGCCTGGCCTATAATTTCTATCTCTTTATTAATACTATCTATTGCTGTGACATTGTCATCAAACTTTCCTTCTTTTATTATGGTTTTCTTTAGTTCTTTGAACATATTTATCATGGCTACTTTGAGGTCTTTGTATGTTAAATCCAATATTTGGTTGCTCTCATAGACAGTTTTGATTGTCTGCTTTATTTTCGGTTGACAGGTCATGTTTTTTTGTTTCTTTACATGTCTCATTTGTTTTTGTGGAAACTGGATATTTCAGATAATATATGAACAACTCTGATTGTCTCTCTCTCTCTGGAGCTTGTTATTTTCATTGTCTTTTTATTTGTTTAGTGACTAACTGAAGTCTATTTTCCCTCCACAGGGTGAAGCCTCTGTTACTCCTTTTTGGGGGTTATATCCTTGGGTGTTTTCATAGTCACTCTGGTATGACAGTAGTTTTTGCTGGGCTCTCTTTGGCTATCTCTGTCTCTGACTATACTAGCTGTTAAGCCCCAGTAATTGCTAGCTGATTGCTCTATTGTTTTCAGCAATACCCAAGATCACCAAATTTGGGCTCCTTTGAACAGATAGTTCCTGAGGCTAGTGTTTGAGATTTGTTCTGACTCCAGGAAGGCTCCTTCCAGCTCTCTCTTTTCCTAGTTCTGTCCAGTAACTCAGCTGGCTTACAGTTTAGCCTATAGTTCAAATGGATCTACCAATATTCTCCTAGTTGCTTTTTCCCACAACCTCTATTGTTTTTGAGAGTGTCTTTGGGCTTGGAACTTCTCCAAACTCTGCTGCAAATAAAGTCTGCTCCTCTGAGAAGATATTAAGAGCTGTTTTATGGCCATATAGCTTTTTCCCTCAGGCAAATTTTCTGAGCTATGGCTCTAGAGCTGGGAGTGAGGATGATTACATACATCTCTCTGAGTGACTCTCATGCTTTTGGAGCTAAGCACTTGGTAGTCATGGTAGGAGCAGTAGCCTCAGCTTGCCTCTCCCTGCATGAAATCCTCTCCACACAAGCAAGGATAATTGGGGCCCCAGTGTTCTCAGCAGACCACCCCAAGATAGAGCCTCCGTGCAATGAGTGAGGGTTAGTAGGAGAAGTGTTCTTCACCTTTTGACTGAAATCACCTGGAACTTAGCCTCAGTAACAGATAGCTGAAGACAGGATGACAAATGCTGATGTCCTACCCTTCCTGAGAAGATAGCCCTCCAACTGTGGGCTGGGTGGAGAGGAAACCCTATCTTCTTGGCTGTATCAATCTGTGTCAGAGTTTACATCTCAATAAGTTGGGAGGGGAAATGGAGAAAGCAGGCCTTTGTTCACATATCACAGACTCTGTTCTTACCAAATTTTAGTCTATTTTCTTGAATAAATATTGTTATTTGCTGTATGATCTCAGGACCATTTTCAGATAGTTAAAATGTATTAAAAAATAATTTCCCCCAGTTTTATACCCATGAAGCTCATAATGCTGTTTTGGCAGAGGTGAAAGTCTCAACTTTTTTTTTTTTTTGAGATGGAATCTCACTCTATTGCCCAGGCTGGAGTGTAGTGGCGTGATCTCAGCTCACTGCAACCTCCACATCCCAGGTTCAAGCAATTCTCCTGCCTCAGCCTCCCAAGTAGCTGAGATTGCAGATGCACACCACTGCGCCTGGCTAATTTTTGTATTTTCAGTAGAGATGGGGTTTCACCATGTTGGCAAAGGCTGGTCTCGAACTCCTGACCTCAGGTGATCCACCTGCCTTGGCCTCCCAAAGTGCTGAGATTATAGGCGTGAGCCACCGCACCCGGCAGTCTCAAGTTTTTCTTAACAATTTTTATTATAATTGGCAGTTGATTTATCCACATACCTCTCTACATTTTAAGAAAATTGAGGGAGCCTACTATTTTATTTACCTTTCTATTTCCAGTGTTTACCATAATGTAGTACGTGTATTGGGTGCTTAATTAATATTTATTAAATGTATTTTGCCAGAAACTATCACCTATCTATTGATATAGTTGGAATATATAAAATCATAACCCAGAAATTTTAAACACAAAATTTGATTAACAAAAATTCATATTCTAAACAACTTCTTAGCAACCTATGACAGAGGTTGTAAATTGTGTATTCAATACCGTGTGTTCTTCTTTTTTTAGTAACAGAATTCAAATTTACTTAGGATTATATTGTGCTCAATTAAAAAGAGATCACATTTCCCAGCTTCTCTTTCAGTTAGTTGTGGCCCGATCACATAATGAAGTTCTGACTGATGAGGTATAAGTGAATGATATTGAGTTGGTCTTTTCAGATATCTCCTTAAATGGGGAATAAACACTTGTATTAATTTTTTTTTTTTTGCTTTTTCTGTCTTTTCTGTGTTTCTTGCTTTGAATGTTGGAATAATGGTTGTAGCTCTAGAAGAAACTTTTGTCTAGGAGGTGTCCTTGACAATGAAAGCTACATACTACATAGTAAAGACAAAGCAGCAGAAAGGTAGAAGGAACCTTGGTTTCTTATGATGATGACTCCAGAGCTTAACACCTATATATTGGATTAGATGGACAGATAGATAGGGAATACACTTTTATCTTGTTTAAACCACACTTATTTCTAGTCTCTGCCCATAGTAGGTTTAAAGTCTTTCCTAACTGATATGTCATCTATTTTACATTTTGAAGTATTAAGTTCTATTTATGTGCTACATGTACATAATATACATATGTTGTGACTGTCACATTCCACTTATTTTATTTGGCATGGAAATTGCAACTTTCAGGACACTATTTTTCTCATAGTGCATAAAAGTGCATCTAGAAATGGTGGAAAATTAGTAAATGAACTATATATATATTTAACCACCTTGTTTCAACCTGTCTCTTCAATACACTTACATAATTTATATTTAATCATTGAGTTGTTTTTGATAATTAAATGGAGAATATATTCAAGAAAGAAAAACGTGATCTCCAGCCTTCATTTTTTCATGGTTCCATTTTGTTGAAGTCAACATTTACAGGTGCTTGAGATCTTCATGTGAAACTTCATTTTATATGAAATCCCATCAACATCACCTATTCTTTCAAAGTTGACTTCAATCATGGTATGTAGTAAAAGTAGTCCACGTTTATTGAGTGCTTATTATGCATGAAGCAGTGTTCCAAGAGCCTTTTTTTTTTTTTGATAGGGTCTTGCTGTCTCACCCAGGCTGGGGTATAGTGGTGTGATCATAGCTCACTGCAGCCTTGACCTCCTGGGCTCAAGCAATCCTCCTGCTTCAGCTTCCTGAGTAGCAAGGACTACAAGTGCGTGTCATTATGCCTGGCTAGTTTTTATTTTTATTTTTGTAGAGGAGGGGTCTTTCTGGTTACCTAGGCTGTCAAGAGCTTTACATGGAATCCGTACAACAACTTTGTAAGATGTGCGCTATTATACTCCTCATGTTACAGATAAGGACAGGGGGGAAGAGAAGATTAAATATATTGTCCAAGATCACACAGCTCATATTTGGTGGAATGAGTTTTCAAACCTTGGCAATGTGCCTCAGAGTTTGTGTTCTTATCAACTAGATATACCATAACATGTCTTCTAAATGTGAGTCTTCTTTTAGCCTTGGAGCTCTTATTGCTGAAAATACATTCCTTATTTTATGTGAATGTTTATTTAAGAAAGCAATTTAGTTCTTGCTCCCTCTTTTTTTTTTTTTTGTATTTTTAGTAGAGATGGGGGTTTCACCATGTTGGCCAGGCTGGTCATAAACTCCTGACCTCAAGTGATCCACTTGCCTCGGCATCCCAAAGTGTTGGGATTACAGGTGTGAGCTGCTGCGCCTGGCCATTGTTCCCTCTCTTGCTATGTGACATGCTCATTCCTCTTCATCTTCCAGCATGAGTGTAAACTTCCTGAGGCCCTCATCTGAAGTAGATGCTGGCACCATCCTTCATGTACAGCCTGCCGCAGAACTGTGAGTCAAATAAACCTCTTTTCTTTATAAATTACCCAGTTGCAGATAACTCTTTAGAGCAATGCAAAAACAGACTAACGAAAAATTGGTACTGAGGAGTGGGGTGTTGCTATAAAAATACCTGAAGATGTGGAAGTAGCTTTGGAACTGAGTAGTGGGCAGCAGTTGGAAGAGTTTGGAGAGCTCAGAAGACAGGAAGATTAGGGAAATTTTGGAACTTCTTAGACACTTGTTAAGTGGTTGTGACCAAAATGCTGATATAAATATGCTGATAGAAATATGGACAGTGAAGGCCAGGCTGACAAGGTCTCAGATGGCAATGAGAAAGTTATTGGGAACTGGAGTAAAGGTCATATGTGTTATACTCTAGCATAAAACTTTGCTGCATTGTGTCCATGTGCTAAATATTTGTGGAATGTTGAACTTAAGATTGATGGCCTATAGTATCGGGTAGAAGAAATTTTTAAGCAGCAAATCATTCAGGCTACAATCAAGTATGGGAGCAACAGAATGACTTAAAGCTGGAACTCACAATTAAAAGGGAAGCAGAGCCTAACAATTTGGAAAATTTGCAGCCTAGCCATGTGATAAAGAAGGAAAGGGTATTTTCAAGAGAATATTTTCAAGAAAGCTGCAGAGCAACCCCTTGCCAAAGAGATTAGCATGACTAAAATGGAAGTGCTGATATTCAAGACAATGGGATAACGGATAAAGGTCTTGAAGGCATTTCAGAGATCTTCTAGACAGCACCTCCCATTATAGGCCAAGAGGCCTAGAAGGAAAGAATGATTCCAGGGGCCAAGCCTGGGGCCCTACTGCCCTGCTCAGTCTGGAGATACTGCTCCTCACATGCTGCATGCTCCAGCTCCAGCTGTGGCTCAAAGGGCCCTAGATACAGCTCAGACTACCTCTCCAGAGGGTGTAAGCCATAAGTTTTGGCATCCTCCATATGGGGTTAAGTCTGTAGGCTCACAGAACGCAAGCGTGAGGGAGGGTTGGCAGCTTCCATCTAAATTTCAGAGGATGTATGGGAAAGCCTGGGTATCCAGTCAGAAGACTGCTGTGGGAGCAGAGCCCCTGAGCAGAGACAAACAGAGACTACTAGGTGAGTGCCAAAGGGAAATGTGGGGTTGTAGCCCTTACACAGACTCCCCACTGGGGCACTGCCTAGTGGAGCTATGGGAAGGGGGCCAGCACTCTTCAGACCTGAGAATGGTAGAGCCATTGGCAGCTTGCACCCTGAGCCTAGAAAAACTGCAGACACTCAACTCCAATCCGTGAAAGCAGCCACAGGGGCTGCACCCTGCAAAGCCACAGAGGTGGAGTTGCCCAAGGCCTTAGGTGTCCACCCCTTGTACCAGTGTTCCCAGGATGCAGGACATGAAGTCAAAGAAGATTATTTTGGAGCTTTAAGGTTTAATGTCTGCCCTGCTGGGTTTCAGACTTCTGTGAGGCCTGTCACTATTTTCTTTTGGTTGATTTCTTCCTTTTGAAATGGAAAAATTTACCCAATGCTTATACCGCCATTGTATTTTGAAATTAAATAACTTGTTTTTGATCTTGCAACCATATAGGGGAACTTGCCTTGAGTCTCAGATGAGACTTTAGACTTTGGACTTTTGATTGAGTTGATGCTGGAATGAGTTAAGACTTTTGGGGATTATTGGGAAGGCATAATTTTTTTTTTTTTTTTTTTTCAGTGTGAGAAGTACTTGAGATTTGGCGGTCCAGGGAAAGAATAATGTGGTTTGAATATTTATCCCTTCCAAATCTTATGTTATAATGTGACCTCCAATGTTGGAGCTGGGGCCTAATGGGAGCTGTTTGGGTCCTGGGGGCAGAGCCCTCATAAATGACTTGGTGCTATCCTCATGGTAATGAGTGAGTTCTCACTCTATTAGTTCATGTGAGAGCTGGTTGTTTAAAGGAGCCTGGCACCTCCTCCTCTCTCTCTTGCTTCTCTTTTGTCATGTGACACACTGCTCCCGTTCACCTTCCACCATGATTGGAAACTTCCTGAGGCCATCACCAGAAACATATGCTGGCACCATGCTTCATGTATAGCCTACAGAGCCATAAGCCAAATAAACCTCTTTCCTTTTTTTTTTTTTTTTTTTTTTTGACAGAGTTTCACTCTTGCAGCCCAGGCTGGAGTGCAATGGCACGATCTTGGCTCACTGCAACCTCTGCCTCCCAGGTTCAAGTGATTCTCTGGCCTCAGCTTCCGAAGTAGCTGGGAATACAGGCGCCTGCCACCACACCTGTCTAATTTTTGTATTTTTAGTAGAGGCGAGGTTTCACAGTGTTGGCCAGATTGGTCTCAAACTCCTGACCTCAGGTGATCTAGTCACCTTGGCCTCCCAAAGTGCTGGGATTACAGGTGTGAACCACCACAGTTAGCCTAAACCTCTTTTCTTTATAAGTTTTTTGTTTAAAATGCAATTTAAAGTTATGACAATAACTTTCATTTGCCTAAATTGTTACACATACAGACAATCCAACTTTTATTGTTTTTCTATATGAAAATATTATTAGAGACGGTGGGGAAAGAAGGGATCAATGAATTTTATAGACACTGAATTAACATGCCTATCATCTTTCATATAATTATTTGGCAATATGTTTTGTTATTGGGGTATTGTGACATATATCAAATGAAAGCTTTTCCTACTAATAAAGAGCCAAAGTTTGTTGTTGACTTTTTAAAAATATAAATTAGAGTAGATCCAGTGTTATCCTATTATAATCACTCTGATCATTTGTATTCCTATATATATGTATGAATTTGGGAGGAATGGGTACATCTACAATCGCCAGGAAAATATTTAACCCATATTCTATTTCATCTGTCTTGCATATTTGAACATATTAGGACAAAGGAGTTAAGAGTCATTGGTCTAACTAATCAACCATTGTTGTCTACCTTACAAGATTGTTAGCTGAAGTTTTAGAGCTAAGTTGGTGTTGGCTTAATGTATGTATACATTTAGGCACACTTTAAAATTATTGCCCTTTTTCTTGACTGGGCTTGGATGTTGAATTTGTCACTAGGTAAGGTAGGCATAAGTATTATTTAACAATTGTCCTACAAGACGCATTGGCTAGGTTGGCCCTCTGAGCATACATTTTAATAGCCCGAGTCAGTATTTCACACATGAAAAGGAACACAGGAACTACTACAAAAGCAGTTCCTTCCAGTGAGTGTCAGAAAGTATCAGAACTGGTAAAGTGCTTCAGAATGAAAACAGTTATAAGAACGTGAGATATTATTATATAGTATGAGAAACAAAACAATGGAGTATAGATGGCATTCACCTGCAGGGGATTGATATCACTGACTTTACCATATTCAACTCAATAACTTGCTCTTTTAGTTGGAGAGGTGGTAAGGGAGTGAGAAATTACCAGGTGCTTAAGAAGAAAAAAACAACCAAAAAACCTGCGCCGAGCACTGACTCATGATTTCCGGGCTGAAAGTAGATGTCATTAATGACCCTTTTTATTCATGCAGAGGTTCTCAAAGAGGAGCATAATGTTCCATTAGTAATAATTGAAAAAGTCTTTCTTCGGAATTATGTCAAAATCTAAAGATGATGCTTCTGCCAAAACATTTTGGTGACAAATGTGTGAAGTATTTGACAGAAGGTGCCACTGCAGGTTGAAGAGGCTTCTTGAGGAGATTCTCAGAGGATCTGGAGGGAACAGGCTAACATGAGACTGACAGCATCAGCACAAAATTCCCACCTTAGGTCCTGGTCTTTGAGAATCACAGTGCTCCTTCTTATTGATAGTTCAATCTTACTTGCATGCTCCAGTTTTAACCAATGTTGGTGGAAACATAAAACTAAGACACATTGGATAGGTAGGCCTTCCATTACATAATTTTGACTTTCACTCTTTCTGTATAATGGCGACTGTATGAGCTCATTGGAAGAGAGTAATAACATGGACTATAACATCAGAGACACAATTTCAAGACCACAGAAGGCCTGTTCTACTCCTGCCTCCCTGTGCCAACCTCAACTGGCCCATCTCCTTTTTGTATTGCTTCTAGACCTCCACCTCATTTATCATTTAATCGTTTCTTCTTGATGCACATTCCAAGTACCAGATTGCTCAATATATAACACCTCAGGGTAAAAGCTGAGCTGAATGTTGCCCTGGAAGTCACGCTGATTTAAAGAAAAAATAAATACAACTTTAGTCTAGCTCTGCAGGCTCTACTGCTCCTTTGTGCCTGTCCTCTGTGGGTACCTCATTGATAGCACATATTTTCCTTTATTGTTTAGTTTTTGCATGTGCCTTTGTTTTTCTACTAGACTGCAAGTCCCTCAGGTCTTAGGACTATTTTACTGAATCAAAACCTTGCCTCTAATCACCTGTGTAGACTTAGACAACTTGCTTAACTTCTCTGAGCCTTGGTTTCCTTATTTGAAATGGAAATAATAATAGCTAACTATTTTATATTGTAAGGATCAAAGGAGATAAATCTTATAAAATATACTATCATAGTACTTGGGACATCATAAATGCTTATTATAAGAAGGAAAATAGGCATCGGGCCTAAAACAGTGGTTAAAAACTCACAATGGAATGAAATGTCTCCAATAATCTTGGGTTCTCCAGACGAGGGAATTATTAAGGCTGTCCCAAATAAGCTCTAACTTTTATTTATTGTTGTGTCCTCTGGACAAGGGCAGGATTTTGGCTAGGTGATTGAAGCAATCATGGTAGAGCTAACAGAACTAAGAGACTCGAGAGGAGGAACCAGTTTTGGATGGTAAAATGGAATTAATATTATACCAACTGAGTCACATGCTCAGTGAGTTTTGTGCACAAGTGATATTAGAGAACATATAAATTCATCCAATAATTAGTGTGCACCCATTAAGTGTCTCTAAGTGTTATGGCATATAAACATGTATCAAAGGGAAATTATTGGGTCCTAAAAGAAAATGAACAGGTCAGAGTAATTTGTCTGCAAATTTATAGGCTCCTTCCAAATAATATACACTTCTTATTTTCGATATAGTATTTTTATAGATTCTGGGTTCTTATTTAGATACAGAGGTGTTGCTTTTGCTCTTTCAGCCTCACATGCATTTAGAATTACTTTTCTGATGGGACTGGTAAGTTTGAATTGATCCACCCAGTTTCCCTTGTGATGGCCAGCTAAGATTTATGTCATATCTGATCAGAGTTAACCGCAGTTTGTGACCTTACAACAGATTTTTTTCCTCTATAAATTTAACTGGATGACACCGAGGTTGAACCTGAAAATTTGCCTCAATAGCAATAGAGTCTGACCAGTTTTGCTGCAGTCCAGAGATAGCTGTCAGGGACATAATTTTTAAGTTAAAAATAAACTTTATTCTATATGATCATTATTTGTGGCATACTCTGTGTGCATGTATGTGTGTGTGTGTGTGTGTGTGTGTGTGTGTGTACTACTACAGTATGGGTTGGGAAGCCAAATCTAACCTATCACATTTTTTAGAAAAAGGTTTTTTTTTTTGGAGCACAGCCATACTCATTCATTTAGATATTGTCTATGCAATAGAGACTTAGACAGTGCAGCTCTACCATGTAAAGGCAGAGTCAGGGAGTTGCAACAGATATCTTGTGACTCTTAATGCCTAAAATATTTGCTCTCTGGTCCTTTACAGGGAAAGTTTACCAACCCATATACTTCAGGGAATTAAAACAAAAAAATTGCCTTGTAGTTTGTTTTCTGATAAAACAAACTCATATTCAAAACCAACATTTACACTCTCAATATTGCAAAGTCAAACGCACTAGGGTAAAGCTGTTCAATTAAACACATTTTTATAAAAAATTTTAACAGTGGGAGTGTAAGAGAAAAACATTGATGCTAAAAATATGGGGGATTTTTGTTCTAAAGCCAATGTTTATTTAGATATATTTACTTTACTTTTTTTATAGTTCTATGCTAATCATGTTATTTTTAAAGTTTGTTAATTTAATCAAAACCAAAAGGATTCGTATCTATTATAAAGAATTCTTACAATTCTGTAATAAGACAACAATCAATCTGATAAATATGGGCAAGTAATTTGAGCACATGCTTCACAAAAGAAGATAAATGAGTGGTCAGTGAGCACTGGTAATATCCCCTGATAATTACTTATCAGGTAAATAAAATTAGAGGTATACCAGTCACATCCATTAGAATGGCTAAACTAAAAAGGGCTGACAATGTGGAGAGTTGGCAAGGGTGTAAAGCAAATGGGACTCTCACATACTGCTGGTGAGAATAGAATGTGGTGGAATCATTGCAAAACAGTTTGGGCATTTCTTACAAAGTTAAACATACACTTACCACATGACCCAGATATTTATACGATGAAATACTATTCAGCAAAAAAGAATTGAATCGAATACATGCAACAACATGTATGGATCTTAAATGCGTTATGCTGATTGTAAGATGGCAGATGCAAATGGGTACATTCTCAATGATTCCATTTATGGGAAAATATAGAAAAGACAAATCTAATCTGTAATGACAGCATATCAGTGGTTACTTGGAGTCAGAGGTAGGGGGATTGCCTAAGAAGGCAGATGAAACTTTCTGGGGGTGATCAAAATGTTGTATGCGGTGGGGGTACACAAGGGTATACATTCGTAAAGACTCAGCAAAATGTATCTTTTTGTACATAAATTCTACCTAAATGAAGTTTATTTAAAATTCCAAGTGTTTGAGAAAGGGAGACTGAGAGAGAGAAAGACAGAGAGAGAGAATGATTATGAGTCTGAAAAAGAACTGGAGACAGGGACACATAAGAGACGGAGACAGTAAGAAAGGGATAGGTGGAGAGTGAGAGCATTTTATTTGCTACATTTCCCAGCAAGGATATAAGGTGGACAAACTCAAAATTAACAGTGAACTTTATAATGCAGGATTCTGAGGTTATGTTCCAAGCTATGCAGCAAGTACCTTATGTAACTTCTTTAGACAGTTTTGTTTTGCTTTCTGTTTAATATTTTTTGCTGTGATTTCAGTGGAGTCAACAGTCAAGTCAAAGAAAAAGTATAGTTTTTCATTCACAGTGGGGAGTTGAGCTTACATGCTTGGTGCACAAGTCCTTGAGGCAAGAACAAGCAACTTAGTTCCTTAGTGACATTGAGTGGCAAGTGAGGGTTGCCTTTGGAATCCTCCACCTACTCTCTTTTGTACTCTTTCTCCACACCTCATCTGATTTTTTCATCTCCCAGAAAGTGTCCTGTAACCTAATTTTTTGCTTCTCAACATGCTGCCTTCATTCCCCAGTGTACATCATTTCTCAAGGAGAGTTTAAAATGTTACTCCTTAGCAGAAATTACACTAATAGGACTTTCTTAATCCAAAGTTGGGCCCCTTAAGGCATTTCAGACCAGCAAGGGACAGTGGACCTCTCTACAACTCTAAAATTAGACTACTGAGGCACAAGCTTAACTTTGCTAGCATGCAAGGCTGTTTTCAAGAACCCAAAGCATATGTACAGTCTGAATTAATAGGTAGTAAGAAGTGAACAGAAAATAGCAGATCATTTGTGCCCTTTAATGTTCCCTGTCTTACAAGGGCCCCTAATATCTATCAGTCTGTACTGAATATTTTTTTTGTGTGTGTGTTCCTTCAAGTATTTTAGTATAATTTGTACTACATTACAGCACTTTGCATTTTCTAGTCCTATCATGTGTTTAAATCTTGCCTGCTTTTGCCTGGCTTAGTTCCCATTTGTCAGTAAAGAGACAAATTATTACTCCTTCACCTTCATGTAAAAGCTTCTCATCGCTCAAGGTATGTGCCACCTGGCAATAGTACCAGCTGTGTCACCAAAGGCACGTGACTTCTAGCATGGATGTTTTGCTAAACTCTGGCAGTATTGCCTTGTGATTCTGATGCCTCACAATTGTTTGCCCTTTCATATAATCCTCAGTCCTCATCTGTGGCCATTCCTTACTTCTTGCATTAGTCTGTTACTTCTCTACCTCTTACTCCAACATCATATTTCTGATTACAGCCTCTTTTCTCTCCAAGTTTCTCTCACTCCCACCATATTTACTCTGTCTCCTGGTCCATCCTCAAATCTATGAGTCATGTCAAGTCTTCGCTTTCTTTCAGATCTGCGCTAGATCACACAATCCATCATTTCACCCACCCATCTTTTGCCAATACTGTTAGCTCTCTTCCTCTTCATCTTTTCAACACATCCTCCTAGCACAAAAAGATGCTGGCTCAATCCCGTCAACCCAACTATTATTATTATTTTTTCTCTTAAACTTTGGGCACTACAGCTATTCAAGAAAACCGCACACTTTATATAAATTATGGCTTCTATGAATTAATAGTTCATGGCTTTAACACATTTTAATGGAACATTTACTATGTGCCAGACACTGTACTAGGTTCTAAGCATGGAAACATAAAGAATGTTGACTTTTAGGGTCTGTGATCAGCATGAATATCACAGGGGAGGAAAGAAGAATTCTGAGAGAGAGGGACAGAGAGCGAGAGAGAGAGAGAAGGGAGAGAAGAGACAGCATGAACTGATGGCAAATCGTTTAATTCTGAGGTGCCGTCCTTCCCATATTACATCAGATGAGCAGGCTAGAAAAGTCAGTGGGAAGGTTGTGAAATGAAAACAGCATAAGCTTGAAGTCAGATAGACCAAGATTTGAATCAGAAAGGTCAAAGTTGAGGGCAGAGAGAAGGCTGTTGCAGAAAACTGGCAGTGATGAGAACTTGAACTAGGACAGTGACAAGGACACTTGAGAAGAAAGAAGTTCTATCTGCTGTCACCTGACACTTTAATTTAAAGGTAAATAGCACACCAAAGGTAAGAAACAGTTTTCAACTATTAGAAATGCTATGTTTACAAGATGGCAGATTTTCAGATGATAACAAAACATGCTCTTAAAAAATTTCTAGGACAACAACTCAGAAAATCAAAGGCAGCTGAGAAAGGACAGAGTCTTTGTTTCTTCAGAGAGTGAAATAATCTGCGATTATATGGTAGATAACTAGTCCAGCGCTATAATTTAATTTATTACCGTCTCAGCAGACACCACACATAACCTTCTTTAAGTGTGTCTGGGAGAAACCTAGGAAATCAGCAAAGGCTCCTTGCAGCCAGCCTGGTATTGCCTGCCAGCAGTTTGGGAGCACATCTCTTTCAAAAGGTCACCAAGTTAGGGACTGTGTCCAACTCTCTGTTCAGTGCAGCACTGTTGGGGGCTCTCTATGGGTGCTAGTTTCCCTCTGCTGGCCAGAGAGCTTAGTTACTGCCCTGCTGGGCACAGAGGGTAGTTGGATACTTTCACACTCTCCCTTCTCTTTCTCACTCCCCTCTCAAAATTCTTTTCATACCGAAAAATGCCTGGTAGAAGAAAGAATATATGACAGTTGGAGGAAGCCAGTGCTCCCACACTGTCTGCCAGGAGGTATATTTCTGGGGCAAAGCATAGTGATTTTTTTTTTTTTTTGGTGGAAATGTCAGAGTTTATAACAACTTAGAGTTGTTTTTACGTTAAATGTCTGCATCATAATATTCTTGAACCATCTTCTTTCTTAAGTCTAAACTACCCCTTCCTTCCTTCCTTCCTTCCTCCCTCCCTCCCTCCCTCCCTCCTCTCCTCTCCCCTCCCCTTCCCTCCCCTCCTCCTCTCCCTTCCTCCCCTCCCCTCCTCCCCTCCCCTCCTCCCCTCCTCCCCTCCTCCCCTCCCTTTCTCCCCTCCCCTCCTCCCCTCCCCTCCTCCCCTCCTCCCCTCCTCTCCTCCCCTCCTCCCCTCCTCTCCTCCCCTCCTCCCCTCCTCCCCTCCCCTCCTCCCCTCCCTTTCTCCCCTCCCCTCCCTTTCTCACCTCCCCTCCCCTCCTCCCCTCCCCTCCTCTCTTCCCCTCCCCTTCCTGCCTCCCCTCCCCCTCCCCTCCTCCCCTCCCTCTCCCCTCCTCCCCTCCTCTCCCCTCCTCCCCTCCCCCCTCCCTTCCTCCCCTCCCCTCCCCTCCCATCCGCTCCCCTCCTCCCTTCCCCTCCTCCCCTTCCCTCCTCCCCTCCCCTCCTCCCCTTCCCTCCTCCCCTCCCCTCCTCTCCTCTCCTCTCCTTCCTTTCCTTCCATTTTCCCTCCTTCCTTCCTCCTATTTTCTTTCTTTATATATGTATGCAACTAACTGATAAAACAATATTATTACAGCATCTGAACATTTGCTTTGGACCAGAACTTTCTGGCATTAAAATTCTGACATAGGCTAAAATCAATAAACAAACCAAAAAATTAAGCAAACACACACACACACAAAAACAGACACACAACTCTACTAAAAAAAAAAAAAAGTAAAGGAGTTAAAAAAGTTAATCTACCAGGACAGAAAACAGAAAAGGAGATGACAGTAGATGGGAGAATTCAACACATTTTTAAAAGAAGGAAGTAGAGAGACAAGTGTTAATTATCTTCGCAGACTAGAAGAAGTTGTAACTAAGTGCCTGTAGCTGTAGACACTGATGTGAAATGAATCAATCCCCTCTGCAAAGCCCTGAGAGGTTCAGCATTTGGAGGCATATGTGGAAGACAAGGATGAGGCACTGGAGTGAAAGTGGGGTTAAGTGAAAGTCTGCTTACAGAGTCACTGAGTCCACAGGTACCCTTCCCTGTCCACAAAGTGGTATCCTCCTTTCTCTCCTGTTAGAACAGAGGTTTATACTGTGGAAAAATTATGTAACAAATATATATCAGTCTCTGGGACAACAGTGGATATATTGATGTGCAACGCTGAGAGATGGGACTGAAAACAAAGGGATTAAATGAATATCTACATAGCAAATTATGAAACATCTTCACCCTTTTCCCATGATCAGCTTCTAGAATGCTGAGAGCCAGAAACATTCATCCTGTTGCTTTCTCATATCTACCTCATCTTCACAGTAGGACAGAAGATTGGTTTCTGGAGAAAGGACATTCAGACTTTGAAATTTCTGGCTCCCTTGAATG
The DNA here is from genome assembly GCF_028858775.2 of Pan troglodytes. Taxonomy (NCBI): domain Eukaryota; kingdom Metazoa; phylum Chordata; class Mammalia; order Primates; family Hominidae; genus Pan; species Pan troglodytes. The sequence goes on from NC_072398.2 coordinate 84,681,512, forward strand.
ACAACCTTACTTTTTAAAATTATCTTGCAAAGAAACTTTTGAGGGAAAGTTCTACCTTTGCACGTAAGAACCATGCTCATTTTTTAAAAATAGTTTCTTCCTTTTTATTACTGAGTAGTATTTCACAGGATGAATGTAACACAGTTTTGTTTTTTATTTATTTATTTATTTTTTTTTTTGTTTTGAGACAGAGTTTTGCTTTTGTTGCCCAGGCTGGAGTGCAATGGCATGATCTCGGCTTACCGCAACCTCTGCCTCCTGGGTTCAAGAATTTCTCCTGCCTCAGCCTCCTGAGTAGCTGGGACTACAGGCATGTACCACCATGCATGGCTAATTTTGTATTTTTAGGAGAGACAGGGTTTCTCCATGTTGGTTAGGCTGGTCTTGAACTCCCAACCTCAGGTGATCTGCCCTCCTCAGCCTCCCAAAGTGCTAGGATTACAGGCATGAGCCACCGCGCCCAGCTCAAGGGCAAAGCCAAGGATTGTCAAGATGGGAAACCCTCAAATATGAAAGAGAGTAACTAAAACAAACAGAAAAAAGAAAACTCAGAACAGAAACATTGCAGGTAGGGAAAAATACATCTTCAAAAATTATAATTAATATCCTTACAGAAATAAGAGAAACAAAGGAATGTTACTGTAGTTGAATACTCAAGAAAACATTTAGAAAAAATAGTAGAAATAAAACATTTAATATTATGGTTGGAGAAAATATTTTAGGAGGTCCAGTAGAAAGTAGAATGAGTCAAAGTAATGAAAAACTAGAGAGAAAAAGGTAAGAAAATTAGAGGATTGTTTCAATAGTGTAATAGTATTTCTAGAAACAAATAGTAGAGACAATGGAAGTATGTATTATCAAATAAATAATATAAAAACATGTCTAAAAGCAGGATATGTACTTCTAAATTGAACAGGCTTACAAAATGTTTAGTACAATGTGAAAATACACCCAGAAACATAAAATTTCACAACAGGAAATCTCAGCACAAAATTTCAAAACAGAAGGAAAGATTCTAAAAGTCGAGAGAGACTCTGAGAGCAAACATGAAGAGAGAGAAACCAGTTTACATATCAAAAAGCTGAAATGTGAATGATGTGTAATATCTCTAGAGAAACGTTGGGTGCTAGAAGACACTGTGCTAAAAATTCTGAGGCACTAATTTCCAAACTAGAATTACATACTCAATATATTAGTCAGGAATCTCCAGAGAGACAGAATCAATAGGAGGGAGATAGAGAGATAGATAGATAGACATAATTTATTAGGGAAATTGGCTTGTGAGATTATGGAGGCTGAGAAGTCCCATGGCAGGATATCAGCAAGGTGGAGACCCTGGGATGCTGGTAGTGTGGCTCAGCCCAAGTTTCAAAGTCTCAGAGCCAGGGAAGCCAATGGTATAATTATCCATTCAAGGCTGAATGCTTGAGAACCCACATGTTTGCTGGTGCAAGTCCCACAGTCCAAATGCCAGAGAAACTCGAGTTCCGATGTCCAACTTTAGAAGATGGTTGTCCTAGCTTCAGCAGATGGAATGAATTTGCCTTTCCCCTGCTTTTTTGTTCTACCCAGGACCTCAGCTGATTAGATGGTGCCTACACACATTGAGGGTGGGTCTTCCCACTGAGTCCCCACCAACTCACATGTCAATTTTCTCTGGAAACACCCTCAGAGTCACTCCCTCACAGCCACACCCAGAAATAATCCTTACCAGTTCTCTAGGTATTTCTTCATTCAGTCAAGTTAATACCTAAATCGACTTAACCAATTGTGTTGGTTAATTTTGTGTCACTGTGACTGGGTCATGGGTGTCCAATATTTGGCCAAATACGATTTCTAATGTGTGTGTGTATGAGGGTGTTTCTGGAGGAGATTAACATTTAAATCATTAGACTGAATAAAGCAGGTTGACTTCTCCAATGTGGGTGGGCCTCATCCAATCGGTTGAGGGCCTTAATAGAATAAAAAGGTAGAAGAAGAGAGAATTTGCTTTCTCTCTCTGCCTGACTGCTTGAGCTGAGCATTGGTCTTCTCCTGCCCTCAGACTGAAATTATACCATTGGCACTCCTTTTTCTTAGGCCTCTGGATGCAGACTGGAACTATACCACTGACTTTTCTGGGGTCTCAGCTTGCTGATTTCAGGTCAGGGGAATTCTCGTCCTCCATCATTTCTTAAGCCAATTCCTTATTTTATATATATATATATATATATATATATATATATATATGCATAGTATATATATATATGCATAGTATATATATATATATGCATAGTATATATATATGCATAGTATATATATATATGAAATAGGTATTGTGTGTATGTGTGTGTATATATGCATATATATATATATATATATAAAATATATGGAATTTTCCCCAACCCCTTTAACAATCAATGTTTTAGGAAATAATATCTTAAAAATAACCAAAGTTTAGACTTTATTATATTTATTTATTTATTATTATTATTTTTGAGACAGAGTCTCACTCTGTTGCTCACGCTGGAGTGCAATAGTGCAATCTTGGCTCACTACAATCTCCACCTCCTGAGTTCAAGCGATTCTCATGCCTCAGCCTCCCGAGTAGCTGGGTCTATAAGTGCATGCCACCACATCCAGCTAATTTTTGTATTTTTAGTAGACACGGGGTTTCACCATGTTTCCCAGGCTGGTCTTGAACTCCTGGCCTCAAGTGATCCACCCGCCTCGGCCTCCCAATGTGCTGGGATTACAGCCATAAGCCACCACGCCCAGCTGCCTTTATTATATTCAAAAATTCGTAGTTAGCATCTTCTATATGCATGAATATAAGGTGAGCTATCTTCTAGTTATCTCTTGGAAATGTATGGAATTTTATACACATATTTCATATACAATATATATGAAATGTTATATACACACACGTAATATATGGAATTTTTCCCAACCCCTTTAACAATCAATGTCCTAGGAAATACTATTTCAAAAAATAACTAAATTTTAGCCCTTATGATATTTAAAAATTCATAGTTAGCATCCCCTATATGCACAAATATAAGGTGAACGATTTTCTAGTTATCTCTTGGAAAAGAAGAAATGGCCTAATGTTTGAGCCTATACTTTCTCATATTAAGACAGAGTTCCTCAATTTTTTTAAACAACAAAGTACTTTTTAAAGGAAGGCAAATTATCCTTAAATCATTTCAATTAAAGCTCTTTTTTGTTGTTTAGAAAAATCATCTGGTGAAATTATTAAAATAAAGAAGGCAAAAATATTGGTAATTGAGTCATTATTTCTGGGGGTACGATCTCACAACTGCAAGTTTTTGATGTCATTGTGAACAACTTAAAAAGGCAGTATTGTTAACTGGTTAAATTGTGGAAAGAACATTAAATAAATTGTAGTGTTAAAATTATCTTAATTACAATTGTTGAGTGAATGAAATGACCCATTGTCCAAATGATATGTGAATGGGTACTCATGGGTTGAAATACAATTTCTGGTGAAATATGATACATGATTTCAAAAGTATTGCATCTTAAATGACATCGATGGCAGTGAAAAGGATGTACTTTGTAAAACTGTGTTAGTTGATCCAAAATGTGACTTTAATGATGATAAAGTTATTTATACTACAGGTGCACCTGAAAAGTTTGAGTACAATTGTTTCATGAAATGTGAAAGTTAGAAGAAGCATTATATCTAAAATAACATTTTACTTTATTTAATCTGAGACTTTAAATATGTATGTATAACTAAATTAGGAAATGTTATTAAATATTATATGGGATACTAATGGCAGATAATTGCTTTTTTATAATCGTAGTGTAATTTAAATCTTTTTAGGCTGTCCTTCAATGATTACCACTTTCCAGGCTCAAAGCCATTAAAATTTTCTCCTTCTAGATTTGTTCTAATTCCTCAGTCTGTTTCAAGAGATGTAGCAACTTGGAGAGCATTGCATTTCAAATAGGAACATACTGGTTCTGTTGTGGGGTAAATGCTAAATATGTTCTTTTTTTATTGTATGTTTTACCTTTTTATTTATGTTTTACCTTTTTGGATAATATCATTTTATTGACCTTTGAGGCTACAGCGCATTGGGCTGATGTTCTTAGCAGTCTATAATAAATTCTCAAATCCATTTCTTAGATGACAACTAAGAGTTCACAGCTCCTTGTCTACAGTTAAGGTTTGGATAAATTCTACCTAATTGTTTTGGTTTTCATAGTACTTGCTTGCAATGAAGCTCACCTACACTTTCTATGTCAACTCACACAGGACCTAACACATATTTAATCCAATCTCTTTGTTTTATGTGCAAAAATACAAAACATAAGACCAGGGAGGTTAAATAACTCATTCAAAATCACAGGTGTTTGGTGGAAGAGTTGGAGCTCTTGGCCCTCTGTCCCTCCTGTTAGTACATGGAAGATTTGATAAACAAGAGGAAAATGTTTGCCTCAGGTTCAGGATGAGACTTTCCACCAAGGTAATAGGACCTTTATTTAGTGTAGTTCCAAGAAGCAAAAAGCAAGCAATAGATTAAACCTACCTGGAGGCCCAGCGTAAAACTTATCTCAAATAAATTTCCACAAATAGCATTTGCAAATATAAAAAGCAAAGGATTTCCATTCAAACTATTGATCCACCTTTTAGTTTAGCAGCCAGCCACGTGAAGTTGGGCATGTCAGTTAAACTCTGTGAGCCAAGCTTTATTTTCCTTATCTCTAAAACAGCAAACCAGAAATCCTTTCCAACTTGTGGATGAGAATAAGGCAAGGAGGCAACACAGGTGACCTCCACGATGGTGACCTCAGGCAAGTTATAAAACCTCTGTCTCCAGTTTCTTCATCTGTAAAATGCCAATAGCAATACATCCTATGTATGGCCCAGTTATAGGGTTAAGTGAATTCACTTTTGCAAAATACTTAGAACAATGCCTACACTTAGTAAGTGTTATAGAAGTTTTAAATAAGTGAGAAATAAATATATAATGAGTTAGAGGAGAAGACATACAAACAAATCAGGAATTCATGGGGAATGATGGGCTTTTGGCTTCTTTCACTCTCTTTGTCTCTCCTCATCCAGCTGTTCAGTCTCCTCCCTCACTTCAAACATCCCCCTCATGGAAAGAAGTGTCTTTTAACATAACGATTTCTTAAGCTATGCTGTTACAGCTATCAATATTAGCAAGTTTGAAATTCGTTGTCATCTTGCTGCCCCATTCTGAATACCTTATGTTTGCTTTGCTTGAATGCAAGGCATGAAGGGTGTGTAGGATAAAGCTTAGGTTTTTTTGGGCAGAGTGAGAATAATAGAAAAGGAGGGGGCAAGGGAATCACGTGAAACCTCCAGGGACCTACAAAGCAGACTGAGGGGTAACCTAAGGGAAACAGTATGTAAGTAAATATTTACATCACTTACATCACTTTCTGGACTCCAAGAGGTTTCGTGATTGAGGTCACTTTATAGCATGGCCTTAGACTATAATGTCAATGATGTCCCCTGGAGTAGTGTGAGCTGTGGCTCTGAACCCATATTAAATGGACTTCTTGCTGGTGATAGAATGAGCCCAGATGCCTTTATAGTTCTAAGGGAAGGTTACAATTATAATATGATGTAGAAAGTGTTATAATAGAAAAAACATGTGGGGTGTTGTAGGAATACAGTGGAGAAAGAAAATAACTTGCTCTGGATGAATTTGGAAATGCTTCCAAAGTAGATGACAACTTAACTCCAAAATCAATCAAGCTTGCACAAGACACTCAGTATTCATCAACCCCCATTCTTTGTCGAGAATTATATCAGACACTTCCAAAGAAGGGGAGACTTATGGTCTTGTTGTGGAAACCTTGTTTCTGTAAAGTGTCATTAGTCTGTAACCATGATAAGGGATTGTGGCAGACGTAAGTCACATGGAAGAGGTTTCCATCAGTTCTGTGAGAGTTCAAAAAGCACACTATAATCAAACTGAGATAATAGAAAAAAAATCTGCTCAATGTAATGAAAAGCTTTGTAATAGTCAGCAGCTATTCAAATATGGAATGGTCTGCTTATGGTAGGAGCGAGCCCTTGTTACTGTGTTTACATGGAGGTAGGGAATTGCAGGGGGATTTTTATTTGCTGGGGTAATGCTAATAATAGAAAAAAGTAAATCTCCAATGTCAATGTCTTAGCACAATTTAAGATTAATTCTTGTTTATGTAATGAACAGTGAGATTTCCTGTTGGCAGGTGACTTTCTCCCTTGTGGTGACTCAGGGCACCAGGCTCCTTCCATCTTTGGCTCTACCATCTCCTTTGGCTTTAGTGTCCTCTGAGCCAGGAAAACAGAAAGTTAGGAAGGAATAAGAAGAGCTGCTCCTTAGCAATCGTGGCCCAGAAATGACATACATCACTTCTGTTCACGTTCTATTGGTGATAAGTGGTTATATCATTTCATTTAGATACAAGAGAGACTGGCAGATGTGGTCCCTGGTTGGGAAGCCACATCCTAGTTAAAAATCTGTAATATGGAAAGAAAACTCCAGTTTTGAATGAACAATTGACCATCAACACCACAGGATTGAAGCCTCACATGAGATGACTTTAAGATCCCAAAAAACTTGGAATTCTTTGATTCAATTAGGTCCTAATTTCCTCCCTAATTACTTTTGTGATTTTGGACAAGTTGCTTATCTTCTTCCAGCCTCAGTTGATTCATCTATAAAATGACATGAACAATTCTGCTTTAATAAAAAATGACTCAGGGCATTGTGAAATTTAAATGAAATAATGTGTGTGAAACTGTTTTCTAAGTTAAAAAGTATTCAAAGATATGAAGCATTATTTTAGATAGTTGATTCAACTTAGCTTTTACTTGGACCCATAGTTGAGCTTGGATCTTTTTTTCACATGTCCTTGAAAGATTATTATAATGCTCTGATACCGGAACATATTGAATGACTTATGTTTCTATAGTTTTAGTTTTCACCATTCATTCACTTCTTGAAAGATCTTAAAGTATTTCTTTTACTCAAGAAAATAAATAGTACAAACTGCACCAAATAGAATGTTTTTGCCTGTCATGTAAATACTTCTCTTCAATATCATATATTTGCTAGGGCACAGAAATATGGATCATCTGTTAGTTTTGAATGACATTTTGAAATTAAAATAAAAGGAGAGATGTGTGCAAAAATGTTTATGAAGTTTAATGATATACAGATAAAAGATATGACTATTGTTGCTATTATAGTAGAAGTTTAAACAGAATGTAGGGGAGTGAAAGTTCTAGTTAACTGAATATTCTATTTAACCAAGATATATCATTCACAGTATTTTGAATCTTCAAATCATAAACCTAAAAAGAAACAGAGAAATCACTCACTTCACTTTTTTATTTAACAGATCAGAAAACAGGCTAGTGTGACTGTCAAAGATTATGGGGTAAGATTTCAGTGGCCTTGCACTAAACAGGGTGATATAAGAGATTTCTTTCTATCTAGGATATCTAAGACTTAATATAGTGTTTCTCACTATACCATGGCACTTACTTGTCAAATCTTTTGAAAATTATATTGTTGTAGGGTAGCTAAAAATATAAAAAGCACAGGAGATTGGGCAGAATGTACATCTTCTTCACAAATGCCAGAAGTTTTCTCTTTTGGGCAACTCTTATATAAAGTGTTTCCTATAGTGTGATGTTTTCTGCTTTAATCTGTGGTTTACTGATACTTGTAGCAAAATGAGTTCTGGCTAGTTGATATTTCATTGTATCATTTGTAGTAGTGACATGATTAAGCATAGCCTCCCATTATAAATGGGTGGATTTGGCCTGGCACAGTGGATCAGGCCTGTAATCCCAGCACTTTGGGAGCCCGAGGCGAATGGATCATGAGGTCAGGAGTTTGAGGTCAACCTGGCCAACATGGTGAAACCCCATCTCTACTAAAAATACAAAAATTAGCCAGGCGTGGGGGCGGGTGCCTGTAATCCTAGCTACTTGGGAGGCTGAGGCAGGAGAATCGCTTGAAACCAGAAGGCGGAGGTTGCAGTGAGCTGAGATTGCACCACTGCACTCCAGACTGGGTGAAAGAGCGAAATTGTCTCAAAAAAAAAAAAAAAAAAAGGGTGGATTCGCTTGTAGCAGAATAAAAAAAACTGGGAGTAACTGAGCTCTTTGATAGTAAGCACCATAAAATAGAGAGATAAACAGATATTGATAGATGAAGAGACAGGAAGAATTCGAATTTGTCTGGGACTCTGGAGTTCTCACCCTGCCCCTTACATTCTATATTTAACATCAAATGGCAGAACAAGGTCGCTAAGAGTAAGAAGCTGGAGCCCGTCCAATCCACTGGCACCAAAGCCATGCACTTTGCAACTCTACTTCTCCAGGCTGTTCATGTGAGGAGGATGGATGACAACAGGATTCCAAAGAAATTACTTTGTCCTGAGCTCAGAAGGTGACCATCAACAAACCTTTGCCAGTAGGTCAGAGGAAGCTCTCCAAGGATACATAAATGTTTACAGAAGTAGTGGAGCATAGTTGCCAGTTGCCATAATAACTATGGAGAAAGAGTACTGATCAGAGTGGATGCTATCACAGCTTTGGGTTACAGGTTTCTGGGGCTATAGTTGTGTATGAGTGTGCATGCACAGATCTACACTTGTGTAGCCATCTGATATAGGCAGATATCATTTTGCCCTCTGTGTTTTGCACAGTATGTGTCTTGGTCCTATCCCCCAATTTTTTTTAATTTACCCTTAAATACTCCTGATTGTCAAAAATATTTTTCTCTATCCTATTTCAGTATTTTTACTTATACTCTTAATTATATTATAAAATGATGGTTTTTGTTTTAGGTTACCAAGTTTGGGGTGATTTGCTATGCAGCAAGAGAGTCCAAACTTGTTTTTCAAAGGCTTTTCTCTTGAATATATTTAACACATATTAACTTTACTTCCTACATTGCATTAAACTATATCTGTAATCTTGAATACATCCCTTCTCACTTCTAGCCTCACATTTCACACCTTTAACTAGATAATGTCTAAAGGATTCCCAGAAGGGTTTTACACAGCATCTTCTGTTGCTCTTTATTGCTCTGTTTGTGTAAGTTTTAGAACTAACTGAACATGCACGTCAAGCACAATGCTCTCACTAGATCCTCAGTGTAGTTTGCACATATGGATGATTTTAACTCCGTCATATATTATTCACATACCAGCCAAAGTGGTCCCTGAAACACAGAAACCAGACTTATGATACCATCCTGCTCAAAACCCTCCAGTGACTTCCATCACTCTGAGTCAAATCCAAATGCCTGCTTATGCCCTAAAAGGGCCTATGTGATTTAGTCCCTATCCACCTCTCTTATATTAACTTCTGTCACTTCTTGTCTTCATTCAACTCTACATTGACCTTCTTACTTCTTGAATACACCTAGCTTATTCCCATTTTAGGGCTTGTGCATTTGCTGTTTCCTTTGCCTTAATGCCTTTTCCCTTGGTTTTTGCATCTCACCTCCTTGCTTCATTCAGGCATCGTTTTTTCTCTGAGTAGCCTTCTCTTATCATCCTACCTGGATTTGTCCCTACAACTCACCTTTTTGACACTCTGTCCTTTTCTCTGCTTTACTGTTTTTCATAACACTCACTTCTAAGTGAAGTTATATTATGTATATAACAGGTCACATGATAAAAGTTTTTCTGTTTTCCTAGATTTATCTGAGGCAGCAAAGGTGAAAGCAAAAGGTGTTAATTGCTTGCACTTCATAAAGAAAAGTGCCATAACTTCTATGTATATCTGTGAGAAGAGGTTTAAAAAATTCTCCAGTGGCTCTTAGCCCTTCATCTCAAGGGTATGTAAGCAGATGTGAGATGATTGATAAGAGGAAGATTGGAGAGCAAGTATCTCTCTGAAGAGAGATGCCAATGCTACATTGTTTATTGACTCTCTCCCCTTGAGGGGAGGGAAACTTCCCCTTTCGCATAAGCCAAGTAAATCATTTACAAGAAAACTGCTCAGCAAATGTGACTTGTATGTCTAGATTTGGGATGGGGTGGAAGGTTGGCAGACACAGGGACGGATGTCGGATTTCTGCCTCGGGAGCTCCTCTCTGAAGGTAGAGTGAGTGGATAGGGGCACAGCGAGAGCAAGCTACATTCACTGATGATAACACAAAGATGACCATGTTTTTCAGAGGACAAGGTAGACCTGAACAAGTGCCCAGCCTTTAATTTCCCCGAAGAAGACCTTACCCAAGAGAGTTTCCTGCCAGTGGAAGGCACTCGGCAGAAAGGCTAGAGGTGGTGTGCGGACTGTTGCAGTAGGGCTGCAGGTTAGGAGGGTGAGTAGATGGGTGGGTGGGTCATATATGACTTGATTGGAAGGCAAGACTTTTGTCAACAAATGCTTCTAAGAGAGGCCTCCTGTGAGAGAAGACCACCAAAAGACCTATAAAGTTCTCCATAAACGAAAGGGCTAGACTGCAGTTTACTGAACTAAGACCTCTCCTGCCCCTTAACTGTCCTTCCTCTCCTCCCTCCTCCCTATCCCCCAGCCCTGGAAGAATTAAAGACAACAAAATGAGGTATGAATAAGACTAGAAAACAGGAATCTAACCCTATTTTCTATCCCTTTCCTGTTGCAGATTTCTTAGCCCAAGCTGGAGGATAAGCTAAAATCTAAAAATTGATGAGACAGTGATATTTTGATATTAAGTTGGATTAGAATTTAAATTTCCGAAAATAAGACTATTGAATAATAAATATCTGGAAATGGTGAGAAAAGGTATAATATATAATTTCTAGATTTCCTCCAGAAATTAGGAAGAAAGCTTCAAAGTAGCATATTAAAAAAAGGTTAGTGATGCTTTAAAGATTTTGCCTCATAGATTAAGCAAATTTACTACACACACACACACACACACACACACACACACATACACACACATTTATTATGTATTTTCTGTCTCTTAGATCAGAAGGTAAACTCCTCGAGGGGAAGGCCTTTGTTTACCTTTGGTCACTGTTGTATTCCAGTGCTTAGAAAAATGTTGACACCTTGCAGTTGCTCGATTTTTTTTCTTGAAAAATGAATTCTATAAGGATTAGAATAAGCTGTTTTTATCTGGACATGTAATTCACTCTTTGTGCTATTCTGACTCACAACTCCCATAGGAAATATATCCCTGTGGAGTCCAGTGAGTTGGCTGGAGAGGAAGAGTGAGATAGAGATTTGGTGCAGACTCATGGACTAGATGTTTGTCTGGTGGGCCGCTGAACTGTTCTGAGCCCCACTTTCTGTATCTGTCGAATAAGAATCTCATCACTTATCTGACAAGGTCATGGTGAGGATCACGTCCATAGTGCATACCCAGTTTCTAGTTGATTGTGTCTACTAACCGTTCTTTCTTCTCTTCTTCTCTCCTCCAGAAAGAATAATGTCTTGTTAGGCCTTGCTGAGGTTTTTCTGGTCTACAGAGCCATTGAACTTTTGAAATCAGAAAGGTGACTGTGATTTGCAGCAGGAGCAGTGTTTTCTCCGGGAGTTCTCTGGCCTCAAAGGTGATGGATGGGCACCTCTCAGGCATAGTTCCTTGATCAATAAGCCATAAAGTCTCAAATTATTTTGTTAGATCCATTGATCAAATCCATCGAATTTGTCCCAAATCTTTTATTGTTAAGACAAAGGATAGTGATGTTCAGTTTTTCGCTCCTTGCTACTTTCTTTCTTCCATTTGGCTTTAAGGTGCTATGAAGCAGTATGGGAAAGGCAAGAAGAGGAGAATGAAAGTTACTCCTTCACATTGATGGAAAGATGCTCATTTTGGCAGTCTGTTTCAGAATGAAGCAATGTGGATTACCTCTTTGGTCTTTTAAGAAGTTCCTCAATACACTGGCTTTGGAGCACTTTTGTCTTTCATTCATTCATTTATTCATGCAATTATTCAGTAAATATTTAATATGTGACAAGTACCATGAATGAGTTGTATTTGCATGGCTGTTTATTTCTCTGTAAGTGCCAACTAGGTTCAGATTCCAAGGAAGCTGGAAGATTTGCTAGGTGCGTGACACATGGAATTTGCTGAACTTTTATTGTTGGACGGGTGAATTGAACTGTTTCTTGAGCAGTTAGCTAGGTGAAGTATTTAGTCACGAATTTAACAAACATTTAATGAGTACTTATGAATGAAAATAATAATGCCTAACTTAGGGTTGTATGATAATGAAAAAATATACAGAGTCCCTAGCACATTTTCAGATACAAAATAAATTCTTAATAACTGATAAATATCATTATCATTATTGTTTCCTGATAGATTTGAGCTATGGTAAAGGAGTAACACTTACAATTTATTTTGTTGGTTCATTTTAGAAAATCCTGTTGCTGAGAATCTCTGGCCCCTATACAATAAATGAAATGATTCAATTGAGTGTAGTTCTTAGTCTCTTATTTGACTTCTCTTTTCTGCCCTGTCCCCACAATGTATACACAGTTATTTAACTCAAGAAGGATACCACCATCATAGAATTACCTGGCCCTCAGGGATTCTAGAAAGGAAAGGTATAATCAAGTCTCATCTTAGTGAGTAAAATATACTCATTCTTAGAAATAAAGAGATTTAGTTCCTGTATAAGGCAAGCCGCCTCAGGTAGCTTAACATGTTTTTTTCCAATGAGAGTTTTATTTACTCTTCTTAAAAGTGAATCCAATATTTAGTAATTAGTTTATTTGTGTTATTTATAGAGTAGTTTTGCCACAGAAGACTTCCAACAAAGAACTTTAACATTGCACATACCTTTTAATATGTTGTATTAAAAATGAGGAAAAACTGATTAAAAAAATTATCTCCCTTCTCCTTTATTTTCTTATTCCTTCTCTGCTCATTCCATTTCAACTAACACATAATTTTGATATGCCCTGTATGTATATACTACTGTGCTTTTTATGTCTTCTCCAGGGTTTCGTTATGATCTTTCTTTTATTTGGAATAAATTCCCTACATTCCTTATCCCAAAAGTCTTCTACAATGACTCAATTCCAGTTTAGGGGTCTTTTCTATGTACTTCCGTAATTACCAGTGCTTACCCTTTTATTTATTTATTTATTTATTTTTGAGACAGGCTCTCATTTTGTTGCCCAGGCTGGAGTGCAGTGGCATGATCTCAGCTCACTACAACCTCTGCCTCCCAGGTTTAAGCGATTCTTGTGCCTCTGCTGCCTGAGTAGCTAGGACTACAGCTGTGTGCCAACATGCCTGGCTAATATTTTTGCATGTTTTTTGAAGAAGTGGGTGTCTCGCCATGTTGCCCAGGCTGGTCTCGGACTCCTGAGCTCAAGTGATCCATTGGCCTTGGCCTCCCAAAGTTCTGGGATTATAGACATGAGCCACCATACCCGGCCCCAGTGCTTACTCTTATCACCGCATGTAAGCACATACATACCTGTTTGTTTTTTCATAAAACTATGTTCCTTGAGGGTGGGTTACTGACTTATAATCCTGGTGCCCAGTACTGTGTTTGACATATGTAAGTGGCTCATCAAATTTGTCAAGTGGATGCACCATTGAGTAAATCAATGAGAGGCTATTGGCATGTGTAATAGGAAAGAAAGTAAGACATAATTGCTCTGTACTTGGGGGAATGCAGTACTTACATTTCAGTTGTGTGAAAAAGAAAACCACACATAAAATTATTAGAGCTAATTTACTCCAAGACGTGGTTTATGTCCGGGTGCTCTTTGTTCACAGAAGGGAGAACCTGTGTGAGTTGAGATGATGACTGGCATCATAGAGGATTGAGCATTAAAGGATGAATCAGACTTAAAATATAATCATGGAAACCTGATAATTGGCACTGAATATAATGTATTACATAAATTTGGGTCATGCAGTTTTAATTTCACTAAACTTATATCCCAAGCTGGAAAATTATGAGGAATTGTCACAATGGATAAAAATAAAACACTTTGCATACTATTAGAGCTATATCAAATACTTTTACATTCAGTAGCTACTAGCAGAGTTACCATCAATATTAATTAAAAAAATTAATCATATCTATAGACATATACATTTTGAATTATGCAAAGATTGTTTGGAATAAAAACCCCAAATCCCTGTGTTTTATGACTTTTTTTAATGTGGTTCAATGTAGACAAAGAAGTAAAACTTCCCATGCATACATGCTTTGTTTCACAATTTCATAAATTGCATGAAGATCTGTGCTTTTGGAAATTTATAGAGGCAAAAAGGGTTCAAGGCTGTAAACCTATGACAAGTAAGCAGTGGATAACTGAGGGAATAAGTTACTGAGGAAAGACGTCATTACGGGGTCAGAGTTACAGACCTATTGTGAAATGAGGCATGGGACACTACGACTGCCAGAGTTTTAAGTTAATTGCTGGCACTTCTCTGTGCATTTGATCAGACATGAGGGGAGAAATTCTTCTTGCCCTTCATAAACTGTCAACAAGCCAAATGAAATATGTGTTGAGAGTAAATGCAAACCTTTTTCATAGTTAGAGAAGAACACGATGCAATGATTTAGGCACCTGGGAAACAGAGCTCTTTCTCCATTACACTTATTTTTTATATTAAAGTAATGTACTGATTGTGTACTTGAAAGGATATATTTGGACAGTCTTTTTTATTTTCTTCGACTTGACAGTAAAGCAATATATAGCCATCTTTGAATTGCCCATATGTGGATTTTCCCATTTGTGAATTATCTGTGGCACGTTTTCCAACTTTGATGGCCTAGGAATTCATCCCAGGACTGTTTCTTCCTGCTCAGAAAAATGAAGAAATCATTTGAATATGAACCCAAACAAATGCAAGTCTGCAGGTCAATCTGTTGCAGAAATAAAAAACTATCATGTGATACATTTTCAAAGCCCTCCAGCAGAATGAATGGATTCCTTTATATTCCTATAGCAATTTTTACCAACTTCTATTATAACATTTATCACATTTTATTATAGTTTTTCATTTGCTTGTCTGACCCCCTTAGGCCTTTGAGAGCCAATGGTAAAGAGAGGTTTTAAAATCATTTTTCTTCCCTTAGCTCTAAATTCTATATCTGTATTCAATAATGTTAATTAATGTATAATGTTAATTAATGTATAATGTTAATTAATGTACAAATTAATGAATAAATAAGGTTTTACATGTATGGCCTTTATTAGGATAAGGAGAATTTCCTGTAAATAACTTAGATTTTATAGCATTTAAAGCTGTAAATAATCATAAAAACATCCAGTACAATGTTTTTAAGCTTTCTTTTATGCAAAAGAGTTCTGATTTTAATTAAATGTTACTTTGAACTTTATAAAATATGAGTCAGAGGGATGTAAAGGTGACCTAGGTGAAAAGGAGATACACAGCCCATCATCCTGTCCCCTTGACTACACCAGTGGCCAGGACAGAGCCCTGTCCCTAACACAGAGCACCAGGTCTCAATGGAAAGCAGTCTGGAAACAATCTTGCCAGTACAACCTCCTAATTTTATAAATGAAGTCCGGAACTTTACTGGAGCTCCCCATGGTTATTTCCCAAGCCAAGACTGGAACTTAGGTCTCCTGAATGAACAATGCTTTTTCAACAACATCATGTTTTCACCTCATTATTATTTCTGTGGTGGTTTCAGATCCCTCACACTCCCATTCCCCTTCAATATGGCAAAGGAAAGGCAGCAGACTGTAACATCAATTAACGTAAAAAGGGGAGACCATGTGACTAAACTTCTGCTGTCAGAAGTACTCTCTTGGTATGCCTCTAGCATACCATCACCCTGAGTGGGATAACCTGTGGTGTGGCTGAGAGCTTATTGGACAGGATGCTTCGAAAAACCCAGACATGATTTCCTAACTTGCATATGCATTAATTCTCCCATGGGCAAGAGTGGTTCAACCAGCTGTTGACTATGTGGTAAAGGGGAATTGGTATGAGAGAGATAATAGAAATCCACAGAGAATTCAAACACTCACAGCAACTTGGCGTCTCTAGTTTCTTTCTTCTCTTCTAAATTTTCACCTGGATCTGCAAAAAAAGTAGCCAAAGTGACAGATTATCTTACCTAATGGAGATGCAAACAGACAATCATAAGAATGATAATAGTAATGCTGAGGATAGTAATGTTTACACGTCGAAACACATTTACATTTATAGGGAGCACTGAAAGGCTTTATTCCATGGTATCCTTAAAATGACCTGTGTAAAGAAAGCAAGCTATAAAAAAGGTGGTGAAACTGAAGATAAAGGCTAAAATGACTTATCCAAGGTGATAATGAATGGCGAAAATAGGAATGAAACTGCTTTTTTCTCTACACAATATAATCATGACATGACATCATTGCAGCTATAGGAAGCAACTAAAGGCTTCCAAGCAACCCTTATATTAGTTTCTGCAACACTGAGCTTTTGAATCTTTCCTACCTTTTTCTTTCCATTCTTTCCACCCTTCCTCACTGGGTTGGTCTGTTTTGCCTTGCTATGAAGTAATACCTACGAGAGGGTAATTTATGAAGAAAATAGGTTATTTTGTTCACAGTTCTGCAGGCTGTGCAAGCATGGCACCAGCATTGCTTCTGGTGAAAGCATTAGGAAGCATCCATTCATAGCAAAAGGTGAATGGGGAGCAGGTGTGTCACATGAAAAAAGAAACAGCAAGAGAGAGGGAGCAAGAAGGATACCAGGCTCTTTTTAGCAACCAAGTCTCATGTGAACTTAATACTGTGGGAATGTCACCAAGGCATTCATGAGGGATCAACCCCATAACCCAAACATCTCCCACTAGGCCCCACCTCCAACATTGGGAATCACATTTCAGCATGAGATTTGGAGGGGACAAACATCCAAACCATATCACTCATGATATCAGTAAACATTCATTTGGGGGAGTTGGACTAATATGAGCATAATAAAATAGGAAATTTGTCATAGGAATTAGTCCTTACACAAATGTGGGAACGACTGGGGAAGTAAAAGTCCAGTGAGGGGAATAGAGGATCAGAGGAAGGTTGCTAACCAGCCCTAGTCCAGCTGAGCAAGTCAGAGCTTACAGAGAAATCTGAAGCTTGGTGCAGCTAGCTGCCACAGTAGGACCACAAAAGGTGCTAGCATAGAATCTGTAAAATGTTGTTGGCTTTTATTGGCTACTGCCTCTGTGAGTTCATAGTAAAGTGTCTTGTGAGATTAGAGTGAGTGTTGGTTACAAGAACAAACAAGAGGAAGAAGAGTTGGAAACGGAACAGAGAAGAAAGAGGGAAAACTGGAACCTGTCAGCACTTTTGCCTCTGTTTTCTCACCACCTCTTACCAGTAAACATCTCTAGAAAGTAATGGCTGCTGCTTCACTTTCACTTGCCAAACTCATGCAACTTTAGTTTAGGCCAACTCACACTCAGGACCATAAAGGGAAGAGTGTGTTGAGACATGTGGCTCCCAGTGTAAACAAGTTGGCAGTCGAACAATCCCACACACTCCTGTACCTCAACACTTTATTGATCACACAATTTTGTAAAACTGAATGATATGCCTTCTATACAAAGTAAACTACTAAAAACCTTAAAACTTCCAGGAAAAAACCATGGAAGAATACCTTTGCAAAACTGGAGTGAGCAAATATTTCTTAGACAAGATGCAGAAAGCAGCCACTCTAAAGGAAAAACTGAAAAATTAGAAATCATCAAAATTTAAACTTCTAATCAGAAAACACTATTCAGGTAATTGAATAAATTCAATTCAATACAATATAGTACAAACAAATCAATATGGAAGCAACAAACCGGGAGGAAATATTCTCAGTATGTGTACCTATGACAAAGGACTTTATCTAAAATATACAAATAATTCCTGGAAAACAAAAAAGACACCTCAATGAAAAATGGGCAAAAGACATAAACAGACACTCTACAAAACAAGATATATAGGTGACTAAAAAGTACATGGAAATATACTCAACATTTTTAGCCATTAGGGAAACTCAAATTAAAACCACAATGAGATACCATTATACATGCACCCAAATAGCTAAAATTGCAAAGACTAACCAAATCAAATGACGACAAGTATGTGGAACAACTGGAATTCAAATGCATTGTTTTTGGAATGTAAAACATTACAACTACTTTGGAAATCAGGTTGAAAGTTTTGTATGATGTTAAATATATGCCTACCCTGTGACCCAGAAATTTCATTTCTAGACAGTTAGTAAAAGAGATGAAAATATAATCTACAAAAAGAGTTGTATAAGAATGATTATAGTAGTTTTGCTTATGATAGTTCCAAACTGGAAGGGAGCTCAATGTTCATCAACAGGAGAATAGGTAATGATGATGCTTTCATCCAATGGGATACTAGTCAATAATAAAAAGGCACAGACTACGAATACAATGACATAGATGGCGTTCAAAAACACTATGACCAATAGAAGCCAGATACAAAAAAGTGCATACTTAATAACTTCATTTATACAAAATTTTAGAATAGGCATAAAAATAATCTATGGCAGAAGAAATTTGAAGAGCTATTCCCTCTGATGGCAGAGGCTTTGTAGGGATTGACTGGGAAAGAATAAGAGAAAACCCTGGGGTGGTGAAATTTCTTATTCGAATGGGGTGCAGAGGACTTGAGTTTGTACATTTATCAAAACCCATTGAGCTATAAAACTTATGAGCTATACTATAAGCTTATGAGCTATACTATATATGCATTATGCCTCAAAACACATATTTAAAAAAAAGTTAAGAGAAAAACATCAAAGAAATTACGAGTAGCAGACTTTATTTGTGCAATTAACAATTCATGAATCGAGCACCTTGAACCAGGCTGAAGAGGTTCAGAGAGCTCCCCACAGCAACATGGACAGGCAATATTTATAGACAGAAAAATAAAGTGACTTACAAAAACAGCTTGATTGATTACAGCTCAGCATTTGCCTTCTATAAACATGGTCTGATCAGTTGGCAGCCTGGGATTGGCTGAAGCTCGGCCTGTGTGATTGGCTGGAATTCAGCTATTCCTTACAAGAATATACTCATGTTAGGTTGCAGGTTTTTTTTTTTTTAAACATACTAAGTTAGATTGCAGTTTGCTACCTATGGAGGCAGTCTCAAACCAAATTTAATTTAACAATAATAAAAAAAATCTATATTTTGCTTAGATACCTGAATGTAATTTGAATAAATTTTTGACTCTGCTACTATTTTCTCTTTCCCCTTTTTGCCAAGTTTTAAGAACACAGACTCTGGCATTAAAACACATCAGTTCAAACCCCAAATTAACCGTTTTTAGCTATGCAGTTGTAGAAAAATCATTTATACTTTTTAGGGCTCAGTTTTCTTATCTGTAAGATGAAAATAGTAATAATGCCTTGTAGGGTTCTTGTGAGGATTAAATGACATAATATGTATAAAAAGTTTATCACAGAGCCTACAGCTACACTGTCCAATATTGTAGCTGACTACATGTGACTATTTAAATTCAAATTAATTAAAGTAAGGTAAAATTGATGATTCAGTTAGTCTCAC
Organism: Pan troglodytes; assembly: GCF_028858775.2. Classification (NCBI taxonomy): domain Eukaryota; kingdom Metazoa; phylum Chordata; class Mammalia; order Primates; family Hominidae; genus Pan; species Pan troglodytes. The sequence goes on from NC_072398.2 coordinate 84,701,015, forward strand.
AACATGCGCTAGTATCACCATATATAGATATAGAATATTTCCATCATTGCAAAAAATTCTGTTCGGATAGTGCTGTCTTAGAGCGTAGAAGATGTTAAGTAAATAAATTTTAGCAATTATTATTATTACTACAATTAAGAGAAAAAGACTCCCCTTAAAGATTTAGTATTTTATTAAAGAAACTAGATACAAAAAGTTAGAAAACAATACAATTAAAGGCTACAGCTTTGAGGAGTATTATGGGAAGTGAGAAAAGGACCCTATAAGTGACAGGCAGGTAAGCATTACTTGGAGCACCCCTGAACTGTGTAAGACACAACTTAGGAGTTGACTGAGGCTGATGAAAATTAGTACATATAAAAAGTGTGGTGCTAGAGCAAATTCAGGGGATACTGAGCATATGCTGGCATGCGCCCTTTACTGGAAGCAAATCTTTAAGGAGGCCATGCAGGCTGTGCTGGGGTGGTGGAGTGATAGAGAGGAGAATCAGGAGGTATTCTGAATAGAAAAAAAAAAAAACCTGCTCATACACAGTAAGAGAAGAAAAGACACTAATGAGAGGTTCAGCTCTCCACCACCTATAGGCTTTGTGTGAGTGGTTGACATGGTTTGGCTCTGTGTCCCCACACAAATTTCATCATGAATTGTAATCTGCCCGTGTCCAGGGAGGGAAGTGATTGGATTATGGGGTCAGTTTCCCCATACTGTTCTCATGATAGTGATGAATCGCACAAGATCTAATGGTCTTAAAACTGGCAGTTTTTCCTGTGCGTGCTCTCATTCTCTCTCCTGTTGCCTTGTGAAGAGGGTGCCTGCTTCCCATTCTGCTGTGATTGTAAGTTTCCTGAGGCCTCCCCAGCCATGTGGAACTGTGAGTCAATTAAACCTGTTTTCTTTATAAATGATCCACTCTAGGCTATTTCTTCAATGGACTAATACAGTGGTGGTTGGTGTAGAATGATAGGACGTGAGCTAAAGAGGTAGACAGGGCATAAATGAAGAAGAAACATTTATGTCATGCTAAAGCATGTTTTTAAAAATAAATGTATTTAATTATTTGGATATATAATATTCATGTGGTCTAACAATAAAAAAGTATAAAAATAAATACAGTGAGAAGTACACACACAGCATAGGTGACAACTTCTTTTTGTTTCTTAGCTAAACTGCCAGAGTTCATTTTAACGTATCTAAGCAAAACAAATACATGCATGTACATTTATGTGTATGTGTGTTTCCCATCTTCAATATAAATGAGTTTGGTAAACTTTTCTATTTTCATTTTTCTTTTTGCTTTTTAAAAGCAGCTTCATAGAATTTCATTGTGTGGGTGTGTAACAGTTTATTTAATCAGCTTCCTATTAAAATTTGTTTCTAATCTTTTGCTATTACAAAAAATGCTGTAATCAACAACTTTGTATATAAATAATTTCTCAAATGTGAGTGCATGTGTATAGAATACATTTTTAGAAATGGGACTGTAGGTTTATGTGTTATGATTTTGAGAGATATTGCCACATTGCTCTTCACAGGATTCTTCCAATTTACACTTCCACTGACAATGTATAAAAGTGCTTGTTCCTTACAGCTCCCTGGTAGAGGTTGCTATGAAACTTGTTTTGTTTTTTGTCAATCTGACAGGGGAATCCAAGTAGCTTTAATATGCATTTCTCTTATTATTATATTATTACTTTTTTATTGTTAAGCATTTTGATTTGAACATTATTCTCCTTCCATGGCAATAGAGAGTCTTTGAAGTGATCATATTTACATTTTAGAAAGGTCTCTTTAGCAGGGGTCTTGAGGAGAGTGGGTTGAAGCCAGGAGAGACAGGAGATAAGAACACAAAGGAGAAGAATACAATTCATATTAAATGTTTAATGAGAGATACTAAGGGCTAGAAAATACAGCATTTGGAATGGAGAAGAGGAAGCTAATTCAGAGATAATTGGAAAATAGTGGATTGGATTGCTTGATTACTTGGTGTGAGGGAAGAAAGAGTCTAGGAAGGTTCTCAGGTTTCCAATTTAGGAGACTGAGTGGTTAGTGATTGGGACTGGCAGGGCTGGAGCAGGAGCAGATTCTAAAGAGAAGCTGTGGAGTCCCCATGGAATGTCTGCTTGGTTTGTAATGTCTAGAATTTTGGAGGAGTCACGAAGACTAGAGCTAAAGATTTGAAATATATATGTAATCTTATTAATCTGAAGTACTTACAGTAACACTGCTAACAGGGAAAGGTGGAGTAGAAATATCTATGTTGGAAATTCTTGTAACTGCTTTAACAAGTGGATAAGATTCAGTTATAATTAGCATATTCTTTGTCTGAATGCAAATGCTCTATCTAAAGCTCCTCATTCTTAACTAGGCTAACACTTCCCTTGTTTCCACTGGAAATTTGCTTGGCAAATCGTTTCTGTACTATTATAGGCAAAATCCTATTAACAATGTTCTATGAAATATTCTATTGCCAAGTCAACTGTAGTCCAAAGCAGCAATGTTTGAAACTCTGCTAGAAAAGCTCTCCCAAAACTAACTGAGCTTTTATAGTGTCTAGGGTATTTTCTGTCTTTCTGACAATCACATTTCTCATTGAGACTGGCTGAATCTGAGAAACAAATCTGAGAAATGTCCATTTGGACTACGAAATGTCTTTCTTGGCTTTATATTGCCAGAACACAACACAATGGAGCCTAGCACATAGTAGGTGCTTAACAAATGGTTGTTAAATGGAGAAAACTCTGAAGAAGGGACTTAACAATTGCCTGACATTCAGAGCAAGCTTATTTTCATTTCATTTTCTCATCCTGTATTATAGTTGACACAACTCAGGAATAGTCAACAAACCCTCTACCTGTCTCTCCTCGGTGAATCCTCCGGCCCCTCTATACAGAATAATCATATGCAGTCTGCTTTTTTGATTGAGATTAGGAGAGAATTGCTAAAATAAGGTAAATTGTATCATTGCCAAGCTGTATTTCAATTCCTCACTCTTTCACAATGTATAAAGCCAACTTAAACACTCCTTACTCCTCCCAAACATCTTGTCCAAAGCTCCTTTTTCTAAACTTACAAAGTACAGAAAAATGATTACAAATTATTTAGGAGTTGGAGTGGGCTGTTGGAGGAGAAGAGAGGGTGAGCATGTATAATAACTGTGTGGCACTTTTTTTTTTTAACCTATCATTTTACTACCAAGATGCTTGCCATCTTCACAAATTAGTTCCCCTACATTTACCTTAAACCTCCTGTCCTGGTGGACCTACCAGTCTCTTTACATACATTGAGTTTTTCATCGCTTTGCTTGCTATTTTCTCTATTTCTATGGCAGTATTATATGTATATGTGTGTGTGTGTGTGTGTGTGTGTGTATATATATATATATATGCATAGCTCATTAATGTACAGCTTAGTGAATTTTCAAAAAGCAAACACCCCCATGTGAACACTGACAAAGATCAAGAAATAGAACACAACAAGCATCCCCAGGAGCTTCTTCCAGTGCCCCTCTCCTAGTCTTTAACTCTTCTTCCCCCAAAGGTAACCATAGCCACTGTCTTGATTATAGCACTATAAATCTTGCCTTTTGGAAGGTAATGTAAATGGTTACATATATTGTGTATGACATGACATATTTGCTTTTATGTCTGGTTTCTTTTGCTCAAAGTTATACATGTGAGATTCATCCACGTTGTTGCATTTACTGGTTGTTCATTACAGAATGGTATTATATTATATGAATATGCCAATTCAGTGTATCAGTTTTTCTGATGATAGACATTTGGGTTGTTTGGAGTTTTTGGCCACTATGAGTTGTGCTGATATTAACATGCATGTCTGTGCTATTACTGATGGTATTCCCTCTTATTGAACTTCCCTCCTCCCCAGCTCGACCCTAAAACTTTTTAATTCCTAACTCAGTTTTAGCTACTGTTGCTGTAAATGAACTTTCTCATCTCTCCAAACTTCTGCCTTTCTACTCTCCTAAAGTACATCTCATGTATCACCAAATAGCTCCTTATATTAAAACAATTTGTACATGTGAATTATTTCTTCTATTAGATTGTAAGCTCCTGAGGGCAGAAAATGTCTCGTTCCTCTTGTTATTTCCAAGTTAGTGTCTTACTTATATTAGAAATCCAATAAAATGTCTGTTACTGAATGAAGGATGACTTAGAAAAATGTCTCCCTAATGTGTAACATTATTGCATCAGTTTGGTTGAATATGCACCATTTTGATGGGAGGCTGATTAGCAATAAGATTTCTGGTCAGGTGGTTAAAACATAGACTTTTTTTCTATTCACCTGTAAGATTCATATGATCGATACTTAAAATATCTAAAAAATAGTCTTTAAAAATCAGAAAATGTGCTACTCTTAGATGGAAAATCCATAAATCTCATATGCTGCTCTGTGTGGAATCTTGATTGTATTGGTAAAAAAATCACCGTAGTTGGTATTATTTCAACAAATAATTATTTTATACTCACTATGTGCTAGGCATTGTGTTAGACTCACAATATGCTCTCTATTTATTTCATGTATGAACAGGAAAAAGGTCAGAACATTCTCATTAGGGAGCTACTTTGCATTTTTCAGTATGACCATGATTTAGCATTGAGTATCTTCTTCCATATAAAGAAGGTCAGGACATATTATGCTTCACAGAATTAATTAAGATCAAGTGGCAAAGAGACAGAAAAAGAGCAGAAGAGGAAATGTTGGTATTTGGGGAATGCTAATCACTCACCAGTCTCTGTTTTGGCTTCTAGGCAATTAAGAGCAGACAAGGAGCCAAATAGAGATTGTAATATTAGCTTTTTAATTGATTAGGCTGGATTGGTGAATGTGACAGAACCTTCTGTTTTTGGTACAAATGAATGCACCCACCCAGATCATAGGCAGAGAAATTGGAGATGAGCAGGCTCACACCACAGGAATGAGATCCAACCACTGAGAGCTAACTGCTTAGTATCAGAAAATAAAGAAAAGCTCATTTCACTGCAGGCCAGGTTGATATTGAGGGATATAGAGCAAGAGACAGTGGAACTTGCTTTGTATGTTTATATTGTTATTTTCCTGCTCTTGGACTGGCAGGCACTCCCCATGCTGAATAACCATTTCTCTGATAATCATGCTGATGATGGAGAGATCAGGAGTGAGAGGATCACAATGTTAACTCAAGTAGCTCTCCTTCCTGGAGGAGACACCCTATCCTTTCTATGGAACCTTGAGAGAAGGCAGAGAAGATAAGATCAAAAGTAAGAGTCATAATGAGCATAGAAGATTGAGAGAAAAGTTGGAGCATTTTCCCCCTAAAATGTAAAAATCAAAACAGTTGAAAAATGTAAAAAGGTATAACAGAACTGTAGAAAAAAATTTTAGTGCGAATTTCAGGCCAAATTTTGAAAGAGACACAGAAGTTAATTTGTAGGTAAATGGGAAAAGAAAGAGAAATGACAGGAGATCCATATCATTACACTATTTTGGTTGATACCTACCATCCATAAAATGTGAATTGATAACTGAGGTATTACTGGAAAGACCACAGTTGCAAAGAATATCTGCCTAGCTTTGCAATGGATTTTAAGGAGAAGAGAAAGAAAGAATAATTCTGCACACATTTAGTGGGAACAATGGCTGATGTAGTGAACTGTTTCAGTTCATTCCTGCTGCTATAACAAAATACCTTAGACTGGGTAATTTATAAGCAACAGAAATTTATTTCACAGTTATCAAAGCTGGGAGGTCCAAGTTCAAGGTGCCAGCAGACTTCGTGTCTTAGGAGGGCTTTCTCTCTCTTCTTTGATGGGTGCAAAGCAAGGGTGCTGCATCCTCACATGGTAGAAGGGAAGGGCAGCTCCCTTCAATCTCTTTTATAAGGGCACTAATCCCATTCATGAGAGCAAAGCCTTCATGACCTAATCACCTTCCTAAAGTCCTCACCTCTTAATTCCATTACGTTAAAGATTGAGTTTTAACATATATTTCAGGGGCACACTAATATTTAGACCATAGCATTTCACCACAGCCCCTTAAATTTCAAGTCCTTCTCACATGTAAAATGCATTTATTCAAACCCCCAAATCTCCAAGTTTTAGCTTGTTTCATCATCAACTCAAAAGTCTAAAGTCCACTGTCTCATCTAAATATCATCTAAATCATATATATAGGTGAATTTCAAAGTATGTTTCATCCTGAGGCCAATTCTTAATCAGCTGTAAACTTGTAAAATCAAATTATGTGCTTCCAAAATACAATGGTAGGACAGATATAGAATAGACATTCTCATTCCAAAAGGGGAAAATAGGAAAGAAGAAAGGAGCAACAGGTTTTAAGTAAGTCCAAAACCTGACAAAGAAAACAACTTTAAATCTTAAGGTTTGAGAATTGTCTTTGACTCCAAGTTCCTTATTCTGGACACACTGAGGCAGGGGTTTAGCCCCAAAGGTTCCAGGTAGCCTGGCCCCCATGGCTCTGCTGTGTGTAGCCCAAGCTACAGCTCTCATGTGTTGCAGTCTTGGGCCTGTGGCTTTTCTGGACTGGAATTGCACTCTGGTGGCTCTACCAGCCTGGGATCTCAGGGGCAGCCCAGCCCCCACAGCTCCACTGGTTATTGCCTTAGTGGGAACTGTCTTCAGTGGCCCACTCCCGAAGTCCCACTGGGTATTGCCTCAGTTGAGGGTCTCTCCATTGGCCCCATTCCTACAGTTCTGCTGGGTGATGCCCTAGTTAAGGTGATCTGCAACAGCCCCAACCCCATGGCTCTGTTAGACTTTGCCCCCTGGTAGGGGCTCTCTGCAATAGCTCTGCCACTGAGGCAGTTCTCTTTGCCTAGATCCCAAGGGTCCCTGGGGCATCCTTTGAAATCTAGGTGGAGGCAACCATGCTCCCATACTCTGTGTGCCTTCAGAGTGAACACCACATGAATGCCACCAAGGTTTACCACCTGTGCCCTCTGGAGGGATGGCCACTGTGGCTCACTGCATGCTTGGGCCCAGTAGAGCTGCACTTGGGATGGCTGAGGAGCACTGCGCTGGAATGCAGAAAGCGGAGACTTGAGGAGCCTCAGCCCTTTCTTTTGAAATTGTTCTGCTCTCAAGGCCCTAGCACTCTGGAGGCTATGATTGGTGGGGATACCAGATCTCTGAAATGCCTTCCAGGTCATTCTTCATTGTCTTGCTGAATAGCAACTGGCTGCCTTCTACCCATAGTAGTCTTCTTATCACATTGTTGCTTGGCAATACTCTTGATATTCTTTTCTTAAAATGCTTTTTCATTCTTTTCACATGGTCAGGTTGAGAATTTTCTATATCTGTAAGCTCTGCATTTCTTTTGTTTATAATTTTTGTTTTTAGTTTGCTTCTCTCTTCTTGCATTTTACTGTAAGCAGTAAAGAGAAGTGATGCAGCGCCTTCACAGTTTTGCTTAGATATTTCTTCTGCCAAATATTTACTTTTTTAAAGATTTTAAAATTTTATTTTTTATTTTTTTTGAGATGGAGTCTCATTCTGTCACCCAGGCCGGAGTGCAGTGGTGCAATCTTGGCTCACTGCAACCTCTGCCTCCCGGGTTAAAACGATTCTCCTGCCTCAGCCTCCCGAGTGGCTGGGATTACAGATACGTGCCACCATGCCCGGCTAATTTTTTGTATTTTTAGTAGAGACGGGGTTTCACTATGTTGGCCAGGCTGATCTTGAATTCCTGACCTCAAGTGATGAGCCTGCCTTGGCCTCCCAAAGTGCTGGGATTATAGGCATGAGCCACTGCACCCAGCTCCAAATATTTCATTTCATTGCTCATAAGCTTCTCCTTTCACAAAACACTAGGGCACAAACGTAATTCAGGAAAGTTCTTTGTTATTTTATAACAAGGATGGCCTTTCATCCAGTTTCCAATAACTAATGTTCCTTATTTTATCTGAGACCTTATCAGGAGGTCTTTACCATACCGTCCATATAGTACCAACATTCTGATCACAACCACTAAAATAATCTCTAAGACAACTGAGGCTTTCTCTATAGCTTTCCACTTCTTTTGAACTTTCACCAGAATCACCCTTTATGATCCGCTCGCAGCAACATAGGCTTTTTCTAGCTTGTTCCACCAGACTCTTCCAGCCTTTGCCCATTATCCAGTTCCAAATTAATGGGATGCAGTAAAAGCAGTGGTATGTGGGAAATTCATAGCTATAGATACATTAAAAAACAAGATAGATCTCAAATAAACAACCTAACTGTACAAATTAAGGAACTCGAAAGAGAAGAACAAACTAAACTCAAGGCTGCAGAAGGAATGAAATAATAAAGACTAGAGCAGAGATATAGAAAATAAAGAATAGAAAAGCAATATACAAAAGCAATGTAAACAAAAATTAGTTATTTGAGAAGATCAACAACACTGACAAACCTTTAAGTAGATGGACCAAGAAAAGAAAATACTGATATTACTGAAATCAGAAATAAAGTGGGAACATTACTACTTATTCTACAGAAATAAAAAGGATTATAGGAGAATGCCATGAACAAACAATGTACTCCAAAAAATTGGGTAACCTAGATGAAATGGACAGACTTCAACAAAGACAAAACCGACCAACATAAAATCCCAAAGAAATAGAAAATCTGAATAGACCTATAACTAGTCAGGAAGTTGGAATTAATAATCAACAATTTCCTGGTAAAGAAAAGCCCTGGACCTGATGGCTTCACCAGTGAACTCTACCACACATTTAAAGAACTAACACTAATCCCTTTTTTTTTTTTTGAGACAGAGTCTCGCTCTGTCCCATAGGCTGGAGTGCAGTTGAGTGATCTCTGCTCACTGCAACCTCTACCTCCCCGGTTCCAGTGATTCTCCTGCCTCAGCCTCCCAAGTAGCTGGGATTACAGGCATCTGCCACCACGCCTGGTTATTTTTGTATTTTTTGTAGAGACGGGGTTTCGCCATGTTGGCTAGGCTGGTCTCGAACTTCTGACCTCAGGTGGTCCACCCGCCTTGGCCTCCCAAAGTGCTGGGATTATGGGCATAAGCCACCATGTCCAGCCCTAATACTAATCCTTATTAAACTTTTCCAAAAAGGTTGAAAGGGAGGGAATACTTCTTAACCCATTACATGAGGCTGGAATTATCCTGATACCAAAACCAGACAATGACATTACAAGAAAAGAAAACTACAGACAATATCCCTTATGAACATTGATGCAAAAACTGTCAACAAAATACTTGCAAACTAAATTCAGGAGCATATTAAAAGAATTACCCACTGTGACCAGGCCATATTTATTCCTGAAATGCAAGGATGGATCAACTTACAAAATTTAATCAATGTAATATACAATTTAACAGAATGTAAGAAAAAAACCCACATGGTTATCTAAATTGATGTAGGAAAAACATTTGGTCAAATTCAAACCTGTTTCATAATAAAAATATTAAACACACTAGGAATAGAAGGAAACTATCTCAGTACAAAAGACATTTATGAAAAACCTGTAGTAAACATCATACTCAATGGTGAAAACCTAAAAACCTTTTCTCTAAGATCAGGAACAAAGCAAAAATGCCTGCTTTTTCCACTTCTCTTCAATATAGTACTGGAAGATCTAGGCAGAGGAATTAGGTAAAATTAAAAAAAGGAAAAAAAGAAGGCAGCCAAATTGGAAAGAAAGAAGTAAAATTACCTCTGTTCACAGATAATGATATGATCTTCTATGTAGAAAACCTGGAAGAATCTACATGAAACTGTTAGAACTAATAAATGAATTCAGTGGCATAGCAGTATACAAAGTCAGCACACTAAAGTCAATTACTAACAATGAACAATTTCAAAAGGAAATTACAAATATTCCATTTATTATAGCATCAAAAAGAATAAAATACTTAGGAATTAACCAAGGAGGTGAAAGACTTACACAGTAAAAATTATAAAACATTGCTGAAAGAAATTAAAGATGACATAGATACATGGAAACACACCTCATGTTCATGAATTAGAAAGTTTATATCAATACTACTCAAAGTAGTCTAAAGATTCACTGCAATCACTGTCAAAATCCCAAAGACTGTTTTTCAGAAATAAAAAAATCCATGCTAAAAGTTATATGGAATCTCAAGAAAAACTGAATAGCCAAACAATCTCGGAAAACAACAAAGCTGGATGGATAACTCACACTTTTTTTTTTTTTTTTGAGTCAGAGTCTTGCTCAGTTGCCCAGGCTGGAGTGCAGTGGCACGATCTCGGCTCACTGCAAGCTCTGCCTTCTGGGTTCAAGCGATTCCCCAGCCTCAGCCTCCTGAGTAGCTGGGACTACAGGCACCTGCCACCACGCCCAGCTAATTTTTTTTTATATTTTTAGTAGAGACAGGGTTTCACCATGTTAGCTAGGATGGTCTCGATCTCCTGACCTCGTGATCCGCCCGCCTTGGCCTCCCAAAGTGCTGGAATTACAGGCGTGGGCCACTGCGCCTGGCCAACTCACACTTCTTAATTTCAAAACTTACTCCAAAGCTGTAGTAATGAAAAAAGTGTCATGCTAGCATAGACATTAGACATAAATAGACTGATGGAATATTGTGGGGAGACCAAAAACAAACCCTTACATACGTGATCAAATGATTTTTGATAAAGGTGCCAAGCATTAAATGGGGAAGGACAGACTTTTCACAGAATGGTACTGGCAAAACTGGATATCCACATACATAAGAATAAAATTGGACCTTTATCTAATACCATATATAAAAAGAATTCAAAATGTATCAAAGACCTTAATGTAATACCTAAAATTATAAAACTCGTAGAAGAAACATAGGACAAAAACTTTACAACATCAGATTTGTAATTGATTTCTTGAAGATGGCACCAAAGGTACAGGCAACAAAAGAAAAAAATAGACATATTAGACTTTGTGAAAATTGAAAAAATTTGTGCATCAAAACACAATATCAACAGAGTAAAAAGGCAATCCATAGAATGTGAGAAAATAGCTGGAAAATCATATACATAATAAAAGAATGATATCCAGAATATATAAAGAACTCCTAAAATCCAACAACAACAACAACAACAACAAAACAAACAACCCAATTAAAATATGGTTGAAACACTTGACCAGAGATTTCTCTAAAGATCTACAAATAACCAATGGGCTCATCAAAGAATGCTCAGATCACTAATCAGTAGAGAAATGTAATTCAAAACTATAGTGAGATACGACTTCACACCACTAGGATGGTGATGATCAAAAGAAGAGAAAATAACAAGTATTCTCAGGAATATGGAGAAACTGGAACGCTTGGACACTGTTGGTGGGAATGTAAAATGGTACAGCCTCTGTGGAAAACAGTACGGCAGTTCCTTGTAAAATTAAAATAGAATTACCATATGATTCAGTATTTCTGCTTCTGGGTATATATTCCAAAAGAATTGTAAGCAGGGTCTCAAAGAGATATTTGTACATCCATGTTTATGGCAGCATTATTTACAGTAGCTAAAATGTAGATGCAATTCAAACGTTCATTGACAGGTGAATAGATAAGCAAAATGTGGTATGTGCATACAATAGAATATTATTAAGCTTTAAGAAGGAAGGAAATTCTGACATTATGCCACAACATGAATGAATCATGAGAACATTATGCTAAATGAAATAAGGCAGTCACAAAAAGACAAATATTGAATGATTTCACTTATATGAGGTACTTAGAGCAGTCGGAATTATAGAGATGAGAAGTAGAATGGTGGTTGCCAGGCACTGGGGTAGGGGAGAACAAGGAGTTACTATTTAGTTGGTATAGTTTCAGTTTTACAAGATGAAAAGTTATGGGGATGGATGGTGGTGATGGTTGCACAATATTTTGAATGTACTTAAGATCACTGAACTATACACTTAAAAATGGCTCAGATGGTAAATTTTATGTTATTTGTATTTTACCACAATAAAGAAAAGAAAACAATAAAATAAAAATTAATGAGTACTACTAAGAAAAAGAGAAATTATTGTGTTTTTTCCTCTTCTCATTCCTCCAATTCTGTATCCTCTGTCTTTCAATGAAAACTGTACCTTCTTCGAGTTAAACTCTGTTTATTTTGTGAATTATTGAACAGTTGTGTTATACTTTTAAGTCATTTCTTGATTTTAATTACTAGACACCAAATGATGATCTGAATTATAATTCCAAAATACCAATGCAATTATAATTCTAAAATACAACATTATGATGCATAAAAGCTAGATATTTTGCATGACTAGCCATGGGTAGTGACATCTCAGTATCTGAACTATTTTCTGTGCATACCTCTGAACACATTGACAGAATCTGCTTGAGACAGCCCTAGAGTTGATTAAGGTCCTACAGTCTTTTTTCCTGTTTCCTCACCTTTTAAAGCTACCTCAGAAGACCAAATTCTGCAGTAATGCTTTAGTCTTTTTTTTTTTTTTTTTTTTTGAGACAGAGTCTTGCTCTGTCACCCAGGCTGGAGTGTAATGACAAAATCTTTGCTCACTGCAACCTCCACTTCCCGGGTTCAAGCGTTTCTCCTGCCTCAACCTCCCAAGTAGCTGGGACTACAGGTGCCTGCTACCATGCCCGGCTAATTTTTGTATTTTTAGTAGAGATGGGGTTTCACCATGTTGGCTAGGTTGGTCTCGAACTCCTGACCTCAGGTGATCTGCCCATCTTGGCCTCCCAAAGTGCTGGGATTACAGGCATGAGCCACCAGTCCGGCCACCTTAGTCTTAATTCTGCCTTGATTTTTCACACTGTCTGGAATATTTTCATGGAAAACTCAATTTGTATAGGGACCATTTAGCACGAAGAAGGGAGACCTGTACCTCCTCAATTCAGAGAGACACATGAATAGGGAAAGAGGTAATGCTACAGAGCAGAGCCAAAAACCATTTGGCAACCGGTGTTAATGATGAACTGGCAGTTCACAGAAGACTAGCGTAATCCATAGCCCTAGGAAATGGACAGGCTGTGAGTATGTTTTAACTATCTCTGACAATGGAGGACAGGCTAAAATTATTGAGTCTGTTCAATGCCCTCACCAAGTTTCTTTAAATATTGATTTTTTGAAGAAAATATCTTGATTTGCTAAACAAACATATGTAAAATAACATGAAAGCATTTATTTTAAATGAAAAGAATAAAATGAGATAGAGTATTGAAGACAATTACATATGTAAAACACAAAATGGACCAATTTTTGGTTAAATTTGAAGAAGTCAACACACAAAATGAGAATGTGATTGTAAAGACATGTATAGTTCACAAAGTCACCTCATGCATGTGGTTTATGACAATTCTGTGGGAGAAATATGGCAGGGATTGCCATCAAAATTTTCCAATTGAGGAAATAGATTCAGTAGGATCCAGTGCCCTGATTTATGTCACTTGGCTTGTATGGGGCATAATCAGGACCAGAACCCACACTTTACTGCAAATTTTTCTAATTCATAGCAGAGTGCACAATAGGAGTCTCTGCTTTAGCTCCTAGGCTCTGGGCAAGACCACAACCAACTCCATCCAACATGGGTGTTATCTCATCAATCTCATTATTGAAATTTTCGGGGAAACGACTCAAAATCTTGTTAACTTTTTGTTTTTCTTTTTTTGATCTTTGGTGCAAAAGTACTTTCCAATATTTAACAGCTTTCTTTCTTTTTTTTTTTCTGCTGCAATTTCAAATCAATTTCTCTTGTTCTATCTTGACACGTGAAGCCAGTTTTGGTCACCCTTGGTTTTGCTTCCTAAAAGATAGTTAATATTTTAAATATTACTCTTAATTCTTGAATTATCTGGCCGTTCTACCCTGCGTCTGCCCCCAAGTCCTCTACAGGTTTCATTATCTTATTGATCTTACGATGATCAAACAAGTTCACTGTAGCCAGTATCAGCATAACATACTGTTACATGCCACTTAAAACTATTGGACTGATTTTGAGTCAGGACTTGGAGTTGGGGGCAGGGAGCTTTTTCCTTCTTTGAGCAAGTTATTGAAACACTTTTACCTTCCCTTACCTCATCTCAGAAATAAAGATAATCATGCCTATGCTGAGTTATGAATAACAAATAAGGTCGAGTATGAAACAATTTGTAAACTGTAAGAAGCTATAGAAAGGAAAGTTTCCCACTTAGTATAATAAAGTTCTTGGCTGGGTATGGTGGCTCATGCCTGTAATCCCAGCACTTTGGGAGGCAGAGGTGGGTTGATCACCTGAGGTCAGGATTCGAGACCAGCCTGGCCAACATGGTGAAACCCCATCTCTACTAAAAATACAAAAATTAGCTGGGTGTGGTGGGGTAGCACGGGCCTGTCATGTCAACTACTTGGGAGGCTGAGGCAGGAGAATTGCTTAAACCTGGGAGGCGGAGGTTGCAGTGAGCCAAGATTGTGCTGTTGCAGTGAGCCGAGGTTGCACCATTGCACTCCAGCCTGGGTAACAAGAGCGACACGGTCTTGTTGCATATCTGGGTGAAAAGATGGTTTTTGAAGGTCTGTATTACATAGCAGTCTCCTAAATGTTTGTGGCTAATGAGAAGCAGGAAAGTGAAGGAGAAAGCGCCTGAGCTCTGGACCAGGAAGATCCGTGTGACTGTGGCTCTGTCACTTCCTATTTGCATGACCTTGGGAAGTTAGGGCCACTCTGATCTTGTTTCTTTACCTGTAAAATGAGGATAATATGTCTCAGGACTGTTGTGAGGAAGCATTTGGCATTGAATAAAAGGCAACAGTTGTTATTACTATGGTATGTATATATTTGTGTAACCTGTTTATTCCTTAGAATTGTTGCACAGGCATTGCTATTGTAGATCCAACAGATTCTTAAGAAATCTGTATACTATGACACTTCTGGGTCTAGGCCTAAGAGTTCTTCCTCTGTGTTCTCTCTCTCTATCTCACCATTTTGAACTTACTCCAATTAGTTAGAGGGGGGCAACCCACTGGAGCAATAGAATATAAGCAGCCTGGTATCTATCAACAGGTATAAGGTATATGGAATGTAGCTGCTCACTTTCATGGTTGTGTAAAAAACATAAATTTCTCCCTGCATTTTTATTTTTTTGCCTTGTTACAGAAACCTAGACTTACTCGAAGTAGAACAAAACAAATTTTCCCCTCATTTTTAAATTAGCATACTGAAGATGCTATTACTGTTTAGATAAACTTTTTATATAAAATTAACTTTTAAAAAACATTGTATAATGATGAGCAATTGTTTAAAAATTTAATGTTTTATTAGTACATGGTAGCATTTTTTGATGTACATATGTATTCATAGTTCTAAAGCTATCCTTACAGCTTTCTTAACAGAGACAAATTCTTCTGGACCGTAAAACCACAATTGAAAATTAAACCTCAATTTACACGGATTTTGTTTTTCGGCACATGAAACACTAATCACATATTTCTTCAATACTATTGCCAGCTTCCTGAATTATGTATTCTTATTCCTATTGTTAAGATGAAGAAACTGAGTCTGAGGGTGGTAAGTAAACGTTGCCATAGCCGGTCAACAATGGAGCCAAAACTCTACTTTGTTTTTAAGTCCTCTGCTCTCCCTTAATTTTACAATATTTGTGTCAGTTGGACCGCAATCATCTTGGTTTTGCTAGCTTGTGTAGAGCAATTTGAATCTCAGGATCACTTGATTTCTCATATTATCACCCATTAAAAATTTGCTGAGAATCTGAGGTATATGGAATAGCTTCTTCCAAGTTAGCTCTGAACTGGAAGAAAAAGTTCCAGTGTTTTTTGTTTTTGTTTTTTTTTGAGATGGAGTCTGGTCTTGGAGTGCAGTAGTGCCATATTGGCTCACTGCAACCTCTGCCTCCCAGGTTCGAGTGATCTTCCTGCCTCAGCCTCCCAAGTAGTTGGGATTACAGGCACCCGCACCATGTGCGGCTAATTTTTAGTAGAGACAGGGTTTCACCATGTTGGCCAGGCTGGTCTTGAAGTCTTGACCTCAAGTGAGCCACCCACCTCGGCATCCCAAAGTGTTGGGATTACAGGCGTGAGCCAGCATGCCTGGCCATAAGTTCAAGTTTTTAAGCAATAGGAAAATTGCCACATTTTCTTTAAATTAATTAATTCAATTATTCATCAAATATCTATTGATGCCAATTCTACACCAGGCACTCTGCTAGATCTGGAGGGTAAAAAGTGAATCAAGCGCATTCTCTCTCTGCAGTACAGCTTCACCATAACAATGTGTGTCCTGTTAATTCTACCTGAAATATTTCCCAGGATCCTGAATGTTGCTATATTTCATAATGCCTTCCACATAGTAGAAGTCCGATAAGTATTTGGGAAATAAACAATGGGGAAACAGAGTGCACAGGATATAGATGTCTTACTGTGTAAACCTTATATGTGAAAATCCTCATCCATTATTTCATTTAATTTATCTAACAATTCCATGAAATAGATCCTGCTCTTTACATTTGCAAATGAAAGTGCTGATGTTCAGAAAGGGCAACTTGTCCTGAAAGACACAGCAAGTAAGTGATGGAGCCAAGATTTAAACCTAGGACTAACTCCAGAGCCTAGCTACGTTCCTACTCCCACCCCTCTACCATGGCCTTCCAAGATCCAGCAATGAATAGCTAGAAAGTTTTTTCCCCTTAAAGGCAAAATGAGGTTGTTCTCCTCTCTTTGAATCACTGTTCTGTAATTTATCTTCTCAGATGGAAACAAAACACCCAGATTTATTCCTATAGGGCACCTATGTTTTTCACTATGCCTACTAATCAGTGAGGCACTATTTTAAAAATAAAGGGGACTGTTTGTTAGCAATCCTTTCCTGTGATCCAGTTAGCTCTCCTCTCTATTCCATTTCCCGGGGCTGAATTTCTTTAACACCCTGCATCATACATGACTAGATGTATGAGCAGAGGATACAAATAACAAGCTGGCTTAGAGTTCAGATTTTCGCTTAATAAGCCAAGGTCATTTTTAGCTTGTTCTCTTCCTATTTCAGGTACTTCTGCCAGGTATGCTCAACTCTCACTTGCTAAAGACCCCCATATATATATTAATAACAGTTTTATTGATATATAATGCACATACCATAAAACTCGTCCTTTTATAGTTTATAATTGAGTGGTTTTTAGTATTCACAGAGTTGTGAAACCATCACTACTGTTTAATTTTAGAACATTTTTATCAATTCAGAAAGAAACTCCTGTAACCTTAGCAGTCACACTCCATTCTCTCCTCCCCACCCCCCATCCCCACCACCAGGAAGGCAACCAGGAATCTACTTTCTGTCACTGTGGATTTGCAGAATCTGATGAATTCATATGAATAGAATGATATAATATGTGGTCTTTGGTGATTGTGGTCATTCACTTAGTGTACTGCCTTTAAGCTTCATCCTTGTTGTAGCATGTATCAGTATTTCGTTCCATTTTATGGCTGAATAATATTCCATTGTATGAATATAGAACATTTTGTTGATTTATTCATCGGTTGATGGACTTTTGGGGTTATTTTCACTTTTGGTTGTCATGAATAATGCTGCTATAAACATTCATGTGCAAGTGTTTGCATGGACATATGTTTTCATTTCTCTTGGGCATATGCCTAATATATATATACTACATACCACTTATATATCAGATGTGTAGTTGCTAGGGTCATAGGGTAACTCTATGTCTAACAATTTGAGGAACTGCTAAACTGTTTTCTAAAGTAGCCACTCCATTTTTCATCCTACTGGCAGTTTGTACCAGGGTTCCGAAAACTGTCTCTTATTCTAGAAGATACTTATGAGTGTCTGTCTTTTTAAATTTAGTCATCCTAGTAGGTGAGAAGTAGTATCTCATTGTGGTTTTGATCTGATTTTCCTAATGACTAATGCTATTAGGCATCTTTTCATGTTCCTACGTGGTATTTGTTTATCTCCTTTGGAGAAGTATCTGTTTAAATCTTTTGCTCATATTTTAGTCAGGTTATTTGTCTTTTTTTTTTTTTTTTTGAGACAGAGTGTCTCTCTTTCGCCCAGGCTGGAGTGCAGTGGCACTATCTCGGCTCACCGTAACCTCCACCTCCTGGGTTCAAGCAATTCTCCTTTCTCAGCCTCCCGAGTAGCTGGGACTACAGGCATGCGCCACCATACCTGGCTAATTTTTGTATTTTTAGTAGAGACAGAGTTTCACCATATTGGTCAGGCTGGTCTCGAACTCCTGACCTCAAGTGATCTACCCGCCTCGGCCTCCCAAAGCGCTGGGATTATAGGCATGAGCCACCGTGCCTGGCCAGTTGTTTGTCTTAATATTGTTGAGTTATAGGGATTCTTTATATATTCTGGATATAAATCTCTTATCTGATATATGTTTGCAAGTATTGTCTCTCATACCCTGGGTTGTCTTTTCACTTTCTTGATGATATCCTTTGAAGCATAAAAGTTTCTAGTTTTGTTCATCAAAACATAATCGGACTTCATATCGAATTTACCTATTTTTCCTTTAGTCACTTGTACCTTTGGTAGGCCTCTATCTTTTAATTTCTTTTCTCTTTTTTGAGACGAAGTCTCACTCTGTCACCCAGGCTGGAGTGCAGTGGTGCGATCTCAGCTCACTGCAACCTCCACCTCCCAGGTTCAAGCGATTCTCCTGCCTCAGCCTCCCAAGCAGCTGGGACTACTGGCACCTGCAACCATGCTCGGCTAAATTTTTGTATTTTTAGTAGAGATGGGGTTTCACCATGTTGGCCAGGCTGGTCTCAAACTCTGGACCTCAAGTGGATCTGCCTGCCTCCCAAAGTGCTAGGATTACAGGCGTGAGCTACCGTGCCTGGCCTAATTTCTTTTCTCAATAGATAAAAGCTAACCAGCTTGCTCTGTTTTATTCACATAAACAACTAAGGGATTTAGATGCAATCTGTAGGCTTATTTGAAACTTATTGTAAGCCCAAAGGTCTGTTTCCTACTTAGTTAAGAGTAAGAAGATGAGTCTGGGTCACACCAAAGGACATGCTGCAAGAGAATATAAACTCTAACTCAGTATTGATTATATTTTTTGATGCTGTTAGAGTCGGATTTGAAGAATGTCTAATTTATAGATTTAAAATTCTAAGTGAAAGCATAACTAAGGTATTTCTAAGGCCTGAGAAAACTGGATTTTACCATACATGGATGGGCAGTCCTCCAAAGGCCAAAAGGTTTAGGGCTAACTTAGGCAACAGGTCTATGCTTATATTCAAGAAAGGAAACAAATATAGAAAATAAGTGAGTGATGAGACATGGAATGGTAGACTAACTTTTATTGACCCCAGCTATTCTCAGCTTCTTCACTTATTTTAACCCTTAATTTTTATAACATATAGAGTTGGGCATTGTTATCCCTATTACATACGGAAAATGAGACATGGAGTGATTAAATATGTTTAAAGTGAAAAAGCTACAAAGTGATGAAAGCAGGTTTAGAACTCTGGTATGATTAAGATAAGAACCATGTTCTTTCCATGTCATGATCCTAAACTAGCAAATAGCAGCTTCCGTCAGCAAAGTTATTTATTTATGAATAGGAGTGACTCTATTTCAAAGGTAATGAGATCCTTAGCTAACCTCTAACTAGAGAAATGTCAGCGTTGGGAGCCTTGAATCTAAAGGCAGACAGAGGCAGCCAAGCAAACCACAAGGGAAACTCTTCTTTAGATGGACATTACAGAAATGTCTGGCATGGATCAATGAGACAACATATATAATTTTATTGTATAAATTAACTATACTGAAGTGTAGTTTACATAAAATCAACAAATTTAAAATGTATACATTATTCCTTGAGTTTTAACAAATATATATGACTTTAAAATCACCATCCTAATCAAGATAGAAAATATTTCCATCAACCCAAATAGATGTTTTTTGTCACTTAGGTGTCAATCTACACATCTTTGTCCATAATCACTGAACTACTTTTTGTCACTATAGATTAGTTTTCCCTGTCCTAGAGTTTTATACAAATGGAAACATCAAGTAGGTACTCCTTTGTGTCTGGGATTTTGCTTAGAAAAATCTTGGAGATTCATCCAAGTTGTTGTATATACCAATAATTCATTTCTTTTAATTGCTACGTGGTATTCTGTTATATGAATGTATCAGTTTGTTTACTGATTTATTTATTGTTGGACATTTGGTTTTTTTCCAGTCTTGGTAATTATGAACAAAGTGACTATCATATTCTGGTAGTCTTTTGTGGACATGTGTTTTCATTTCTCTTGAGTAAACACCTATGAGTAGAATTGCTGAGTGATAGAGTAGACATAGTTTTAACTTTATGTGAAACTGCCAACCTCCTTTCTAAAGTGGCTATACCATTTTGTACTCTCAACAGCAACGTATGAAGGTTCCAGTTGCTCTGCATTCTTACCAACACTTTATATGGTCAGTATTTATAATTTTTGCCATTCTAGTGAAAATATAATGGTATTCCATCAGGATTTTAATTTTCATTTTCTTGAGGATTTATGTCAAATATCTTTTCATGTATTTTTTGGTGATTTGTGTATCTTTTACTGTGAGTTGTTCAAGTTTTTTGACAACTTATTTTCTAATAATTTTGACTTTTATTTTAGATTCAGGGGCACATGTGTAGGTTTGTTACCTAGGTGTATTGTGTAATGCTGAGGTTTGGGGTACAAATGATCCTGTCACCCAAGTAGTGAGCACAGTATCCAATAGGCAATTGTCAACCCTTGCCTCAACTCTCTTTCCCCCATATAGTACTCCCCAGTGTCTATTGTTGCCATCTTTATGTCCATGTGTACTCAATGTTTAGCTCTCACTTATAAGTGAGAACATGTGGTATTTGGTTTTCTGTCCCTGTGTTAATTCACTTAAGATAACAGCTTCCCGATGCATCCATGTTGCTTCAAGGGAAGTGATTTCATTCTTTTTCATGCTGCTTATTATTTGATGGTGTATATGTACCACATTTCCTTTCTCCAATCCACCGCTGATGGGCACGTGCATTGATTCCCTGTCTTTGCTATTGTGAATAGCACTATTTTGCTGTATTTTCACGTAGTGGAAAGGATGAGCTAGTGCTCTGGGGTGTCTTCTGTAAGAACACTAATCCCAATCATGAGGGCCTCCACCCACATGACCTAATCACCTTGAGGGTTAGTATTTCAACATATAAATTTTTGGGGGGACAAAACATTCAGGTAATTGTATTTATTTTTCTTTCTAGTTATTCTTGGTTTAATTTGTTCTTTCTTTTTATTAACTTCTTAAGGTGAAAACCCAGATCGTTGATTTGAATCTTTCTTTTCCAATACAAGCTTCAAAAACTATGATTTTCCTTCTAGTTACTTTTTAAAATCCTTCTCACTTTTTTTTTTTGAGGTGAGGTTTGGTTTTTACTCTGTCACCCAGGCTGGAATGCAATGGCACATTTTTTTTTTTTTTCCCAAGAGTTTTATAGTTTTAGCTCATACATATAGGTCTTTCAACTATTTTGAATTAACTTTTTATATCATGTGAATAGGGATCAAATTTCATTCTTTTGCATGTGGCTATTCAGTCGTCTCCACACTATTTGTTGGAAAGAGTATTACTAATATTTTACCATTGACTTGTCTTGGCACTCTTTGGGAACATAAGACACGGACACGCAGTTTTACTTCTGAACTCTTAATTCAATTCTATTCATTTATATGTCCAGCTTTGACAGTTCCACATTGATTACTACTGCCTTGTAGTAAGTTTTGATACCAAGGCGCGCGAGTGTCCAACTTTGTTCCTTTTTGAGATTATTTTGGCTACTTTTTGTCCCTTGCAATTCCATATGAATTTTAGAAACAATTGGTCAATTTCTATAAAGAAGTGATCTGGAATTCCAGCAGGAATTGTATTCAATCTCTTGGGTAGTGTTGCCATCTTAGCAACATTAAGTCATTTATTCTATGAACATGAGATGCTTTCCTGTTTATTTAGACATTCTTTAATTTCTTTCATTAGTATTTTGTAATTTTCAGAGCATAAGTTTCATGCTTCTTTTATTAAATATATTCCTAAGCATTTTACTCCTTTTGATGCTTCTGTAAGTGGTATTGTCTTAATTTCATTTAGGAATTGCTCATTGCAAGTGTATAGAAATGCAATTTATTTTTATATATTTATTTTGTATATTGTAATTTTTTTGAACTTCTTTATTAGTTCTAATAGTTTTTAGCAGACTTATTAAGATTTTCTATCTCCAAGACCATGTCATCTTCAAAGAAATATAGTTTTACTTCTTTCTTTCCAATGCAAATGCCATTGATGGATTGATTGATTGCCTAATTGACCTGGCTAGAACCTCTAATACAGTCTTGAATAGAGGTGTTGAGAATGAGCATCCTTGTCTTGCTCCTGATTCTAGGAGGAAAGTATCTAGTCTTTTTCCATTAAGTATGATGTGAGCTCTGAGTTTTTCTTAAATCCTTTTTATAAGGTTGAGGAAGTTCCCCTCTATTTCTAATTTGTTGAGTGTTTTTATAGAAGTGTGTTCAATTTTGTCAAATACTTTTTCTCTATTGAGATAATCGTGGTTTTTGTCGTTTATTCTATAGATATGATATATTACATTAATTGTTTTGATGTTAAGCCTGCCTACATTTTTGAGATAAATTCCAACCAAGCATAGTTTATATTTTTAAAAATATGTTGCTAGATTAGGTTTGCTAGTGTTTTGTTGAGGATTTTTGCATTTATATTTATAAGAGATATTAGTCTATGGTTCTCTTTGCTTATGATGTCTTTGTCTGGTGTTGGTATTAGAAAAATACTGTTCCCTTCAAATGAGTTAGGAAGTATTCTTTCCTTTATCTTTTCTTGGAAGAGTTTGTGATGAATTGGTATTAATTCTTCTTTAAATGTTTGGTAAATTCCCCATTGAAGTCATCTGGGCCTGGGCTTTGTTTTGGAAGAAAGTAGTTTTATGGTTACAATTTCAGTCTCTTTACTTGTTTATAGATTTATTCAGATTGTTTATTTCTTCTTAAATCAGTTTGGTAGCTTGTTTCTTTCTAGGAATTTGTCCATTTCATCCAAAATATGTAATTTGTTGGCATACTATTATTCACAGTATTTCTTTGTAATACTTTTTATTTCTATAGAATCAGTAGTAATGCCCCACTCTTATTTCTCTTTCTTGTAATTTGAGTCTTCCTTCTTTTTTTCTTGATTAATCTGCCTAAAGGTTTATCAAAATTTGTTGAGCTTTTCGAAGAATCAGGTTTTGGTTTCTCTATTGTTCTCCTATTTCACTAATTTCTACTCTAAATCTTAGTATTCCCTTCTTTCTGCTTCTTTTACTTTGCTCCACTTTTTTAGTGTCTTAAGGTGAAAGGTTAGGATACTGATTAGAGATTGCTCTTCTTTTTTAATATATGTATTTATAGCTATAAATGTTCTTGTAAGTACAATTTAAGCTATTTCTCATAAGTTTTTTACATAACCTGTTTTCATTTTCATTCATCTCAAAATATTTTCTAATTTTTCTTCTGATTTCCTCTTTCACCCATTGGTCCTTATTGTTAATTCTTACATGACATAACTTTCTCCATACTCTTCTTTTAACTTACATTTGTCCTTATAGTCAAACTTCATTTCTTATAGAATGTTTACGGTTGGATCTTGCTTCAATCAGATAATATATTCCTAGATGTAATTGCTGTGTTTAAATCATTTAAACTTAGTGTAATTGTTGATATTTTTGGGCCTTATGTCATTTTAAATTTCATTTGTCTTTTTTATATCTCTTTTACTCATTTTCTTCTTTGTTTGACTTAATTGCATATTCATTTGATTTCATTTTATTTTGGTTATTACCTTATTAATTTTACTTCTTTAACTTATCACACTCAACCTTCAAATATTACACCAGGTAATATATAAATGTAAAAAAGAATTACCACAACACCTCATTTTCCCTCACTTTTTGTTATTAATTTATACTTGTTACTTCTGCATATGTTTTAAACTATAGAGTATTTTTCTTAAATAAGCAATTATTATTCCTGCTACTCTTCCTTTTGATTTTGTAGATAAGAATTTACATCTGGGATCTTTTTTTTTTTTTTTTTCAGTCTGAAGCACTTTCTTTATCACTCTTGTATTGCTGGTCTGACGTGAAGAATTTCTTCTGATTTGTTTGTCTGAAAATGTCTTTATTTTACTTTTATTTTTGAAGGTTATTCTCATTGGGCATAAAACTTCAGGTTGACAGGCTTTTTGGCATATATTTATTTATTGGGGGGTGGCTTTAGCACTTTAAATATATTCCATTGATTTCTGGCTTGCTTGTTTTTCTAATGGAACGTTAGTAGTAATTCTTTTTTCTTTTTTCTTTTTTTTTTTTTTTTTTTTTTTTTTTGGAGTCTCACTCTGTTACCCCAGGCGGGAATGCAGTGGTGCAATCTTGGCTCACTGCAACCTCCACTTCCCAGGTTCAAGCTATTCTCCTGCCTCAGCCTTCCAGGTAGCTGGGATTACAGGCACCCACCACAATGACCAGCTAATTTTTGTATTTTTCATAGAGGCAGGGTTTCACCATGTTGGCCAGGCTGGTCTCAAACTCCTGACTTCAGGAGATCTGCTTGCCTCAGCCTCCCAAAGTGCCGGGATTGCAGGCGTAAATCACTGCTCCTGGCCAGTAGTAATTCTTACTTTTGTCATTCTGTACATAGTGTACTCTTTTTTCAATCTGTTTTAAAATTTTTCTCTTTATCACTGGTTTTCAAGAATTTGATTCTGTTGTGGCTTGATGTGATTTTATTTGTGTTTATTTTGTTTAATTTTTACTAAGTCTCATGTATGTATGGGTTTATGGTTTGCTTCACATTTGGAATTTCTTTTTTGTTATTATTTCTTCAAGTATTTTCTTTTTCCAGGAACCTTCTTCTTCTGAGATTCTAATTACATGTGTTGTAAGTGGCTTAATTATGTCCTACAATTATATAGACTCCAGTTATCTTTTTTTGTTTTTGTGTTTTTTTGTTTGTTTGTTTTAAATTGCAATAGGTTTTGAGGTACAGGTGATTTTCTGGTTACATGGATGAGTTCTTTAGTGGTAAATTCTGAGATTTTAGTGCACCCATCACCTGAGCAGGGTGCACTGTACCCAATACATAGTCTCTTGTCTCTCACCCTCCTCCCAACCTTCCCTTCAAGTCCCCAAAGTCCATCATATCACTCTTATGCCTTTGTGCCCTTATAGCTGAGCTCTCACTTATAAGTGAGAATAAACAGTATCTAGTTTTCCATTCTGAGTTACTTCACTTAGAATAATGGCCTCCAGTTCCATGCAAATTGCTGCAAAAGACATTATTTCATTCTTTTTTTATGGCTGGGTAGTATTTGATGGTGTATATATACCACATTTTCTTTATCCACCCTTTAGTTGATGGGCACTTAGATTGGTTCCACATCTTTGCAATTGTGAATTGTGCTGCTACAAACATGCATGTGCATGTGTCTTTTTCGTATAATGACTTCTTTTTGTTTTGGTAGATATCCAAGAGTGGGATTGCTGGATCAAATGGTAGTTCTACTTTGAGTTCTTTAAGGAGTCTCCATACTGTTTTCCATAGTGGTTGTACTAATTTATATTCCCACAAGCAGTGTAAAAGTGTTCCCTTTTCACCACATCCATGTCAACTATTTTTTTTTGAATTTTTAATTATGGTTATTCTTGCAGGAGTAAAGTGGTATCTCAATGTGGTTTTAATTTGATGATTAGTGATGTTGAGCATTTTTTCATATGTTTGTTGGTTGCTTATACATCTTTTTTTGAGATTTGTCTATTAATGAACTTTGCCCATTTTTGATAAGATGATTATTATTTTTTCTTACTAATTTGTTTGAGTTTCTTGTAGTTTCTGGATATTAGTCTTTTGTCAGACACATAGTTTGCAAATATTTTCTCCCACTCTGTGGATTGCCTGTTTACTCAACTGGTTATTTCTTTTGCTGTACAAAAGCATTTTAGTTTAATTAGGCCCTATTTATTTTTGGTTTTGCTGCATTTGTTTTTGAGGTCTTAGTCATGAATTATCCAGAAGAGTTTTTCCAATGTTTTCTAGAATTTTTATAGTTTCAGGTCTTATTTAAGTCTTTGATACATCTTGAGTTGATTTTTGTTTAAGGTGAGAGATGGAGATCCAGTTCCATTCTTCTACATGTGGCTTGCCAGTTTTCCCAGCACCATTTATTGAATAGGTTGTCCTTTCTCCAATGTATTTTTTTTTTTGAATATCAGTTGGCTGTAAGCATTTGGCTTTATTTTTGGGTTCTTTATTTTGTTCCATTGGACTATGTGCCTATTTTTATACCAGTACCATGCTGTTTTGGCAACTATAGCCTTGTAGTATAATTTGAAGTCAGGTAATGTGATGCCTCTGGGCTTGTTCTTCTGGCTTAGTATTGCTTAGGCTATGTGGGCTCTTTTTTGATTCGATATGAATTTTAGGATTGTTTTTTCTAGTTCCGTGAAGAATGGTGATGGTACTTTCATGGAAATTGAATTGAATCTGTAGATTGCTTTGAGAAGTATGGTCATTTACACAATATTGATTCTTCCCATCTATGAATATAGGATGTGGTTCCATTTGTTTGTGTCATCTGTGACTTCTTTCAGCAGTGTTTTGTAGTTTTTCTTGTGGGGGTCTTTCACTTCCTTGGTTAAGTATATTCCTTAGTATTTTATTTTTTTGCAGCTGTTGTAAAAGGAAATGAGTTCTTGATTTGATTCTCAGCTTGGTCGTTGTTGGTGTACAGCAGTGCTACTAATTTGTGTATGCTGATTTTGTATTTTGAGACTATAATGGATTTGTGTATCAGATCTAGGAGCTTTTGGATGATGGACTCCAGTCATCTTTGTATAGTTTATTCTTTCTGTGCTTCAGCTTAGATACTTTATATTGCTGTGCTTTAAGTTTCACTGATATTTATTTCTAGAGTTTCTAATTTGGTATTAGACTTATACTTTTTTTTTTGTATTTTGGACCAAAGAACCTTTCTTTTTCAGTTTTACAATTACATTTTAAAAAATAGCTTTTAGCTTTTTTATTATGTTCATGTTTTCCCACAAATTTTTGAGCATATCTTTGATAGCTGTTTTAAAGTTCATGTCTGTCGTTTCGGTTTCTGTTCCCATTGACTAAGGTTTCTTCTGAATATGAGTCACATTTTCTACTTGTTTGTACATCTAGGTAGTTAAAAAAATTCTGGATATTGTCATGTTATAATGTTTAGTGTTGAGATTTTGCTATTTTCCATTAGAGTCTATTGACTTTTACTTTGCTAGGTAGTGAAGTTATTTGCAGTGCAGCTTGATGTTTTTGAAGCTTTTTTCTGCCTTTGCTGAGTGGGTCTAGGGTAGTCTTTACTTAGGACTAAAGTAGACCTAAAGCTGAGGCATAATTCTTCATAGATCTTTTCTAAATATTTCATATATGTAATGAAATCTGTCTACTTTATCTGATTGGAATGCAAAAACCTTCCAACCTCGTGCAAGCTTTGGGAATTTTGCAACTTATAGCTATGCTGTAGTTGTTCTTTGCTTAATTTTATGGAGTTTCACTCTATCCATACCCAGTTTAGTATTCAGGCAAAGACTCAAAGTGATCTTTAAGGAGATCACAGGATCTGCGTGTGTGTGTTTACAAAGTGTAGCTCCCTCTTCTCAAATGTTCTGTCCACAAATTCTAGCTTTTTCAGGGTCTTTGATATCTACTTTCTGTCTTTTAAGTTCATTAAGATCATTATTTTAAACTTTAGGTCCTCCTCTTTGTGCCATAACCTGGAAAATATATCCTACAAGAAACTATGTGACTACAAGGAGGAACATCATATTTAGTGTGTAATGACCTTACCAGGCATTATCTCATTTGAGCCATTATTATCATGTTGTAAGTAACATTTTTTCCCATCTAAATATGAGGAAATGGAGATTCTGACAATTTACGGAACTTGAACTTGAAAACAAATTCATACATGTATTCAATGAGCATTATATTTACTGAACATCTACTACGTTTTGGTCTTTTGAAGGTAGCTATTATACATTGATAAGCCAAAGAAGTATGCATCTTATCTTGTGAGGGTTTTGGTTTGGAGAGAAGACTGATAGTAAACAAGAAAGTATAAAAGGAAATATACATGTATATATTGTAAAAAGAGTTGTGAAAGACATAAAGAAGCCATGGAACAACCCTGGTGGGGACCTTGAAAGAAACATGGGAACTTAGGTGGGTAAGGTGGAAGATTGTGTTTTACATGTAAGGGATATTTAAAGAGACATCTGAAGGAGTCTAGGGAGCTAACCATGCATGAAGAGTAGGGAAAACGATTTCAGGCAGAGGGTATTATAGTCCTTGATATAGGAAAGAACTTTATGTGTTCAAAGAAGCAAAAAGAAACAAAGATGGTAAAGAATATTGAATAATGGAGAGAGTTACCTCAAATGAGGATGGAGAGTTGGGTAGGAACCTCGTCATACAGGGTTTGCAAGTAGAAAAGAGCTCGGTAAATTATTTGGAAAGTGGAAATACAAGTTATATTTTTATTAGTTTATCTACTGCGTGAGATGTTGTATTTAGGAAGACAATAGGGAAAGCTACAAGAGTCACAAAGAAATTATTTTAGTAATCTAAGTAGGAGATTTCAATAGCTTACTCTAAGTCCATCAAGATGGAGAAAAGTGGGCAGATTTCGGGTATATTTGAAAAGAGAAACTACAGGGCTTAGTGATAGATTGGAGTCTGGGATGATAGTGGAAGTTAAATCAAGGATGAAAGCAAGTTTCTATTTTGAGCAACTGGATGGTTGGTTGTGATATATAGCGAGATGAGAAAGATTGAGAGAGAAACAGACTTGGGTGAAGGAGGAGTAGACTGAAGAATTCAAATTGGAATATGTTGAGTTTTAGGTAACCATGAGATCTCCAAGTGAAGATGTCAGATAAACCATTGGTTTTAAAAGAAATAGCAGAGGAACATTATTGGCTGAGAACATAAATGAGGAATTGTTCACACAGATGTTATTTAAAACTATGTGAATGAATACTCTCAGCTAGATCATGTAGAAAGAAATGAGAAGGCTGCGATGCTCAGGATCTAGGACTCATAACCTATTATGATTTTAGAGGTCAAACAAAGGAGAAGCTGCTTTCAAAAGACACTGAATAGGAGCAACTGTAGAGGTAGGAAGAAAGCTCTAGGAGTGAGATTAACCCAACACCAAGTGAACATTTTATAAAGAAAGGAAACACGACAAGGAAGGAAGAGTTACCATCTGTTTCAGCCTTTGGTAAGCTTTGCAACCACAGTTTCTGTGTCATGAAAGAGACAGAAGCTAGATATGAGTTATTTGAGGACTTAATGGGTGGTGAGGTAGTAGAGAAAGAATATATAAAACTCCAGAGAGCACTGTCTGTGAAGAGGAGCAGACAAGAGATATATCAAGGGAGAGTTATATTTTAGGATGACAGAAAATGGAGCGCTTCTATATGCTGAACTATTCCACTAAAGAGAGAAAATTTTATGATGCAGAAAAAGAGAGGGTGCCTAAAGGAACAGAATCCTTGGGAAAATAGGAGAGGAAGGGATCAGGACCCATGTAGAAGGACAAGCCTATGAAAAGGAAAAAAATTCCACTGTAACTGGAAGGTAGAAAGAAAAAGAAGTGTAGATGCAGGTGGCTTTGTAGATGCAGTGAGATGAGCCATTAGGATCTGAATGACAATTTAAAATATCTGAATATAGTATGAGTTGAAGTCATTGGCTTCAACTCATAGGAGAATTAGGGGTATTCTCATTCTCAAGGAGAAAAGAGAAGTATGACTTCTCTTTCATAGAGAAGAGAGGAGAGAGGAGAAGGGTAAGAAATCATTTTCTTAGTGATCCAGAAAACACTAGTAGATTCCCCAGGCAGTGTTGAGAGTATAACTATATTTAAGATCATAATTTAACATAAAATGTTTTAGCCTACTTGTATAAATTTTCTCTATCAGAGTTAAGTTTCTTATGTATAGTAAAAATCACATAGATATTTGAGTTAACACAAGATTGACTTATTATTTATTTATTTTTTTTGAGATGGAGTTTCGCTCTTGTTGCCCAGGCTGGAGTGCAATGGCGCCATCTCGGCTCACCGCAATCCCCGCCTCCTGGGTTAAAGGTATTCTCCTGCCTCAGCCTCCTGAGTAGCTGGGATTACAAGCATGTGCCACCATGCCCGGCTAGTTTTGTATTTTTAGTAGAGACGAGGTTTCTCAATGTTGGTCAGGCTGGTCTCAAACTCCTGACCTCAGGTGATCTGCCAGCCTTGGCTTCCCAAAGTGTTGAGATTGCAGGCGTGAGCCACCATGCCTGGCCTATTTGTTTTTAAAAGAGATATGACAGGGGAGAGGGCAAGTAGTGGCAACTCCAAAATGTTTACATAAAAGAGACTTAGAAGTGGCATTATAGATTGGAAGAATGGAATGGGGATATGGATATTACAAGTGGGTTGGGGCCATGGAAAATATTTTGAGGCCTCATCTGCATGTTTTCATTTACTTATTTGGGTAGCTAGGAGGTGAGTAAATGAAAATTCTTCAGCTTTCCTCCAAGCCACTCTTTGATGTCCCCACTGGGAACAAAGGAGTTGAGTATTTATGCAAGGAAGTGTTTGTACAAAATTGCATAGCATCTGGAAGTGTGGTATCTGCTGTCATGTTTCTGTCCTGAAAGTGTGGTATCTGCCTTTTATTAGATGTCAATAACATGTGTGTACCTCAGTCCCCTCATCAGGACCATGAAGATAATAAGAGTTTCTAAATTTTGTGGTTGTTGTAAGTATTAAATGTGTGAATATGTATAAAATGCTT
Source organism: Pan troglodytes (assembly GCF_028858775.2). NCBI lineage: Eukaryota > Metazoa > Chordata > Mammalia > Primates > Hominidae > Pan > Pan troglodytes. The sequence continues at coordinate 84,731,873 of NC_072398.2, forward strand.
GGACTAGCGCTTAGCACATGTAAATACTCAGTATATGTTTCTTCTTACTACTTTCTTAATGTTGTTTTTATTATGGGCAATGACTTCTGAGCAGAACAAGAAAGGAAATAAATTTGAAAGAGGGCTGATGGATAGTGAGAGAGTAGTGGAATAATGGTATGTAGGTAATAAAAATGTCAAATTGTTATAGTAATAGTAATAGAACAAAAAAGATGATGGGACAAGAAACTGTTGTATGAGAGCTGGAGATTACCATTCATGATTTCGGGAGTGAAGATAATTTTTCTGATGATAAAATATGTTTTGAAAGAGGGATAGTGTGGCAGATTGTACTATTGTTCTTAATTATGTAATGTCTTCCCTGTACCAGTGTTATACATTACTTTCTCTTATGTGTGCCTAGCAGTGCTTCCCTGTGAAAGAAACATACTTTTCTGCTTTATTGAGTCAGGCTTGGCCATGTGGCTTGGTTTAGTCAATAGAATGTGAACAGAAGTGACACTAGCCATTACTGAGAAGCAGCTTTAAGAACCATCGCGTGGCTCTGTCATTACCCCTTCCATCTCCACCTTGACCTCCATCATTTTTTTGCTGTGTTGTATTGCCAGCATGTTGCAGATAGAGGCTGCTCTTTTAGCCTAGATTCTAGACTTATGATAAAAAATAGTTCTGCATCTTTCATGACAGGCAGAACTATAGATAACCAGCAGCTGACATTTTACATGAGCAAAATATAAGTCTTTATTGTTATAAGGCACTGAAATATTGGGGTGGTTTGTTACTATTGCATAAGCAAAAAATGAATAATAGAGATAGAATGGCTGATGTGGAGTAGAGGAAATTATCTTTGGAGATGAAGAGCTCAAGGACCTGAGAGGCCAAGATTTCAAGAGGCCAGGGTCATTCACATTAATATTGAAACAGACAAATACAATGATTGGGATTAGGTTGGAAAGGAATACTGTGAGCCAGGAGTTCAAGACTTCAATGAATGAGGGCACATAAACAGGGTATTGGTACAAATAAAAAGTAAAATAAGAAGATTTCTTAGAGGAGGAGAAATTTTTCTTTTCTTTAGAGACAGTCTTGATATGTTGCCCAGGCTAGGCTTGAACTCCTGGGCTCTAGCAAATCTCCTATCTCAGTTTTACAAGTAACTGGGATTATAGGCATGAAGTATTGTGCCCAGCTTTGAGGAGAAATTTTTATAAGAGAAACAGAAACAAAGTTGGTTACAAGGAATAAGAATAACTAATTCTACCTCTTAGTCTGCTAGTGCAAGACATGTAAGCTTACATTGGAATAGATTGTAGGGGAAGCAGGAACTTTGGACTATAATTATTTTTCAGTAAATGCAATTTTATGAAGATAATGTGAAGTGATATTGGATTATGTGAAAGAGTTGGTTGATTACAGACTGGGAGTTCCAGAAGACAGTAAAGAAAAATTCAGGAGACAGGAATTGTGGGCCTGGTGTGGTGGCTTATGCCTGTAATCCCAGCACTTTGGGAGGCCGAGGCAGGTGGATCACCTGAGGTCAGGAGTTCCAGACCAGCCTGGTCAACATGGTGAAACCCTGTCTCTACTAAAAATACAAAAATTAGCCCGGTGTGGTGGCACATGCCTATAATCCCAGCTACTTGGGAGACTGAGACAGGAGAATCACTTGAAGCCAAGATAAGGAAGTTGTAGTGAGCTGAGATGGCACCACTGCACTCCAGCCTGGGTGACAGAGTGAGACTCCATCAAAGAAAAAAAAAAAAAGCAGATATGCAGAGAATATGTGATTTGGAGTAGTTAAGGTGAAGAATAGCTAGGGGGTTTGGATTTCTGGTTATGACTGAGGTCGTCAGAAATGGGAGGCTTTCTGGGGTGGTCTTGGTGGGAGACTGGTTCTGGTACTGTGGTCCTGAATGCTTTCCCTGATGCTGTAGTGGTGTCCGGGGCAGATGCTTCTTCCCACCTTAGCCTATTATTAAGGATGCCTAAACAAATTTACAAGAAAAAAGCAAACAACCCCATCAAAAAAATGGGCAAAGGATATGAACAGACACTTCTCAAAAGAAGACATTTATGCAGCCAACAGACATATGAAAAAATGCTCGTCATCTCTGATCATTAGAGAAATGCAAATCAAAACCAAAATGAGATACCATCTCATGCCAGTTAGAATGGCGATCATTAAAACATCAGGAAACAACAGATGCTGGAGAGGTTGTGGAAAAATAGGAATGCTTTTACACTGTTGGTGGGAGTGTAAATTAGTTCAACCATTGTGGAAGACAGTGTGGTGATTCCTCAAGGATCTAGAACTAGAAATACCATTTGACCCAGCCATCCCATTACTGGGCATATACCCAAAGGATTATAAATTATTCTGTGATAAAGACACATGCACATGTATGTTTATTGAGGCACTATTCACAATAGCAAAGACTTGGAACCAACCAAATGTCCATCAATGATAGACTGGATTAGAAAATGTGGCACATATATACCATGGAATACTATGCAGCCATAAAAAAGGCTGAGTTCATGTCCTTTTCAGGGGCATGGATGGAGCTGGAAACCATCATTCTCAGCAAACTATCACAAGATCAGAAAACCAAACACCACATGTTCTCATTCATAAGTGGGAGTTGAACAATGAGAACACATGGACACAGGGAGGGGAACATCACACACCAGGGCCTGCAGGGGGTGGGGGGTTAGGGGAGGAGAAATACCTAATGTAGGTGATGGGTTGATGAGTGCAGCAAACCACTATGGCACATGTATACCCATGTAACAAAACTGCACATTTTGCACATGCAACCCAGAACTTAAAGTATAATAATAAAAAACTAATATTAAAGTTTAAGGTTTTCTCCTTGGCCTTTTGGTCTGTTTCCCACCTCACACTCCAACCTACAGATATTGCTCTTTCTAGTTTCCCACAACTGAACTTCTTCAGGCTTCACCCTCTCATGTAACACTCTGTGGTTTAGGAATGTTTTCTTTCTTGCACAAATTCCCTTTAACAATGGAACTTTAAAAATCATACAAAGCTAAGAGTGCAAAAAGCTTATTGGGAAAGAAAAAAAACCCAAAATTCATACAAAGTATCTGAAAAGACATATGTGGTCATAGAGCCTCTGGTGCCTCTTAAGGTAACTTAACTCTGCTTGTATTAACTTGACTTTTCCAACTCTGGTCTTCCCTTTGGATAAAGACAGAGAATTTTAGGACCTCAAGATATGGTATCAGCTGAATCTTCCTAGGTGCTCATAATAGTTGATGAAATGAGCATTTTATATCATAATATCATGTAACATTTTATAATTTCTTTTTCATTGCAAGATTGCTTGCTAAAGTTGGGAATATTTTAAAAATACCATCTTAATAATTAAACTGAAATGGGGGTGATTGCCCTTGCATGAGCAATTGCTAGTTTATTAAATCACTTTACTCTCTAAATATCATTCACTGTTCAAACATTTAAGTAGCAGTCGTTAAGGCTGCCAGAATGATAGTTCCTATTTATGTAGCACCTTCTATGCAGTGACCTCAAATAAGTAACTCAAATGTTGAATATTTTATAGAAATAAACACTGACCTTGAGATCTCGGAATGAATTTCTGTATTGATTATTGCACTCTGCTTATGGTATTGAGTGAGGTCACCTCTGCATTGACAAAATTTTGGTTTTTATTGGCTTCCATTTTTAAGACAAAGAAATTGAATTTATAGATACTATGAAGATTTTAATAGCAGAGTGAAGAAATGGACAAATCTACTATATTCGAATGTGTATCTTCCTCTTAGTAGATCAAGAGCTCTATAAGAGTCGAGTGTGATGACTCATGCGTGTATTTCCAGCACTTTGGGAGGGTGAGGCAGAGGGATTGCTTGAGCCCAGGAGTTTGAGACTTGCCTGGGCAACATGGCAAGACTCCATCTCTACAACAAAAATACAAAAATTAGCCAGGAGTGGTGGCACGCACCTGTAGTCCCAGCTACTCCAGGGGCTGAGGCAGGAACATAGGTTAAACCCAAGAAGTCAAGGCTTCAGTGAGCCATGTTTGCACCACTGAACACCAGCCTGGGTGACAGAGTGAGACCTTGTCTCAAAAACAGAAAAAAAAAAAAAAGAAAAAGAAAACAAGAGCTTTATGAGAAACTCAAAAGCCTCCACCAATGCTACCAGTTGAGAACAGGTCTCTTTCCCTACCACTGATCTGGTTGAAATTTTCAGAAGGGAAAAATGCAAACATGATGTTAATGATGATGATGCAGAAAATATAATGATGATAGCAGCTATCTTTATTGAAGCTTTCTTTTGTGCCAGATACTGTACATTAATTTTCTGTCCTTTTCGCAAAACCCTGCAAAGTGAGTTCTGTGATTTCTATTTTTCAGATGGAGGACCTGAGGCTCTGAGGTATAAGAAACTAACTCCAAATCACGTAACTTGTAACTAGCTGAATCAAGATCCAGATATAGGACTGTCTCAATATCATGTTGACTCTCTAACCACACAAATTTCTATCACCTTTTTAGCACTTTCTGGACACTATTAGTATTTCCTCACTCCTCTTTTTGTCAGGGAAATAAAAAAATCTCTTTTTGCCAAACTATTTATAGAATCATAATAAAAAATTACTTTCATGGTCATTGTTTCTATTGGTTGTCACCAAAAGCACACAAGATAAGTATTATTGTCAACCCTAAAAGTGAAGCTCACAGAGTTCTTATAACTTTCTGTAGGCCACATAGCTAGTAAGTGAAAGAGTTGGCAATTTTGCCCAAGTCTTCTAACTTTATGTAAGTTTTCCACTATGCCATTGGGTCTCTCAAATGATTTTTATAGAGCAGGTAACAGTTTACAAATGACTTTTATGCATATGATTTAATTTGCATCTCCTGGTGTCATATAACCAAATTTTGTTCTACATTAAAAGTTTTATAAATATTTTTAGGATTCATTGAGAAATTGCTGATTCTTGTGGTATAATGTTAGATTATTTTAGAAGCCTACCTGTCTCTGTTCAATACCAAATAAAATGTAGTTCTCAAATGAGTGGCAACAAATATGTTTTAGGAAATAAAATACTTCTCAGTAAGCAAATATGTCAGTCTCACCTCTCTCATGGAGGGATTGGGAATATGGAATGGAAAATACAGACACTCTTGGTTTCTTCGCTTTGCCTCCTTCCCTAGGAGTGATGCTCCAGTAGTTTTTATTTTATTTTATTTTTCTTCTGAACTGTAGCCCAAGATCATTTAACTGTTAAGAAACAGAGCTGTGATTTGAACCCAGGCCTCTGCCTCCAAAGTCAATGTTCCCACCCAATATGTTATGCAGTGCTTCTGATCTCTGTCATATGTTACTTTTTCCAATTTTGCCCAGATCACTCTGGGTGAAATGGTTCCTGCCTCCTTTTACTCCACTTCCCCAGGCTACTTGATACATATTTATTTATGTTCAATGACTCGACTCAAATATTACTTGATTTATTCAACACCATTTATTGACCACTGACTATATTCTAGAAACTCTGCTAATGTTGAGGGAAAACAATAAGTAGAAAGACAGTTTCTGGTCACAAAAAGCAACAGTCTAGGAGAGAGGACAGACAATTAAACCAATAGCAATGTGATAATGGCAAAGGACAGGAAGCTGAGAGACTGCAGGGCTCCACACTACTGCCTGATGAGTCTCTCACCATTATGAAGCTCTATGCTATCAGAGAGGGAAAGCTCAAACCAGGACAGTAGAACCCCCACCAAATCAGATCCTCTAGAATTGTTCCCTAATTCCTAGTGCATTGAGAATCCAGTAAGTCAGCGTGATGGGATGATTTTAAGGAACCACTAATGGTCACAGCAGCTAAAGTTGATTGTGCCACAGGGATAATCAGACTTTAGGATGCAGATGACAATCCTGGTGAGTTAGATTTCTCTACAACCTTTTCACTGTCTGCTGATTGCCGTAGTGCATTTTTACTTTTCATCATGACAGAAGGGTCTACCTCATGCCCTAGTCACTTTCACTGTCCATGTTGAAGACCCACTTGACAGCCTCGCCTCACAGTTTCTAAGCCTCTTATCGCCAGGAATAGCATCATCACTCCACTTGAAACATCCATCAGCAGCTCTCCCTGCAGGCCTGCCGTGTCGTCACTCAGAATTCTCTTCTTACCAGAGTCTTTGCAATTGGAATTCTCCCTTGCCTCACATGGCTTTTCCCTTCTATGTCACAGACTGTCACTGCAGAGCCAGTCCTTCACTCTGTCAGACCCAGCATCTATTCTAGTCGTAGGATATTAGGCAAGTCATTTAAACCTTTTGATCCCCGGTATCCTTATCTGTGTAATAGGGATCATAATACTATCTTGAGGAGCCACCTTAAAAATTAGCTTAAACTGTGATAGAGCTTCTGAGTTCTTTTGCCATTTGGTTTGCCTACTTCTAGGTGTGACATTCATCATACACCACCTGTGGCAGGATAATTTGTATAAATCTTTTCTGTTTCCTATTTGATTCTAAACCTGTGAAGGAACATATCTAATTTATATTTATCATGAACTTTGAAAATAATATAAGATAAGCAGGTAAAAGATCGTATAGTTTTTAAATGAAGAAAATACAATTTTCTGTCCTTAAACCATCCTTGATGTTCCATTTTAATATCCATTTCTCTCCTTATTTGGAGGATTGTTCTAAAATATTTAGGTAGATTAGGATAAGTTTTTCTGACCTTATTCCCCTGCTGTTTAGAACTGGGCTTCCCTTGCATGTCTCTGACTTAGCCATCCAACAATAGCCTTTTAACAGTCAGAATCGGCGCTGCAGGTACTGCAGCTGACATGGGGTTTGGGATTCAGTAAGACTGTCTCACAGCTAGAATGACCTTGACAGGATTTTTACTTTTTCATGAAATCTACCACCTGTCCTCATTTTCCTTCACCCTGTCCCAATTTAGGGACATGAAGCCCTGGTCTCGGAGGAAGACTGCCAGGGATGTGAAATTCTCCTGACAATTTTTCTAGGTGCCATGGTTTCCTTCCCGTTGACCAGACTGTTTAATATTTAATCTACATTTATCAAGCACACGTTATTTGCAAAGCACAGTGTCCAAATACTGGGACAAGAGGAACTAGTGATTCAGAAGATGTACATGTTTAAAAAAGTATACATTTAGACTTAAGAAGAATTTCTCCCATGTGTGTCCCATTACAAAGCTAGTATTCAAGATAGAATAACAAGCCTACATTTTAATATAATAGTCATCCTAGGACTATAAAATGAGGAGGATAGAAACTATTATCTCTAAAATCCCTTCCAGCTTTAAGAGACTAGCAGACCCTCTATTGGACTCAGGAGTCACCCATGAACTAAACAACTGATTCCTAAGATGGAAATTTGTTTCAAGGCAGATTCACCTGAAAAATCACTGGTTTGTTCAGGCCCACAGTTACTGCAGACCCGCAGATGATTATTATGAAGAATGATAACCAAACATTATGATCATGTCTACATGTGGTCAGTGAATCAAACCAAATTGGGAGTTTAGTCATGATTGATTTTCTTGGCATCCTGCTAGGTGATGATTGTTTTATAGGAGCAAATGAGTGGTTTTGTGAGTGGTGGCGCCATGTATTCCTGGCCAAACTGGTGACTGTGTCTGCCACCTGGGGTTTTGATGGCAGGAAGCTGTGTTCTGGTGTCTGGCCAGCTGACTCAGCCACAGCCTGGACTCTGAGCCAATGATATTCCCCAGAAGACTGCACCAAATCTTCTCTCCAGTCCAACCTATGAGGGTCTCAGAAAAATGTGTGCTCTTTCTTCTCCATATTCCTCTGCTTTCTAGCTGTATTATTTTGGAAAAAAAAATTAATCTCTCTTAGCCTCACATTCTTCATATGTAATGTGTAGAAAATATATACTTCACAAGGCTGTTGTGAGAATCACATGAAATTTAAAGTTCCTAAAACATCGAGTAGAACTCCATCCAGTAAAGATTATTTTCCATTTGCCATGTCAGTCTTTCCTTATCCACAGGTGTCATACCCCTTGGCACAGCTGAGCTCTGAAACTTTAATTGCTACAATTATTTGTTGAGGCAGAAACATATCCCTGGTTAAATCCAACCCTCTACCCACCCTGCTGCATCCACACAGCTGAACCTCTGGGGGATAGCACAAAATCTTGCAGCTTGACTTTAGGGCAAGCAAGTACTAGGCTGACAGCAATCCCAGTACATTCACCTTTCTGCTTTTCTCCATGACAGTTGTATACTTTCCTTCTCTTCTCAAAAATTCAATATCTCCTCTCCAATAGCATCTTCAGCTAATGACCACCTTCCTATTCCACTGGGGAAACTGAATCACTCAGAAGACAACTTCCACAAGCCCCCACCACTACATCTATGCTTCTACCTGTTCCTGTCCTCATAGATTCGACCTCTTTTTTGCTTTGTAGATACATTCTTCACTGTGTCAGTGGTCATCCCTCCCCTTGAGCATAAACTTCCATCCCTTCTCATTGATTCCCAGTAAGTCTCCCCTCTTTCTTATGCAATAACAAATTTTGTCTCTCTATTGGACCTTTCTCAACATGAATTTGCTTTTATTTGTCTTATGTAAAAACAAAAACTGTCTTTCACTCAATTTCTCCCTCAGCTGGTGGCCTACTTCTTGTCTGAAAAATTCAATTAAATTTTTGTCTTGTCCTTACTGTGCCATGGTTTTTTTCTTCCATTTTTTCTTTCTTTCTTTCTTTTTTTAATTTCCATTTCAATTTTTTCAAAAACTCACTGTGATCAAGCTTTTAACCCTATCATGGCATCAAAGCAACTCTTGTCATGGTCATCAGTGATCTCTGTGTTACTAAATCTAGTAGCTGTTTTATAGTTCTTAACTTAACTGACCTTACCAGCAGCATTTGGTACAGTTGACCATTTCTATTCCTGGGAACACTTTCTTCTTCACTTTACTTCTATGGCTCTTGAATTTTCTCCAGCCTCTTTGGTCATTCCTTGGTCCCTTTACATGTACCCCCTCATTTCCTCACATGCTTAGGAGTGCCATTAACTAACACAATAACTTTATCTTCCCAGATTTTGAGGCCAAGTGTTTTGGAGTTACTTGTGATTCCTTTGTTTCTTTCATTTTATACATCTAATCCATCTGTGAATCATGCTTGTTCTATCCTTAAAATGTACATAAAATCTGGTTTCTTATCACCTTGATTGCTATCTCCCTGGTCCAAACCATCATATTCTCTTTTCTAAATTATTGTAGTCATTTCCTAACAGACTTCCTTGCTTCTCCCTTTGTCTACTCACCATCTAGCCTAACAGAATGGCTGGAGTGGCCTCTTTAAGTGGATGTCAGATCATCTCAGTCATTTTCCTAATACCATCCAATGGCTTTCACCTTGCTCAGATTAAAGTCCCAAATCCTGACAGTGGCCTACAGGGCCCTTCCTGATATGAATCTCAACTGGTTGGGGTCATTGACATGTCCTATATTGCTATATCCAATGGTGGTTAGTCTTTGATTCCTATCTTATTTTATGTGTCAGCAACAGTTGACTCAATTGACCATCCCTCTGTACCCCCACTCCCCCAGCTTTTCAGTGTTAGCTTTTGAAATACATATTTTTTAGGTTTACTACCTATATCACTGGCTGTGTCAAATCAGTTTCCATTGCTGCATCCTTTCCCTTTTCCTACCATCTAAATGTTGTGGTATCCCAGGGCTTTTATTTAAGATATTTTCTGTCCTCTCCCTTATTTTCTATTCCCATGGCTCTAGATATCATCTATATATCCTGACACCTCTGAAGTCTATGGCTGCAGCACTGGGATCGATGTTTGTCTATCCTACTTATTTACTAGATGCCTAAAAGGTATTTCAAACCTAATATATAGAAAAGACAGATTTTGATTTTTAACCCTAACTCTATGCCCCCTACTTACTTTTTCCCATGTTAATAAATGATACAATTTTCCTTGTGGCTGCTTGGGCTAAAGACCAGAAGAGATTTTTCTTTCATCTTTTGCTCTCACCACAAATTCTTTCCATTAGCAAACACTGTTGAGTTAATATGTGAAATATATCTTGAATCTGGCATGTTTAAATGAAAGAAAGAAAAGATGGATGGATGAATGGATGGATAAATAAATACGGGCCTAATTTTAATCTCTTTCTATTCTTCTGGAAATTGCTTTAAGGAAGTCTTTAAATAAATGAAAGAACTACATTCCGAAATGTCCTACATTAATTCAGTAAGTTCTGCTGCATGATGCTCAACTAATATTCATGAAATTCAGAAAATAATTATATTTCAAGCCACAAATAATGAATAGATAATATAATTTTTGCCTATATGGTGCAAATGTTTCATAAAAATGCTAAGATATTTAAACCCCAATCAATTTAAAGAAATATTCCACTATACTCATTTTATATAGAGAGAAAATGAAACATTGAAAAGTAAAGTAACTTGTGGGAAGTATGGTAACCAGTCACTTTATTGTAGAGGACAAGGGTGGAAGTAAGTAGACTAGCTAGGAGGCAATTACAATAATATTGGCAGAATACATTTTTTCACTTATAGCATAGGTATGTTTGGGGTAAAGATGTCTAGAAAGCAGATATCTGTTTAGAATATTACATTATACCTTTGAGTTCTATTATTCAATGAGAAATATGTTATCACAAATTATGTAACAGGCTTACTTACTCTTAAATACATTCCTCTTCTATTATGACAAATTATAGGAGGAATGTAAAACTTAGAATTTAAATAATAGTTATGTCTGCTGTTTTTGAAAATTGTATTGGCATGCTTTGGGGAAATTCTGAGTTAAATAAAATCAGTGATTCTTTATATTACAATTTCTGAGAGTTTTAATATGGTTATATATACTGTGAATATTGAAAAAGGGGACATAATATACATTTCCTGTGCTTATTTGATCAGGTGATACTTGTTTCATTTAACATAGATTAATTTCTTGAGGCACATTAGTTTTTTGTGAAGCACATTTTGGAAAATTGTTCATAATTAGCAGTCTCTTAAATGTCTACTTTTAATCCACAACATGCTGCTTTCCTCCTTCTTTAACATAGCTATCTGTATTTCAACTCAGTGTCATAAGAAAGAGCTCTCCAATCAATTTCATTATGCGGTTTAGCTTGCAAATAGTATTAATTCTAGGCTTTAGGAAATGTAATATGAATATATGCCCTATTAGTATAAGTACTCTTTGATGTAGCTTTTCACAAGGGCTGTATTTATATGGCTCTCTTCATCCACAAGAGTTGACTCTTCTTGGCAGCAGTCATTTTCTACACACACACACACACACACACACACACACACACATTTTAATAATATACATGACAAAATGCACAGATATTAAGTGTACCATTCAATGAGGTTTGCGAATTGTATACACCCCCATCACAAAATAGACAAAATATTGTCATCGACCCAAGAAATTTCCACATGCCCCTATCTAATCAATCCTGCCCACACTCCAAAATGAGGCAACTGCTTTCTGATTTCTATCACCACAGATTTGTTGCACCGATTTTTGTCTTTCTTATAAATTGAACCATTTCAAATGTATTCTTTGTTTCTAGCTACCTTGGTGCTTTGTGCAGCTTGTTTTGAGATTAAGCCATATTGTCACATGTATCAGTTGTTTTGTTTCTTTGTATTGTTAAATAATATTCCGTTTTAGGAATACATCACATTTTGTTTAATTATTATCCTGTTGAAGAACATTTGGATTTTTTAAAGAGTTTGGGTTTTATGACTAAGATTGCCATGGACATTCTTGATTGAGTGTTTGTTGGCCATTTCCTTTAGATAAATATTTAAGAGTGGAATTACTGGCTCATAGGATAGCTGTATCTTTACCAAATAGTTTTTCAAAGTGGTTTTTATCATTTTACACTTCACCAACAATGTATGAAAGTCCCAATTTTTTTACATATTTGCTAGCATTTTCATCATCATTCTTTTAAATTTTGGCCATTTTAGTAAATATGAAGTGACATGACATTGTTATTTTTGTTTGCATTTTCTTAATAATGGACATTGAGGACCTTCTCATGTGCTTATTGATTACTCCTGTGTTTTCTTCTGTGAAGTGTCTGTTTATGCCTTTTGCCCAGTTTTATTGGGTTGTTGCTGTTTTGACTGTAGATTTATAGGTGTTCTTTCTATATTCTAGAAAAAAACTCTTTGACAGAATATGCACCATAAATATTTCCTCCCAGGCTGTGGCTTGCCTATTCATTTCCTTAATGGTATATTTTGATGAAGAGAAATTTCAATTTCAATGAAATCTAGTTTGCCAATGTTTCCTCTTATGATACAGGTTGAGTATTCCTTATCCGAAATGCATGGGACCAAAAGTGTTTTGGATTTAGGATATTTTCAGCCTTGGGGATGTTTGTGTATACATGATATATTACAGGGATGAGACCCAAGTCTAAACACAAAAATATCACTTGTGTCTTATATAGACTATATACCCATAGGCTGAAGGTAATTTTATATAATACTTTTAATAATTTTGTGCATGAAACAAAGTTTGCATACACTGAACTATCAGAAAGCAAGTGTCATTATCTCAGCCATTTGTGGGTTGAACCATTTCGAATGTATTATTTGTTTCCAGCTACCTTGGTGCTTTGCGCAGCTTGTTTTTGAGATTAAGGTAGGTATGCTGACAAAAAAAAATTTGTTTGTGTTTTTCTGAGAAAAATCATTTTTTTCTTTGGGGATGCTAAATAAACCATAGGTTGTGTGCCTGCATTTTCACTGTGACTTGTCACATGAGGTCATGGGGAATTTTCCACTTGTGGCATCATGTTGGCACTCAAAAATTTTTGGTTTTAGAGCATTTCAGATTTTGGATTTTCAGATTAGAAGTGCTCAACCAGCATTGTTTTATGTGCTATCTATGAAATATTTGCTTACTCAATGATCATGAAAATATACTTTCATCTAAAAACTTTATTGTTCTATCTTTTACATTCGTATTTGTTTTCCATCTCAAATCAATTTGTGTTTATGCAGTGAGATGGGGTTGAGATTTATTTTATTTTTTCCCTGATGGATATCCAGTGGTTCAGCACCATTTATTAAAATGTCTTTTCTTTCTCCAGTGAATTTATTTGGTGCCTCTGGCAATCGTGTTTGTATACATGATTTCATCGTTATGGCTTCTGATGATAGAACAAATTCATTCATTTTGCTAATAATCCCAGACCTCTATTCTGAACCAGGCACTGTGCTAGTCCCTAAAAACACAATGGAAAGCAACAGAGTCATGGTTCCTACCCCTAGAGTGGCTTGGTTAGGTCTAAGCCACTGAAATGTTATCTCAAAGTAGTTCACAACTAAAGATATCTGTAATCCCATATAGCTGGGATTCTATGGTATGCAGACTTCAGAGTTGACTAATTCTGAGGTTCAAAAGTGTCATCAAGGTCTCAGATTTTTTTCTGTCTCTCTGCTTTGCCATCTTCACTCAGATTGACTCCACCCTTCAACTATAAGCAAAGATGGCTGCTGCAGTTACAAGCATTGGAACAAGCCAGAATTATACTCAGAGGTGAAAGATAACTTATTTTTCTTTTAGTTTCTAATGAGGCACAGTGTAATTTGGGGGACTGCTAGATACCTGAAAAAAATAGAAAATTATTAGTAAGCCAGATGGAAATAGATGGGTAGAAAACCTCTAGTGTTATAGTATGCTCCTTATAATCAATTAGGAAAGATGGATATTACCCAAGTAAATACACAAACAGGAAAGGAATCAATCCAATTCCATTGAGTATTAACATAGATTTTAAACAAGATTCTCTGATACAGAATAAATGGGGTGGATGGGCAAGGAATTTCCACTTAAGATAGAATGCTCAAGGCAGGCTTCTTGGAGGCAATGGCACCTAAGGGGAGATGCAGCTGAGAAGATGAGCCCATTGTAGCCACATCTGGAGGAGGAAGGTTTTTGTTAAAGGGGACAGTGAGTGCAAAGTCTCTGAAGGGAGAAAGCCTGCCATCTTCTAAGAACTGCAAAAGGCCAGTGTGTCAGGAGTCCAGTGAACAAATGGGAGAGTGGTACAACACAAAGTTAGAGAAATAGAAAGGGCTACTTGTCTGGGACCTTGTGGGCCTCGTTGGCTCTGGGACCCATTTGAACATTCATATTTTATTCTCTGGGAATTTGGAATAGGGAATAGCAGAAGGTATTTCAGTTTAGAATGATCTCTTGAGAGGTAGGAATATTAACTGGGGAGCTGGAGTGGGGGTGGGAAGGGAAGGGATAATCTACCTGTTCCATGAAATGAGAAGCAGGGAAAGTTCAAAGAGAAAGAGAAGAAGCAGATGTGTAGAAAGAAGCTGAGGTGAGGCAGATAGGGAGAAAAAACCCTGATTGCTTTTAGCTTCTTTGTTCCACTGCCTTCCATAAGTCCCTGCTCTAATCCTTCCTTTAAATTGCATGAATGAGCTGGATTCATTTAGTCAATTCACCTTTCTTGCTTAAGTTAACTTGAATTGAATTTTATTACTTGCAACTAAAAAACCTTTAATCAATAAACATATAATTTCTGTGAGTTTGACATTCGAAGAAGCAAGTTAACTAAAATCAAGTCATCTATGTAAGTCAATCTCAGCTAAGAATTGCCTTTTTAGATTTGGTTTTTATTTTGGAGGAGGAACTAAAATGCTGCAAGAGTTAAAAAAAAAAAGAAAAGAAAAAATTGAACACAAATGGAAATAAAGCCCTTTATGACCATAACTAATCCATAACTAATTCCTTTCATACAAATATGTTTTTCAAATGTCCATAAAAACTATTCTGTTTACATTCTCTTTTCTTATGCTTATTTTGTCCATATTTTTGAGATTTTGTCACTTTTTTTCCATAGCATTCCTCTCCCATCTCGACAAGTTATTAATAATTATCAGGAATTTGAATACATGAAAGATTAACCATTTCTACTGCTGTGACCAGACTAAACATTTCTTAAAAGAACCATAAATTTCCTCTCATTCTTTGTTATTCTTTTCGTCACATTAACTGGAGAGCTGGTTCTTTTGTCATACTTGAAAACCCACAGTTTTTTCTCTTTACAGGAAAAGCTTTCATATGTGTTCCTGAATTTGCTTTCCTAATTGTTTCCTTCTTTCCTTTTGAGTCTTTTCTTTAGCTGTTATTTGGTTGACATGTTGAGAGTTCCACCTCTCCTCATCCCCTCTCCAAATTCTCTGCTTCTTTCAAGGCCTAGTTTGGTTTACTCTTCTGCTGAAAACCTTTGGCTGATTCAATCTGCATAGATTTTTGCCTTCTCTGATACTCTCTTGTGCTTCTTGGCAGAATCACAGTTTAGAATGTAACCTCTCTCTCTCTCTCCTTTTTTTCTCTTTGAATATATGCATTTCCCTTGTCTCCTCAGGACAATGATAACTTTGGGAGAACGGTATCTCAGTTTTACTTGTTTGAGTTAGCATTAGGCTTTGCAGTATAAAACGATAAAGCTAAATAAGTTGGATTAACAGAGTAGTGGCTTATTACTCACTAATGTAAAAGGAACCTGGAGCTTGCAGTTTTTGGGTGGTATGACAGCTCCCCTGTCTTCAAGGACTCAGATTCCTTGCTTTCTTTTGCTCTACCATCCTTAGTATATGACTTCCACCCTCAACATTGCCTTATTATTCAAGATGACTATCACATTTCCAGCCATCAATTCAGCATTCCTGGAAGGAGGAAAAAGTAAGAGGAATGGACAAAAATGGCTATTCTAAAAGCCCCCAAGATGAGTGTGGTTCTTCCAGAGCACTTGGCACAGTGACAAGCATCATGTAGCACTAGGTGCCAAGAATTGTGCTTAATGCTTTACAAATACCATCTTATATACTCTACCCATTTGCTATGTGAGATGGATACTACTGCCCCCACTTTATGCATTGGTCATTTGAGGCTGGAAAGGCTACACGATCCAAAAGCAGGAATTGATTGAATTAGGATCCCAAACCAGTTTTCCCTAACTCTAAAGATGGTGGGAAAGAACACCCAGTAGCTTTTTCAACTAGGCCAGTTGTCTAGAAATAATGGCACAAAATTTTCTGAGCTGACAAAACATTTGGGAAAACAATAATTAGAGGAAATATTCTGTAAAGGAGACTGCACTTAACTTAGAGATGGTAGACTGGGGCATGACTCCAAAATCTGTGATCCATTCTAGCTGTGTGAACTAGAATTTAACATCTTTGGGTCATATTTCTTATATTTGCACAGAATAGATAATGGACTGTTGGAAAGGCCTGCTATAGGCTCAGATAAAGCACTAGCTTGTGAACAATCCTGAGCGATGGCAGTACTGTCCTCTGGGGTGCCATATCTGTGCTGATATACATTCTGTGTCCCTATATTGTATTGAAATGCTTCCCTCCCCCTCATTCATTCCTATCCAACTGGAACCCATAAATGTGACCTTATTTGAAAATAGGGTCTTTGCAGATATAATCAACTTAAGATGAGGTCATACTAGATTAGGGTAGGCCTTAAATCTAATGACTTGGTCTCCTTATAAGAGGAGGAAAATTTGAACACAGGCTTTCAGAGAGACATAGGGAATAAAACCATGTGATGAAGGAAGCAGAGATTAGAGTGATACAGCTGTGAGCCAAGGACCATTGAAGATTGACAGCAACCATCAGAAGCTAGGAAGAGGCAAGGAATGGTTCATCACTTGAGTCTTTTGAGATTTTAAACTTCTAGCCACCGGAACTGTAAAACAAGACCTCTGTTATCTTAAGTCACCCAGTTTTGTTACCCCATCCCTAGGCAACTAATATATTCCCCCTGTAGATGCAACATGTGAGTCTCTGAACCAAAAGGTGGAAGTAGGATGAGCTCTGTCACCATCATTGCGGTGAGAACTCACTTGTGGAATTTACATCTCCTGTCCCAACAGCTTAAGGTTGTACCACATTAGAGATCTTGGTTCGTGGGGTGGGGATGATGTCCCACCAGGGGACATACTAGTTCCACTTTAAAGCTACAATTTTAAACTTAAAGCTACAGTTACAACCTGTTCTTTTTGGAAACTTCATGCCAGAGTACCAATAGGCAAAGAAAACATGGATGATATTGGTGGGATGATTGATCTTGATTATCAGGAGGAGTTACAATTGATGAAACAAGTCAGAAAGGAGCATATCTGGAATGTAAGGAATCACTATGGCATTCACTGGTTTTTCTCTGTCCACTGATAATGATGAACAAGTAACTGTTAACAAGCAAAGCCTGACAAGGGCAAGACACTGAGGAATGCATATCCTTTACAGATGAAGGTCTGGTTTACCCTAGTAGGCAAGCAACCTAGATCAGCTGAAGTGCCATCTGATGGTGAGGAAAATATGGGATTGGTCATGCTGGTGGGAGATAATGAACGTCACTTTTTACTTTAAGACCTGTTTATTCCACTAACTCTCTTGCATTAATTACATGCAGAGATTGTGGCCATTCACAACCCTAAATAGGACTAAAAATTTGGACTTAATAAAGATCGAAGTAATAAAAGGAGTGGACTGTATTGGACACCTTTTGTGTGCTGTTCAAACCCTCTTAGTTCCATCTGTCATTTTAGCCTTTGCTGTGGCAGCATGTTCCATATAATCTTTGACTAGCTTTACACTGGTGAAGCCTGACAACCCTTCTAGTTGGGACTACACTGAATACCTCTTGATTCCTTTCTTAAGGTTTTGCTGATGCTACAATCTGGGACACTTGCTGAAGCTGACTTGACATATATGCCCCTGAGGCCAGTCTTGGCAAGGGGCAAGAGACAATGGGTGAATTTGTCTCCCAACCATACCCAAAGTGTACAGCTTTGTGACTCACTTCATAAAACTCTTCAGAAAGTCCCATGAGATTGAATCCCAGTTACCCATACCTATGGCCAAATTAATTTGCTGTATTGGCTTTTCCTCTCTCTCTCTCTTTTACTCCCTCTGTAACTTATTTTCTCTCCAAGGCATCACTTCCCAAATAAATTACCTCTGTGTCAGCCTTTTTCTCAGCCTTGGTATTTGGGGAAACACATGCTAAGTAAAACAAGATTTAATATTTATTCTGCCTGAGGCATAAATATCTCACAGTGTTTTGATGTTACATTGCTCAGAATACTTGCAGTTTAATGGTGAAAAAAATCTATAATCAAAGGACTGACTCCTCATATGCATTTTTAGATATTAGCGACCCCTGATACGGTACTTTTGCATTGAAAGATTTTTCTTACACTTTTTAACCAAGGCAGGACCTTGAACTAACTTATTTAGTCTTCATTCTGGGTTCTTGACCAGCTTTTATCATCTAAATAATAATAAATCCCAGTAACTTTTTTTTTTTGAAGAGGTCACAGCTTGAAATAAAAATGCCAAAACCATATTCATGTTAGACTGCTCTACTGCCTTTCACAGTAGGTTTTAGAAAAATGTGCTTATATTTAGCTATCTGACCTCTGACTTCATCCCAACAGGGTTTCACCCATTTTCAGTTATATTAGGCCTTCATGGAAAAGAGCAACCTCGTTCCTGGGGTGACCGCAGTTGTATCACTAGTCGTATGTTTATTTTACACCGAACTTAAAACACTCCATTAATTTGGTTCATACTGCTTTGAGAGCTAACTTACTACACTTTATCTGACTTACTTCTATTTTTCAGCAAGGAGAAGTGCACCTTTTTAAATAATCCATGGAATTCAGTCTGAGTGGAGTAGTGTCCTACAGGAGGTAGCAGTTGCCTGGCAGACAAGTCCCAGCACCCGGCAGCTTGGAGTTCTTTCCAAGTACATTTAAAGGCGTCTCTTGGAGACTCTTAAAAATATTTTGTGGGGGATGAAATACACCAGAATAGAAAGGTCCTGAGTTTGAGGAGGAGTTAAGAATCAGAACAATTTGCATTGTTCCTATGCATGTGATTTTTTTTTTCAATATTTATTCATCTGTTAAGACCTGTGTGAACTCAGTTCACATTATTATTTTCATTTTTAAGTAAAAAAGTTGAGGCACAATCAGGGTAAATTATTTCCTTGAGGGCCAGTTGTGGGAAGGTGGTAAAACAGGAATAAAACTCAGAATCTCCAACACAAAATGCTGTGTTAGGCAACATTTGATCCTGAGCAATGTTCACTGGCCGGAGTTTCAAATCTCCCAGTGTCTTCTTTCCTACAGATTTTGGAGAGATTCAATTCTTTGTCAGTCATTGTTTTTTATATTTTTAGGGCTTGTTTTCTCTCTGTTTTTATTTCTGTTTTTCAGAGCTTCTCCCACAGTACGCACTCTGTCACAAGGCATACATTCCTACTTATGAAACAGGACAGACTCCATAGTTTAGCCACATGTGGCTGCTGAACATTTAAGTGGGGCCAATGGGAATTGAGATGAGCATTAAATGTAACATACCTTGGATTTCAAAGGCTAGCTATAAAATATTGCAATCATTTTTATGTTGATTACATGTGGAAATAATAATGTTTTGGATATATTGGGCTAAATTTATTATTTAAATTAATTTGAACTGTTTCACTTTACTTTTTAAAATGCGTCTATCATATTTAAGTCTTTGAGGAGTCACCACACTGTCTTCCACAATGGCTGAACTAATTTACACTCCCACCAACAGAAATACCATTCAACCTATCAATCCCATTACTGGGTATATACCCAAAGGAATAGAAATCATTCTGTCATAAAGACACACGTGTGCATATGTTAATTGCAGCACTATTCACAATAGCAAAGACATGTATAGCAAAGACATGTAATCAATCTAAATGCCCATCAATGATAGAATGGATAAAGAAAAGTGGTACATATACACTATGGAATACTATGCAGCTACAAAAAAGAATGAGATCATATCCTTTACAGGGACATGGATGGAGCTGGAGGCCATTATCCTTAGCATACTAACAAGGAACAGAAAACCAAATACCACATCTTCTTACTTATAAGTGGGAGCTAAATGATGCGAACACACAGACACATAGAAGGGAACAGCCCACACTGGGGCCTATCAGAGGGTGGAGGGTGGAAGAAGGGAGAGGATTAGGAAAAATAACTAATGGTTACTGGGCTTAATACCTGGTGATGAAATAATCTGTACAACGAATCCCCATGACACAAGCTTACCTATGTAACAAACCTGCACTTGTACCCATGAACTTAAAAGTAAAAGAAAAGCCGGGCACGGTGGCTCATGCCTGTAATCCCAGCACTTTGGGAGATTGAAGCAGGCGGATCACGAGGCCAGGAGATCAAGACCATCCTGGCTAACACAGTGAAACCCCATCTCTACTGAAAACACAAAAAAATTAGTCAGGCGTGGTGGCAGGCCCCTGTAGTCCCAGCTACTCGAGAGGCTGAGGCAGGAGAATGACGTGAACCTGGGAGGCGGAGCTTGCAGTGAGCCGAGATTGTGCCACTGCACTCCAGCCTGGGCGACAGAGCGAGACTCCGTCTCAAAAAAAAAAAAAAAAAAGTAAAAGAAAAAAATTGTTTAAAAAATGTGACTACCAGATAGTTAAAAATTACATATATATAACTCACACTTGTGACTCAAATTATTTTCTATTTGATAAATAAGCTCTATAGCTTGTCAGTGAGGAGAGAGATATATATAGGTTAAGGTTCTAAAAACTAAGGCCAGTTAGTAGAGCCCTTGAGAGTACTGAAGACTAAATCACTGAATCTCAGAATCAATGCAAACTCCGATCTGCATTGCACAGCATTTAAAACCTCCTTTATTCTGTAAACTTCCCGGAGGCAGAATCAAGGCTTGTCCCATTTACAAGTATATACAGTGGTACTTAGCTCTATGCCTGACATATGTAGGAATTCATGAATCTGAAATGGTGGTTGTTGAAAAAATTCAAGGACAGGGTCATGTGTGATGTCCATGGCTCTACTGGGCAGTCATTTCCATGTTTGATGAGGGGCAGAGTTACTGCTTCAGAAGGCAAGGGAAAGGGGGGTGCCATTTTGCTCTTGGTTAATTCTCTTGTTGTGATGTCTTAAGGCTCTGACTTAAACTATCCCTATTTTATTTTTAATTTCTCCTTGCGTATCTCTCTTTCTGTAGCTAGAACTCCTGATCTAAGATATCCCAGAGTATTTTATGTTATTGTGTAGATTAAGACACCATTGTTACCAGCTCTTCAAAATGTGCTGACAACTGCTTTCATTATTCATTCATTCATTCCCTCACTCACGTTTCATTTAAAATAAATATTTATTTAGTACCTACTTTCCATACAGCACAGTATTAATTATTGTGAGCAGATTAAGAAGAAAATATCAGAAGTTGATAGTATAAACTCTCTTAAGTGGGGCAGTGTCACTTGTGTGTATGTTTTCTCAGTATGACGTTCATAACTCTTTTGCCATTTTGTAAACATATTCTGTATTTACTTTTCTTGTCTTTATCTGTTATGCTCTTCTCATCACCCAAAAGGCCCACCATATTATCTTTATTTTGAATACTCAATTCAAATTCTTTTGTTTGAAGCCTTTTTTCTTCCTTACTTCCTCCTTCTCATCCCAACAAGATGTGATTTCTCTTCATGGGTGGGAGTTATAATAAAGGGCCCCTAAGTTGCAGGATTATGGCTACAATTTTAGGTAAAATTAATTGAGATGTTGGAGTAATCCAGTCAATGCATGGTCTCAACTGGCTGCTCAATAGAAACTGATTTCTCTCATTTAATTTTGATTTATTTTGTTTTTGCCTTACTTTAGATATTCATTGAACCTCCCTTGAGTGTCCTCTGCTGTGTCTATCCTGCTAATGAGCACACTGAAATGATTTTAAACAAATTTTGGCTGGGCTCCATAGCTTACTCCTGTAATCCCAGCACTTTGGGAGGCCAAGGCAAGTGGATCTCCTGAGGTCAGGAGTTTGAGCCAGGCCAACATGGAGAAACCCCGTCTCTACTAAAAATACAAAAATTAGCCAGGCATGGTGGCACATGCCTGTAATCCTAGTTACTTGGGAGGCTGAGGTGGGAGAATCACTTGAACCCAGAAGGCAGAGATTGCAGTGAGCCGAGATCGCACCATTGTACTCCAGCCTGGGCAACAGAGCAAGACTCCGTCTCAAAAAAAAAATTTTTTTTTTTGGATAAGATTTTGTGTATTTCTAGAATATTTTTGACTACTTTCATAACTGATATCTTTCTACTGAAATTCTTCATCTGTTCATGCAACTTTTTCCACTAGATTCTTTAAAATATTTAGCATAGCTATATTAAAATTTGTGTCTGATACTTCTAACATCTGTCAATTTCTGGGTCTAGTTCTATTGACCAGTCTTATGGTCTGGTTCTATCCTTAACAATTTGCCACACTTTCTTGTTTCTTTACATGTCTAGCAATTTATGATTAAATGCTAGACATTATGAGTGAAAGAACCACAGAAATCTTTACATGTCTAGCAATTTATGATTAAATGCTAGACATTATGAGTGAAAGAACCACAGAAACTAAGGTAAATAACATTTTACCTTAGAAAGGGCATGCACCTTTGTCAGACTTGTGGGGGTTGGGTGGGAGTTAGTCCCTCTAGTATGTGGTTGACCTGAGTATGCACTTTGTGGTGGCTTTAGTTAGATTCATTTCACCACAAACATCAAATAATTTGAGGGCTGGAACAGAATCTTTCCTTTAGCAGAGAATGTGATCTGAGTTCCTTCAAGTCTTGTCTCCATTGTCCTGCTCTGCCTTAATACACTTGTGACTCTAGGGTAGGGATGAGGGAGCTCTTTCAGCAATTCTGTCTCTCCTCCAGCTACAAGTGGCTGCTACTTCACATTCAGTGTAAGGCCCAGAGATTTTAGAGGAATTGCTTTGCTCTCAGGCCTGAGTAGGCTCTGTATGCTCTTCTCTCCCTTTCCCAGCTCTTCTACAGTAGCTGCTGCCCATATTCCATGTGAGGTCAGGAGTCCCTGGAGACTTTCACTTGATTCTCCTGCCCTGTCCTGAGACTTCAGAAGGCTCCCTTTGGAGCTTTTTTTTTTTTTTTTTTTTTGAGATGGAGTCTCGCTCTGTCACCCAGGCTGGAGTGCAGTGGCGTGATCTCGGCTCACTGCAAGCTCCACCTCCCGGGTTCACGCCATTCTCCTGCCTCAGCCTCTCAAGTAGCTGGGACTACAGGCACCTGCCACCATGCCTGGCTAATATATATATATTTGTATTTTTAGTAGAGACGGGCTTTCACCGTGTTAGCCAGGGTGGTCTCAATCTCCTGCCCTCGTGATCCACCCGCCTCGGCCTCCCAAAGTGCTGGGATTACAGGTGTGAGCCACTGCGCCTGGCCCCCTTTGGATTTTTAACATTTTGAACTATTCATTCTGTCTTTACCTTTCTGATATGCTTCAGCACAACTTCACCTCTCCCCATAGTAACCCCTTACATCATTTATTTTAAAATTGACAAACCATTTCATGTTCTCTCCAAATAGGGCAAGGAGAGTACAGGAAAACTATTTCAAATGTCCTGGGCATTGTGCTGAGCACTTCACACACAAGCAGACACACACACACACACACACACACACACACACACACACCTTATTTTATTTTTATAATGACAGTATTATAATAACTGGTAATATTACCAGTATTGTACTGATAATAATAACAGTATTATTTTCATCATTGTGCAGATAAAAAAATCTAGGACTCAAAAAGGTGAGTTCATATATTTATTCAAACATAATTTTGAAGGCTTAATACGTATTTTTAATGCTAAGATGCCCATTTAAACATTTTTTAAAATTGCAACAAATTTCACTATAGATTTAATGTGGTAGTAGCTCTCCCCTACCAGAATGCTATTATTGAATAATATCTAAATGTTGGGTTGGGAGAATAGGATATGTGGTGAAAATGCCTCATGCAGACTTCTTGTCTTTATGGAGATGACAGACCAGCAATCACACAGATCATGGATAGTGGAAAAGGGATTCAAATATATATGTCTACTTCCAAAATTCCATCTTGACACTAAGCTATGATGCCCCCTTGGTTGCAGTACCTTAGTTGCCTGCATTGATTACATATAAATAGCTTCTGACTTCATGTTGAGTGCTAAGGTACTGAGTAAACTTTTATTAATTTATTGACTTAAATTTTTTGTCTCAATCTCATCTAGCTTCAACTACTTCAATTATTGACGATTTCTGCTCTTTTTTCTTGCTTCACTATGTTCCTAACTTAGCTTTTCCATCCTTGGGAAACATTCCTCACCCTAGGTACTATTTATTGTCTGTTTTTGGTGCAGCTATGCTCAGATCCTCTCCTCTCTTTCTGGTAGGAGACTGACTGTGACTCTGTGAGCAGGTACTGTCCATTAAACACTTTTTTAGTCTTTGTTTTTGGCTCATTGACTATTTTGTCCTGGTGGAGCCACTCAGCCCTAATCAGGCTTCTCTTTTGGTATGTGGTTTATACTGGAAAATTTGGCTTGAGCTCTGGCTTCCTGAAAGTTTGCCTAGTTGGCTTTTGGAGGTAGCGCCAACCTCATTACATGTGATCTGTGCACATGCCTATGATCTGCCTCTTTTGTGTATTACCTGTATCTATAATTCTCCTACCATAACAGGTTAGGAGTAATAAATATGGTCACAACAACTGTAAAGTAAATACTCCTAGGTGTTGTCTTTTGGGAGTGGTGACTTTAATGCATGGTGAATTCTTGGCAGTTTTTTTTTCTTTTTAGAATCTTCCAAAAGAGAAGGTACAAGATTATTTCACATGTGCTAGAAACACAGTACCTTCAGCCATCGTGTGCCTATGATTGTTCTTTTCCATTGCTTTGACTTTTTGCTGTTTTTCACCTCCTTTTGTATCTGTAATACCTAACAAGGGTACTTTACAGCTCGGATGCCTGCCACTGATGTCAAAGTTGTACTGTATCAATGACACATTGAGTTCTAATGTGGCCAAACAGCATGTTTAAGTTTAAAAGTACTTCTGACAGGAATAAGGAGATGGTGTCCTTTAAACATGCCCACTGATGAAAGGGAAAATTCTACCTACCTTTGTGCTTTAAAACAAATTACATGACAAGGATGCTAAAGCAGTGCTGTCTTGTGATGCTGCATAATTTGGTACAGTTCTCATGAAGAATGTTGCAGTTTCAGCTGTCTTTTTCTGTGACTCGCATGATTCCATAGGCCCAGGCTGAAGGACAAACTAGCTGACAGGTATCATGTTGGTCAGAAAATCATGTCCTCTTAGGTATACCTGGATATCATAATTGTCCCAAATTTATGTACCTTACTCTCTCCTTTGGGGAAGGTTTTTCCCAGTTGATTTTTTGGGAGCTCATGCACTGCATACAAATTCTAGAAATACTCAATCCTATAAAGAGGCCACGATATGCACGAATTCCAGAGTGAACATAGTTTAGACACAAAGTGAAACTCTGTCAACCTCCCTCCTCCACCTTTGTAACTCTTTTAGTTGGTAACAAGCTAATCAAGCCTTTTGTCTTCAGGTTTTGCCTTTTATCCAATGGGATAAGAAGAGCATAATATCTTTTTTAATGGAAGAAATGAGGAAATCTGCAAAGTAGACCAGTAAATTCTTTGCTGTAACTTCTTTGTGTCACTCCAAGTTACTTTGTGGGACTCTTATAACACTGGCTTTGTGTTAGGTGATTACCATTCACATGTAGTGATCTGTACGTATTTGGAATTCATTAGTATCACATTTGATGTGTTTGTAGTTTGTAGTTGGTCTTTATTTGTGCTATTTTCAGAAGCAGAACATCACTATATCCCCAGCATCTTGTAATGAGTTGCTTGCAAAAAGAAGTGCCTTTTTTTGTTGTGTATCTTCAAAAAAATCAATTGAGATGAGTAGAATATAGATTAAAAGGATAAAGTCAGAGTTAATGTATTATGAGGCTAATATTTTCAACATTAAATGTAAAAAAGTAACGTATGGTTTGAGAGGCCAAGTAGTGTGAAAAAATTGAGAGATAAGTTTAATGCTCATTGAATCAGAAATAATTGAAAAATGTGTTAACCATATATATGAAAACAATACATGAAATAAATATATAAAAATGAGAGAGAAATAATGGCATGATTTACAAAATAACATTGCTACACACACTGTGGAATACAATGTACTCATTCAACTTTACTAGAGAATAGTCGTAATGAAATCCGACATTTTTATTCATAGGCAATAGATTCAATAAGCACCATTTTGTTAAAAAAATACACTAATGGTCCTATTAAAAATAATGACTTTATGCTTAAGTGCCCATTGATTACTTAAAAACTCACATATAAGCTAGAAGAATAATTAATAGAAGAATCATTTCAAAGTTCAATTTCCCAATTACAAAGTTTGTTTCTATATTTACCATAAGAGACAATATTGTCACAAGACACACAGCTGTAATGTTCAATGTTTTTACCACTTCTGCTCTTCAGATCTTCCTGAGGTCGCTGCCTCTCACTGCTTCTGCAGGAGTGTGTTGGGCCCCACATGCTAAGACAGAGCTGTGCCCTGTGACACCACTGACAGCCAGATTCTGCAGGACGTGTCCTCATGTGCCCTTGGGAACATTTGCTTCTCAAATGGAATTAATGTTGCAGAGAGCTGTGTTTAACTCTTCCCAAATATGATCTGCCTTGACAGTCTAAAATTATTGTTGGGGGGATCCTGGATCATGCCCAATTGACTCATTCATAGCTATCAAGAGTTTCAGAGAAGGTATAAAAATGGAGGCAAACAGTTTAGCCCTACTAAGCAGTCTGCTTATAGTCAGTTTTTACTAAAAGGCCAAATAGCCTGTATCTGTTGTGACCCTTTATCTTGGGTGACAAGAAATGCCTAACACCCCAAAGATTACATTTTGCTACTATGTGCTATGCTGCTAATTTGAGGAAAAGTGAGAATCAAAATGCTTTGGATAATAAAATATCATTCTGTTGGCTTTGCTACTTTACATTCTGCACTTCCAAGAAATATCTGTCTTCGTTTTGCCATTCTAAAAGTAAACAGGGAGATTCTCCCTTTGCAATCTTCTAAATGGAGATCACATGCCTACATAATAGCTGTGCATGTGCTTCTATTAAAGGATGTTGGCCATGCCTGTGGCATACTGTAAGCACCATGCTCACCAAGAATCTGTGAACCAGGAAATTTCATTTACCCTTAGATATCCAAAACACACATCATGAATGAGATTAGTCATCCATGGTTATAAACCTAAAATTGTCAGAAAATATGTGATAGTAACATTTGGGATGCCCCCGATTCCAATCAAGTCTCCCAGGAATCATTTAAGGGAGGCAGGGCTGCATGTAATTATAGTTGGTAAGGGAAGGCCTAATCCATTTTATTGCAGTCAATCTGGAAAAACAAAAGACAGCAACCAGACTTAAAGCATAAACACAGAATCCCAGAGCCAGAAATTGGCAACATTTGCCTGGGATTGTGTAAAGGAGAAAAACACACCATGAAAGACATCAACTTTCTCTTCACTGTAAAGGAGTTCTCTGTTGTGGCATAGGAATGTTTCATTAGGCCTATGGCTAGCTCTAGACATTACATTTGGCAACTCTTTTTTCTGAAACAAAGCAAAGGGAACTATATAAATATTATTTCTACCTGTGAAAACAATTTTTTTAAAAAGGTTGATTTGATACAGACTTTCCCATTACAGTAATAAAAAACAATGATAAAATAAGCTCTTTTATAAATAGATACACCTGAAATTATATTGCCACTAATTCTTTTGTTTGGAATATTGTAAAAATTCTTGGGGTTTATACTTCTGTACACACAAATTACATATTTCATAGAGAATATGTAAAAATATTGTATCTTTTTATAATAATTATCTTTTATTCAATAAGGCTTTATGAATACTTACATGTACCTCTCTGTAAAGCACTAGAGACAAAGTACTGATCTTAAGAAGCTTAATAGAAATATGTGTTCCAATGGTTATAGAAAAGGTACCATAAAAGGGATGTGCTACAAGTATGAAGCCTGACACACACACACACACACACACACACCCCACACAGGGTATGAATCTCATGAGACATCAGCAGACAGTGATCATTTAGACAGGTGGCTGCTAGCCAAACAATGTAAACTCTAACAGGAATTCAAGAGAAAAAGGTTCTTTCCTCATTCAATTATTCATCCATTTCCTCATTTATTCATATATTCAACAGGTGTTTTTGATGGCCTACGGTATGTGAGATACTGTGCTGATTTCACTGTTTCTACCGGGTGGTGGACATGCAATTAGGCACACTATCAAGAGGAAGAGAATAATTTTTTAAAGGGTTATTGTCCTCAAACTTCTTTTTGGTCAGTCTAAATTTCTCTCTCATCTTGGTTTTCCTCCCATGAAGATGTTCAGTGAGATGTCTTGAAAGTATCTCATGCCCCAATCAAAAGCTGAGGTGAAGCCTTGTTAACTATCGCTAGCTTGGCCTAAGCCCTTAGGGAGGGCTGTTTGTTGTTTGTTTGTTGTTGTTGTTATTCTAGCTCATTTTCTGCTTCCATTATTTCAGTGTTAATATAAATAAGGTAAGCAGTGTAAAGGGCTGGACTAAGAGCAGCCATTTGCTCAGGCTCTAGAATAAGCCTTCAGCTAAAGGAACAAAGAATAGCAGATCATAGTGAAGACTGGGAGAGGCTACCCCCGCAAATGTCATTTAAGTTCAAACTTGTCCAAAGGAAGAACAGAAGAAACTTGGGTAAACAGTGGAGAAGAGGAAAGGGTATACTGAACAAAAGGTAGTTTGAGAAGGCAAAATATGGCACAACTAAAAAACTGAAGGAAGTTTACTATGTAGGGTGCAGGAGCAGGTGGAAGATTTTAAGGAGGGAAGCGTCATTATCTAATTTTATTTTGCAAAGATAAGATTGGACACAAATAACTGAAAAAAGGTAAAACAATTTTCTAGGGAGAAATGACAGCTACCTAGCTTAGAGTTGTTGCAGTAGAGATGAAAAGATATGGACATATTGAAGAGCTACCTCAGAAAATCTGCAGAAGTTTATATAGTGAATTGTTTTATTTAATTTCTCATAAGGCAGAACCAGAATAGGTGTTGGACAAGGCAGGATAATCATTTGTCTACATGTTGTAAGTTAGACATTCCTAAAGAAATTCTATCCCCAAGTATGATACTTGTAATCTGCAAACCAACGCCTGAAATACTATCATTAATGATTTATTCCTTTTGATAATTGCTACATATTATCTGTTGTCAATTAGACATTATCACCATGCCCTTCTAAGCTTTACGTGCAGTGCAGAAACAACTAGAAGTTACAGGTCCCAGAATCCTTTCCCTTTGTAGTTCTAGGTCAGATTTTTTTTTTCCAATAAGAATAACTCACATGTCATTTAGAAGGTGAAAAAGGAGAAGCCATTATTCTCAGGACACAATTGTGCCAGATGCAAGGGCAAAGGTGAGAGTCAAAGTGGCTTTCCAGTGAGCTCTTAAGAATCATTCTCATCACTGCTGCAGGCTGACAGTGCAAACTTCTTAGCAGTTTCCTGGCAAGTTTTAAGAGTCACCCACATTGATGCTTGAGTCTAATATCATTAGTGCTGGCTTCCCTGACCTTTGCTCCTGCAGCTTTTCCAAAGATCACACAAACTCATAATTCTGATACTAAACTTTTTATATCCCAGGTACTTTAAATGGCTTCTGTTTTTCTGATGGAAGTCTGATTGAAACAGGTTTCTGTACTAGAAGCATTCCCAAGGGAACAGAACATTTAAAGTGGGAATCTCCAATTAGTTATTTGATCTGATTAGCTTTCGATCATGATTGACCATGTCATGCAATGACGAAACAGTTGCTTAAATTATCTCCTTCCCCTACCTGAAGTCAAGTGTCTACAGAAGGTGAGGCTTGAAATCACCAAGTTCTTGTACTAAGAGAACTTTATGGTGCATAAAGAGCAGTGTGGATGTGATGACTGGTTCTTCCTGAACTGCAGAATTTAGAGAAAGAAAATCACAAGCTTAAAACTTTATTTATTTATTTATTTATTTCAGCTTTACTGAGGTATAGTTGACAAATAATTGCATATATTTATTTTTTTTTAAATGTAATACTGTTTATTTAACTTCAAAAACATTTCAGCATTCTAAACATACAAAAAAAATAACAGAACATTGCAAATCATTTTTAAGTACAGGAGGTTCTTGAACTTTCATTGATGTAGTGGCTCTTTGCTTTGCTGACAATGAAGAATTCTACAGTTTGTTTAAAAACAGTTTAAAAACTACCACACTTAAAAAAAAAATTCTCATGCCAGCTGAACCACCTTTGTCCACAGCTAGGATGGCAGCAGAATGCTATGTCACTATATACAGAAACAAGACAACCCGAAGCTAAATGTATGCCCCCTGCGAGGTCAACAGGTCCAGCCTCACATTGCACGCCCTGAGCTACAGCCTCTCCAAAAGGCATCTTCCCCACAGCCTCAACGCCGAGCAAGGAGCATCAAGAGTTTGTCTTGGTTGTTTTGTTCTTTTTACAAACTATAGATATATACAGTTGAAAACTCAGGATTTCTAGCCAATAACCATGGTTAACACCACCTTACAAATAATAAAAAAAAGAAAATGGCAGAAACATCTTTAAATGCCTTGTCACACCAACGGCAAAGTGCACAGAGTGAGGAGAACACGAAGAGCGCCTTTTCATTTAAAAAATGTTTGGAAATATGTGCAACTTTGATACAGTTTCAGGGTGCTCCAGACACCCATGGCCACTTCATGTAAACCACTGACAATTTCTAGAGCACTTTGAGAGACTACAATGTGACCGTGATCAAGTTTTGTAATTAAACCTAATGAGGGCAACAGACACTTCTCAAATAAGAGATGTGTCAATTACAGCGCTCCCCTACTCTAAGTATTCACAAGGAGACGATAAACAGTTTCTTTATTCCTCCTTCTCCTCCTCCTCCTCCTCCTCCTCTTCTTCCCCCTCCTCTTCATCTTCCTCTTCCACCTTTTTCCGGGCAACTTTAGCAGGACCTTTGCACCATCAAACTTTCCTTTCGACTTATAGTCAGCAACATCCTTCTCATACTTCTCCTTCAGCTTTGCAGCCTTAGTGATGTAAGGCTGCTTTTCACTGTCATTTAAATTATTCCACATCTCACTCAGGTTTTTTGCCACGTCTCCAGTAGAGATGCCGGGGTTTGTGGATTTGATTTTGGGGTGGAATTCTGAACAGAACAGGAAGAATCCAGACGGTGGCCTTTTGGGAGCATTGGGATCCTTCTTCTTCTTGCCTCCCTTAGCTGGTCCATAATCCTTCATTTCCCGATCATAGCGCACTTTATCTACCTTTGCCATTTCATCAAATTTAGATTTCTGTTTCCCGGACATGTCTTCCACCTCTCAGAGCACTTCTTGGAAAATTCCACAAAATTGACAGGGACCTCTGGGTTTTTCTTCTTATGTTCTTCTCTACTTGTCTGCACAAAGAAGGCATAAGCAGACATCTTGCCCTTTGGTTTCTTGGGGTCACCTTTAGCCATCCTGACTGTATTGTTCGCTAGTCTGGGCAGCAGCAGGGCACGACGCACGGCTCAGCGCTCCCCAGCCTCGCGCTAGCTGCCTCCATGAGAGCCGCCTTAATTGTATATATTTAAATAAATGGTTAAGATGGTAAAATTTTATAAGTATATTTTACCTCGATAAAAATGTTTGAACAAATGTATTGAAGACGTACAACATGATGTTTTGACATACATATACATTGTGAAATGATTGCCACAATCAGACTAATTAACATATCTCTCTCCTCCCATAGTTACTTTTTTATTTTTGTGATGAGAATACTGCTTCCTTTCTCAATTGGATGGCTTTTCTTTTCTTACCTATTTAAGATTTACTGTCCTAGGAAATTTTAATTTTATAATACAGTATTATTAACTATAATCTCTATGCTGTACATTAGATTTCTAGAACTTAGTCATTCTGCATACCTGAAACTTTGTTCCTTTTGATCAATATCTCCCCATTTTCCCTACTCCAAGTCCCTGGCAACCACCATATTATTCTTTGCTTCTGTGATTTGACATTTTTAGATTCCATACAGAAGTATGATCACGTAGTATTTGTCTTTGTGCCTGGATTATTTCGTTTAGCATAATATCCTCCAGGTTCATCCGTGTTATCACAACTGACAGATTTTCTTCTTTGTTAAAGCTGAATAGTTTTCTGCTACATATTTATGTGTGTGTATATGTGTGTGTGTGTGTGTGTGCGTGTGTGTATTTGCCACATTTTCTTTATTCATTCATCCATCGATAAACATTGAAGTTGATTCTATATTTTGGGTATTGTGAATAATGCTACAATGAACAAGATTGTGCGGCTATTTCTTGAAGGTACTGATTTTATTTCCTTTGAATATATACCCAGAAGTAGGATTGGTGGATCATAGTGTAGTTTTATTTTTAGTTTTTTGAAGAACCTCTGTACTGTTTTTCAAAATGGTTGCACCAATTTATTATACATTCCCACCAACAGTGTATAAGAGTTTCCCTTTCTCCACATCCTCGCCGACACCTAGTTCTTGTTTTTTTGATAATAGCCATTCTAACAGATGTGAGGTTGCACTTTTGATTTGCATTTCCCTGTTGAGTAGTGATATGAAACATTTTTTCATATACCCATAAATGACCATTTATATGTCTTCTTTTGAGAAATGTCTATCAGGTACTTTGCTCATTCTTTAATTAGGTTATTTGTCTTTTTGCTATTGAGTTGAGTTCCTAATATATTTTGGATATTAACTCTTTATCAAATTTATGGTTTGAAAATATCATTTCCCCCTTCCATAGGTTGTCTCTTTAATCTGTTTTTTTCTTTCCTGTGAAGAAGCTTCTAAATTTGATGCAATCATATTTGTATAATTTTGCTTTTGTCTCCTGTGCTTTTAGGGTTATATATTTTTAAAAAATCATTTCCCAGGTCAATATCAAGAAACTTTTCTTCTATGTTTTTTTCAGGGAATATTATAGTTTTATGTCTTACATTGAAACCTTTAATGTATTTTGAGTTAATTTTTGTACATGGTATAAGTGTTTACTTTCATTCTTCTGTATGTGTATATCTAGTTTTCACAACAACATTTATTTAGGAGACCGTCCTTTCTGTATTGTGTAATCTTGGCACCTTTTTATGAAGGTCAATTGACTGTAAATATGTGGATTTACTTCTGGGCTCTCTATTCTGTTCCATTGGTGTATATGTCTATTTTTATGTCAGTCGCATAGTGTTCTGATTACTATAGCTTTGTACTATATTTTGAAATTAGTGTAATGCCTCCAGCTGTGTTCTTTTTACTCAAGATTGCTTTGGCTATAACAGTTTTTTTTTGTGGTTTCATATGAATTTTAAGATTACTATTTTTTCTATTTCTGTAAAAAATGCCATTTTAAACTTTAATAGGGGTTGTATTAAATCACTTTGGATATTATGAATATTTTAATACTATTAATGGTTCCTGTCTATAAATATGGACTTTTTTTCATTTATTTGTGTCTTCATTATTTTCTCTCATCAGTGTCTTACAGTTTTCACCTTCTTGATGAAATTTATACCTAAATATTTTACTCTTTTTGATGCTATTGTAAATGGATTATTTTCTTAATTTCTTTTCTGGGACAGTTCATTGTGAGTATATAGAAATGCTACTGGTTTTTGCACATTGATTTTGTATCCTGCACCTTTACTGAATTTGTTTATAAGTTATAACTTCTTTTAGTGGGGTGTTTAGGGTTTTGTATTTATAAAATCTGGTCATCTGTGCACAGAGATAATTTTACTTCTTTTCCAATTGGATGCCTCCCCTCTCCTCTCCGCTCCTCCCCTCCCCTGCTCTCCCCTCCCTTCTCTTCCCCTCTCCTCCCCTCCCTTCCCCTCCCCTTCTGTCCCCTCTCCTCCCCTCCCTTCCCCTCCCCTTCTGTCCCCTCTCCTCTCCTCTCCTGATCGTTCTAGCTAGGACTTCCAGTACTATATTGAATAAAAGTGGTCAGAATACATATCCTTGTCTTGTTTCTGATCTTAGAGAGAAAAATTTAGCTTTTCACCATTGAGTATGATTGTTGGCTGTGGGCTTGTCACACGTATTTCATGGGCTTGTTACATATAGTTTTTATTATGTCAAAGTGCTTTCCTGGTATACTTAATTTGTTGAGAGTTCTTATCATGGAAGGATGTTGAATTTTATCAAATGCTTTCTCTGCATCTGTTGAAATGATCATATCATTTTTATTCTTCCTTCTGTTAGCGTGGTGTATCACATTTATAGATTTGTGTATGTTGAACTATCCTTACATCTCAGGAATAAATCCCACTCAGTCATGGTGTATGAACACTTAAATGTGCTGATAATTTCAGTTTGGTAGTATTTTGTTGACCATTTTTGTATCTATGTTCATCAAAGTTATTGGCCTGTAATTTTCTTTTATTATAGTGTCCTTTGGTATCAGGGTAATGCTGGGCTTGTAAAATGAGTATGGAAGAATTCCTTTGCTTTAATTTTTTGGAAGAGTTTGAGAAAGATTGGCATTAATTGTTCTTTAAATGCTTGGTAGAATTCATTAATGACACACTCAGTTACTGAATTTTTTGGGGGGGGAGGTTTTAAACTACTGATTCAATATTCTCACTCATTATTGATTAGTTTAGATTATATATTTCCTCATGATTCAGTCTTGGTAGGTTTTATGTTTCAAGGAATCTATCCATTTCTCTAGGTTATCCAATTTGGTGGTGTATAATTGTTCATAGTAGTCTCTTGTATCCTTCATATTTATGTGGCATCAGTTGCAATGTCTTCTCTTTCATTTATAATTTTGTTTATTTGAGTCTTACCTCTTTTTTTCTTAATCTTGCTAAACATTTGTCATTTTTGTTTACTTTTTCAAGAAAACAATTCTTAGTTTCATTTCCATTGTTTTTCTATTTTCTTATTTATTTCTGTTTGATCTTCATTATTTTCTTTTTTTTTCTAATAACTCTAGGCTTAGTTTGTTCTTTTTCATTCTGTGAAATGTAATTTTAGGTTTTCTTATTTGAGATCTTTCTTTTTCCTTATTGCAGGCACTATTTCTGTAAACTTTCCTCTTTAAACTGCTTTTACTGCATCCCCTAAAGTTTATGGTGTCTTTCCAATTTTATTTGTCCCAAAATATTTTTTGATTGCCTTCTTGATTTCCTCTTTGAATTTTCAAGGAATATTATAGTTTCATGTCTTACATTGAAATCTTTATGAGTCATTTATGTGTGTGTTGTTTAATTTCCACATATTCAAAGAT
The DNA here is from genome assembly GCF_028858775.2 of Pan troglodytes. Taxonomy (NCBI): domain Eukaryota; kingdom Metazoa; phylum Chordata; class Mammalia; order Primates; family Hominidae; genus Pan; species Pan troglodytes. The sequence continues at coordinate 84,767,295 of NC_072398.2, forward strand.
TTGAGAGTGTTCCAATTTTTCTCCCATCGCTGAATTTTAGTTCACATTATTGTGGTCAGAAAACGTATTTGGTATGATTTTCATTTAAAAAAATTAGTTCAGACTGGTTTTGTGGCCTAACAAAAGGTCTGGAAAAAATGCGTAGTCTACTGTTGATTAAAGGAATACTCTGTATATGTCTGTTAGGTCGATTTTGTCTATAGTTTTGTTCAAATCCTCTGTTTCCTTATTGATTTTTTTCTCTGGATGATTTATCTGATATTGACAGCTGGTACTAAAGTTCCCTACTATTATTATATTGCTATCTACTTTCCCTTTACATTCTGCTTGTATTTGCTTAATATATTTAGGTGCTATAATATTGGGTGCGTGCATATTTACAACTGTTATATCCTCTTGATAAAGTGACTCTTTTATCATTATATAATGACCTCCTTTGTATCAAGTGACTGTTTTTGATTTAAAGTCTATTTTATCTAAGTATATTCACACACTTGCTCTCTTTTAGTTACTATTTGAATGAGATGTCTTTTCCCATCCCTTCACTTTCAGCTTGTGTGTACTCTTAAAGCTAAAGTGTTTCTTGTAGGCAACATACATAGTTGAATACTGCTTTTTCATCTGTTCAATCAGTCTATGCCTTTTGATTGGAGAAATAATCCATTTACATTTAAAGTAATTATTGATGGTTAAGGACTTACTATTGCTGTCTTGTTAATTGTTTTCTGACAGCCATTCCTCTGTTTCTTTCTTCCTTTATTGGCATCTTTTTGTGATTTAACTTTTTATTTTTGTAATTGTATGCTTTGATTCCTTTTTCTTTGAGTGTGTTTTCTACGGGTTTTCTTTTTGTAGTTGATGTGGGGTTTACATAAAATATTTTATAGTTATTATAGTCTATTTTATGCTGATAACTTTAACTGCATTTGAAAACTCTACACTTTATTTTTCTTCTCCCAATGTTTCATGTCATTGATATCATAATTTATATCTTTTTATATTTTGTATCCATTAACAAATTATTGTAACTATACTTCTTCTTAACACTTTTGTTGTTTAACTTTTATACTAATGTTAAAAATAATTACACATGTCCAATACAGAATTAGAACATTCTTAATATGATTATATTCTTAACTTTACAATGAGTTTTATTTTATTTATTTATGTCCAAATTTTATTTTAGGTTTAGTGGGTACATGTGCATTTTTGTTACATGAATAATTTACATGTCATGGGGATTTTGTGCACAGATACTTTTCTTTGCAATCTTGCCAGGATCTGTTGCTTTTTGACTTTTTAATAATAGCCATTCTGACTGGTATGAGAAGCTATCTCATTGTGGTTTTGATTTGCATTTCTTTAATTATTACTGATGTTGAGCATTTTTTATATGTCTTGTTGGCTGTGCTTATGTCTTCTTTTGAGAAGTGTGTGTTCATGTTCATGTCCTTTGCCCACTTTTTATTGGGGTTGTTTGTTGATTTGTTTAAGTTACTTATAGATTCTAGATATTAGACCCTTATCAGATGCACAGTTTGTAAATATTTTCTCTCATTCTTTATGTTGTCTGTTTACTCTGTTAATAGTTTTTTTTTTTTTAAATTTACTTGGCCCTGCTCAAGCAGGACTTCAAAACATTTCTTACTAACTCGCATCTGTTCCTCTTCATGGAAATCTTTAATAAAAGGCAAAAGATTTATTCATTCTGAAGAGAAACCATAATGATCGTTTCTTATGCCATGCAGAAGCACTTAAGTTTAATTAGGTCTCACCTGTCAATTTTTGTTTTTGTTGCAATGACTTTTGGTGTCCTTGTTATGAAATCTTTGCCAGTTCTTATGTCCAGAATGGTATTTCCTATGCTTTCTTTTAGGGTTTTTATAGTTTAAGTTTTATATTTGAGTCTTTAATCCATCTTGAGTTGATTTTTATACATAGTGAAATAAAGGGGTCCAGTTTTAATCTTCTGCATATGTTATTCCAGGATCATGTATTGAATAGGGAATCCTTTCCCCATTGCTTGTTTTTGTCGAATCAGATGGTTGTAGTTGTGCAGCTTTATTTCAGAGCTCTCTGACCTATTCCATTGGTCTATGTGTCTGTTTTTGTACCAGTACCATGATGTTTTGGTTACTACAGCCTTGTAGTATAGTTTGAAGTTAGGTAGTGTGATGCCTCTGGCTTTTCTTTCCCCTAAGGTTTGTTTTGAGTATTTGAACTCTTTTTAGGTTCTGTATATATTTTAGAGTAGTTTTTTTCTAATGCTGTGAAAAATAACATTGGTTAGTGTTATAGGAATAGCATTGGATCTATAAGTTGCTTTGGACATTATGACCATATTAACAATATTGATTCTTCTATCCATGAGCATGGAATGTTTTTCCATTTGTTTGTGTTATCTCTGATTTCTTTCATCAGTGTTTTGTAATTCTTGTTGTAAAAATCTTTCATCTCCCTGGTTAGCTGTATTTCTAGGTATTTTTTTTCCTTTTGTGGCTAATATGAATAGGGTTGTGTTCTTTATTTTGCTCTAAGCTTGAACATTATTGGTGTATAGAAATGCTACTGATTTTTGTACTGATTTTATATCCTGCAAGTTTGTTGAAGTTGTTTATCAGATCTAGAAGCTTTTGGACAGACAACACGGGGTTTCCTAAGTATAGAATCATACATCTGTGAAGAGAGATAATTTGAATTCCCCTCTTCCTATTTTGATGTTTTTTATTTCTTTCTCATGCCTGATTGTTCTGGCTAGAATTTCCAGTACTATGTTGAATGGGAGTGGTGAGAGTAGGTATCCTTGTCTTGTTCTGGTTTTCAAGGGGACTGCTCCCACGTTTTGCCTGCTCAGTATGACATTGGTTGTGGGTTTTCATAGATGATTCCTATTATTTTGAAGTATATTCCTTTGTAGCCTAATTTTTGAGGGTTTTTAACATGAAGGGATGTTGAATTTTATTGAAAGCCTTTCTGGGTCTATTGAGATAATCATGTGGTTTTTATCTTTAGTTCTGTTTATGTGATGAATCATGTGTATTGATCTGCATATGTTGAACCAACCTTGCATTCCAGGGCTAAAGCTTACTTGATCATGGTGTGTTTTTGATATGTTGCTGGATTTGATTTGCTAGTATTTTGTTGAGGATTTTAGCATGTACGTTCATTAAGGATATTGACTTAAAGTTTTCTATTTTGTTGTGTCTTTGCCAGGTTTTGGTATCAGAATGATGCTGGCCTCATAGAATGAGTTAGGCAGGAGTCCCTCTGCCTCAATTTTTTGGAATAGTTTCAGTAGGATTGGTATCAGCTCTTTTTTGTACATCTGCTAGAATACAGTTGTGCATCTGTCTGGTCCTGAACTTTTTTGGTTGGTAAGCTTTTTATTTCTATTTAATGTCAGAATTCATTATTAATCTGTTCAGGGTTCCCATCTTTTTTCCTGGTTCAATCTTATGAGGTTGTATGTTTCAAGGAATTTATCAATTTCTTCTAGATTTTCTAGTTTGTGTGCTCAGAGGTGCTTATAATAGTTTATGAAGATTTAAAAAATTTCTGTGGGATTGGTGATAGTGTCCTTTTTGTCATTCCAGACTGCATTTTTTTGAATCTTCTCTTTCCTTTATTAGTCTAGATAGAGGTCTATCAATCTTATTTATTCTTTCAAAAAACAAATTTTAGTTTTATTGATCTTTTCTATGTTTTTTTTTGTGGTCTCAGTTTCATTCAGTTCAGCTCTGGTGTTGGTTACTCCTTGTCTTCTGTTAGTTTTGAGGTTGGTTTCTTCTTTTTCTAATTCCTTTAAGCGTGATGTTAGGTTGTTAATTTGAGATCTTTCTAGCTTTTTGATATGGGTGTTTAGCACATAAACTTTTATCTGAATGCTACTTTATTTGTATCCTAGAGATTCTGGTATGTCGTACCTTTCTTTTCATTAGTTTCAAGAAATTTCTTGATTTCGGCCTTAATTTCATTGTTTACCCAAAAGGCATTCAGGAGCAGGTTGTTAAATTTCCATGTAATTGTATGGTTTTGAGAGATTTTCTTATATTAACTTCTATTTTTATTATGCTGTGGTCCAAGGGTGTGATTGGCATGATTTTGATTTTTAAAAAATTTGTTGAGAATTGCTTTATGGCTGAGCATGTGGTCAATTTTAGAGTATGTGCCATGTGCAGATGAGAAGAATGTGTATTCTGCTGTTGTTGGGTAGTGTGTTCTGTAGATGTCTGTTAGGTTGATTTGGTCAAATGTTGAGTTTAGGTACCAAATGTCATTGTTAGTTTTCTGTCTCAATTATCTGTCTAATACTGTCAGTGGGGTGTTGAAGTCTCCCTTCATTATTGTGTGGTTATTTAATTCTCTTTCTAGGTCTCTAATAACTTGTTTTATGAATCTGGGTGCTCCGGTGTTGGGTGCTTATATATTAGGATAGTTGTCTTCTTTTTGAATTGAACCCTTTCCCATTATGAAATGCCCTTCTTTGACCTGTTTGATCATTATTGGTTTAAAGTCTGTTTTTTGTGAAATGAAATAGCAACCCTGGCTCTTTTTAGTTTTCTATTTGCTTGGTAGATTTTCTCTGTCCCTTTACTTTGAGCCTATGGGTGTCATTGAATGCGAGATGGGTTTCTTCAAGACAGTATACAGTTGGGTCTTGTTTCTTTGTCCAATTTGCCACCCTGTGCCTTTTAAGTGGGCCATTTAGCATATTTACATTCAAGATTAGTATTCATGTATGCAGATTTGACCCTGTAATCATGTTTTTATTGTTGTTGGTTGTTATGTAGACTTGATTGTGTAGTTGCTTTACAATGTTAATGACCTGTGCACTTACGTCTGTTTTTGTGGTTGCTGGTAACAGTCTTTAGTTTCCATGTTTAGCATTCCTTTAATGACCTCTTGTAAGGCAGTTCAGATGGTAATAAATTCCCTGAACATTTGCTTGTCTAAAAGGAATTTTATTTCTCCTTTGTTTCTGAAGTTTAGTTTGGCTGGATATAACATTCTTGGTTGAAATTTCTTTTCTTTAAGGATGCTGAATATAGGTCCCCAATTTCTTTTGGGTTGTAGGGTTTCTTCTGAAAGGTCTGTTGTTAGCCTGATGGTGTTTCCATTTTGGGTGACCTTCCCCTTCAGTGTAGCAGTCTTTAATATTTTTTTCTTTCATTTTGATCTTGGACAACCTGATAACTATGTGTCTTGGGGATGGTTGTCTTATATAGTATCTTGCAGAGGTTCTCTGAATTCTCTGAATTTGAATGTCAACCTTTCTAGTGAGGTTGGGGAAATTTTTGTGAACAATATCCTCAAACATGTTTTCCAAGTTGTTGCTCTCTCTCCCTCTCTTTCAGATATACCCATGAGTAGTAGGTTTTGTTTCTTTACATAATCCCATCTTTCTCAAAGTTTTTGTTCATTCTTTTTGTTTGTTTTTGACTGACTGAATTGATTCAAAATGGTCTTCAAGCTCTGAAATTCTCTTCTTAGCTTGGTCTATTCTGCTTTCAATACTTCTGATTGTATTGTGAAAATCCTTGAGTGAGTTTTTCAGCTGCAGAGGATAAGCTTGGTTCTTTCTTAAAGGGCTATTTTGTCTTTCACTCCTGTATCCTTTTACTGGATGCCTTAGATTCTTTGAATTAGGTTTCAACTTTCTCCTGAATCTGGATGATCTTCATTGCCATTCAGATTTTGAATTCCATGTCTGTCATTTCAGCTCTTTTAGCCTGGTTAAAAGCCATTGCTAGGGAGCTAGTGCAGTTATTCAGAGGTAAGAAGAGAGTCTGGCTGTTTGAGTTGCCAGAGTTCTTGTACTGATATTTTCTCATCTGGGTGGGCTGATGTTCCTCTAATTTTTTTTTGTTGTTGTTGAAAGCTTTATTTGTACACACTTAGGGTAAATGAAAATTTTATGACTTGGGGAAAACTTCACTCTTTGAAAAGAAATATTTTACACAAGGAGAAGTTAAGGGTACTGGCTCCCAAGACAAAGCTTAGATTCAAGCCCAGTTTTGCCATTTACACCAGTCCCCTGATTTTGCTCAGTTTCCTTATGATATAAGGCACTCAGTAGCACATGCCCAGCACAAAGTAAGTGCTCAGTAAGTTTTGGCACTATGAAGTTCAAACAGCACCACTGGTAAACTAAGTGCAGATATCAGAGGCGGACACTGTTTATACATCTTCACAGCTGAGGTGATGCCATGGTGAAATTTTTAAATCAAGAGGCCTTTGGGAAAAATGATGAGAATAGCAGAGGAATGGACTTTATTTATTTATTTCTGTGGCACCCAGAAATAAATGTTAAAGGAACCTATTTTATAATATAGTAACTTCTGGACTTTCAGAACAGTGAAAAAAGAGGCTGGGGTAAGGAAGATAAAAGCCCTCCCACCACCCTGCATGCTGACCTAGGGGATGCTTCCTTCTACTCTGTGGTTAGACCCTACAGATGGCAAAAAAAAAAAAAAAAAAAAAAAAAGCATTCTTCATTCTTTAACCTAAATTATCCCCATGGCTCAATCTCTACAACTTCATCACCAAAGCGAACCCACTTCTCTTTTCTAAAATTTCTGCTGTTCACATAGATAAACACTACCACAAAGGCTCTCCATTCATCTGAATGAAGATACCAAAGAAGGACTTTCACTGCAGGTTTGTTTGTTGCGTTCAAATTATACAATGTAAGGAGTAAAGTGTACAATACACAAAATCCCCAGCATCAAACAAACAAGTGAAACAAAACACCAGCATCACACATTTCCTCTAAATTCACAGTACAAAAGCAAATTATGGAAATGATGTGGTAGGGAATAAACAATGGCACATTTGCTTCTTCCTTAAAGAAAGTCACATCAGTCATTAATATTTATTTCCCTGCGAAGTTCATTGTTCTAATTTTTCAGGGCTCCTTCAACTCTTTTTTTGTTTTTTGAGACAAGTTCTGACTATCACCCAGATTAGAGTGCAGTGTCACAATCAGACCTCACTGCAACCTCTGCCTCTCAGGTTTAAGCAATTTTCCAGCCTCAGCCTCCCAAGTAGCTAGGACTACAGGCCCCTGCCACCACACCTGGCTATATATATATATTTTTTTTTTTTTTTGCACTTTTTGGTAGAGAGGGGATTTCACTATCTTGGCCAGGTTGGTCTTGAACTCCTCACCTCAAGTGATCTGCCTGCCTTGGCCTGCCAAAGTGCTGGGATTACAGGTGTGAGCCACTGAGCCTGGCCCCTTGCTTCAACTCATAATCTCCAGAAAGCTAAGGAAGAGAAAAATGACTCTCATCCATAGGATTTGACATTCCAACCTTTCATTCACTTGGTGGATCGATACTGAAACCTGCTACATGTCAGGCTTTGCACCCTCCCTCTCTTTGAGAGTTGGCTGATGGCTTTAGCAGGAGTAAGTTGGGAACTGTAACACATACATTTACTTAACTTTATTTAACATTTCCCTTTTTTAAACTATAGATTCAGCTCTGACTATACAATTGTACATTTCTAAGTATTTTTTTCTTCAGCAGTTACAAACTCTTCATCTAGGATGGTGTAAGTATAAAATAGAAATTGCAAAAAGGCAAATATCCTATCTTCATTAGAAATTTAACTTTAGTCCGGTTTCTATCGTAGGATTATTTTCACAAACCCTAAAACTAATCTACAAAAAGCTATTACTGATCTTCTTCCTTACCAATTGGTAAAACTTACACAAAATTTTAATCAGTAGCAAACCATGTAACAAGCTTGTGTTTTAGCATAAAGCTATGACTATTTGAGAATACTACTTTGGTTAAACGTCATACAAAAAAAAAAAGAAGAGAAAAAGTATAGGAAAACAGACCCTTTTTCTGCTTAAACTCACAAATGGCAGATTCACAGTGGGCTGGAACAGAAACAGCAGGGCTCTTCAGAAACTCCAGGATTTTTAAAGACAAGTTCTCACTATTTTGCCCAGGCTGGTCTCAAACTCCTAGACTCAAGCAATCCTCTTGTTCCTGCCTCCAAAGCAGATGGGATTACAGAGCATGCACCACTATGCCTCACTCAGGTCTTTTGATTAAGCTACCAATAAAGGCTAAGAGCATTCAGACTTATAAAATCCTTGCATGAGACCCCTCATTCCCTGTGGTTCTCTCAGTTCAAGGTAGCATGGTGTCATCTCTCAAGTTGTTCCTGAAGATAAAGAGAGGGTGGATGGCCAGGGCTAGAGCATGATCCATAACAAGGCTAAGTGAATGGTTATAAAGTGTAAGGCAGCAGCTCTCTATCTCTGGGGGGCATCAGAAATACCTGAATCTTTCTTTCTCTCTCTCTCTCTTTTTTTTTTTTTTTCTGAGATAGAGTGTTGCTCTGTCGCCAGGCTAGGGTGCACTGGCGCAATCTTAGCTCACTGCAACTTCCGCCTCCCAGGTTCAAACGACTCTCCTGCCCCAGCCTCCCGAGTAGCTGGTACCTGCATCTTTCTAAACATGTGAGGGCTTGGACCTCACTCCCTACCTCCAAAGGTGGAGCTCCAGGCAGGTAGGTCTTGCCAAAGTTTAGTCAGCAATTCTGATGTGTACCACAGAGAACTAACTATTGGTGCAATGTTTCTGCCATGCATGTGCACAACCTTTATTTGGCATAAGTGAAGATGATTTGTCAATGGTTCATTTTATAAGATCACCACTGTAAGAATTCCTTCCTTTGTCTACCCTGGCTGCAGATTACCCAGCAACAATCATGGATAAAATGTCAATTCCCTTCATAACCAAAGTTAGAATTTTAAGTGAATGTTTGCTTTTCACACTTTGCTTCTTTTACGTGGTAGAGCTAGGATGTACTTTTTGACTTCTTATTTGTAACTAGTTTCACTGAAAATTCTTCTGGTTTTAGTGTGCTGCTAAATCTCTTGTTTTAAAGATAAAGAGATTTGTACATTCTTAAAAAAAGAAGAACATAAGGAAAACATTAATCTTAGCAATTTCTGATAAAAAGAAAAGAAAACCCTGTTTCTAACTTACCACTGATTTTTACTAAACTTTTAAGCTTTAGTTTATGCAACAGGATCACAATTTATTTCCCCAGTTACTCACACCCAGATTGTTTCAAATCCCCAACAGGGAAGTCCAAATCATCATGCCGTAGATTCCTTTGCCTTAGCTTCTGCAGTGTTTCTCTCAAAGGGGCCAGAATGATCCCAGCATTCCTGTCTTCACCCTCAGAAGACAGATTATGCTTTTCGATAATTACAAATTATGCTTTTTGATTTATTCTTGGACAAGTTCTCATAACAAGTAGTGAATGCTCTGTCCCCTTCTGAGGGCTCTCCAGATTGTTGTAGATGAGATATCATTAGTGATCCATTCATTCACTATGTGAATGATGCTCCAGTGTTTTCACAGCACGTCAGATTATGGATGAATTTCTGAGCATCATTTCCAGCCTGAGTATACATGTGAACTCATAGTCTGCCACAATCTGGGTGATGTCTTCTGCCTTCCACAAATTGGGAATACCAAAGGACTCCAATAATCTGTCCCACACAACAGCTTGACCTTTGTTGTACCTTTTGTTTTGGACTCCAGGGATTTCTTTCAACTAGAATCCTGTCTTTGTTCAGTCCACTTCCTCTTTTGTCCAGGCCTTTCTAGCGTATGCAAGTTCTGCTGGTTATCACAGTTACTAGCCTCCAGTTTCTCCTGATGGTGTATAAGCACCTTAACAGTTTCTATCTGCTCCTTTTGAAGACTTTTTATGTATCAACTTCCACCCATTTGGCATTCTTGGTGGGAAGTTTTGACGTGATGACCCAGTGACGGGCAGGAATGAGTCCATTCTCCTGGTATTGCCAACAGGAGAGATTATGTCTTTGACAACTCTGTATCTTCCTGTTCCACTTGTAATCCTTGGCCAGCTCAAACAACCTGAGGTGCATGTTGGTCATAGGATTAAAAGAACCACAAGCAAGGAGAACCACTTCAGTCTTCTCTGAATTTTCCATGGTAAGAAGTTGAAGTTGTTGATTTCATTAGAAAACTGTAATGCCTCCCTTGTCTTTTCCATGCTTCTGGATTTGACGCCTTCCCTCAAGGCATGTCCAGATGCAGGGTTTTCCTTAAAGACCCTCTCAGCCTCACTAGGAAAAAAACCTTGGAAAGGCTGTGGTAGGCTCAGTCAAGGGAGAAAATGTTTCCTCAATCTTTACAGTTGCTATTCTTTGGATGGGGCCTTTTGCTTTTATTTTCTTTGATGCCCTTGAGAATTTGCCTGTGGTATAATTTGGGTTCAGTTGACTGGCTTCATTTCTGGATGATTTCAGGGGGACAAGGCTCAGCTCAGCACTCCTGAGCCATGTGCTCTAACCCTGGGGGCTGGAACAAGGCCCACAGCTTTGTTCTGTGGCCTGTCAAGGTTAAATACCTGGTGTGCCAGAGGGGCTGAGGTGTTCCTGGTTTGCTGGCAACAACACTCCAATGGGAGGTGCTGGCAAAATCACTTCACTGGAGTAGTGGCAGAGCAGTTTGTGCATGTGCACTGGTGGCAGTGGGATGGTAAAGTCCACCCATGCATGCTGGCAAAGCAGTGGGAGGAGGGTTCACTTGGGTGCATACTGACAGGGGCCAGTCTGAAGAAGCTCTTCTACAGATAGGCGGGGTCTGCCAGCAAAGAGGCTATGGCAGTGGCCACTGCGATGCACCCTGGTTGGGCATCCGAGGCTGCACTGCCAGTGGCACAGTGCAGGCAAGTGGGCACAGCCAGGCAGGGACCTCGAGAGAGATTGGCAGACAGGGTGGCACTCAGATCAGAGTGGCCCTGTCTTCTGGGCAAGAGAGCCCTGCTCTGTCCGGCTCCAACAGTCAACAAAGGCCAAACCTTCTTGAGGAATGTGGCAGGCCTTGGGGGATTGGCACTCCTGGTCATGCTCCACTGCAGCCATTCCTATGCCAACGTTTCTGGGCTCCACACAGGTTGGAATCCTGCCCCTGCCAACTCTACAAGCAGCTCTCTCTGCCAGCTCAAATGTTTGTGGGGGTCATGGGATCTCCTGCAGCTAGCATTCTGGGGTCCATGGTGAGAGTAGGCCACTCCATGCCTACTTAAATAATCCCTTCCCCAGGAGCCACTGGGGGGCAGGAATGAGTCCTGGTGCTTGACAACCTAATTGAGAGTTCTCAACTTCCTCCCCCTTCAGCCTAATTTCTGCATCCTCCCTTCATCCACTCTCAATGCCTACCTTCTAAAGATCTGCTTGGGCTGTGCTGTCTTCTTGATGGCCTGCCTGGTTTTTCAGTGGGAGATACTCTTCCTGGCTGCATCTAATCAGCCATCTTGACTCTCCTCCTTTGCTTACAATGAATTTTGTACTTTCATATGTTTTTATGTTGTTAGTGTCCTTTTGTTTCAAGTTGAAAAACTTTCTTTAACATTTCTTTTAAGGGAGGCCTAGTGGTAATGAACTCCCACAGTTTTTGTTGGTCTAGAAAAGTCTTTATCTCTCTTTCATTGCTAAAAGATAGTTTCATCGAGTATAGTATTCTTGGTTGACAAAGTCCCTCCCCCACCCGCTAGCCATCACTTTAAATATATCATCCCAAGCTCTCCTAGCCTACCAGGTTTCTGCTGTGAAATCTGCTGATAGCCTTTGGAGGTTTCCTTGTATATAAATGAGTCACTTTCTTCTTGCTACTTTCAAAATGATCTGAAATTCTAGAATGGAAGCAGGGGGTGCATACTTAAACATCAGAAATAAGGTGGGGAAACTCAGTTTAATGGTCATCAAGGCCCACTATTACTTGAGCTGTATAATAAAATATTAAGCATGAAACCTTCTAGGCCTACCTCTTTCCTAGCAATGGATTTCTTTTCTTTTTCTTTTTCTTTTTCTTTTTGTATTTTGAGATGGGGTTTTTGCTCTGTTGCCCAGGCTGGAGTGCAATGGTGTGATCTCAGCTCAGTGCAAACTCCATCTCCTGGGATCGAGTGATTCTCCTGACTCAGCCTCCTCAGTAGCTGGGATTACAGGTGCCCGCCACTGTACCCAGCTAATTTTTGTATTTTTAGTAGAGACAAGGTTTCACCATGTTGGCCAGGCTGGTCTCAAACTCTTGACCTCAGGTGATCCACCTGCCTCGGCCTCCCAAAGTACTGGGATTACAGGCATGAGCCTCTGCATCAGGCCTAGCAATGGATTTCTTTTACTGAGTCACTTGCACTTTGGTTCCAATAATGACTTATAATTTCCCTGTGTTGTGAGATATGACAGTGGTTTGGCACACACAGAATTAAGATTATTGTCATCTCTGTGTCTAGGTTTATGAGCAAGACCCTTTGGCTAGCTCATGGGAGCCTTGAGAAATGGGAATTAGACAAGGCTCAGTGGAAGAATGAAAGCTGTTGTCACTATGGAACCATCTTGTATATTTATTCTTCCTGTTTGCTAATTATATTTTGTTTTCCTTTTCATAGCCTCTATGACAAACTCATGACCCTGTTGCTTTGCATTAAAAACTCTGAGCTTTTTTTTTGTGGTTCACTGAGTTCACAGGCACTGTCAGAGTGGCACCAAGCATTAAATTTATCTGAGCAATTCATTGGGCTTTTTGTCTATGAGACTACCAGAAAATTTAGCAAAGCAAAACAAAAAACAAAAAACAAAAAAACACATCATTAACTGATGCCTATAGACTATTCTCTTGCTCAATAAATAACATTGAGCTCAAGTCAATATGGCTGCTACAGACCTAGTCCATGATATACCCCAAAACTGAAATTATCAGAGCTAAATGGAAAGAATCTGGATATGAAAATTTGGGGCAGGTATTTGAAGCTGGACTCAACTACTAATGGTAGAAAAAACAACCAGGCAAGTAAATCTTGGTGTCCAAAAAGCACAGTGATAGATTATTTCTGAACCTTGCCCATCCTATTGGGAGTACAGAGGCACCTGGTGCTATCTTTATGGGGTGTTGAGTGTCATTGTCTGAGACTGAGAATGCAGAACAATGGGTGTATGAATGCTGAGGAAGTCAGAAAGATTACCAGGTCTTAAAAGCAAGAGGAAAAGCTCATTTGGGATATGGAAGTAGGAGTTCAGAGTTTGAGGGAGAAGGTTCAGTAAGAGCAAAATAAGAAAAATGGAGTGGAGCATGAGAAACTTATATTTAACATCCAGGAAGAGTAGGAGTCATTCCACCATTGTCCTGCTGGCAGCTGGATTAAAGATCAAGGAATTTGAGGGCAGCGGACGAAGAGTAGTTGGTGAGCAGATATTATTGCCTCAACCTTGGGTTCTGTCTTCAGAGGTAGGGCTTCAATTTTTGAAGAGAATTTCTGGGATCTATGTATAGTTTTTTTTTTGGAGTAAATGAGGGAAATAGGATGCTGGAGTAGGGTTTCAGCCACAGTGAAATTATGGAAGTTCAAAGCTTGGATACGGGATACTTTTTCTTTTTCTTTTCAAACTCAAGTTTTTGAAAAACAGAAATGTTTTCACAAAAATCACAGTATTCTAGATACCAAAACCAGCATAATAATTTCAATTACAAATTCATTACTTACTAAAATTCATTAAGTCTTCCTGTGGAATAGAATAGATTCCAAGACCTGGGGTATAATTGGACAGAGGTATTCCCAGCAATGTATAGTGGAGATTGCTAGACAGTTCAGAACAGTTTATACAAGAACCATAATCAAATGGGAAACAAATAATTGATGGGCACCCACTATACACAAAGAACTAGTCATTGAAAAAATCAGGTATGTAAATGTGTGTATGTGCATGTGTGTGTGTATATGCATGTATGTTTATGTGTTTGTGTGCATGTGTGTGTTTGCCTGGGAGGTGAGGGATAAGATGCAAAAAATAAGACATATAAAACTTGGCACAGCTTTTGTTTAGCTCTAAATCTGGTTGAGAAAATAAGTCATAACAAACATTCACATAAAAAATAATAAACATTGTGATAGAATAAGTGAAAAGAAGGTCAAGGTCACTGGGACTATGGTGTTCAGAGAAGCACTAATAAGAGAGATGTATTTGAAACTCGACTCAATTGGAAATGTAGGATTTGGGTAGGTAGAGAAGAGGAGAGAGAACATATGTAGTGAGAGGGAAGGCATTAGAAAAGAGTGTGGAGGGGTAGGTGTGTTGACACTCCAGTGAAGATGCCACTATGATTGGCATGGAAGGTTTTTGTAGGACAGTAGTATAGCTTAAGCCAAAAGGAAGACAGTTCATATTCTTAATTTAAACCATTATTTTTGACTCTTTTATTACAGTTTGATGTTTATCCCATCACAGCTACTTTTCTGTTGTTGTTCTATTCATTTTGACTTCAACTAGGAATTATATGGGATAAGGAGGTTTTAGGAAATAAATAGCTAACGTTTCGGTGTATTGATTCTTGGAGGTATTTTTAAAATTTCTTAATTTTAGTGCGACAAAAAAGTGTTTGCTTTGTTTGGTTTGTAGTACAACTAATAAGCTGATAAGAGTTCAAGATTTGAACCCAGGCGGCCTTTTCTAAATCCTGTATTCCATCCAATATATGCTGACCCTCTAAATATCCATTCCACCCCTGCTTGAACCCTTCTTGGTTGGATATATATATATATATATACATATATATATATGCACCATGTACTGAGCTCTTGGGTGCTCCAAGCACCATGCCAGGTATTTTCTACATTAGAATATACAAAACCATAAGGAATATGTGTTTGTTTGACCTGCATTTAACTGTACAAGAGTATAAAGCCTTGTTTTCTTTTGTAAGAAGTCATCAATGAGTGAATGGCATTGTGTGTACACAAACATCCAGCAGGGTGACAGGTGACAGTGATTGACTATGTGGGTGGGTATTCCAATGAATGCTGAAATGGGAATGATGCATGCAGAAGGTATGTGAGAGGGAATGTGGTTGTCCTTGACCAAAGTCAGTTAGTCAATTGGGTCTACATTAAGGATAACAGCGTGGCAGGATATGAGGGCACAGCACTTGGAGGCTTGGTTTCCATTTGGAGGGTAGTGGATTCAATCAGAGTATATAGGCATGGCCTACTATCTTAAAATTATTTCTAAAGGCACAGCAATTGTTCTATATGATAAGCTTGGGATAGTCTTCTCTCAGAGGCAAAAAATCGCTAGTCAAATCTGCAAAAGAGTTGTTATGCTCTTTGTGTGTTGTCTGTGTGTATGTGTGTGTGTATGTGTGTGTGTGTGTGTGTGTCTTTCAAAGCCAGCAGTGAAAGGCCAAGTAAAGCACTACAAGGCAACATAAATGATTTAAGACCCAACGATTTTGCCAGGGAAACATTCAAGACGGAGTCTAATCCTTTAATCTAACCCCAGTCCCTTTAAAAGCTTTGAGCTAGGAGTTGACTCAGCATGTCACTGCCAAGAAGATCCATTGACCCTGAGTTCAGTGCTGAGAAATTGAGAAATGTTCTTTTTAATGTCTATTCAATAAATACAGCATCCACCTTGCAAGGGGCTGCACAATCCACTTCAAATCCATTATGGGATGTTCTTGTGGGCTGACAAGTTGTCCTGAGACAACAGTGGCATGAGATGAGGTTAACCCTTCCTGTGGAATGTAAATCATTACAGCCACTGCCATTGCTGGCTCTCCTAAGACCTTGGAAAGAAGATGCTTGAATTGATATGAGAACCCTGTGGTGTTCATTTCCCTTCAGACTAAGGCTATCTTTTACGGAATGCATAAACTCATACACAGAGATCTACATATAACCTACAAAATAGTATTTTAAAAAACAAAAACAATGACAAAAAAGACATTACATCTTTCCTTGTTGTCACACTTGGAGATAGAGATCAGATTTCTCTCACCTCATTTGGCATGGAAAATTTCTATCATGTTGCTTGTGAATACTGTGGCTATACTTTATAAATTCCTCATAAAAACATGTGAAAATGATGTGTGATAAAGAATAGTTGTGATAATAGCAGGTGAATGGAGAAATCTGAGAAATGTAGTTTGGGTGCTGAGATATTAGATTTTTGTGCACATTTCAGTGGTTTATGAGACAAATGGGAGACAATATATAAAAATCAGGACAATTCCAAAAAATGTTTAATGGAGGCTAACTGTCCTCCTATGAGGCCATAGGGAAAAGTGACCTAGAAATAAACACACTGACAAATGTCTCCAGAGTTGGACCAAGTCAAGGCTGAGGCTCAGTGCTTTGGATTCTTGGCACTATAATAACACATTCTCTGGCATGAAATTATTCACTTCATAGCAAAGTGTGTATGTGTTGAATAAATATTTGTGGATTGATAGATTAGCTGATTTGCTGTATGTGTTATCACATTAGCCAAGATAGACTAAGTCTATTGTTTGCCAAATTGCTCATCACTGTGGGATCCATTCATTTAGCAAGTTCTTATTGAACATCTTCTATCTATCAAGGACCCATTAAAACTTAGAGTTTTGAATAATTGGGAGAACAAAGACTATTTGCAGGGTTGCCAAAAGTGCTTTCCTTGAAGCCAGTCTTACAGAATTTTATAGGTATTTTGTGGAAAATGGTTTCTATTGTCAAGTTAGTTTGGGACACACTAATCAAAATATAGAAGTGGTTTTACCAGAATCCCTCTCCAATAATAAGCTTATCTTAACCGTCAATCTCAAGAAGGGGGGATACAACATGTAATGTTTAGCCAACTTTTGACCATAAAGTAGTCTTTTTTCAAAAAAAAATATTTCTTAGAAATGGCATTCTGTAGGAGCATGCCTTGAAGAATGCTTTCCATTGAGTTCAAGTAGGATGACTTGCTCAAAGCAACTAGAAGAATTTTGCAGTCAACCTTGATTTTCTCCTTTGTGTCTGAGAAGTTGCTAGCAATTTGCTTCAGTGGACTCTGAGGAGGCCAGATTTATGCCTCCCAACAGAGTAAAGTGACTTCAATGTACGGATTGTTGGTGTTGAGAAATGTAAGCTCTGGGGATAAGGGAGGGTTTAAGCAGCCAGGGAATATCTCAGCAGAAAAAAATGACTATATGGTTCTGCCCTTCTCCATCCCTGCCATGTTCCCCCTGGGTCTATTTACATCAGGGATAGAGCACTATGCCCAGAGCTGGGCTGCCTGTTTGCAGGGTTAAGAGTGATTTCTTCTCCCTTTTTGCACTTTCATGTGCCTCTCACTGCACACCCTCACACCCAAGAGTAGATGTCATATTAATACTTGTTTAAACTCACTTTGTCTCCCTTTTTGCAGAGGAAGCGGTATCCCCATTATCCTAATCAGTATTACCCAGTGAGCAGGTGTGGGAGAGAACAGACATTTATTATATTGCATGGCCCAGGTAAGGTGCTAGCATTTTATACATTGAATTTTGGGGCAGGTATTATTTTTCTCATTTTAGAACCAGGGTTAACACAAGTAACTTACTGTAGGTTATGAAACTAGTGAATGGTAAGAATGGAATTGAATCTGGTTCTGCCCGATTCCAAAGTGCACTACACTGTAAGATAGATGCATGTACAGTGCTTTACAGGAAGCAAAAAGTTCCACATGAGTTATTTCATTTGAATTCTGATCAGTTTTATTAAATTAGCTTGAAGATTAAAATAAAAATAGAAGAGATTCCCACTTACCCAAGGTCACACAGCAAGTCAAAGGCTCAATGAAAAAGATCCCTATCTAAGCTTGGGCTAGACATCCAGTCTCAAAACAGAGGATGGCTTAGGTTGCGTTTATTATAATCATGACTATCATTTGTAAATTCATAATGATTCATAAATAATATCCTCCCATGTCATCCTTGAACATTCTAAAGGTAGAATTTTATTATTTTCTGTTTATTTCGAAGAAGGAATACAGGGACAGAAAAGCACTAAGAGATGTGATCATCATCAATGCTAGATACAATGCTAACAATTTGGCAGTTACTGTTTAATCCTCAATGATCTTAACACACATTTTACAGAAGAGGAAAGTGATGTTTCAAAAGCTTCAGGCTTCTTCAGATTCTAGAGCTTCAATTGTCACCCACTGCCTGCCTGCCTCCCAAATTAAGATTCATCCTTAAGACTTCTGTTTCTGATTCACACTCTCTTTCCAATATAGTCATAAACTGTCAAAAGATATGGATGTAAAGTGAGAGTAAATCAATAACCCAAGTACCTTCTGTATGAGAGAAATCACGTGTGTGCATGTCAAAATATGTGCATGCGTAAGGTCATAAATGGAAACCCAGCACACTGTGTCTTAAACAGTTCATTTATTTTAGAACTGAGAGATCGAGGTTCTTTGTATGTCCCATCTCCATGGCTTTTGATCATGTTTTAGTGAAATCCTGTCGTGAGTCAATCTCTATATCCAAGTTCTGGTAAGTTTTTCCTGATTGATTAGGATGGAGTATCTGTGACTCGATCAGAACTGCATATTGTGAATAGTGTGACAGCCCCGTGTATCACCCTGGGACTCCATTGCAGTAGCTGGAGTCCCAGATTGGATTGCGTCTGAGCATTGACAATCCAGTATTGATGTTCGTGTGACACTGGGAGCTACTGTATCAATCTTTATTTTATCTGTGCCTTTTGCTCTCGGGCTTGGGTTGAGCCCCCATAGGGCTATCACGATAATCAACACCTCTAATTAGCACTTAGAAATGTCTGGCTCCCAAGGCTGTCATTAGAAGACAAGCTTGGTGTGCAAAATACTGAAGCTCTTACATTTCCCAAGCAAAATCTTCCTCCTAGGCCTATGTCATGGATCGTGCTTTCAACACTCTGCCAGCAGGAGAACTCCCTCCCTGCCCCTCTCATTTAGGAAGAGCTGAATTCAGAGGATGAGGTCTGCCTAGGCAATTGGGAGGCTGGAAATTAGACATTGTATCTCATGCCTGATTCTTCCGCTCACAAAGGCAGGTCCCCGACTTGGGTCTCCACCAACTCTCCACTGCAATGATTGGGATGATGATGTGTGCAGTGATCAATGCAAAAGAAAGTAACAGGAAAATCTTTCCTCTGTTCCACCCTCTCTTTTTCCTTTTATGAATGAGATGGTGGAGAAAGAGCTAAGCAGTCTCATACCTCAGTATTCAACAGGCCAAGGGGACTACTACAAAAGATGTTTCCATTCTACTCACTTCCACCCTTCCTCCAGCAGGGAGAGGCAACAAGATAGCTGCACTGAGGAGGTTTTATATAGGGAGGGAAATGATCCATTGGCCAAGGGTACCACGGTGTACTCGAGAATGGGCTGGCAGTTTATTTTCCTCAAGCCATCACCAAGTCAAGTTTAAGCTAATGCTGATAACAATTTATTGCCGTTATCATTGTTGCAGAGCAATGAGAGAGCATTAGGACACCCAGCTACAGCGGATGTCTTTGACTCCCTCCTCTAAATGCATTAGCCTCTTTAATCAGATGATGTCATATCACGTCCCCCATGCAATTTTTAGAGAGTCATCCTTAGATGACTTTATTTATTTTGAAGGGCAAGTCAAATGTAGGAAATAGTAAGAAAAGGGAATGAGGGATAGTGAGACTGGCCTAGACCACCATTGAAAGGGCTCTGCTGCCCTTCATTCTTACCTCCATCCCCATCCCCTACCCAGTTCTTGCAACCATGGTGGATGGATTGCTCCAGAACCAGATCCAGGGCAAAGTTTTGTGAATAAAAGAGAGGCTGGAAAAGCCCATTGAACCTTCCTAACATTGCCAGGGATAGATGTAGAAGACTTGCTCTGTGGTCTTCTCTGATCTGCTCACTGGCAAAGTGTTCTGTTCATTATTTTGGTTTCATCTGAAGGAAACAACAGTATTTACTTCCTGAAGACTGGAGGCAATGACCTCTGGAAACTCCTTCCAGTTTAAGGATTTAGGAAAATAAGCTTTTATACCATCTTTTCTTTTTCTTTTTCTTTTTTTTTTTGAGACAGAGTCTCACTCTGTCACCCAAGCTGGAGTGCAGTGGTGTCATCTCTGCTCACTGCAACCTCTGCCTCCTGAGTTCAAGTAGTTTTCCTGCCTCAGCCTCTTGAGTAGCTGGGATTACAGGTGCACGCCACCATGGCCAGCTAATTTTTGTGTTTTTAGTAGAGACAGGATTTCACCATGCTGGCCAGGCTGGTCTCGAACTCCTGACCTCAGGTGATCTGCCCACCTCGGCCTCCCAAAGTGCTGAGATTATAGGCATGAGCCACAGCGCCCAGATGATCTTTTCATTTTTTTAAAAACAAATTTGACATTATTACCCTCATTTGCAGAATAAAGCTTCAGGCTGGTGTCTACTTTCTCTTATGAATATATCTGTGCAGCCCTCAGCTAGTTATCAAGATTGAAAAGTGAGCAGGTGCTACTCACACATAACCAGTTTATTTTGTTACCTTTCCACACACACACACACATTTTAATTGAGATCTAGTACCCTGACAATATTTTAAGTCAAAAAACTGCTTATAGTAGTATTTCAGTTCTCCTCTTATGAAGGGAGTATGATTCCTATTCAAATTCAGTTCTTAAGCACCTAATATTTATTAGGAATGGTTCTAGGCATCTTTTTGCATACACTATCTCTTAAAGCTACTTTAGCACTCAAAATGAAAACTTGAGGTTCTTATTCTTTGTATTTTACGCATTAGGAAACTGAATTATGAAGAGAGTGTAATTTACCCAACAAAACACAGGCATGGATTTTGGATTAAAGTGCCTTTTGATTTTTCTTCAAATTAAACTACATGAAGGTAGGTTATTTTCATTTTCCCACAAGGCTTAATCAGGCACCACTTTGCTAAGAGCAGAAGAAGCAGTCCGGCAAGTGTCTGCTCACTGCGGAGTAGCAGGTGTGGTGTGGTAAGATGGGGATGCCTCCTAATCTTGAGCTCACAAGTGGTGTAACTAGGAACAGGCACCCAACCACTTGAGCCTCAATATTCTCTGTAATATAGGGATTAGTATAACTTCCTTAAAATTGATGGTAGTTGATAATGAAGTAAAGCACCTGCCAAATAGTAGGTACGCAGCACAAATGATTTCCCTTCTTTTGGACAATGATAAAATTGTACTTCTTCTGATACTAACAGCTGGTATTTCTGGGACAGGTTATATTTTGCAACACGCTTTCAGATATTTTTATTTTTTTTGAGATGGAGTCTTGCTCTGTTGCCCAGGCTGGAGTGCAGTGGTGCAATCTCGGCTCACTGCAACCTCTATCTCCCCGGTTCAAACAACTCTTCTGCTTCAGCCTTGTGAGTAGCTGGGACTACAGGTGCACACCACCATGCCCAGCTAAATTTTTTGTATTTTTAGTACAGATGGGGTTTCACCATATTGGCAAGGCTGGTCTCGAACTCCTAACCTCGTGATCCACTGCCTCGGCCTCCCAAAGTGCTGGGATTACAGGCATGGGCCACCGCACCCAGCCCAGATATTTTTACTCTGTCAGCCCACCCCTCTAAACAAGTAAATATCAGAGGTAGTCACAGACTAAGTATTTTTGTATTGTTACCTATCAAGTAGTTTATTCTAAAAGAATAAAACATAGAACCAGTGGGTAAGGCAGACTTGGAAATGGGGGATGTGATGTTGTTTTCTTGAATGAGTACCTGGGAAAAGTAGGAGGTGGGAAATTAGCTTTCTACTTTTTATATCCAATTGAAGCATTTATGTTTGTTTCCACACCTGCCTTGTCAATATGACCAGGATGAATCCTGTTTTGTCTGTTTACTTGATATTTACCCAAGTCTGCCATCAACAAGAAAACACATCTCAGCATCTCACTTGGCAAGAGGAAGAATTGAGGCAGCAGAGCAGCTGTCATATTTATTTCAGTGGCAAAGCAGGTCAGGAAAATTGATAAAATTAATCATACAAACTAGCAAACATCAGGAGTGAGAACGTGAAGGAACAGATGAGTTCTTCCTTCATTCCAGGCTGCACCTGCCCTTAGTTCTAATGGAATCTGTGCAATCAGCTGATGAAAGCAAGGAAGGAGAGAGTTGTGGCAATGGAAATAAAGGCCTGAAGAGAAATGGGAACATGAGCAATTATTGGGACAGGTCTTAGTCTGTGGACCTGTGGTGTCTGCGAAACTATATTAAATTGTCTGAGGCTGTGGGAAATCCATCTTTAGGTGTTCCATGAAGAGAATAAGTTCAGGACCTAATATTGGCTTGGATCTATGGCAGGTGATC
This sequence comes from Pan troglodytes, assembly GCF_028858775.2. Lineage (NCBI taxonomy): Eukaryota > Metazoa > Chordata > Mammalia > Primates > Hominidae > Pan > Pan troglodytes. The sequence goes on from NC_072398.2 coordinate 84,789,446, forward strand.
CTAACTTATTTGGGCAGCATTTCTTTCCTGTTGTAAGAGGAAGCATGGCCATTACTGCAGTAGTTTTTGACTCCGGATATGCTTCAGTGTCACCTAGAGAGTTTTTAAAATACTGATGACCCCCACTCAACCCCAGATGAATTGAATCATGGCCCAGGCATTGATGATTTTTATAAACTTTCCAGGTGAATTCTAAGAGGAGGCCGGTGCTGAGAGCTCGTGGCCTATAGCAGTGGTCCACAAACATTAGCATTCATCAGAATCATCTGCAAGCCTTGTTAAAATTGAGTTTTCTGGGCCCCATTTCTGTGGTTTTTGATTCAGTAGGTCTGGTTTGGGGCTTAAGAATTTTTATTTCTAATAGACTCCAGGGGATGCTTGCATTGCTGATCAGGGGACTATGCTTTCAAAGCCACTGACTAGTGGAAATGGCATGAGGTTCTTTTTCTGATCCTGTATTAATCTGTTCTCACACTGCTGATAAAGACATACCAAAGACTGGGTAATTTATAAAGAAAAAGAGGTTTAATGGACTCACAGTTGCACGTGGCTGGGAGGCCTCACAGTGGAAGGCAAAAGGCCTGTCTTACATGGGGGCAGGCAAGAGATAAATGATAGCCAAGCAAAACCCCCTTATAAAATCATCAGATCTCCTGAAACTTATTCACTACCAGGAGAACAGCATGGGGGAAACTGCCTCCATGATTCAATTATCTCCTACCTGGTTCCTCCCACAACACATGGGAAGTAGAGGAGCTACAATTCAAGATGAGATTTGGGTGGGGACGCAGCCAAACCAACATTTATTAGCTGTATTATCTTAGGAAATCATTTAGTTTCTTAAACTCACAATTATAATAATTATCTTTCTTATCTCAAAGATTTTGGTAGATCAGCTGAGATAATGTATACAGTAATACTTTGTAAATTATAAAGCATAGGATAAAAATCAAGTTTTACTAATTTCTATTCAAATTCCCATTATGCTTTGGGCTTGTAGATCAAACTATGATTGTGACAACTTAAAGCAAGAGTCATTCATTCACTAAAAAGCTAATTAATAAGTACCATTATATACCCAGCCCTGGATTGAATGCTGGAGATAACAATGACCATGACAAATGTATCTCTTCCCTCATGAAGCTTCTTTTCTGGTGCAGGGCCAAATTCATCTCTTTTTGTATGGCCAGCCAGCTAGCTATGGTTTTCACGTTTTTATAATTGTTTAAAAAAAACTGGAAAATTATTTTTTGATGCACGTAAACTACATGGCATTCAAATTTCAGCGTCCATAAGTAAAGTTTTATTGGAACACAGATATGATCATTCATTTTTGTATTTTTAACAGCTGCTTTCACCTTATAATGGCCAAGTAGAGTAGCTCAACAAAGACTGTATGGCCCACAAGGCCTAAAATATCTACTATCTGGTCCTTTACAGAAAGTTTGTGAACTCCTGTTCTAGTGGAAGAGTTAAACTCCACTGCAGCAAAAGCTGGACGGGAAGCAAACAAAATGCAGGATGGAATAACAGGAGTGGGATGTACTTCAGACAGGGGGCTCTGGAGGGGCCTCTCTGAAGAGATGACCAGGTTTTTAGGTCCTGGTAAAATAAAAGGAGTTAACCAGGCAACACTTCAAAGAACAGACTAGCATATATAAAGGCCCTGAACTTGGCTTTTTTGAGGCAGTGTAAGAAGACTAGTGTCACTGAAATCAGATTCAAGGGGGCATGGTAATTACTGGTTTAAGATGAAGGCACATACTCTCAGGGGGCAGATCAGGAAGGACCTTGTATGCCTTATGAGCTTGATTTTATTGTATGTACAATGGGCACTATTTTAAGGAAGGAAAGGTGATGGTAAAAATAGCTAACTTTTTTTTTTTTTTTTTTGAGACAGAGTCTCACTCTGTCGCCCAGGCTGGAGTGCAATGGTGCAATCTTGGCTCACTGCAACCTCTGCCTCCCAGGTTCAAGCCATTCTCTTGCCTCTGCCTCCCAAGTAGCTGGGACTACAGGCATGTGCCACTATGCCTGGCTAATTTTTGTATTTTCAGTAAAGATGTGGTTTCACCATGTTGGCCAGGCTGGTCTTGAACTTCTCTCCTCATGTGATCTGCCTACCTCGGCCTCCCAAATTGCTGGGATTCAGGCATGAGTCACTGTGCCCAGCCAAAAATAGCTAACTCTCTTATTGAGCACTTACCATGTGCCAAGTGTTGTTCTAAGGATGGTACAATCTTCAAAACAATGCTATTAGATATTATTATTATCCTCATCTTACTGATGACAAAAGTAAGTTACAGAGATGTTAATCACCTAGTGTCGTGCAGCTGGGAAAGTCAGACCTGGGACTTGAACATAGAGTGTGACTTCTCAATTGTTTCATTTATTTATTTTTAACTTTTATTTTAGGTTCAGGGGTACATGTGCAAGTCTGTTATATAGGTAAATTGCATGTCATGGGGTTTGGTATACAGATTATTTTGTCTCCAAGATAATAAGCCTAGTACTTGATAGGTACTTTTTCAATCCTCGCCCTCCTCCCACCCTTCAAATAGGCCCCAGTATCTGCTGTTCGCTTCTTTGTGTTCATGTGTACTCAACGTTTAACTCCCACCTATAAGTGAGAACATGTGGTATTTGGTCTTCTGTTCCAGTGTTAGTTTGCTTAGGATAATGGACTCTAGTTACATCCACATTGCTACAAATGTCATGATCTCATTCTTTTTTATGGCTGTGTAGTATTCCATGGTGTATATATTCCAAATTTTCTTTATCCAGTCTACTGTTGATGGGCATTTGAGTGGATTCCAAGTATTTGCTATTGTGAATAGTGCTGTGAAAAATATATGCATGCTAGTGTCTTTATGGTAGAATGATTTATATTCCTTTGGGTATTTACCCACTAATGAGATTGCTGGGTCAAATGTTACTTCTGTTTTAAGTTCTATGAAAAATTGCCACACTGCTTTCCACAGTGGCTAAACTAATTTATCGCCCACTAGAAGTGTATACATATTTCCTTTTCTTTGCAACCTCACCAGCATCTGTTATTTTTTGACTTTTTAATAATAGCCATTCTGATTGGTGTGAGATGGTATCTCATTGTGGTTTTGATTTGCATTTCTCTAATGATTAGTGATGTTGAGCATTTTTTCATATGCTTTTTGGCCATATGTATGTCTTTTTTTGAAAAGTGTCTGTTCATGTCGTTTGCCCACTTTTTAATGTTTTTTTTTTTTTTTTGTAAATTTGTTGAAGTTCCTTATAGTTACTGGATATTAGACCTTTGTTGAATGCATAGTTTGCAAATAGTTTTTCCCATTCAGTAGATTGTCCCTTTACTCTGTTTATAGTATCTTTTGCTGTGCAGAAGCTCTTCAGTTTAGTTAGGTCCCACTGGTCAATTTTTGTTTTTGTTGCAATTGCTTTTGGCATCTTCGTCATGAGATTGTTGCTAGTTTCTATGTCCAGAACGGTATTTCCTAGGTTATCTTCCAGGGTTTACAGTTTTACATTCAAGTCTTTAATCCACCTTGAGTTGATTTTTGTATATGGTATAAGGAAAGGGTTCAACTTTAATCTTCTGCATATGGCTAACCAGTTATCCCAGTACCATTTATTGAATAGGGAGTCCTTTCCCCATTGCTTGTTTTTGTTGACTTTGTTGAAGATCAGATGGCAGTAGATGTGTGGTTTTTATTTCTGAGCTGGCTATTCTGTTCCATTGATCTATGTGTCTGTTTTTGTACCAGTACCATGCTGTTTTGGTTACTGTACCCATGTAGTATAGTTTGAAGTCAGGTAATGTGATGCCTCCAGCTTTGTTCTTTCTGCTTAAGATTGCCTTTCTCTATTGTTTTGAAGGTGTAGTAAGAGAAGAAACAGGCCAGTGGGGAAGCTATTCCTCAAGTCTAAGCAAGAGTTAGTATGGACCGGTCTGAGAAGTTAGCAGAGGAGATGGACAGGAATGGACAAAGCTGAGATATGAGAGGACCTATGATTGTCTAGCTATGAGGAGAAAGAGAGAGAAGGGCCAAGGACAATGTTAAAGTTTCAGGTGGATGGTTGGTGTATTAATTGACAATACTATGGCCAGAAACCTTGTCAGATGATATACTTTGATTTGGGACAGTAATTGCAAATGTATGCAAATATATATTTATCTCTTACTCCCCTTGGGACTATAATAACCCTTTGAGAGCAGATATAATGCCCCCTCCATCTATCTCTAGCCTGCAATACAGTGTATGGCATATTGCAGTTGTCCAATATAATTTACAGAAAATTGAACAAATTTTAGTATTTTATTCATGTTGCACAAATATAGGTTGACTAGGCTAAGCCAAACTAAATTTTGTCTAGCACACTGATATTTCAATGTTTGAATGTTAGTATTCAGGTGGATTCATTTATTTTGGGAAATTATTTTGGCTTCATCATGTCTAAAACGCTTGCCTGACCAGTTCTTGAAATTGTCTGTGTATTCCTCAAAGTACTTATAACTCTTAAACTTAAAAATAAACATAGAAAGGTGAGAAGAGCACATAGAAATGTGTGGACCTACAGATCCTTCAATTGCAGCTCACAGATGAGGATCAGGTCCATTTGAAACAATTAATGTAAGATCAGTTGAGACCATTGTGGATCGTCAGTGACCCTTCCGTTCCCTCGATTCTGATGCCATGACCTCTCCCGACTCACTGGACCCCTTCACATTCTCCAAGATGTCACCCGTAGGTTGCCAGGCAACGCTAACAAGGCTGGTCTTTACCCTGCAGTTAGGCATCAGCTGCTGTCATCATATTTTAAGTTATTATTACTATTTAACAAAACAATGGCTAAGGCTTGTGTAGCTCTCAGTGGGGTACCCTCTGCGGAGAAAATGCTCATGTAGATTTCCTGGGAAACTAATTTATTTTCTTTTCTTAAAACAGATCACGGTTAAGTCTGTAAAAGATAGAAAAGGTCTAGGATGGGGTGGAATGGAGTGTGGTGCTGGGCTGATGAAAAGACACAACACAGGCAGTCTTGAGCAGATAAATAATCAGTATGTGCAAATTATACATAGGAATGGAGCAGAAGGCACATTTATTTTCTGACAGTTGCTAAGACTAACAGTGTTTTGGTAAATTCCTGAGTATAAGCCTGAACTTGAATTATAGACACTGTACCCAGGAGCCAAGCTTTCAATATTGAGGTTGGGCTCAACAAGCAGTATTTTCATTCCTTAGAGTTTTAGGGAATTTTTGTTTTTAATTCTTTACCAATGTCTGACTGACACAACCATAGCACAATTCCTTGATCATACTCTTTACTTGGTGAATATCTGTGGATTTGGGTGGTGAATATAACAAACTTTTTGTTTTGTTTTGTTTTGTTTGTTTGTTTTGTTTGTTTGAGACGGAGTCTCACTCTGTCACCCAGCCTGGAGTGCAATGGTAGGATCTCGGCTTACTGCAAGCTCCGCCTCCGGGGTTCACACCATTCTCCTGCCTCAGCCTCCCGAGTAGTTGGGACTACAGGTGCCCGCCACCAAGCCCGGCTAGTGTTTTGTATTTTTTTTAGTAGAGACGGAGTTTCACCGTGTTAGCCAGGATGGTCTCGATCTCTTGACCTCGTGATCCGCCCGCCTCAGGCCTCCCAAAGTGCTGGGATTACAGGCGTGAGCCACCGCGCCCGGCCGACAAACTTTTTTCATTGTGCTTAGAGCTTGAATGTATCAAACAGTCAAGCGTGTATTTAAGCTTCTACTATTTGTCCTTCGATGTGCCAGAGACTCTAAGATACATAAAGAAGTAGAAGACCTGACTGTGTAATGAAGTGCACAACTTATTTGAAACCATAAATGAAACAATAGTTAACATTTATCGAGCAACTACTATCGGTCAGGCTCAGTGATAAACACTGTTAGCCCCTGTCTCTGGTCTTTACAACAGCCCTCCATGGTAGATGTTGTTGCCTGTGTCATCCTGTCCAAGGTTACACAGCTGTTTATTGGGTGAATCAAGTTCTATACCAGGTTGGCCTGGGTCCAAAGCCCTCATATTTTTTCCTGTGCCTGCGGCACTAGCACACATGAATATATATATTTATATATATATCTATGAATATGAATATACCTATATATAGGTATATATATGTGCTAGTGTCACAGGCACAGGAAATATATATATATATACACACACATACACGTATATACACATATATGTATATTCATCTGTTCAGTCATTCATCTAATATCTATAAGAGTTTCACATATACCTGCGAGTGTACTCAAAGCATCAAAGAGAGGGAGAGAAAGACATTGCGCACCTATTGGACAACACAAAGTTCTTGACTTGTTGGAGCTTACACTCCAATGGAAAGGAAGACAAGCAAGTAACCAAGCAAATAGGCACAAGGATGAGCAAGCAAGCAAGAATCTATAATATCTGACAGTAAAATATGCTATGACTAAACTGAAACAGGCTAAGAGGACAGGGAGTTAAAATGACCTGCTCCAGTTTTCATATTATAAACCCAGAATTGCTGACTTCTAGTCCGGGGTACTTGCCACTTCAGGATACCCTGGAAAAAAACAAAATCTCAAAGCATTCCTGATCATGGACATGGGATTTAGACTACATAATTTGCTAATTGTGTTTTCTTTAATATCACAGTATGATATTCCATTTAGAATTAGGACAAATAACTTTGAGATAGAAGAGTCAAACCAAAATCATATCTTTGTGATATATGTAACCTGACCATCTGCCTACTATTAGAAGCCCAATTCTTTGCTAATGTTGATAGCTGTGATAATAGTAGTAATGAAACAATAAACATTTTTGAGTGCATACTATATGATAGGTCCTGTGCTACTAGTAAAAACAAGAAGAAACAAAAAACCTTGCTTTCGCCCAGTGTATTATGACTGAGAAGAGAAGCAGCACTAAAGGTCTTTTAAATTCTGTTGCCTATGCCTTATCTCCCACACCCTGCCAAATAATGCAAAACTGAAAGTAGTAAAAAATTGCTGCCAATGCAAAGAGTAATTCTAATATTAAAGAAGAACAACCCAGGAAGACACAATCACTAACAAGCGTTAAAAAAAGGCAGAACAAACCCTTGTATAGAATCTTGCTGACAAGTGCTATTAAATATTAATTCTACAGACCGTGGAGACATCATTAAACAAACATGTACACCCTGATGCTGAATGTGCACTGGTCCAAGCATTTGTTTTACATGTGGTTGTTGGCTAGGTGTAGTCTTTTGTGTTGCTTTACCAGGCAGAAGACAATTTTCCCCCTACTTCCATTAATTGTATGCTTACACATCACTGAAATTCTCATTGCCTTTTTGGTTATTTGTCTTGTCTTTGCCTTTCATTTAATTGGAAGGACATTTTTTAGGGAGAATGAAGGGAGTTACCTGTTTTAAGGCTGTCATGCATGGATAAAAACGTTTCATGTTTAGATAGTGATCTAGATTTAAAGAACCGGTGCTACATGCAGGGCATTTAGAGAAATTCAAGCACTGCATGACCTTTGCCAGTTTAATACCTCTTTCCAACTTCTCCTCAAGACTCTTTAATAAAGATCCTAAATATTAGGGAATAAGTAAAATTCTAACCCATAGAAACTAGCAAAGCTTACCTATTCAGTTTATTCCTAAAATAGGAATGTAATTTAAATACCATAGATGTGAAGGGATAACTGCACCATATTTGAAATCACAACCACAGAGCTGCAAAGGGCCTTAGCATTTAGTGCAGTGGTTCTCAAACTTTATTGACGTCAAAACATCCTTGTTAAGGTAGTTTGTCACCCCCCACCCCCAGAGTTTCTGACTCAGTAGGACTGAGTAGAGGCTCAAGAACTTGTATTTCTAACAAGTTTCCAGGTGATGCAGATGCTGCTGGTTTGGGACCACAGTTTGAGTATCACTGATCCAGTGTAACCCTTACTTTTTACAGATCAGGAAACAGACTTGGAGAAGTTACTACAATTTTCCTAAGGTTACCCCTTAGCTAACAGCTAATTCTCCACTGTAACTTAAGTCTCTGGGCCCTACACCATGCTTTTCCCACTTTGCCGTGGAGAATTTTAGAGATATTATAGGAAGATCAGAACCATGTTACTCTATCAGGTTTAGTCATTCTACTGAGGAATCCGAGAACCATTCAGTGGAAGAGTGGGAGGCCATCTAAGGGATTCCCCAGCCTTACTGCTCTCTTGCATGGCAATAACCAAGCTTTGGATGTGACATGTCCAGGGCTGCATCACTAGCCAGCGACTGAGCTGGAATAAAAATCTGGCTCTCCAGAATCCCAGAGTGGGCTCCCTCTGCCCCTCATCTCACCAGATGAGGCAACCATGGTCAGGCTAATTTCTGTATTTTTAGTAGAGATGGGGTTTCACCATGTTGGCCAGGCTGGTCTCGAACTCCTGACCTCAGGTGATCTGCCCGCCTCAGTCTCCCAAAGTGCTGGGATTACAGGCCTGAGCCACCCTGCCCGGCCTACGCTGGTCTTGAACTCCTGACCTCGTGATCCACCCGCCCTGGCCTCCCATGGAAGAAGAGGTCCATGAAGGCAAAAGGCCCAAGAAGGCTGTAAGGCGGCCTGGAGAGCTCCCATACACGGTGTACCTTCTAGGTTTTGAAATGTAACTCCAGGCTATGGATCTCCTTGAAGTCTTCCTTGAAAGTGGGCGATAATGGTCACCATTTTGTCAGTTGGTCCCAACATCTTGCACAAGAGGCCGGGGCGGGTGGATCGCCTGAGCTCAGGAGTTTGAGAACAGCCTGGGCAACATGGCAAAGCTCTGTCTCCACTAAAAATACAAAAAATTAGCTGGGCGTGGTAGCGGGCGCCTGTAATCCCAGCTACCCGGGAGACTGAGGCAGGAGAATCGCATGAACCCAAGAGGCGGAGGTTGCAGTGAGCCGAGATTGCGCCACTGCACTCCAGTCTGGGCGAGAGTGAAACTCCGTCTCAAAAGAAAAAATAAATAGATAAAAACAAAGTAGTAAACATGACCTTTTATGACTGCCTTGGCAGAAAAACACATGCAGTCCAAGCTGGCTTCATTATTTTCTACCTACTATTATTTCTTCTGATTTTAACATAAATTAAAACGGAAACATTTTCGTGGGCTCCTCCAAGTACCGAAGGCCCCAGGCACGGTGCCACTGGTGCGTAATGGGAAGTGGGCCCTGGGTTGTTGGCGATTCAGCTCCGGGATTTGCATTGAAGACAAGGGCCTTTGGGTCGGATTATGTGGGCAGCAGCCACCGCCAGACCGCCCTGCGCAGCCCTCAGGTGGAGCAGCCCAGGCGCCTGCAGAGGCCAGGAGCAGGGCGGCGGCGGCGCGCAGGGGAGCTGCCGCGCTCCGCGATTCCCGTGCTGCCCGGCGGGCCCCGCCGGCTGCGGGTGGCTGGAAGCGCGGCCCCCGGAGCTGGCGGTTGCGCCGGCGACCTGCATACGCCAGGGAGGTACGGCCCAGGCTCCCCGGACGCGGCGCACACAACAGAGGGGAACACGGCGCAGTTTTTTTTGCATACAATTATAGTGATGGCATCATTTTTTTTTGAAACAAACTGTCCATAAATGTCACTGAAAATCCGGGTCTCCTTTTATTAAAACTGAAAAATGTGTATAAATGTAAATAACAAATGACTGATACAGGGATAAGAACACCACAGCGGCTGCTGGCGTCTCTCTTCTTTCTCTCTTTTTTTCTCTCCTCCTCATGTAATTTGCATTAATAAAGAGGCTGTTCCTTGTCGGAATGTGTTTCATCCGGTTTAAAATCCCAGGGCGATCCACTAGGAAGAGCTCTGGGAGAATCCAACTGTCAGAGCCGACAAGACAAATGAATCCCGGTGTCAGGAGCGTGTGGTTCAACGATGACAGATTGAGAAGAACTGTCCCCCTCTCGACAGGCGGGCTTCATTTTCAAATTAATAAATCTGAATAAAATATTTTTCCTTTCATTACGAGCGGAGCCTGTTTGACAGTTCCAGTGACAGGAGGGAGTAGCAGTGTTGATGAGAACAGTTTGCATGAATTCCACCTGGGCTTTTTCTGTTTTATTTTTACCTGCAATCTCTTCCCTGTTTGCCTCTCTCCTTACCCCCTCCCTTACCTCCCATATTTTCCTTTTCCCCTCCTTTCTATTCCATTCTATCTTCTGTTTCCCCTCATATTCTTGTCTCATGATCCTTCCCTACATTCCGTTCCCCTCTTCACTATTCTGGCTCTCTGAAATGTCACCTTCTTCTATTTTTTTTTTCTTTTGCTATTCTTTTCATTCACCCGCAGGCTATTGCCCTGATTAAAGGCCAGAGCATTATTTCACTTTTAAAAATGTCCACAACTAATTATTATGAAATGTTTTCTTTATTCCTGTGTTTGCTTAGCACTGATCATATTATGATAATAGCTCAAGTCTAGGTTAGAGGAAATAGCCGATTTCTGTAATTTGTAATTCCACCTTAGGAAACAATCCTCATCATTTTCTCTTCACACAAAAATAAAAGCAACCCTTCCAAACAAACAGACAAAAAAAAAAAAAAAAAAAAAATCCCTTTGTTGTCGGTTTCCCTCCCAAAGCCAAAGGGATGAGATCGCATATAACTTAGGAATTGTACCTGCATTGGCAAATCTTAATGCATGGGGTGACAGGCTGTTCCTCCTAAATAATTTAGGAGCACTTTCTGGGAAACAATATGTGATCATTAGAGAAATACTATTGAAAAAAGTGACTTCTTGATAACAGAGGGGTTTTTGTTTTTGCATTTGGTAGAGAATCCAGTCACAGCAGGCAACTTTCAATGTCCTGGTTCTGCCGCCTAAGATCCACAGAGTTGGAGGAAAATTAATCTGAGTGCAGCAGTCAATGACTCCCAAATCCCCCACCTTAAATGCAGAACTCTCTCCTCTCCTCCCTCCTCAACCTGGAAGGAAGGAAGGAGATCTGCCAAAGCCACCACAAGAAAATGGTAGGGGTGCCAGGAGATCCTGAGGTTTTTGCTCAAGGGTCTGGTCTCTAACCCTGATTTGTTCTATGCTGCCCATCTGTTGTTCCTACTCCTTCCCATCCCTCCACAAGGTGATGGCTTTGTTGTGCAATTTTATAGGACAAACTTAGGTCCCAGGGTTGTACATCTGATGTATATCATGGAACATCTGCTGCCTTAACTCCCAGTAGTCTCTGAGAACACAGGCCATAAAGGTACCAACCTTGTGTTTGGGTAAATGTATGTAGGTGGACTCTTCAAGCAACAATGTGAGATTGTATAAGCTTAGAGGAGAAATATATGTATCATATATATGTGCATATATATGTATACATATATAAAATAAGTAAATATATACCATTTTGGATATGATACTTAGATTATTCGAGTCATAGGAATTAAAACAAGGCAAAAAATTAGCAGCGCTTTCTAATAACCATGTTTAATCAAGTATGGAAAACTGCACTAGATAGGAAGACAGTATAATACTCAAATATCTCAGAGAGATGCCTTCTAGCTTTAATTTTGTTGAAATCCTAGCTTGATTACTATGATAAATGGAAGAGCCATCTATACTAAAAGGTCCAAAGCAAGTCATTAATGGTAGGACGGGAAGAAGTTTGATGGTCAGCATCAAGATTCTAGAAATTCTTACATAAATTGTTATGGTTGCTTTATCACTCGTTTCCTCATCTGCACTTTTTCCACATAGATAAAAATATCATTCTGCTAATACTGTCTACCAGTGACCTCAAAACACAGTTTCAGGCTGGGCATGGTGGCTCACGCCTGTAATCCCAGCACTTTGGGAGGCCAAGGCTGGTAGATCACTTGAGGTCAGGTGTTCGAGACCAGCCTGGCCAAAATGGCAAAACCCTGTTTCTACTAAAAATACAAAAATTAGCCAGGCGTGGTGGTGGGCGTGTATAATCCCAGCTACTCAGGAGGCTGAGGCAGGAGAATCTCTTGAACCCGGGGGGCAGAGGTTGAAGTAAGCTGAGGTCATGCCACTTCACTCCAGCCTGGGCGAAAGAGTGAAACTCCGTCTCAAACAAAAAACAAAAAAACAAAAAAACGGGCCAGGCGTGGTGGCTCACGTTTGTAATCCCAGCACTTTGGGAGGCCGAGGTGGGTAGATCATGAGGTCAGGAGATCGAGACTATCCTGGCTAACATGGTGAAACCCCATCCCTACCAAAAATACAAAAAATTAGCCGGGCGTGGTGGTGGGCACACTTGTAGTCCCAGCTACTCGGGAGGCTGAGGCAGGAGAATGGGGTGAACCCAGGAGGCAGAGCTTGCAGTGAGCTGAGATGGCGCCACTGCACTCCAGCGTGGGTGACAGTGTGAGACTCTGTCTCAAAAAACAAAAACACCCCAAAAAAACCCCCACAGTTTCATATCATCTAGATTTGAATGTTTAAATAGCTATTATAAAGATATAGAAAGTGAATATTCCAATATTTTTTACGTATGTTAATTCATTTGATTTTCACAATAACCTGGGTAGACAAGATGAGTATTGTAATCTGCATTTTAGAGTTTACAGTTTACAGGAAACTGAGTGTCAGAATTAAGTGACTTAAATGAAATCATTTGGCCCACAAATAGAAAAGGAGGAATTGATTTTTTCCTCTTACTCCACGTGCTATTACCTTTTCACTAAATTATGCTGCACTCTGCAGTGTGTGTATGCAAAGAAGTATTCATGTATATCACACAATAGTAGAATTGATTACTATTAATTCACCAATGGTTGAAAATTGCTGCTCTCGAGTTTTGGCGATCCACATTCCAGTATGCTGATTGATTTGTATCTGCCTCTCAAAATCTTTTTTTTTCAGAAGTTTTCTTCTATTTTACTTCTGGATAATATTTAGGTGGCTAAGAAATAGTCATACGAAGACTGTCACTTCTCTCAGTCAAGTGTTGTTATTGACTGCTGTATAGAAAAAAAGCCAACAACAATGTGAAATCCTTGATCGTATTGAAAGAGGATAAGATCATAATAGATACAGTGATTTATATATTTATTCTTTTAAGATGTAGTTTACTTTTAAATTGTGTGAGGACAGGGAATTATACCCTATCATTGTGATTCAGTAAGCTGGTTACTTACTGAATGTTGGATTTTTTTAAAACAATCTCACTTGCTTCAGGCTTTATTAATAAAAATGGGTGATAATTACTTTTATAGAAAGACTTTTAGGAATCTTGAATATAGTGTCTTACATTTACATCTTATAATTTTCAAACTATCACAAAAACATTGCTACTTTTTCGTCATGAATCAGACAGAAAATGAATGAATAAATGAGTGAAAACCACACAGATAAACAAAAGTCTTCATCTCCGTGACAGCCCTGTAAGGTAGGCATGATTATTCTTTCACTGCTAAGGACAATCTGAGAGATGAATGGCTTAGAATGGCCAAAGAACTAACATGAGACAGAGCCAAATTCAAATCCAGGTTGTTTCAGTCTAGAGTTCTTTCTACTATACCATAGGTATGCTTTGAATCAAATTTCTAAAATGATAGAAAACCTTTTTATGCTGGGGTTGGCTCTTTCATGTTACTAGAGCAATCAGCTTGGCTTACTATGTAATGCACTCAAGTAGCAATGGTATTTGGCACTAGCTCATGCTGGGTAATGCAGAGGCAGTGAAAAGATAAAACGGGGTCACTTCATTCCATAGGTCCCCTTTCCATTTAGAATTCATTAAATGTAGCTCAGTAGTTTACTAAGCAGATATGGCCCCAGGCTTAGCATATAGTTGTAACTCCATGAGCCCAAGGCCACTATGAACATCAAGGACACCAGGAGCATAAGAATTCATGGCAAGCACAAGCCAGCCCAGGCCAGTGCAAGACCTTCTTCCTTCCAGGCCTCCTGAGTGGTGCTGCAGAAAGTCAAATGATGACATTTCTTTTGCCTCCTTATATAAAGGAAGCACTAAAGGAAGTTGGAAGTGAAGAGCAGGGTCATTCACTTAACAAACATTTTCTGAGTATTGTGCTAGGATATGAGGCTAGAAAACTCAACAAGACTCATTCCTGCCCTCATGTAGCTGGCAGTCATGCAAAAATACATAATTCTCTGTGCTAAGTTCTTTAACAGAGGCATGTTCACCATGCTCTGGGAGCAGAGGATGAAGCAGCTAACTTCGTATGGGGGATTCATGGAATTTATTTTTGATTGATGCAGAGAAATAGGAGAATTTCATTGTAAGGCACATGCAACATATGGAGGTGTGTAAAGGCCCCTATTAACCTTATTTTTCCATTATACTTTCATATACATTCAATTTCCCACTTAAATTGAATTGCTTTCATTTTTATAGTAATAATAACTGTCATTAGTGTTATCACTATACCATCTATTAGGCATCTACTGAGTGCCAGGCACTGTGCTATGCCTTCTATACACTTCTCATTAATCCTGACAATAGCTTTGTAAAAGTAAGGTTTTTTTTTTTTTTTCTGTTCTATATATGAGTACATTGAGGTTTAGAAATCAAGGACTTATCCTAGGCTATGTGACTAATACGCAGTATAGCTAAGATTCAAATAATAAATTTCTTAACTTCAAAGTCTGAATCATTGATTACAAGGCATAGTATCACTTATCCCATATACACAATGTCTCAATGCCTTTGTTCATTTGCTTAGAATTGCCTTTCTCTGTATTTCCACTTGTCAAAACTCACTCGGGCTCAGTTCAGATGTTTATTTCACTGTGAAATCTTTCCTGATTTTGTATTGCTAGAGTGATGGCTCCACATCAAGGAGATCCTTGAACCTGGAAATCAAGGCAATCATTTTAGAATAACTGCAAATCATGACCTAAGAGCTCGCAGTCCTGCCTTCAGACAGACTTGGTCCATTGTGTCCCTCCCTCAGGAGATGTGAATCACCATTCTTCCTTAAACATCTCCAGAAATAGAACTTCTACAGTCTCTCTAAGTAGTCCATTTCTTTTGGTGAATCAACATTTCCCTTGCTTAATCTAAATGCATTCCCTCTTGTTTGGTATTCTGCAGTGGTAGAGGCTACCTGTTCATAGATAATGCACCATCTGAAAACCATCCCTAGGCTGAAAAACAGTAACCAAGCAACCCTTTGCCTTCTTCTCTCTGACTAACCTTTTGCAATTCTTGTGACCTTTCCTCCAAAGTCTATTTTTCATCCCTTTAATCTTTTTGTCACTGCCCTTTCTCACCTTTAGCATCAACAGCAAGGAGACCAGGTTCTGACACATAAAAATGCCACTAGCAGGTGGCAGGAAAATTGGCATGCTTAGCACAGCCCCGTGCACCCTCCTGGGATTAATAATAAATACTATTTGATGATGAAATCTGAGTGCATTTTCTTTTCAATGAGACAGTGTCAACTGTTTTCTTCTAAAATAGAAATGAGCAGAATACAAAATTCAACAGCCTTCATTTTTCCCCACTCAGGAGGCTGTTATTACTGATCTGGTTGGCATTCCTCCTGGTTCAGCCCAGACGGGAAGAATCTTAGCGGTGCCATTGCCCATTCCCTTGATAACTAGCTATGATTTATGAAAAATTGGTGATAAGTACTTTGAATACTTTGTTTTCTTTATTTCCTGGTCTGACTGGTATATCTTGAATTTACTGAAGTAAATGATTTTAAACATAAACTAGACTCCAAGTAGAAAAATCAAAGTACAAAAATCATATACATGTATATATGTGTGTATGGTGTGTGTGTGTGTGTATACACTATTTTTTTTTTTAAGGTGGACAACTGTGCCAAGGTTAGCAGGATTTATCCTTTTGACATTTACTGAGCACTTTCTGTATTCTCAGGTTAGAGTGGCTTGGGGAGATGAGTGTGAGGAGAGAAGAGAATGTAGATATCTTCAGGGTAATCTAATCCAAATCCTTTATTTCCCAAATAAGCAATCTGAGGCTCTGAGAGGCTGAGTTACATGTACATAATTACCCAAGTGTTTATTGGTAGAATTTGGGTCAAGATTTCATGTCTCATTATGCTTACTTCAGGTCTATTTCTAGTACTACCCTGCTACCTCTGTTTTCGCTTAAAAAGCACTAAGTCAGTGCTATGGCAGAAAGAAGTATACAATGGTGGTTAAGACATTCAAGGAGTACGAACCCCAAAATATGGATTAAGTAAACTTGGCATTGATCTCTCTAGATTTGGAATGGAGGCCTGGAGTACTGCTAACTGTGCCTCCTTTTTTTTTTTTTTCCCCCTTCTAGAACCTGGGACTTTGAAGAGCACATAACAAAATTATTTTTTCATTGAGATGCAAAGAAAAATATGATATTCTTTCCTTCTGTGTCAAGGAAAGTCCAATGTCAGAAAAATGCTGAGTTAAATAATAATGCCAGATATAAACAAGTCAATAACATATACACTAAAAGTATGAGCACCTGATTAATTGCACCTGATTAATTGCCAAATGAATAATACTATAAATGCTGTAAGACCGTAGATATGGGAGAAAAACTGGATAAGGAAGAGAGCCATTTTGGCCACCTCTGCAAGAATGTATAATCTGAATATATAAAAAGGAAAGGGAAAAAGCCTTTAGGGAGATATGGGGGAGATTTTGAATCAAGAAAATGTAAAGCGCATTTGGATAATAATGAATAAATCATTTATTCTACTGGAGTTTTGATAAAGTGAGTTGTTAGAGATAATACTGAAAAGGCAAGTTTGGGTCAGACAGTGAAAAGTGCTGAAAGTCAGGCCAAGGAAAATGGAATTTATTTAAACTCCTTAGGATTGTTTCAATATTATGCAGTGAGGCAGCACATAATAACAAATCCACACAAGCTTCCAGGGTTGACTTTAAATTTTTAAATGACTTTCACACAATCTCTAATTTATGGACCGACAGTGACATCTACCACTTGTTCTAGTTAGTTTGGCAAGAATTTTTCAAGGGTGTGCCCTTCCCCACCATCTCATTTCCAAGGTGTGGCAGACATCGTTTTCCAATCCTATCCCAGCAACTGACCACAAAATACTTCTTTACACTGTGCTGCCTCCATTCACGGAGAATGACATGTGGCATAAAACCAATTTGTTCATCTGACTTTAGTTGTGTAGCCAAAATATGATCTCCTGAGCAATATTAGCTGCATCTTCCTATCTATAAAATGGGGTTGGTACTCAGATTTTATGCTCCTTATTGGTAGGCATGTAGTTATTCTAATTCACAAAATATTAAATGTAAATACCACATATAAAATAATCAATGGAGATTTTATGGGTCTATTGAAAAATCTAGGACCTATGGGCAATGTGAAAAGAGACTAAAATGTATTACTGCCATGTGATGGGGGGTAACTAACAGACATAAAAAATCAGAAATTGTTAGGAATGTATCTATTAATATAATTAGGGTACACTATTTAGAAAGACAGTAGACTGGAGAATTACTTGGTTCAGAATTATTTGATTGTATTTGGTAGTCCATATGACATTCACGATTGTTATCTGCTTTGTGGTCAAAGATAAAAAACAGTGTTGTCACTAGACATAGAGTAAAATATTTTCAAAAGGGGGATCAGTTTCTAATGATGAAAAGCAAGTTGTTGGAAGAAACATAAACAATAGGACAGAGAGACAATAAAGGAAATTCCTAGCTACCATCATATTATGGAAATATGGTAAATCTTTGAATAGAACAGCTTAGAAGCTTCCCTTATATACGTATCGAAAATGTAAAAAATCCTGGAAAAACATTTTAAGTGCCCATATGAGAGAGATAATGTACTAAATTTGGGCCATTTTACTAAGAGTGTGATTTAGAGTAAGTCACTTGCTGAGGACCAAGTGATTTTCTGAAGATGATATAACATGTAATACAAGAAAACTATTCAATTTACCATATAATACTGAAAAAGCTGTGAAGTGTTTGAGACTAATCTCAACCTGAACTTTCAAATTTTGTAACTTTGGAATTTCCTGTCACACAAACCAGAGTGTTTTTTTCCCTCAGTAATTCTCCACAGAACCTTTACAAGATGGCCTGCAGGAACGTCTTTTGTGTGGTGGTTTTGATTTTCTACTGCACTGTTCAAAAGACAGGTTAGCAGTTTGTCTGTATAGTATATAGTTTTTAAATGATGGCATCTAAATTATAAGAACTGACAAATATTTGAATTATTTTACCATTTATCAAATGTTTTCACATACATTTATCATAAATTTAAAAATAAAACTTTATGAGATAAACAATACATCTATAACCTATAATGGCCATAGCCAGAACTTGAACCTAAATTCCTGGCTCCAAATTCTATGTGCTTTATAATCTATCATGCATCCAATGTATCATATATAATTTGCTGTCCAGTGCAAGAAACCTGGAAAATTTTAGTTGAGATTCTTAGCTTATTTCACTCCCTGAGAGTAAATGAAAGAGAGTCAACACCTAAGTAAAGTTCACAATATTTATACTCAGCTTTAGTGCCAGAAGGTGCCAGAAAAATAAAATATTAAAGTCCCTAAGGAATCAATGATGACAAATTAAAATCAATGACTCCTATGGACAAATCCATGTTAAATAAAAATTATTCTTTGTGTTTTAAAATGCCTAAAACATGTTGTTTAAAAAAGTGTCACCATCACTTATGACTCCTAAGTTGGTTGGGTGACCCCAGCAACGTAGAGATTCGATTTCGCCTTTCCCGTCTGTGAAATGGAGTTAATGGTACTTGCTATCTCTGTTTGCAGAGAGGCTGTCAAGATAAGTGATCCTATGGATGCATGGCTCCTTGGAGTAGGGAAGTTGTATAAATCCAAAGTATTATCATCAAGACGCTGACTGATATTTACATACCTCTCTTCTCCAGGGCATAGCAGACTTTTATTGCTTTACAGAGCTCTAGGAATAGAACAGTAATGCTCTCCCCAGACTGGAAGCTGACCAATAGAGTGGATAGGTGGCTGACCTCCACATGGCACAGTGAGGTGATAGCCTTACTGTCGAGTGATTTGATTAATATTTGTCTGTTCAACAATTAGTCCGGTGAGTCCAGCTTGCTGCTGCCTATCACTACCGTAATGAAAGACCTTCTGTTATAGAAAAGTTCATAGCTTCCAGAACGAAATTTAAACTAAACTTTTTTATTTTTCTTGCTGCTCTTAAATTTTCAGATAACTTTCTCCTACACTTACTTTCTGGTTTCAATAGAAACGCAGAAAAATGCTGACTGTGGAATTCCTGGCCATCAGAACAGGAGACAGCTTGAATGTCGCAAGAAATATTGGTTTCCTTGAGGCTTTCAGACATTTTTTTCTAACTACATAAATAGCTTAGGGGTGAAAGAAAGAGAAGGCAAGTGATGGGGACGGAGCTGACAAGAGGGTAAAAATGTTACGTTTTCAAAAGAGAGGTAGGTAGGATAAATGTGCTCTTTCTCATTAAAAAAATAAATAAAAGGTGTGTGTGTTAAGTAGGAAAAACAGGAATGGTGATGTAAAATAGTGGGTATCAGGAAATTAGCAGGTCTGGGTCCTATTCTTAATTCTGCCACTGAATTTGGTCTTGAACTAGTTATTTAATCAAACTTGGCTTTAATGTTTGACTCTAAAATTAGAAAGATATACTAGAAGATCTTTAAGCGATGTTTTGGCTCTAAAATTTGCTTTGTTTCCCAAACATCACAAAATCACCTACTGCATTGGCTGGATGTAATTAACTCCACCCTCTGTGCCATGAGAGGACTTTTGCATATGGAAAAGTTACCACGAGAAAAGGTCCCAATCTGGAAGCCCCAAATTCCTCATTTGGCTTTTTTTTTTTCTTAAGTTGTGAAGTGTTCCATGAGGCTCCAGTATCCTTTTTCAAGGCTGAATTTCTCTTGATGACAGAAGGAAGACTCCTATATGGACTTGGGAATCCAAGGGTATCTCTGTGAACCAAAGAACTTAGGAGAGAGTTTGTTTTATTCACAGCCTCCAAGAATGAGTTCCTATCTCTATCAGCTTTGTATTCCAGTAGCTTTGAATACTGGGTTTGCTAATTCATTTATATAAGTATCTCAGCATTTAACCCCAACACAAAGCTCTGGAAAAACAACAGGAAATACAGAAAGAAGAGATAAGACTGCTAATTAATATGCTGAAGTGCTAAGATAATAAGTCAACATAATTGGAAATCTGGATGCCTGAAAATTTTGGTTGATCTAGATAATTTATCTTAAATGGCCAGAAATCTTTCAACGAGTGAAAAATTTAACTGATTGGGTCTAGGCAGATACTGATTCACTGAGTTAACATTGTTATCAAATGGCTCATTATTCATTCAATGCAATTCAATTTAATAATGATAATTCAAATACACGCTGTTAGATAAACAAGGCTCTTGAATCACCCACTTTTGAACCGTACTCTATGTCTTCCTAACAGTACGCAGTTCATGACTAACCTACTAAATATTCTTAGGCAAATATCTGAGGTCATTTTCCTGCCAGAAATAGTTGAAATTCTATTTTTCCACCTTAAATGAGCAGTTAATACTGCCACTGTGATGTTGTAATAAAATCCATTAAATTTACATGTGCTTTTTATTTTACAAATTAGTTCAAGAGCAGCCCTGATTCTTCAGAGGGATAAATTGAGCACCAAGAAATTCAAGCTTTCTCTTCTCTCTAGTTGAGATCTTTTCCTTTCGATTGTGTCTTGAGATTTTGGTGCTATTTCATAGTGCACTTTCCATAGGACATTTCTCTTGTGATCTTCCTGGTAGTGGCTACAAAGAAATATCAACTAAATATCAATATTATACCCAAAAGTTTTAATTTACTTTTTCAGACTACTTTACCCTGGATAGGAATAGTTATTGCTTTCTTAGTGAATTCAATTGCAGCCTCCAGTTTATATACACTTCATAGTTTGAACCTAGGTAGTGTGACCACAAAAAGTCGAAAATCTCAGCTCTGATTTAAACTAAAGGTTATGTGTAGGTATTATTTTCATTCTACAAATGAACAGTTATTTTAATTTGCTAGATGACTATGGAATTATCCCTCTGTGGCTAGCCAGCTCAGGATCAAAGCTTAGAATATTAGTCAAATGGAATTGAACAATTCTCTGGTCCAGCTTCACATTTTGAAGTATGGAGACTTTACTTATAGAAGCTGTAGGTGTCCCCCATCCATTTTTATCTGTTAATCCAATGTACTGACCACTGAGCATTCTCACAAATATCACCCAGGTGATGTCACATGTTTCAAGAACCTCTTTGGCCAAAGGCTCTCCAGCTCCCTGGGTTGGACTACAAGGAGGCTCAAATTCTTTTTTTTTTTTTTTTTTTTTTTTGAGAAGGAGTCTCACTCTTGTCACCCAGGCTGGAGTGCAGTGGCACGATCTCGGCTTGCTGCAACCTCTGCCTCCCAAGTTCAAGTGATAATCCTGCCTCAGCCTCGCCAGTAACTGGGATTACAGGCATGTGCCACCATGCCCAGGTAATTTTTATATTTTTAGTAGAGACGGGGTTTCTCCATGTTGGCCAGGCTGGTCTTGTACTCCTGACCTCAAGTGATCTGCCTGCCTCGGTCTCCCAAAGTGTTGGGATTACTGGTGTGAGTCAAGGCGCCTGTCCGGGAGGCTCAGATTCTTACATGTGGGACATGTGCTCTTTGTCCTAGGATAGTGTCTGGTACAATCAAAATGGTAAAAAAAATTCTTCTTAAATGCTTACATTCAAAGCATTTATATCAGACTAAAGGTAGTAGAGAGGTGGTGGTCAATTAGAATAGACAAGACCAGATGCCAACAGTGTGATGCCAGAGTGACTCTGCTGCATAGAGGGCCTAGTTTACCTCAATTCAGTAGGATCATTTGGATCCACAGGAAGCAGAGGACACTGCAGAGCTTTCTCCTTACGTGTCAAAAAGAAAACTTTATGGCTCGTATAATTTTTATTTTGAGGAAACGTGATATGATATATTTAGTCAATGTTGGTTATTAGGGCCTTACTATGTGCCAGTCACTGTACTAATATCCAAGGCAAACAAGACTCCCAAAATCTTTCCCAATAAAAAATTTATCAGGTAGTTATAAACTAAGCAATTATAATGAAATATGACAAGTACACGGACAGGAGAAGAACAGGAAGCAATAGGAGTACATAGGAGGAATGTCAGTCCCAGAATATGGAGGGTCAACGAAGCCTTTTCAGAAAAAATGGAAAGAGGCATTCAATTTGGATTAGACCTAGGTTTGAAACCCTGTCCAGTCATTTCATAGTTGTAAGACCAAAGTTGTTTAATCCATCAAAGCTTCAGTTTTCCCATCTATAAAGCAGAGAAAATTAAAATTAACCATTCATATTTATTTCAATGATCATGTGAATTGAAGCACTTAAAATGCAAAGCATGGTGATTGACACAAAACAGATGCTCCAGAAAATATTCATCCTTTCCCCTTTTCCTCATCCCTGTTGTAATACTAACATGCAGTAGTGGCCAGGCTGGCATATAGTACACATTCAACAAATGTTTCTTGAATTGATTTGAATTTCAGCAAAACCACATAACAGTCACCTTGTGCCAACTTTTCTGGAATACTTGTATTTGTAACATCATGTAGAGTCTATACTCATGAGGTCATTTCTTACAGTGATAACATCCAGATAATACTTCTCATCTATCAAAATATATTCAACTCTTATGAAAATGCAGAATATTATAGAGTTTTAGATAATGTCTAGCATGTGTAAATAATTTATGGGTCCTCAGTTTTTCAGAGTGGTTATCCATATTTTGGTAAAATTTACTTCTCTTGGGCATGTGTTCAGGATCTGGAAATACTGAATAGAGGAGTGGGAGAGTTTACGGACTAAAGACAATCCTTCTTAATTTTGGCTTCATAGAAATTGCGTCATAAAGTGAAATAAGAGTAGAAAATTCAGCAGAGATGCTAACAGGAGTACCCTGAAAGTGATTACAATATTTGTATCTCTTTGTTCCAGAAATATGCATATATTTGGAATGCATACAACTAATATGGTAGCAAAGCAGGCACAAGTCCCAGCCATGCCATCACTGTGGAGACTTGGCATAAGAGTTTTAGGCTTCTATGCACAAACCTACAAAACTCTATCCCTCTTGACTTTCACACACCAACAATAACAGAAACACAAGGGAGCAGCATTTCTGCAATCAGGAGCTCCATGAGAGCTGCATTCACTGCTTCCTGGGAGAGACCTCGGGCCCTTTGCGGGATTGGACCACAGCATCTTCTGAACCGCAATTCGAAAAACACTTAACAGTTCCCATTACTTTATGAGAAAAAATAAAAATCCTGGGGGCATCTGAACTTGTTTGGCTCAAAATGTGAAGTGTACCAGTGCCCTATAATTTTTTCTTTTTTTTGTGGCCATGGGGCTCTTTCGAATAGAATGTTTCATTCATTTCCAAAGGGAAGAAGAACTAGAAATATGCAGACAGTCCTTGAAGACCAGCATTAGGATAAATGTAACAAGGAGCTATGCAAAAACTGGAGAGGAGAACAGCAGGGTCTGAAATCCAGCTTGGAACCCTTTTCTGAAGGGCTGTGAAAATGTTAATGGGGGAATGAGGGCAAGGAGTCCTCAGAGAGTGTATTCCTTCCTCTCTTTAGGACACGTCAACTCCTTGGTCCAGGAATGTTGTCCTGAATTGGCTTTGTTTCTCTTCCTGTTACACAGACACTCTTACGATGTCTGGTTGTATATTTATAACACTTAGAGTTGTATAAAGTACCTTATTTCATTTAAAAAGAGATAGATACCTTTTTCTCCCATTCCACAGAAGGAGAAATAGATATCAGGGAATTTTTAGAACAGTGGTAGAATTGGGGCTAGGGACCATTATGCAGGCACTTCTGTCCTGGCTCTCACTGAAGTTCAATGTGGGGCCGATTACTCTGTTATTGACTAATGACATGAGGTTGTATCATCAACAGATGCACATAATGAGATTTCTCTTCTCTCTTCCCTCCTGGGTCACAGCAAAGCCATTTGTGCATGCTAGAGTCAAGTTCCTCCAACTATAAAATAGAGGGAGCAGGCAAAGAACTAGGGAGAGTTATATTCTACCTTTCTTTCTACAGATGATTCCATGACTACATACATACATGAGATAATAATTACCAGGTAAGCAATTTGAGCTTTGACTGAAAAAAAAATAGATGTCATATAAATCTGAGGCATTATCACTATTTTTATTGCTTGGATTAATTGGGTCTCAACACACTATAACAATAAAGATGTTATCGAGGTATATTTAAATTATCTGTTTTGAGGCAAAAATATGGCAGGTGTGTAGAAGTCTAATTTGATGCCAGGGTGTAACAATTCTGCAACTCCTCAGTGTATGTGGAACCATTCTAATCATTGAACTGCCTGAATTTTGTCTAATTCCCTGCAACCTCTGTTTTTGTTTCAGCTCCTATAATTATAAGAAATACATTCTTATTAAACATCTTGGCATATGTTATTGGGATATTGCAATTTTTAAAAATCTCTCTTTTGCAATTCACTATTTTCAAACTGTCAATCTCTGGTTCAGGTCTCATCATGAAGTAACACTCTGCTTCCTGCGGGCTGCCAGGCACATTCTCCTGTGGCACATTCTACCTATGGCTGTAGCTAGACATAATATTCACACCCTTGCCTCAGTAAGGAGAGGGGCCGAAGAGGATTTGCCTGGGTTTGAATACCAGCTCCAATACTTATTATATGCAGGATGGTCGTATTCCTGATTTTCTCCAGGCAATCCAGGCTTTTTCTATTTGGTTAGCATAATTACCGATAGCTCAGCTTTTACTCTCAAAGGGTCCCAGCCACCCTTATATATGCGGCACCCCAGGCAGATCACACCCTCTTTAATCCTTATCTTTTTCATCTGAAAAAGTTTTGAAAAATTTAAACTCCTAGCATATAGCAAGTATTCAAGAAATATTAACTAATGTGATTATATTATACGATGTTATATCTATGGGCCTTTGGAGGATGATAAACTTATCTCTGCGTTTTTCAGTGGCAGTACTGAAGAATGGCTGCTTGATTCCATTCTTTGTAAGACCCCCATCTGACTGTCTCTCCATCTCTGGTCTGGGTTGGCAAGACATTTGGAGTTTTTCTATTTGATAACTGCCATTCCTGGTAGAGAAGAACTCTCTTACCTAGCTAGACATTTGGGCACTGTTGGCATTGTTTTTCTAGACTGGGCCTGACTCTGGTCTTCTTCAATGCGTATTAGATAGATTTCTCTGGATACCTGTGTTCTGCCTCTACTCGAAAGTCTTGAGATCTTACCCTGGCATGCCCACTTCCCTTCTCAATAATTGTAAGGTATAAGGTGAGTGGAGGTGAACATATGGTGCAGCCAAACAGCCTATGAGGAGAGGAGGGAAACTGTGAAACTGTGGGTTAAAGGTGAAGACCCAGGGGGCCAGCCAACACTAAGTCTCTTTAAAGAAAGTTGAAATCAAATGCTGGTTACAGACACCAGGTACAAAGGGCAAAGGCAGAATCAAGGTTAACATATAGCATTGGGGGCTTACCATTTGACAGATGCAAGTTCAGAGGAAGAGCGGACAGAGTACAAATGATTCTGGGTGATTTTTGTAGACAATTCAGAGATGTGCTGTACTTGCCTAACTGGCTGATTTGAGTGGTGTGTGGGAGTCTCATGGACTTAAAGGACAGGGGTGAGAGTGAATGCTCTTCTACTCTCTGAGCTGGGATGCTTTCCTGGATATGAATGCCTTCTCAGAACTGGAATGGAGTTGCTACTGTCTCAATTAATGTGTTCTTGATTGACAATTCTTGACTCCTCTTTGGCCCATCGCTTGTCCTGAAATCTCACTAAACTTTTCCCCAGAACTCAGTCTGCCTTTGTCTCCCAAATGTTGTGCCTTTCTGTGGCTTAAGCCTGTCCTGGGAAGTAAAGTAGTCACAAACAGCAGATTGGAGTCCCCCACCCAGGAAAGCTAATAAGAAGCCCATGCCCAGCGCCAGAACAAAATGTAAAGTCCTGCACTGCAATCCAGATTCTAAGAATGAACTAGAGACATGGTAGTTCTGGATCTAGCCAATATTAAACATTGCTACCTGTAGCAACTGTATTTTTAAATGTGCTGTATTCTCAATGCTCTGACACATGGGGTCTTACTGACTTAGGAGGGTCTCCTCCCCTACCCCACTAGGTTAGCTGTTTCTTAGAGATAGTAAACCTACAAGCATACCTTCGATATACAAAGAAAACATAACCTATCTGCCTCCGTCCACTCTAGGACACTATCACCCTGTCCTAATCACCTCAAGGCCAGGTACTAGACAACTAGCGACCACCCCTAGAGCCAGAGCCTACCAAAATTATTCAAACTGTCCAATCTCAAGGCTGCTTACCCTGCCTCACCTGTTTCTTCCCATGAGAAACCCAGTAAAGGTTCCCATTCACAACTCCTCTCTCTCTCTCTTTCTGCTTGCTCATCTCACCTTGGTGCTTCCCCATGTGGCTCTGCATGGTATGCTCTGCCTCTTGTCTCTAGGGGACTGTGAGTAATATAAAAACTTCTTCCTTTATGACAACCATTTCTGTGTCTGTACCTGATTGAAACAAATCCCGGGTACCATTAAAACACAGCCTTTCCATTCATGCTTCGATATTGTCATGCATGACTATTTTGGAAAGCCACTTTTCTCTGGATGCATAGTTAGTTCTCCTCAGCTGGCATCATATTCTATGGGAGATGGAATGGTAAAATGTGATCCTGGAATGTGCTTAAGAGATGGCATCCAGAAAAAGTGGCATACCCCTACCACCAGGATGTACTGGCTTGGCCATCAGTGTGTTAGGATAGGGATTGAAATGTTGTGACGTTTTATTGACCAATTGGATGAATGGTCCACTTAAAGATTTATTAAGGGCACAATCAAGAGACTAGTAAATTCATTTAGTTATGAGACATATAATCAAACTTGCCATTTAACTAGGCTTAGGATATATAGGAGAGTGATGATCTATAGCTACTTTTGATCACCAAACTTTTTTCTGCAAAGCGCCAGATAATAAACTTGGCTTTATGTTTATGAACCAGGCCACAGATGTCTATAACAACTACTCAACTCTGCCATTGTGGTGTGAAAGTAGCCATAGATAATACATAACTTATGGGAGTGTGTCAATAAAACTTTATTTGCAAAACAGGTATCAGGTTGGATTGGCTCACGGGCCATAGTTTGCAAATCCTGGTCTATAGAAACAAAATCTCCATATTTGTATATTGACATCTAGGCAATCATTGTATACTAAGCTAGCGTATTCAAAAATAAGTTCTTGGATTGATTGGGTCTTAAAAGAAAAAGCAAATTCTTACTTAAGTAATTAACCATCTTTATTACTATAGTAGTTTCCCATTTCTTTTATTTTTCTCTCTCAATGTATCAGTCATTTGAAAGATTTTATTATCTAACAGAAAACTAATACTTATTGATTTAGTCAGCAAACACTTATTGACCTACTCTGTGAAAGGTACTATGTTAGGGGCTAGAAATAGAAAAGTAAATCAAGGAAAACTGTATGCACAATAAGCTTATAGTTTGTAGATAAGATATGTAAATAGAGAAATGTAATTTTTCATAATGTCTTGTAGTAGAGGTGAATCCTTTAACAGCTGAACACACGGCCCTGCCAGCTCTATTTTTTAGTATGAAACTCTTTCCTGTTTTCTCCCCTTAGTAGTTTCATGAGTTTATTAGCATGTTCAAAATGTTACAATACCATAGATTATCCATAATAAACACTTGGGTAATTTGACTGGCTTTGATGATTCAATTTCTTGGATCTTCTAAATATTTTGGGAAAGAGTGTACGTTTTTGGAAAAAAGGCATACGTTTTCGGGAAAAGGGCAGAAATTGAAATACTCTTTAGGCATGTTTGCTACATCATTCTTTCTATTCTTTTGTATTTAGCCTACTGCGAGAGAGAAATAGAGAGAGAGCACCTGAGAACCAGCAATATAGTGACTGACAAATTTTATTTTCAAAATAATGCCATTATAAAAAAATGACCCTATGCTTACACCATTATTGCATAAAACAAAAACCACTTTAGTACCAACTCATTAGGAAAGATATAAGCTATCTGGTATAATATAATGTATCTGAAAAAAAAATGAAAAAAATATATTTTCTTTTTCTCCTGCAGTGTAAACTGGTGAAAGTTTCATCACAGATTGATTTCAATCTAGTCATACCAGAATTGGAATCTCCTAGGCTAGATTTCAAACACGGATGCAACCCGCATAATCTCTATCAGCAAGCAATGTCTGACAGGCGACTCTGCAACCATTCCTTGCATTAGTTTAGAAGGGGCACCTTTATTATTCTTTCTTGAGTGTCCATGCCTTGTTGACAATAGACATGGTTGGAAGTGGTTAAATGCAATCGGGAAGATATGTCCTTTTAGATGTCCCCATCAGTGTGCAGCTTCTTCTATTTTAATGACAAGATCTGATAAGAATTGCCAAATTCTCTACCAAATGATAAGAATTGCCAAATGATATCATTGCCAAATGATAATAATTGCCAAATCTGATCTTGTCAATCCCTTAACTTAAATTCCATTGCCTTTGCTGCTATTACAGGGTAGCTTTTGAAAGTAGGTCCTCATAATTGAATGTGAGCCTTATTTAGGTGTCTACTGCTATGGTGAAAACTTACGCTGCTGCGGACAACATGGTTTCTTCAAGGGAGGTAGATATGCGTCCATCTTCTTGGCTAAGGGTAGTTTTTAGCTTATATTCTCATACTAAGCCATTGTTCTCAAAGTATAGTTCTCCAATGTCAAGGTGGCTGAATTAGAAGGAGCTTTGAGCAGCAGCCACATGTGTCAGAACCAACTCTCCCTTTCACAACTGGCTACGCTGTAATGTTGAGCCTGGAACCCCTGAGAGATCCTCCTCCCATCATGATGGATTCAATTTAGGCACCACTGATCTCTAATTCCAATGTGTCTTGGTCAGAACAATCTCAGTCCATGAGAAGAGGTCTAATAATATCAGACTTCAAAATGGAAGTGGCCAGGTTCCCTAGCTTTTTCCTTCCACTTGGCTCCCGAATCCCTACATGAAACATAACCACATTCTCCCTAGACAGGGATCTGTACCTCCACTGGCAGTTGTTTCTGAAGACACAAATGGTTCCCTTTAAATCCTTCAGCACAATAGAGGTAGCCAAATTAACTTACATTTACATAATGATGACAGGAAATTCATACAAGTCATGGAACAATAAGATTTGCTTTAAGATGAGTTTCTACCTTTATCTCCTGTTTAGAGGAACCTCAGGCAGCCTTTAAGCGACAACTCTCTCTATAGTCCATTTACGGGTCCCTTATTAAACTGATGTATTTTTCAACTAAAAGGTAAGCCAGTTATTTAAATTTCTCATTTAATGATATAATTTTTAATGAGTGAGTATAATTATCATTTCATACAAGTATAGCTTAATATTCTTAAATGTGGCTATGGCTGCATTAAAATTATTACCTACAAGCTGAAACAGTGGTTGATAACTATGCTTGAATATAATTTACTGAAAGTGCCTTGAGATCTTCAGTTTGACAGGATAACAGAAATCCAAATGATTATTTCTTTCATTGTTTTAAAAAATGCCTACACATTCCCTTTGTTTTTATTTAATTGACAAGGTAAAGAGCAATGTTTCTGTGGTCAGTGGACACTTCTCTGTGGAATTTGAACAAATATTTAGGTTGTAGCAGTTTTGCTCTTTCCACTGCAAATTCCATTAACTCTCAAGGCAATGGTCTTTCTCAATTCCTTTCCATCGTCATAGGACATTACAACAAGAAAGAAAAAGTGGAAAGATGTGATAACAATTGAATATATGGCTCACAAAACTAAAACCTGCCTACTTCATAGGATGAGAGAAAGGGAAATAAATAAAATCTCACCAAAAGTTAAAACAGTAATCAGGGAGCAGCTGTTCAGAAGGAAGAGATAAAAGCAAATGGCAGAAAGGCCAAGGGAAGCTGAGACCTGGAGCAGAGAGGCTCTGAAGGCTTTGAGTGATTGGCTCAAAGAGAGTGAAACATTAAAGGACGCTTTGAAAACACCTCAAACACAGAAGAAGAAAGGCTAGTTATGCAGGGATTACTTTATCTTGAGGAAGGACATGTTTTATTTATGTACGTATAAACAGAAATAAAAAGTTATATCACTTTGCTTGTTTCTTTTTCTTGTTAGAAACAGTGCTATTTTGTAAAGATGGTCTCTTGGCTTGACTTGAATAGATCAGATGGTTTGACCCTCATTTAGTTGAAAGAAATTCTTGGAGCATAAAGCAAGAAAGATGATATTCAGGGTGCTTGGGAAAGAATGGCAGCTAATCCATTGTTTCATACACTGCAGGGAAAAATAATGCAGGTAAATGAAGGGAATAATATATGTAACCTGAATTTGAGGTAGAAAAATGGGTGAGTTGGGAAGAGAAGAGTAATGGGATGCTCCCTCCCTCTTGCAACTTAATTTTTTAAAAAGATCTTTTGCGTGCTTCTATACAGCTCAGTGCCATGTTTTTAATATATTTCCTGAATAGAATAGCCCCCATACTTCCTGCTCTTAGCTGCATTGCAGGAAGAATTAAGCATTAGGCCTTTAAACACACCTTTCTTAATTACTATTCTTCAAACAAAAGTCCTTAGAAAACTAAGAGGGAGAGAGAGTGTGTGTGTGTATGTATAAATTTTCTTTACTCTAGCCTAAAAGCTCCAGCCAACCACTTTTCTTAACTATGGGTCTGTTTTTTCCCAAATGGTCAGCTGGTACTGATATGCCTTTTTGTTTTGTTTTTTGTTTTTTTTTGTAACCTCAACAGTACTTACAGAAAGCCAACTCATAAATTAATATAGTAATTACTAGACCACCACTACCGCTACTACCATGACTATCACTACTTTTAACCACCATCACTACTACTACTTCTTACTACGATGACAACTTTACAACTAGCTAACATTTCTTGAGTACTTACTATGTGTCAAGCATTATATTCAACTCTTTCTATGCAATATCAAATTTAAACCTTACAATAACTCACTAGGATTGATGCCCACATTCACATGGCAAGAAACTCTCTGAGCTGGGACTTAAACTTTGATATGATCATCCATTATATTATGCTACCCTGTAATTTGATGCCTCTTCCAACTTTGGTATTTGGTCTCTCTGTTGGCACTATCTGCTTTTGGTTCTCCTACACC
Source organism: Pan troglodytes (assembly GCF_028858775.2). NCBI lineage: Eukaryota > Metazoa > Chordata > Mammalia > Primates > Hominidae > Pan > Pan troglodytes. The sequence goes on from NC_072398.2 coordinate 84,820,733, forward strand.
ATCACTCTCTTACTGTTCCCTCCCTCTGCCACAGATTGCCCTCCCTGAGAGGTGCCCTCCACCAAGTGCTGGAGTCTTGAGTGTGGGAGCTTTTATGTAGCTGATGGTATCTGCCTCTGTGGCTGAAAGATAAGTGTTTTGGGCCATCTGTGCAAGACCGTTAGTCCCACTGAAGAACTTGCTGGTTCTCTCTCATTATGGCATGCTGCTAAAGATCACAGTCGATCTCTTGGGGCTCTGTGACTCTGTTGGGTGCACCAGCTGAGCTGGGCTACGTGTGTCTGTAAACCCCTTCCACTCTAGCTAGGCCATCAGTTCATAGAAGACCTGCCTGCCACCTTCTTTGCCAAAATAAAAGTCTCTTCCTGCTGTAGCTGCTTCCTGGTAGAAGAGAGCAGTCTCTTCCCATCTTCTTTACCCCAACTCTACCTCAATAAGATGCTCTGACCTTCTATCCTATTTTTGGTAAAGTGGTGATTGGAGGATAGAGGAGTGAGAACTGGAGTGTTGCACTTCAGACATACTTGAAGGAATTGGACAGTGCCACTGCTACTCTGACACTCCAACCTCACATGGGTGGTTGTAAATATCAGTGACTAGTGATTTCCTGCCTCCTTCTTCAAAGGTACTGCCCATTCTCTGTAGGCACTATGTATACGGTAACTAATTCTACAGCACCAGCCATTGGTGTTCGTTATCATTGAATCCAGCATTGATTCATCACTTGTTGGATAGAGGACAAAGTTACCCATCTGAATCTTCCTATGGAGTTCTGTTCTCTAAGTACTCGCACAAGTTAAAAATTCTAATATTTTCTCAGGCCATGTGCTTTCTCTCAGGGTAAAGAATGACACTAAAGTTTTTGGTTTCAAACGTGAAACCCAAGCTCATAGCAGTTGCAGGGAGAACTGGATAGGTGTGCATCAAACGGATTCCCTCTTCCTGCTGGGGCCATACCTAGACTACTTTGTTGGCCTCCCTTGCAGTTGAGTTCCAGTTAATGCAACTGCAGACAGAAGTGATGTGTGTGCCACTTCCAGGTCCACCCACAAAATCCCCAGTGCTATCTTCCATGTGTTCTCTTCCCTCATCTTCCAGTCAGATATAGACACCGGGGAAGGTTCTGAGAACAATTATGATAGCAGTGCCATTAAATAAGAGGAGGCTGGGTCTCTAAGTGAACTCGCTCACCTCCATCAATCTGCATTGCACTGCAACAGTAGAAAGAAGCAAATCTTTATTGTGTTAAATTACTAAGAGTGGGGTTCTTTGTTACAGTAGCTGGTATTTTTAAAATGTAAACTAACATGTTATTGTACTAGGTCTTTGTTTCATCCCCACACATTTTAATACAAGCTTTGGATTTTTACCTGGATGGAAATAATAAAATAAAGGAAGGAAAGAGAAGATATGAAAAGGAGAGAAAAAGAATAAAAGGGAGGAAAAAAAGAACAGAATAAAGGAAGGAGTGAAAGGAGGAGGATTGATATTTAGATAAGTCACTTTGATATGAAAAAACAATTACTTAGTTGTTCCAGTCTCAACTGTAGATACATGTTCCAGATCCTGTACATGTTCTGTCGTGTGGCTCACAGAGATATCAACCATGTGACAGACAAACACTTTCTGTTTACTGGAGACCAGCATTGTGGACACCATTCCAAGAATATGCTTTTCTGGCTTTTGAGCCCTTATTCCTTCTGGGCGCTTTCACTCCTTTCTTCATTTTTCTGGAAAAATATTTTCTCCCTCTCTTTTTTGCTTTACATTAATTCTATCTTTCCTTTAATGCCCAAGTCAAATCCTATCTACTTTATGATGTCTTTCTAGATGATTGAAATACATTTTGATCTTTTCCTTCTTCATAATCTCACAATACATTCTGCCCATCACTAGTTATTTTGCCAATTAGTCATATATTGCTTGATATTCTCATTATTTCTATGCATATAGTTTATGTATCTAGATTGTCAGCTTCTTGGGGATGGAGAGGGTGCATTGTTTTTATTCATAGAATTCTCTGGCATTAGATAGGTGCTGGATACCCAGTAGTTTTCCATTATTATTATTATTATTTTAAATTTTTACTTTAAGTTCTGGGATACATGTGCAGAATGCGCAAGTTTGTTGCATAGGTATACAGGTGCCATCGTGGTTTGCTGCACCTATCAACCTGTCATCTAGGTGTTAAGCCCCAGAGGACACAGTTTCTATCTATCACAATTACATAAAACTTTAACAAATTTACAAGTTGATGAAAATTAAGTAGAAGGTAATATTTTATAATAGAGAAAGAACTCATTAGGAAATTCATGAATCGTGGTTCTAAAGACAAGATTTGTTATTTTAAGAAAGATGTAATATTGGGATTACAACTTTTATTGTGTTAAAATATTAACAACTCCATAGACCTATGGACTTTATAGTTCATTACAGACATTAATAATGCCAAGGAAGGCAATCAACTTTAGTTCAAATAAGCAAATGATTAGAGACAAACAATAGAAACGGAAACAGAACTCTCATCGATCTGTTCACTCCTCTGGGCGTTGCTCTATTATCTATAACATACATGCATTCTTACAGTGCCATTTATGGACACTGCTTCTATTCAGCACTGAACAACATTATACTCGAAGATATATCATTGTGGATTGATATAGAGCAGGATTTCTGAAAATCCTACAAAATTATAGTAATAGTAACAAATCAAAACTTCCCAGCTGTCTTTTGCACTTTGCTTTATCAGCCCTGCTATGGCAGCTGTTGTAAGTTTGTAGACCAATGGAGTTAGAAGAAAAGCAAGACCACAAAACAGAGATGCAACTGCAGCTAGAGAGTATCTGGTGAAAAGGAACGAAAACAGGAGGTTGAAGCTTGGCAGCATAGCCAAGTAGGTCCATGGTAGTGACAGGATTTCAGAAGCCTCTGACAATTCTAAGACCTCTTTTACTTAAAAGCAGAAAACAATGCCTGGCCAAAAGTGCTGTTTCAATTTAAACGTGTGAGTGGGAGGCATTAGGTCCGCATCATATTAATTTGGGAAGTATGATGTAAAGAAGAACTGAAAGAGTCCTGTTTTCTCTTCTTACGCCCCTGAGTTCGTTAATCTATTTTTAGCTTTTGTCCTTTCAGCTCAGCCAGGAGCTGCCCTGAGACTCAGCCTATGGAAATGTGCCGGGCTCTGAACTGAGCTGTAAAGAATGAAGGTGAAGCTTTGAACTGCTAGATTCATGGCTGGGGTTTTTACACACACATAAAATATGAATCTCAGTTGTATACAAAGCTGAACCCATCGTGCCAAAAGGATCCCAGTCAAGCAGGCCTGTAAAATGAAATCCTCTTGGACTAATTTAAGGAGACCTGAGTGATATAAATTGTGGCCTGCTCAAATGCAGGAAATAAAAAAAAATTCCAAGTTGAATACAAGCATCTCTCTTGGCGCCATTGGCAGCCTTGGTGTGTGAGCAATGGGAACAAAAAACAGACTGAGAAGTTAGCTCCCGATTCGTTTTCCTAATGACTCAGCAGCTCCCTGTTTATACTGGTCTTGTGGGCCTAATGAAACCCTCTTCAGTAAGAATTTAATACAGAGATAAACTTTTCAATAAATAAATGGCTCTGAGTTGGCTGAACTCTGATGCCTTTCAGTCTGATATGGCCGCTCCTCTGGAATTGGTATGCATAGAAAGAAAATGCTCGTAAAAACCATTCCCGATAAAAGAATTAATTCACACAGAACACTGAGCCGGAACCTCTGCCTATCAGACGCTAAGATTTCTCTATTTCATTTGATTTTTCACTAACCATCTTATAGGTCTTTTGTTACCTTACTGGGTACGAGCCTCAAGGTCCCTCTGACCTTCTTAAGCAAGCACTTATGTGACTATTAGAGCTATTAAATACAGTTGCATGTAAAAAGATTTCAATACCTGGTTAGGAGATTTCAGGTACCAGAAGAGGGTGCAGTACAAATAATATGTGAACCTTGAGGATGAGTTTTATTTGAAGCAACAGCCAAACTCTTACTTGCTATAGGAAATTAACTTATTAGGATTTGAAGAGGAAGTGCATCATCTTCACTACGCCATGAGGGATCATCTGCGGTTTTCTGCAGAATATGGAAAAGAATTTCTATGATTGCCATTTAGGTAAGTTTCTAGGGAAAGATACTTCCATGAGATCATCAATTTATTAATTTAGAAAATAGTTTTCCATTTAGAATATTCAGCAAGTATTTTTTGAGCATTAGCCTGTGTTCTGGGTATTGATAATATTCCAGGCCATGATCCTTCATCTCGTAAGTCAATCAACATAGAGAAAAGATGACATTGTCGTGAATACTTAATCAAAAATCAGGTTTTCGTTTGCTGTGGTACATTAGAGAATAAGTCAAATATGCATTTTTTTGGTTTCAAAATATAACAAAAATTTATGACTTTATACAAATTGCTGTGACCTATTTCTTGAAACATTGGATAAATTACTTGCTTCCAACCTCACATGATTATAAAAAAGTGAAAATGATTAGTTTGTAATTAATTATAATAGGTGATTCATAGGTATTAAAAGTATAAGAGAAAGTAGACATTGTTTCAGGAAGCCATTTTATGAAACATTAAGAACTATATTTTATATAAGATAAATATTATTGGACACAATATATAAACACATGTTTATTTTGTGTCTAAGAATACAATTTACCAGAAGAAAATGTGAATCTCCAATGTATAGTCACAATATTAAGTAATAACTGAAAGATAGCTTAATACGTCAAATAAGAATTTTCAGAAAATATTTACTACTGAGATGAGTGCTATGTAAATTTAAAGAGTATTCTGAAATGATTATCTAACATAAAGAGGATACTTTTTCAATTTTAGGGTCTTTCTCAAATGTTAAAAGTTCTGATTCTCCTCTAGGGAGAGTTTCAAGAGAACATTTTATTTCCTAATAAACAATCAAAACTTTAGTAGTTACTAATATTGTAAGGTCATTCTCATGGGATCTTTTATCAAAAATGGTTGACCTGGATTCTGTTTGAGGTTTAGGTGTGTCAGTCCTGTCAAGCTGCTATGGCTTCAGGGCAAAGTCAGCCTTAGTCTGCAGCAGAATAGGTGCCTGCTTAGTGGTGTGATCAAAGGCATACAGAAGTCTTACAACCCAGAGCTCTCTCCATCAAACAAGTAATACCACAAAGTTTGAAATCCTGGTGTTAATGATTTATTTTTATGCTTCAGCCAGGGATGACAACAGATTTTATTCCACTTTCTAATGTTGGTAGTGACTGCATCTTTAAGATTGTTTGCCTAAAAGATTGTTAGAAAAGACTAATAATATTGTTTAACAATATCTGTCATAAGTAAGGGCTAGGTTACATTTGACAACCTTATGGGTTATTAATTTTATCATATAAAGCATAAGTACTCTTTGGAAAGGTACTATACCCATCATTTGGTCCATGAGATCCTGTTTATTTATTTAAGTCTGTACATACATATATACATATGAATACATAATTTGTATACATACATATGTAATTATAAATATTTTGGACATATAAATATACAACTAATATAGTATATGAAATTTCTAGATGGTCCACATCCTGGCTTGGTATGAACTTGGTAGTGTCATCTTGTAAGATTATAGTCATTCTAGTGGGTAAGTAGTGGAATCCTATTATGTTTTTAATTTGTGTTTCTCTGATGATTAACAAGGGTTAGAACCTTTTCACATACTTCTTTGCCCTTTGATATGCTTCTTTTATGAAGAATCTGTTTAAGTCTGTTGCATCCGACAAAGGCCTAGTATAAGGAACTTGAACAAATTTACAGGAAAAAAAACATTAAAAAGTGGGCAAAGGACATGAATAGATACTTTTCAAAAGAAGACATACCTGTGGTCAACAAGTATATGAAGAAAAGCTCAACATTCCTGATCATTAGAGAAATGCAAATCAAAACCACAATGAGATATCAGCTCACAAAACTAAGAATGGCTATTACTAAAAAGTAAAAAAATAACAGATGCTGGTGAGGTTGCAAAGAAAAGGGAACATATACACAATTGGTGGGAGTGTAAATTAGTCCAGCCATTATGGAAAGCAGTGTGATGATTCCTCAAAGAGCTGAAAGCAGAAATATTGTTTGACCCAGCAACACCATTATTGGATACATACCCAAGGGAATATAAATCATTCTACTGTAAAGAAACATACCCGCAAATGTTCACTGCAGCACTGTTCACAGTGGCAAAGACAGGGAATGAACCTAATAACCCATCAATGGTAGAATGGATAAAGAAAACGGGGTACATATACACCATGGAATACTATACAGCTATAAAAAAGAATCAGATCATGTCCTTTGCAGGAACATGGATGGAGCTGGAGGTCATTATCCTTAACAAACTAATGCAGGAATAGAAAACCAAATACCACATGTTCTCACTTGTAAGTGGGAGAGAAATGATGAAAACTCGTAGACACATAGAGGGGGCTAACACACACTGGCATCTTTGAGGAGGTGGAGGGTGGGAGGAGGGAGAGGATCAGGAAAAATAACTAATGGGTACTAGGCTTAGTACTTGGGTGATGAAATAATCTACAACAAACCCTGTGACATGAGTTTACCTATGTAACTAACCTGCACATGTTCCCTGAACCTAAAATAAAAGTTAAAAATATTTTTTCTTTTCTATTTTTTTGTTTCTATGATATAGAAATAAAGTTAATATTTGTATATTGACCCTATAGAGGGAGAATGTGCCAAATTGACTTATTAATTATAGATATTTTTCTGTAGATTCTAAGACCATGATAAACAGAAGCCCTGGGCATTCTTCTCTTAAAATGCTTTCAATATTTTATTATCAAATAGGTATTTGCTATCAGCTTTTTGTGCATACATATTATCAGATTATGAAAGTTTCCTGCCATTTCAAGATTGCCCCAAAGTTTTAAAAAACTTATGTATGGATATTGTGTATTATTAAATGTATATTCTCCAACTGCTAAGAAAATCATATAATTCTTTATTCTGATGAAATGGTGAATTATACTGATTTTTTCCAAAATTTAGTCAATTTTATAGTCATAGAATAAATGAAGCTTGGTCAAGATGCATTTTTCTTTTTTATGTTTTGGGATTTATTGTTATTTTTATATAGGATATTATATGTCTATTTTCATAAGAAATATTGAGCTACCTTGTAATTGAAATTTTCCTTTCCAATGAGGTTTTTGTCTAGTCTTGGTATCAATAAACCATAGAATAAATTGAGAAGTATTTCATTTTTTCTTTTCTTCTGAACCTATTGTTTGAAACATATAATCAAATTAGCATTGTTTCTCTTTAATGCTTGAAAAAATTTACCAGCAAAGTCATGAGAGTCTGAAGTTTTCTTTATGAGTACAAAGTTGCCTTTTTCAATAATTTTATATATTTCATCTAAAGTTTTAAATTTATTGGCATAGAGTTTTTCATAATATTCTTTTATTTTTAAATGTCTGTAAAACATATAGGACTTGTAGTGATATCAACTGTTTCATTTATTGTACTAATATTTGTGCTTTTTCTTGCATTTCATTTTCTTAATTGATCTTGCTAAGGGTTTATGAATTTGGTTAGCATTTTTTAAAAACCTTTTATCCTTTGGATTTTTCACCATTGCTCTTTTTTTTCTATTTGATTTATTTATGCTCTTTCTTTCTTTACAGATTTTCATTGAATTTGCTTCTCTATCTCCTACCTTTTTGAGATTGATACTCATATCAGGGATTTTTTTTCTTACATATGTACTTAAGAACTTAAATTTTTTTTTCTAAGCTTAGCTCTAACTTCATCCCATAAAACTTGACTTGTTATGTCTTTATTTTCATTCAGTTCAAAAATTTTTTTATTCCTTTAAGATTACTATTTTGACCCATAGGTTAAGTAGGACTAAATTACCTAATTTACAAACATTTGAAAACTTTCCAGTTATGTTTTGGTTTTTATTTCTAGTTTAATCCCACTGTCAACAGAGAACACACTATGTATGATTCCAGTACTGAGAAACGTTTTGAGACTTGCTTTATAGCCCAGCATATAATCAATTTTGGTAAATGTTCAGTTTGCACTTGAAAACAATGTGTTTCATGCAGGTGTTAGATACAGGATTCTATTAGTATCAGTTAGGTGAAGTTTATTACTGGTGTTTTCAGATCTTTTAATTGTCTCCTGGTTTTGGTCTGCATTTTAAATCAGCTACTAAAAAGGTGATTGCAATCTTTAGCTATAATTGTATATTTAGTTTTTCTTATATTTGTGTCTTTTGGGGGCCTTTTTCTATGGTAATTTTCTTCACATAATTTCTCATGGTATATAATATTTCTGTTTTGATTACATTAGATAATTATTTGTCTATTTTGTTAAGACAAAAAGCTCTCTGATGGTAGTTTGTATTTCTGTGGGATCAGTGGTGATATCCCCTTTATCATTTTTTATTGCATCTATTTGATTCTTCTCTCTTTTTTTCTTTATTAGTCTTGCTAGCAGTCTATCAATTTTGTTGATCTTTTCAAAAAACCAGCTCCTGGATTCATTAATTTTTCGAAGGGTTTTTTGTGTCTCTATTTCCTTCAGTTCTGCTCTGATTTTAGTTATTTCTTGCCTTCTGCTAGCTTTTGAATGTGTTTGCTCTTGCTTTTCTAGTTCTTTTAATTGTGATGTTAGGGTGTCAATTTTGGATCTTTCCTGCTTTCTCTTGTGGGCATTTAGTGCTATAAATTTCCCTCTACACACTGCTTTGAATGTGTCCCAGAGATTCTGGTATGTTGTGCCTTTGTTCTCGTTGGTTTCAAAGAACATCTTTATTTCTGCCTTCATTTCGTTACGTACCCAGTAGTCATTCAGGAGCAGGTTGTTCAGTTTCCATGTAGTTGAGCAGTTTTGAGTGAGATTCTTAATCCTGAGTTCTAGTTTAATTGCACTGTGGTCTGAGAGATAGTTTGTTATAATTTCTGTTCTTTTACATTTGCTGAGGAGAGCTTTACTTCCAACTATGTGGTCAGTTTTGGAATAGGTGTGGTGCTGAAAAAAACGTATATTCTGTTGATTGGGGTGGAGAGTTCTGTAGATGTCTATTAGGTCCGCTTGGTGCAGAGCTGAGTTTAATTCCTGGGTATCCTTGTTGACTTTCTGTCTCGTTGATCTGTCTAATGTTGACAGTGGGGTGTTAAAGTCTCCCGTTATTAATGTGTGGGAGTCTAAGTCTCTTTGTAGGTCACTCAGGACTTGCTTTATGAATCTGGGTGCTCCTGTATTGGGTGCATATATATTTGGGATAGTTAGCTCTTCTTGTTGAATTGATCCCTTTACCATTACGTAATGGCCTTCTTTGTCTCTTTTGATCTTTGTTGGTTTAAAGTCTGTTTTATCAGAGACTAGGATTGCAACCCCTGCCTTTTTTTGTTTTCCATTTGCTTGGTAGATTTTCCTCCATCCTTTTATTTTGAGCCTATGTGTGTCTCTGCATGTGAGATGGGTTTTCTGAATACAACACACTGATGGGTCTTGACTCTTTATCCAATTTGCCAGTCTGTGTCTTTTAATTGGAGCATTTAGTCCATTTACATTTAAAGTTGATATTGTTATGTGTGAATTTGAACCTGTCATTATGATGTTAGCTGGTTATTTTGCTCATTAGTTGATGCAGTTTCTTCGTAGTCTCGATGGTCTATACATTTTGGCATGATTTTGCAGCAGCTGGTACTGGTTGTTCCTTTCCATATTTAGTGCTTCCTTCAGGAGCTCTTTTAGGGCAGGCCTAGTGGTGACAAAACCTCTCAGCATTTGCTTGTCTGTAAAGTGTTTTATTTCTCCTTCACTTATGAAGCTTAGTTTGGCTGGATATGAAGTTGTGGGTTGAAAATTCTTTTCTTTAAGAATGTTGAATATTGGCCCCCACTCTCTTCTGGCTTGTAGAATTTCTGCCGAGAGATCAGCTGTTAGTCTGATGGGCTTCTCTTTGTGGGTAACCTGACCTTTCTCTCTGGCTGCCCTTAACATTTTTCCTTCATTTCAAGACAAAATTCAACAACCCTTCATGCTAAAAACTCTCAATAAATTAGGTATTGATGGGACGTTTCTCAAAATAATAAGAGCTATCTATGACAAGCCCACAGCCAATATCATACTGAATGGGCAAAAACTGGAAGCATTCCCTTTGAAAACTGGCACAAGACAGGGATGCCCTCTCTCACCACTCCTATTCAACATAGTGTTGGAGGTTCTGGCCAGGGCAATTAGGCAGGAGAAGGAAATAAAGGGTATTCAATTAGGAAAAGAGGAAGTCAAATTGTCTGTTTGCAGACGACATGATTGTATATCTAGAAAACCCCATTTTCTCAGCCCAAAATCTCCTTAAGCTGATAAGCAACTTCAGCAAAGTCTCAGGATACAAAATCAATGTACAAAAATCGCAAGCATTCTTATACACCAATAACAGACAAACAGAGAGCCAAATCATGAGTGAACTCCCATTCACAATTGCTTCAAAGAGAATAAAATACCTAGGAATCCACCTTACAAGGGATGTGAAGGACCTCTTCAAGGAGAACTACAAACCACTGCTCAATGAAATAAAAGAGGACACAAACAAATGGAAGAACATTCCATGCTCATGGGTAGGAAGAATCAATATCATGAAAATGGCCATACTGCCCAAGGTAATTTATAGATTCAATGCCATCCCCATCAAGCTACCATTGCCTTTCTTCACAGAATTGGAAAAACCTACTTGAAAGTTCATATGGAACCAAAAAGGAGCCCACATTGCCAAGTCAATCCTAAGCCAAAAGAACAAAACTGGAGGCATCATGCTACCTGACTTCAAACTATACTACAAGGCTACAGTAACCAAAACAGCATGGTACTGGTACCAAAACAGAGATATAGATCAATGGAACAGAACAGAGCCCTCAGAAATAACGCTGCGTATCTACAACTATCTGATCTTTGACAAACCTGAGAAAAACAAGCAATGGGGAAAGGATTCCCTATTTAATAAATGGTGCTGGGAAAACTGGCTAGCCATATGTAGAAAGCTGAAACTGGATCCCTTCCTTACACCTCATACAAAAATCAATTCAAGATGGATTAAAGACTTAAACGTTAGACCTAAAACCATAAAAACCCTAGAAGAAAACCTAGGCATTACCATTCAGGACATAGGCACGGGCAAGGACTTCATGTCTAAAACACCAAAAGCAATGCCAACAAAAGCCAAAATTGACAAATGGGATCTAATTAAGCTAAAGAGCTTCTGCACAGCAAAGGAAACTACCATCAGAGTGAACAGGCAACCCACAAAATGGGAGAAAATTTTCGCAACCTACTCATCTGACAAAGGGCTAATATCCAGAATCTACAATGAACTCAAACAAATTTACAAGAAAAAAACAAACAACCCCATCAAAAAGTGGGCGAAGGACATGAACAGACACTTCTCAAAAGAAGACATTTGTACAGCAAAAAACACATGAAAACATGCTCACCATCACTGGCCATCAGAGAAATGCAAATCAAAACCACAATGAGATATCATCTCACACCAGTTAGAATGGCAATCATTAAAAAGTCAGGAAACAACAGGTGCTGGAGAGGATGTGGAGAAATAGGAATACTTTGACACTGTTGGTGGGACTGTAAACTAGTTCAACCATTGTGGAAGTCAGTGTGGCAATTCCTCAGGGATCTAGAACTAGAAACACCATTTGACCCAGCCATGCCATTACTGGGTATATACCCAAAGGGCTATAAATCATTCTGCTATAAAGACACATGCACACGTATGTTTATTGCGGCATTATTCACAATAGCAAAGACTTGGAACCAACCCAAATGTCCAACAATGATAGACTGTATTAAGAAAATGTGGCACATATACACCATGGAATACTATGCAGCCATAGAAAATGATGAGTTAATGTCCTTTGTAGGGACATGGATGAAATTGGAAATCGTCATTCTCAGTAAACTATCGCAAGAACAAAAAACTGAACACTGCATATTCTCACTCATAGGTGGGAATTGAACAATGAGAACACATGGACACAGGAAGGGGAACATCACACTCTGGGGACTGTTGTGGGGTGGGGGAGGGATAGCATTGGGAGATATACCTAATGCTAGATGACGAGTTAGTGGGTGCAGCACACCAGCATGTCACATGTATACATATGTAACTAACCTGCACATTGTGTACATGTACCCTAAAACTTAAAGTATAATAATAAAAATAAAAAGAAAAAAAAAAAGAAAAAAAAGATAAAAAGCTCAGGATTTTGATTTTCAGTTAGATCTGTTCTTTTCGATTATCTGCCTCATTAATTCTAGTTTTATCTTTATTGTTTCCTTCTGTGGGGTAACATAGAGTTACCATATGACCCAGTAATTTCACTCCTAGGTATATGCCCAAGAAAAATGAAAATATATTTACATGGAAATTTGTATATGAATATTCATAGCAGTATGATTTGCAATACCTCCAAAGTGGAAACAATCTAAAACATTCATCAACTGATGAATGTACAAATAAAATATGGTATATTCATACAATGGAATATTATGTAACCATAAAAGGGAATAAAAATATGATACATGCTAATACATGAATGAACCTTAAAAACATTACGCCAAGTGAAAGAAGCAAGTCACAAAAGGCCACATATTGTATCATTCTATTTATGTAAGATGTCACAAATAGGCAAACCCATAAGAAAGGAAACCGGATTGATTATTGTCAGAGGCCTTGTGGGAAATAGAATGGGAATAAATATTAATAATAGCTTTTTATGCTCTATGTTTACTACAATACCTATATTATCTGCATGTTTCTTTTTAATAACTTCATTGACATATAATTCACATTGTATAAAATTCACCTTTTAAAGTGCAAAATTCAGTGATCTTTTAATATATTAAAAAATTGTGCAACCATCATCGCAATCTAAATCCAGTACATTTTCATCACCCAGAAATGAATCCCACGCCTACCCAAGAAGTCACCTTCAATTTTTTTTATGTGAATGTCTAATTCGAATTGTTCCAGCACTATTTGTTGAAAGACTATCTTTTATCAATTTTATTGCTCCTTTGTCAAACATCAGTTGACTATATTTATGTGGGTTTATTTCTTGGCTCTCTGTTCTGTTCCATGTATCTATTTGTCTGTTCTTTTACCAGTACCACACTGTCTTAATTACTATGGCTGTATAGTAAATCTTGAGGTCAGCTAATGTCAGTCTTTCAACTTTGTGCTCCTTCAATACTATGTTAGTTATTCTGCGTCTTTTGCCTCTTTATATAAGCGTTAGAATCACTTTTTCAATGTTCACAAAATAATTTGCTGGGATTTTGATTGGTATTGCATTCAATCTATATATTATGTTGGAAATAACTGTCATCTTGACAATATGGAATATTATTTTCCATGAACATTGAATGTCTCAATTTATCTAGTTATTCTTTGATTTTTTTCATCCAATTTCCATAGTTTTCCTTGTATAGATCTTATACATATTTTGTTAGATTTACACCTAAGTATTTCATTTTTGGGGTTCTTAATGTAAATGATATTGTGTTTTTAATTTCAAGTGCTTCTCGTGCATTGCTGGTATGTAGGAAAATGACTGATTTTTATGTATTAACCTTTTATCCTAAAACACTGCTATAGTCACTTATTAATTACAGAATATTTTTGTCCTTTTTAATATTTTTCTACATAGATGATCCTGTCATCTGTGAACAAAGACAGTTTTATTTCTTCTTCACAGCTGTAAATATTTTATTTCTTTTTCTGGTCTTATTGCAATAGTTAGGACTCCAGTACAATGTTGAAAATCAATGGTGAAGGGAGACATCCTTGCCTTCTTCCTGACCTTAACGGGAAAGCTTTGCGTTCTTCACCATTAAGTTTGTGTTAGCTGTAGGATTTTTTTTTGTTTTTTTTTGTTTTTTTTTTGTAGATATTGTTATCAAGTCAAGGAAGTTCTCCCTCTTTTTATAGTTTACTGAAAATTTTTTATTGTGAATGGGTTTTGGGTTTTATCAAATGCTTTTTCTGCCTCTATTAATGTGATCATGTGAATTTTCTTTAGCATGTTAATGTGATGAATTAAATTAATTGATTTTCTAGTGCTGAATCAACCTTGCATACCTGGGATAAATCTCATTTGGCTGTGGTGTATAATTCATTTTATACATTGTTGGATTTAATTTGCTAATATATTGTTGAAGATTTTTGCATCTATACTCATGAGATATGCTGGCCTGTAGTTTTCTTTTCTTGTAATGTCTTTAGTTTTGGTATTAGGGTAATGCTAGCCTCGTAGAATGAGTTAGGAAGTATTCCCTCTGTTTCTGTCTGTTAAAAGAGATTGTAGGCTGGGCATGGTGGCTCACACCTGTAATCCCAGCACTTTGGGAGGCTGAGGTGGGTGGATCACGAGGTCAGGAGATTGAGACCACCCTGGCTAACATGGTGAAACCCCATCTCTACTAAAAATACAAAAAATTAGCTGGGTGTGGTGGCGGGCGCCTGTAATCCCAGCTACTTGGGAGGCTGAGGTAGGAGAATGGTATGAACCTGGGAGGCAGAGCTTGCAGTGAGTCAAGATGGCACCACTGCACTCCAGCCTGAGCAACAGAGCAAGATTCCGTCTCAAAAAAAAAAAAGAAATTGTAGAATATTGGTATAATTTTTCTCCTTAAATATTTGGTAGAATTCATCAGCGAACCCATCTGGGCCTCGTGCTTTCTATTTTTGAAGTTTATTAATTATTTGTTCAATTTGTTTATTGGTATGCACCTATTCAGATTCTCTATTTCTTCACGTGTCAGTTTCAGCAAAGGATGATGTTTAGATGATGGATTTTACATCTTTCCTAATACATGCATTCAATTCTATAAATTTTCCTCTGAACATTGCTTTGATTACATCTCACTCATTTTCGTAAGTTACGTTTTTATTTTCACTTAATTCAAAATATTTTAAATTTCTCTTAAGACTTCTTTTTTGACCAATGTATTACTTAAAAGTGTGTTACTTAATCTCCACGTATTTTAGAATTTTTCACCTATTTTTCTGTTATTAGTTTTTAGTTTAATTCCATTGTGGTCTGAAAGCAGATATTGTATGATTTCTGTTCATTTAAATTTGTTAAAGTATGTTTTATGAGCCAGAATGTGGTCTCTCTTAGTGAATGTTTGATATGAGTTTGAGAAGAATGTATATTCTGCTGTTGTTGGATGAAGTAGTCTATAGGTGTCCATTACACCTAATTGATTGATGGTGTTGTTGAGTTCAACTATGTACTTACTCATTTTCTGCCTGCTGCGTTTTTCTATTTCTGATAGAATAGCAGTGAAGTCTCCAATTATAATAGTGGTTCATCTATTTCTACTTGCATTTCTATCAGTTTTTGCTTCATGCATTTTGATGCCTATTAGGTGCATACATTTTAAGGATTGTTATGTCTTCTTGGGTAATTCACCACTTTATCATTGTGTGATGCCCTTCTTGATTTCTGATAACTTTCCTTGATCTGAAGCTTG
Source organism: Pan troglodytes (assembly GCF_028858775.2). Lineage (NCBI taxonomy): Eukaryota > Metazoa > Chordata > Mammalia > Primates > Hominidae > Pan > Pan troglodytes. Next base: position 84,836,332 of record NC_072398.2, read on the forward strand.
TTCTGTCTGAAATTAATATTGGTACTACTACTTTCTTTTGATTAGTGTTAATATAGTATATTTTGCCCACCAATTCACTTTTAATCTATATGTATATTTATATTTAAAGTGGGTTTCTTGTAGAGACCATGCAGTTGAGTTTTGTTTCTTGATCCATTCTCACAATCTCCATCTTTTAATAGGTGCATTTAGACCATTGACATTCAAAGTGATTATTGATATAGTTTGATTAATATCTATAATACTTGCTACTTTTTTTCTATTTGTTGCCCCCTTTCTTTGTTCTTATTTTTGTCTTCCATTCTTTTTCTGCCCTTTGTAGTTTTAATTGAACATTTCATAGTTTCATTTTCTCTCCTTTCTTAGCTGTTTTATCTTTTTTAGTTGCTGTAGATTTTAACAATATACATTCACAACTAATCCAAGCCTACATTCAAATAACATTATACCACTCTACAGGTAGTGTGAGTAGCTTATAATAAGAAAATAATCTTAGCTCTTTACTCCTGTTCTTTGTATCTTCGCTGCCATTTATTTTGCTTACATAGAAGCATACATATGCATATATATGATATATACATAAGCATACATAGTCAAATACATTGTTGCTATTATTATATTGAACAAACTACGTGTTGGGACAATTCAAAATAAGATAAGTAAAGGTTTTAATTTTATTTTTATCTATTCTTTCTTTGAAGCTCTTCCTTTTTTTATGCAGACCTGAGATTCTGATCTATGTTATTTTTCTTCTCTCTATAAAGAACTTCTTTTAACATTTAGTGCAAGGCAGATCTACTGGCAACAAATTTTTGTTTGAGAAAGTAATTCTCCTCCACTTTTGAAGGATAATTTCACAGGGTACCAAATCCCAGAGGGCTTTTTTCCCCCCTCAACTCTTTAAATATTTTATTCCACTCTCTTCCTTGTATGGTTTCTGAGAAGTTACATATAATTCTTATCTTTCCTCCTCTATAGATTTTTCTCACTTCTGGCTTCAGAAATTTTTCTCACTTCTGGGTTCATTCAGGATTTTTTCTTTGATTTTCTGTCATTTGAAAATGATATGCTTAGGTGTAGTTTTTAGCATTATCGTGTTTGATGTTCTCCGAGTTTCTGGATTTGTGGTTTGCTGTCTGACTCCAATTTGGGGAAACTCTGTCACTTTTTTTTCCCCCCAAATATTTGTCCCATGCCTTTCCTCTCTTTTTTTCCCCTTGGGAAAAAAAGAGAGGAAAGGCACGGGACAAATATTTGAAAAAATACATATATGTTGTACCTTTTGTAGTTGTCCCACAGTTCTCAGATACTCTGTTCAGGTTTTTTTTTTTTTTCCAATCTTTTTATCTTTATTTTTGAGTTTTGGTGGTTTCTATGCAAATGTCTTTAAACTCAGCGATTCTTTTCTTAGCTCTGTCCAGTCTGCCAATACACTCATCAAAGGCATTCCTTTTTCTTTTACAGTTTCTTTTCTTTTTTTATCTCTAGCTTTTCTTTTTGGTTTCTTATTAAAATTTCCATTTCTTACATTGTCCATGTGTTCTTGCATGCTGTTTACTTTTTCCATTAGAGCCCTTACCATTTTAATCATAGTTGTTTTAAATTCTCAGTCTCATAATTCCAATATCGCCGCATATCTGAGTCTGGTCCTTATGCTTGCTTTGTCTCTTCAAAGTGTGTATGTGTTTGTTTGGGTTTTATTTATTTATTCATTTATTTGCCTTTTAATGTGTCTTACAATTTTTTCTTGATGACTGGACATGATGTACTGGGTAAAAGAAACTGCTGTAAATAGGCCATTGGTAATGTGATGGTAAGATTTGGAGGAAGGAGAAACATTTTAGGAGGAAGGAGAAACCTATGATTAGGTGTCAGTGTCTTAGTGAGCCTGTATCTTTGACTGTGGACATCACATGTGCTTCTTAGTCCTGCCCTGCCCACCTTCAGTGGGACAAGATAACTAGAGTGGGCAGGTGTGTTGGGTAGTTTTCTTCTTTAATGTGGAAGGTTAGAGGAGGCTGGAGTTAAGTACTTGCCTTCTTTCTTAGCATGCTTTCTGCTGCTATCACAAATGCCTGAGATTGGATAATTTATAATGAGCAGAAGTTTATTTGTTTCACAGTTCTACAGGCTGGGAGGTCCAAGAGAATGGCACTGGCATGGGGAAAAGGCTTCTGTGCTGCATTATCCTCTGGTGGAAGGCAAAAGGGCAAGCAAGTGTGCATGACAGAGAGAGAAAATTGAGCCAAACTCATTTTTAAAATCAGGAACCCACTTCCACAATAACTAACAGCCTCCTGCAATAATAGGGGTACCCCCATGACCTAAACCCCTCTTAAAGATCCCACCTCTGAACACTGTTATGATGGCAGTTAAACATCAACATGAGTTTTAGAGAAGACATTTAAACCATAGCATCTTTATGTGGAGGAATAGAGCTGTCTACAATTGAATATTTTTCTTTCCCCAGGTCAGTTTGGCTCTGATAGTACCGTGGTAGGTTAGGCTCTGGTTAGAGTTTCTCCTGAGGGCAGATCCTTTTTAGATGAACAGAATGTTCTGGCATATTTGAAAATAGTTCCCACCCCTAACTTCTCTCCCTGTTGGAAACATGAGAAGATTTTTCTCCAGTACTCACTAGGAGAAGTGTGTTGAGTTCCTGGAGGCAAAACTCACAAAAATGTGGACTACGACTGGGTTTTTTATCTCTTAGATTTGTCCACACTGAGTTTCTATCAATTTGTCAATTTCCATTCAGGTTTCCATACCTTGACACTGGTTCCTGCAAAGATTTGTGCTGCATTTACTTGTCAGTCTTTCCAATTTAGGGGGAAGTGGTTTGCCCTGTGGCCCCACCTCTCAAATGGATTTAAGAAGAATTGTTAATTTTTCAGTTTGTTCAGCTTTTTACTTGTTGAAGTGGAAGCTGGTGACATTCAGCTTCTTATGTGCCAGAGTGAAAACCAGAATAATGTTTTCAAAATCTATTTTGCCAATCTTTGGCTTTTGTTTGGAGTGCTTGGTCTATCTAAATTTAATATAATTACTGTTAAGGTAGAATTTATGTCTGCTGTTTTGGAAACTGTTTTTTGTTTACCTTTTGTGGTTTTTTTTTTTATCTCTGCATTCATTGATTACTGCTTTCATTGATATTAAATAGATATTTTCTAGGACACTATTTCTATCCCTTTGTTGTTTGTTTTACTATGCTTTTAAAGTTATTTTCTTAGAATTCTCCTGAGTAGTGCAATTAAAATATTAATTTAAAGCAACATAGTTTAGATTAATACCAAATCGATTTTAATAACATACAAAACTTTAGTCCAATATAGCTTCATTTACTTTCCCTTCATTTGTAGTATCATTGTTGTACAAATTCCATCTTTTAAAAAACCTCATTTTAGATTCAAGTGGTACATGTGCAGATTTGTTACTTGAATATATTGGATAATGCTGAGGTTTGAGCGTCAACTGAATTCATTACCAAAATAATGAACATAGCACCTGATAGGTACTTTTTCACCCCTTGCCTCCCTCCCTCCCTTCATTTGGAGTCCCCAGTGTTTATTGTGCCCATCTTTATGTTCATGTGTATCCAATGATTAGCTCCCACTTATAAGTGAGAATATGTAGTATATGGTTTTCTGCTTCTGCACTAATTCACTTAGAATAATGACCTCTAGCTGCATCTATGTTGCTACAAAAGACATGATTTTGTTCTTTTTTATGGCTACATAGTATTCCATGGTGTATATGTACCACATTTTCTTTATTCAATCACTGTTAATGGGCACCTAGGTTGATTTCATGACTTTGCTATTGGAAATAGTGCTGTGATAACCATGTGGGTGCATGTGTCTTTTTGGAAGAATGATTTCTTTTCCTTTGGGTATATACCCAGTAATGCTATTGCTAGGTCAAATAGTAACTCTATTTTGAGTTCTTTGAGAAATCTCCAAACTGCCTTCCACGGGGCTGAGTGAATTTACAGTCCCACCAACATTACCTTTTCTCTGAAACCTCATCAATATCTACTATTTTTTGATTTTTTAATAGTGGCCATTCTGACTTGTGTGGGATGGTATCTCCTGGTGGTTTTGATTTGCCTTTCTCTGGTGATTAGTGTTGATGACCATTTTTTCATGTTTTTTGGCCACTTGTATGTCTTTTTTTTGAGAAGTTTCTGTTCACGTACTTTGCCCTCTTTTTATTGGGGTTGTTGGTTGATTTAAATTCCTGTAGAGTCTGGGTATTAGGCCTTTGTCAGATCCATAGTTTGCAAATATTTTCTCCCTTTCTGTAGGTTGTTTACTCTGCTGATAGTTTCTTTTGCTGTGCAGAAGCTCTTTGGCTTAATTAGATCCCATTTGTCAGTTTTTATTGTTACATTTGCTATAAGGACTTAGTCATAAATTCTTTGCCTAGGCCAATATCCAGAAGAGTATTTCCTGTTTTCTTGTAAGAGTTTTAGAATTTGAGGTCTTAAATTTAAGTCTTTAATCCATCTTGAGTTAATTTTTGTATATGGTTAGAGGTAGGGGTTCAGTTTCATTCTTCTGCACATGGTTAGCCAGTTTTTCTAGCAACATTTAGTGAATAGAGTTGCCTTTCCCCATTGTTTATTTTTGTCAGCTTTGGCAAATATAAGCTGTTCGTAGATGTGTGGCTTATTTCCTGAGTTCCTTATTCTGTTCCATTGGTCTCTGCATTTATTTTTTGCACAAGTACCATGCTGTTTTGGTAGCTGTAGCTTTGTAGTGTAGCTTGAAGTTGAGTAATGTGATGCCTCCATATTTGTTCTTTTGCTTCGGATAGCTTTGGCTATTCGAGCTCTTTTGGTTCCATATGAATTTTAGAATTTGTTTTCCAATTTTGTGAAGAATGATGTTGGTAATTTGATAAGGATTGCATTGAATCTGTAGATTCCTTTGAGCAGTATGGAAATTTTAACAATATTGATTCTTCCAATCCATGAGCATGAAATGTTTTTCCATTTGTCTGTGTTATCTATGATTTGTTTCAGCAGTGATTTTTAGTTCTCCTTGTAGAGATCTTTCACCTCTTTGATTATATACGTTCTGGGGTACTTTTCGTGTGTGTGTGGCTATTGTAAATGGGATTGTGCTGTTGACTTGGTTCTCAGCTTGAGTGCTATTGGTATACATAAATGCTACTGATATTTATGCATTGATTTTGTATCCTGAAACTTTACTGAAGTGAATTATTCTATCAGGCTAGGAGTCTTTTGGTAGTCTTTAGGATTTTCTAAGTATAGAGTCATATCATCAGCTAAGAGAGATATAAATTACATCTTTAATAGCACATTGACACAGTTTTATAATCATTGCTTTATTTGGTTGTTTTTTAATCTGACAAGAGAATAAAAGAGTTACAAACAAAAATGCATTCATACTTTTTTTTTTCATTTTGCTGTTTAGTTACCTTTAGTGGTGCTTTTTATTTCTTTAGGTGGATCTAAGTTACTGTCTACTGTCCTTTTATTCTGCCTGAAGAACTCCCTGCAGCATTTTTTTGGTACATAAAATCTGCTGGTGATAAATTACACGTTTTTTTCTTCTGGAAATTTTCAAAATTTTCTTCTTTGGTCTTCAATGTTTCCAATGAGAAATCTGATGTTAATCTTATTGATGAGCTCTTCTATATAAAGAGTCACTTAGACTGTGTTTGATTTTATTAGTTGTTTGTCTTATATTAAATCACTCTTGCATTCCTGAGATAAATTCTACTTGGTCAATGTGTATAAACCTTTTAATGTGCTGTTGGATTCATTTTGGCCATATTCCATCAAGAATTTATGCATCTATGTTCATAAAACTTTAGTCTGTAGTTTTTTCTTGAGTTGTCTTTGGATTTGGTATCATGGTAATGCTGCCCTCATAAGATATTTTAGAAAGTTTTCTCTACTCTTCTCTTATTTTTTGTGGAAGAGTTTGAGTCGAATTAGTGTTAATTCTTTCTTAAATGTTTGGTAGAATCCATCAGTGAAGATCATCTATTCCTGGGCTTTTCTTTGTTGGAAGGCTTTTGGTTACTGATTCCATATCTTTAGTTGTTGTAGGTCTGTTGAGATATTCTATTTCTCCTTGAGTCAGTTTTTGTGATTTGTGTGTTTCTAGGAATGTGTACATTTAATTTAGATTATTACTTTTAGCTGTACAATTGTTCACAGCATTCTCTTGTAACTCAATTATTGTAAGTTTGTAATAATGTTACTTTATTTCTAATTTTTGCATCATCATCTCTCTCTCATTCTCTTTCTTTAAGATTTTTTTTTTTTAGTCTAGCTAAATGTTTGTCAGTTTTGGTGATTTTTTTTAAAGAACTAAATTTGGTTTTGTAAATTCTATCTTTTTCTTTCTATTTTTTTAAAAATTTCTTACTGCTGTCTTTGGGTTTAGTTTACTTTTCTTCTTGTAGTTGTTTATGGTGTGATTTTTGGTTGTTGATTTGATATCTTCCATCCCCTTTAATGTAGGCATTTATAACTACAAATTTCCATCTAAACACTATTTTCACTGCATCCCAAAAGTGTTGGTATGTTGTGTTTTTGTTTTCATTCATCTCCAAGTATTTTCTAATTTTTCTAGTGGTTTCTTTTTCGATACCCATCCAATCAGGGAATAACATTATTTGAAGACTGATATCATGTTTTTAATACCATATTCTATTTTTAGTTTACACTTTCTCATATGGCAAGGGTCAACAAGCTGCAGTCCCACAGTTTTTATAAAGAAAATACTATTGAAACACAGCAATGCTCATTTGTATATGCTTTTTCAATGGCTGCTTTCAAGCGATAGCAGTATAGTTAAATAGTTGTGACTCAGACTCTATGACCTCTAAGCCTAAAATATTTATTATCTGTCTTATTAAGAAAAAGTTTGCCAACCCCTTGTTCAGATTGTTTACAATTACTGTAATTAATTGTAATTTAGCTTATTTTAATGTTGACACATTTAACTAGATCATTTTGGTATTTGTTTTCTATTTGTCCTATCTCTTCTTATTTATAATATATAAGCTTTACTACAGTGTATATCTATTTCTCCCCTCTCATTCTTTATATTATTTTATTTATTTTACTTTTACATATGTTACAAACCCCTTAATACATTATTTTACCTATCACTAATCCCTTAAGAAAACTGAAAAACGACCTCCCTAAAAAAACCAATCTTTTTATGTGCAACACATATTTGCCATTTCCAGAATTTTTCTTTCTCTTTCCTTTCTTTTTCTTTTCTTTTCCCTTCTCTCCCTCCTTCCTCTTCTTTCTCTCTTTCTTTCTCTTTCTTTCTTTCTTCCCTCCCTCACTCCTTCTCTTCCTCCCTCTCTTTTTTCTTTCTCTTTCTTTCTTCCTTTCTCTTTCTTTCTTTCTTTCTTTTCTGTCTTTCTTTCTTTCTTCCTTCCTTCCTTCTTTCTCTTTCTTTTTCTTTCTTTCTTTCTTTTCTTTCTTCTTTTTTCCTTCCTTCCTTCCTTTTCTTTTTCTTTCTTCCTTTCTATCTCTTCTTTGCTGTCATACTAAGAAATACAATTTCTATTACAATGCACACATTTACACACATGTAACTGAAAATAGAGTGCCACAAAACAAAATTTGTCCTTATTACATGAGACACATTCTGATATTTGCTATTGCACTCAGTTTCACTTTTAACAAAACTCATTGTGATCAACTAATTTGATTTCAGGAACTGTTAAGGAGTTTTAGCCTGTAGTTTGAACAATGCTGACTTTTACAAAGTTTACTTATTTCCACCTCCCAGCTTTATTGAGATATAATTGACAAATAAAATTGTATAAATTTAAGGCATAAAATATGATAATTTGGTATACATATATATATAGTGAAAAGATTAGCACAATCAAGTTAGTTAACACATCCATCAGCTCATATAGTATTTGTGTGTGTGTGTGTATGTATGAGAGCATTTAAGACCTACTCTACTAGTAAATTTCAAGTATACAATACAGTAGTATTAATGATAGTCACTATTCTGTACATTGAAATCCCAGAACTCATTCATATTAACTGAAAATTTATACATTGTGACCACCATCTCTCTATTCTCCCACCCAGCCTCTCACAATCACCATTCCACTCTGTGCTTCTATAAGTTTATCCTTTTTAGATTCCATATATAAGTGAGATCAGATAGTATTTGTTTTTTTGTCTGATTTATTTCACTTAGTATAATGCCCTCAAAGTTCAAACATGTTGCTGCAAATGGCAGGAGTTCCTTGTTTTTATGGATAAATAATATTCTATTGTATATACATACCACATTTTTAAATCCATTCATCCATCAGTGGACACTGTGGTTGTTTCCATGTCTTGGCTATTGTGAATAATGCTTTAATGAACATGAGAGGACAGATATCTCTCTAAGATCTTGATTGTGTTTCCTTTAGATATATAACCAGATGTGAGATTGCTTGATCATTTGGTAGCTTTATTTTTTGTTTTTTGAGAAAGCTCCATACTCTTTTCCATGATGATTGCATCAATTTACATCCCTACCAACAGTGCATGAAAGTCCCCTTTTCTCCACAACCTCACCAACACTTATCTCTTGTCTTTTTAATAATATTCATCCTATTAGGTATCAAGTGGTATCTCATCGTGGTTTTAATTTGTATTTCTCTGATAATTAGTGATGTTAAGCACCTTTTAATGTACCTGTGGTTCATTTGTTTGTCTTCCTGGGAAAATTGTCTATTCGGATCCTTTTTTAAACAAATTACTTATTTGTTTGCTATTGAGTTATAGGAGTTCCTTTATAGTTTGAGTATTAACCCTTTATTAGATGTATGATTTGAGAATATTTTCTCCCCTTCTGTAGGTTGACTTTTCATTTTGTTGATTATTTCCTTTGTTTGTGCAGAATCTTTTTAGTTTGATGTAGTCTCAGTTTACTTTTGGTTGCTTGTACTTTGGTGTTATACCCCCCAAAAAATCACTGCTAAGACAAATGTTAATGAGCTTCTATGTGTTTTTTTTTTTCTAAGAGTTTTATGGTTTTAGGTCTTACATTCTTGGTCCTTAAACCATTTCAAATTATTTTTTTGAATGGTATAAGGGATCCAATTTTATTGTTTTGCAAGTGGTTATTCAGTTTTCCCAACACCATTTAGTGAAGAGACTATTCTTTCAGCACTGTGTATTCTTGGCACCCTGGTCAGATATTAATTTTGTTTGTGTGAGTTTATTTCTGGACTCTCTATTCTGCTCCGTTGGTCAATGTATCAGTTTTTAGGCTGGCACTATGCTGTTTTGATTACTACTATAGCTTTGTAATATAATTAAAACATTTTTAAAATTTCTATATGTTTTTGGGGAACAGGTGGTATTTGGTGACATCAGTAAGTTCTTCAGTGGTGAGTTGTGAGATTTTGGTGCACCCATCACTCGAGCAATATACACTGAACCCAATTTATAGTCTTTGTAATATGATTTTAAATTAAGTAATGTGATGCCTCCAGCTTTTTTTTTTAACTCAAGATTACTTTGGCTATTTTGGAGTCTTTTGTAGTTTTACATGAATTTTAGAACTTTTTTCTCTATTTGTGAAAAATGCCATTTAAATTTTGACAGGGATTGCATGGAATCTATAGACTACTTTGGGTAGTATGAATACTTAAACAATATGAATTCTGACTCATTATCACAGATATCTTTCCATTTATTTGTGTCTTAATTTCTTTCATCAGTGTTTTATAGTTTTTAATGTAAAATCTTTTACCTTCTTGGTTAATTTATTCCTAAGTATTTAATTGTTTTTGATGCAATTATAAATGTGATTGTTTTCTTTATTCTTCAGACAGGAAAAAGTCCATTTAAAAACATTTGCTAATAGTCACCCACGAAGTTTTGGAAAATAAACAAGGAAGATGATATGGTTAATTTTATTTGTCAACTTGACTGGGCCATGGAACCTCCAGATAGCTCTTTAAACATCAATAGAGATTTTGGTACCGTGAATTTTTCTAAAGAAACAATTTTTATAATGTATAATGATCAGATAAGGGTAATTAGCACATCCATCATCTCAAACATTTATCATTTATTTGTGTTGGTAACATTCAATATCAGATAAATAGAATTTTAAGGATGAGTTTACTAAATTGGTTCTAGGATTTTTGGAATTGGCTCTATAATCTGAATGACTCAATTTCCAGGAGAAGACTGATAGCCCATGGTGTGATTTGGCAATAGAGATATGAAAAGGACCTGTATTCAATATTCCTAATCAACCATTGATAAGAAGCAAGAAGCTGGGTGATTGTGTTTACAATCTAACAGTTCCCCTTGATTCATGAGGGATACATTCCAAGACCCCCTAGTGGATAACTGAATTTCAGTGTAGAACTGAACCCAATTGCCTTCAGTGAGAATGTGTTTCTGATCATGTCTCTTGCCCAAAAATTTAATGTGATTTCCATCCGAAGCCTTATCATGTACTGTGGCTGTAACTTTGCAATTTGAGGTACAACAGCAAAACTAGCACAAATTTCCTTTTTCTAATTCACAGTTTCATGGATAGAAGAATCATTCTTAGCATAGATCTTAGCATCCTCAGCATATATTTTTTTCCTTTCCTTACCAATTCAAGAAGTTTTACATTTTCACTTAAAGGTAGAACTTAGCAGCTTCTATTTGACATATCCAAATTGCCAGCATCATTACTCTTCTGCTTTGGAGCTATTATTAAGTAAAATAAGAATTACTTGGACTCAATTACTATGATACCGTGACAGCCAATCTAATAGAAATGGCTACTAAGTAACTAGTGGAAGGGTGGTATATACAGTATAGATACTGCGGACAAAGGGATGGTTTCTCTCCTGGGTGGGACAGAGTAGGATGGCATGATATTTCATGATGGTACTCAGAATGGTATGCAACCTACAAATTGTTTATTTCTAAATTTTCCAATTTAACATTTTTGGGCCACAGTTGATTGACCCTGGGTAACTGAAACTGTGGAAAATGAAGTCACAGAAAAGTGGGGACTACTGTAATTTCAAACACTTTTGAAAAACTAATAAATATAATGAGGTTATCTGATTGCTCCTAATGCCACTGGAAAAACTGGTGAAAGAAAAGAATAAACTCAAGGATTTGAATTCCTAGCTGAAGTACCACATGAATGACCAGAACACTTCTAGGTCTGCCCTGAAAGAGATTCTTATCTCTTATAGCTACAAAGCTGAAATTGCTGAAAATCAAACACAGAATATTATCCTGTGACTGGATGAATTACAATATCAAGCTGAACTTCCAGCCTTTCAAGGTGCCTGCTGCTAAAGTGAATGCATCGATTAGGAAAGAGTGGGATCCTATAAGTTGGAATGGGGATATATGGGAAGACCCTCATGAAGCTGAAATGTTGAGCCCTTAAATTCTGATAAGTCTTTGCCAATAGAAGAGGTTTCCCCACCTGCTGGGAATCAGCCTTCCTAATTCCAGTGGTAGCAGCCCTTACAACCACAGGGGTAGTGGCCTTTCTCTCCCTGTCTGAGGAGATTAACTCTGCATTGCCTGAGGAAACTGTAATGTCCTCTCCTGAGGCAGTTGCCATGCAAGACAATCCTGATTATCCTCAGAACTCACTCCCACAACACCACTTTAGTCCTATACCTATAATTAGATTTACATTTAAGCAGGCTCCTGAAGGAGAGGTACAAAGTGTGACTAATGAGGAAATGTTCTATCCTTCAAAATAACTAGTTGTGTTTTCTAATTTATACAGACAGAAATCCAGGGAACTGTTGTGGGAATGCAGTCTAAGGGTATTGAACAATAGTGAAAGAAAACATAAAGTTGAAACAGGTCAAAGTTATTGATATAGGCTCACTAAGAAGAGATTCTGCATCTTTCTTCCTTTCTTTCTTTCGTTTCTTTCTTTTTCTTTCTTCTTTCTTTCTCTTCTTCCTTTTTCTTTTCCTTCCTTCCTTCCTCCTTCCTTCCTTCTTTCCTTCTTTCCTTCCTTCCTTCCTCCTTTCGTCCTTTCTCCTCCATTCTTCTTTCTTTCCTTTCTTTCTTTCTTTCTCTCTCTCTCTCTTTCTTTCTTTCTCTTTCTTTCTCTCTCTCTCTCTCTCCCTCCCTCCATCCCTTCTTTCCTTCCTTCCCTCCTTCCTGTTTCCTTCCTTCTCTCTCTTTTTCCTTCTCTTTCTTTTTTTTCCTCACTTTTAAAATCCAAGTTCCCATCTGATGTGTTTTTCTTCTGCTCTAAAGAACTTATTTCAGCATAGGTCTAGGAAGCATATGTTAGCTAGTTATTTTAATATGTTATCTTATATCTTGAATCAGATATGTTTCTGGAAGTGGAGAATAGGCCAAGGGATAAGGCATTGAATTGAGAAGGTAAGCTTCAGAAGATATATGCTACAGAGCTTATCAATAAAAAAAAATAGACTTGCTTAATCAAACAGTAAATACAGTTTCACTTTTTAAAATTTAGACAAATGGTGAAGGTCAATAGTTACAGGCTGAAAATAATTTTTGAGCAAGCTTGTTATTAATGATCACAGGAAATATATTAAAATCTACTTTCATTTCTCTGCTTTTGTCTTTAGACTCTAATTAATTGTAGACCTCACATAGGGTGCTCCAGTGTCCTAAATCAAAGATTATCACAGAAGTTACAATTCATGCCTAGTATAATATCGAAATACCTAGTAAAATGCAGATGTTCAACAAGTATTGATTAATGGACACATAAATGAATAGGTCAAAGTTTTAGTTTCTAAGTAGGCCTTAGAAAGGAGAGGAACCTCCTTTTCTTTGTACACAGACAGAACACAAAAGACCTCAAAACATGAAATGACTTATTTTCCTGTATCCAAGGAGGGAAGAGGGAGATTGGGGTTGTGGACACACAGTGTTTAATGAATTCTAAGTGAAATTTTTCTCTACATCCCTAAAGCATTATTACTCCTATTATCCACTTCTGAAAATTTGTAAATGGAATTGATTATTCAGAAATCAACTATTCATGTAGAAAAACAAACTTACTTTCAAGAAGTCAACTAAGAAAAACTTAGTTGGCATATAATAAGATTGGCTTGGGAGAAAAGTTGGTAGATACAAATCTAGCAGCTTAATATGAATTTCTAATTATTGAATGTAACTGCCAAAATACTTGTTCTTTTTTGAAAAGGAAACATAAAAGAATCAAAGGGCAACATAAATAACTCATATATAATTCATAAGAAAACTCTGTTTAAGTGACAATGGTAAAATTTTCTTATTTGTTTCTATTCCTCAGGCTTCTTATTGGATTAATCTAAACAATTCCTTATAAAGCCTAGTTCTTCTAGTCAGTGCTTGCAAAGGATATATGGCAGCAGGTTTCCTAAAGAAATTTGCAGGGTAACCTTCCATAAAAACTCTAAATTAACCCTGAAACAAAACTTCAAATTTCAGAGAACTCAAAGCCACTAACCTATCTACTGCCACCAGAAATGCTGTGACCTTTTACGGATACAATATTACATTGTTCGACCAAAAGCAAGAAACTGCCAATGAGGATCTTAAAAGCACCACTACTTACTGATCTATTCAATGTTATCCACATGTTGATAGAGATCACAGTCAGAAGCATCATTGTTCATTCATGTGTATAATCAGTAAGCACATAATTAAGTAGGATGCTCTTATGACTGATGTTAGAGCTACTTTCTGGACAATGGTCATTACTTTTTGTATAGCTCTAAAGAATATTGCAGAAAAAAATGCCTCAATGATCATTATGATGAAAGTTAAGCTTTAGGTATCTTGTCCAAGGTCATTACAATTGCTAAAAGTTTTATATTTTTTAGGGTGGGGAGGAAGATTTTCTAAATTGTAATAGTCACTTCACTACTTCTAAGGTTAAATAAGTTTCAAGTTTTTTGAAAACTTCATAATAATAATGTTTACAAAAATAATTAGAAGAACAAAAGAGGTCACTCAGACTGAGAGACATTAGAGTGTTTATATTTTTACAATAATTTTAGTAATTCTGTGCTGATAAACCTATCAATGCAATAGCATACAAAGCCTAGAAAGAGACCCATTCATATATAGAACACTTAGCATGTAATAAAGCTAGCATTTCAAATAAATGTAGACATTCCAATTAACGATACTAAGTAATTGAAAAAAATTAAGAATTTCAATTGTCTACATCAAATGATGTAATACAATTAAATTTTAGTAGTATTCAGAATTAAATTTAAACAAAAAGTATAAAAAATAAATATAGCTAAAATATTAAATATTGGAAAGCAGGGAATGCCTGCCTAAGAATAATTATAAAATAGAACTAAATGGAAAAAAATGATAGATCTTAATTTAATTTTTAAAGAAACCATCTATGTAAGAATAGCTACAAATTTAAAACAAATAACTTGTATAATTTGTATAATTTTTATGAAAGAAGAAATATTTCTAACTTCATAGACAAAGGATTATTATAAAAAATAGAAAACATAAGCAAAAATACATGAGATACATAACAGCAATTCACAAAAGAAATAAAACAAGTAATCAACATATATGTAGGAAAGGTTTAATGTCATTAATAATCAAACCAGGGTAAATTAAAAATTCAAGTAAGATACTTTTTCACCTAATAAATCAGTGAAGATTTAAAAATATAATAATTATTGATTTTGGTGAGAGTGCAAAGAAATTTGTACCCACATAAGCTGAGCAGAAGACAAGATAGACAACAGAAGATAGAATAGTTAAACCATGATAGGTACAGACTGAAAAATTCTGTATAAATATTAAAATTCACGCTTTAGTAGGCTATTTGATGACTGAGAAAATAGTGATGTTCAGTTGTTGAGTGACATGTAGAATTGCCTTAAAATAATTGTATCTGTCACTGAAGCTATATCTATATTTCAGGAAGGATATATCCCAGTCATAGATTTTCTTAATAAGTTGCCCCATTTTCCAAGTTTAGCTAATTAACATTTATGTCTTCAATAATCAGGAATAGTTATTAACTGACACAGAAACAATTTGGAAGCATATGTAGCGAAAACATAAAAATTATTGCATCCAAATAATGATAAAGTAACAATCATTTAAAACAATTATTATGTCTTCTAAATGTTCTATAATGAATATATACTTTTTTATAATAAGATAATACCCTTGATAACCCTACTTATGTGTGTATACACATGTACACATTTAACATGAAGAGAACTATAAATAAATATGCAAAGATAATTTTGATGCCTTGTGAATGGTGAGGTTTTTGATAGTTTTAATTTTCTTCCTTATACCTTCTGGTATTTTCTATTTTCTATATTTTTAAAATCTATTGTATAACAAAAAAGTAAAGGTTATTTAGGTATCTTTGCTAGGTTATGTTTAGATATTGCTTGATATTTATGTAGTAAAGTTTTTGTACTTATGCTGTAATTAGAAGCAGAGTTTCTCTGCATGAAAGTGGTGAGTATTTATGTATTTAAATTATTAGCAAATTAAAGCACCATCTAACAGCTTGCAATTCTTGCTGGAATGGAGATGTTAAATCCTGATGTGAAACAGGAGAGAAACCTTATGACTGCCAAACCGTTAATCACATAGGGCTCCAATGACAAGGGAATTTACTTCCTAGTTATTTTGCTCTTTCTGCTTCTTTTGGTGGCTGGAAAAATAAGAAAGACAGGAGGAGAACAGTCAAAAAGAGTGGACAGGTGGTCATACATTTATTTAACTTTATTACATGAATGGGGACTAGTTGGTGGCTGACATACATCAAAACAGCGTACAAATAATTGAGGAAACAAAAGCCAGCTGAAAGTTGAGTACAAGCTACTAGGAGGTCACTTAACCTCAATCTGGACTGAAATCGTAGAACAGTGTTAGGAGGAATTCTGACACAATATAAAAATTCCAGGTGAGTGGTAAAAAGTGACCCTTTCAACATTGTGCACAAAGCAAGGTTAGATTAAATAGAGATCGATAACTTTTGAAGACTAATTCAAAAAGAACAAAATTATACTAAGGAATTGCCTTTCTTGGTTAACTTGCTTTGTAGTAGCATTAACACTTTTTTCACTTTTTTGTTGTTGTAAAATATATATAACACAAAATCTGACATTTTAAGCCATTTTAAGTATGAAATTCAGTGGCATTAATTACATTCATAATGCCATGCAACCATCATCGCTATCTCTAAAAGCTTTTTATCACCACAAACAGAAACTTTCTAGCCTTTAAGCAATAACTTCTCAATCTCCCATACACTTGCCATTAGTAACTTTTAATCTATTTTCTGGCTCTATATATTTGCCTATTTTAGATATTTCATGTAAGTAGAATCATATAGTACTTGTTTATTGTGTGTCTGGCTTATTTCACACAGCATATTTTCAAGTTTTATCCATGTTGTAGCTTGTATCACAACTTCATTTCTTTTTATTGCTGAGTAATAGTCCATTGTACGTATACACCACATTTTCTTTACCCATTCAACTGTTGTTGGGCACCTACATTGTTTTTACCTTTTGATTATTGTGAATAATGCTGCAGTGAATATTCAATTATGAATGTCTGTTTAACCCCCTGTTTTAATCCTTTTGGGTATATGCCAAGGAGTGGAATTACTGGGTCATATGATAATTATATGTTTACTATTTTGAGGAACTGCCTTACAGTTTTTCACAGTGACTACAACAATTTACTTTCCCACCAGCAATGTATTAGGGTTCCAACTTCTTTACTTACTTGGCAACACTTGCTATTTTCTGTTTTTGTTTTGTTTTAATTGTTATGGTCTTCTAATAAATGTGAAACGGTAACTCATTATGGCTTTTATTTGCATTCCTTTAATGATTAATGATGTTGAACATCTTTTCATGTGCTTATTGGCTATTTGTATATCTTCTTTGGAGAAATGTCTATTTAAGTCCTTTACCTATTTAAATTTTTTTTTTGTCTTTTGTTGTTGAGTTGTAGGAGTTCTTTATATATTCTGGATATTAAACCCTTAACATATATTATTTGCAAATAATTTCTCCCTTTCTAAAGGCTATCTTTTCACTTTCTTGATAGTGTCCTTTGATGCATAAAAGTTCTTAATTTTGATGAAGTTCAATTTATATATTTTTCCTTTCATTGCTCATGCTTTTGGTGTTATATCTAAGTCTTCATTACCAAATCTAAGGTCATGAAGATTTACTTTGGTTTTCTTTTAAACATGTTGTGGTTTTAGCTCTTATATTTCAGCCATTGATCCATCTTTGAATTAATTTTTTTGTATATGCTGTGAACTAAGGATTCAACTCTGTTTTCATGTGATGAAAATCCATTTGTCCCAGGACCTTTGTTGAAGAGACTCTTCTTTCCCCATTGAATGAACTCATCACTTTCGTCAAAAATCAATTAGCCATAGATACATTGGTTTATATTCCATATATAACTCTCAATTTCCTTCCATTGGTCTATATATCTTTCTTAATGTCAGTACTACACTGGCTTATGTACTGTAGCTTTGGAGTAAGTTGCGAAATTGGGAAGGATGAGATCCCCAACTTTGTTTTCTTTTTTCAATATTGTTTTGACTATTCAGAGCACCTTTCAGTTCCTTATGAATTTAAGGATTGACTTTTTCATATATGCAAAAATGGCTATTAGAATTTTGATAAAGATTACACTGAATCTGTAGATTACTTTGGGTAGCATTAACATCTTACCAATATTAGGTTTTATTATCCATGAACACAGGAAGTTTTTCTATTTATTTAGGTCTTTCGAAATTTATTTCAGCATTGTTTCATAGTTTTCAGTGTACAAGCCTTTTACCTCTGTGCGTGTGTGTATAATTTTTTTCTTCTCACTAGAAAAAGAGGAAAACTGGGTTGAAAAGTTGACTAATTTATCTATCAAATAAGTAGCCTGTGTTATGAGCAACACTGGGTGTTCAGAACCAGACTTGAAGCCTCTTGAGAGCTCATAAAACTCAAACTAATAACGTGGTAATAAAAGGTGCCCTTGCTTTAATTTGAAGTGTATAGCAAGTCCAATTACATTTTTCTTGAATTTCTGAGGACATGCAAATTTCTCAGTGAGATAATTCTGAGCATCAATTAGTTATGAAATAATTGTAAGCAGCTAATTTTCAGAGGATTGAGTAGATTGCGCAGAGTTTTCAAAAATGGCTTGGGAGTTTTGGCATCTTTAACAGACACAATAGCTGATATTATCATGATAATTTTTTTCTTAAAAGCAGTAACAAAATATTTTATTTTAATTTATCAGGATTTTTAAAATAAATGCTTCAAATGTAAACAAGACAAAATAAAACAAACAAACAAAAAACAGAAATGCTGGGGCAAACTTTGACATGACTCTAATGTTTAACCCAGGATTCCTTAAAACAGTCTCATGATGGCCCGGCCAATCCTGAGCTGTCCCTCCATAATGAAACCCTCAACAGCTTCTGCCAGACAAACTTCCAGGAATTGGGAGAGCTAGAGAAGACTGTTTTACTCAAACATCTCCTGCAATGCAAGTGAGTCTGAAGGGTTTTACTATTTCAGAGTATTTTGGCAAAAGATATCTTTAGATTTTTGTGAGTCTGAGAAATTTTAAACTTTTCTAACAACATCTTATAAAACTATATGGACTTTAAATTTTGATATTTAGGATAGGATTTAACTAATAAATATTTGGGAGGATTTGCAGAATTAAATCACAAATATCCCCTCTGTCTTTATTTGTCTGTCATCCTCATGCAGTCTTTCTGGAAATAATGTCCTTTTCCTTTTCTCTCTCTCTATATATAAACACCCAAATTCTCTTTTACTTTCCTTTTGCTTTCCTCCAAGCTCTGATTGTTTTCTTAAAATACATAAAGCCCTGATGACTAGAAAGTTGAGGGCTTCAAAGTCCATGTCTTAAAATTTATAGTGTAGCTGCTTGAATTTTGTAATAATATAGGAATGATGTGGGAGTTGATGGTGTAAAACAAATTATAAAGTTGTAGCAGAGGATTTATGAAAACCCTGGTGTGGTGTAAAAAGATCACATTTCTCAGAAAGTAGGTGTCAATTTCTCAACTAAGACTCCTTGGACATGAAAAAAAGAAGTGTAAGGAGTTTCAAATAATTATTATTTGTAGCATTAATAAGAAAATGCTACTCTGTTAATACATGGCAGCATTTATTAGATAGCTTTACAATATTGTGGTAAGTGTCCTTCAAAATAGTCTTCAGAGGTAGATTATTAGGACACATTTTCAAATAATAAAAGAAGAATAGTAAACTAAATGATTTTAGAGGCAAACAGTAACCAGGTGTTGTATTAATATATGTATTGGCTGGACCACATACATAGGGTACCCAAGAAATGACTGTTAGATTGTATGTCAGTGCAGCGTTGTTGTCCTTTTTTTAAATAAGAAAAGATATGAAATTAAAAGTAAGGAGAGTTGGCCTTTTACATGGGTTTGGGCTGTGCGGGCTCACTTATAGATGGATTTTCTTCCACCTCTGCTACCCCTAAGACGGCAAGACCAGATCCTCCTCTTCTTCTTCATCATCTCACTCAACTTAAAAACAATGAGGATGAAGCCCTTTATGATGATTCAGTTTCACTTAATGAATAGTAAATATATTTTCCCTTCCTTATGATTTTAATAACATCTTTTCTCTACCTTATTTTATGGTAAAATATAGTCTATAATACATATGCAAAATATGTATTAATCGACTGTTTATGTTAGCAGTAAAGCTTCTGGTCAACAATAGGCTATTAAATAGTCAAGTTTTTGGGGAATCAAAAGTTATATGTAGATTTTTGACTGTGCCAAATGTTGTCACCCCAACCCCTACGTTGTTTAAGGGTCAACTGTATACAAATCCTTGGTTCTGGACTCACAGAACTATCTTTCAGAAAAGTATATTCTGCAAAAATTCTGGGGAATACAGATGCAAAATAGAGACTAACTGGGCAACTTCGCTTGCATGCCTGCCTATACCCCAATCTGAGGAAGACTACCTCATGCACAGTCATTCTGATGGGCAGTAGGTATTTTTAAAATTTGGCCCAATTAAATTGGCCCAAGAGAGGGCACTAGATACTGGGTTGTCTGGTCATGATTTGGTGAGTCATGTATTTCCTGTTTGACCTAGCTTTACGAAAGATGTGGCAGCCCAATAACATTTCTCTCTCAAGCATTTTCAATTAGAAAACTGAAAGGAAAAAGTAGTTAGTGGTGGGACCAGAGGATGAATAGAGGCATTAAGAGAAGACATGAAATAGAATTGCGACTAAACAAACTGAGAACATGTTTAAAGCAAACTTGGAAGACAGCATACACTAAGAGTAAGCATAACAAAACCAGTCAGTAGAGACATGGGAAGAGAAGAACAAGGTAGATGGGCAAGGAAAGACAACATGAGCTGGAGAGACTCTGCAGTGCCAGAGAATGCACCTCCTTGCCTCAGAAGGCTTCCCAGCTTCCCGTTGTGGTTTCTTCCCATGAGGCTGTATGGCAAGATCCTGGATTTCTGTGAGGTTCCTGTACCTTTGCATTAAAAAAAAGCCCAAACCAATAATTTCTGGAGGCAGCTTGAATGGGTCTCTCTTTCTTAAATCTCAAAACCCATTATCAATAAACCCCAAATAAGCCTCACAATCCCCAGAAAATACTATTTTAAGCACAAGAGCCCTATCTATATTTGTAGTTTTATCAAGAGCTGTAACAATGTTGAAACATACATACAATTTTTGGTTGTAGGTACTGCTAAACACAGCTGTGCAACTTGGAGTGCTTCTTGCTGTCAGGTTGTAGAAAAGAGTCCTGGTAAAGATCATAAAGAGGAATGTCTTTTGTCCATGACACAGTTACCTACTTCCCACTGCAGTGTCAAGGAAGCTGGTAGGAGTGGCTGTGGGTGCAATGAAGAAGAAGGCTGTGAATGAAGTACACAGAATTATTTCCAATATTGGAATATAGCATGAAGACTGTTGTCGGGGCATAGAATTTTGGAGCTCATAGGACTTCAGGGAGCATTTTATCCAATCTTCTCATTTTGTAGAAGAAGCTGAGGCCTGAATGCCTGATGATATTCCAAAGACAACTAATTATTATGCACAGACCAGGGAGCTGATACCAAGTTCCCTGCCTCCTAGTCCAGCATTCTTTCCTCCTTATCTAGTAGCCACTTTCTTTCCTTGTGGATCGTTTTAGGGCAGTTAGCTCAGTGGCTTACCCACAGGCTGGGGGATGGACTGCAAGATCTTGGGTTTCATTAGATAATTAAGTGTGTGCTGCTTTGATTCTCATTAATATGAGAATACTACAGAAGTGGGAAATAAAAACACAATCTGCCCAGATTTAAGCTTTTAAAGCTTTTATATCTTAGAAATTGATGCACATCAACCTTCAGGGCCTAGATATCAGTCTAGCCTTTCACTAAATAGAAATATGTTGAGCTTGAAGTCATGAATGTCTCCTAATTAAGAAGTTGATGAAGAGTCAGAAATCATAGCCCATGAACCGAGGCTGTAAGAGTAAATTCCGAGATTGTAAGCACATTGAACGAGGTCAAAATTAAGCTTTATGGTTCAAATTTTTATTTCTGTGCATTGCATATGCCATGAGGTTATTTTCTCAGAGATGGCTGAGTTTTAATTGAGTTGTCACCTGTAGTATATTTTTCCCATTGAGCAAAAAGCCTGCAAATTCAGCTTGGAGGATTTGCCTGAGGCAAGGTGTCATAACCATTCGCAAATCACCACTTGTATCCTGTTTACATCACCTTTGCCCCCACACAAGTCTATGTAACTGATCTCATTTGCCTTTTGCACAAAGGAAGAATTAGGCCCTATAAAATCACTGTTGCATAACTGTAGATATCATAATACCGTGCTAAAGTAAATGACCAAAACAATGAGTCTACTAACTTGAATAATATCTGAACAAAGAGTATAAGAGTAAAAGTGAGTAATGCAAAGCCACATAATACTAACTGCCATTTACTAGGTGTCTACTATGTGCCAAACATAGTTCATAGTTATTTAATTTCCTTATGATTATCCTTTGGCTATATACATGTCATAAGTGAGTAGATTAAGGTTCAGAGAAACTCAGATCACACATCTAGGAAGTGGCAGAGCTGAAATTTAAATTCAAGTGCCTTTTTATCTAAAGCCCATGAATTCTCTTAACTAGTACATCATCCTGCATCTTGTATGACTGAGAGGTTCTGGCAGTCACAGCTACTTGTAATACTACTTGACCCACTAAGATAGAATATATAGAAAGACAAATGCTTAACAGAAGAACTGAATACAGCTGTCCATGGTGCAATAAATGAACAAACCCTTATTGATATGTATGCTGTGCATGACACAAAGCTCTATGCTATAGCAGGTTCCAAGAAGCAGGAGAATCAGGCTTTGCCCTCAAGGACTGTATAATGCAGTTGGGGCAATAAGATGTGCACATCAAGGGTAACTAACAGCACAGGGCTTATATGATAATAGATGACAAGAAATACCTTCAGGGTAGGAAAGAATAATGAGAAGATGTGAGGTCATCCTTTCCCCCTAGGAGAACAGAGACTTGCAGTACACACTATGCCAGAAAAATCTTCATGGAACTGGCTAATTTTATTTGAACTGGAGATGATTTCTGGGCTGCTGGGTTGCTGACCCCATTCTGGCTCTAAAGTTAGACTTTTTATGAAAAACAGCCTATCAGTAAGACAGTAGAAAGTATATCTGCTCTGTTATTCACTACAGGGTTCTGTTGATCAAATAGCGTACTTGTTTTGACTATATCCTCATCCTCCTGAATCTTTGTTAGAAACTTAAACATGCCTAGCAGGTAATCTTGGAAGCAGGATAATATAATTGTGAAGTACTTGTCAATCCCCTAACTCCAGAAAAAATATATTTTGAGATTAAGAAAAATCAACTTAAATTTTTCTGTCCTGTCACCTTCTTGGGTGGTCTTCATGAGTCAGTAAAATGGCATTTAAATTAAGTAATTGTACACCCCTAGCAATCAGTCTATAATGTCCAGTAATCTTTGCCTAACATCTCCTCATGAAATGGCCCGTTGAGAAACAGAGCAGGCCACCATCACAGAGTGGTGGCTGTCTGCTTCCCCTCTTTGTGTCCTAAATGTGTCACCTCAGCATGCCAGGCTGACATGCCTTGGCCCCACTGTCAGGTTTGTTTGTAAAAGCTACCCAAATCCTTGTTTTACATGCTCCACGTAGTCTTCCCATGTTTGAGTGTATACTGAGATGTCATCAATCAATGCCACACTGTGTTCACCAACTTCATCAGCACCGTGTTTACCTTCTTCTTAAATGTAACTAGTGTGTTTCTCTTGCTGAAAGGGAGACTCTAGAACATATATAAAACCTGAGTGTGGCCAGGGCTCTGCGCGCAGTGACATGCGCATAATTTCAAGAGCCTCTTCACTGCCAAGATCTGATTGTGCAATGACATGCCTATCTCTGTGACCATATGCTTTTGGTGTCCTAGAGAGAATTCAGGTGAGCAACACTCAAACTCCCATGGAGCATGAGAATCCTCATTTGTTACTTTTGGTTAATCACATCAGTCATTAGAAAGACTTAGAGTATCTGTAGTTATTTTGTCATTGATGTTACAATAGAATCCAGCACAAAGGAAAATAGTGTAACAGTAAAACTGTGGTATCTTTTTCAGAGGGAAGAAAAGTAGTATAATGATAACTAGGAGAAGAAAATTCATATTTGGATGTGGATCATGCCTTTGTCCAAATGTGGAAACCCTGAGCTTATTCCTAGTGTCTGTGTCTAAAAGGACGTATTTTATTTTGCATATCTGCCAAAATCTAACCCCAGTCTTCTGCCTGCCAGGTGACCAGTAGATTAATTATTTAGAGTAAATGTTTGTGAGAATGCCCTAGATGCCAATTCACTTCACATTGTTACCTCTATGGGAAATTTTGATAGATAAAGAAAGCTTTGGATATACATGTGGGAGGCTTCTGATCCACCATCTTTTTTTTTTCATTTTTAATGTCTTTGTGTAGAGAAGATCTTTTCTTTCTTTCTTTTCCATCATCTGCAAAGCAAGTTGATCTGAGGTACAGTGTAGAATCTTTAGGTCTACCAAAGTATCAAATGTGAACACCCTTCTTTCTTTCATAGACATATTATTTTACAGAACTACCCTCTCCTTCTTTGTACTCTACTTCCTTTAAGCAGTCCTTTACAGTAAAATCAGAAGTTACGTTTTCAGTTTTCTCTTTGGCACCTCTATTTAATCCTGTTAGCCTTCTGAATTTGTATTTGTCTGATGTCCAGGTTGGCCATTTCTAAATTAAAAAAATTAACAACTTAGATTCTGGAGACGGGTTCCTTTTCACAGTAGCCAGCTCTCTTTTGGTTGACCATTTGACTATCTGGGAGTCCTCTTGCTAGAGCAACGGGAAACCACGTGATGACTTCTCTCCTTATTCATTTATTCTTGGGCTTTCATATGGCCCAGTTTTCTGTGCCCTCCACTTTTTGACCTTGGATGTGAAGCATCTTAGTCTTTGATCTCAGATCTGATCTGAATATAACCAGTAGTACCAGAAGGATGTCATTTGGGTAAAACTTGCTAGCTGCTGCTAAGAGCATGCAGAGACAGCCCTTGTAAGTATCCAGTTGTTTTAATTTTTTTCTTTCCTCCAGTGTATATTACAAAGTTAAGGATGGGAGGACTGGGAGGTCTGAAGGATAATGTCATTGTAAAGGGCCACTGACACAGAACACACTGAGCAACCTTCTTTTCTCAGTTTGGGCAGATGCTCTGGTTAATTCAGATTCAAAGCAGAGATATGAATCTCTGCTCTGAGTAAGGAAGCTGGAGTTGAGTTAATAACTGAAGGAACCACTGAGTCTTGATGATAATTCTATAAGATTACCTGCATGCCTAATAATTAAGAAAAATTTCTCTGGAGAAAGAAATTGGCATTCTTGAATGTTGCCACCTTATCAGAGCCGCACTTCTCTGCAAGATATTCTTTCACAGATTTAAGAACATATAAACAGATAAAGGTAAAGAGAGTTAGAGGACCTTAGCATGTTTCCCTGAGGCAGAAAATCTGTCCTCACCCTAAGGTGAAACAAAGTGGAAATGGTGCCTTAAAGGCAACTTGAAAAGTATTCATTAATCAACAAGTATTTATTTAGCACTATTTTCAGAATTGTGCTTGGGGCTGTGGTAGGATAATGAAAGAAGTGTAAAATAGAACCTATGCCTGCAAAGAAGTTATGCTCTAATTAGGGAGAGAAGAAATAATAAGAGGAAGTTTAGAATAAATGCTAAATTCTGTGTTTCAGAGCCTAAGAACTGTAAGAAAGAAGCAGGTTATCCATAAGAGCTGGAATAGTCAGAAAAGCCTTTGCTGAAATGATAGAGCTTGGAATGAGTCTTTAAAGATGAGTGAGATATAGGTAAAATGACCCCCATATTAATTAATTCACAGAATTAATTAATTCTGATGGTGGGGAATGTGACCTAGGATACAGCACTATTGTCACTATTCTCTTTAATTACAAAGAGGAAGAATTAACCTATACTATAAAGGCATTTCGAATGCATGGCCACCTTTCAGACAATTTATAGGCATGCCACTTAAGTAGTGGGATTTCTGCTAATTGACCTCATTTATCCTTTCCACTTTTTTTTTCCTTAGGCATCATAACCTTTAAAGTTTTTGAACTATAACTTTGTATTAATCTTCTTTTCACCATTTGAAAATTTTCATAGCCTGAGAATGAAGATGAGCCTAAGGACTCAGACTAAGAACCTCTCCCATATGTTGTGATCCAGAAATGAACTACCCAACCCACAGAACCTTTTTATAAGTCAACAGGGCAGCCGCCTCTTGTTTCCTAGGTGACAGCCAAATGGCATTGCCCGTTGTGCAGTGTACCTTGCAGGGGGATCCAAGCTGCCACTTCCTTTACATGTCTTCATATGCCCTGGGAAAACTTCTTCGCCATTACTCCATGTCATCGTGAATTAGTCTACAGAAAGTAAAAGAGAGCAGTTCTACCCCTCCATGTTACCTCTCATTTTGCCCTATAATATCCATACACAATGACTTGAAGAGTTCAAGGAACAGCCCTTCAGTTCTTGTGTGTAGAGTGATAATAATACTAACTCACATTTGTGAAACTTTTTGATGTTCTTTTTCTTATTCAATTCATTTACCAGTTTATGAAGCAAGTAAGAAAATAGAGGATTATTAGAACCCACTTACTCACATAGAAATGCCTTTTCTTCTTTATATAAAATATAAATAGGTGCTTTTTTAAAAAAGCAATGTCTTTAAAGCATTTTTAAATGCTATAAGAAGTGCTTTTTTCTTTAAATAAAAGTCATAATAAATAACTGTAAAAAATGTGTAAAACACACAGAAACCCTCATACACTACATTTAGAAAGAAGGAAAATATAGATGAAAAATCTGAGCCTTTAAGAGGTTAAGACTTGCCCAAGGTCATATTCCTAGATAAAGGACAAGATTCGGCACAACCCTAAATGGCTTGAGGCCAAATCCTATGTCAATGTGCCAGTCAGGATTACTGGAGAACTGCAGTAGCATTGCCACCCTTGATATTCAGGAGGGTATATAATTTTATCAATACAATACAAAGGTTAATGGGATTGCCTCTTTCCAACTCTATCATAGTAAACGCAGGCTTTATGGCAACGTTAAAAAAAATGACCTCTCTCTGCTTTATGCTGATCATTAAGTAAGATTATCTTACACTAGAGATTTACTATACCAAAGAGCACTGACATCACTAACTGCTATTAAGTGTATGATACTTATACTCCATAAAGTGGAGCAAAATACCTTTGTCAGCAACGAAGGGAAAATAGACATGGCCAGAGGCATTCATCCCACACAAAACAGAACCATTGTCTGCAGGAATCTCTCTACCAGCTTCTAATGCTCTCTGGCCAAATCCACCTGATGAAAATCTCAATATGGAACAGAAAGTCTGCTCTGTGATGTCTTTAAATAAATGAGATCAACTCTCTATTAATTTCAATAGGTTATGTAGATTAATCAAAACCTTCCAGTTTCAAGAAAAAAATCGAAGCATGTATTAGTCTGTTCTCACACTGCTATAAAGAATACCTGACTGCGAAATTTATGAAGAAGTTTAGTTGACTAACAGGTTCTGCAGGCTGTACAAGAAACATGGCTGGGAGGCCATAGAAATCTTACCGTCATGACACAAGGTAAAGGAGAAGCAAGCAAGTCTTACCTGGATGGAGCAGGAGAGAGGGCAAAGGGGGAAGTGCTACACACTTTGAAACAACCAGACCTCAAGGGAACTCACTCACTATCACAAGAACAGCAAGGGGGATATCTGCCCTGTGATCCAATCAACTCTCACCAGGTCCCTCCCTCAATGTTGGAGATTACAATTCACCATGAGATTTGGGCGGGGACACAGAGTCAAACCATTTCATTCTGCCCTTGGCCCCTTCCAAATCTCATGTCCTTCTTATATTTCAAAACCAACCATGCCTTCTCAATAGTCCTTTAAAGTCTAAACTCATTCCAGCATCAACTCAAAAGTCCAAGTTCAAAGTCTCATCTGAGACAAGTCACCTATGAACCTGTAAAATCAAAAACACGTTAGTTACTTCCAAGATACAATAGGGATATAGGTATTGGGTAAATGCCCCCATTCCAAAAGGGGGAAATTTTCCAAAACAAAGGAGCTACAGGCACCATCCAAGTCCAAAACCCAGCAGGGCAGTCATTAAATTTTAAAGCACCAAAATAATCTCCTTTGACTTCATGTCTCATATCCAGGCCACACTGATGCAAGGGGTGGGCTCCCAAGGCCTTGGGCAGCTCTGCCTCTGTGACTCTGCAGGGCTCAGTTACGTTGGCTGCTCTCAAGGCCTGGCATCGAGTGCCTCTGGCTTTTCCAGGTGCATGGTGCAAGCTGTTAGTGGATCTGCCGTTCTGGGGCCCCACCCCACATTTCCTCTTTGCCCTGTCCTGGTAGAGGTTCTCCATGAGGGCTCTGCCCCTGCAACAGCCTTCTGCTTGAACATCCAGATATTTCTGTACATCCCAAGCAATCTAGATAAAGGGTCCCAAGCTTCAATTCTTGTCTTCTGTGCACCTGCAGGCCCACACCACATGGAAGCCACCAAAGCTTGGCACTTGCACCTTCTGAAGCAATGGTCCAAGCTATACCTTGGCTCCTTTTAGCTATGACTGGAGCTGGAGTGGCTGGGACACATGGTGCTGTGTCCTGAAGATGCGCAGAGCAGCAGGGCCCTGGACCTGGCTCATGAAACCATTTTTTCTTCTTAGGCCTCCAGGCTTGTGATGGGAGGGGCTGCCTCAAAGGTCTCTGAAATGCCCTGGAGGCATTTTCCTCATTGTCTTGGCCATTAACGTTCAGCTCCCTTTTACTTATGCAAATTTCTGCAGCTGGCTTGAATTCCTCCCCAGAAAATGGGTTTTTCTTTTCTACCACATGGTCAGGCTGCAAATTTTCCAAAGCTTTATGCTTTGCTTTCTCTTTAAATATAAGTTCCAATTTCAGACTATCTCTTTGCATATGCAAATGAGGACAAACAATTAGAAGCAGCCAGGCCACATCTTGAACACTTTGCTACTTAGAAATTTCTTCTGCCAGATACCCTAAATCATCTCTCTCAAGTTTAAAGTTCCACAGGTCTCTAGAGCAGAAGCACAGTGCCACCACTCTTTGCTAAAGAACTAGCAAGAGTGACCTTTAATCTAGTTCCCAGTATGTACCTAATCGCCATCTGAGACCACCTCAGCCTGGACTTCACTGTCCGTATCACTATCAGCATTTTGGTCACAATGATTCAACAAGTCTCTAGGAAGTTCTAAACTTTCCTTCATCTTCCTTTCTTCTTCTGAGCCCCTCAAACTGTTCCAACCTCTGCCTGTTAGCCAGTTCCAAAGTCACTTTCACACTTTCAGGTATCTTTATAGCAATGCCCCACTTCTCTGGTACCAATTTCCTGTAGTAGTCCATTCTCACATTGCTATAAAAAACTACCTGAGACTGGGTATTTTATGAAGAAAAGATGTTTAATTGACTCGCAATTCTACAGGCTGTAAAGGAAGTATAATTGGGGAGTCCTCAGGAAACTTACAATCATAGTGGAAGGGCAAAGGGGTAGCAAGCACCTTCTTTACATGGTGGAGCAGGAGAGAGAGTTGGGGGTTAAAGTGCCACACACTTTTAAACCATCAGATCTTGTGAGCACTCACTCACTATCAAAGACCAGCAAGGGGGAAATCTGCCCTCATGATCCTGTCACCTCCCACCAGTTCTCTCCACCAATGTTGGGAATTATAGTTCAGCATGAAGTTTAGGTGGAGACACAGAGCCAAACCATATCAAAGCAGAAACAGTTGAATCAGTATATCTGTATATTACTTTAATTTTTAAATTCTCAAGTGATTAATATTATGATGTCACTCAGGAGTCATGTTTCATTTCTAGCAAGGAAGTAATACAAGAGAAAGATAGGTATATTTTCTCAGTAAGAATTCTTATAGGAGTTATTTACCCAACAGTATGCACTACTGTTGCAAATAAATGTTAATTTAATAAACATTTATTTAGTATCTATTATTTCTGAGACATCAGAGTAGGGTCTGGTGACACTGAGATGAAAGACACAGCTGCTTTCAAGTAGTTCCCACTCTAGTAGCAAAGACAGAAAAACACACAAGCAGTTGGAAGAGAGAGCACTTAGTGTTCTGAGGAAGGGTGTCTTGGAGACCTGGTCCTGAGTGGTTCATAACAAACCCACTGTGGGATGGTGTGGAGGTATCATCAAAGTGGATTTTCTAGGAGAGGCTTTGTGAAACCCACATTTGGATTTAGAGCCAAATGTCATGGATATAGGCTTTTGCCCTCACAAACCGGCCATCCGTAGTAAAATATCTACATTGCTTCTTAGAGCTTGGCCTCTAATTCTATGAAAGATGCTGGAGGCTGACATAGTATAGGGTGGATTCTGGACATTTATAAAAAAATACACTTTCTTTTAAATCAGTATAGAAGCAGGTGATACTAAAATATGACACTAAGATTCTATTTTTATGTATCAAATTACTCATTTGATTAAAACACAGTCTTATGAAAAACATGAATTTTTGTAAATGATTTTCTGTTGAATAAACATAAAAGAAATTTTGTTTCATTTTATACCAAAAATCATTCAAACAGCATCAAGGGACAGTATCATGAAATTTCAGAACACCAAGGGTTAAATAAGAAAATTACTTATATCTAAAAATTGTAAGGACTGTGCAAGGAATATTCATATTCTCTTTATACAGATTCCTCAATCAATGTTTTATCACATTTATCATATAATATCACATCCATTACAATCCCCATGTTCTCTACATCTATGTATACCTCTCTTTATATATCCAAATTTATTGCTATTAAAGATCTATTTATATAGCAATTTGAAGAGGAAAAGTTTAATGTAAAGAATCACTATAACAAGGGATTGTAGAAATGAGGAATTGGCTAGTAAAAAGTCAGGAGAATTTTAAGTAATATAGGAATAATAGATATAAGAGGAGCCACTACTTAGGGCTGAGCTAAAGTACTCAAGGAAGAACCCCTCTAGGGCTGAGATCCAGAAGTTGTTGAAGAGGACATGGCCATGGCTCATTAACTTGCTGAAAATTTGCCCACTGCTGTGCCAGGGAAAATTGTTCACAGCGACCTGTATCCCTGGAGGCACTCTACTATAAAACCACTGGAAGGGGTTGCAGGTGGAACCTGTTGGTTTCTGGTGCTTTTAGCCACCATGCACTGCATAAATCAGGTGCTGGAGAAGTTGTGCATGCTTTAAGAGCTGAGCCCTGGGGAAGCTGCTTGTGCTGTGAGAGTTGAGTGCCGGATGCTGGGAAAGCCATGTGTGCTGCAGAAACCAGGCTTTGGAGAAGCCACCTGCTCTGCAGAGGCCTGCGAAGTGTGCACACTGGAATCAGGAAACAAAGCTCCTTTCTCCTGTAGCACCTCTCTATTTCCCTTTATTGATAAGTCTTTTTGCCAGCTGGCAAAGAAAAAATTAAAGGCCCAGATTCACTTTTGCAGAGCAGGCAATAAAAGTCAAATTTAGAGTTGAGAGATAATAAATTAATAACCTGATCCATTATTTTTATTCTTTTTCTTGGCCATTTGAAATCAAGTTATAGACATATTACCTCCATCATACCTAAGTAGTCCAATGTATTTTCCCCAAGCAAGGACCTTATCTTAATGGCAATACAACCTTCCAAATGAAGAAATAGACATGGATGCAAGACTGTGTCCATTGGGTTACAAGACCCAGTAAAGTCCCTTTTTCTCTTCTGGTCCAGGTTTTTTCCAAGACAACATTTTGCTTTCAGACATTGTGTTTGTCCTTCAATTTAAAATCATACCTCAGGGTGTTTTCTATATATTTTATGACCTTGAAAGTCTTTAAAAATTACAGGCATTTGATCTTGGTGATGCTGCTATGTTTGTCCACCATAAATTCACCATTTTTACCTTTGTAATTTGGTATGTACATTGTAAAAAAAAATACCCTGGCATTATGTGAATATCCTTTTTCTCACTCAACATCCATCCACCAATATGAGCAACTGTGTGTGTCTTCTTTCAGAGTCATTTCCCATTTCCATCATTTTAATTTTCATCATTCTTTCTTTATTAGTTAGTATTCTGCTGTAAATCATCTTACCAATTTTCTTTCTATTTCTTTCCTCCTTTCTTCCTTCTTGGTATATATTTGTACGAATCCTGATTCTTATTTTATTCAGTTTATTTAGTATATCTCTGTCATCATTTATTTGACACTCAAACTGTCCCAGAATTGCCAAGTTCCCATTCAAGATATTTCTATGTCCTTTTAATATGCTTACATCATTCTTTGAGCACTTCATTCATCTCTAGAACAAGGTACTTGAGGATCATTTTATACTTTCCTTATCCCAGCCCTTGAATTAGCCATTTCCCCAGGAAACCCTGGTTCTGGTACTTGGAAACAAAGATCTTATGCTAAGTGTGTTTATTGCTACTCAGGTGTCATTGCTTATTTGCACTCACAGAAGATATCACTAGGAAAATATGTATTTATACACACATATATGCATATATACACACAGATATGTATCTATATTTCTAAATCTTTCTATACCTATGTGTTTTTAGAATCACGAATTGACACCTTACCTCCATTGTCTATTTCAATATCTCAGAGGTATTTCTAGTTTTCCCCCTTTTCATATTTGTAAGGTTTTTTTGGGACAGTGAAACTTGACTCCCACTATGTGAAATGTTGACGTATTTGATCCATCTCCTGCAGATGACTGATATGGTTTGGCTGTGTCCCCATCCAAATCACATCTTGAATTGTAGCTCCCATAATTCCCATGTGTTGTGGGAGGAACCTGGTGGGAGATAATTGAATCATGGGGGTGGTTCTTTCCCATGCTGTTCTCATGATAGTGAATAAGTCTCACAACATCTGATGGTTTTATAAAGAAGACTTCCCCTGCACACACTCTCTTGCCTGCTGCCATATAAGATGTGACTTTGCTCCTCATTCTTTCCACAATGACTGTGAGGCCTCCCCAGCCATACGGAATTTGTGAGTCAAACCTTTTTCCTTTGTAAATTATCCCGTCTCAGGTCTGTCTTTATTAGCAGCATGAGAACAGACTAATCCAATGATCAATCTCTCAGTCATTTTGGCTATCTCTGTAACCCTTAGCTTCACCACCCCTTCCTTCATCTTCTTGCCCCTTCAGCACTGGCCTCTACTGTTGCCTTTTTGACCCACCGCAGTCTCAGTCCTCTGTCCTCCTTCTTCCTTTCGAAGAAAGGGCAGGGAATAGAAGAGAAAAGGAAAAATGAATATTTTGATGCAGTAAGAATTGAAGAGAGGATAGACAGTAGAGGGAGGTTTTCAGGAGTCTAAAACTCTCTATAATTTAGCAATTTAACATCTATAATTGTGACAATTGACAGAGGGTGAAATGAACATTATTTCCAATATTTGTTTAAATTCCAAGTTTTATAAATATTTGTTTAAGTTTATAATAAGCAAATTTCCTATATTTTCTCATATAAATCTCACCCCCATAATTCAGATATTTTGAGGATAATTTTCCTTAAGCTACTTTTTCATTTTGAATATTTCAACATCAATTCATTGTAATGATTGAATCTTAAATATTGCTGACTTAACTATTCAATGTACAGTAATACAAGTACAATGGATCAGTAATAAAGAGAAATATTTTGTGAAACACCATCAGATTTAGATTAAATTCCTAATGAGCAGACCTTGTGAATGAAAACAAATCTTGCAGCTCCCTGGAAATGAAATGTTACCAGCAATAGTCAATAATCTGAAAAAAGGCAGATTAATATACAAAGGAAAGTTACTAATTTCAGATGCAATCATTGAAAATTCACTTCTGGAGAAGAAAGAACAAAAGTTATTTGGAATATCAATGCAATGAGTAAGCCATTTGTTTAGCTTGGTACTACTCTGTAGGGGCTTTGTATATTGTCACATAAATGGATTTTTACTTCTCAGGGATATAGGATGGTATTCTCAGTTATTACTCCTATTTACCTAGAGAAGCAAAGTGAATCATAATAGCGAAATGGGAGAGTTCCCTGGCACTTCTTGCAGGATGTATGACAGGGGTGTGGCTCGTCTGTTCGGGCCACCTGTGCTCAAACCCCTTACTGGAGGGAGAGCACACAGTTGGGCAGGTGCAGGAGCTGGGACGAGCACTTTTGGGCTCCGGCCCCACAGTGGCATCTAGGGATGGGTGCCTGCGACTCCCAAGGCCCCAGTGGGTGTGCTACAGTGCTCCTTTAGTGCTACCATTTGCAGATGGCTTAAGTGTTAACCAGCTCAGTGCCCTCTTAGTACTCGGTTTCTTGTCTGGCATCCAGGAAGAATTGGGTCACGCGTGGACTTGAAGGATGGTGAATGTAGCGGTTTTATCAAGTGGTGGAAATGACTCTCAGCAGGATGGATGGGGAGCTGGAAAGGGGCTGGAGTGGGAAGATGATCTTCCCCTGGCGTCTGGCTGTCCAGCGGCCAAACTCCTCTCCTACAGTCCCCAGCCGAACTCCTCTCGATGTTCAGACATTCCTTCTCTTCTCTCCTTCTCTGCCATGCCATTCTGCTGCTCTGTCACTCTTCTGTTCATCTGCTCTTGGAGCCTGGGGTTTGGAGTTTATATGGGTTCAGGATAAGGGGGCATGGCCGGCCAAAAGGCAACTTTTGGACATGAAAACAAATGCCTGTTACCATTTAGGGTGTGGGTTTCCAGACTTGAGGGTGAGGCCTTTGCCAGGGAACTGCCCTCTTCTGCCCGGTATTTCCGTGTGTTCTGTCTGTATCAATATGATTTGCCATGATTGCCCAGAAAATTTAGGGAGGGGAACATTTTCCCCAGGTCATTGTTTAGCATACTCTTGTTTCTCACTCTGTGATCCTCCTGCTGACTTTGTAAAGGAGGTTTGAGAAGCCACAGGATAAACATGGCACTTCTTATCTTTCTCTAACTTCCATTTTGCTTGAGAGAATAATTTAAAATATTACTTGTATTGCACATTGAATACTGTATATTCACATATTATATATAAAACAAGCTATATTAAGTATACCTGAATCTATTTTGTTATATACTCTATTACATTTCCAGCCTCCCTGCAGTGAGGTGGGACCATGTGACTGAGTCCTGGACAAGGGAATGTGGGTGGAAGTAATTCTACCACTTCTGTGCATGAATTGTAACTTCCACAAGTTCCTCAATGTTTTTTGTTTTTCCTCAGGCATAGGTAGACCCTCCAGTGGAGGATTATAAGCCCCTCCCAGATGGTAGAGCCACTGAGAAGACAACCTGCATTGTACTGTCATATGAGCAAGAAATAAACGAATACACTGAGATTTGAGAGTTGTTTGTTTAGTAGCTCATATCACTTGTTACTTACCTGACTAGTACATATAAAGACAAACACTGATTTTAATTGATTTTAAAAGTAAAACAGTTAACTTCAACTTGTACCTCAGGTTTGCTGCTTTGGGCTCTGTCTTAAGAACTGGGTACATGTTTGTAATTTTCTGCCCCTGGAAATTCCAATAGAGGCGTTTGAGAAGCTCTGGCCTAAAACCACTGACAGGTTCAGAGAACATCTAAAGAGAAGAAAAGGTCTTTTCTAATAATCTATTAGTCTATTAGAGACTATATATTTTGCATACAATATATATATTTGGTGTGGACAAAATGATAGTATCATGCATGAAAATGAATTTCCCCAAAGAGAGAACAATTATATTTGAACTCTTGATGTCTGTATCCTGCATGAAAAAGGTCCTAGCCCCATTGTCAATATTTACTTTGTCTCATTTTTTAAAATAAATACTTACTCCTTCATGAGTTTTTGCTCCTGGTTTATTATCATTCACTAAAGCACTACTTTTTCATCCTTCTTGGTGATTTCAATGTCCATTTTGATGTCTTTTCAAATACCCTGTGGCATTTTAGTTCTATGTCCCTCTCTCTTTCAATGATCTTATCCTTTGTCTTAAATAAGTCATCTACTTCCATGTTCATGCCTTAGATCTTGGCATTATCAGTGAGTATAACATCTCAGCATCTCAGTTTGATGTATTCTATTCTTTGATGATTACTCTCTACCTTCCTAGTGCTCACACTCTGACTCCCTATGTCTTTTAAGCATTAAGTCTAATTGGTGTGTGTGTGTATGTGTATATATATATAATTTATAGTATATGTATATGTATACACATATATATCAGTTGATGCTAATACATTTTCATATTCCATCCTCACACTTGTAGTCTTACTTACCTTCTCACCTGGCTTAAATTCTCAGTTAAAAATTACAATTATTCCTTTGAAAATGCCTTCAGCTCCCTTGCACTTACTATTCTTTATTGTACTTCTTTGGCTAAACCACAACTCTTGAGTATTTTAACTCTCAGTATATATTGCACCTGCTCACTTGCAACTGAAATGGCTAGAGGAGAACACACAACTGTGCTGATTGGTCCCATTTTAAAATCATTATTGCTAACCTCAAATGGGCTCCTAATGCTATCTGGCAATAGTACTATATTTTTTGTATCTGTTCACTTATAGATCTCTTTAAAAATTATTTATGCCTTCTCCTCTCTCCTGGAATGTCTAACGGCTTCTTACTCTCCTCACTCTTAGTTGATGACTTTGTTTTCTATTTCACTGCCAAAAAACTTCCCTGAGCAATTACTAACATACTTGCATCCTTATCAGCACTAGTACCTATGGACCCTCACTCCCCTGAACTGCATATATCTATATCTATATCTATCTATATCTATCTATAGATATAGCCTCAGACAAGATGGACAGAAAAGGGGATAGCCTTGAACATATATGCTATTGAGCAATCATTTGAGGTTAGCAATAACGATTTTTAAATGAGACCAATAAGCCTAATTGTGTGTTCTCCTCTAGCTGTTTAAATTGCAAAATATATATAAAAATATATAAAATTTATACATATATAATTTTTAAGTAGAACAAAGCAAAACAAAAGCATACCATAACCCTTGTTACCCACCTTCCGTATACCACTCCAATCTTTTATCCTTCTTGTTGAGATATAACTATGAAGAGTTGTATAGCTCACTGTCTTCAATGTCACTTTTCTCATTTTCTCTTGAACCAGGAATCCACGCAGCTTGCTTGATATTTTCAGATCTTTTTACCATTACTCTCAACATTTTCTAGCCCCATGTCACTGTTTTGTTTATCTAAGTGTTAATCAATTTCTAATATTACATAATATATTTTACTTATTTATCTCATTGAATTTCTTTCTTCTCTGCAAGAGTTTAAGCTTAGTGGAGCAAAGAATTTTCTTGGCGTTTGTTGTTGTTGTTTTACTGCTTTATCTCCAGTCCTAAGAACAGTGCTAGCCATAGAGCAGATGCTCAATAAATATTAGATATATGAATAAATAAACCATAGTGGCAAAATTAGTGTAATTATACATCTCAGTTCATATATGACTGAGGTCTGGGGCCCTGATCTAATATTCCCTCTTCCCCTCATCTGCATCATAGATTGTGACACTAATCTCTGAAGCCAGTCTCAATTTACTACAAAGAAATATCTCCTATATTTTCTTAGCCAGTGTAATTCTCAAACTGAAGTTCCAGCTGCTTCCAGGGCCAGCACAGTTGTTAATAAGTGGGCTGGATTTTTTTTTTACCCTTGATTTGGTTTTCTGCTGATCTTCAGAATGGTGGAGAGTGATGCGGTAACAATTTAGGCCCTTGCACAAGATGAATGAAATGAAGAAGATGCAAAATCTAGCTAATTTTAGTCTTTCTTTATAGCCTAATATCTTTATAGCCTAATATCTAACACAGCCACATGAGAAATTCCTTTCAGTGAAAGGATTAGCAGAGAAGATCAATGTGAATCATTCCTGTGGAGCCCTCACTCCCTCCCTTCTGACTCCTGCTTCTGAGACACCTGCATCAAATCTTCCAGCCGTTCTACTTTAGTGTTGTAAATTGCTATCCATGCCGTGGACGTGAGCTTATGATGTGCCATTGTTTCTCTATTAACTTCCTCAAAATATCAAATAAAATATACACAATCTTTTCCTTTTAAATTAGCCATGACAGCCCAATTGAGGCCCACCAACACTCACCCATAAATGATACAGATATTGAGCCCTGTGTTCATACTTAACAGTGGCAAGAGATAATTGAGTATCCTGAACTGTGCCCTTCCCACTGAGAACAGCTTATCACTTCCCTCTATTCATATTGTGCTGTGATACACAACCTCTTTTCTCTACTCTTCATCTTTCTTTCCTCCTCTTTTCTTTGTCCTCCCCTCCTCTCCCAAGTTACTCTGTTTCATTTTCTCCTTCTGTTTAGTCTGTCGGTTGTTTCTTGGCAGTGGCATATTTGTTGACTTGCTCTTTTGGTGACATCTTTTAATAAGGAAATTCGTCTCCTGGTGTCTCCTCGCCTAAGGGTGTGCTTACTTAAAGTGTAAAATGTCAAACTCTACCAAGGATGACAATAACCCTCTGGGTAAAGAAGAATCAGCCACTGCATTATTAATCACTCAAGAGGCAGACAGGAAATATCAGCCACCTCAAAGAAAGAAAGACTAAAATTAGCTAGATTTTGCATCTTCTTCATTTCACTCATCTTGTGCAAGGGCTTAAATGGTTACCGCATCACTCTCCGCCATTCTGAAGATCAGCAGAAAACTAAATCAAGGGTAAAAAAAAAATCCAGCCCACTTATTAACAACTGTGCTGGCCCTGGAAGCAGTTGGAACTTCAGTTTGAGAATTACACTGGCTAAGAAAACATAGGAGACATTTCTTTGTAGTAAATTGAGACTGGCTTCAGAGATTGGTGTCACAATCTGTGATGTGGATAAGGGGAAGAGGGAATAGGCAGGTGACTACACTCTGACCCTTCCTAATGCTTGACTGGCAGAGCTGGCATTCCCAACTGTCCTTACTTAATGTCCCTTAAACATTACAGCAGCCTGACCCTCCTGAAGCTACAGAGAACTGTGGCCTGCAATTTAACAGGGATGAAAACTGGGCCTAATGACATCCTACATGGTCACGCTCTTTCTGGACGGTTACACAAGCATGAAGAAGTGAGGAGAGAACTCTTATTTTGGTTTGTTCTGTAGCAGTCCAAGAAGTGATCACAGATTTATTCCACAGTAAAATAGTCTGGCTGCCAACACCTCTGTATCTGGTATACACACACCTGCATGCATCAGTATTCTTTCTGTAAACTATCAAAACAATTGACAACATCCCACAGAATGCTATAAAAGTTCTCCAAATTCCACAGTGATGGAACTAAAAGCAGAGTTATTTTGTATAGATCCCTTGTAGCTAATAATACTCTCCTGTTTGTTTCAGCCAAATAATGGGTTTCTGATTATCTTGACATAGTTCCTAAAACATCAAAATAGCTTGAATTTTCCCAGTGAAGAATTACCTTAAAATTAAACTTTAAAACGAGTTTATGTTATATTTGTCATGATTATTTTATGTTACATGTATAAAATTTTCGGTAATATTTAGATTTATTCAAAAGAGGTGGTTAATATAAAGAATATACTTTAAGATCTAGACTTTTTACTTCCAATCTGAAATGTCATGGGTCAGTTCAAAGCTGACGGGATAAGCATGATTGGAAAGTTGATCAAGTCTCCCTGTGGGAATTCAACTGGACAGTTCACAGTAGACAATCAAAAGTCTATGGCTTGGAGCAGACTTTAGAGTTTATTGAGTTACCTGCCTTCATGAAGAACTGCCCCTGAGCATTTAAAGAGTGTTGAATGGTAGGTGTCTCAGTCATCTTGGGCTACCACAGTAAAATGCCATAGACTGGGTGGCTGAAACAAGAGAAATTTATCTTCTCACAGTTCTGGAGGCTGGAAGTCCAAAGTCAAGGCACTGCCATTGTTGAGCTCTGATGAGGTCTCTCTTCCTGGCTTGAAGATGGCTGCCTTCTCTCTGGTCCTCACATGACTATTCCTTGGTGAAGATAGGGGGTAGGAGGGAGGGGGGGCGAGAGAGAGAGAGAGAGAGAGAGAGAGAGAGAACACTTTCTTCCTCTTCTTGAAAGACCACTAATTTCATCATGAGGGTCCCACCCTCATGGCCTAACCTAACCCTAATTACCTCCCAAAGCCCCATCTCCAAATAGCATCACATTGGGGATTAAGATTTCAACATATGATTTTGGGGGAGACACAAAAATTCAGTTCATAACAGTAGAGGTTGTTCTACCTGCCAAACACTGTGCTAGTGTCTTACATGCATTATTTCATTTATCTATCACAAGCATGTGAAGTAGGGATTAGTGTATCACTTTGTAGATGAAGAAAATGGGTTTTCAAAAGGGTAGAGAACTTGAAATAAGCAGAAGAGCTGGGTTTCAGCTTCAGTTCCACCTGAAAGCGTAATCTTATTTCTAAAGTCCACCACAGAAAAAAATGTTATTATCTTTTACAATAGGTAAATATTTATTATATTTTAAAAATTTGAACAAATTTAGAGGTACGAGTGCAGATACATGGATACATTGTGTAGTGGTAAATTCTGGGCTTTTAGTGCAACCATCACCCAAAAAGTATACATTGTTTACCTTAAGTAATTTCTCATCCCTCACCCTCCTCCCATTCTCCTACCCTTCAGAGTCTTCCGTGTCTATTATTCCTCACTTTATGTCTATGTGTACACGTTATGTAGCTCCCACCTATAAGTGAGAACATATGCTATTTGTATTCCTGAGTTATTTCATTTAAGACGATGGCCTCCAGTTCCATTTATTATGCTTCTGTGAAAAACATGATTTCATTCTTTTATTTTGGCTGATTTGGATGCACAGATTTTTCTCTAGATCTTTGCATTGAAATCACATACATTCCTTTTTCTTTTAATTATAATAAGTCAAATCTTTAACTTGAGCTTGAATCTTTAAAAAACACAAAAGCATGCTCAGGAAATAAGTTTATTACACAAAGTCCTTTGAAGCTTTGAGATGTGACATTTTCCTAATGACGTGCAAAGAAATAGGTTCATTGTATTGGAGTTGGTGAGGTGCTATGTAGTTTTGAAATGTGTTCTAAAATTTCGAGTATAAGATAAAATTCAGCCTTCTGAGCTCTGAAGTTTTGTGGTTCTACTTAGAACTAAAATGAGAGATCGAATATCAACAATATTTAAAAATCCAGCAAATAATTACTACACACATGCCACAAGCCAAAGAACATGCAGGTCCCTATATTCCAGTAGACAGGAAGAATGATAGTATCCCTGCCTTAATGGATCTCCTGCATTTTGAAATTATGATAAATGCTTTTTAAAAATCTCTAAAATAAGCAAAAATGATTTGGGAGTATTGTTTTTTTTTCCTGATAAATGACATTCTAATGACATTTAATAAGTTAGAATTACTGTAGTACGGGTTCATCTGCTTTTATGTTAATTGTCTTGGGCAACATGAACAAGGCTGAAAAATCAATGATTTGTCAACTGGTCATTTATATTTATGTGAACAATCTGTAATAAGTACAAGTCATTCAGTTATTTTCTTCCTTTACTGTTTTGCAAATGATTCAAATGATACCTAGTAGAATTAGTATAAATATCGAGTTGTGAGTAATGTGATTTGGGTTAAAATTCTTGAATTATTTGTAATTAATTTACAGAATTTTAACCATAATTCTAATCATATTCAGTTTCAGCATGTAGAGACTTGCATTGTCTCCTTTACGTAATTCCGTTTAACAGAAAATAAACTATCAGAGCTTCTTTGCTTTAACAATTATGCTGGATAAATTAGTCTGTTCTCACACTGCTATAAATAAGTACCTGGGACTGGGTAATTTATAAAGAAAAGAGGTTTAATTGATACACAGATCCACAGGTTGTACAAGAGGCATGACTGGGGAGGCCTCAGAAAACTTACAGTCATGGTGGAAGGTGAAGGGGAAGCAAGCATGTCTTCACATGGCTGGCAGGAGAGAGAGAGGGAGAAAGAGAGAGAGAGAGAGAGAGAGAAGGGGAAGGTTCCACACACCCTCAAACAACCAGATCTCTTGAGAACTCTATCACAAGAGCAGCAAGGGGGACATCTGCCCACATTATTCAATCACTTCCCACCAGGTCCTTCCTCCAACACTAGGAATCACAATTCACCATGAGATTTGTGTAGGGACACACAGCCAAACCATATCACTGGGCTAAATAAAGAAATTTGGATTTTCTAGAACATTTAGCTTTAATATTTGAGAAAGAATAAATGCAGTTGGTAACATAAAGAACAATTTCTGTATGCCTTATTGAAAGGAATGCCAAAGCCACTAAACGCCCCTGAAATAAACTAACAAACCTTTGAAATAAATACCAACTAAGATTTATATTTAGATGGATATGAGGTTAGTTCTTACTACTAGGCAACCAGTTGACCTAAGTTTAATTTAAATCAGCATTGTAGTGTCTCCTAATGGACAGTAAGGATAAGTTCTTTTATACATG
The DNA here is from genome assembly GCF_028858775.2 of Pan troglodytes. Classification (NCBI taxonomy): domain Eukaryota; kingdom Metazoa; phylum Chordata; class Mammalia; order Primates; family Hominidae; genus Pan; species Pan troglodytes. The sequence goes on from NC_072398.2 coordinate 84,878,522, forward strand.
GAATACAGTGGTGTTTCCCTCCTCCCACCCCCACTTTAAAAATGCATCTTTATATCTATGATTGTGTCTATAGAGCCAAATGAAGTGGGAAAATATGACAGTTATTGGAATAAATGTGGCCAAAATGGAACTGTCATTAAAATTATCTAGGTAATGGGAGATACATTTGGTATTTCTAATGTCTTCATTTCTTTGCTTTCTGCTTTCTGTTCTAGTCCCTTTAAATATAGTGGGCTCATTGAATGTAACAGCTGGCATTCTAGATAATGGCAATGTGAAATGGCCAATATATTGAGTATTGGTTATCCTCTTGTGTAAATCCTGAAAGATAACTTCAGTTCCTACAATGGGGGATCTAGCTCCACAGAGATGGACTCTTCCATATTTATATAGGCTATTTCCACTTACATCTCTCTTTCTCCTTCAGTAATGCCAAAATGAGACTTTTAATTTTCTGCTTATACATTGTGTGATATCCTCCAAACACACGGCTATATGGTTAATTTTTTGTTGTTGTTTGAGTCTTCTACATTTAATCAAGTTTATCAACATATACATATCTGTCTAGCTAAGGATCAAAGGAAATGACAGATACTAAATATATTCACCCTGTCACTAGTAGGACATATGAGGACTAAGAAAATAAACCCACTAGTAAGCATATTAAGTCAAATCAAAACATCAATTTGTCATTTTTCTTTATTAAGCTTGAAAATAGTTTTTTAAAATATTATTCAGTCCCGGTAAGTTATAAGACACACAATCTAGTGCATTGTTATTTGCAAAAAAAAATTGGTAAAAAATACTTTGAAATAAATTTGTATACACTAATGTTCACAAACTTTGGGACAGTAATCTCACTTGTAGGAATATTTGTAATTACTTAATTCTTACATAGAAAACAATATATAAAAGAGGATGTCAAACAGACCATGGTTTCATAGTTACTGACAAAAACTAAATAACAAGAAGTCTACCAATAAGAAATTACGATACAACTGTGTGGCATGCTTTGCTATTTTTCAAATATTTAAATTAATAGAAATAGAAATCATACAATATTATCGGTCTAATGCTCATAAATGATGTAAAATTTAGAAAGTAATTTGAAAGCTTGGATATCAGTATGTTTACAAATGTACCTTCTTGGAAGTGTATGTCAGTATATAGTATTAGTGTATTATTTAAGGTATTAATGAAAATAATAGACAAACTCTGACATTTCGGTGGTTTTATAATAAAAGGTCATTTCTCACTCATACAAGTTCACAGTAGTTCAATGCTGGTGCTTGGAGGAGAACCTTCTAGGTGATTCAGGGATTCAAGCTCCTTCTATTCCATAACTCCACCATCTCCTCCAGGACCATGGGGTTCATTAGTTTCACCTCAGTGAAATGAAAGGCAAGACCGAAAGCGACACCTACTGCTCACCTCAGGCCTGAAGTGACACAACCCCCTCCTAATCAAATTCTATGGGCAAGAACTAGCTACACGATCCCACCTGGACAAGTGCATTGGAGAATGTGGCTTTGCTGGCTGGAAGGCTGCTTTTCAACAATAATGCTACATTAAGGAAGGCAAACACAGATTTTTATAGGGGAAAATACTGTGTCTCTGCCACAATTATTACAGTGGTCGAATACCCAGGCTCTGAAATCAGACTAAGGATGAAATGGGAAATTTAATAGTATCTACTTCATAAGTAGATTGTGAGAATTATATGAAATAATCACAGTGAAGCACTTACATTGTGCTCTACATGGTGGCAGTGAAGATCATGATAATCTTGTTTTCTCTGTCTATAATATTTCAGAAAAATATTAAGGAATAATATAAAATATTAATAGTGATGAAATTCAATGATTTTCCTTCTTTTTCTGGTTTCCAAATTTTCTGTATTATGATTAGGTAACTTTTATTATAAATATTAATTCTCATATGTATCTGAATATAGGCTATTCAAAGAGTTTTGAAATCAATTGTATTTAGTCAATACTTTTGTGGTGCTTAATATGTGATGGCCAGATGGCCATTCTTTTAAGCATTTAACAAATCTTTTGGAAACAAGGACTTTGGAAAAGATAGCAGATTATGGTCTTGAAATTCTATGTAAGTAAAGTTGGCTGCAGGATAATCATTAATTATATATGTGTGTGTGTGTGTATACATATATATATATATATATATATAGGCTTTTTTTAAATATGTATGATTTTCCATATGCAAAAAGCTGAAAGCAGACCATGGTTAGGTTAATGGCCTAAACTTGTTCTGCCAGGACAATCCAGGAATATAAATGTTTGGTTCAACTCAAAAGAATGGAACTCTTGGCAACAGAGTTGTTACTTACCTTTTGCAGAGGAGAGAACTGAGGTTCACAGAGGAAGTGATCTGCCCTCAGTCACACCCCTGCATCACTTTTGGTGCCAGTGGTGTTAATGTTTGGGAAGTAATACAGCACGGAGTTCGGAGGAGCATTTTTATGGCTAAAGGGCAGCATCCTAAGCACTTTAGAAAACTAAGTGATGAGAAACCAGGTTAGATAACAGGCCTTGGGTGAGGAATAGAAAGGTCGATGGAAGGGACTCAAGACACATCACTCTTTTTTTTAATTTTGCTTAAGGTTGACAATATTTGTAAAGCCTTCTTAAATAACGGGAGGATATTTGAATGCAAGAGTTCAAGTAATAATGCTGACCTGAAAAATACAATTGAGATTAAATTTTCATTCATTTGATAAACATGTCAGGAACATTTGATATTCAGACAATAAGGAAACAAAATGAGTAAGACAGGCTCTTCCATAGAGGAGCTCAGAGTATAGCTAGGGAGGAAGGAAGTGTAATTACAGTATGTAGTATTACAAGCTGAAGTAGAGGAATATCTAAATTGAAATTTAAAATATGAAAGAGTTTTTCTTATGGAAAAAATAAACTTTTAAAGTACATAGAGAAGTAATAAGGAAGGTTCTCCAACAATAAAAGCAATTTTTCTTATCTAGATTTTATACCAAATAGTTTACCAATATTGAGCTGAATTACCAACTATGTATCCAGAACATTTCACATATGCACACCTTGAGGACAAGAATTGCTACAGTGGGGACATTCAAGATCTTCAAAATCAAGATTGATGTGCTTTAGGAAATACTGATTCTATGAAGATGCAACTAATATTTATTGAATACACCAATGTGCCAAGTTAGTCCCCATATTCCTATCACTGAATACCAAGATAGGGTTTACTAGAGAACACTCTGCTAAGAAACAATAAAACTCTTTTCTCAAAAAGTGGATTTATTTATGAGCCATTTCAGGTTTACTAGAAACAATCAGTTCTAGTGTTGTCTAGTGTTTTTAGTTCTAAAATATAGATGCACCACTATTGATCATAACCAACTATTGTGGAACATTTGCCTCTGCTGTACCTCTGTATTTCTTGCCTAGTTCCTCTCAAATGTCAAATTAACCTTCTGAAACTCCTTATTACATAGTATCTCCAATGAATAAAAGGACTCTTTTTGAGCATGAGTGTGTGTGAGAGAGTGTGTATGTGTGTGTATATATGTGTGTGGGGTGTTTTCCTGGCTAACACATGTCAGGATCTGCTTAAGCCCCTCACTTTGTGCTCAAATGTCACCCTGCCAGAATTCATTACATCCTGTTTATTAATTAATTAAAATATATTTATACAGAACAGGCTTTATGAGATGGAGTAAAAAATAACGTTATGAGAGGCATCCTCCAGACAGAGTGGCTTGTCTCCGATGGCAGCCAGGAATGCAACTCCAGCGTTCCCTGTCAATGCCACTGTAAGAGTTGAGGTGATATGAAAATGTAGTAATTAAAGGTAGATGATCAAAGAAATTACTTCAGTTCTGGAACTGGATATGGGACAAATGTATCTTTTCTAAATCATGGTCTGATCATAAATATCACTTTGGCTTTTTGATAAGAAAAAACACATCAGCGCTCTATACACACACTCACTCACAGACATATACACGTAACTCCAAAGGTGTCATGGGGGCATAAAGTGAGGTGCTAAGGCAGCTGTGAAGATTCAGCTAATGCTTACTGACCTTCTGCTGACACCAGCCACTGGACAAGGTGTTTCCATGATCTTTTCTTCAAGTCAGCTTACTATATGACACGAGGACATTTATCTCGCTCCCTTTTATCTCAGGTTTCTTCCTTGTCTTCCAAACGTGGTTAAACAGACCTGCCCAACCTCCCGGAGCTACTGTGAGGGTACCACAGACTATGAGAATCTGTTCGGAAAAATAAATTGACGTAGCATTAGAAATAAAGTGTCATTACTGGATGGGTTTTCTAAGCATCCTTTTAGGAACATATTTTGGTGAAGCAGTACCTAGGCTGTGGCTATGGGGCTCAGTCTTGTATTTAAATAAACCTATATTGACAGATTAAGGTCTTGGGTACAAAAGTTGGAAAGGATGTCAATAATTATTGGATATAATCATGTTGTCTTGAAGATATTGTAAGCTGAGGGTAAGAAAGGCTTATTTTACAAGAAATACATATATGTATACATATATAACATACATATATATATATATAAATATTCCATGAGGAACCCTTAGAAAGCTGTGATATACAATTATAAAAAAGAGACCACCCTCACTCCCAAGAAAACAAAAAAACAAGAACAACAATAAAAACAAAACAGGCAGTGATGAGAAATAAAAAATAGAAAGTGCCTGAGGTGAGGACTTCTTACTTTTGTCTTCCTGCAAATGCAGACATGAAACTAAAATTTATGGTACCTAAAATAGTGTCAGGAACATATATTTGTTGAGTGAAACATCTGAAAAACATCGAGAGGGAAGTTAGTTGTGTCCAATACTCAAGTAGAAAATATTTATTCATTCTGGCTTTTATAACTAAATGGAAATCAATGCGAAAAATCAAATTTGATTTACTTAAATTTTCTTTAAAGCTTGCTTTTTAGGAATATATCTATCTAGTCTATAGTATGAAGCATAGCTGTTTGTGATAAGCTGGCTGTTTGCTGTTCAATGATACTAGCAATGATTTTGAGTTGTAATCATTGGCTGTCCAATTCTAGTTTGTGGGTTGTGCTTAATTTAAAATTAATCCTTTTCAAAAAAATGTTAGGCAATAGCTCACGACTATTGTATAATGCATAACTATCAAAATTGTGGGTTACTGCTCTTATATGGTTGATTTTTCTTTCCTGACCTGTATAGAACTTTTAAAATAAGGTAGGAAAAAAAGTTCCTCAATTTGAATATTATAGATTTTTTTCTAGAAGGCAGATATAAGAATTGAACTTGAGGCTGGGCGCGGTGGCTCACGCCTGTAATCCCAGCACTTTGGGAGACCAAGGTGGGCAGATCACGAGGTCAAGAGATCGAGACCATCCTGGCTGACAAGGTGAAACCCTATCTCTACTAAAAATACAAAAATTAGCCGGGTGTGGTGGCGGCGCTGGTAGTCCCAGCTACTCGGGAGGCTGAGGCAGGAGAATGGTGTGAACCCGGGAGGCGGAGCTTGCAGTGAGCTGAGATCACACCACTGCACTCCAGCCTAGGCAACAGAGCGAGACTCCATCTCAAAAAAAAAAAAAAAATTGAACTTGAGATTACTCAGGGGTTAATTTTCCATCTGTCTTTTATTAATGCAAAATTCTTGAAATTTAAGTGTTGTAGTGGATCATCTGTCCTTCTGTCTTGTTTACTGTATTAGGAAACAGGCTCATCAGAGTGTAACCAGCCACTCCCAGCTAATAAAGCAAGAGCCTGGGTTCCCACTCTTAGCCTAGGCCCTTGCCTCTAAAATGAGTTCCCTTTATAAAAAGTAACTTCACAGAAATGTAAAAAAAAAAAAAAAATTAAATTTCCAAAACAAAACCAGACATGAACCACTGTGTTTTCTGACTAAAGTTTCAAATATTTGTTGGGATTTTAAGTGAGGTATTCTCTGATTTGGAAGTGAGGGTGCATTCCTAACAAAAGGAATGTTTGCCGACTTAAATTACTTCTGGAAGTCTCCAACTCAATGGGAATTTTAAGTGTAGGGAAATCTAGGTGTAAAAGAAAAGACTAGTGTGAGGTAATTTATGTTAGGTGTAACATAAGGGATAATTGTTTTACTTAATTCTACTTTCTCTTCTGTATGCTCGCAAATTATACATCATTGTACTTACTGTTAGAGACAGTCTAGGCCAAGGCAGTTACATGGCAATATGCCTCCTTCTTTTTTTCTCTTCTCTTGTTGTGACAACCTTAGAAGCTATCTACTAGAAAACATTTCTACTAGATGGTGTAAGACTACCTATCCCACATGGAACGTTCATGAGCAAGAAACAAACCTTTGCTATGCTAAAGCCATTCAGATTTTGGGGCTTGTTGGATGGGAAGTTGGCATTAGCTACTCATTCTTACAATCATTATTATCAGTACCCTTTGCCTCTTTTTCTTTGGTTCTCTGTGTATCGTTTAGGGGCCCATTGATATATATGTCTTCCTAGTGATCAGATGTAGAGTTTTCCATAAGAGCTTTCCACTATCCAAAGAGAAGTGCCACTTTTAAAAATTGTATCAAAATGTTCTTTATGAATTTTATACTCCTTAAAAAACAAAGTATCTTGGTTCCTGCTAAATGCATATTTTTGTATTAAAATTTGCCTATTTGTGACTTTAAAAAGACAGCACATTGGTGGTAGTTTGAAAACTTTTTTTCTATCTTTTTTTGGTAAGTTTGTGTCTGAATAGCTTAGCAGTATACAGGCTAAAGTAGTGCTGTATATCTTTTTTCTATTGTGGGAAAGTTAAATCTATTCTATGACCATATTATCCCATCCTTCATTTTAATAATAACTACAGCAAAACAATTATAACAATTTTGGCAAAGACTGTGAGTGGTCCTCCTTTATTCTTGTCTTCTCCCTTTCTCTCTTCCCTCAGATGAGTTGGAGCTTGGCATGTCCCTATCCAGCAATAGACTATATCACTCAGCCTCCCTTGCAGCTAGGCATGGTCAGTGTGACTGGAAGTGATATGTTTGTTCTCCAAGACATCCTCTTAAAAGGAAATTCCTTAGTCTCTCTGCTTTTCTTGGATGTGCTCCTGATGGGGCCAACTCTAATCAAGCAGGTGAGGTTAATGTCCTAAAGCAGTACTTCTCGAACATTAATTTGTTTACCAAAGAATCTTAAAATATGGATTCTAATTCAGAAAATCTGGGTGAGTCTTGAGCTTTCACATTTTTAACAAGTTCCCTGGTGATGCTGTTGTTGATAGTCCAGGACTCTGCACTTGAAATAACCAGATCTTAGAAAATGACTGACATACATGCTAGAAGAAACCTGAGACCCTGAATGACCTCTGGGAGCAGAGCTACACCCCTTACCCTGGACTACTCCTCTCTCCATTGCTTGGAGAGAGATAAATCAACTTCTCTTACATCCAACATGTTTTTGGATTTATTGGTTAGTTCTAGCCTATACTCCAAGGAATACAGAAGTAGTTATAAGGATAATAATAAAAGTAATAATAAGTGCCATTTACTGAGTGCTTACCATGTGGCAGACACTTATAGTCATTATCTCTTTAATATTCATAATATCCCAATGAAGTATTATACTCATTTTATAGATGTGAAAGCTAAGGAAAGAAGGAATCCCTAACTGGTCCAAACTCACACAGTATGGCAGCACTGGTATTAAGTGGCAGCACCGTATAAAAGCTTGGATGTCTGTCCTCAAATGAGACATTTATTGCCAAACTGACCACAGTTTGTCTAGTGCTTTTAAACGTGGGATCCTCCTGTTTTAGACCTTATCAGCTTTCCCCTGATTTTGTCTCTGGGTGTTTGGGTTAATGTTGACCATTTTCTTCCAGACAACAAGTCAGGGAGGATAGTTCTTTGCTATTTTTGAGAAAGAGGACCGAAAAGTATCATCCTTTCTGTCCACCATTAATTCTTAACCAAGATTATGAAAAAATAATAGACCGAGGTTATAGGAGAAGGCACTAATGTACATGTAACATGTAAAAATAAAGATCTGTTCTCCTTTACTGCTTCATCTTACTAGTTCTTGTCTTCTACTCATCAGCTTTTTTTTTCTTTTTTGGTCTCTGCTATGAGAGAGACAAAAAGAAAGAGATGCTAATGGATCACAAGCCTGCAAAATGTTAAGCCTGGTGGGGGGATGTAGGGGCGAGGGAGGGGATGCCGGAAACCAGCATACTTGTCTAATGTTTTTCTGGACTCTGGCTACTTCGCCAATCAGAATTGTTAGGTGGAGTCAACCAGAGATTCGAACGGCCTAGGGAAGGGAAAATGAAAGCACTCTGGCTGCCTCCTGCATTTGTCTCATCCTGGGAATAATTAACTAATGAAGGCAAAGCCAAGTGAGACACTGCATTTCTGAAGCAGTGTCTGGGGAAAATAATAGATTAAGACATTTTCCAAACACAACCCTAGATTAAAAGTCAAACCATAAAAGGAGCATTTCTTCCAACTCCAGAAGGGTGGACTTCACCTCTAGGGCAGACAGTTTAGGTTTATTATTTTTGTGGCAAAGTAATAATGACATTTCTACTTAAAAGTCCTTATGACCTTTCTAAGGGAGCTGTTTGTGCTTCACTTGTTCTGTCATTTTTCTCCTTTCCCCCGGAGATCACCTTGCTTTTATAACTGTGAGAGACTAATAGAAGGGGCAAGGAAGGGGTAGGAAGAATGAAAAAGACAACATATGAGAAAGAGGTAGTGCAATACTATAATAAGATAAAAAAAGAAGGCGAAGGAGGATAAAATAAGATAAATTTGTCTCTATAATAAATATAAATTCTAGGTCTCCGAGCTGAAAATATCAGAAAATGCTGTCTTGGTGGCTGATAATTACAAAACCAATAGATTTCCGGTGAAAAATAATCATTCCTGTAATGTATAAAGCCTAGGCAATTGTTACTTAAATGCTGGGACTGTGTAACAGGAGGCTGATTTCTCTGCATTACTTTACCTTTGCCCACTTTATTCACCTCTTATTTTTCTTGAGCACCATTCAGCTCCACCGTCTGCTTCTGTGCAACCTGGTAGCCTCACTGTGATCCTCAGTTTCTTTGAGATTCTGAATTACTTCTCAATGGAATCTTTTTTTCTGGCCTTTCTTCTTAGGGGGTGTTTGTGGAGGATGTTCCACTCTAATCTAAAGGTATCTATCTGTTATAGATTCCTTTCCTTCAAGATTCCATCCACATGTGTAAAATTTACAAACTCAAATTAAGCCATTAGTGGGTAGTAATTAAACCACACATTAATCTTCTCAAGTAATATTTGCATTTTAATACACAAAGGAATTTTAGATATCTTGCTTGGAATTTTAGATATTCTGACAGGATTAGACAGAAATATTTTTAAATACAGAAGTTTTTCCAAGAGAAAGATTTGTTTGGTTATATAAAAATATCTAGTAACTGAATCTGAATGTCTTCTTGAAAGAGAGAGAGAGAGAGAGATAAGTTCATTAATTTTGGTATTATTGGGATCAGTTTGATACATAGTGTCTGTTCTATTTCATTTACATAGATAAAATAATAAAACTTATTCAACAGTATTCTTCAAAAAACAAACTTAACTTGCCCAATACGTGATGCATGTATAAAGTAGTAGGTTAATCACCATGCAGAATGGAATTTGTATCAACTCAGTAATTGATAAAGAATTGTAACTGAAGCACAATGCTCTTTTTTATTTTATTTTTAATGGACACATGATAATTGTACACATTTTTGGGGTACAGGACGATGCTTCAATATTTGTAGACATCATATAAAGATCAAATCAAGGTAATTAGCATATCTATCACCTCAAGCGTTTATCATTCCTTTGTGGTAGGAACATTAAAAAATCCTCTCTTCCAGTTATTTTGAAATATGCAATATAAGGTTAACTACAGTCACCGTACTATGCAATAGAATACCGGAATTTATTCCTCTTATCTAACTATAATTTTATAGCCATTGACCAGTCTCTCCCCATTGCCCCCCAACCCCCACCACCCTCCCCTTATCAGCCTCTAGTAACCACTATTCTACTCTACTTCCATGAAATCAGTTTTTTTTCTTTTAGGTTCCATGAGTGATGTCATGCAGTATTTATCTTTCTGTGCCTGCTAATTTTACTTAACATAATGTCCTCTGGGTTCATCTATGTTACTGCAAATGACAGGATTTTATTCTTTTTTAAGGCTGAATAGTATTCCATTGTGTATATAAACCACATTTTCTTTATCCATTCGTTTGCTGATGGACATTTGTATTGATTCCACATCTTGGCTATTGTGAATAGTGCTGCAATAAACATGAACATGCAGATAACTCTTCAACATACTGCTTTCACTTCCTTTGGATAAATACCCAGTAGTGAGATTATTCTGGGATCATATGGTAGTTCTACTTTAATTTTTTGAGAAATCTCCATACTGTTTTTCCATCATGGCTGTAAATGTAATTTACATTCCCACTGACAGCCTATAAGGGTTCCCATTTTGCCACATCCATGCCAGTATCTGTTATTTTTTGTCTTTTCAATAATAGCCATTCTAATCGAGGTGACATGATATCTCATTGTGGTTTAAATTTGCATTGAAGTGCTATACTCTTATGAGAGAAAGGGGTACTTATTAAACTCTTTATTAAATCCTACTGCCAACCAGCTGAACCATTCTTTGTAAGCAATAATAAATATTTATTTATTTATTTTTCAGCTGCTGAATTTTGTAGTGATTCGTTACATAGAAGTAGCTAATTGAAACACTTCTCCAAGGCTGAAAAATTCTTTCAGAGGTCCCTTTAACTGATGAACACACAAAATCAGTAATAGATTCAGCAGAACTATTACAGTGTGAAATTAAGCTATTGTGAACCTATCTTTACTTTGTGGTAAATACTTAGAAGTGATTAAGAGAGACAAGGATGCTCTTAAATTCTTCTCTTCCTTTTTCTTTCTCTCCCTTTATAAAATTTATCAATAACCTATGATAGGAAATGACAATAGAAATAAGTAAGCCATTGCTTTGCCCTTAAGGTGCTTACAGTATATTGGTCATGTATGACTGTGTGAGGGAAGGCAGACAAGTAAATGAATAATTAAAGGACATTCGTAAGACAATAACCAAGGTATGGGAACATGAAAGAAAAAGCATGATGCTTACTTCTGACTAAGAACATAAGGAGAGTGTTTACAAAAGATATCTTATTTGAGCTAAGTTTTGAAAGACTAGGTTAGAACCTTGATGCATAAAACATGATCCACACACCAGTAAATAGCATCAGCCTCACTGTAGGAGCTTGTTAGCAATGCAGAATTTGTGGTTTCTTCTAGACTATTGGATCAAAATCTTCATTTAAAAAAGATCCTCAGGTGACTTATATGTACATTAGAGTGTGGGTTACAATTATGGCTTGGGTGATGGTTCTCGTTTTGTCTACACATTAGAATCATCTGGGAGTTTTGCAAAAAAGTAATGCCCAATGTTGTTCTATCTAGAGTTTCCCATTAAACTGTCTTTGGATGGAGCGCAAACATTAAGATGTTTGGAATATCCAGGCACCAGTGAGTGGTCTAGTATGGCTACAGGCATATGTTAGATTGATAGATTGTTCAGGGGCTTTATGCTGCTGTACATCAAGGTGTAAAGAATAAGTGTGGTGAGATAGATTTCCAAGATTCTGAGAAAATCTTCTGACTCTCTAGTCTGTAAATGTGGAAGTTCTGAAAATGGTCATGATGACTTTGGTTAATGCCTGGATACTGAAATAACTTCCATGCCAAAAATCTTAGAACACCTAGAGATATGGATGTTCTAAATGAGACTGCAAAAGTTACCAAATTGAGAAGATTGGAAGCAGGAGAGAAGGATAAAGAAAATGGATCATATTAGGAGATCTACTTGTCAATGTTATAATGAACAAAAGCTTACTGGCAACTTTGAAAATAAATTTTAAATAATAGTGTCGGGAAGAACTTAATTAATTTACACACTTTCCTTATGGTTTTTGTTCAGTTCTGCATCCTGCCTGCCCTGCCTCTGGTTGGAGAGAGCATTTAAACCCCAGAATCTGTCACTGATGAATATTACAGGTCCCATGGCATTCCCACTGCATTCATTGCAATGTTTGGGCCAAGTTCCAATCAGAAAGTTACTTTCTATTGACTGTAAATTTCACACCTCTAACATGAAGACTTCTCATAACACACACTCTCTAAATTGGCTTCAAGTCCTGCTTGAAACCAAGTATGACACATACCCTCAGATGGGCTTCAAATTGAGCCACAGCCTTGGCTAAACATATTTTAATGACAACACTCAGGTCATCGAAAGAATATTTCCCTCTTCATATGATACATGTGTTGCTGGCATAAAATTATATGACTTACGTCCCCTTTCAGCATTGGGAGGGTCGAGAAACCTTTTTCACTTTCGGTCTGAAATTACTCTGAGGTATAAATTATTACTCACAGTTCAACACTTGCTGTGTTCTGCCCAGAGGTGGCTGCCTTCTCAAAGACTGTGATTTATGGGTGGAGGCAGAAGGGCGAGAGTGCCTCTGAGCAAACATGTACCTGCCCAGTGTTCCCTCTGTCAGATGCAACAGAGGGTTGAGGAGCTGGAGCCCACCAAATGAAACAAATCAGACAAATCACAGAGAAGCCTTTTACCTCCACTGATACAGAATAATTGAGGTGTAGAGGGGAATCACTGAGGGTATGTCTACTCTACTCAGCTGGTTCTTGATGTTTTTCAGATCCCTCAAGACTGGAACCAATTATAATCAGGAATTATCTAGGAGGCTGACAATGGATTCTAGTGCTGGATCTGCCCCTTGCTAACTTTTATGAGTGAGCAATTAACATTGCTAAGCCTCCCTTGCCTCAATTATATAAACAAGATAGCATATTTCTTGTTTAATTTGCAAGGTTATTTAAAATTATTTAAAATGTGTGTGAATTGGACAAATCTATGATGCTTTTATTAGATGCAGGAGTTATCATAAAATATGGTGGATTTACCACAGGGCATATCTTCCTCAAATGTTATAGCTTTTTTATTATGACCTACACTCAGAGGCATTTAAATAATAGGCCTGTTGGGCTCCTTTACAATATCATATTCTCCATCTCTATCCTGCGTGTGGTTGGGATTCTATATATTTTTGACCTTAAGAAAATACAAAAAAAGTGTCCCATTTTTATTGTAAAGGAAATAGATTTCCAGCATCTTACCTCCTTCAGAAATTGAAAGACCTGATTTTCAACTGTCTATAAAGACAGCAGAAAACAATGAAACTAAAAGATTATCTGCCATTTTTGTAAACTCTGCATGACTTGCATTAAACCTCTAAGGTGAAAGAGCTTATTTTCAACAAGTTAGAACATTCAGGAATTTAGAGTTACTAATTTTAAGAAAATAGAAAAGGGGTGCTGTGGTTATCTACTGAAAATTCAGATCTCTATAATAAGCATGTTTTCATTAGGAAAAGTTGCCTGGGAGCTATTCTGGCTTACAAAACACTAAAATTAAAGGAATTTGGCCCAGTTAGGAAATGTATCCCTGTGGATGTTCAGAGTGACCACAGACTTCAGTGGCTATGAGGGTGGGTTGGCTTGGGAGTTCCAGGAATTATTTAATCAGAGGTCATCTTCCCATAAGCCACTGCCCATGTAGGTTGAAGTTTTTTGTCTTGATTTTCTAAGTTGATTATTCAACTTTAGCTTTACATTTCCCTTCTCTGTGTACATTAAAAGATTAATTTCTTATGCTTTGGGAGACAGAGTCTGTTTTACAGAGGTGATCTCTGTGCACGTAGAGGAAAAGCGATGTTTCTTAGGTCTTCCAATGGATCCTGGCAGATTTTAAGTGAAGATACCTTCCCAACCCCCATTCTGAATTTCAAGTCTTTTCTCTCTAGGTTTACTATCTCCTTTATCATGCAAGTGTAGTTCCTAAAGACACACTTCTCAGACATTATTAACCATTAGAAGAATATTATTAAAGGATCAGTTTGCTAAATGTTAGCAGCATTGCCAGTAGTTACATTGGGAATTATCTTAAACAAGATAATACATTTGTTTTGTGTGTATCAACCATAATAGATGTGCATCTATTAGAGCATACCAAATATTTTTGATGTGCTTTAATCTAGATTTTAACAGAGTGAAAAAGCATATGAAAAAATACCACATAACAATATATCATAATACATATTATATACTATAATATATACATATGCTGTATATTAATAACTATATATAGCTATATATGTTATATATATCATGGTAAACATATATAATAATTGATATAAATAAATTTTAAAGGTTTTTCTTAAGAATGAGATGCATAATTTAGTTTCTTCACATTGACACTGCCTATGTGTATTTAAAATAATTGATTTGTAGAAATTCTGTTTATGCATAAATTCTTAGGAGTGCATTTGGGATATTGAAGAGTACATAAAGAGTAAAGATTGTTTAGAACCAGACTATTTAGAATTTCAGCTCTATCAAGATGCCGAGAAGCACAGTAGAGTACCAGCCTCTAGGATCACTATGTACGTCAAGGAAAGTTTCCCAAAAGATATGACAATCAAGCAGAATCACGAAGGACAGGGAAGAATTCAACAGGTAGAGAAAGAGGAGAGAGCATTCCAGGCTGACTCCCAGTAGAATAAGAAGATGCAAATGTTCTAGGGACTGGGGGTGGAGAGAGATGGATGCAGTAAGGCTGTAGAGGAGAGAAGGATCAGGTCAGGAAGGGGTTTGTGGTCCAATCTTTGGCATTTTTAATTTATCCTGAAGCCATTGAAAGCTTTAACACAGAAAGTGACATGATGAGTCCTTTGTTTCTGCCCAGAGAGCTTAGCAGGTCATATGCATAACTTTTTGCCATGCATACCTAAATACTTGCCATTTCTATCTAACCTAACACACATTAAATAATGTTTGCGGAAAGTGCTATGGAGGGGATCAGATTTGGTTCGTGTCACTGTACAAAAAGAAAGAGATAGTGGCTCTGCAGCATAGACAGCAAAGTCTTTCTTTCAAGGGACAGGTAGGCCTGTGCAGCTGGAGACATTGAATTGAGTGAGACCTGTCTGTTAAATACCTCCTTGTATTAGCAAAGCTACTTGAGTGGCCTTGAATATCACTGAAGTGCCAGAAAGCTTTATAATCCATAGCTTAAGTTTACTTCAGTGATATGTCGCAGGAATTGTTAAGTAAGAACATGAGCCTGTCTATTCACCCTAACAAGTGAGAGAGGCCAACAATCTTTCTCGGATCAGAAGGTGTGTAATAGGAGGAATGGATAAGGCTTCTTGAAAAATAACAGCTGAACCAGAGGAAAGGTTGAAACAGAGTCCAGGAGTAGAGTTTAGCAAGTCCCTGGAAGAAAGAAGTTAAGTTCCATTTACACAATATCTAGTCTGTGCCAAACATAACTAAATGTCTCCTGTATAATTTTGGTTTGTGTGGTTGTAAGATTTTATGGGCTCTTGGAACCAAGAGGAGAGACCAATGAGGAAAGTAACTGTCAACACATGTTCTTAAGGAAATCATACATTTCAATTCAACTGGCATTCGGGCATGGTGCTGACATAATAATTTTCAAGCAAAGGTGTGAGATACATCTTTTATACCAGGCTTCAATCACCTGCAGGGACTCCCTGTTGTAAGAGTGGAGAATCAAATGCGGCTTAAATGAAAATAACTTTATTCAGGGAAGTAGGTTCCAGTGTTAGGTGAAGCAGTGGCAAAAACTGATTTTTCAGACCAATGGAGTATAATCTTTATTCAAGATTATCTTCTTTCTTCCTCTAATCATACAAAATAATGTCTTCAAATAAGTAGGCTGATCTACCTATGAAAAATATAGTTTCTGTAGGCCATACATTTCTAGCAATGGAGATATTTTTAGTTAAATTGTATTAAAAAGACGGCCGGGTACAGTGGCTTATGCCTGTAATCCCAGCACTTTGGGATGCCGAGGCTGGTGGATCACCTGAGATCAGGAGTTCGAGACCAGCCTGGCCAACATGGTAAAACCCCATCTCTACTAAAAATACAAAAATTAGCTGGGTGCGGTGGTGGGCTCCTGTAATCCCAGCTACTCGGGAGGCCGAGGCAGAAGAATTGCTTGAACCCAGGGGTCGGAGGTTGCAGTGAGCCAAGATTGTGCCACTGCATTCCAACCTGGGCAACAGAGTGAGACTCTGTCTCAAAACAACAACAACAACAACAACAAAGAGCAAGACTGCCTGCCCACTATGGGCTGGTTACCCCTAACTGAGCCAGCTGGACCTTACCTCTGTTTTCTGATAAACATATCTACATAATGTTTACTGAGGATATCTAATTATATGCTAGGAACTCTGCAAGTTCTTTATGTAGATCATTTTATCTAATATACAAAGCAATTATCCAAGAAAGGCCCTGTTATTAACTCGATTTTTCAGATGGGGAGTCTGTGGCAGGAAGTGGTTAAGTAAGTTGCTCAAGGTCATACTGCCATTAAGTGGCAGAACTGAGATTTGAGCTTATGACTACCTAACTCCAGGGCTCAGGTACCATAAATTATTAGTTTAGTTTTTTCTATGTATTAAGTTTGCCAGTTCATTTATGGGCTGAACCTCATACCTTGCGCTTATTAGAACTTTGTTCTTAGGGACCCTAGGCAATAAAACTTTATACTCAACCATGATAAGACAATATAATGATAATGCCTCAAGGTGAATTATTTATCTGCAAATCCAAGATTCCTGAATAGTCATCTGAGTTTGAGAAAATGTAAGAAAAATAAAGGAACAACTATCTCTGTGGGTGGGGAAAATATGTTTTGAGATTTGGCCTAAAGTTTGGTTAATATTTAACTCACTTTGCTTTTAATTTCAAAAATAAAAAATATATATTACTGAAGTCCATGAAATAAAGGATTGTATATTACAGATTATAAGAAATCAGATAACATACTAATCAAACCTCCTGAACACTGCAGAACCTTTATACGTTTAGAAATTTCAGTGAATGGGGCACATTTAACTCGTCACTGACTATATGATTTTAATATAGTCTTTTACAAGAGCATCAGTTTGTGTGTTATGACAAAATACAGTCCGGGTAATTTTTAAAATTTTATTTAATAATTTTTGGGGTGGAACAAGTGATATTGGCTACATCGATAAGTTCTTTAGTGGTGATTGATTTCTGAGATTTTGGTGTGCTTGTCCCCCGAGCAGTGTGTGCTGTACCCAATGTGCAGTCTTTTATCCCTCACCTTCCTCCTGCCCTTCCCCCTGAGTCCCCAAAGTTCATTATATCATTCTTATGCCTTTGCATCCTCATAGCTTAGCTCCCACTTATAAGTGAAAACATACAATATTTGATTTTCCATTCCTGAGTTACTTCACTTGGAATAATGGCCTCCAAGTTCATCCAAGTTGCTGCAAAGGCCATTATTTCATTCTGTTTTATGGCTGAGTAGTATTCCATGGTGTATATATACTATGGTGTATATATACCACATTTTCTTTACTCATTTGTTGGTTGATAGGCACTTAGGTTTGTTCCATATCCTTGCCATTGTGAATTGTTCTGCTATAAACATGTGTGCATGTGTCTTTTTCATATAATGACTTCTTTTCCTATGGGTAGATACCCTGGAATTGCAGGATCAAATGGTAGTTCTTTTTTTAGTTCATTAAAGAATCTCTCTACTGTTTTCCATAGTGGTTGTACTAGTTTACATTCCTACCAGCAGTATAAAGAGTTCCCCTTTCACTCGATTTATGCCAACATCTATTATTTTTTGATTTTTTAATTATGGCCATTCTTGTAGGAGTAAGGTGGTATCTCATTGTGTTTCTAATTTGCATTTCTCTGAAAACTACTGAAGATGAACATTTTTTTCCCTATGTGTGTCGGTTGTTTGTATATCTTCTTTTGAGAATTGACTATTCATGTCTTTTGCCCACTTTTCAATGGGATTATTTGTTTTTATCTTGCTGATTTGTTTGAGTTCCTTGCAGATTCTGAATATTAGTCCTTTGTTGGATGCACAGTTTGTGTAGATTTTCTCCCCTCTCTGAGTTGCCTGTTTACTCTGCTAATTATTTCTTTTGCTGTGCAGAAGATTTTTAGTTTAATTAGGTCCATTTATTTATTTTTGTTTTATTTGCTTTTGGGTTCTTAGTCCTGAATTCTTTGCCAAAGCCAATGTCTAGAAGAGTTTTTATGATGTTATCTTCCAGGATTTTTATGGTTTCAGGTCTTAAATTTAAGTCTTTGATTCATCTTGAGTTGATTTTTGTATAAGGTGAGAGATGAGGATCTAGTTTCATTCTTCTATATGTGGCTTGGCAGTTATCCCAGCACCATTTATTGAATAGGGTCTCCTTTCCCCACTTTAAGGTTTTGTATGCTTTGTCAAAGATAAGTTGGCTGTAAGTATTTGGCTTCACTTTTGGGTTCTTTATTCTTTTCTATTTGTCTAAGTGCCTATTTTTATAAGCCTTGTAGTATAATTTGAAGTTGAGTAATCTGATGCCTCCAGATTTGTTCCTGTTGCTTAGTATTGCTTTGGTTGTGTGGGTTCTTTTTTGGTTCCATATGAACTTTAGAATTTTTTTTCTAGTTCTGTGAAGAATGATGATGGTATTTCAATGGGTATTACATTGAATCTGCAGTTTGCTTTTGGCAGTATGGTCATTTTCACAATATTAATTCTACCTATCCACCTGCATGGGATGTGTTTCCATTTGTTTGCATCATCTCATCTATGATTTTTTTTCAGCAGTGTTTTGTAGTTTTCCTTGTACAGATCTTTCACCTCCTTGGTTAAGTATATTAGTTTATTTTATTTTATTTTTTGCAGCTGTTGTAATAGGGATTGCACTCTTAACTTGATTCTCAGCTTGATGTTGTTGGTGTATAACAGTGCTACTGATTTGTGTACATTGATTTTATATCCTGAAACTTTAGTGAATTCATTTATCAGCTCTAGGAGCTTTTTGGGTGAGTCTTTAGGGTTGTGTAGGTATACAATCCTATCATCAAAGAATAGTGACAGTTTGACTTCCTGTTTTCCAATTTGGATGCCCTTTATATTTCTTTCTCTTGTCTGATTGTTCTGGGTAGGACTTCCAGGCTAAGTAATTTATAAACAACAGAGATTTATTTCTTACAGTTCTGGAGGCTGGGAAGTCCAGGATCAAGGTGCTGGCAGGTTTGGTGTCTGGTGAGGACTGGGTTTTCATTTCAAAGTGGCACCTTGTGGCTGCATTCTCTGGAGGGGATGAACGCTGAGTCCTTGTATAGTAAAAGAGAAGAGAGGGAAAAATGGGCTAAACTAGTTTCCTCCAACTCTCTTTATATAAGGCGCTAATTCATTTATGGCAGCAGAGTTCTCGAGACTTACTTTCCAAAAGGCCCTACCTCTCAATACCACCACCATGGAAATTAAGTTTCAATACATAAATTTTAGGGGGAACAAATTCGAACCATAGCAAGGCGGCCCTAATTTTTTCAGAAGAAAAAATTCCATTTAGATGGCTTTATATTATATTACATCCTGGCAGAGAATGATCATATTTCCTCCATTTCCCCATCTCAGTAAATGCGAATCCTTTTTTTTAAATTTTATTTTATTATTATTATACTTTAAGTTTTAGGGTACATGTGCACAATGTGCAGGTTAGTTACATATGTATACATGTGCCATGCTGGTGCGCTGCACCCATTAACTCATCATTTAGCATTAGGTATATCTCCTAATGCTATTCCTCCCCCCTCCCTCCACCCCACAACAGTCCCCAGAGTGTGATGTTCCCCTTCCTGTGTCCAGGTGTTCTCATTGTTCAATTCCCACCTATGAGTGAGAACATGCGGTGTTTGGTTTTTTGTCCTTGTGATAGTTTACTGAGAATGATGGTTTCCAGTTTCATCCACGTCCCTACAAAGGACATGAACTCATCTTTTTTATGGTTGCATAGTATTCCATGGTGTATATGTGCCACATTTTCTTAATCCAGTCTATCGTTGTGGGACATTTGGGTTGGTTCCAAGTCTTTGCTATTGTGAATAGTGCCGCAATAAACATACATGTGCATGTGTCTTTATAGCAGCATGATTTATAATCCTTTGGATATATACCCAGTAATGGGATGGCTGGGTCAAATTGTATTTCTAGTTCTAGATCCCTGAGGAATCGCCACACTGACTTCCACAATGGTTGAACTAGTTTACAGTCCCACCAACAGTGTCAAAGTGTTCCTATTTCTCCACATCCTCTCCAGCACCTGTTGTTTCCTGACTTTTTAATGATTGCCATTCTAACTGGTGTGAGATGATATCTCATTGTGGTTTTGATTTGCATTTCTCTGATGGCCAGTGATGGTGAGCATTTTTTCATGTGTTTTTTGGCAGCATAAATGACTTCTTTTGAGAAGTGTCTGTTCATGTCCTTCGCCCACTTTTTGATGGGGTTGTTTGTTTTTTTCTTGTAAATTTGTTGAGTTCATTGTAGATTCTGGATATTAGCCCTTTGTCAGAGGAGTAGGTTGTGAAAATTTTCTCCCATGTTGTAGGTTGCCTGTTCACTCTGATGGTAGTTTCTTTTGCTGTGCAGAAGCTCTTTAGTTTAATGAGATCCCATTTGTCAATTTTGTCTTTTGTTGCCATTGCTTTTGGTGTTTTAGACATGAAGTCCTTGCCCATGCCTATGTCCTGAATGGTAATGCCTAGGTTTTCTTCTAGGGTTTTTATGGTTTTAGGTCTAACGTTTAAGTCTTTAATCCATCTTGAATTGATTTTTGTATAAGGCATAAGGAAGGGATCCAGTTTCAGCTTTCTACATATGGCTAGCCTGTTTTCCCAGCACCATTTATTAAATAGGGAATCCTTTCCCCATTGCTTGTTTTTCTCAGGTTTGTCAAAGATCAGATAGTTGTAGATATGTGGCATTATTTCTGAGGGCTCTGTTCTGTTCCATTGATCTATATCTCTGTTTTGATACCAGTACCATGCTGTTTTGGTTACTGTAGCCTTGTAGTGTAGTTTGAAGTCAGGTAGCGTGATGCCTCCAGCTTTGTTCTTTTGACTTAGGATTGACTTGGTGATGTGGGCTCTTTTTTGGTTCCATATGAACTTTAAAGTAGTTTTTTCCAATTCTGTGAAGAAGGTCATTGGTAGCTTGATGGGGATGGCATTGAATCTATAAATTACCTTGGGCAGTATGGCCATTTTCACGATATTGATTCTTCCTACCCATGAGCATGGAATGTTCTCCCATTTGTTTGTATCCTCTTTTATTTCCTTGAGCAGTGGTTTGTAGTTCTCCTTGAAGAGGTCCTTCATGTCCCTCGTAAGTTGGATTCCTAGCTATTTTATTCTCTTTGAAGCAATTGTGAATGGGAGTTCACTCATGATTTGGCTCTCTGTTTGTCTGTTATTGGTGTATAAGAATGCCTGTGATTTTTGTACATTGATTTTGTATCCTGAGACTTTGCTGAAGTTGCTTATCAGCTTAAGGAGATTTTGGGCTGAGACGATGGTGTTTTCTAGATATACAATCATGTCATCTGTAAACAGGGACAATTTGACGTCCTCTTTTCCTAATTGAATACCCTTTATTTCCTTCTCCTGCCTAATTGCCCTGGCCAGAACTTCCAACACTACATTGAATAGGAGTGGTGAGAGAGGGCATCCCTGTCTTGTGCCAGTTTTCAAAGAGAATGCTTCCAGTTTTTGCCCATTCAGTATGATATTGGCTGTGGGTTTGTCATAGATAGCTCTTATTATTTTGATATACGTCCCATCAATACCTTATTTATTGAGAGTTTTTAGCATGAAGGGTTGTTGAATTTTGTCAAAGGCCTTTTCTGCATCTATTGAGATAATCATGTGGTTTTTGTCTTTGGTTCTGTTTATATGCTGGATTACATTTATTGATTTGCATATATTGAACCAGCCTTGCATCCCAGGGATGAAGCCCACTTAATCATGGTAGATAAGCTTTTTGATGTGCTGCTGGAATCGGTTTGCCAGTATTTTATTGAGGATTTTTGCATCAATGTTCATCAAGGATATTGGTCTAAAATTCTCTTTATTGGTTGTGTCTCTGCCCGGCTTTGGTATCAGGATGATGCTGGCCTCATAAAATGAGTTAGGGAGGATTCCCTCTTTTTCTATTGATTGGAATAGTTTCAGAAGGAATGGTACCAGTTCCTCCATGTAACTCTGGTAGAATTCCGCTGTGAATCCATCTGGTCCTGGACTCTTTTTGGTTGGTAAACTATTGATTATTGCCACAATTTCAGAGCCTGTTATTGGTCTATTCAGAGATTCAACTTCTTCCTGGTTTAGTCTTGGGAGGGTGTATATGTGAGGAATTTATCCATTTCTTCTAGATTTTCTAGTTTATTTGTGTGGAGGTGTTTGTAGTATTCTCTGATGGTAGTTTGTATTTCTGTGGGATTGGTGGTGATATCCGCTTTATCATTTTTTATTGCGTCTATTTGGTTCTTCTCTCTTTTCTTCTTTATTAGTCTTGCTAGCGGTCTATCAATTTTGTTGATCCTTTCAAAAAACCAGCTCCTGAATTCATTAATTTTTTGAAGGGTTTTTTGTGTCTCTATTTCCTTCAGTTCTGCTCTGATTTTAGTTATTTCTTGCCTTCTGCTAGCTTTTGAATGTGTTTGCTCTTGCTTTTCTAGTTCTTTTAATTGTGATGTTAGTGTGTCAATTTTAGATCTTTCCTGCTTTCTCCTGTGGGCATTTAGTGCTATAAATTTCCCTCTGCACACTGCTTTGGATGTGTCCCAGAGATTCTGGTATGTTGTGTCTTTGTTCTCATCAGTTTCAAAGAACATCTTTATTTATGCCTTCATTTCATTATGTACCCAGTAGTCATTCAGGAGCAGGTTGTTCAGTTTCCATGTAGTTGAGTGGTTTTGAGTGAGATTCTTAATCCTGAGTTCTAGTTTGATTGCACTGTGGTCTGAGAGACAGTTTGTTATAATTTCTGTTCTTTTACATTTGCTGAGGAGAGCTTTACTTCCAACTATGTGGTCAATTTTGGAATAGGTGTGGTGTGGTGCTGAAAAAAATGTATATTCTGTTGATTTGGGGTGGAGAGTTCTGTAGATGCCTATTAGATCCACTTGGTGCAGCGCTGAGTTCAATTATTGGGTATCCTTGTTAACTTTCTTTCTTGTTGATCTGTCTAATGTTGACAGTGGGGTGTTAAAGTCTCTCATTATTATTGTGTGGGAGTCTAAGTCCTTTCGTAGGTCACTCAGGACTTGCTTTATAAATCTGGTTGCTCCTGTATTGGGTGCATATATATTTAGGATAGTTAGCTCTTCTTGTTTTATTGATCCCTTTACCATTATGTAATGGCCTTCTTTGTCTCTTTTGATCTTTGTTGGTTTAAAGTCTGTTTTATCAGAGACTAGGATTTTAACCCCTGCCTGTTTTTCTTTTCCATTTGCTTGGTAGATCTTCCTCCATCCTTTTATTTTGAGCCTATGTGTGTCTCTGCATGTGAGATGGGTTTCCTGAATACAGCACACTGATGAATCTTGACTCTTTATCCAATTTGCCAGTCTGTGTCTTTTAATTGGAGCATTTAGTCCATTTACCTTTAAAGTTAATACTGTTATGTGTGAATTTGATCCTGTCATTATGATGTTAGCTGGTTATTTTGCTCATTAGTTGATGCAGTTGCTTCCTAGCCTCGATGGTCTTTACAATTCGGCATGATTTTGCAGCAGCTGGTACCGGTTGTTCCTTTCCATGTTTAGTGCTTCCTTCAGGAGCTCTTGTAGGGCAGGCCTGGTGGTGACAAAATCTCTCAGCATTTGCTTGTCTGTAAAGTATTTTATTTCTCCTTCACTTATGAAGCTTAGTTTGGCTGGATATGAAATTCTGGGTTGAAAATTCTTTTCTTTAAGAGTGTTGAATATTGGCCCCCACTCTCTCCTGGCTTGTAGAGTTTCTGCCAAGAGATCCACTGTTAGTCTGATGGGCTTCCCTTTGTGGGTAACCTGACCTTTCTCTCTGGCTGCCCTTAACATTTTTTCCTTCATTTCAACATTGGTGAATCTGACAATTATGTGTCTTGGAGTTGCTCTTCTCGAGGAGTATCTTTGTGGTGTTCTCTGTATTTCCTGAATCTCTCTGTTGGCCTGCCTTGCTAGATTGGGGGAGTTCTCCTGGATAATATCCTGCAGTGTGTTTTCCAACTTGGTTCCATTCTCCCCGTCACTTTCAGGTACACCAGTCAGACGTAGATTTGGTCTTTTCATATAGTCCCATATTTCTTGGAGGCTTTGTTCATTTCTTTTTATGCTTTTTTCTCTAAACTTCACTTCTTGCTTCATTTCATTCATTTCATCTTCCATCACTGATACCCTTTCTTCCAGTTGATCGCATCGGCTCCTGAGGCTTCCGCATTCTTCACGTAGTCCTCGAGCCTTGGCTTTCAGCTACATCAGCTCCTTTAAGCACTTCTCTGTATTGGTTATTCTAGTTATACATTCGTGAAAAATTTTTTCAAAGTTTTTAACTTCTTTGCCTTTGGTTTGAATTTCCTCCTGTAGCTCAGAGTAGTTTGATCATCTGAAGCCTTCTCCTCTCAACCCGTCAAAGTCATTCTCCATCAGCTTTGTTGCGTTGCTGGTGAGGAACTGTGTTCCTTTGGAGGAGGAGAGGCACTCTGCTTTTTAGAGTTTCCAGTTTTTCTGCTCTGTCTTTTCCCCATCTTTGTGGTTTTATCTACTTTTGGTCTTTGATGATGTTGATGTACATCATCATGGGTTTTTGGTGTGAATGTCCTTTCTGTTTGTTAGTTTTCCTTCTAACAGACAGGACCCTCAGCTGCAGGTCTGTTGGAGTTTGCTATAGGTCCACTCCAGACCCTGTTTGCCTGGGTATCAGCAGCGGTGGCTGCAGAACAGCAGATTTTCGTGAACCGCGAATGCTGCTGACTGATCATTCCTCTGGAAGTTTTGTCTCAGAGGAGTACCCAGCCATGTGAGGTGTCAGTCTGCCCCTACTGGGGGGTGCTTCCCAGTTAGGCTGCTCGTGGGTCAGGGGTCAGGGACCCACTTGAGGAGACAGTCTGCCCATTTTCAGATCTCCAGCTGCATGCTGGGAGAACCACTTCTCTCTTCAATGCTGTCAGACAGGGACATTTAAGTCTGCAGAGGTTACTGCTGTCTTTTTGTTTGTCTGTGCCCTGCCCCCAGAGGTGGAGCCTACAGAGGCAGGCAGGCCTCCTTGAGCTGTGGTGGGCTCCACCCATTTCGAGCTTCCTGGCTGCTTTGTTTACCTATGCAAGCCTGGGCAATGGCAGGTGCCTCTCCCCCAGCCTCGCTGCCACCTTTCAGTTTGATCTCAGACTGCTGTGGTAGCAATCAGCAAGACTCCGTGGGTGTAGGACCGCCCAAGCCATGTGCGGGATATAATCTCCTGGTGCGCCGTTTTTAAAGCCCATCAGAAAAGCACAGTATTAGGTAGGGAGTGACCCGATTTTCCAGGTGCCATCTGTCACCCCTTTCTTTGACTAGGAAAGGGAACTCCCTGACCCCTTGCACTTCCCGAGTGAGGCAATGCCTTGCCCTGCTTTGGCTGGCACATGTTGCGCTGCACCTACTGTCCTGCGCCCACTGTCTGGCACTCCCTAGTGAGATGAACCTGGTACCTCAGATGGAAATGCAGAAATCACCTGTCTTCTGCATCACTCATGCTGGGAGCTGTAGACTGGAGCTCTTCCTATTCAGCCATCTTGGCTGCCAGCCCCTGCGAATCCTTTTTATCTAGTTTCTCAGAACAAAAATCTTCATGTCTTTCTTGACATCCTTCTTTCTCCAACTCGTCAGCTCTACCATGAAATTATATCTAGAGTTTAGCTATTTCTCACCCGTTCCACTACTGCTACCTAGCCTATGCTACCATCATTTACTACCTGGACTATTGCAATAGCCTCCCAGCTAGTCTCTCTTCTGACTGGTCTATTTGTCACACAGCAGGCAGAATGACAACCTTAAAATACAATTTTGTTCGTGTCACTCCTCAGCTCAAAGCCTTTCAGTGATTTTCCATCTAACTCAGAATAAAGTTAAAACACTTTACAATGTCCTACAAGGCTGTGCTTGATCTGATGCACTGAAAACTCTCTGATCTTGTCTCCTACCTTTATGTTTCTCACTCATCATATTCTGGCCACACTATTCTGCTTGCTGTTCTGCCAACAAGCTAAGCATATTCCACACCTCAGTGTCTTTGCATGTCCTATTCTCTATACTTGTCAAGCCTTTCCCTCAGCCACCTACGTAACTCTACTCTTTACTTTCTTCTAGTCTCTGCTCAAATTTCACATTATCAGAGAGGGCTTCCTTGATAATAATATGCAAAATATTTTATACACACATACATTTGTATGTATAAAAGTAAAATATTTAAAAATAGTTTCTAATTCCAAAACAATTTCTGATAAATATTTATTTCCCTGTACTATTTTCCAAAAAACTTTTAAATTACAATTTATAACATAGTGTAGAAAAGTGCACTGCAAAGGTATAGAATTCATTAATTTATCACAAAGCAAACATCTGTTTCACTACCACCCAGGTTAAGAAATTAAACATTGTCAGCATCCCAGTGTTGAAGAGCACTTATAACCTGCTTTTAATAGCCAATGCCTTCCTTCTTTATAAAGGTAGCCAGTATTTTGAATTTTATGTTAATTATTTCTTTGTTTTTCTTAAATCTTTACCAACTGAGCATGCCATTTTGAACAATATAGTTAAATGTGCCTGCTGTTTGAGTTTCAGATTAAATGTAATCACACTGTATATAATTTTTTTTCTCACCTGGCTCCTTTTGCTTAACATTATGTTGTGAACTTCATTCATTTTATTGCATGTAGCTCTAATTCCTTTATTTTCACTGCAATGTATATTTAATTCTGTTATTATTTGTAGTTTATTTTTTTCATTCTACTCTTGGTGCAGATTTGAATTGTTCCTAATTTGAAGTATTATGAATAATGCTGCCATGAGCATTTATATATATAAGTCTTCATGCATATGTGCATGGATTTCTGCTGGTTATAAACCTTGGAATGGAATTTCTGAGTCATGGGGTATGGGAATGTTAAATTTGAGTTGATAATTCCAAAATGTTTTTAAAGCGGCTGTGCCAGTTTACCCTCTCACCAGCAGGGCATGAGAGTGCTAATTATTTCACATCCCTGCCAATAATCAATATTGTTTTATTTATTTATTTATTTTTAGAGATGGGGTTCTTGCCATGTTGACCAGGCTGGTCTCTTACTCCTGGCCTCAAGCAATCCTTCCATCTCGGTCTCCCAAAGTGTGGGATTACAGGCATGAGCCACTTTGCCCGGCCTATTTATTTATTTTTAAATTAACTGACCTTGTAAGTGTGTAGTAGCATTGCATTGTGATTTTAATTTTAATTTCCTGTATTGGTAATTACATTGAGCACCATTTAAAAATATTTATTATCTATTTGAATATTTATTTTTTTTTAAAATACCTCCTCAAATGTTGCTCACATTTGTATTTGTTTCTTAGTTGTTGGTGTATTCTAATTAATTTATAGGGGCTCATTACATAGTCTGTATTATTCCTTTCTCATTGTATGTGTTGAAAATTTCTTTCCCCACTCCATGTCTTTCCTTTTCACTCTCTTATAGTGCTTTTAGATGAAAAGAGTGTGTAATTTTAACATACTAGAGTTATCAATCTTTTTTTTTTTTTTTTGAGATGAAGTCTTGCTCTTATAACCCAGGCTGGAGTGCAGTGGTGCCATCTTGGCTCACTGCAACCTCCGCCTCCTGGGTTCAAGCAATTCTCCAGCCTCAGTCTCCTGAGTAGCTGGGATTACAGGTGCCCGCCAGCACGGCTGGCTCATTTTTTTACTTTTAGTAGAGACAGGGTTTCACCATGTTGGCCATGCTGGTCTTGAACTCCTGACCTCAGGTGATCAGCCTGCCTTGGCCTCCCAAAGTGCTGGGATTACAGGCATGAGCCACTGCGCCCGGCCTATCAATCTTTTTGTTTATTGTTTGTGTGTCTTTTGTCCTGTGTAGGTCCTCTCTCCCTACCACAAGTTCATGACTATCTTCTATGTTATAGTCTAGAAACTTTATTGATTAAAATTTTGCATTTTAATTGATAATTTAACTGGAATTGATTTGTATATTTTTGGTATTATTTGAAGTAGGTGTTGACAATCTTTTTTTTACATGAATATTTCAATTGACCCAACAGAGTTTATTATTTCCTATTTGATTTGCAGCGTAAAATTAAAGGTCCATTTTCAGATGGCTTCAATTGTTATAGATCTATAGTAAGTCATGGTGTCTGGTAGAACATATCCTCTAACCTCTTTCTGAAGATTTGGATGATAAATTGTCATTTGCATTTCCATATCAATTTAAGAATTATTTTAGCAAGTTTCATTCAATGCATATACACATACACTCTTACCTTTTTGGGATTTTGATTATAATTGTTTAAAATCCATAGATCAATTTGGAGGGTACTGATATCTTTACTATACTAATGCTATATTGTATCTTTCAATTTATGAGAATATTTTATTGTCCATTCAGTTAGCTATTTGGTTTCTTTCAATATTTTATAGTTTTGTTTGCTTGTGTCTTATGTAATTTTGATATAATTAATCAAAAGAACTTGATGCTTTTTGATACAACAAAATGGCATCAATTGAAAAAATACTTTTTAGCTGGTATGTTGATATATAGAAATGTGCCTAATTTTTGTAATTTGTCTCTATATTCAGCAACTTTGCTAAACACACTGCTGCCATTATTCACCTGTAATTTTTTTAAAATTTTCTCTGTATGGAATTATCTAATCTGCAAATAACAGTTTTGTTTTTGTGCTTTTAGTCCTTATTTTTTTATTTTATTTTTCTTTTCTTACTAAACTGGCTAAAACCTCCAATACAAAAATAAATAGAATTGAATCTAAAAGGCAGTCTTGATTAGGTCTTATTCAAAAGGAAAGCTTCAAATTTCATAATTGAATATAATACTTTATGTTATTTTGCAGTTATATTTTATTAGACTAAGATATTTTTCTTCTATTTCTAGATTTCTTGTAACCATGAATATGTATTAAATTTTGTCAAATGATTTTCATTTATTGAGATGACTTATTAATTTTCTTATTTGGATAATATAAAATACAATCATAATTTTTAAATTTTCATTTATCTTGCTTTCTTGAAATAAACCAATTTGTGTAATAGACTTTTTATCACTGAATAATTTTCACTAATTTTTTGATTAATTTTTTTCTTGTACTTGAATAATATTAGCCTGTAACTTTGTAATTCTTATAAAGGTTTTATAAGGTTTTGATATGAAAGTTATTTTGGTTTTATAAAATAAATTCAGGAGCACTTTTTATTTCATTCCCTGAAAGAGTTTGAGTAACACTGATGTTATTTGTTGCTCAAATGTTTTTAAGAATTTACCAGTGAAATCATTTGGATTATAGGTTTCTTTGGCAAAGGTTTTATATGATGAATTTAATTTCATTAGTAGCTTCAGGATTATTCAGAGTTTCTGTTTTTAGGTAGGTTTTGTAAATTTTACTTTTTAACAATAAATATTTTCATTTTATCTAAACTTCAAATGTATTTGCTTCTTTTCATACTAACTCGTATTTTTAAAAACTTTTATTCCATTATTGATCATGTGTATCTCCTCTTCTCTTCTTTGATCAGTCTTATCAAGAGTTTGTCAATTGTATTTATTTTTTCAAAAAAATAAGTTTTGTTTTGTTAATCTTCTCTATCATATATTTATTTTAATTTCTATTTTCTTGTTCCCTCTATTTTATTTTGGTCATTCTGCTGTTAATTTTCTATGTCTTGAGATAGATACATAATTTCTTAATTTTTAGTCTCTTTTTTCTAACATAAATTTATAGAAAGAGAAATTTCCTGTAAGATGATTTTATTTGCATCTCAAAATATTCAACTTGTATGATTTATGTTACCATTAAGTTAAAGTATTTTTTAATTTTCTTGTTATTTTCTTTCTGACACATAGGTTATTTTCAAGCATGTTTCATAAATTCCATATATTTGGAAACTTTTTTCCTATTTTTTAAGAACTTCTAACTTATTTCACTATGGTCAGAGAATATACTCTATATGATTTCAATCTTTAAAATTCATAGAGACTTAGGTCATGGTCCAGCAAATGATCAACTTTTATAAATATTGTTTGCTTCAGAAAATATTTATGTTGCAGTTATTTGGAATGGTGTTCTATAAATAATATTCAAAGTTTGATAATTGTACCAGTCCTGCTTGGTCTACTAATGGCAATTAAGTTGTAGTTTTTCATTGACCTTAACCGAGGGTATGGCAATAGTAATCTAGCCAAAAGGGGTCTTCTGTATTCCAGACATACTCTTCTTACTTGCACTGTGGAGTACCTGTCCAATTTCCCCTTGGTAGTTAGGATAGTTAGGATGAATGACCCCAGCCAGCATAGTAACTCTTTTTTATGCCTGTTGATTCAGAAGCATGAGAAGTCCAGTGTCCAAGCATTAGTCTTAACTTTCAGTTCAATGAATTATTGTTGTTTTTCCTGGTGGAAGTATTCTTGCTGTTGGCACTAAGATTTTTAGGCCAATAAAGCATGAGGACACGGAAACATGAGGCAAAAATATTGCTACTGTGTTACTAGGGGAAATAGTGATGTCACTCTCATTTTCACCCCTTGATTTTTGGACCCATGAATCCTAGCAATGGGAAAAACAGCACCATATTTTGAACACTGATTTGGAGCACATAGAGGCTTCTGAAGAACCCTTCCCCAGTCCTACAAAGTATTGTTGCCACCTAGCTGGTGCTGTAATTGAGACTTCAAAAGGCCATTCCATCATTTTGTCAAACCAGCTACTTCAGGATGCTAGGGAACATGGTGGGAGTGTGAATTTCATGAGCATAGGCCCATTGCTATACTTCTTTTGCTGTGAAGTGAGTTTCTTGATTAGAAGCAATGTCGTATGGAATATCATGCCAGTGGACAAGGCATTCCGTAAGTCCAGATATGGTAGTTTTGGCAGAAGTTTTGCATGCAAAGAAGGCAAATTCTTATTCAGCATAAGTATCTATTCTAGTAAGAACAAGATACTGCCCTTTTTCCATGATGGAAGTGGTCCAGTGTAATCAACTTGCCACCAGGTAGCTGGCTGGCAACTCTGGGAAATGGAATCGTGTCAAAGATTCAGTTTTGGTCTCTGCTGCTAGAAGATTGGGCAATCAGCAGTGGCTGTAGCCAAGTTTGCCTTAATGAGTGAAAGTTGATGTTGCTGAGCCCATGAATGACTTCCATTCTTGCCACCATTGCTATTTTGGTCATAAGCCTATCAGGCAATGACAGGAGTGGATGGGGAAAGAGGCTGATTGGTATTCACAGAATAGGTCATTCTGTCCACTAGATTATTAAAATTCTCTTCTGCTGAGGTCATCCTTTGGTGGACATTCACATGGAACACAAATGTCTATCACCTTACCTCTTCCCCAAATTTCCTTTTCACGAATTTTCTAATCATGTTCTTTCAAAGTCCTTATCATCCAGCCAATCTACTGGCAACCAGGAATAGGCAGAGAATTGCACATCTGGCCATTCCTCCTTTCAAACAAAATGATCAATCAGGTGCACCACTCAAAGTTCTGGCCACTGGGAAGATTTTTCACCTTCATCCTTCAGGGATGTGTTAGAAAAGGGCTCTAGTGCTGCAGCTGTCCACTTTTAAGCAGTGCCTGCATATCATGCAGAAATATCTATAAAGCAGGTCTGATCTAAGGGAATGCCCCATAAAGCCATAGGTGCAGGCTTAGAGAGAAAACTCAGGGTAGCAGGAATGAGAAACATGGACATTTGGACCACTTCTTCATGGAATTCATTTGTGTCGTTAGGGCCTGCTTGGGCCCAGTCATATATATACCACTTCCATTTGATGATGGAGTGCTTATGTGATTGCCCAAATTTATGACTTCATGGGTCAAAAAACACACAGGTCATGATGGGCAGCTCCAGTCCCATGGTAACTTGGTGGCCCATGGTTAAGTACTCAGTCTCTACTAAGACCTAGTGGTAGGCAAAGAACTGTTTTTCAAAAGGAGAGTATCTGTGGAGGATGGTTGGGCTTTGCTTCAAAATTCTAGTGGTCTGTGCTGCAATTCAACTATAGAGATCTGCCAAAGAATTCATATGTCATCCTTATCTGCCTTTGATACTTCAAACACCAGTGGATCTGCTGGATCATATGCCCAAGTGAGAGGGCAGATCACATAGCAGACTGGACTTATGGCAGAGCCTTCTTTTGTTCTGAGCCGCACTCAAAGCGAGCATCTTTTCAGATTAGTCAGTAAATGGGCCAGGGTAAAAAACCCACATGAATAATATGTTGCCTCCAAAATCCAAAATAAAGTCTACTAAGTATTTTGACTCTTTTGTTTTGTAGAAGAGGCCAGATGCAATGAATTATCCTTCACCTTGGAAGGGATACCTTAACATGTCCCACATGATTGGATCCCTGGAAATTTGACAGAGGTATAAGGCCACTGAAGTTTAGTCAGATGTATTTATCACCATCTGATATGCAACTGTTTTACCAGTGAGTCTAGAGTACTTGCTACTTCTTGTTCACTAGGTCCAGTTGGCATGATGCCATTGATGTAATAGACCAGTGTGCTATCTTGTGAAAGGGAAAGGTAATCAAGATCCCTGAGAACTAAATTATGACACAGCATTGGAAAGTTGATATACCTCTGAGGTAGGACAGTGAAGGTGTATGCTGGCCTTACCAGTTGAAAGGTAACTGCTTCTGGTCAGCCTTATGGATAGAAATGGAGACAAAGGCATTTGTCAGATCAATAGATGTGTTACGGTTAGTACTTGAGTGTTAATTTGCTTAAGGAAAGAAACCACACTGGATACAGAAGCTGGAATTGTAGTCACCACCTTGTTAAACTTATACTAATCCACAGTTATTCTCCAGGTTCCATTTATCTTCTGCATAGGCTAAATAAGTGAGTTGAATGGGAGCTGGTGGAAATGACCACCCTTGCAACCTTCAAGTCATTAATAATTACACTAATTTCTGTAATTCTTCCAGGAATGCAGCATTGGTTTGGTTTACTATTTCCTAATGGCTTCCACTTGGCATTTTCTACCATAATAGCCCTCACTCCACAAGTCAGGAAATCAATGTGTAGATTCTGCCAGCTTCTGGGTAAATATATTCTGATTATAAATTCCAGAACTGGGAAATAATCACAAGATGAATTGAGGAACCACTGGGCCCAGGCCCACAAGAAGATGTACCTAAGCCAAAACTCCATGAATCACCTTACCTTCTCCGTAAGTCCCCACTCTGACTGTTGGGCCATAGTACATTTTGAATCTTTGGAAATTAGCATCAGGTCAGAAACAGTCTATAGTAGTTCCCCAAATATCTGGCTATTTCTTTCTCTGTAGTGCCCAGTTGCCCTGGTAAAAGGGCATAAGTCCTTTTGGGAAAGGCTGGGAGAAAGATTAACAGTATAAATTCTTACTAGTTTCCTTCCTTAAGGGGACCTAGTCTCTGCTTCATTCAAGGGTCCTAGATTGGTAAGCTGGTTCAAGTCTGAGAATTGACTGAGGATGCATGACTCTCTGTTTTTATGATTCAGGTTAGACTTTTGTTCATTTGACTTATAACTTTTCTGTTTATACAAATCAGTAAAAATGTTTCATTTCTAGGAACACCATTCATTAGCCAATGTCATAGGTCTGTGTGAGTCAGTCTATTTTGATTGTTGCTTTGACTCTGCTGCCTATCATGGTTACCATGCCCACCTTGCCTTTAGTGATTGTGTGACACCACTTGGCCCCTGCCACCTAAGATCCAAGTAATCTCATTGTACTTAGGTTTCCCAATTCAGTGGCTGTGTTTCCCACTGTAAGGTCTGGCCTATGAAGAAGACCAATCACGTTGCTCTTCAGGGATGCTGGGGCTCTCCTCACAAATTTACTTCTCATAGTAGTGGTAAAAGGTATTTATTCTGGACCCCCTGCC
Source organism: Pan troglodytes (assembly GCF_028858775.2). Taxonomy (NCBI): domain Eukaryota; kingdom Metazoa; phylum Chordata; class Mammalia; order Primates; family Hominidae; genus Pan; species Pan troglodytes. The sequence continues at coordinate 84,912,702 of NC_072398.2, forward strand.
CCAACACCCAGGTGGGTCAGTAGGTTTTAAATAACAAATCCATTTCAACCTTCCAATATCCCTAATCCTTTGAACTACTCTTGTACATTAAACTAAGGCAGGTCCAGCATTTTCAATTCATTCACTGTGGGCCTTGTTTTGGTCCATATTTTAGCCAACTAACCAAACAAATAAAGGCCTTTGTAACTCCCCCAAGCTTCAATATTAAATGTAGATTCTCTGTTTAGTGGGCCCATGTCGATAACTTTGGCCTGATCCAACTTTAGGTTCATTCCATCATTATCACACACCCTTAGTAACCATTCTCACACATGCTCCCGATTTCTATCTGCATAAATTAAAAAAAAATCCAGCAGTTTCTTTGGAATGTAGTGTATTTTCTCATGGTTCACATTTATACCTCACCTTTAGGAGTCCACTGGGACTTGAATCTATTTACAGGTTTAGCAGCAAAGTCAGGTAATGGAGCTGAGTTCTGAGTAGAATTAGCATTGTCTTACATGGCAACTGCCTCAGGCAAGTTCATTACAGTATTTCCAAGAAATGCATGATTAATGCATTTAAGACTGTGGTGGACAGGGTGATACTACTTGGAGTGAAGAGGTCACTACCACTGGGGGTGGAGAAGCTTCTTCCTCTGACAAAGAAGACTCATCTCTTTGAGTCTGGGAGTTCAACTTATGCTCTAATTCAGCCAGTTGCAGGATGAGATTCTGTGTTTGATTTTTAGCAATCTCAGCCCTTGGCTATAGGAAATAAGGGTCTCCTTCAAGGCGTACATGGAAATCTTTAGGACATTTATGCCACCTTTAATCAGGAAATTCAGATCCCTGATCTCATCTTTTTCTTTCACCACGTTGGATGTGGCCATTAGGAGCAATCAGCCAATCTTATTTTTGTTAGTTTTCCAAAAATGTTTGAAAGTGTTCGATACACATTTATTCAGTTCTTTGTGGTTGATTAGGAATATTTATGTATGTCTATTACCTACAAATTCACTCCATGCACTGTCAGTGCTCTCTTGTCAACTAGACAGAGCCATTAGCTTACTTTAATTGAATCAGGTCTGAGAGCCAATTTCAGAAAACTCAGAACCAGTTCAGAAAACTCATCCTTAAAATTCTGTCCCTCCAGAACTAGTCTCAGTACCAAAATATATATTTGTCAGAAAACCCTTGATTTTCTAGAGAAACAGAATCAGAAGAGATATATTATAAGGAACTAGCTAACATAATAATTTAGGCTGAGAAGTCCCATGTTCTGGTGTCTGCAAGTTGGAGATCCAGAAAAGTCAGTGTTGTAGTTTCAGTACAAATCTGAAGGTCTGAAGCCCTGAAAACCCCCCAAAAAACAATGGTGTAAGATCCGGTCTGAATAAGGAGAAGGCTTATGTTCCAGCTCCAAAAACAGTCAGATAGAATGGGTGAATTGTCCTTTACCCCACCGTTTGTTCTACTAAGATCTCCAAGGGATTGGATGTGGCCCACCCACATTGGGGAACCTAATCTGCTTTATTTAGTCTATGGATTCAGATGTGAACCACATCCAGAAACACCCTCACAGACACACCCAAGGTAATATTTAACCAAATTTCTGGTATCTCTTGTTCCAAGTAAATTGACAAATAACCATCACACTAGTAATTTTATGTGATATATATATGACACTAAAAAATCTCTGTTAACATAAAATAAACTATTCTATATTCTGCTGATACTTTTATTTCCTATTTCTACTAATTACTGAGAGAGATATGTTACAAATTTTCACTGAAGCAAGTAATTTTGCTCCTTCTTTTGAGTCTTTTTATTCTTATTTTTGCTCTCTATATTTTTATTCTTTTTTTTAGATGTGTATAAGTTTAGAATTATTTTTCTCTTGACCTGTCTTACAGTTCACATTGTTTTTTTTTTTTCTTTAGCTATGTCTAATCTGCTCTCAAACCATTTTTATTTTTTGAGACGGAGTTTCACTCTTTTTGCCCAGGCTAGAGTGCAGAGATGTGATCTCAGCTCACTGCAACCTTCGCCTACTGAGTTCAAGTGATTCTCCTGCCTCAGCTCCTGAGTATCTGGGATTACAGGAGCTCACCGTCACGCCTGGCTAATTTTTGTACTTTTAGTAGAGATGAGGTTTCACCATGTTGGCTAGGCTGGTCTTGAACTCTTGACCTCAGGTGATCCACCTGCCTTGGCCTCCCAAAGTGCTGGGATTATGCTAAAATGATTAATTTTAATTTTTGTGAAAATGATAAGCATATTTATTTAAAAGTCAGTATCTGATAACTCCAATATTGGCATGTCCTGTTGGCTTGTTTCTCTTGTCTGTTATTTCAGTTCACTTTTATTTAGAATATTGATTTCTTCCTGTGGTTACTTTTGATTTTATCATGAACACTGTATTTACAAAATTGTTGGTAGTAACGATCTGAGGTCAGATATTTTTACATTTTTTTAAAGGAAATTTATGTTTATTTCATCCAGGGTCTGGATGTATTAGCAATTCAACATCATCTTAATCTAAATTCAGAGACTGAGTCCCCTAAAAGCTGAGGCACAGTTCCCTGAAAGGTGGTCTTCTGTCAGTTTATTCTCAGTCTTAGGCGTGCCCTTCAGATACCAACTCAAAAAGTAAGAGGTAGTTACCAGAGCATATTCCTCTGGCTTGGTAGGTCCCAGACTGTAACTCATGTCCTGTAGTCCTGTGTGGCTTTCAAAAACATAGCTCAGTCTCTTAGCATTCCACTGGAATTGACTAAAGCCCTCATTTTAAAAAGTGGTATCAAATACAATATCTTACTGGTTCTTCAATTTCATCAAGCCATTTTTAAGATTATTTTGTTCAGCTTTTTTTTCCTCTTAGGTAAGATTGTTATACATTTCTTTGTTCATTAATATTGAACTATATTTCTCATCGTACTTTTTATCACCATCCCAATTCAAATTCATCTTTGTTTCATATTTGTCTCCTCCCACCGAAATACAAGTTTTATGAGAGCAGAAACTGTCTTACTTTATTCAATAATATATCTAAAGAATCTAGAATAGTTCTAGGTACATTGTAGGTAGTCAATAGTATTTAGTGAAAGAATTAAATGGATGTGTATTTCTCACTAATGATGAATGTTCTCTATGATGTTTTACATCTGATAATATGATTTCACATGAATAATCACACTGGATTATTCCAACAGTTTTGTGAGGTATTATTATTAATCCGCTTGCCAGCTGAGAAAACCAAAGTGCAGAGAGATTATGAACAACCTACGATTTTACAAATAGTAATATCGGATTCTTCATTTGAACTTAAGTATTCAAAACAAAACTTTGTACAAGTTTTTATCTATTGTGTTATAGCTTGATATTTGGTGACACAGGAAACATTTATGTGCTCATTATCCAATTATTTGGAATCTATCATAATTTGAAAACTCTTCCCCATAATTGGTTTCTTTAAAATCATACCTAGATGTCATGCTTGAGTATTCAAAGCTCATACTTCAGTCCTAGAAATATTGGTCATATTTTTTTTTTTTTTTTTTTTTTTTTTTTTTGAGACGGAGTCTCGCTCTGTCGCCCAGGCTGGAGTGCAGTGGCGCGATCTCGGCTCACTGCAAGCTCCGCCTCCCGGGTTCACGCCATTCTCCTGCCTCAGCCTCCCGAGTAGCTGGGACTACAGGCGCCCGCTACCACGCCCGGCTAATTTTTTGTATTTTTAGTAGAGACGGGGTTTCACCGTGTTAGCCAGGATGGTCTCGATCTCCTGACCTCGTGATCCGCCCGCCTCGGCCTCCCAAAGTGCTGGGATTACAGGCGTGAGCCACCGCGCCCGGCCCCTATTGGTCATATTTTTAAGGAAGCATGTCAAAATAAACAGTGGGAAAAAATTGTGTCTTTAAGTAAGTAAAAGAGATTTAAGCATTTTTTAAAGTAATAAAACTGTATTTCCTGGAAACATAGATTTTCTTCCCTTCAAATTTGGGAAGTATAAACAGTTATTTCTAAAGCCCTTTGGACTGAATAAGTGAGAATTAAATATACTTTTTCCTCTTAATATAAAAGTTATACTTTATATGCAGAAAATATAGATAATAGAACAAAGTTTAAAACCTTCCTTAGTAAAAGCAATAGCTGTTGTTAGCATTTTTGTTAATAGCCTCTCTCTTTCTCTCTCTCTCTCTCACACACACACACACAGACACACACACACAGACACACACACACACACGTTCTGGAAACTGGGATAGTATTATAATACCATAGGATTATTTTATAACTGGATTGAATTCAACAATATGTAGGTTTTGATGCAGGTGTTGAGATGCTGACACCCTGTCCTGTTACTCCTCATCTCTGCCGCAGAGTTAAAAATCTGTATATAACTTTGATTCCCCCAAAACTTAACGGCTAGTAACCTATTTTCTGGCAAGAAGCATTACTGATAACAAAACTTTTTTGTTGTTATTGTATTATATACTGTATTCTTATGATAAAGTATGCTAGAGAGGAAAATGATAGTTAGAAAACCATAAGGAAGAGAAAATCACATCACGGAAAATGGGGTATCCATCCTCTAAAGCGTTTATCCTTTGTGTTATTTTCTAAGTGGAAGTGGCCATTATAAAGGTCTTCCACCTTGCCATTTTTATATTGAGTGGGCTGAGGAGAAGGAAAAGGAGAGGTTGGTCTTGCTTCCTCTTGGGTGGCAGAGGCAGAAGAAAATCTGCCTGTGAGTGGACCTAGGTTGCTCAAATCTGTGTTGTTCAAGGGTCAACTGTATTGTCAATATGTTTTAATTTTCTCATTTTTCTAAAACAGGACTTTTGGTGGTAACATACAAAATGCAGTGTAATATAATTAACCACACTTCTATTCTTGGACACTGTAGTTGCTTATACATTTTTGACATCTTTTCAGCTGAAATGAACATTTTTGTATTTTAGTTGTTTTACATGTGCTTATATATTTTATCAGGCTGCATTATTAAATATTAAATTGCTGTGCCAAAGATTATTTAGAATTTTGAGTTTTTTTGTCATGAAATGTTAAATTAGTCTTAAAAATGTGTATTAATGCATAATTTGACTAATATATAAGTAACTATCGCCCCTAAATCTACTCAAACATGGGGAATATCACTCAAAAAACATTACCAATTTGATAAATAAAATATTATATTTTGTTCTTTAAACATTTACACATTTTTGGAGGGTGAGGATTGAATAACTACCTATGAGGTACAATGCTTATTACCTGAGTAATGAAATAATCTGTACACCAAACACCCACTAGATGCAATTTACCTATATAACAAACCTGCACCTGTACCTCTGAAAATAAAATAAAAATTTTAAAAAGTTGTACATTTTTTATCTTTACATATAATGAGGTTGACTATATTTTAATTGTTTGGCTCTTTGTAGTTTGTATACGTTTGTCTGTAATATTCATATTTGTGTTCATATTTTTAAACACTTTTTAATTATTTTTAATTTTTGTAGGTAGATAGTAGGTGTATATATTTGTAGGGTACATGAGTGGTTTTGATATGGGCATGCAAAGCATAATAATCACATCATGGAAAATGGGTTATCTATTTCTAAAGCATTTAGCCTTTGTGCTACAAATAATCCAATTATACTCTTTTAGTTATGCCAAAATATACAATTAAATTACTATTGACTATAGTCCCCTTGTTGTGCTATCAAATACTAGGTCTTACTCATTTTTTCTAACTTTTGTTTTTTTAGCCCATTAACCATCCTCACCTACCTCCTACACCCCCAATATACTTCCCAGCCTCTGGTAACCATCCTTCTATTCTCTGTCACCATGAGTTAAATTGTTTTGATTTTTAGATCCCACACATAAGTGAGGACATATGATGTTTGACTTTCTGTGCCTGGCTTATTTTACTTAATATAATGACCTCTACTTCCATCCACGTTGTTGCAAATGACAGGCTTTCATTTTTTTATGGCTGAATAGTACTCCATTGTGTATAATTATCACATTTTCTTTATCCATTCATCTATTGAACACTTAGGTTGCTTCCAAATCTTGGCTGTTGTGAACAGTGCTGCAACAAACATGTGAGTGACTTACTTTCTTTGGGGTATATACCCAGCAGTGGGATCACTGGGTCATATGGCAGTTCTATTTTTTGTTTTTTTGAGGAACCTCCAAACTGTTCTCCATGCTGGTTGTAATAATTTACATTCCCACCAACAACATCAGAGGGTTTTCATTTCTCCACATCCTCATTAGCATTTGTTATTGCCTGTCTTTTGGATATAAGCCATTTAACTTGAGTGAGATGATATCTCATTGCAGTTTTGATTTGCATTTCTCTGATGACCAGTGATGTTGAGCACCTTTTCATAAGCCTGTTTGTCAGTTGTATGTCCTTTTTTGAGAAACGTCTTTTCAAATCTTTTGCCCATTTTTTTTTCTTTATCCTGGGCAACATAGCCAGATCCTATTTTATTTTATTTTATTTTATTTTTAGACAGAGTTTCACTCTTGTTGCCCAGGCTGGAGTGCAGTGGTGCGATCTCAGCTCACTGCAACCTCCACCTCCCGGGTCCAAGCGATTCTCCTGCCTCAGCCTCCCAAGTAGCTGGGATTACAGTAATGTGCCACCATGCCTGGCTAATTTTTGTATTTTTAGTAGATATGGGGTTTCACCATGGTGGTCAGGCTGGTCTCGAATTCCTGGCCTCAGGTGATCTGCCCTCCTTGGCCTCCCAAAGTGCTGGGATTACAGGCATGAGTCAATGTGCCCGGCCAAGACCCCATCTTTAAGTCAATCAATCAATCAATCTTTCTTTCTTTTTTTTTTTTTTTAAGACAGAGTCTCACTCTGTTGCCCAGACTGGAGTGCAGTGCTGTGATCACAGCTCACTGCAATCTCTGCCTCCCAGGTTCAAACGATTCTCGTGTCTCAGCCTCCTGAATAGCTGGGATTACAGATGTGGACCACAATGCCTGGCTAATTTTTTGTATTTTTATTAGAGATAGGGTTTCACTATGTTGCCCAGGCTGGTCTCAAACTTATGGGCTTAAGTGATCCACCAGCCTTGGACTCCAAAAGTGTTGGGATTACAGGTGTGAGCCACCGTGCCTGGCCAAAAAATGTTCATATATATATATATATATATAGACATTTATATAAAGTATATATATACACTTAAAGTATATAAACCTATATATACACATACTTTTAAGTAACTATAACTTAAGTGTATATATATATACACTTTATATATATACACGTACTTTTTATATATATAAATATATGTGTATATATATACACAAAATATAAAAAGTATGTATAAAATATAAAAAAATAAAAACTATGTATCTATACACATATATAAATATACCTACTTTTAATATTTATATATGTGTATATATATAAAGTGTATATATACACATACTTAAGTGTGTATATATATATTATATATATATATATACACACACACACACACATACATACTTTTAAGTAACTATAACTTAAGTAAAATATATATATATATATATACTTTAATTTCTGGGGTACATGTCCAGAACGTGCAGGTTTGTTACATAGGTATACATGTGCCATGGTGGTTTGCTGCACCCATCAGCCCATCATCTACATTAGATATTTCTCCTAATACTATCCCTGCCCTAGCCCCTACCTCCTGATAGGCCTGGTGTGTGATATTCCCCTCCCTGTGTCCACATGATTCTCATTGTTAACTCCCACTTATGAGTGTGAATATGTAGAGTTTGGTTTTCTGTTCTTGTGTTAGCTTTCTGAGAATGATGGTTTCCAGCTTCATTCATATCCCTGCAAATGACATGAACTCATGCTTTTTTATGGCTGCACAGTATTCCATGCATATATGGTGTATATGTGCCACATTTTCTTTATCCAGTCTATCATTGTTGGACATTTGGGTTGGTTCCAAGTCTTTGCTATTGTGAATAGTGCCACAATAAACATACATGTGCATGTGTCTTTATAGTAGCATGATTTATAATCCTTTGGGTATATACCCAGTAATGGGATCACTGGGTCAAATGGTATTTCTAGTTCTAGATCCTTGAGGAATTGCCACACTGTCTTCCACAATCGTTGAACTAATTTACCTTCCCACCAACAGTGTAAAAGTGTTCCTATTTCTCCACATCCTCCCAGAATCTGTTGTTTCCTGACTTTTTAATGATTGCCATTCTAACTGGCGTGAGGTGGTATCTCATTGTGGTTTTGATTTGCATTTCTCTAATGACCACTGATGATGAGCTTTTTAAAATACGTTTGTTGGCCACATAAATGTCTTCTTTTGAGAAGTGTCTGTTCATATCCTTTGCCCTCTTTTTGATGGGGTTGTTTGTTTTTTTTCTTGTAAATTTGTTTAAGAAGTTCTTTGTAGATTCCGGATATTAGACCTTTGTCACATGGATAGATTGCAAAAATTTTCTACCATTCTGTAGGTTGCCTGTTCGCTCTGATGCTAGTTTCTTTTGCTGTGCAGAAGCTCTTTAATTAGATCCCATTTGTCTATTTTGGGTTTTGTTGCCATTGCTTTTGGTGTTTTAATCATGAAGTCTTTGCCCACGCCTATGTCCTGAATGGTATTGCTTAAGTTTTTTCTAGGGTATTTATGGTTTTAGATCTTACGTTTAACTCTTTAATCCATCTTGAGTTAATTTTTGTCTAAGGTGTAAGGAAGGGATCCAATTTCAGCTTTCTGCTTATGGCTAGCAAGTTTTCCCAACACCATTTATTAAATAGGGAATCCTTTCCCCATTGCTTGTTTTTGTCAGGTTTGTCAAAGATTGGATGGTTTTAGATGTGTGGTGTTATTTCTGAGGCCTCTGTCCTATTCCATTGGTCAATATATCTGTTTTGGTACCAGTACCATCCTGTTTTTGTTACTGTAGAACTGCAGTATAGTTTGAAGTCAGGTAGTGTGATGCCTTCAGCTTTGGTCTTTTTGCTTAAGATTGTCTTGGCTATGCTCTTTTTTGGTTCCATGTGAACTTTAAAGTAGATTTTTCCAATTCTGAGAAGAAAGTCAATGGTAGCTTGATGGGGATAGCATTGAATCTATAAATTACTTTGGGCAATATGGCCATTTTCACGATATTGACTCTTCCTATCCATGAGTATGGAATGTTTTTCCATTTGTTTGTGTCCTCTCTTATTTCCTTGAGCAGTGGTTTGTAGTTCTACTTGAAGAGGTCCTTTGCATCCCTTGTAAGTTGGATTCCTAGATATTTTATTCTCTTTGTAGCAATTGTGAATGGGAGTTCACTCATGATTTGGCTCTCTGTCTGTTATTGGCGTATAGGAATGCTTGTGATTTTTACACATTGATTTTGTATCCTGAGACTTTGTAGAAGTAGCTTATCAGCTTAAGGAGATTTTGGGCTGAGACGATGGTGTTTTCTAAATATACAATCATGTCATCTGCAAACAGAGGTAATTTGACTTCCTCTTTTCCTAATTGAATACCCTTTATTTGTTTCTCTTGCCTGATTCCTCTGGCCAAAACTTCCAATACTATTTTGAATAGGAGTGGTGAGAGAGGGCATCCTTTTCTTGTGCCAGTTTTCAAAGGGAATGCCTCCAGTTTTTGACTATTCAGTATGATATTGGCTGTGGGTTTGTCATAAATAGCTCTTATTATTTTGAGATACGTCCCATCAATACCTAGTTTATTGACAGTTTTTAGCATGAAGAGCTGTTGAATTTTGTTGAAGGCCTTTTCTGCATCTATAGAGATAATCATGTGGTTTCTGTCATTGGTTCTGTTCATGTGATGGACTACATTTTTTGATTTGTACATGTTGGACCAGCCTTGCATCCCAGGGATGAAGCCAACTTGATCATGGTGGATAAGCTTTTTGATGTGCTGCTGGATTCGACTTGTCAGTATATTATTGAGGATTTTCACATTGATTTACATCAGGGATATTGGTCTAAAATTTTCTTTTTTTGTTGTGTCTCTGCCAACTTTTGGTATCAGGATGATGCTGGCCTTATAAAATGAGTTAGGGAGGCTTCCCTCTTTTTATACTGTTTGGAATAGTTTCAGAAGGAATGGTACCATCTCCTCTTTGTACGTCTGGTAGAATCTGGCTGTGAATTTGTCTTGTCCTGGACTTGTTTTGGTTGGTAGGCTTTTAATTACTGCCTCGGTTTCAGAACTTGTTATTGGTCTATTCAGGGATTTGACTTCTTCCTGGTTTAGTCTTGGAAGCATGTATGTGTCCAGGAATTTATCCATTTCTTCTGGATTTTCTAGTTTATTTGCATAGAGGTGTTTATAGTATTCTCTGATGGTAGTTTGTATTTCTGTGGGATCAGTGGTGATATCCCCTTTATCATTTTTTATTGCATCTATTTGATTCTTCTCTCTTTTCTTCTTTATTAGTCTGGCTAGCAGACTATCAATTTTGTTGATCTTTTCAAAAAACCAGCTCCTGGATTCATTGATTTTTTGGAGGGTTTTTTGTGTCTCCATCTCTTTCAGTTCTGCTCTGATCTTAGTTATTTCTTCTTTTCTATTAGCTTTTGAATGTGTTTGCTCTTGCTTCTTTAGTTCTTTTAATTTTGATGTTAGGGTGTTGATTTTAGTTCTTTTCTGCTTTCTCTTGTGGGCATTTATTGCTATAAATTTCCCTCTACACACTGCTTTAAATGTGTCCCCGGTGTTCTGGTACATTGTGTCTTTGTTCTCACTGGTTTCAAAGAACATCTGTATTTCTGCCTTAATTTCGTTATTTACCTAGTAGTCATTCAGCAGCATGTTGTTCAGTTTCCATGTACTTGTGTGGTTTTGAATGAGTTTCTTAATCCTGAGTTTAATTTGATTGCACTGTGGTCCGATAAACTGTTTGTTATGATTTCCATTCTTTTGCATTTGCTGAGGAGTGTTTTACTTCCAATTATACGGTCAATTTTAGAATAAATGTGATGTGGTGCTGAGAAGAATGTATACTCTGTTGATTTGGGGTGGAGAGTTCTGTAGATATCCATTAGGTCTGCTTGGTCCAGAGCTGAGTTCAAGTCCTGGATATCCTTGTTAATTTTCTGTCTCGTTGATCTGTCTAATATTGACAGTGGGGTGTTAAAGTCTCCCATTATTATTGTTTGGTCTTTTCACATAGTCCCATATTTCTTGGAGGCTTTGTTCATTCCTTTTCATTCTTTTCTCTCTAATCTGGTCTTTACACTTTATTTCATTAAGTTGATCCTCAATCTCTGGTATCCTTTCTTATGCTTGATTGATTCAGCTATTGATACTTACGTATGCTTCATAAAGTTCTTGCGCTGTGTTTTTCAGCTCCATCAGGTCATTTATGTTCTTCTCTAAACTGATTATTCTAGTTAGCAATTTGTCTTACATTTTTTCAAGGTTCTTAGTTTCCTTTCATTGGGTTAGAACAAGCTCATTTAGCTGGAGGAGTTTGTTATTACCCACCTTCTGAAGCCTACTTCTATCAATTCATCAAACTCATTCTTAGTCCAGTTTTGTTCCCTTGCTGGTGAGGAGTTGTGATCCTTTGGAGGAGAAAAGGCATTCTGGTTTTTGGAATTTTCAGCCTTTTAGCGCTGATTTCTCCCCATCTTAATGGATTTATCTACCTTTGGTCCTTGATGTTGGTGACTTTTAGATGGGGTCTCTGAGTGGACGTCCTTTTTGTTGATGTTGATACTATTCCTTTCTGTTTGTTAGTTTTCCTTGAGGAGACAGTCTGTCTTTTTTGTTGATGTTGATGTTATTCCTTTCTGTTTGTCTGTTTTCCTTCTAACAGTCAGGCTCCTCTGCCGCAGGTTTGCTGGAGTTGGCTGGAGGTCCAGTCCAGACTCTGTTTGCCTGGGTATAACCAGCGGAGGCTGCAGAACAGCAAAGATTGCTGCCTGTTCCTTCCTCTGGAAGCTTTGTGCCAGTGGGGCACCCGCCAGATGCCAGCCAGAGCTCTCCTGTATGAGGTATCTGGTGGGCCTACTGGAAGGTATCTCCCAGTCAGGATACAAGGGGTCAGGGACCCACTTGAGGAGGCAGTCTGTCCCTTAGCAGAGCTTGAGCGCTGTGCTGGGAGATCCGCTGTCCTCTTCAGAGCTGTCAGGCAGGGACGTTTAAGTCAGCTGAAGTTGCACCCACAGCTGCCCCTTCCCCCAGATGCTCTGTCTCAGGGAGAAGGGGGTTTTAATCTATAAGTCCCTGACTGGGGCTGCTGCCTTTTTTTCAGAGATGCCCTGCCCAGAGAGGAGGAATCTAGGGAGGCATGATGGCCACAATGGCCTTGCTGAGCTGCAGTGGGCTCCACCCAGTTCAAACTTCCCAGAGTCTTTGTTTACACTGTGAGGGTAAAACTGCCTACTCAAGCCTCAGCAATGGCAGACACTCCTCCCCCCACCAAACTTGAGCCTCCCAGGTCGACCTCAGACTGCTGTGCTAGCAGCGAGAATTTCAAGCCAGTGGATCTTAGCTTGCTGGGCTACATGGGGGTGGGACCTGCTGAGTCAGGCACCAGAGAAAATCTCCTGGTTGGCCAGTTGTGAAGACTATGGGAAAAACTCAGTATCTGGGCTGGAATGCATCGTTCCTCCTAGTACAGTCTCTCTTGGCTTCCCTTGGCTAGGAAAGGGAAATCCCCTGACTCCTTGTGCTTCCTGGGTGAGGCGACACCCCACCCCGCTTCAGCTCAACCTCCGTGGGCTGCACCCACTGCCCAATCAGTTCCAGTGAGATGGACGGGTAGCTCAGTTGGAAATGCAGAAATCACCTGCCTTCTGCGTTGATCTCGCTGGGAGCTACAGACTGGAGCTGTTCCCATTCAGCCATCTTGCCAGCCACCCATCCTCGTTTGCCCATTTTTTTATTGGATTATGAGATTTTTTTCTCTATAGAGTTGTTTGAGTTCCTTATATATTCTGATTACTAATCTTTTGTCTGATGGGTAGTTTGCAAATATTTTCTCCCATTCTGTGAGTTGTCTTTTCACTTTGTTGATTATTTCCTTGTTGTGCTGAAGCTTTTTAACTTGATGTGATCCCATTTGTCCATTTTTGCTTTGATTGCCTGTGCTTGTAGGGTATTACTCAGGAAATTTTGCTGAGATGAATGTCATGGAGAGTTTCCTTGTAGTAGTTTCATAGTTTGAGGTCTTATATTTAAGTCTTTAATTTATTTTGATTTTATTATTGTATATGATGAGAGATAGGGGTTTAGTTTCATTCTTCTGCATATGGATATCTATTTTTCCCAGTACCGTTTATTGAAGAGACTGTCTTTCCCTTGGTGTATGTTCTTGACACCTTTGTTAAAAATGAGTTCACTGTAGGTATGTAGATTTGTGTCTGCGTTCTCTATTTTGTTGCATTGGTCTATGTATCTCTTTTTATGCCAGTATTATGCTGTTTTGGTTACTACAGCTTTGTAGTAAAATTTAGAAACTCTCCAGGACATTGGTCTGGGCAAAATTTCTTGGGTAATACCCCACAAGTACAGGCAATCAAAGCAAAAATGGACAAATGGGATCACATCAAGTTAAAAAGCTTCTGCACAGCAAAGGAAATAATCAACAAAGTGAAAAAACAACTCAGAGAATGGGAGAAAATATTTGCAAGCTACCCATTTGATAAGGGATTAATAACCACAATATATAAGGAGATCAAGCCAGGACTGGGATTCCTTCAGCTTTGTTCTTTTTGCTCAAAATAGCTTTGACTATTCTAGGTCTTCTGTGGTTCCATATAAATTTTAGTATTTTTTTTTTCTATTTCTGTGAAGAATGTCATTAGTATTTTGATAGGGCTTGCATTGAATCTGTAGATTGCTTTGGGTAATATGGACATTTTAACAATATTGATTCTTCCAATCCATGAACATAAAGTATTTTTCCATTTTTTTATGTATGCTTCAATTTCTTTCAACAGCATTTTATAGTTTTCATTGTAGAGATCTTTTACTTCTTTGGTTAATTCCTAGGCATTTAATTTTATTTGTGAGTATTATAAATGATATTACTTTTTTGTTTCTTTTTCAGATTGTTCACTGTTTACATATAGACATGCTACTAATTTTTGTGTATTGATTTTGTGTTCTGCAACTTTACTGAATTTGTTTATCTGTTCCAATAGGTTTTTGGTGGAGTCTTCAAGGTTTTACAAATATGAGATCATATCGTCTGCAAACAAGGATAATTTGACTTCCTCCCTTACAATTTGGATGCCTTTTATATCTTTCTTGTCTTATTGCTCTGGCTAGGATTTTCAGTACTATGTTGAATAACCATGGGGAAAGTGGTTATCCTTGTTTGTTCCAGATCTTAAAGGAGAGGCTTTCAGATTTTTCTCATTCAGTATGATACTAGTTGTGGGTATGTCATTTATGGCTTTTATTAATTTGAGGTATATTCCCATTATGCCCCGTTTTTTGAGGGTTTTTATCATGAAGGGATGTTGAATTTTATCGAATGGTTTTCAACTTCAGTTAAAATGATCATATGGTTTTTGTCCTTTATTCTTTTAATATGATGTATCACATTGATTGATCTGTGTATGTTCAACCATCCTTGCATCCCTGGGGTAAATCTCACTTGATGAATGATCATTTAAATGTATTGCTGAACTCAGTTTGCTAGCATTTTGTTGATGATTCTTAGAGTTCAGCAGTGAAGCCATCAGGTCTTAGGCACTTCTTTAGTGGGAGACATTTTATTACGGCTTTCATCTCACTATTTGTTATTGGTTTGTTCAGGTTCTGGATTTCTTCATGGTTCAATCTTGGTAGGTCTTATGTATCTATGTGTTTATCCATTTCCTCTAGATTTTCCAATTTATTGGCATGTAGTTTCTCATAGTAGCCACTAATGATCCTTTGAATTTCTGCAGTATAAATCGCAGTGTCTCCTTTTCCATTTCTGATTTCATTTATTTGGGCCTTCTCCCTTTTTTTTTCTTTCTTAGTCTGGCTAAAGGTTTGTCAATTTTGTTTAACTTTTTGAAAAACTAACTTTTTATTTAGTTGATCTTTTTTCTTGTTTTCTTTGTTTGAAGTTCATTTATTTCTGCTCTGACCTTTACTATTTCTTTTCTCTGCTAATATTGGGTTCAGTTTGCTCTTGCTTTTCTAGTTCCTTAAAATGCTTTGTTAGGTTATTTATTTGAAGTTTTCTTTTTTTTCATGTAGGCACTTTTAGCTGTAAATTTCTCTCCTAATACTGCTTTCAATGTATCATATAGGTTTTGGTATGTTGTGTCTCCATTATCATTTGTTTCAGGACATTTTTCAGTTTTTTTCTTAATTTCTTCATTGACCCACTGGTCATTCAGGAGCATATCGTTTAGTTTCCAAAATTTCTCTTGTTGTTGATATCTAGTTTTATTCCATTGTGGTCAGAGAAAATGCTTGATATTATTTCCATTTTTTGAATACTTAAGACTCGTTTTGTGACATGCCATATGGTCTATTGTTGAGAATGATTTATGTGCTGAGGAGAAGAATGTGTATTCTGCAGCCTTTGGATGAAATGTTCTGGAAATATGTACTGGGTTCATTTGTTCTGTAGTGCAGATTAAGTCCAATGTTTCTTTGTAGATTTTTTGTCTGGGAGATCTGTCTAATGCAGAAAGTAGGGTGTTAAAAATCTCCAGCTGTTGTGTATTGGGGTCTATCTCTCTCTCTAGTTCTAATAATATTTGCTCTATATAATTGGGTGTTCCAGTGTTGGGTACACATATATTTATCATTGTATGTCCTGTTGCTGGAATGACCCCTTTATCATTACATAGTGATCTCCTCTGCCTCTTCCTACAGTTTTTGTCTTGAAATCTATTTTGACTGATATAAGTACAGTGACTCCTGCTCTTTTTTGGTTTCCATTGGCATGGAATATCTTTTTTCATTCTTTTATTTTCAGTCTATGTGCATCTTTATAGGTGCAACGTGTTTCTTGTAGGCGACACATCATTGACTCTTATTTTTTCATCTATTCAGACACTCTATGTCTTTTGATTGGAGAGTTTAGTCCATCTACATTCAACGTTATTATTGATAAGTGAGGACTTACTCTTGCCATTCTATTATTTGTTTTCTGGTTGTTTATAATTTTTTTCTTTCTTTCCTTCCTTCTGTTTTCCCTTTAGTGAAGATTTTCTCTTGTGGCATGGTTTAGTAGCTTCCTTTTTATTTTTTGTGTATTTACTGTACGTTTTTTGATTTGCAGGTACCATGAGGTTTGCAAGTACTATCCTATAACTCATTATTTTAAACTTATGACAACTTAACACTGATTGCATAAACCAACAAACAAATATGCAAAAAGAAAAGTAACAAAAACTCTACACTCTAACTTCATCCCCTACTTTTAAACTCTTTGTTGTTTCTCTTTAAGTTTTATTGTACTCCCTGTGTCTTGAAAAGTTGTTGTAGTTATTATTTTTGATTGGTTCATTATTTAGTCTTGCTACTTAAGTCAAGAGAAGTTTATATACTATAATTACAGTGTTAGTCTATTATGTATTTTTCTCTGCATTTACTATTACCTGTGAGTTTTATACCTTCAGGTGATTTCTTTTTGCTCACAAACATCCTTTTCTTTCAGATTGCAGAGCTTCCTTTAGCATTTCTTGTAAGACAGGCCTGGTGCTGATAAAATCTCTCAGCTTTGTTTGTCTGGGCAGGTCTTTATTTCTCCTTCATGTTTAAATGATATTTTTGCTGGATATTATAGTCTAGGGTAAAAGGTTTTATTTATTTATTTATTTATTTATTTATTTATTTATTTCCTTCAACATTTTAAATATGTCATGCCACTCTCTCCTGGCCTGTAAAGTTTCCACTGAAAGGTCTGTTGCCAGACATATTGGAGCTCCCTTGTATGCTCTTTGTTTCTCTTATTGCTTTTAGGATCCTTTCCTTATCCTTGACCTTTGGGTGTTTGATTATTAAATATCTTGAGGTAGACTTCTTTGAATTAAATCTGTGTGGTGTTCTATAACCTTTTTGTACTTGAATATTGAAATCTTTCTCTAGGTTTGAGAACTTCTCTGATATTTTCCCTTCAAATACACGTTCTACCCCTATCTCTTTCTCCATCTCCTCTTTAAGGCCAATAAATTTCTCTTTGAGAGCAGGGTTGATAAATGTTTAAGGATGTAATATAAACAATATCATGGCATTTATTTATGTACCCAATGCTATGAATATTTTCAGATCACTTTTATGTAGGCAGTTATTCCCAGTTCCAAATGGCATTTTTTTCTGCAATGAGATTTTAATCCCATTTTTGCCATGGAATATACTGTTAATTATAGAAGTAATATAAAATCATGATCAAAATGGAAACAGACAGAACACCAGGCTTTGAGAGGTATGAGATTATATCATCATGTAATTATAAGTAGTATTTTGAAGATTGTATTGGAGAAAGTTTCTCAGAGAAAAAGTCAAGACAACACTTTGAGTTAGAGCATATACAAAAGATAGGCTTGAGACCAAGTAGTAAAAAATCATGGAAAAAGAAGCTGACATAACAAGCTTATGGCATGAGATGAAAAATGTATAAGAAAACCAGGAAGGTATCAAGAATGGACCAGGCTTCCTTCCTTAGTAAGAGTGTTGGGAAAGAACTCAAAATTCCTACTTATTTATGGTGCTTAAA
This sequence comes from Pan troglodytes, assembly GCF_028858775.2. NCBI lineage: Eukaryota > Metazoa > Chordata > Mammalia > Primates > Hominidae > Pan > Pan troglodytes. The sequence goes on from NC_072398.2 coordinate 84,930,368, forward strand.
AACTTCTAATAAATGAAGCAAAATTCCTTTTAGCACAGTTTTAACCATTCTTTAATGTCTTTTTATTGTCTTCATGAAATTCTGATTTATAGAATACTTTTAGATATTATGTTTTTCATATATAAACTACTTGGACTAAGTAGAATATAATTGATAATTAGTGACAAAATATGAGTGCACAGAGTGGGCAAAACAATCAGAACAGCACATCATCCAGATTTTCATGTTAACAAAATTGATTTCTGTCCTGTTATGCTACTGCTACTGTTTGAATATTTATACCTCCCCAAACTCATGTTAAAATTTCATTTCCAATGTGGCAGTATTGAGAGGTGGGCCTTTAAGAGGTGACTCGATAATGAGGGCTCTGTCTTCATGAATGGATTAATCTATTAATGGATTAATGGGTTAACAGATGACTGGGTTATCATGGGAGAGAAATTGGTGGCTTTATAAGAAGAGGATGAGAGACCTGAGCTAGCACATTAGCATGCTTAGCTCCCTCATCATGTAATGCTTTGTGCTGTTTGGGACTCTGAAGAGAGTCTCCATCAGCAAGAAGGCCCTCACCAGATGCAGCCCTCAACCTTGGACTTCCCAGTCTCCACATAGGTGAGAATAAATTCATTTTCTTTATATATTATCCAGTTTCTGGTATTCTATTATAAGCAATAGAAAACAAACTAAGACAGTTACATATTACACAAATCATTAATACTAAATTGGGTAGGAAAAATGGAGAAAGGAGGTAATTAGATGTCAGCGAACTATTTTTTTGTGTAACTGGCAAAATCCTCATTATTGTGCAGAAATCTCCCATCCTGTTTCTGTGGCCACAAGTTAGTATGACCTGGTTCTCGACACTCAGCTTGTAAGAAAGGGAAAGGTGGCCCTCCTGTTTCAGCTCAGCCCCTGAGCTCTTGGAAGACTAGTCACCTGGCCCTTGAGTGAGTAACATCTTAGTACTCTAGATTTGACTCCATCACACATGCTGAGTCTTTGTGCTGTAGCCCTTCAGGTTTTCTACAGAAGTGTGTGAATCATTTGTCAGCTCTATAGCTGACAAGCCAAAAGGATGCTTCATGAGTCAACAATACTCATTTTTTTGAACGGCAAATTTCCCTGGTCTCCCCACTCTTTCTTGACAAGGACAGCAGCGGATAGACCTGCTCCATGAATACTAACAGGGCTGTTGGCAGAGCTCAGATGCTCAGGGTCAGGGGCTCCCTACAACTGAAGAGCCATAGGAATTTAGACACTATCTCCTGGTAAGGCCTGAGTGACCTAGCAGGATGTAGCAGGGATATGAGCAATGCAAACTTAACATGGGTGTCAGTGAGCCAAAAGGGGTGGCATCCTAGGGCCTCGCACAGTTCAAGTAAAACCCATGTTTGATGCTGTGGACAAAAAGAAAACCATGAGAGGATGTGAGTACATGAGGCACAAGAAAATGGGAGTATGCAGGATTACAGCATATCCTCTTCAAAAATTCTGGGGCTGATTGCAATAAAGGGTTAAACTCCCTTAAGACTTGCTTTGGCCTTGACTGCCCACACTCCCAACCTCCCCTGCCACTTCCTCACATTTCTAAGACGTCCCTTGTGCCGAATTCTTATTCAACTTCAAACTGACAAACTGTTTTTAATCTTTTCCTTCCATCCAGCCTGGCAATTGGGAAGCAAAAATCAATACCGGTTGGCAGGTGATCAAGCTGCTTCATACTGGTGTGAGGAGAGAGCAGAGAGTGAGAGCAGAGGACAGGAGGAGGGAATGGGAGGGGAGCAGGAGGGGGCCTGCAGGGAGGGGAAGGAGTTTGACTAAGTACCATGAATTACTGGCTAGAGGTCCAAAGGCCTGAGATTTCTCTGGCCTTGAGCAGGGGAGCTTGGGAATGCCATTAGAACAATTAGGTCATGAGTTCACAGCTGTTGAGGTGCCTTTGGAGAGAGGCACAGAGAATTTCCCTGACACTGAATGGGAGAGGGAGGGAGGGAAAAGAGACAGTGAAAGAGGGACTCAATCTTCCTGTAGCATCCTTTAAGTAGAGACTTGACAGCCTCAGCACCACACAGCGAGGCTGATTTTGCTTTTAAAAAGAAAACAGCATAAACATCTTCCCCATTCAATTAAAAAAAAAGTGTTCAAAATATTTTAAAGGGACTCACAAGTATAGGATGGCAGGGAAGGAGGTAATAGGGAATGATGTCCACCCAGTATCCCTAAAACCCAATGAATGACCTTGGGCGATTTCATATTCAGTTCCAGCCCAGGGGCACTGTGGTCCCTGGTTACTCAATTACTGACATTCTAAAATCTCTCCTAAGGCAGTGGATTCTCACTTAACTGCCCAGGAGTGAGGAAATTTGAAAATGTGATCTTTTTATGAGAAACCTTCAAGTGCAAGATTAAAGCCTGAGCCAGATTTGCCGTAATTTCTGTTGCCACGCCATCAAAGTGGGGGATGCTATATGCTCCTATGACCTCAGACAAAATTCTGAGATTTTAACTCAAGGCTCTTCCATAACATCTCCTCTCCCCACAATTTAGGCAGTGGTGCTGTTCTATTATCTTTCTCAAATTAAGGGCAATATGGAGAGAAAGGCAAATGCTGGCTTCTGGGTTCCTCCAAATAGCCTAGCATAGATATTGTGGTAGGCACAATAGCTCAATGAAAAAGATTTTTTCAATATTAAGAGTAATAGTTTTGGCATAATAGTGGGTATAAATTCCTGATTAGTCTCCTGTCCCAATTCCTCCAGGAGGAGGGGATATAAACTCTTCCTAAGATGGACCAAACAGTTCTTGTCTCCCCTGGAGAAGGGAGAGCAGATCAGATCACCAGGAGGGCTGTTAGTCATGTGGATCCTGCACTGTGTCTCCTGTCAGCATTGAAGCTCTGGGCCTGGATAGGTAGAAAATATAAACTCAGGTCAGTGTGAAGGGGGTCTCAAAGCAGAAGAAAACTGTGCTTCACTTCCCTGTGTGTGGCCTGGGGAGGCTTCATACCTGGTACAGAAGTCTGAGGCCACCATATTGCCAGAGAGGAAAAGCAAAATAGGCTGAGAGGTGTCTACGAGATGGGCAATTAGATAGGCTTATAAGGTAACTACCACAGTATGGTATGAGGAAGGCAGCATAGATAAAGTTCTTAAGTCCACAGGGAGAGCTTGGGAAATCTGAGAGTGGGCCTGTACGCCCAAAAGGATCTTGACATTCAGGAACAGAGAATCGTGTTATGTGATCCTGGGAGCCTGAGCATACACATGAGGAAAGGAGACATGAGTTACATCTCATTGGAAGCCATAGAGGAGAGACGATGATGCCAAGAACCCCTTTTCCTTCCCGCCCCCAAAGCTATTTTAGGATGATATCTAAATTCCTCTCCAACTTTCATGATAGTGAGGTTGTTTATACTTTGATAGACTCCTCTATAAACAACACTAGTAGCAATGATTAAGGAAGTATAACGTAAACAATTAGATATAGATAACCTTAAAAACAAGACCAGCCACTCAGTGAATCAGCAATGGACCAGAAATGCAGACAAGAAAATGAGTCTGAAGCCACATGACTGCTAGGCTGTGGGTCTGGAAGCAAGTATTGTAGTCAGAAATTTGATATCTATGAGGCAAAGTATTAAAAAATATGCTATGCAGAGAGAAGAACTAGAGCCAGGCTCACTACTTGGGAGCAGGGAAATGGAAGGGGCACCATTAGTAAAAATTACCTAATTTTAAAATTTTTATTTGGGGAAAGTCTCACTTTGTTGCCCAGGCTGGAATGCAGTGGTACAATCATGGCTCACTACAGCCTCAAATTTCTGGGCTCAAGGGATCCTCTTGCCTCAGCCTCCTGAGTAGCTGGGACTACAGGCATGCACCACCATGCATGGCTAATTAAAAAAAATTTTTTTTTGTAGAGATGAGGTCTCATGGTGTTGCCCAGGCTCAAGTTCCTGGCTTCAAGTGATATTCCTGCCTCAGTGTCCGAAACTGTTGGAGTTACATGCATGAGCCACAGCACCCAGCCTGCTAATTTTTTTTTTAAAGTAATCCTCCTGGCTGAGTCTTTAGCTTATAAGAAGCTATAGGTCTAAAAAGGATATGAATAACAGACACCCTTAGGACCATGACTGAATCATGTTATTTGTATATTTTGTACTGAATCTATGATGCCCCACAAAACATCATTAGACAGGAGCACTGAGTTGACATTTTAAGACCTGGATGGACTGGACGCCTGTGGATTCTAGAGAGAGAAAATTATGAGTGGCAGGCAAAGTCATTGAGCCAAGAGGGAAGGGATTTTAAGAATGCAAGAGGAAGAAATTTCAAGAAAGCAATAAGAGAAATTCTAAACCAAAATTATAAAACACAGTAAGAAGTCAAATTCTAAGGTAGCTCAGAATATCCAATGAAACAAATTTCATAAGATTGTTGGAATAAAACTTTTAAATAAACGTTGTAGTACTCAAATAGATGAATGAAAACACATCCATTGAAAAGAGAAAGAATATATTAAACAAGAGCTTATTAAACCGTGTTGTGTAATAGAAAAATAACCAATTGAAAGTTATGTGATTAAAAGATCAATTATCAATTGCATTTATTTAGATAAAAATTCTATAGGCAGGAAACTCTAGTCAAGATGCAAAGAAAGAATTTATGTATTGAAAAACTGTGCTGGAACTGCATTACAGAGAAAAAAAGTAAAAAATACAAGAGCAATTGAAAGTCGTGTAGGATAAATAGAGAGAGCTATTTCCATTTAATCCTTCAAGGCAAGTTGAAGGAGAAGGAAATGAAAGAACGTTGTTGAACCAATATTTGAAAATATGAGAAGATATTTGCAATATATACATATTGAGAGAGAGAGAGAGACAAAGTATGTATATACCAGAATGAAGAACTGCAATACATTGATAAGAAAAAGTTAAACTACCTAAGAAGAAAATGAGCAAAAGACTTAAATAGGCATTTTACCAAAGAGGATATCCAAATGGCCAATAAGCATATGAAAAAGTTCTCAATATTTGTACTCATCAGATAAATGTAAATTAAAACCATAATGAAATACAACAGCACAGAATCAGAGTTCCTAAAATTAAGTAGTCTGATATTTACAAGTGTTACGGTATGATATTTACAAGTGTTATGGTTACAAGTGTTATGGAGAAAACAGACCACATTGCTGCGAGGTTTATAAATCAGTACATTCAACCTTGAAAAGTTTTTGGCAATATACAATAAATATAAATATATGCCTAACCTACAAATATATGCCTAAACCAGTTCTATATACCCAAGATAAATGAGTACATATGTATGCTAAAAGACGTTCACAGGAAGGTTTTTTTGCAACTTTATTCATAACTCGCTAAAAAGCAGAAACAACCCAAATATCCATCAACAGTAGAATGAATAAACTGTGATATCTTCATACAAAATACTACACAGCAATAAAAAAGAAGGAACTATGGCAACATGCAACAACATAAATGAACTTCACAGACACATTGAAGAGTAAGAGAAGTAAGAAAAAGAGATGAATAAAGAAGCCAAGACAATGGATATTGAACAGAAATGACAAAGATGCTAGAAATGAGTCCAATTGTATCCGTAGTAATATTAAATGTAAATGGACTAAAGTCAACTATTAAAGCATGCTTTAAAAGTTTGGATAAAAAATATGCTCCTTATATGAGATATGAAAAAAATCACACAGAAAGATTGAAAATAAAGGGATAGGATAAGATATGCTGAGAAAATACTATGGAAAAGAAAGCTGGTATAGCTACAATAATATGTTTGGATTACAGGATTTCAGGCAAGTAATAGTAGAAGAGAAAAAGATGAACTCACTTGGGAGAAACCAGCCTCCTCACACACCACTTAGGGGAGTGTAAATTGGTAATCACCTTAGAGAACAAGGTAGCCCTATAGCCCATGCTCTCCATGCCTTCCTCATAACCCTTCACCTTATATTTCAGCACACACCTGCCTGACTCAGCTGCCAACACTTGCATGCCTTTACCTGAGGGCTTTCTTTGGCTACTGAAATCTGCTTGGCCCTGGGAGTGCCAGGAAATTAACATCCCCAGGAGCATTCCTCAACCAATGACTGATAAAGTTGATGTATAATTATCCCAGTTCCCTTTTCTGCTTGGTGGAATAACTTTGAAGTTTGTGTTCCCCACTGGCTCTCAGAGTCCTTCAGTGGGATTAAACTCCAGTTACCCAGTAACTTGTTTGATCATGTATCCTTTATTCACTACCTCCACTACCCTGTCTCTCCTCCAATTCCATTATTGGTGTTTCCTGGTATCAACTCACAAATAGACTCTGCACACGAATCTCTGTTTGGATTCTATTTCCAGAAGAATCCTATTAAAACAAGCACATTCTCATAATTCTGAATGTGCACATATTCAGATAAATATCCTGGAGAAACTAAAGCATACGTGTACAAGGAAATATAGATAAGATTTATTGCCTGCTTCATTGTCTGTAATGGGGGAACAGGAAACTTCTTACATATCCACTGTTGGAGAATGGATAAAGAAATTTTAGTCCATTATGAAATGAAAGAAGGTAATCCTGAACCACAGGTACCAACATGGACACATGTACATATATGGTAAAAGTATAAAATCATGCACAAAAATGATAAACACCAAATTTAGGGTAGTGTTTATATAGAGGAAGAGAAGGAATGCCGTTAGGAAGGGTGCATTGGTGACTTTTCTTCAGGATTTTATTTATTAAAATTGGCCTGTAGGAAATATGGAAAATTATTAAGATTTATTAAAAGTGATGAGACACTGATGAATCACCACTAGTTATTTTATGTATAACTGAGATTTTTCTTAAACATTAAAACAAGAAGCAAGAAACAGAAAGCTCAAACAGGGAAAGAAATCTAATTATTTGCAAGGAACTCCATCTAGTCTCTTTGCCACCAAAATTCCTTCTTGGTCCAAAATTAGGTTCAGATTCAGTTTTCCCCACAGGCCATTAGACTTCCATGACTTTAATAACCCAGGAGCTCTAAGAAATCTTGGGCGCCAGTCTCTTTGAGGTTATCTTACCCCCAGAGATAAATTAAACCAAGAGAGAAGGAAACCCAGGAAATTATAACACCTAGCTCTCCCTTATATAGGTAACTCCTACCTAGATGTTTTCCTGGACTTAAATTTTAGAATTTTTACAAAATTACTTTATTTTTATTTTTTAGAGATGAGATCTCACTGTTGCACAGGTTGGAGTTCAGTGACTTGATTATAGCTCACTGCAGTCTTCAACTACTGGGCTCAAAGGATCTTCCTGCCTCAGCCTCCTGAATAGCTGGGATTACAAATGTAAGCCACTATGCCTGACAAATCTGGGGGCTTTAATATAGGTTTGGCTGCACCATGTTGGTGTACAAACTGCTGTTGACTAAGTCTACATCAAAGATGGGAACTGATCTAAAAATGAGCTTATTTTTCTTTTCTCTCTTCTGAATCCTTCTCTTGCTGGAAATCTGCCTGGATGACATCACATTTTATCTGAGAGTCATACTTTGCTCTCCTTCTCACTTATGTCACCCAGCTGATTGGTCACCAAGTTCTGCTTATTCTGTAGTTTTTGTTTGTTTATTTTTTTCTTTCTATTGAGACAAGGTCTTACTCTGTGGCCCAGGCTGGCTGGAGTGCAGTGGTGTAATTGTAACTCACTGCAGCCTTGACCTCCCGAGCTCAAGCAGTTCTCCCACCTCAGCCTCCAGAGTAACTGGAACAATGGCATGTGCCACCATTCCTGACCAATTTTTGAATTTTTTGTAGAGACAAAGTCTCCCTATGTGACAGGCTGGTCTCAAACTCATGGGCTCAAGCAATCCTCCCTCCTTGGCCTCCCAAAGTGCTCGGATTATAGGCATGAGCCACTGTGCTCAGCCTTATACTACTTTTAAAATGCTTCCTAAATCCATTGTTTTCTCCACAATCTACTGCTATTGTCTTCGTACACTCATAACCTTCCACCTACACTATTGATCTAGACCACTCCTGATCTTCATTGGCATGGGAGGTGCCTCCTTCCTGGCTCACCATTTGCCATATCCTCCAATCCCTCTGCCCCAGGCCCCGAGTTGTGGACTACCCCTCACTGACTCTTTTCTGTTGAGGGCCCTTCTCCAGGAGTCCTTTTTAGCAGGACTCTTTCTTTGGTTGATTCAGACCAGCTCTTTACGAAAGGGTCTACACATCTTATACCCAGAAAGTAGACATTCTCACCTCATTGTTGATAGAAGTGCACCTGGCTTCTGGTGCAGCCACCTCTCTTATCTCTATCTCTAAGCAGACATCGCTTTCACCTTTAATCCTAGGTAGGTGAAAATTAGACACCCCAGATTTCAGAGGAAACATATCAAACTCTCCAAGGGATACCCATGAATTTTCTTTTCTTACTAGGCTTAATGTAGGAGAAAAGTATCTCCACTCATCCCCCAAGGCTGGTGGGGTAGGGCAGCAGGAATTGTATGGCAAACTGACACTCTCTCCAAAGAATCATGTCTCCAGGACTCTTTTACTTCAGGTTACTTATTAGAGGGTAGTGTCAGCAATAAAGAGAGCGCTCTAATGAAAATTAAATCCCTGAGGGGAGAAATGTTCTGCCAGTTATTGTTTGTTGGTTATAAAGAAATATATTGAATACTGCTAAACATCATATTTCTTGGTATCCAGTGACCAAATGACATAGTTGAAATCTGTCTTTCAATCAGTGTATGTGAGCATTTTACAATCCAAAATTTGATGAACATATTTTCATTAATCTATCTGTTCATTTTTTCATTCATTTAAAAACTATTTATTGACCTCCTTCCATGTGCCAGACACAAAGAGGGCTAAGATATTGTCTGTGTTATTGAGACATTCACTATAATATGTGCCATTTTATGGGAGTTTGGAGAAAGAAGCACTCAGTTCTTTTTGAAACAGATATAAAGAATTTCATGGAGGAATGAAGATTTGAAATCTTTATGTCTTTATCTGAAAAACAAAACAAAACAAACCTCCTTGGATTCCAATTATTGCTGACTCTTTCCTTCAAACCTAATAACATTGAAAGTATAGTCTTACCACCAGTTTATTCTTTAATTCACTAGTTAGGTTTCTGTTCCTTCTCTTCAATGATACTAGCAAAGGCCAGCAAAGTCCTCCTAATCCCCAAGTTGAATGAGTTTTTAATCATCATCTGATTTGGCCTTCCTCTGATAGTTGACAATATTATTTCCTCCTTGAAAATCTCTCCTCCTTTGATTTCTACAACCTTTTTGTCTCTCAGTGTTATTCTCCTATTCCTCATTATTTCTTAGTTTCCTGAGTTGGATTCCCTTCTTGCACCCATTCTGTATCAGTGATCTTCAGAGTTCTGCCGTGGCTCAGCTTTTCTTTGCACTTTGTACTTAGTCATTTTTATAGTCTCAACTACCATTACATAATGATGTGTCATATCTGCATTTATAGTACACACTTGTCTTATTTCCAGGCCAGTACAACTAACAACCTCCTGGAAATCTTCACCTGGATTTCTTGCAAGTATCTTAAAATAAAGGTACCTCAAATAGATCTCATCTCTATCTTTATCTCTAAACATGTTCTTCTTATTATGATCTCTTTTCCCTGGATAGTACCTATCACTCACAACAAATCCTGTGAATCACCCTGGAAACTTTTCTCCCCTTTCACCTTCTAAATCCAATCACTCATCAAGTCTCAAAAATTCTTCTCATCACTTTTTCTTGAGTTTATTTTTTCCATCCTCTCTGCGACTCCCTCAGTTTAGGCTGTCATCATTTGCTGATGAAAACACAACTGAATTTTTACTTCGAATCCTGCTCCACTGTTGTTAAAAGTTAATTGTTCTTAAACACAAACTTTATCATACTAATTGGTTGCTAAAAATCCCTTAAGTGTAATTCACTATTTTCAAGATAAAGTCCCACATCCTCAATATGTTATGCAAAGCTTTTCCTAAAATGGCCTCTGCTTTCTTCTCTAATTTTGTATTTTGGTATGCTGCACTTTTGCACAGTCTTTAAAATGCTTTCAATTTGCATTACCTTGTCATGCTGTGTCGTGAATAAGCATTTTTGCTCCTGCTGTCCTCTTTACTCAGAATTACTTTTTTCCACCATCATGTCATCGATTAGCCTGGTGAGACATTATAGCATTTTTAGGACTTTAATTCCAATGACCCTTGCTTTTAGAGCCATATCTGCCTCTCTACAAGGCAGAAATAATCACAGAATCCTTTGTGTCTTTCTCTCCTCCATTTCCCTCTAAGTATACTTTTCTGACATCATAAAAATATCTTCTTTTACCCATTTGTGACATACTGTATCTACCAATATGGTGGGCAGAATCATGGCTCCCCAAAGATGTTCACATACTCACCCCTGGAACCTTTGACTATGTTTGGTTACATGTCATTGAGGTAGTAAGTATGCTAATCAGCTGACCTTAAAATAAGATGATCCTGGATTAGCCAAGTGAACCCAATGCAATCACAAGGGTCCTAAAAGTAGAGAAAGAAGGTAGAAAAGTTAGAGTCAGAGAAGCAGATGTAACAAAGGGAGCAAGACTAGAGTGATACAATGGGAGGACTAAATACACCCTTGCTGGCTTTGAAAATGAAAGGGGGCCATGAGCCTGGGAATGCAGGCAGCCTTGAGGATCTGGAAGAGGGAAGGACATGAATTCTACCTTGCACTTTCCAGAAGAGATACAACCCAGCCAACACCTTGATTTTAACCTGGTGAGACCCCGTTCAGACATCTGATCTCCAGAACTCTAAGATAATAAAGTTGTGTTACTTTGTGTTTGTGATGATTTGTTACAGCAGCAATAGAAAACTAATATAAGCAGCCCAGTGCAAGCTCCTTAAAGGTAGCTCTTTTGTGTCTAGTGTATGGTACACAATTAATATTTAATATTTTAGTGTTGAACAACTAAGCTTAAATCATGGTTACTGGGGGAATTCAAGGAGCTTGCCTACCATCTGTGCATGTGCAAAGCTTGGAAGCATGAAACTCCAATTATGTTACAACTAGTTATAACATAATGTAGTTGTATGGTATGCTCAGAGCTCTTGCCTTGTAGAAATAGGGAAAAAAATGGAAGGTTTAAAATTAAGGCAGAACAGCTTGGTGTGGTGACAATGCATAAGACACAGTCCATCCGTCACATGTATAGTTCTTAACTCTATTTCAGGAGAAAAGAAATATGCATTCAAAATGAAAACCAACATAAGAGAACACATAAAAAGAGCCCAGATGATGAAGGAATAATTTTACTCTGAGGTGGTCAAGGTAGACATTATAGAGGCAAATGAAAGTTGAGGCACATGAAGACGTTATAAAGGGACATGAAGAAGATTGTCATTCTATACATATTTGCAATTTCATTTTTGGCCTGGCAAGTAAAGTAAGATGATAATGTTGTAGACTTAAAAGAGACCTGTATGTCTAAATGGGCAAATAAGTGGGCCAGTGAATGAATGAATATTGAAAAGAAAGCCAGATTTACATCCTGGTAACATGCCTTTGGGGGAAAAAGGCTTAAAATATACTGAATAAAGACATTTTAGACAATTGTGACTATTCATTTTGCCTAAACATTATATCAAGTCTGAATCTGGAGACAGCAATAAATAAAGAAGTACCTACATGCATTTTCACTTTGGCCCCTATCCCTTTACTAAACAGTTCTCTCAAAGGACAACAATGTTTTCCTAATTTTTCCATCAAGTGGCCATGGCTCAGTCCTCAGACTAACTTCTCTGCAGCACGTGACACTGCACTGGACACTCACACCTCTTCATTTCTGTTCACTATGGTCTCTGAAGTGTATCACACAAGCTCTTTATCTCTCTTCCATAGCAACCTTTCACTCTTACCCTTTATGGCTCAAAATTTGTGGGTACTTTTCATGCTCGTTCTGTACCTGGTAATGTTGGACTTTTCGGTATCTCTAGTCAAAGGAAAGTGAAGGAAATATGGGTCCCTGGGGGAAGAGAATGGGTGGAAAAGCAGAATCTGCCCATCTTTGTAATCCTCTCCAAGATTACTGAGAACAAGCCCTGGCGCCAACTACTTCAGGGTGCAGCCAGGGGAGCCGGCATCCATGCTGTGTTGGTGGAAAGAAAGGAGAGGAGCTGCTGCAGTATGGCCCATGGGTGGGAGCAAAGGATTTATGAGTGTTTTTCATAAATCAGATGTGTGTCATGGACAAGGAGAACTGGCTTAAGCCATTTAATACTGGCCCAAGAAACTGCCTGGAAAGTTATTGGAACCTGGAGAGAGTCCTTGTGGAGTGGAACAGCAGGTGCTTGGACTACTACAGTGCTTTGCTTATTTCTCAGAGCTAGTTCAGTTGGAAAGACCCACCAGAGCAGGCTCAGAGAAAAACTCCAAGTGGCTTCAAGAGAAGTAGACTGCTTCACATACCTGCCAGGACCCAGAAAACTCAAAGCCATATGACCACAGCTATTGCCAGGCAAAAAATGTTTGCTCTCCTCTTTCCTCTTCTGTGCTCATGCCCCAACACTTACAGGTCAAATACAAGACCTAAAAAGTTTGGAAAGAGATTTTTGACGGAGAGAAAATAAACAAGCCTCACTCCCCTCCTTGAAGACTGGCCTTGAACAGGTCATAGCTAAGGCTAGGATAACTGAACTGTGTGCTGTGTCGCATATTGACCGGGCATTCTAATTTCTGAATCAACACTGAGTGTGACAATTTAAAGTGGCCACAGGACTTAAATTGACTGTGTTACTAATATTCAGTTTAAGTCACTATCAGTAATATCACAGAAGACCAGAAAATTCATGGACCAGCCAATGTTTTCACACAAGGCAGAAAATAAATTTCTTCTGTTGGATACATATGAAAAGGGCTGTGGGAGAAAGGAATAAAGCTAAAATATGGGACCATCACACTAGTTGTGTTGTGTTTGGTCTTTTGCTTTGGTTGCAAAAGCAATTGTTATTCTTTAATGATTTCGGAAAGTTGTTTCTTTTCAAGTGACACTGAGGACATTGGCTTCAAAAAGAGCACACAGGCCTTGCTCTGTGTGCTTAAATACCTAATGGAAATATTGCAACTCATATGTAAATGATGAGACCACACCCCATGCCTTCTCAACCCTGCCTCTTTCCCTGCCATGAGAACACAGTAGAAGCCCATTGCAATCTGCAACACCTTGTGCATCAGATGTGGGTTGGGTTGTTGAGACATCATTATCTAATTCTCCAGAGCCTGGGACCAGACCACGTGCTGAATACCAGAGCAAATCCTTTTTCAACTATTGGAATAATTTTTCAAAACGTGAGTGACCATTAAAAAAATCCTTTCGGAATTCCCTATTTAATAAATGGTGCTGGGAAAACTGGCTAGCCATATGCAGAAAACTGAAACTGGATCCCTTCCTTATGACTTATACAAAAATTAACTCAAGATGGATTAAAGGCTTAAATGTAAAAATCTAAAATCATAAATACCCTAGAAGAAAACCTAGGACTATCATTCAGGACATAGGCATGGGCAAAGACTTCATGACTAAAACACCAAGAGCAATTGCAACAAAAACCAAAATTGACAAATGGGATCTAATTAAACAAAAGAGCATCCGCACAGCAAAAGAAACTAGCATCAGAGTGAACAGCAACCTACAGAATGGGAGAAAATTTTTGCCATCTATCCATCTGACAAAGGTCTAATATCCAGAATCTACGAAAAACTTAAACAAATTTACAAGAAAAAACAAACAACCCCATCAAAAAGTGGGCAAAGGGATATGAACAGACACTTCTCAAAAGAAGACATTTATGTGGCCAAGAAACATATGAAAAAAAGCTTATCATCACTGATCATTAGATAAATGCAAATCAAAACCACAATGAGATACCATCTCATACTAGTTAGAATGGAGATTATTAAAAAGTCAGAAAACAGATGGTGGTGAGGCTGTGGAGAAAAGGAATGCTTATACACTGGTGGTGGGAGTGTAACTTAGTTCAACCATTGTGGAAGACAGTGTGGCAATTCCTCAAGGATCTAGAACCAGAAATACCATTTGACCCAGCAATCCCATTACTGGGTATATACCCAAAGGATTATAAATATTCTACTATAAAGACACAAGCACACATATGTTTATTGCAGCACTACTTACAATAGTGAAGACTTGGAACCAACCCAAATGCCCATCAATGATAAACTGGATAAAGAAAACGTGGCACATATATACCATGGAATACTATGCAGCCATAAAAAAGAATGAGTTCATGTCTTTTGAAGGGACATGGATGAAGCTGGAAGCCATCATTCTCAGCAAACTAACACAGGGACAGAAAACCAAACACCACATGTTTTCACTCATAAGTGGGAATTGAACAATAAGAACACATGGACACAGGGAGGGGAACATCACACACTGGGTCCTGTTGGGGGGTTGGGGGCAAGGGGAGAGACAGCATTAGGACAAATACCTAATGCATGTGGGGCTTAAAACCTAGATGATGGGTTGATAGGTGCAGCAAACCACCATCGCACATTAATACCTATGTAACAAGCCTGCACGTTCTGCACATGTATTCCAGAACTTAAAGTAAAAACAAACAAACAATAAAACAGAAAATAAAACATCCTTTTGGAGTTATCTTGTTTAGATACTTGTGTATACTCAGAAAAATAATTCTGTAAGGAAAAATTTCTCCATTTGTTCAACAAACATAGATATGACTTTTTCTGGGTTAGGCCCTATATTAAGTAATAGTTGTTTAGGGTGAAATATATAGGCATGTTTCCAGTTTCCACCAGAGGTATAGTTAATAAGAGAGGCCTTTATTAAACAAATAAGCAAAAGGACTTACAAATTTTGTTGAATCCTAGGAAGGAAAGAACAGAGGTCTTCGAAATAATAACAAGAGGAAACAAATTTTGATTAACATAAAAACCACATTATAAATAAAATCAGTCTTGGACTCTGCAGGTGGGTTTTTAAATTGGTACAATAACTTTGGAGAGCAATTCAGCCCATATGTATTAAGAACCTTAAAAAATTTTTCAGATGCTTTGACATAGTGATTCAATTGTAGAAATTTATCCTAAGAAAATGACTTGAAATGGGACTAAAAACTTATAAGCCTGTATATTCATTGCAGCATTATTTAAAGTAACAAACAACTCAAAACGAATAACGAAAGAGGAATAGTTGCATACATTAGGGTAAATTCAATGATGGAAAATCATGCAGTCTTTTATACAGCATACTCATGATCTATTAAATGGATACACAATTCTGTACAAGCATAGTATAATTCTAATTTTAGAAACAAAAAATGAGAAAATATATCATTTAGTGATGACATATTGTGTATAAGACCTAGAAACAAGGTCAAATAAAAGATGACTTTTTCCTTCTCTATACTTTTCTGCATTTTCCACAATGAAGATGTATTCTTCCAACAGGAAGAAAAAATGGAACGTATTAATAGAACAAAAAAAAAAGTAAAAAGACTGAAAGACAACAACTATATAAACTATGAGCATCTCTAGGTTGAATGCTTAATGTATATTTTTATTTAATTTAAAAATGTTTCTGCTTTTTTCTAATTTTGTAAAATAAACATGTTACTATTTTGGGGACATCAACATCTAACCAAATACCAGGCTTTTGAGTCAAATAGACTCAAAATACCAACTCTGCCTCTGAAAAGCCATCTCTGTGAGTTTTCACAAGATATTTAACCTCTCTGAATTTGTTGGTGCATCTGTAAAATAGATGTATTAAAATGTCTTTAAGTTTATTTTTTTGGTGAATGAAATGAGTAAAATTGTGTAATATTGACTACTGCAATTTGCCATAGAGTAAGTCCTCTTTAAATTTTTTCTCCTTCTTCTTCTTATTCCCTAGCTTCTCCTACTGTAGCAGTTCTTCTGCAATGGAAAAAAAATCAGTCGTTCAGTTGTACCTGGCTAAATTTCAAACAATAATATAAAAGCTAACATGCTTAAGTAAATTTCATGGGTAGCACTTGACAGGATTTATAATCCCATTATCTAACATTAACATTTTAAATGACCATACATTGATAGAATTCCAGTTTCAATGTTTTCTGGAAATGAAAAGATTGCTGAGTTGTAGCAAATGTGTTCAGTGACTATTTCTGGATACACAAATGATATGCCATTCATGTTAACAAGGTAATGGAAGCTGAACTTAACGTCCATTTTTGCAGTCCCTTATATCCCTTGAAGATGCTATCTTCTATTTTAGTTATACCCTTACTGGTTAGCCAGCCATAGTGCAGAACAGAGAAATTATTAGAGTGGAGCTGTAGAAACCAGTGAGTTCCTAAAGTTTAAAGCAGGCCCACAATTATTCTCAGTAGTTAAGCACTCTTTCCCCTGAAGAGTCGTTGTATATTCAGCTTAAATATTAGCTCACTTTCTATAATGGCAGTACTCTTAAAAAGATTTTATATGAGTGCACTTGGGAAGCTAGTTATTTAAAGTTACCCTATGGTGAATTCTTTATTAAAATAAATACTTGTTACCAAATTTACCTTTTCTTATACGGGGTTTTGTTTAATGAGCCACATCCACATTGATTCCAGTTGAATGAAAAGACATTATTTCACAGGCCAGCAGAACTTTCTAAAGAGAGGCAATTCCTTCAGTCTAGGCTTGTCAGTCTCCCTTTTTATCACCCTGGTACCTGAATAGTAATGGATTGGGCCTGGATAGGGAAGGGCAAGTTCAAGAATTGACCTACAACATACCACATATCTAGGCAGTCCAGTCCTATTCTGGCTACTGCGGCCAGAGGCTGGTAAGTAGTGTCATTCTAAACAGGGAACAAAGTTCAGCTTCTGTGAAGTCAGGGAGTCAGCAGGAGAGCCCCCAGTGGAAGGGCAACTGACTTTTTCCCAGAACAGGGGCTAAGGGTTGCTCAGGATGCGTTTTTACTGCCTTTTGACTGTCAACACCCCAAAATTTCCAACTGTTATTTCTGAGCAATAGAAAGTCATGGATTTCTTTATGATGCGGTGACATGCTGGTAAGTGTTTAACAGGCTGCTGGGAAGAAGTTTGTAGGTATGAGTAAAGGAAGCTCTTATTTGTGGCTTTTGCTGATTTCTGTGGTGTAAATTTTCTTACCATAGCTCATTTCAGGCTATGAGTGTGAAGTCATTGAACAGAGAGTTGGGAAGAGATGGGAAAAATCAGCTCTTAACAGCCAGTGTGAACCAGCTCTGCTCCATCACACTCTGCTGTAGTTTGATTTTCTTGGGCCCTCCAAATCTCATGCTGAAATCTCATCCACAGTGCTACAGGTGGGGCCTAATGGGAGGTGTTTGGGTCATGGGGAGGATCCCTCATGAATGGCTTGGTGCCACCCTTGAGGTAGTAAGTTCTCACCCTATTATTTCCCTGGAGAGCTAGTTGTTAAATCCTGGCATCCCCTCCCTACCGTTTTCTCTCTTACAATGTGATCTGCATACACAGCTCCCCGTCACCATCTGTCGTGATTGAAAGTAGCCTGAAGCCCTCACCAGAAGCAGATGTTGGCACCATGCTTCTTGTACAGCTTGCAGAACTATGAGCCAAATAAACCTCTTTTCTTTATAATGGACTCACCTTGAGTATGCCTTTGTAGCAATACAAACAGATTAAGACGTATCCCCCTTTTCTTGTTTGAGACCATGTCACATGCTCTAAAAACTTCTTTCAAACTTTTATTTCTCTTTTAACCTCTATTTCAACATACTTATTGACTTTTTTCTTCTTTTTCTTCTCTTTCTTTCTCTCTCTCCCCACCCCCCTTCTCTCTTCCTATTCCCAGTTATCTACAGATGTTTCTCCAATATCATGGCAGGGTTATTGTCAAGTAGTTTTTTTCACCAGATTTTGTTTTAACACATTTTATTTTTCTAAAACAATGAATTTTTGTACTCCTGTATTTTTTTGATACAGAGACTTTTTCCTGCTGGCATGTTTTCTCAATCCCTAAGTGATGTTAGGGCAAAGTTATTTTTCTATTGACTTACGCCATATGTAAATATTTTTCTTTCCTATTTTGATTTATATTCCGTGTACTGTCATATACAATCAATTAATCCTCCAATATTTATTAGGCACAGGATTGATACTGGGAAAACTACAATTGATGATGAGAAGACACTTCTGGCTTAAAATGTAATTGGCAAGAAAAGAATAACATACAGTAAAAAGTAGAGAACTTTATAGGACCAAATATAAATAATGGCTAAATTACATGGTTGTGAACAGAAATTTCAAACTGACAGTCTCCAGAAATGTTTTGTTTGGCCTGTAGAGTGTTTCTTTTTTTTTTTTTCTTTTTTCTTTTTTATTATACTTTAAGTTCTAGGGTACATGTGCACAACGTGCAGGTTTGTTTCATAGGTATACATGTGCCATGTGGGTTTGCTGCACCCATCAACTTGTCATTTACATTAGGCATTTCTCCTAATGCTATCCCTCCCCCAGCCCCCGTCCCCCAACAGGCCCTGGTGTGTGATGTTCCCTGCCCTGTGTCCAAGTGTTCTCATTGTTCAATTCCCACCTATGAGTGAGAACATGCGGTGTTTGGTTTTCTGTCCTTGCGGTAGTTTGCTCAGAATGATGGTTTCCAGCTTCATCTATGTTCCTGCAAAGGACATGAACTCATCCTTTTTTATGGCTGCATAGTATTCCATGGTGTATATGTGCCACATTTTCTTAATCCAGTCTATCATTGGTGGACACTTGGGTTGGTTCCATGTCTTTCTATTGTGAATAGTGCTGCAATAAACATACGTGTGCATGTGTCTTTATAGTAGCATGATTTATAATCCTTTGGGTATATACCCAGTAATGGGATTGCTGGCTCAAATGGTATTTCTAGTTCTAGATCCTTGAGGAATCACCACACTGTCTTCCACAATGGTTGAACTAATTTACACTCCCACCAACAGTGTAAAAGTGTTCCTATTTCTCCACATCCTCTCCAGCATGTCATTTCCTGACTTTTTAATGATCGCCATTCTAACTGGTGTGAGATGGTATCTCATTGCAGTTTTGATTTGCATTTCTCTGATGGCCAGTGATGATGAGCATTTTTTCATGTGTCTGTTGGCTGTATAAATGTCTTCTTTTGAGAACTGTCTGTTCATATCCTTTGCCCACTTTTTGATGGGGTTGTCTGTTTTTTTAAGTTCTTTGTAGATTCTGGATATTAGCCCTTTGTCAGATGGGTAGATTGCAAAAATGTTCTCCCATTCTGTAGGTTGCCTGTTCACTCTAAAGGTAGTTTCTTTTGCTGTGCAGAAGCTCTTGAGTTTAATTAGATCCCATTTGTCTATTTTGGCTTTTGTTGCCATTGCTTTTGGTATTTTAGTCATGAAGTCCTTGCCCATGCCTATGGCCTGAATGGTATTGCCTGGGTTTTCTTCTAGGGTTTTTATGGTTTTAGGTCTAACATCTAAGTCTTTAATCCATCTTGAATTAATTTTTGTGTAAGGTGTAAGGAAGAGATCCAGTTTCAGCTTTCTACATACGGCTAGCCAGTTTTCCCAGCACCATTTATTAAATAGGGAATCCTTTCCCCATTTCTTGTTTTTGTCAGGTTTGTCAAAGATCAGATGGTTGTGGATGTGTGGTGTTAATTTGTGAGGTCTCTGTTCTGTTCCATTTGTCTGTATCTCTGTTTTGGTACCAGTACCATGCTGTTTTGGTTACTGTAGCCTTGTAGTATAGTTTGAAGTCAGGTAGTGTGATGCCTCCAGCTTTGTTCTTTTGGCTTAGGATTGTCTTGGCAATGCAGGCTCTTTTTTGGTTCCATATGAACTTTAAAGTAGTTTTTTCCAATTCTGTGAAGAAAGTCATTGGTAGCTTGATGGGGATGGCATTGAATCTATAAATTACCTTGGGCAGTATGGCCATTTTCATGATACTGATTCTTCCTATACATGAGCATGGAATGTTCTTCTATTTGTTTGTGTCCTCATTTATTCCATTGAGCAGTGATTTGTAGTTCTCCTTGAAGAGGTCCTTCATGTCCCTTGTAAGTTGGATTCCTAGGTATTTTATTCTCTTTGTAGCAATTGTGAATGGGACTTCACTCATGTTTTGGCTCTCTGTTTGTCTGTTATTGGTGTATAGGAATACTTGTGATTTTCGCACATTGATTTTGTATCCTGAGACTTTGCTGAAGTTCCTTTATCAACTTAAGGAGATTTTGGGCTGAGATGATGGGTTTTTCTGAATATACAATCATGTCATCTGCAAACAGGGATAATTTGACTTCCTCTTTTCCTAATTGAATACCCTTTATTTGTTTCTCTTGCCTGATTGCCCTGGCCAGAACATCCAACACTATGTTGAATAGGAGTGGTGAGAGACAGCATCCTTGTCTTGTGCCAGTTTTCAGAGGGAATGTCTCCAGTTTTTGCCCATTCAATATGATATTGGCTGTGGGTTTGTCATAAATAGCTCTTATTATTTTGAGATACGTTCCATCAATACCTAGTTTATTGAGAGCTTTTAGCATGAAGCGCTGTTGAATTTTGTCAAAGGCCTTTTCTGCATCTACTGAGGTAATCGTCTGGTTTTTGTTGTTGGTTCTGTTTATGTGATGGATGACATTTATTGATTTGTGTATGTTAAACCAGCCTTGCATCACAGGATTGAAGCCCACTTGATCATGGTGGATAAGCTTTTTGATGTGCTGCTGGATTTGGCTTGCCAGTATTTTATTGAGGATTTTTGCATCGATATTCGTCAGGGATATTGGTCTAAAATTCTCTTTTTTTTGTTGTGTCTCTGTAAGGCTTTGGTATCAGGATGATGCTGGCCTCATAAAATGAGTCAGGGAGGATTCTCTCTTTTTCTATTGATTGGAATAATTTCAGAAGGAATGGTACCAGTTCCTCTTTGTACCTCTGGTAGAATTTGCCTGTGAATTTGTCTTGTCCTGGACTTTTTTTGGTTGTTAGGCTATTAATTATTGCCTCAATTTCAGAGCCTGTTATTTTTCTATTCAGAGATTCAACTTCTTCCTGGTTTAGTCTTGGAAGCATGTATGTGTCGAGGGACTTATCCATTTCTTCTAGATTTTCTAGTTTATTTGCATAGAGGTGCTTATATTATTCCCTGATGGTAGTTTGTTTTTCTGTGGGATCGTTGGTGATATCCCCTTTATCATTTGTTATTACGAATATTTGATTCTTCTCTCTTGTCTTATTAGTCTTGCTAGCGGTCTATCAATTTTGTTAATCTTTTCAAAAAAGCAGCTCCCAGATTCATTAATGTTTTGAAGGGTTTTTTCATCTCTATCTCCTTCAGTTCTGCTCTGATCTTAGTTATTTAATGCCTTCTGCTAGCTTTTCCATGTGTTTGCTCTTGCTTCTCTAGTTCTTTTAATTTTGATGTTAGGGTGTCGATTTTACATCTCTCCTGCTTTCTCTTGTGGGCATTTAGTGCTATAAATTTCCCTCTACACACTGATTTAAATGTGTCTCAGAGATTCTGGTACGTTGTGTCTTTGTTCTCATTGGTTTCAAAGAACATCTTTATTTCTGCCTTCATCTCATTATTTACCCAACAGTCATTCAGGAGCAGGTTGTTCAGTTTCCATGTAGTTGTGCAGTTTTGAGTGAGTTTCTTTATCCTGAGTTCTAGTTTGATTGCACTGTGGTCTGAACGACAGTTTTTTGTGATTTCTGTTCTTTTACATTTGCTGAGGAGTGCTTTACTTCCAATTATGTTGTCAGTTTTAGAATAAGTGTGATGTGGTGCTGAGAAGAATGTGTATTCTGTTGATTTGGGGTGGGGAGTTCTGTAGATGTCTATTAGGTCCTCTTGGTGCAGAGCTGAGTTCAATTCCTGGATATCCTTGTTAACTTTCTGTCTCATTGATCTGTCTAATGTTGACATGGGGTGTTAAAGTCTCCCATTATTATTGTGTCGGAGTCTAAGTCTCTTTGTAGGTCACTCAGGACTTGCTTTATGAATGTGGGTGCTCCTGTATTGGGTGCATATATATTTAGAATAGTTAGCTCTTCTTGTTGAATTGATCCCTTTACCATTATGTAATGGCCTTCTTTGTCTCTTTTGATCTTTGTTGGTTTAAGGTCTGTTTTATCAGAGACTAGGATTGCAACTCCTGCTTTTTTTTTTTTTTTTTTTTTTTTTTTGCTTTTCATTTGCTTGGTAGATCTTCCTCCAACCTTTTATTTTGAGTCTGTGTGTGTCTCTGCACATGAGATGGGTCTCCTGGATACAGCACAGTGATAGGTCTTGACCCTTTATCTAATTTGCTAGTCTGTGTCTTTTAACTGGGGCATTTAGTCCATTTATATTTAAGGTTAATATTGTTCTGTGTGAATTTGATCCTGTCATTATGTTGTTAGCTGGTTATTTTGCCCGTTAATTGATTCAGTTTCTTCATAGCATTGATGGTCTTTACAATTTAGCATGTTTTTGCAGTGGCTGGTACCGGTTGTTCCTTTCCGTGTTTAGTGCTTCCTTCAGGAGCTCTTGTAAGGCAGGCCTAGTGGTGACAACATCTCTCAGCATTTGCTTGTCTGTAAAGTATTTTATTTCTCCTTCACTTATGAAGCTTATTTTGGCTGGATATGATATTCTGGGTTGAAAATTCTTTTCTTTAAGAATGTTGAATATTGCCCCCCACTCTCTTCTGGTTTGTAGGGTTTCTGCCGAGAGATCCACTGTTAGTTTGAGGCACTTCCCTTTGTAGGTAACCTGACCTTTCTCTCTGGCTGCCCTTAATATTTTTTCCTTCATTTCAGCCTTGGTGAATCTGACATTTATGTGTCTCGGTGTCGCTGTTCTCGAGGAGTATCTTTGTGGTGGTCTATGTATTTCCTGAATTTGAATGTTGGCCTGCCTTGCTAGGTTGGGGAAGTTCTCCTGGATAATATCCTGAATAGTGTTTTCCAACTTGGTTCCATTCTCCTCATCTCTTTCAGGCACATGAATCAAACGTAGATTTGGTCTTTTCACATAGTCCCATATTTCTTGGAGGCTTTGTTCATTTCTTTTTACTCTTTTTTCTTTAGACTTGTCTTCTCACTTTATTTCATTAATCTGATCTTCAATCTCTGATATCCTTTCTGCCAGTTGATCGAATCAGCTACCGAAGCTTGTACATGTGTCACATAGTCCTTGTGCCATGGTTTTCAGCACCATCAGGCCATTTAAAGTCTTCTCTACACTGTTTATTCTAGTTAGCCATTTGCCTAACCTTTTTCCAAGGCTTTTAGCTTCCTTGCAGTAGGTTAGAACATGCTCCTCTAGCTCAGAGAAGTTTGTTATTACCAACCTTCTGAAGCCTACTTCTGTCAACTCACCATTCTCCATCTGGCTTTGTTCCATTGCTGGTGAGGAGCTGCGATCCTTTGGAGGAGAAGAGGCGCTCTGGTTTTTAGAATTTTCAGCTTTTCTGCTCTGGCTTCTCGCCATCTTTGTGGTTTTGTCTACCTTTGGTCTTTGGTGACCTACAGATGGGGTTTTGGTGTAGATGTCGTTTTTGGTGATGTTGATGCTATTCCTTTCTCTTTGTTAGTTTTCCTTCTAACAGTCAGGACCCTCAGCTGCAGGTATGTTGGAGTTTGCTGGAGGTCCACTCCAGACCCCGTTTGCCTGGGTATCACCAGCTGAGGCTGCAGAACAGCAAATATTGCAGAACAGCAAATATTGCTGCCTGATCCTTCCTCTGGAAGCTTTGTCCCAGAAGGGCACCTGTGTATGTGGTGTCTGTCGACCCCTAGTGGGAAGTGTCTCCCAGTTAGGCTACACCGGGCTCAGGGACCCACTTGAGGAGGCAGCCTGTCTGTTCTCAGAGCTCAAACGTCGTGCTGGGAGAAACACTGCTCTCGGCCTGTACAGTGTTTCATAAAGTTTTCAATCAGTTCCAACACAGTGATTTCACTCAAAATTTAGGTATCATAATTTGACTGGAAGAATAGGATGATCTGAGAGCCCTAGGTTTACACTGGAATAAGGTAGCAATGCCTTAATCCCATCACCATCCCTAACCCCATTTTTCTCTATCTGTAAACTTATCTTGTCCCAGTTTCTAGGCCAACTCTTCCTGTCCTTGGAAGGGATTTATGAAATCTTTGTTTGAACTCCATGTAACCCAGCATCAAGCCAAATCTGCTGCTCTGGTTCAAGAATGCACCGTAATCCTAGAAGCCTGGCCTCTTTTTTTTTTTTTAAATTGAGAATACGTCCTCGGCCAGGCATGGTGGCTCATGCCTGTAATCCCAGCACTTTGGGAGGCCGAGGCAGGTGGATCACGAGGTCAGGAGATCGAGACCATCCTGGCGAACACTGTGAAACCCCATCTGTACTAAAAATACAAAAAAATTGGCTGGGCAGGGTGGAGGGTGCCTGTAGTCCCAGCTACTCTGGAGGCTGAGGCAAGAGAATGGTGTGAACCCCGTGGGTGGAGCTTTCAGTGAGCAGAAATTGCACCACTGCACTCCAGCCTGGGCAACAGAGTGAGACTCCAACTCAAAAAAAAAAAAAAAAAAAGAAAGAGAATAAATCTTCAATGTCTGTCACTTTTCATATCTAGCCAGGCTAGTCTCTTCTCACCATGTTCCCTTTATTGTGGTGATACCTGAAACCCAGATCTTGGTAGAGAGCAGGGAGCTATTACCTAACAGTTTGTAGTGTTGCTATGGAGTCACTGGCTGGATGGGGCAACCTCCCATCCCTGGTTCAACTTCCTAATAAAAATGGCTGGTCAGAACCATAACCAATGACATCATTCTAGATTCTGTTTCTGCTGTGTATCAGTGTACATGTTTTTTCATCATGGATAACTCCCACCCACCTACATATCTGCTATTTCCCAGCGAGCATTGTGTCTTAATTGCAGGTCCTGGTCCTTCTCTATGTTCCCCATCCTACCACAGAAAACTTGTGAGTTCTGGCCATCTGATGAAAGAGCACAATTGGTCTGAATGGGGTTGAACTTGCATTGTGTAGAAATAAGTTTGACACAGTTTAGTTGGGCCAAGATTAAGAAGGGGTACTAACTACTTCTCAAGAAAAATACTAAATATGATTCTACTGACAATCTTCATTAGATAAATTGAAATATGGAAATACTTTAAAATGGAAAAGTGATTTTTCAGCATAAAACATCATTCTAATTCATTTATCACAAGGCCTTTGTATTCATCTTGTAAAATAATTTCCTCATCTTCTTTTCTTCATCCCCCACTATTTGCTGTTAAATTTGCAATCATCTGTGACACTTGTTCATAATTCACAACTTCAGTCATTGCTAATGGGAGGTGAGAAAAGGAAAAGAGTGAGAAAATCTTGCTGCTTTTAATATATATTGTTATGAATATTCTTCTAAAAATATACCGACATTCTATCTACAATTATTTTTTTCCCTTTTATACTTTACAGCTTCTCTTATTCCTTCATTTACCCCTTCTCTTATTTTTTTCTCTTTCTTTTCCTTATTTTTATTCTTCTTATTCTCCTCCACTCCCCCCTTCTTTTTTTCCTTGATCTCTATTGCCTTTTTTCTATACTTCATAGGTATAAAACAGGAAGATCATCATCTCAGAGTCCACTAGGTAACACTCAGGCAACATGACCATTGGAAGTCATGTGGTTCTGCCAGAAATCCCAAATGATGGGGTGGTGCATCTAGCACATATATTTGTCAGAAACAGCACATAGTGGCCTTGGCGAACTATTCATCTAATTCTTATTCAGCATAAGACAATGAGTATTCTCATTAATACAAGTAAATAATTTCATGCATGCACAAAGGCACAAATTCCTTCTTAGGGCAAATGTTTGGCCCAATAAATCATTTCTTTACTAACATTTTGGTTCTGAAGAATGGTTAGAATTTCTATATTCAGGAAAGATCGTAGTGGAACTAATGATTGCATAGAAGGAAAAGTATATGTGAACTAGATCCAATAGAAGTAATGTCCTTGGAAGAAAGTCATGGAGAATCTTACCGGCATTGTACCTACTTAATATTCTTGCTCAATGGACCCCTGAGGATCAGATATTGAGTAGCAATTCAGAATAAAGAGAATGATTTGTGAATTGAAGCAGCTAACTAAAGGAATGATGAGCATGCTCACTCAAGTCATGAAGAAGAGTAGAATATTCTCTGCTTTATAAAATGCAAATTAACAAAGAACACAAATAAACAAAGTAGAAAGTCAACTTCAGATATTTGGCAACCGTTATGCCTGATACTTATTCTAATATATTTTTATATTACTTTATACTTTTCAAATAAATACTACCATTCTTTAAGCAAACATTTTAGGTAAGAAGACATGCTATGTCCTTTTTATAGATGCAGAAACTGAGACCTGAAGTAGATAAGTGTCTTACGCAGAGACAAGTAAGTGATGAGTGTGAAGTGGAGAAGAAAATCTAGGTCTACTGGCTTTACACGTTTCTATGTGCCTTTCCTGATTCTATTGATAAATAGTGAAGACTAGTTGAATATTGAAATCCAAAGTGCTAAGGGATTGGGATGAGTAAAGTACATAGCAATTATCTAGTATAATGGGAAAAATACGTTAACCTTCTGACATTGTTTTCCTATTGAATCCTATTGAAGCCTAAGACAACACAGAGCTTGGGTCATTTGAAGCTGAAATTGAAAAGATGCTGTGAGGCCCAAGCTGCCTCTGAGAATAATGGAAGATAGACTGGGTGATCTGTTAAATGTGACTGGCTCAAGTCTAGAGGATTCAAATGGCTCTTGTTATATTCATTAGAAACATGTTTGCTTAACAGTCTCTAGAGTTCTCTGAGAATGGAGCTGACATTTGCAAATGATAGGCTTAGAAACTTTCTTCCCTCCACAATTCCCCTTTTCTATTGTTCCTTTTCCTTCGAGCTTTCCTTCTGGATGTTGGTAAATCTCCAGGAAATGCACTTGTGTTTTCTGTTGTCACATCTCATCAGTGCTTTGCTGGGGAGGGGCTGGTGGAGGGAGGCAGGAGAACCAGGAAGAAAGAGAGAATGCCCTGGGCTGAAATGGCAGTAGCATGCAAATGAATGCCAACTCTGTGAACATTTCCCCAGCAGTCACATTTTATTACAACCAAATTATGGGATGCGATTCCTAGAAAATGGCAAAAGAGGGACAAAAAAAAAAAGAATAAGGTGACCAGGCATAATTTATTTTTTAAAAATTAAGACATTCAAATGGTAAGGGTACCTATCATTCAGTTTATATCCTTTAATAAATACATACATATTTCCTAACTATACTTACCACCCTACATAGGAAATAGAAGAGTGTGTGTGTCCATATTAATTATTATATCTTCATATAAATCTTTTGTCTTATTACCATCTTGGTTCTATTGTAAATCTTCAGATTTGACCTGGGCAACCAACTCTTCTAAAATGCCTCAGTTCAGAAAGGCAATCCTCAACATTAGCACATTTAACTATGAACAAACTAAGGCATCTGTCAATGACTAGACTCACCCTGACGCCTATTTTAAAATACATATCCCTGGGAATCACTCTTCTGAAATTTTGATTTGCAGGTCAGGGATGGGAAATTCTGATGCATAGCCAGATTTGGAACCAGAAATAAAGCACATGGTTCAAGTAATGCCAAACTGGTAAAGGCAATTCATTACTTTAATAGTCTTATGATAACTCTAGCTTTTTGAAGGATTAAATTTGGGACAAAAAGTGAGGTCTAAATCACATGTCTGTCAGATACAGAATATTTCAGTCTATACAAGAATGAGGAGACATATTATCTTACAGAGGTACTGAGAAGCTCAATCAAAAGTGATTGAGATGTGGTTCCTGCCTTTCATATGCTCTCAGTCTGCTGAGAAAAATAGCAGATAAACAAGTAAGTGGTATACAATATAGCATATGTAAGATTTGTTGTAGAAACAAAGAACTACAGGAACAGAGAAGGGACAAAAACGGGCTCAGCAGGAGGCAGAGGTGGAAGACTTCATGGAGAAAATGACACTTTTGTTGGATACAAAAGGATGCAAAGAATTTAATGAAGTCAAGGTATCTAAAATATACCTTTTCAAATACAAGAAAAAGCACACGGAAAAGTGTAGGCTTTTGAAAGTGCATGAGAGTATAATCCACATAAAAACCAGTGTTCCAGTTTGTGCATGGTACAATATTCAAAATAAACCCAAACAAAAGAATTTGACAACCAAAAGTGATTTAAAAATAATTCAAATTTAATTGCATATCCTGAAATTTTTCATGCAAACCAAACTAAGTGAAGTTAATCATTTTAGGTCTTACATGTACCTTCCTTTCCTTAATGTATCAACTCCTGGCAACTGAGATCTTCTTCCCTGATCCAATGTCCTACTTCCTGCCTTGTCACCCCTTATCCTTGTTAACATTTTTTAACCTTCATTCTTTCAGCTAACTGTATTTAAACTAGTTATTCTCCAAACTCTACATTTATACACCCCTTGAGTTGAGGATATAAAGTTGAGAAACTAGGAAGGTGAAAGTGGCTCAAGTTTATAGAGTGGAGTACCAGAGAAGAGAGAGCTGCACAGAGAGAGCTCAGGAGATCTGCAAGGGGTTACCATTCAGTATTCAGCTGAGTACTGACCAACATATGTATGTGAGAAAACTATCAAATATTAGGGAAAGAGCAACCTGAAAGAATTAAAGGTAACATGCCTGACATTCACCCAGATCTGGGAAACATGCTTTGCTCCAGTGAGACTAGTATACCTTATGATTATGAAGGATTGGGTAGAATACACAGAACAATATTGCCTCAATAGTGCAAAAATAATTATTCCTAGATTAAATACAATCCTGGTACTCCTTATCAAATCTTAGAAGCAAGGCACAAAAGATTCAATTGCTTCCAAGTAACTAAGCTAAATCACAGAACAAAGCTCAAGAATATTCATAAGAAAACAAAAAACATCTGAACACAAGAGGGTAAAATACATGATGGATGACATTCAATAAAAAATTTCTAGGTGCTATAGCCTGAATATTTATGTCTTCCCAAAATTCATATGTTGAAATCTTAACCCCCAAGGTGATGGTATTAGGATGTGGGACCATTTGGGAGGTAATTAGGTCATGATGGCAGAGCCCTCAAAAATGGAATTGGTGTTTTTGTAAAAGGAGTTAAGAGAGCTGCATTGCCTCTTCCACTATGTGAAGAAGACATAGTGAGAAGGCACCATGTATGAGAAAGTGGGACCTCACCAGATACCAAATTTGCTGTCACCTTGATTTTGGACTTACCAGCCTCTAGAACTGTGAGGAATAAATTGCTGTTATTTATAAGCTATCCAGTTTATGGTATTTTGCTACATCAGCCCAAATATATTAATTAGACATATGAAGAGGGAAGAAAGTACTATGTACTTTAGAAAAAAAGTACTACTTTTAGAAAAAAGACTAAATCTGTCAAAATCAGTGCAGAGCTGACATAGATGTTAAAATTAGCAGACAAGTATATTAAAATGATTATTATTACTGCATTTAGATAAACACAATCTGAAATAAAGACATGGAAGATATAAAAATAACCAAATCAAAATTTTAGAGCTAAAACTATAATGTCTGAAGTTTTATATGTATGTGTAACATACATGCATATATACATATACATGTATATACACACACATACATACACTGAAGGTCTTAACAATATATCAGAGAGAAGAAAAGATTAGTGAACATAACAATATCGTAATAGAAACTTTTCAAAATTAAACACAGGAAGGAAAAACAAAAATACCATTAAAAGAACACTAGAGAGCTGTGGAAAAGCTGTTAATAAACCTAATATACATGTAAGTGTAACTGTTGGAGGAGAGGGGGTTTGGAAAAAATATTTGAAAAAATAATAGCCAAAAATTTGTGAAACTTAATAAAACCTATAATCACATATCAAAGAAGCATAATGACCCCAAGCATAAAAGACATGAAGAAAATTACACCAAGGCCCAACATAATCAATTTGCTAACACCATATTACATATAAAGCATGAAAGATTAATGTAGCAGAAGATTATTTTTTGTCAGAAACAATGGAAGCCAGAACACAGTAGACAAATGTCTTTAAAATACTGAAAGAAAAAAAAAGATGTCACTCCAGAATCCTATATTCAATGAAAATGTATTTCACATTTGAAGGCAAAATACTTTTTTCATACACACAGTAGTTGAAAGTATTTATCGTCAGCACATTCACTGTACAAGAGATATTAAAGGAAGTTTTTAGGAAAAAGGAAAATGACACCAGGTGACAATTTCAACCATAACAAAGAAATGAAGGCTAGAAACAACTAAAACATGGGTAAATATATAAGAGCTTTTTCTTACATTTAAATCTGTGACCCTAAATTAACATTTAAACAAAAATAATATTAATGTAGTGTGGGGTTTATAACATATGTAAAAGCAAAATGTATGACAATAATAGCCTAAAGGACAAAAAGAGAAAAATGTAAGTATACTACTATAAAGTTCATACATTATATGTGAAGCCGTATACTATCACTTGTAGGTATACTACAGTAACTTAAAGTTGTACATTACAGGCCGGGCATGGTGGCTCACGCCTGTAATCCCAGCACTTTGGGAGGCTGAGGTGGGTGGATCACCCAAGGTCGGGAGTTTGAGATCAGCCTGACCAACATGGAGAAAGCCCGTCTCTACTAAAAATACAAAAAATTAGCTGGGAGCGGTGGCGCATCCCTGTAATCCCAGCTACTCAGGAGGCTGAGGCAGGATAATCGCTTGAACCTGGGAGGCGGAGGTTGCGGTGAGCTGATATCCCAACATTTCCCTCCAGCCTGGGCAACAAGAGTGAAACTCTGTCACAAATAAATAAATAAATAAATAAAAATAAAAATAAAAAAAAGATGTACCTTGCAAACTCTAAAGCACCTTTTAAAATAACATGGTAGAAATTTATAACTAAAAATCCAACAAAAGAGACAAAATAAACTAAAAACAGTTAATTCAAAAGTAACCACCCTGAATTACTACTACTTTCCTAATAGAATGGCTATAATTAAAAAGAATGACCATATCACATGTTGGCAAGGCTGTAGAGCAACTGGAATTCTCATGCACTGCTGGTTGAAATCCAAAATGGTACAATCACTTTGGAAAAACATTAGGAAAGTTAAGCAAAAATTTACCATATATCCTAGCTGTTTTATTCCTATGCATTTACCCTGAAGAAATGAAAGCTTATGTCTATAAAAGACTTGTACAGATTTTCATAGCAATCTTATATTAGCCTCAAACTGTAAACATCCCAGTTGGCCATCAACAGGTGAGTACTGTGGTATATCCATGCAATGGAATATTACTTAGCAGTAAAAACAATGAACTATTGTCACATTGTACAACATGGATGAATATCAGAATAATTATTCTGAGTTAAAGAAGCCAAACTCAAAAAGGACATACTCTATAATTACATTTGTATACAATTCTAGAGAACTAAAGATATTCTCTGGTAGAAAGCAGATAAAGAGTTTCCTGGTGGATGAGAAAGAAGGAATGGTAGAAAGAAGTAGACAGGAGGGTTCCAAATGGCATGAGGAAACTTTTGGTGTGATGGATGTATTCACTGTCTTGACTTAATGATGGTTTCATGGTTATACACATATGTCAAAACTCATCAAATTATACATTTTTTAATATGTGCAGTTTGTTGTATGTAAATTATATGACAAAGAAGGAGACAGTGAGAGAGAGGGAGACCAAATTCAAAATTCTTTTTGGCGAGGTAAAGCCAAATGTAACAATTTGCTCACATGAATAGGTGCTGTCCCTGCCACATGTAAATTTCATTGTACATTATATTAACGGCTTTCTAGTAATACAGATTTTCCAGAGAGACTTCCGCATGTCTGCTGACCCAAGGCTTTCACACAATCAAATGTAGGAGTCAACCCAAACAAACACACTTTAAAAGTTGAATAAAATAATGTCACCTTTCTTTCAAACCCCTGAATTCCATACTTGGTTAAAATTATAGGCATGCCATTGACTATAAAACCATGAAGTGTCTATTCTATTAAGCATGCTAACATATATCTTTCTGTTACTTTTATCAGTGGTGTAGCTCCTTCCCCAAACCTCCATCTCCTTAATTCTCTAACATTATTTCTAGCTCCAGGGGCTCTTTTCATTTACTTTTTAATGCTGTTCTCTTAACTCATAGATTTATTTCAAGATTTTCACCTCATTCTTACATGTTCTATCTTTGATTTGATTCTAATGATAGCTCTTTTTCTTGAACTCTTCCAGGTCTCTTGAGAAATTTTGTCTTAAAACTTTATATCTTGGAAAAATTTGACTGTCTTAGCTACTCATGATGTACAGGAATATAGAAGTCAGGGTCACAGCAAAACAGAACTCACCCCAGGAGGTTCAAATAAAAAAACTTTAATGAAGAGATGACTTTTTAATGAAGGTGTAAAACCAAAAGGGATTTCCAGAACCATGGATGTGGAGCTGCATTTAGAGAGGTGAGTGAATAATGAAGAAATACCCTGATCTTTCTTCTTCTGCCTTCCATTCTCCAGTGAATGTTTCCCATTGCCAGCTGGGAAAGGAAGCATGGAGAATGTTGTCATCAGAGGCCATCCTTCTAGGGGTATGAAGCATAACAGAAAAGACACACATGGATCTGGGAGATACAATAGCAGGCAATTAGTTGCAGAGGGTTATTCTGAAAATTCTCTCTCAGCTCCTATATGTCTCCTATCTCTAATAGATAACTGTTGTATAATGAGCTACATAGTTTCAAAGATAGAATGTTAAGAGGACTTTAAAAGGGCAGCATTTTCCTCAACTAATATTTATTGAGCAAATCTATGAAAGCACAGTTTGTAGGTGCTGTGGGAACAAAGGAATGAACCCGATCCATGTTCTTGACTGCAGAGGTTACATTTTGTTTGTGGAGGACAAACTTAATATTTTAAAAAAAGGTAGTCTATGGTAAGGACTTTAACAGAGATAAAAAATAGTGTGCCTCTGGAGAACAGGGTGGGTATTCGTGTCAGTCTTTGCTCTTTTGTAGCAAAGACACATAGGAACTGTCTCTGTCCTCATGAAGATAATGTTCTTGGGGAAAAGATAAGTTGAAGTACGTAAACATATATGACAATATTTCAGAGGGTCATCCGGAGAAGCAGGAGCACTGATAGAGAGTAACTGAGAGTGCAATGCATACCCAGATGACGATGTCTCTTAGAGATGATGACACTCAAGCTGAGATTTCAGAGACAAAAAGATACTGACTATAAAAAGAGTCAAAAGAAAGAATGTTGAGAAAGAGGGAAGAACAGTGAAAAGCCTCTGAAGTGAGAGTTTGAACTGCTTAAGGCATAGAAAGGGGATTACTGTAGCCAGAAACTAGTAAGAGAAGGGGAGAGAGAAAGAGGTGAGTCCGGAAAGACAGGAGATCTAAATCCTGCAAGACCTTCTAGACCAAAGCAGAGATTTGGGGTTTCATTCTAAGTGCTAGGTATTTTAAGCAGAAGAGTGACATAATTTGTCTTACAATTTTCTGGGTGAAAATGGAGTCTGGTTAAGAAGAGGAGACTGGAGAGGTGCCAATCATAGTGTTTAGGCATGAGATAATCATGACTTTGCCTAGGGTGGAGCAGTGAAAATAAAGTGGACTGAAATATTTTGGTTGTAGACAAATAGGATTTGTATAAGCAGAGTCGGAAGTGATGTGAGGGAAAGAGAGGAAGGATACCTTCCAGAAATTTTTCACCCGAGGAATCTTCTCTTCAGTGTCCCTGGCACATTATCATCTGGTTTTAACTAAACATGTTCAATGCTGGGGTTCTCACCACTTTGTGAGGCCATCCTTCCTGCACATCATAAGGCAGCTCTGATGGTCACAGTGTCCTCTGCTGTATATCTACTGGGCCAATGATGTGGTTTATTTAGGGAAAATTTGAAATTTAAATACATAGTTGATTTATACTCAGTAGTCTTTTATGTTTTAACTCCCTATTTCTAGAAACTGTTACTGTAACTAAATTGTAGTTTTTCTGCAGATGCCTCAAGCTCTGCATAGGAAGCTCTAAGGAGCCACATGAAGCCCTACGGCCAGTGGGTTGAAACACCCCTACCATTTTCTTCTTCCCAATGTGGTTTTGAAATTTTCACCATGATGGTCCCCTTCCACTCTGTCTCTTACTCTGTTAGGCAATTACTCCTTCCGTAAGAGGGAAGAGATGATTGAAGGAGTTTCCCTTTTATTTGCAGTAGTCAGACACCAAACAATCACTGAGGGACAATTCTTTGCATTTTGTGCAGAGAATGATGCATAAAAAGAAAGTACAGCAGCATACTAT
Organism: Pan troglodytes; assembly: GCF_028858775.2. Classification (NCBI taxonomy): domain Eukaryota; kingdom Metazoa; phylum Chordata; class Mammalia; order Primates; family Hominidae; genus Pan; species Pan troglodytes. The sequence continues at coordinate 84,964,806 of NC_072398.2, forward strand.
AAAATAACAATAAAATAATATTTGTCCAAGTTATTATTAAATCTCATATGGGTTTGCTTTGTGCATAGAAAAGAATATTCTATATTTTACCTGATGATTGGTATAATTTTATGCTTGCTCTAGTAAAGTAGATTGTGGCAAAGCTATACTGCGAGTAGTAGTGAGAACTTACATTTTTCTTGTGCCTTTCATCTCAAAACACTCCAGAAGACTGTATGCATTAAGCATAAAGCATATGGTAAAGCACAGTCAAGATGTGCATATGAGAGATCACCAAACAGATGGATTCCTTCACTGAGATGAGCTGGCTTTGCTCTGTGTAAGGTGGAGGGGCTCAAGCTGAACAATGGACATGATGCTGCTTGCTGTTTGCTCAACATTTGTTAACAGTCAGACAGCTTGCTTTGAGTAATCCACTTTCTAAGGAAGGGGGATTAAGTGATGCAAACTCATGCAGGGGTTTATTTAATGTGCTTTATGAAGCCAGAGTATTATTCATGGACATTTCCTGGAAGGGCATACATCTGGGTGAGAGGAAATGAAACAGCCCAAAGGAGCAGCTTGAGTAAATTGGAATACACTGGAAATGAGGAGGCCCTGGATACGGCAATGGAGTCTCCCACGAGCCAGGGTGAACAGCGCAGAATGGCTAGTGTTGTTCTGGAGCTTGTATTAGTGTGTCAATAAAAAGTGGATGCAGAGAGCAAGCACAGACATTGCATAGGAAAAGCATTTTTTTTTTTTTTTTAGGAACTGAGATTACAATTTAGGCTGTGGTTATTAGGAGACAAAGAAGCAGTGGGTTGAAGAAAGAGTTGGCTAGTTTAAATGGCCCTTTTAGATCATCAAGGTCATATGGTCGATTATTTGGCATTTGCTTACTTATCATGGCTTCGCCAAGAATAGGCAGATTAGTTAGTTACGCATAGAGCTGATTCCAGTCTCTCGTGACTAAAATTCACCTTCCGGGCTTACTTCCTTTCAGGAAATGGGATATGAGGCTAGTTTTCCTAATCTTCTTAAACCTTTATTGATACTGTTTAGAATTAGGAACCAAAATCTACTAAAACTCTTTATTGAATAGTTTATCTGATAATAAACCATTGTTTCATCAAAATACATCTGCCCATCTCCCTGAGCTGTATCATTTTTGTTGGCCACTGGTCAATTTGGTTATCTTAATGAAATCAGAGGAATGTTGGTTGCTTTGTCTCAAGTGTGCATGGAAGAGCCTTACTCACATTATGTCTCATTACCTACTACTCACTTCTCATTTATCTGCACTCTCTACCTTTGCATTTGCTGATAGATTCTGCCCTTCAGAAAAATCAGGCAAAAGTTTCCATTCTAGCTGAATGCAGTTATCTGCAATTCTTAAATGACCATCCTTGAAACAGGCAGCAAAGTGCTGTATTATGTGAGTTCAGCAGTCCAGAGGAGGGCACCTATCTTCTAAAAACTCCTGCTGTGGGAAAGTCTTTTATTCATTTATTAGGAGGAAATGGACAATGCACATATTAAAAGTGTTCTTTTGTCCTTAGAGATACGTACTGAAATATTTTCAGTTGAAACAATTTGATTTCTGGCATTTGTTTCAATATAATCCTGAGGTGAGGAGATGGTGGTTAGACGTATAGCTGAAAGAAGACTGTCCATTTATTGATAATACTTGTTGGATGTGGATAGTGGATAAAACAGGTGCATTACTCTATTGTCTTTACATTTTTAGATAACTAAAACATTTAATAATCAAAGTTTTTGAAAAGTACAAGTGTTCTGATGGAATTGGGATCAGGGTAAAATGTTGACAAAGTTTACACAAAGGCAGATTTCATAAATAAGCTGTACAGTGACACCACTGATTCTCCTACCCATCACACACATCAAGAATGAATTGACTAATCACAGCACACTCCCCCTTACCCGCTCCCCCATACTGTGTTGAGAAGATTTCCGAGGCAGCCTTCAGGCAGCCACTGCATGAATTGACTAGTTAGCAAGTAGGATGATAACCATTTGTCACTCCTATATTAAGATATAAAGGAATAAGAATAATTCCCTCACTTTCCCAAAAAGTAGGAGTGGTGGTGTTGGGTGCCTGAAAAAGCTAGAGAAGAAAAATTGGAACATAAAAAAAGGAAATACAGAAAAGACTGAGATCACTAAAGAGAAATTGAGGGTGATCTTAAACGTATCTCCAAGGATTGGCAGAATGGGTTTTTGGGTCCTGGGACACACTGATCCCTCATGATGCTGGAAGTGCTGGAGGCCAGTTAGTGGTTAATGCTTCAGGACTAAGATCTTAACTTTTTGTTCTATTTTTCTGCATAATTTCCAGTTTCTCCAATAAAGATATTTTCTTGAGCTGTTTGTTGAAGAAACTTAAATTCCATTATCTGATGTTTGAAGAGACATTAGAGAGATATGGGAGGAGAAAAATAAATAAAACTTTATTGGGCTTCATGGCAAAAACATTTAAAGAAATAGTGAATTGCCTCCAGAAACCTTGAAGAATAACATAGGTCTATACTTAAGGTCTCTGTAGAAGTGTTGTGCAGGATGTCCCACAATATAAAAAATGAAATATTCTTTTAAATTCATCTTTTTTTTTTTTTTTTTTTTTTTTTTTTTTTTTTTTTTTGAGACGGAGTCTGGCTCTGTAGCCCAGGCTGGAGTGCAGTGGCGCAATCTCGGCTCACTGCAAGCTCCGCCTCCCGGGTTCACGCCATTCTCCTGCCTTAGCCTTCCGAGTAGCTGGGACTACAGGCGCCCGCCACTAACGCCTGGCTAATTTTTTTGTATTTTTGGTAGAGACGGGGTTTCACCTTGTTAGCCAGGATGGTCTTGATCTCCTGACCTCGTGATCCGCCCGCCTCGGCCTCCCAAAGTGCTGAGATTACAGGCGTGAGCCACTGCACCCAGCCTTAAATTCATCTTTAAACATATCTCCTTTTTTCAAAACGTTCTCTTCCTGCTTTCCTTATTCCCTACCTCCATTCCCACTGTCTCATCATCATTGTGCTTTTCGGTCCACTGCTTTTAACTCTAAGCTTCAACTTCAAATGCTATGCTGTGACACATGGCCTCCCTGTTGGGGAGACCCCTTTGGAAAATGTGGTCACATCTTCACTATCATGGCTTTTACCCCAAGAATCGGCCTTACTGGAACTCTGGTGAATAAAATTCCACAACCTGCTAAAAATAAAACTTTCATGTTCTAGGAATGTTGCCATCATTCCTGTTCCCCAAAGCCATCAAAAGTTAGTGAGTCTCAGATGGATGCAGTGGCTCATGCCTGTAATCCTAGCTCTTTGGTAGGATCACTTGATGCACCAGGAGTTCAAGACCAGCCTGGGCAACATGGCAAAACCCCGTCCTTACAAAAATATTAAAAATTAGCCCGGTGTGGTGGTGCACCCCTGCCTGTAGTCCCAGCTACTCAGTAGGCTGAGATGGGAGAATCATCTGAGCCCGAGAGGTCAAGACTGCAGTGAGCTATGATGGTGCCATTGCACTCGAGCTTGGGCGACAGAGTGAAAAAGGGTCAGTCTGATCTTTCATTTCGGATACCTAGGATGGAGAAGAGAGCTACAACATGCTCCCTAGCTGTGGCCTCAGGAGCTAGGCACACAAGCGGATGGAGCTAGCCTAGATCTGCTTCCCAAAGCTAAAGTCCAAATCCTGAGCGAGGTTAGGGCAGATTCATAGTTCTGGGATAGGCTTCAAAGAGAAAGTGGTGTTCACTTCACCAGGGCAGGGACAGTCTAGGAAGCCAGAGACAAGCCGAAACATCATGTATGGGATCTGTCTTTATCTTTAATAAATTCCCTCAAAATGGGGAAGCCAAAGAAAGCACACAAAGTAATCATATGTATTCTGGAAGAAGAATCTGGAAGGATACTTGAGGCAATGGTTTTGGGGGGTGTGGCAGTGTGGGTGGGCGTGGGTGTGTTGTAGTAGTGTGTTGCAGTGGATAACATTAATATAAGACCTAGGAAACACCTTCCCCATGTCTTGGACCAAAGGTCTTGGCCCTCTGTTCTTGCCTTTAATTTGCCAAGCCATTTCTGGGTTGGAGCTGGCTCCTCTTGGCATTGATAAATCTATATTCCTGTTTTCCCCAAAGTCATAAAAAATTAGTCTATTCTTTAAAGGTATTTTCCAGGCCTAAGAGTATTTTGGGATTTTAATCCAATTTTTAATTGAATATTTTGTGTGTCTACTAAGTGTTTATATGGTTTAAGATCTTAAAGTACGGTTAAGAAAGCCTTGTTGCGGCTGGCTTTGTATGTGGAGGTGATTGTGTAACTAGTACTGGAAGGATTTTCTTCACATATTTCAAATGGAAATTTTTATCATGAACCTTTCATTGTAATTGAATCATCTTCTCTGTGATATTTGGATCTAGTACCCCTATTTTCATGTGGATGTGCCTATCAAAACTAACAAAAGTTTGTATTTTTAACGTAGGTGGTTTTTGCTTATCATTTAGGTTTCTTTAGGGTGTAGAGAATTAAAATTCCATCACTGAGGTGTACAAAAGTCTGTCTCAAAGTATTATTGTATATAATTCATTGAAATAAGTGCACCATTTTTAAAAAGTGCTGTATGATAAGATTTATACTACAGAATGTAATATTTCAGGTTGGATTCTCCAGAAGCAGATACTAAGATGGAATTTGGGGCACAGAGTGTTTAGTAGGGGGTCAATATCTTGGAAAGAAATGAGAGAGAAGAAATATTGGGGAGAGGAGGAAGGAGAACTGTGATGCAGTGTCAGTAAAGCCTCTGTCAACCTGGCACTGAGCTATGGAGTTACTATTGCCTAATAAAGCTCCCCTCCCCAGTGCTACACTGATAAATGTTTAACAACTGGCATTCTGGGGGAAAATTTGTATTCCATGGTGTAAATACTCTTACCATGGCCGAGTTCAGGGCACCAACTTGATGTCACTAAGCAGAGAATCAGGAAGAAATGGACATACTTCACTTTTCAAGATGGTACTAGCTGACTTCAGCAGACCACTGGAGACATCAGACAAAATGGCCACTCTTTATAACCTTACTTTTCTCAGTGACTGGTTGTAGGTTGTTTTGTGAAGGACATGACTTTGGGTAATCTCACTTTCTACAGTTGAGGCAGAACTGGAAGGGGATTTTTACTGCATTCTGTTCAGTGGAGCAGCAGTTCCTTTTTTGCAGGGTTATCTGGATTATACTTCTTTCTGTCTACCACATTCTACTCCCAACCAGACCCACTCTTTTATACTGTGACACTGTAGCTTGTAATTCAGTGGGACTCTCACTGTGTTCCCCTGAAAAGTGTGCCATTTTTGAGGACCCAGAACTGTAACTGTGCAGAGTTTTAGGGACAGAAACCATGAAGTTATTGGATGTGATGATAAGACTACTCATTACCCAACCCTTTGGTTCTTAGAACTATATATTCTTCCTATTAGGTACACCAGATAGTGGTGCTGGCTGAGGCTCTGTGAACAAGAAAGGTAAATGCATATGTGGATTAAGAGTTCTTGTGAAGATGGACTGCTGGCCCTTTGAGACATGGGCCTCAATGTTGTCTACTTGTCACCAAGTGCATAGATGGTATTTTGGAGAAATAGTGACAAATTGAGTGTTCAGTATTGGTCTCTTTCACTGTCACTTTGAATGTTCAGTCACAGTAGTAGCTAGATCAGCCTTTGTAATTGGGAATCCATGGTTTTGAGCTCAGGCTTTCATCTCTGTAACCATGCCACTTTGCTCCAGTGCCCATTATGTGCTGAATAATTTAATATACTCTATTAGTATATTATAGGTATTTAGTGCCTCTTCGGTAGTGGATGCTCTTTGGTGGATATTAATTTGAAGATATTCACACTTATCTTCTTTCACGTGTCTCCATCTAAGATTTATTTATACCCAATATTCCAGTCTGTTTCCTTTCAGGACCCTGATCATCTGGCTAAGTTATTTACGACTGCTTAGGAGTTCATTTATATTCAAATGTCAGGCCACTTCTTCCACACAAAGTGCATGAACAGGTGCATTGTTAGAACAGTCACCTGTTGAGAAGATTTCCTCCTGCCATTGCTTTTTGAAACCACTCCTAGTGAGGCTGCATGAGGCTGCTGTCCATTTTCAGCTTGCTCCTGGTTACAAAACTCATTCTTACATAAACCAAGCTTGGGCTTTTTCCTCCCCCTTTTAGAATCTCCAAAGAGCCATAGATGAAAGCTGAGGAAGGGGTACTCGTACAAGAGTGGTGGATACCATGGGGAGTATGCAGTTTACTCATGCCCTCTGGTTCTGCTTGAGCTCAATTTCAGAGATGCCAAGTCCATCCCACAGTGGACTGCTGCTGGGCCCATGGACCTTAGGACATGGTGGGTCTAACAGGATCCAGCTCATGATGGGAAGTTCCAGCTGCATAATCATTGGTGTTTCATAGTCAGGCCTCTGTTTCACCAGGGTAGAGTAACATAACAAGAGTTGCTTTTCAAAAGGTGTGTAATTCTCTTCAGCAGAGGGCAAGATTCTGCTTTAGAATCCCAGAGGCTGCAAAGGGATTTTCCTGCAAACCCTGCATGGCATCTTTTCCCAGCACTGATACTTCTAATGTCATAGGAGAATGAGGTGGCAAGATGGTTCATACCACAGCCTGGGCCTGCTGAAGAGCCCTCTCCTATTCTGGGCCCTCACTCAAAGCTGGTAGACTTTTGCACCACTCTGTATCTAGTCCAAAGTCATGTTTCTAGGTGTTGAATATGCAGCCACGAGGACCTGAAATATTCTTCATTCATCCTGGTAGAAAGTGCAAGATGCAATAATTTGTGTTCACTTTGAAGAGAATGGCTTGGTGCAGCTCTACTAAATCAATACAGATTTTACAGATATGTTTGGCCCCTGAATCTTTTTAGTGCTCCTCTCCTGAATTCTAGAGTACATGTGCTTTCCTAAAGCCACAAATGTGTTAGTAACCACTTGCTCATCAGGCCCAATGAACATAATGTCATCAATGTGGATCAATGTGATTTTCTGTGGAACGTCACAATGTTCCAGTCATCTTTGGACTGAATTATGATAGAAAGAATGGGAGTTAACATATCTTGGGAACAAACTCTAAGTGTATAATGTTATCCATTCCATATGAATGCAAATTGCTTTCATTCTAAACAGAAATTCTATTCTAAACAGAAAAGGGATGTATTCACCAAGTTAATGGCCCCATGCAACATACCTGAGTTTGTAATAATCTGCTGTTGGCATGGTGGTTGTGATTAACTGGAGCTGCTACATAGTTAAGCTTGCAGTAGTGTACAGTCATTCCTCAGGATCTGTTCAGTTTCTGCAGAGCCTAGTTGATGAATTAAATGGGGATATGATAAAAAAACAATGCCCCCACATGCTTTAATAGTGGCACTTATCTCCACTATCCCCCCAAGGATGACATATTGCTTTTGATTTACTATTTTGACCACAGGAAGATACAATATTCCATTTGGCCTTCTCCACTATAGCAGCTGTTACCTACTGGTCAAGTAGCCTATGTTTGGCTTAAACCAATGCTAAGTATGCCAATCCAGTTTATGCATGCAGGAACAGAGGACATGACTACTGGTGAGTCCACAGGCCTAGTAGACCCAATGCCGGGCCTTTGCCAAGACTCCATTTGTTACCTGATCACTATAAAATTCTACTCTAATAGGGGGTCCTGATGATCCTTCAGGACTCCAGGTATCGATGTCAACTTGACTCTGTGTTCAACAGTCTTCAAAATATCTGGGATTTTTTCTTCCTCACTATACATGGCCATAGTTCCTTTTGGGCAATGGTGAGTGGAATTATTATGGTGTATATACTGGTCAGAGTTGCATGATTCTTCCTTCTGGAGACTCAACCATCTGTTTGGTTAACAGGTTCTTGGTTGGAAAACTGGCTCAAGTCTGGAAACTAAGCAAAGGGTCATGGCTTTGTATTGGGGTTGCTTGGCCTTAACTTCCCGATCATCCATCTTTGATTTCTTTTGCTGGATCAAGCTATTACTCTTGTCACCTGCCCATCTATTTTTGCCTGCCTTCTCCCTGTGGCACAGTATTAACCATCTTCCTATCTCTCTGTGGGTCAGGACTCCTTATCAGCCACTCAGAAATTGCCAGTTTGTATTAGTTGAGATTTTCTGGAATCTGTCAGTTAAGTGTTGCACCTGGCCTCTGTTGTTGTGGGGTGCCTAGTGTCTTTCATGGTTATGTTATATCCCTTACTCTACGTTGTACTTGGCCCTTTACTTGCTTGCCTTCAGCACTAGGTTGAAGGTAATGTGAGGTCAGGCACTTTGCCATATTCATCATTGCATCCTCAGCACTTAGTAAATTCTCTGGTACTTACTTAGTAGGCCTTCAATAAATGAAATACCTAGAATAAAGATCAACCCCTTTAGTTTATAGTTTTGTGACATTTTTTTCTCAACTGCTCCATGAATTTAACATTTATTTCCTGGTTCCTAGCTGTTCTCCATGTGATAAAAGATGCAGACTAAGTGATCCATGAAGTGTGAGGGACACAAAAATGCACCGCCCAGGTCTTCCTTTTAGATAGGACTTGCAACCTAGCTGGAGATGTGCCTGACCTGATAAGTGGAGAAAAAGGGACTCTGCCTCAAATGGGCTGCAAAACCGAGCCAATGTAAACCAACAAGAGCCAGGAATGTATGCCTGGGACTAGATTCTAAGGGTGCTGGATCCAGGATTCCAAAACAAAACTGGAATAGGAAAGGATGTATTGACCTGAAAGCTCTTTCTTTACATATAAGATCTAACACCCCAAGGAAGTAGTGTAAACTTGCTATTGATGTGGCTCCTAGAAGCATTGGAAAAGTCATGGCCCACAGTAAACAGAGAAGAAATACCAGATTTGCCACCTTGTACTGTGGAGAAAGAAGTAAAAGTTTCCAGGAAGAGAATATGATGGAATGAATATGCTATAAAAATTTAAATAAATATCAAATAATTATGTTTCCATAGAAAGCCCCAAAGGACAGACCACCTACCTAGACCATTAAAAATGCATGGTGAGAAGAGTCCCAGAATGACCAACAGGTTCGGAATTGTACTTTCCTCCACTGGTCCACATTTCACAAATTGCCTGACCATGAATGTGTTACACCTGTTCTGAGCTTTAGTTTTCTCTTTTGTAAAACAGATCTAACACCTTCCTCATAGTGTTTTCATGAAGATTAATCAAAATACTGTTTGTAACATTCCAGCATAGTATTTAACACATAGTAATAACAACAATTACCTGTAAGTATTAATACAAGGTTCATATCAAGTGTGTTGGTATTCTATTGGAGGGACAATATGGAGAAGCTATGTTTTAACCTGCCTAGAATGAGTTTCTAATTCCTGGTTCGTGACTTTCATCTGTGGCTCACTACGCCTTTCTACTCTACATGCAGGCATACAGTCATTCAGAATAGCCTATCCTTCAAAGGACATTTGATGGACAATTGATCCAAAGCAAGCAAATAGGTCACCCCTGGGATCTATTCTAGAACTATTGTGAGGAAAAGGATGTTTTTTAAAAATTTGATTTGCCAGGTCTTATGAATACCTGGTCATGTTTATTAACACTTTGGAAGAGACTGAGAATGAAGCACACAGAGGAAAGTAGAGTGCAGAGACTGTGTGGAAGAGGGAGAGGGCAGAGAGGCACAGATTTGTTACATCTCGGAGGCAGCTACACCTGTCCAGATTCTCCTCTGGAGTGTTTCAATGATGTGAATCAACATCTACCCATACCATATCCTTTAATACCTACATTTAATTGGGTGTCCATCACTTATAGCTAGAAAACTCTTGACTTATAGAGGCAGACAGTCTATTGTTTAGGAGCAAAGTTAGATTCTCAGGGGAAATAAAATCTAAGTAGGCACTTGAAGAACAAGTAGGAAATGACCAGGAAGAACGTGTTGGGAAGAAAGATCAGTTAAAATTGCTGAGTTAAATGAACTTTCTCTGAGCCTATTTACCTCATGGTAGATTCAGTTCTAATGCTTTATTAATCTGAACTCTGCTTCCTTTTGGGATTATAAATAGCAAATTTTAAGGGTAAGAGGGCATTGTGAGTTTCAGATTTACTGACGGAGTGGCAGGTGACCTTGATATGAACAGTACCTGTGGAGTAGTTGAGGTGACAGCCTGATGATAGTGAGGTACGATCGGAAAAAGCATAAAGCAAAAGTCACAACAAGCAAAAGGATTTGTATGTGCTGCATTATAGTGTGGAGACAGAGAGTTCTTTGCATTCAGTATCCCTTGACATTGTTACTATATAGCAAGAATAATAATATCAGCTAGGTTGTATTGAGCCCTTACTGTAACATATCAAGTGTAGTGTTAACTGCTTCACACTCATCTAATTTTACCCAATCACTCTGAAAGGTAGATACTACAATCATGCACATCATTATTTATTGTTTATCTCTACTGTTTCATTCACATCACCATGAAAATACATTATTCCTCTCATCTTAAAAAAAAAACAAAGAATCCTTCTTAACTCCAATTATCTCGCCAATTATTGCCTAGTTCCTTTCATCCTCTTTCTAGATATTCTTTCTATTTAAAAAGTTGTTGAAAACTTGTAGTCTCTCCATGTTCTCTCCTGTGATCCACTCTTTCTTTTTTAAAAATTGAAGTCTATTTAACATTGAATAAGCACACAGATCTCAAGTGCACAGCTCAATTAGCTTTGACAAGCATTGACACGCATGTAACTAGCACCCCAAACAGGATAAAGACATTTTGACTGCACCAGAAATTTACCTCATGTCCTTTTCTAGTCAATTAATGCCTTCCCCACAAGATTTTCTATCTCTGTAGTTTGTTTTTGGACTTTATGTCTTAATGGATTCAGTAATTACTAGTTTGCATCTGGTTTCCTTTCTGCAACATAGTGCCTTTTGAGATTTATTCATTTTCTTGGGTATATCAGTAAGTGGTTCATTCTTTTTTATTGCTGAGTAGTATTCCATTGTATAAACATTCTATAGGTTGAATATCCATTCTATTGCTGATAAGTATTTTAGTTGTTTTCAAGTTTTTGACTATTCGTAGAAGGCTGCTTTGAGTATTAGTGTGCAAGCCTTTGAGTGTGTAAATGTTTCCATTTATCTAGGGGTGGATGTGTTGGGTATTATAGTGGGTGAATGTTAAATTTTAATGACACTGTCACAGAATTCTTCAAAATGGTTCTAACACTTCACATTTCCGCCAGAAATGTATGAGTTCCATTTGTTCCACATCCTTGCCAACATTTAGTGTGGGTAGTTTCTTTAATTTTAGCTACTCTAGAGAGTATGAATGGTATTTCATTGGAATATCTCATAAATATTCCCTGATGACTTCTCAATCTCTTTTAAATTCACTTTTGAATCAGGCTTTTTGCTCCCAACTCTTCATTCTAAAATAGTTCTTGTCAAGGTTTGCAATAATCATCATATTGGCAAACTGAATGATAAGTTCTTCGTTCTGTCATTATCATTATTATTATTATTATTATTATTATTATTATTATTAAGACAGAGTTTTGCTCTTGTTGCCCAGGCTGGAGTGCAATGGCGTGATCTTGGCTCACTGCAACCTCCGCCTCTCAGGTTCAAGTGATTCTCCTGCCTTAGCCTCCCGAGTAGCTGGGACTACAGGTGCCCCCCATCACGCCCAGCTAATTTTTCTACTTTTTTTTTTGTAGAGACAGTGTCTCACCATGTTGGCCAGGCTGATCTTGGACTCCTGACCTCAGGTGATCCACCCACCTTGGCCTCCCAAAGTGCTAGGATTACAGGTATGAGCCACCATGCCCGGCCAGTTTTCTTAGTATTTTACATGACTTACCACATCACTCTAGTTTCTTTGAAAGCTTCTAGCATCTACTCATCTTCCCTCACTGACAGCTCCTTCTCAAAATCCTTTGATCGTTCTTCATCACTCCCTGACTTCTAATATTGGATTGCTCTAGGACTTATTCCTTGGCCCTCTTCTCTTTCTTTGGTGATCTCATCTAGTCTCATAGTTTTAAATATGAATTCTTTATCTCCAGCTCAGACGTCTCCTCTTTAAACCACAGACATGAGCATGCAAAAGCGGGTTTGATAAGTCTGCTTGGATGTCTCACAGGCATTGTGACTCAACGTATTTCAAAAATGAACTTCCACGGCAAGTCTGTCTATTTGTCATTTCCCCTGTTTAAGGTAATGGCAGTTTAGCTATCCAATTGCCCAGGCCAAAAGCCATGGCATTATCCCTAACTCTTTGTTTTCTACCCTACATCAAATTCATTAGCAAAGCCTTTGAGTTAGACCTTGAAAATATATCTAGGGTTAAATCACTTCTCACCATTTCCATTACTATCATCTTGGTTCAAGCCAGTGACATCTCACCTAAATTACTACAAGTTTCCAAACACATTTTTCCACTTTCATCCTTGTCTTCCTAAAAGGTCTTTTAAAATCAGCAGCAAGTGTGATACCCTTGAAATTAAAGTTAAATTACTCTTCTGCTCAAAGCCCCTTATTCATTTAATAGTTATTACCTACCATGTGCCGGCCAGAGGGATACTAGCGTGTACAAAATAAACAAGTTTCTTGCCTTCCTGGAGCTTGCAGTATATCAAGAAAGATGGACAATAATTACACAATTAGTCCATAATAATTCTAACAAATGTCATAAGGGATAAGCACAAGGAACAATGAGAATATATAAAAAAGGATATATATTAAAAGAATACATAATAAAATACTCTAGAAGAAATGCTACTAAAATTAAAATCTGAAGGATGGGTAGCACTGTGTTGGAGCTATGAGTATATAAATATCACATCATTAGAAAGTGGTGAAATGAATATTCAAAACCAGGTTAATATGTCTCTCACCTTGAACTTTTAAGCATCATGTAATAGTATTCTTGATGTTAAATATGGTGACCGTAATTTATCAAGATTTTGAGGCCTATAGGTAATGAAGTCTGAACTCAAATACAGAATCAAGGGTTCTGTTTTTTTTTTTTAAACTTTGGTGCCCTTCAATCAGTTTTATGACAAGACTTACATTTTTAGATGGATAAGGATAGAATTTTATTAAGAACTATGCTCAGAAAATTCAGCTCAAAAATATATGTTATATGGATCCATCATAATCATAATCACCTTTATATAGAGCTTACTATATACTGGGTACTTTGCTGAACACTGTAGTATGAACTATTTTATTTAAATTTCACAACAGCCTTATGAAATAGGGTCTGTCATTCCCATTTTACTGACTTAATAGCTGTGTTATAACTGTGAATATTTCTGCATTTTCAGTGACAGCTGTTGGCGACACCAACTCCTAATCATGTATGAGAAAGAGAGTTGCAAAACATGGAGCACTATTGATTTATTTATTTCAGTGGTTATCTACCCATCCCTGACACTCATCCACATCCATTGCCTCCAGAAACCAGTGTGCTTTGGTAAGAATTTCAACACCTGCTAAGGAAATCATAGGAAGGTTGTGTATGAACCAGTGTGATGCAGGGATTGCAGAAAAGGAGGCAGTTTAGGCTCCCTGTTTTGGTGTGTGAGTGGCAGTCTGCTTGCATAGGCTCCACCTACCCCCTTTCACCTTGGGGTTGTTATCCTGGTCCCTGTAGCATCATAAAACACATTCTTATTAAAATTATCATGGGTCTTCTTTAATTACCCTAATTGGCAATAGAGATTCTAATTTTAGATTCCTCTGTTAGTGTCAAAAATAAACACATATGCACATATGTAAAAGCAAAGAATAAACGTAACCAACAATAACCAAAAGCGAGTGCAACCCAACTTCTGAGGAATTTCTCTTGCAAACAGCTAATTGAAACATTCCTTCAATTTGTGCTGCTCAGTTTTGACAGTGGCTCTGCCCCTTGTCATAAAATCAATGGTCTTTTTTATCCCTTCTCTTCTTTCACCGTCTCGCCTCTGACTGTAGGGCCTTCTTTCTCCACTCAGAGTCTTCCTCAGATCATCGGGGTTAAGTGATCTTTTCATACCGCCTGGCCAGACTGTCACAAGACATTGAGTGGCTTTTGAAAATGAGCCATGTTAAATGGACTTGATGGGGGTTACAACCACCATTATTGCTATCACCACTGTGATAAAATGGAGCAATAATGACGGGGAAGGTAGTTATCACTGTCTTTTTGAGATCACTTAAGATAGTTTGGGTCTGAAGCTTTTTGCCAAAGATAAATGGAACACGTACAAGATAAATGTTACTATTGCAGAATCTTTTGTGTGTGAACTCGCGTGGGCCTGTGTTGTTTACCTATGCAGCAGCTAGAGAGGGGAAGATAAAGACATGCTGGAGAACTTCCAGCGGCCACTTGTCACAGCTCAGGGTTGGAGTTAGCTTCACTTAAATGAGAAAGTCAGGATGGAGATACTGGAACAAAATAGAATTGCATGTTGTCATTGTTTTAATTGCCAATATACCATCTATTTGACTTAAGTATGTGAGGTCATGGGATGGGTCAAATTCTGTGCTGCAGAAATCTAACAATCAATCATTATAGGTTAGTTGGAGGGGCCCAGAACTAGTTATTTGGAGCTCTGGGTTCTAGTCTAGTTCTATAAACTAACTTGTTGTGTGACCTTGGATGAAATACTTAACCTTCCTCTGTCTCTGTTTCCTAAGGTGATCAACTTATTCCCGTTGACCCTGGACTGTCCTGGTTTTAGCACTGAAACTACCCAGTCCTGGGAAACTCCTCAGTGCTGGGCAAATCAGATTGTTGGCGATCCTATTGTTTTCTCATCTACCTGATGAAAGCCATTGAATAATGTAAAATGAGTTAGAAATGTAAAGTAATATGATTTTTACGGCATGGTTATCTTATAGGTCATGTATTGGCCCTATTTCTAGACTTCAGAGTCTTAAAGGAGTCTCTACATGTATCAAAAAGTAACCTTCCTTTTAACAAGAAATGCCTGGTCTTGGCCCAGTACAAGCAGGTAATAGGAGACAGAGGCAATTAGCAGACTACCCCTACTTTAATATATATTGGTTAATTTTACAAGAATACAGAAGACCTTTATGAATCCCTTCTGTAGGGAATGCAAACTCCAACTCATCTCAAAAGGAGTGCAGTAAAGGAAGGAAATAATTGTATAATTACATTGGAATAATTATACATTGTATAATTACAATGGAAAGAAAATAATTTGTGGTCTGAACTCTTTTGTATTTTAAACACTTTGAGCATCGGTTTCCTAAATTGTAAACAGTAAAACTTCGTAAGATTATCGTGAAGAAATTAGATTAAGTTTGTGTATGTGCCTGCCATGTAAAAGTTGGTCAACAAAAGTTAGTTTTCCTTCTAAAAGAATATAGTTCTTGCTTCATTTATACCAGAAAAAAATAGAAGCAACATAAATTTTCAAGCACATTCTCCCTTTTATGATACAGAATGCATATATATATATATGTACATATATATACACATACATATATAAGAGAAACATTTTTAGAGCAGTTTTAGGTTCAAAGCAAAATTGAGAGGAAGGTACAGAGATTTCTATATGTCCCCTGCTCCCACACATGCATTCCCTCCCTCATTATTAACACCTCTCACTAGAGTGGTACATATGTTAAAGTGGATGAACTTATGTTGGCACATGATTATGACTCCAGAAGTCCATAGTTTACATTAGGGTTCATTCTTGGTGTTGTGTATTCCATGGGTGTGGATGAATGTAAAATGATATGTATCCATCATTATAGTAACGCACAGAATATTGTCACTGCCCTACAAACCCTCTCTGCTCTGACTATTTATCCCTGCCTTCCCTCTAACCCCTGGCAACGACTGATCTTTCACTTTCAGGATGCAGAAAGTCCATATGATGTTTTTATTATCTCCATAGTTTTGCCTTTTCCAGGATGTCATACAGTTGGAATAATAGACTATATAGGCTCTACACAGAATTAAAAAGACTCTGCAAGCATTTTCGGATTGCAGAATGCCTATATTTTTGTTTCATGTATTTATAGGTTTTAATGAGGCAAATCACCTGCTGTCTTGATCTTAATTATATTACCCATAAAATGAGGCACTTAAAGCAATTCTGAAATGTCTTTCAATTCTAACATTGTGCTAGTCTAGAATCATCATAGCCTTTAAGATTTTTACTGATGAAACTTTTATAAAGTACAGAGAATCATGTAATAAACTCCCGTGTATTCATTACCAGTTTCACCACTAACAGCATGTTAGGATAGCTTTATATAAAAAGAAAAAATATATAACTATAAAATATTATCTACTCATTGTAAAAGTGTAAGCAATACATGAAAAAGTAAAATGAAACTGATCTTAATTTCTCTTCCTAGAGACAACTATTAAATATATATCTACAGACTTATTATTTGACAAGGCAGTAACATCTTTAAGATTCAAAATGTAGTTCGTAATGATCAATATCCTTCAGTTAGAAACACGAAACAAAATAATGGCATAGAAACTGGCAAGTGAGAGTTTTTATCTAGAACCAGCCACCTGCCCCTTTTCCTTCAAAGACTTCATTTCCTCATCTTGAAACTGAAGGAGTTGGACTGGATGCTGCTGAGTTTATAAGTGGTCATGATATGGTGAAATAATTTAACAGATTAATTTTAACATTCATAGGAAATAAGGTTAAAACCAACAATAGTTTGGGATTACAAAGAACAGTGGATGAAGTACATGGGTAGAACCATCTTTATAAAATTCTAGACAATATTTTTCTCAATAAGCATTTATATTTTATCTCTACATCATTTCCTTGTTCTCCTATTTTCCTGGCTGCTTAGATTAGCTGGCTGGTTAACTAACTAATATGAAATTGGTCAGTCCATTTGGCCAAAAAACTCCTCCATGTCTCTGCAATACCAACTCCACCATAGTCATCCTTGGAAAAAGATCCGATGGCCCCAGGTGTTCAATGTAGGCCCCAGGGCTCAGTGATCTTCTGAGCTCTGCAGCTTACCTGTAGCCTGGGATAACTGGATAAAGGGCTCAAACTCTCAGGATGCAGAGAGTCCATGCCTGAGCTTCATGATGTATGCCTTCCAGTAACTGCTGTGCACTCACAAAAATCATTTTCATGTAGTCTTTTTTAGCGCGGTGGTACTCCAGACAGCCTCTAAAAACAAATTGGTGGAGAGATTCTTTCCCCATTGCATATTCTTGGCAACTGTGTTGAAGATCAATTAGCTATATATGCGTGGGCCTACTTCTGAGTTCTCTGTTTTGTTGTCTATATGTCTATTTTGATGGCAGTACCATACTGTTTTGATGTATACTATATAATATAGCTTTATACTATATTTTGAAGTCAGGAAGTGTGACGACTCCAGTTTTGTCAAATGTATAGTAGCAGACAATAGAATGGTGGTTGCCAGAAAATGGGGGGAGAGGAATATAGGGTGTTGTTCCCGAGGCATAAGTTACAGTTATATAAGATGAGTATTTTTCAGAGATCTGCTGTACAACACAGACTATAGCTAACAATAAGTTATCACAGACTATAGTTAACAAGCTACTGCATCCTTACAATTTCATTAAGAGAGTAGATCTCATGTTAAGTGTTCTGACCACATACTTGAAAAAGGGGCAAAAGAAAATTTATTTGGACTTGATGGGTATATTTATTACTTTCTTTCCTCTTCATTCTTTCCTTCCTCTTTCCTCTGTTACTTTATTTTCTACTTTTATTCCCTTTGTTCATCCTTCATTTCTTTATTAATTATGTATTGAGTCTCTCATGCAAAAAGACCACATTTTAGGCATTTGGGAGTGAGGAAGGTATAAACATGAGAAAAAAAATTTAAATGCTTTTTAAAGGTTTATATAATATAGTGAAAAAGGCAGACATGCAGACCACCTACTTGGTTCTTTGCTTCTTATTTTTTGTCAAGATGAGTTATTGCTTTGACATATCTTATAGGTACTCTCTATTTTATTTTTTAGAGAAACCAGCATAGATATCTACTACTCATTTCCTTACTTTAATTCTTTCTACCTTGATTTGTGAGAAAATGAAGGTCAAGTATTCTGATATCTTTCCCCTAACCCCTTGCGGTAGGGAGAAAAAGCTCTTTCTTCACCTCAGACTTCACAACCTGCTGCCTCTTTGCAGTTTATGTTTCTACAAATGGAAAGTGTGCTGCAGCTGATATGTGAGTGTAATGCTAGAAGTCCTTAGTGCCACTAATCTTTGCCCTGTGGCACAGCAATAATTACCCTACAAGGAAACATAGTAGAGTTTACCAGGACAATGCCATGTAATGACATAGTATTTATAGGTGGCTGTGGATTGTTGTGTAATTACACTGAATAGATCCAAAAGTAATTACCAGCATCCTACCCCTGGGGTTTAGAGAGAAAGAATAATCATGTGTGCAGGCCTCGTTCTCTCAAAGCAAGTCCCTCTTGTAGGGGTTTCCCAGCAGGAAGGGAGCAAAGGAGCTTTAATGATTCTATGTGGTCAAGTACTTTGCCTAAGAGCACTGCTGTTAACCCCATTGCTCTGGCCTGGCTCCAACTCCAGAAACTATGTTTTGGTGTCCCTTGTCTCTCGCATTTCTACTTTCACCCCCAAAGAAGTTTCAGTTCAATGTGACTATGTATATTGCTTTTACTTGTAAACCCAATGTGGCTTGGACTCATTGCATTTCATTTTATGCATCCTCAATGAACAATTGACATCTTCTAGGCACCACCAAGAATGAAAGGTGAAAAAGACATGGTCTCCAATTGTATAATTTCCTACTCTGAAAGGGGGATAAAATATGCTCACAAGACAATATAAGGCAGAATATAGTGAGTTCCTTAGAAAGCTAAGAAAGCACAGAGGTGACAGAGGTCAGTTTCAATAACAGGAATCATAGATGGCTCCATGGAGAAAGAAAAATTTACGCTGGGCATCAAAAGATGAGTAAAAACTGTTGCTAAGGTAAAGATAATGGAAAGAGGACATGAAAAACAAGCAGAAGGAATCACATGAACAACTTTATAGAGGCATAAAATTGAAGAGGAAGCTTGGAAAAGAACGAGAAGTCATGGTTATTTGGCATGTCTGGTACATGAGGGGGACCTGTCAGAGATGTTGAAAGGTGGAATGAAGTCAAACTTTGGAGGGCCGTGAATGCCAAAATAAGGTGTGTGAACTTTATTTCTAATGTAATTAGAAAGCGGCTGTGTGGAGAAACATGATTAGGGATAGACTTTATGAAGTTTTTTTTGTTGTTGTTGTTTTGTTTTGTTTTGTTTTTGAGACGGAGTCTCACTCTGTTGCCCAGGCTGGAGTGCAGTGGTGCAATCTCAGCTCACTGCAACCTCTGCCTCCCGGGTTCAAGCAATTCTCCCTGCCTCATTCTCCCAAGTAGCACCCGCCATCACGCCGGCTAATTTTTGTAGTTTTAGTAGAGACAGGGTTTCGCCATGTTGGCCAGGCTGGTCTCGAACTCCTGACCTCAGGTGATCCGCCCTCTTCAGCCTCCCAAAGTGCTGGGATTACAGGTGTAAGCCACCACACCCAGACTGTTTTTATGAAGAATAATATGGTGACACTACGAAGCATGGATTAGGAGGGAAGAAGAGAAGGGAAAAAGATTTGAGGCTGAATGGTTTGTAAAAAGTCCATGGTAATATCAAGTTGAAAGATAATTGAATAAATTGAAACTTTATAGTCTTTGACCATCATCTCCCTATTTCTCCCTCCCCACAGCCCTGACAACTGCCATTCTACTCTCTGCTTCTATGAGTTTATTTTAGATCCTACATGTAACTGAGACTGCGCAGTATTACTCTCTCTGTGTCTGCCTTATTCCACTTAGCATAATGTCCTACAGTCCCATTCATACTGTTAAAAACGGCAGGATTTCCTTTTTTTAAGGTCGAATAATATTCTAAGATATGTACATACCATATCTTCTTTATCCATTTAGCTGGCAATGGACATTTAGGTTGTTTCCATATCTTGGCTATTGTGATTAACGCTGCGAAGAACACAGGAGTGCAGGTATCTCCTAGAGATCCTGGTTTCAATTTCTTAGGATAAATACTTACAGTCTACTATAAAGCATGGTGTCTATACCTAATAATACTGTACTTAAAATTTGCTAAGAGGGTAGAACTTATGTTGTGTTCTTACCATACACACAATGAGAATGATAATAATAATAATAAAGGCAGTGAGAGGAAGCTTAGGGAAGTGATGGATATGTGTCTATGGTCCTGTTGGCAGTGATGGTTTCATGATGTATACTTATCCTCAAACTTATAGAATTATATACATTAGATACATATAGCTTTTTACATGTCAATCATACTTCAATAAAGTGGTTTAATAAAGAGTGGTTTAATAAAAGGCAATTGGGGCCACTAAGTGAGCAGCTCTGGAAATGGAAAGAAGAGGAAACTTTAAAAGAGGCACTACATAGGTTCAGTGAACAGATTAAAGTAAGAATTAGAAGTGAGGTTGAGAACAGAGATGATTTGAAGGGGACATAATTATGTCATGAAGATGGCACTGTTATTAGAGGAGACAGTAAACACATGTGGGAGGAGCCACACAGCAGGAAGGTGAGTTCAACTCTGATTGACAATGTTTTAGAAAAGGTCTGCAATCTCTTCCAAAAACAAGGAGGATAATTTGCCATAAAGCAGTGTTTTTCCAGGAAGGAGGAGTGGTGCTGCCCTGCTCTAGTCCTGTTTCCTCTTCTAAAGAATGAGGGCATCAAACAAGAGGACAGGAATGGTTCAGCTAATGCATGCACGCATGCTCCTTTCTATGAGGAGCTCAAGCAAAGCAAGAAGAGATGAGCCCCCATCTGTCTATAATGTGCATATAAATGTACAAACCCCAGCAAATCAGAATTTTGCTATCTGTAGAGTCTCTGTAGGATCACACTGATGGAGTAACAGTGGAGATTGTTTGTAACAAATTATCTCATTACAGTGTGTTGCCTATAATTACTGTTATTCTGTTGGCTGACATACATAATGGTAAGGCCAGGAAACAAAAAACCACATAACAAGAATTATTCCTCTCCAACCCTCACTTGGCCCCCCATCTCAGTATTATACGATATTTAATAAGGACAGCAAAACAAAAAGTTCATATTTGCAAACCACTTTAAAGAAGAAGTTAATGTGTAAATGATAATACATTTTAAGCACTTAGTAAAATAATCTCTACATATGGAGTATGTGAATGTATAAACATTAATAAGGTCTTTTGGGATATATTAGGTTCTTTTGTGTGTAGATTTGGTTTTTCTACCATTGAAAGCAATATGGATGTCCAGGATTCTAGTTTTCTTATCTTTTATTAAATAGAGATTGTTAAACAAGCCAAACAACAAATGACCTTTTCTGTACACTATTTGTGTTCTGTCCTTAAAAGAAGATTTTGATAGAGAAAAATCTCCTTATTTATGATGCTTATATTTACAAGGAAAATCTTATTCAAAATAATGGAGAGAATGGATAAACTATGGGGTAAACTTAGTTTTGAATATATACTGGCCTATTGTATTAGTCTGTTTTTATGCTGCTGGTAAAGACATACCTGAGACTGGGTAATTTATAAAGAAAAAGAAGTTTAATGGACTCACAGTTCCATGTGGCTGGGGAGGCCTCACAATCACGGTGGAAGGTGGAAGGTGAAAGTCACGTCTTACATGATGGCAGACAAGAGAGAATGAGAGCCAAGTGAAAAGGGAAACCCCTTATAAAACCATCAGCTCTCATGAGACTTCCTCACTACCATAAGAACAGTATGGGGGAACCACCCCCATGATTCAATTATCTCCCACTGGCTCTCTCCCACAACACGTGGGAATTATGGGAGCTACCATTCAAGATGAGATTTGGGTGGGGACACAGCCAAACCATATCACCTATATCTTTATTTCATAAAGGGAGATAAACATTAGATTTAACTCGATATGACCAAAATAACATTTCAATGAATGTATTAGTTTGCTGGAGCTGTTATAGCAAATTAGCCCAAGCTTGGTGAATTAAAACAACAGAAAATGAGTCTCTCTGGAGAATAGAGAGATTTGGAGGCCCAAGTCTGAATCAGTGTCAGTGAGCAAAAATTGAAGTATTAGCAGAGCCATGCTCCCTCTGGAGGCTCTAAGAGAGAATCTGTTCCTTGCATCTTTCAGCTTCTGGTGTCTACCTGCATTTCTTGGGTTATGGCTGCATCACTCCAATATTTGCCTCCATGGTGACATTGCCATCTCCTATTCTGTAGTTGTCCAAGCTTCCTCAGCTTCCACTTATAAGGAAATGTGATTGCATTTAGGATCCATCCAGGTAATTCTGGATAATCTCCTCATCTCAAAATCCTTAATTTAAGCACATATGTAAAGACCTTCTTTCCAAATCAGGTTACATTTACAAACTCGAGTTTAGAACCTGATATCATTGGCTGGACATTATTCGGACCACAGCACATTAATAAGAAAATTATTAATAAAATATTTTCCATTTTTAAGTAAGTCTTTGAAATCTAGCATATATTCTCTATTCATAGCACATCTTAATTTGAATGTTATGTTTTTAATGGATTAAATAAGATGTAGTCTTACCTTATCAATAAAGTGGTATTTGATGGGAAAATATTTCACACTACTTTAGGTTTTTAAATTTAAATCAATTTTTTTTTACATTGACTATTTATTTCCTCAGAAGCATTGGCCACATTACTGAGGCTAAGTGGCCATATTAAGCATATCGATAGCAGGTACCATTTTGGATAGTGCAGGTCTAGAAGGCCCCTAATTTTCCTCCTTTTTCCCCAAGCCAATAAGATTATATATATGTGTGTGTGTGTGTGTGTATGTACATATGTATATATACGTACATACACACATATATGCATATTCTGTGTATAATTACATCAATACACAGCATTTTTCCATAAATAATTTATTTTTGAGCCTCAAATCCACCTTACTGGCAGCTGTTATTTGCTATATTTTAGAAATGAGTTAACAGACTTAGGACACAGAGGCTGACAAAGATACATAGGTCTTTAGTGCTGGATATATACTTGACCCTAGCAGTATTTCCACAGCACCATACTGTGTTGTTTTTCTAACATCATATTTTTAATGAAACCATGAGAATTTTCTTCCCATTCAGAAGTTCATGCTTGGTTTAGCAACAACTTTGCCCAAGGTTGAATTCTGCCCAAAAACTGCTAAATAAGATGAGGGCATGAAAACAGTGGCATCTAGTTTTGTCAGTTAAGAATTATAATGTTTGAAGAAATTAAAGGAAAACTCCAGAAAGAAAATGTGTTTCTACATTTTGTGCAAATTATACCTTTGCTTTGTTGTAAAATTATAATTAAGTGATACTGTAGTAGTATCTTCAGTATGTTAGATTGCGTCAATTTTGTAAATTTGGTTAAGATAAATAACATGTATTCGTATTGTTTTCTACTTTTTGTAGTACTTTTGATACATAATTTTATTTGATCTCCTGAATAGCCCTCTAAGTTAGGTAAGAAAAAATTGCTTTATAAGGATATTTAAATATACAGTTTTAGGAACATAATGCATACCAATATATGTCGAGTGAAAGAAATAAAAAAATAGAAAAGAGAAGTAGAAGAATTAAATAAATATAAAATAATTAGACTTACTGAAGACTAAAGACAGAAACAGAATGTTCCTAGTCTATGGAAATAGCAGTTAGTGGTATTAGAATTCACACATATATATGTAGTGTAGCACTGTTGGTGTCAAAATTCTGATGACTCAGTTCTTTTTCAGTGGCTGCTTTTGACATTCCAGCTCTGCAGAGTTCTGAGGACCCTCTTCTGTGTCAAATAGATATTCCATCTTCTCAGCTGAGCCTCCCCCATCACTTCACTCCTCCCCTCCCCATCCTCACTTCATGTGGTGCTGTTGCTGGTGATATTGACAGACTAAAGGATTGCTCATTCCCCATAGCCCCACAAGGTAAATTAAAAAAAGGAAAAGTCAAAGCTATTTCTGGACCCTCTCGCACTTAGGGACTCCCAACTCAATACATCTTGGTTGCCTGGAAATGGTGCTTATTAATAAGTGAGGAAGGTACAGTTAGTTCATGAGGCTTCAGGGTCACCTATTTAGGGGATAATTTACTTCCCAAACACAATTTTGCTTTGGATTCTTGTAAGCTATTGAGCACAAAATATTTAATATTAAGCAATTACTGTTACCAGATCTGTGAATGCAATAAATGATCAGAGAAGCTGAGGACAATTTCCGAAATCTTTCCAAGCTCCAGTATCTAAATTTCTTAGCAATTAGCCGACCATTCAGTTCAAAACGGGGTTACAATTATTTATAGGATCACAGTGTGTCCACATAAGATTAGATTAAACTGTCACTCCTTCTTTCCAGAAAGTAAAAACAGCAAGAAACAAACACACATGCATGCACACACACACACAAACACACACACACGTTTATATATATATATATACAGACAGAGAAGAAATGTGATAACAGTTTATAAAATATGTAATCAAGTGGGTGAGTGTTCAGGTAATGTGGTACTCTGAACTTGGATATGTAATCTCTTGAATATGATATTGAACCTCTTGAAATGACCAAGGCAATATAATGTTAGAGAAAAACCTGCATTTGAGTTGGAAGATAGGAAAGGACATTGTACATACAGACCCTTCAAGGAATTTCTAATACACATGACATAAAAAGTAGATGGTTATGTCTGTTGAAGATGGCAAAGTAAAAGCACCTTTGCTTGCCTTCCTAAAATAAACTAAAAATAGAATAATTAAAGCAGAAAACTCTATATTCAGTCATTCTAGAGAGCAATCACTCCTCAAGGCTATGAAAAAGAATATCTGGGGCCTGTGAAAAACAGACCTAGTCAAAGGTGGAAACTGAGAACAGATTCATTCCCTAGAGAATTTGAGCTCTGTGCAAACTTCTCCAAAATAAGGTTAGACATACTAAAGGGCAAAAATATATGGCTCTTAGCTTCAGTTGCAAGCCTAGGTACATGTAAGGCTTCTCAAACAACCTTGTCTGACACTACAGATAGAAAAAAAGAGAAGGGCTTGATTTAAAAATATACATCATTTTTGCAGAAAGCAGGCTATTGTTATGTGGCAATGGCCCTGAAAAGATGTTCATGTCCTAATCCTCGGAACCTGTGGACATGCGAGGTTATATGGCGAGGGGGAATTAAGATTACAGATGGAATTGAAGTTGCTAATCAACTGACCTTGAGACAGGGAGATTATTCCGGATTATGAAGGCAGGCCCACTGTAATCACATGGGTCCTTATATGGGAAAGAGGGAGGCAAAAGAGTCAGAACCAGAAAGCATTAAGAAAAAGACTCTATTGTCCCTTGCTGGCTTTGAAGATGGAAGGTACCACAGCCAAGGAATGCAGGTGAATTACAGAAGCTAGAAATACAAGGAAATGGATCCTCCCCTACATCCCCTAAAAAGGAACGAAGTCCTGTCGACACCTTGATTTTAGCCCAGTGAGACCTGTTTTGGACTTCCAACCTCCTGAACTGTAAGTTAATAAATATATGTTTGTTTAAGCAACTAAATTTGTAGTAATTTGACACAGCATCAATAGGAAACTGACACATGCTGTGACAGAGTGAAGGAGAAACAGTGGATGGCAATTAGTCTTGCAGATGCTAAGCTTATTTTATTTTTAACTTTTAAGTTCAGAATTACATGTGCAGGTTTGTTATAATGGTAAAGTAATGTCATGAGGGTTTGTTGTATAGATTATTTTGTCACCCAGGTATTAAGCCTGGTACCTAATAGTTATTTTTCCAGATCCTCCCACTTTCCACCCTCAAGTAGGCCCCAGTGTCTGTTGTTCCCTTCTATGTGTCCGTGTGTTCTCATCATTCAGCTCCCATAGTGAGAGCATGTGGTATTTGGTTTTCTATTTCTGCATTTGTTTGCTAAGGATAATGGCCTCCAGCTCCATCCATGTTCCTGAAAAGACATGATCTCATTCTTTTTTATGGCTGCATAGTATGCCGTAGAGTATATGTACCACATTTTCTTTATCCAGTCTACCACTGATGGGCATTTAGGTTGATTCAAATTTCTTTGCTATTGTAAATAGTGCTGCAATAAACACAGGTGCATGTATCTTCATGATAGAATAATTTATGTTCCTTTGGATATATACCCAGTAATGGGATTACTAGGTTGATTGTAATGTTAAATTACTAAATATTTATACCAAAGACTAAATGGGGTTTTGCTCTAATAATAAATACTATTAAGCACCTGCTATGTAGCATACACTGTACTAATACTTTACATGAATTATCTGTAATCCTCAGTAAAACCTTGTGAAGTGGGTGTTATTATTACACAAAATTTTAAAATTCAGTTCATGAGGCTCAGAGAGTTAAAGTAACCTACCAAAATTATAGAGCTAAGAAGAGCTGACACCAGAATTCAGAGCTGTGTGTTCTGATTTAAAATCCAGAGCATCCTGCTAGCCCAGAGCAAAGGCACATTTATAGAGTATTGGTGCAGTAGACTGAATGGTTATGTCCCTCCAAATTCATATTTTGAAATCCTCATCCCCAGTGTGATGGTACTTGGAGGTGGGAGCTTTGGGAGATAATGAGGTCATGAGGGTAAAACCCTCATAAATGGAATTAGTGTCATTTTAAAGGGACCCCAGAGAGCTCTTTTGCCATCTTTCTGCCATATGAAGTTACATAAAAAATTGGTGGTGCAACCAGAAGAGGGTCCTCACCAGAACCCAACCATGCTGGCACCTAATCTCAGACTTATCCTCCAGAATTGTGAGAAATAAATTTCTGTTTCTTATAAGCCACCCATCGTATGGTACTTTGTTATAGCAGTTAAACTGAGACAATTGGTC
Source organism: Pan troglodytes (assembly GCF_028858775.2). Taxonomy (NCBI): domain Eukaryota; kingdom Metazoa; phylum Chordata; class Mammalia; order Primates; family Hominidae; genus Pan; species Pan troglodytes. The sequence continues at coordinate 84,991,776 of NC_072398.2, forward strand.
GATAGGTAAGGAAGAGATTGCAGACTAACATCAAAGCTGTCTCTTAACCCAACTCAGTTCTATTCTCCTCTATTACATGATACATCAATAAATAGTTTACCATATGAACAAGTGGTCCCCATTCAAACTAATAACAAGAAAACAACAGACATAGTCCTAGCCAGACACTACAAGAAACAAAGGTAAAAAAAATCTTCACTAAAATGCAGAATATAAGGTATACATATTATATTATGAAGCACATGACAACTATAGGTTAACACACCCTAGGAAACTAAGAAAATTAAAGAGAAAATGACCTCTTGGCCCAAGAGCTTTTTAAAAAAAGGGTACAAGAGCTTAAAGAAGAAATAATAAGGCAACAGTATATGACAAAAATTGAGGAATCAAATAAAAATGGAAACATTTTATAAATGAAAGTCATATCAGTAGCAGCAAAAAAAAAAAAAAAAAAAGGAAATAGATACTCCTGAAACAACAGTAAAGAACATGGAAAATAGCATTGAGAAAAGCAAACACATAAATGGAAATAAGTAAGAGAAAAATAATAGACATGAGATTCATATAAAGATCTAATAGGTTCATCGTTGGTGTTAACTTAGAAAGTTAACAGGACAAATGAAACTATAAAAATTCAAAGTTATAATAGAAAAACGTATGAAATAGTTGAAATACTGGACTTACAGTGTCTTAAGGCATACAGTTATAAACATCAAGACACAGCCTGGTAAAGTTATTATATAACCATGATAGAGGGGATACTATTGATATAGGCACTATCTCAGCCCTCTGCCCAAATTACCACTTATTAAGAATCAGACTAGCATCAGACTTAACCACAGCAAAATTTAGCACTAGAAGTCAGTGGAATAAAGTCTATAGAATTTTAAGAGAAAGAAAAAGCCAGAAGGCATCTCAACTAAGGCAAGAAATGGTTATTTTAAGTATGAAAAAAGCCTGGAAATTAGTAGTCATGAGCACTTTAAAATGAGCATAAGAAAATTTAAGACACATGAACAATCAATAGAGAAATCTTGGAAATAGTTAAGATGTTAAAATTAATATGGGACTAAGGCTAAACCACTGAAAGTATAATGATAAATAAATAAAAATATAAGTAAGTATGCCAAATTTTGTTATAGTGGAAAGAGAGTTGAAAATTGTAGAAATAAGTAAATGTTTTCATTTTCAGAGAAGGAGTGCTAACATACACCATTAAAAGTGGATGAATCAAATAATCACTGTTTAAGTACATTACTGTAATGAATAAGGATGACCATTAGAAGAACTGAGAATTGAGTGGTGGAGGGAGGAATGTGAATGAGAAATGGAACTATCAGTGTACAAATACCTTGTCTTCTAATTGTTTAAAGATTATATCTCAAGCAATAGAGGTTTGAGGATATTATCTCAAGTTGTAGAACTCATATCTACAATAAATAAAAAGACAACAGACCTCCAAATTACCCAAAGTAAAATCACAAACATACAAATCACAGCAAATTCATAGCATGTTGTAGAGAAATAAGAGCAGGACTTTAAAATCTAAAAACACAATGGCAGAGTGAGACCAAACCTCTCTGTCATATAAATGTTTAAATGTTAATTGGACGTACATATTAAAAATTACTTTAGAGATTGATAAAAAGGAAAGCCCACCTGTATGAAGGGTAAGAGAGACTCATCTAAAGCAGTGATCTTAATCAAGTTAGACTAATCATAGGAGCATATATGCTTTGTTCAATGTTAGTAAATCTAACAATAAAGGTATATACTATAAAGCCACATACAATTATTCTCATAGATGACAATAAAAGCGGTTGGTGAAATATGTCATTGAATGCTATGAAAGCTTAATAATTTTTAAAAAATCACACCTCTCATTTTCTCTTCCTCCTTCTCCTTTATCTCTTTCTTCATACATGCATATATTCATATATTTTAATTAGGATCTAGTATTAGGTTTAATAAAGAATGCCAGTGGAGGTTCCAAGATGGCTGAATAGGAACAGCTCCAGTCTGCAGCTCCCAGCGTGAGTGGTGCAGAAGATGGGTGATTTCTGCATTTCCAACTGAGGTACTAGGTTCATCTCACTGGGGCTTGTCAGACATTGGGTGCAGCCCATGGAACAGGGTGGGGCATCGCCTCACCTGGGAAGCGCAAGGGGTCGGGGAATTCCCTTTCCTAGCAAAGGGAAACCATGACAGATGGTACCTGGAAAATTGGTACACTCCCACCCTAATACTGCACTTTTCCAACAGCCTTAGCAAACAGCACACCAGGAGATTATATCCTGCGCATGGCTCGGAGGGTCTGATGCCCATGGAGCCTCGCTCACTGCTAGCACAGCAGTCTGAGATCAAACTGCAAGGTGGCAGCGAGGCTGTGGGAGGGGTGTCTGCCGTTGCTGAGGCTTGAGTAGGTAAACAAAGTGGCTGGGAAGCTCGAACTGGGTGGAGCCCACTGCAGCTCAAGGAGGCCTGCCTGCCTCTGTAGACTCCACCTCTGGGGGCAGGGCATAGCTGAACAAAAGGCAGCAGAAACTTGTGCAGACTTAAACGTCCCTGTCTGACAGGTTTGAAGAGAGTAGTGCCTCTCCCAGCACGGAGTTTGAAATCTGAGAATGGACAGACTGCCTCCTCAAGTGGGTCCCTGACCCCCCAAGTAGCCTAATGGGAGAACACCTCCCAGTAGGGGCCGACTGACACCTCATACAGCCAGGTGCCCCTCTGAAACGAAGCTTCCAGAAGAAGGATTAGACAGCAACATTTGCCGTTCTGCAATATTTGCTGTTCTGCAGCCTCCACTGGTGATACCCAGGCAAACAGGGTCTGGAGTGGACCGCCAGCAAACTCCAGTAGACCTGTAGCTGAGGGTCCTGACTGTTGGAAGGAAAACTAACAAACAGAAAGGACATCCACACCAAAACCAAATCTGTACATCACCACCATCAAAGACCAAAGGTAGATATAACCACAAAGATGGGGAGAAACCAGAGCAGAAAAGCTGAAAATTCTAAAAACCAGAGTGCCTCTTCTCCTCCAAAGGAACACAGCTCCTCACCAGCAATGGAACAAAGCTGGACAGAGAATGACTTTGATGAGTTGAGAGAAGAATACTTCAGACAATCGGTAATAACAAACTTCTCTGAGCAAAAGGAGGATGTTCAAACCCATTGCAAAGAAGCTAAAAACCTTGAGAAAAGATTAGATGAATGGCTAACTAGAATAAACAGTGTAGAGAAGTCCTTAAATGACCTGATGGAACTAAAAACCATGGCACGAGAAATATGTGATGCATGCACAAGCTTCAGTAGCCAATTTGATCAAGTGGAAGAAAGGGTATCAGTGATTGAAGATCAAATGAATGAAATGAAGTGAGAGGAGAAGTTTAGAGAAACAAGAGTAAAAAGAAATGAACAAAGCCTCCAAGAAATATGGGACTATGTGAAAAGACCAAATCTGCATCTGATTGCTGTACCTGAAAGTGATGGGGAGAATGGAACCAAGTTGGAAAACACTCTGCAGGATATTATCCAGGAGAACTTCCCCAACCTAGCAAGGTAGGCCAACATTCAAATTCAGGAAATACAGAGAACACCACAAAGATACTCCTCGAGAAGAGCAACTCCAAGACACATAATTGTCAGATTCACCAAAGTTGAAATGAAGGAAAAAATATTAAGGGAAGCCAGAGAGAAAGGTCAAGTTACCCACAAAGGGAAGCCCATCAGACTAACAGCAGACCTCTCAGCAGAAACTCTACAAGCCAGAAGAGAGTGGGGGCCAATAATCAACATTCTTAAAGAAAATAATTTTCAACCCAGAATTTCATATCCAGCCAAACTAAGCTTCATAAGTGAAGGAGAAATAAAATCCTTTACAGACAAACAAATGCTGAGAGATTTTGTCACCACCAGGCCTGCCTTGCTAGAACTCCTGAAGGAAGCACTAAACATGGAAAGGAACTACCAGTACCAGCCACTGCAAAAACATGCCAAATTGTAAAGACCATCGAGGCTAGGAAGAAACTGCATCAACTAACAAGCAAAATAACCAGCTAACATAATAATGAGAGGATCAAATTCAAACATAACAATATTTACATTAAATGTAAATGGGCTAAATGCTCCAATTAAAAGATGCAGACTGGCAAATTGGACAAAGAGTCAAGACCCATCAGTGTGCTGTATTCAGGAGACCCATATCATGTGCAGAGACACACATAGGCTCAAAATAGAGGTATGGAGGAAGATTTAGCAAGCAAATGGAAAACAAACAAAAAAAAAGGCAGGAGTTACAATCTTAGTCTCTGATAAAACAGACTTAAACCAACAAAGATCAAAAGAGACAAAGAAGGTCATTACATAATGGTAAAGGGATTGATTCAACAAGAAGAGCTAACTATCCTAAATATATATGCACCCAATGCAGAAGGATGCAGATTCATAAAGCAAGTCCTTAGAGATCTACAAAGAGACTTAGACTCCCACACGATAATAATAGGAGACTTTAACACCCCACTGTCAACATTAGACAGATCAATGAGACAGAAAGTTAACAAGGATATTCAGGAATTGAACTCAGCTCTGCACCAAGTGGATCTAATAGACATCTACAGAAATCTCCACCCAAATCAACAGAATACACATTCTTCTCAGCCCACATCACACTTATTCCACAATTGACCACATAGTTGGAAGTAAAGCTCTCCTTGGCAAATGTAGAACAGAAATTATAACAAACTGTCTCTCAGACTACAGTGCAAACAAACTAGAACTCAGGATTAAGAAACTTACTCAAAACCACTCAACTACATGGAAACTGACTAACCCACTCCTGAATGACTACTGGGTACATAACAAAATGAAGGCAGAAATGAAGATGTTCTTTGAAACCAACGAGAACAAAGATACAACATACCAGAATATATGGGACACATTTAAAGCAGTGTGTAGAGGGAAATTTATAGCACTAAATGCCCACAAGAGAAAGCAGGAAAGATCCAAAATTGACACCCTAACGTCACAAATAAAAAAACCAGAGAAGTAAGAGCAAACACATTCGAAAGCTAGCAGAAGGTAAGAAATAACTAAAATCAGAGCAGAACTGAAGGAAATAGAGACACAAAAAACCCTTCAAAAAATCAACGAATCCAGGAACTGGTTTTTTGAAAAGATCAACAAAATTGATAGACTGACAGCAAGACTAATAAAGAAGAAAAGAGAGAAGAATCAAACAGATGTAATAAAAAATGATAAAGGGGATATCACCACTGATCCCACAGAAATACAAACTACCATCAGAGAATACTATACACACCTCTATGCAAATAAACTAGAAAATGTAGAAGAAATGCATATATTTCTGTACACATACACCCTCCCAAGACTAAACCAGGAAGTTCAATCCCTGAATAGACCAATGGCAGGCTCTGAAATTGAGGTAATAATTAGTAGCCTACCAACCAAAAAAGTCCAGGACCACACAGATTCACAGCCGTATTCTATGACAGGTACAAAGAGGAGCTGGTACCATTCCTTCTGAAACTATTCCAATCAATGGAAAAAGAGGGAATCCTCCCTCATTCATTTTATGAGGCCAACATCATCCATATACCAAAGCCTGGCAGAGAAGCAACAAAAAAAGAGAATTTTAGACCAATATCCCTAATGAACATCGATGCAAAAATCCTCAATAAAATACTGGCAAACTGAATCCAGCAGCACATCAAAAAGCTTATCCACCATGATCAAGTGGGCTTCATCCCTGGGATGCAAGGCTGGTTCAACAAACACAAATCAATAAATGTAATCCATCATATAAACAGAACCAAAGACAAAAACCACATGATTATCTCAATAGGCCTTCAAGAAAATTCAACAGCCCTTCATTCTAAAAACTCTCAATAAACTAGGTATTGATGGGACGTATATCAAAATAATAAGAGCTATTTATGACAAACCCACAGCCAATATCATATTGAATGGGCAAAAACTGGAGGCATTCCCTTTGAAAACTGGCACAAGACAGGGATGCCCTCTCTCGCCACTCCTATTCAACGTAGCGTTGGAAGTTCTGGCCAGGGCAATCAGGCAAGAGAAAGAAAAAAAGCGTATTCAATTAGGAAAAGAGGAAGTCAAATTGTCCCTGTTTGCAGATGACATGATTGTATATTTAGAAAACCCCATTGTCTCAGCCCAAAATCTCCTTAAGCTGATAAGCAACTTCAGCAAAGTCTCAGGATACAACATTAATGTGCAGAAATCACAAGCATTCCTATACACCAATAACAACAGACAAACAGAGAGCCAAATCATGAGTGAACTCCCATTCACAATTGCTTCAAAGAAAATAAAATACCTAGGAATCCAACTTACAAGGGACGTGAAGGACCTCTTCAAGGAGAACTACAAATCACTGCTCAACAAAATAAACGGGAACACAAACAAATGGAAGAACATTCCATGCTCATGGATACAAAGAATCAATATGGTGAAAATAGCCATATTGCCCAAGGTAATTTATAGATTCAATGCCATCCACATCAAGCTACCAATGACTTGCTTCCCAGAATTGGAAAAAACTACTTCAATGTTCATGTGGAACCAAAAGAGCCCACATTGCCAAGACAATCCTAAGCAAAAAGAACAAAGCTGGAGGCATCACGCTACCTGACTTCAAACTATACTACAAGGCTACAGTAACCAAAACAGCATGGTACTGGTAATAAAACAGAGATATAGACCAATGGAACAGAATAGAGCCCCTGGAAATAATACCACACATCTACAACCATCAGATTTTTGACAAACCTGACAAAAACAAGAAATGGGGAAAGGATTCCCTATTTAATAAATGGTGCTGGGAAAACTGGCCAGCCATATGTAGAAAGCTGAAACTGGATCCCTTCCTTACACCTTATACAAAAATTATTTCAAGATGGATTAAAGACTTAAATGTTAGATGTAAAACCATAAAAATCCTAGAAGAAAACCTACGCAATACCATTCAGGCCATAGGCATGGGCAAGGACTTCATGACTAAAACACCAAAAGCAATGGCAACAAAAGCCAAAATAGACAAATGGGATCTAATTAAACTCAAGAGTTTCTGCATAGCAAAAGAAACTACCATCAGAGTGAACAGGCCACCTACAGAATGGGAGAGAATTTTTGCAATCTACCCATCTGGCAAAGGGCTAACATCCAGAATCTGCAAAGAACTTCACCAAATTTACAAGAAAAAAATCAAACAACCCCATCAAAAAGTGGGCAAAGGATATGAACAGACACTTCTCAAAAGAAGACATTTATGCAGCCAACAGACACATGAAAAAATGCTCATCATCACTGGCCATCAGAGAAATGCAAATCAAAACCACAGTGAGATACCATCTCACACCAGTTAGAATGGTGATCTTTAAAAAGTCAGGAAACTTTAGTCCATCTTGAATTAATTTTTGTATAAGGTGTAAGGAAGGGATCCAGTTTCAGCTTTCTACATATGGCTAGCCAGTTTTCCCAGCACCATTTATTAAATAGGAAATCCTTTCCCCATTTCTTGTTTTTGTCAGTTTTGTCAAAGATCAGATGGTTGTAGATATGTGGCAGTATTTCTGAGAGCTCTGTTCTCTTCCATTGGTCTATATCTCTGTTTTGGTGCAAGTACCATGCTGTTTTGGTTACTGTAGCTTTGTAGTATAGTTTGAAGTCAGGTAGTGTGATGCCTCCAGCTTTGTTCTTTTGGCTTAGGTTTGACTCAGCAATGTGGGCTCTTTTTTGGTTCCATATGAACTTTAAAGTAGATTTTTCCAATTCTGTGAAGAAAGTCATTGGTAGCTTGATGGGGATGGCATTGAATCTATAAATTACCTTGGGCAGTATGGCCATTTTCATGATATTGATTCTTCCTACCCATGAGCATGGAATGTACTTCCATTTGTTTGTCTCCTCTTTTATTTCATTGAGCAGTGGTTTGTAGTTCTCCTTGAAGAGGTCCTTCACGTCCCTTGTAAGTTGGATTCCTAGCTATTTTATTCTCTTTGAAGCAATTGTGAATGGGAGTTCAATCATGATTTGGCTCTCTGTTATTGGTGTATAAGAATGCTTGTGATTTTTGCACATTGATTTTGTATGAGACTTTGCTGAACTTGCCTATAAGCTTAAGGAGATTTTGGGCTGAGACGATGGGGTTTTCTAGATATACAATCATGTCGTCTGCAAAGAGGGACAATTTGACTTCCTCTTTTCTTAATTGAATACCCTTTATTTCCTTCTCCTGCCTGATTGCTCTGGCCAGAACTTCCAACACTACATTGAATAGGAGTGTTGAGAGAGGGCATCCCTGTCTTGTGCCAGTTTTCAAAGGGAATGCTTCCAGTTTTTGCCTATTGAGTACGATATTGGCTGTGGGTTTGTCATAAATAGCTCTTATTATTTTGAGATACATCCCATTAATACCTAATTTATTGAGAGTTTTTTAGCATGAAGTGTTGTTGAATTTTGTCAAAGGCCTTTTCTGCATCTATTGAGATAATTTTGTGTTTTTTGTTGCTGGTTCTGTTTATATGCTGGATTACATTTATTGATTTGTGTATGTTGAACCAGCCTTGCATCCCAGGGATGAAGCCCACTTGATCATGGTGGATAAGCTTTTTGATGTGCTGCTGGATTTGGTTTGCCAGTGTTTTATTGAGGATTTCTGCATTGATGTTCATCAGGGATATTGTTCTAAAATTCTCTCTTTTTGTTGTGTATCTGCCAGGCTTTGGTATCAGGATGATGCTGGCCTCATAAAATGAATTAGGGAGGATTCCCTCTTTTTCTACTGATTGGAATAGTTTCAGAAGGAATAGTACCAATTCCTCCTTGTACCTCTGTTGGAATTCGGCTGTGAATCCATCTGGTCCTGGACTTTTTTTGGTTGGTAAGCTATTAATTATTGCCTCAATTTCAGAGCCTGTTATTGGTCTATTCAGGGATTCAGCTTCTTCCTGGTTTAGTCTTGGGAGGGTGTATGTGTTGAGGAATTTATCCATTTCTTCTAGATTTTCTAGTTTATTTGCGTAGAGGTGTTTATAGTATTCTCTGATGGTAGTTTGTATTTCTGTGGGATCAGTGGTGATATCTCCTTTATCATTTTTTATTGAGTCTATTTGATTCTTCTTTATTAGTCTTGCTAGCAGTCTATCAATTTTGTTGATCTTTTCAAAAAACCAGTTCCTGGATTCGTTGATTTTTTGAAGGGTTTTTTGTGTCTCTATTTCCTTCAGTTCTGCTCTGATCTTAGTTATTTCTTGCCTTCTGCTAGCTTTTGAATGTGTTTGCTCTTGCTTCTCTAGTTCTTTTCATTGTGATGTTAGGGTGTCAATTTTAGATCTTTTCTGCTTTCTCTTGTGGGCATTTAGTGCTATAAATTTCCCTCTACACACTGCTTTTAATGTCTCCCAGAGATTCTGGTATGTTGTATTTTTGTTCTCGTTGGTTTCAAAGAACATCTTTATCTCTGCCTTCGTTTCGTTATGTACCCAGTAGTCATTCAGGAGCAGGTTGTTCAGTTTCCGTGTAGTTGAGCAGTTTTGAGTGAATTTCTTAATCCTGAGTTCTAGTTTGATTGCACTGTGGTCTGAGAGACAGTTTGTTATAATTTCTGTTCTTTTACATTTGCTGAGGAGTGCTTTACTTCCAACTATGTTGTCAATTTTGGAGTAGGTGTGGTGTGGTGCTGAAAAGAATGTATATTCTGTTGATTTGGGGTGGAGAGTTCTGTAGATGTCTATTAGGTCCTCTTGGTGCAGAGCTGAGTTCAATTCCTGGATATCCTCATTAACTTTCTGTCTCGTTGATCTGTCTAATGTTGACAGTGGGGTGTTAAAGTTTCCCATTATTATTGTGTGGTAGTCTAAGTCTCTTTGCAGGTCTCTAAGGACTTGCTTTATGAATCTGCATCCTCCTGTATTGGGTGCATATGTGTTTAGGATAGTTAGCTCTTCTTGTTGAATTGATCCCTTTACCATTATGCAATGGCCTTCTTTTTCTCTTTTGATCTTTGTTGGTTTAAAGTCTGTTTTATCAGGGACTAGGATTGCAACCCCTGCTTTTTTTTTGTTTTCCATTTGTTTGGTAGATCTTCCTCCATCCCTCTATTTTGAGCCTATGTATGTGTCTGCACGTGGGATGGGTTTCCTGAATACAGCACACTGATGGGTCTTGACTCTTCATCCAATTTGCCAGTCTGTGTCTTTTAATTGGAGCATTTAGCCCATTTACATTTAAGGTTAATATTGTTATGTTTGAATTTGATCCTCTCATTATGATGTTAGCTGGTTATTTTGTTCGTTAGGTGATGCAGTTTCTTCCTAGCCTCGATGGTCTTTACAATTTGGCATGTTTTTGCAGTGGCTGGTACTGGTTGTTCCTTTCCATGTTCAGTGCTTCCTTCAGGAGCTCTTTTAGGGCAGGACTAGTGGTGACAAAATCTCTCAGCATTTGCTTGTCTGCAAAGTATTTTATTTCTCCTTCACTTATGAAGCCTAGTTTGACTGGATATGAAATTCTGGGTTGAAAATTCTTTTCTTTAAGAATGTTGATTATTGGCCCCCACTCTCTTCTGGCTTGTAGAGTTTCTGCCAAGAGATCTGCTGTTAGTCTGATGGGCTTCCCTTTGTGGGCAACCCGACCTTTCTCTCTGGCTGCCCTTAATATTTTTTCTTTCATTTCAACTTTGGTGAATCTGACAATTATGTGTCTTGGAGTTTCTCTTCTTGATAATTATCTTTGTGGCCTTTTATGTATTTCCTGAATTTGAATGTTGGCCTGCCTTGCTAGATTGGGGAAGTTCTCCTGGATGATATCCTGCAGATTGTTTTCCAACTTGGTTCTCCCCATCACTTTCAGGTACACAAATAGACCTAAAACCATAAAAGCCCTAGAAGAAAATATAGGCAATAGCATTCAGGACGTAGGCTTGGGCAAGGACTTCATGTCTAAAACACTAAAAGCAATGGCAACAAAAGCCAAAATTGACAAATGGGATCTAATTAAACTAAAGAGCTTCTTCCCAGCAAAGGAAACTACCATCAGAGTGAACAGGCAACCCTACAGAATGGGAGAAAATTTTTGCAATCTACTCATCTGACAAAGGCCTAATATCCAGAATCTACAATGAACTCAAACAAATTTATAAGAAAAAATAAATAAAACCCCATCAAAAAGTGGGTGAAGGATATGAACAGACACTTCTCAAAAGAAGACATTTATGCAGCCAAAAGACACATGAAAAAATGCTCATCATCACTGGCCATCAGAGAAATGCAAATCAAAACCACAGTGAGATACCATCTCACACCAGTTAGAATGGCAATCATTCAAAAGTCAGGAAACAACAGGTGCTGGAGAGGATGTGGAGAAATAGGAACACTTTTACACTGTTGGTGGGTCTGTAAACTGGTTCAACCATTGTGGAAGTCAGTATGGCGGTTCCTCAGGGATCTAGAACTAGAAATACCATTTGACCCAGCCATCCCATTACTGGGTATTTACCCAAAGGATTATAAATCATGCTGCCACAAAGACACATGCACATGTATGTTTATTGTGGCACTATTCACAATAGCAAGGACTTGGAACCAACCCAAATGTCCAACAATGATAGACTGGATTAAGAAAATGTGGCACATATACACCATGGAATACTATGCAGCCATAAAAAATGATGAGTTCATGTCCTTTGTAGGGACATGGATGAAGCTGGAAACCATCATTCTCAGCAAAGTATCACAAGGACAAAAAACCAAACACCACATGTTCTCACTCATAGGTGGGAATTGAAGAATGAGAACACATGGACACAGGAAGGGGAACATCACACATCGGGGCCTGTTGTGGGGTGGGAGGAGAGGGGAGGGATAGCATTAGGAGATATACCTAAGTTTAAATGACGAGTTAATGGGAGCAGCACACCAACATGGCACATGCATACATATGTAATTAACGCACGTTGTGCACATGTACCCTAAAACTTTAAGTATCATTAAAAAAATTAATTAAAAAAAAGTCAGGAAACTACAGGTGCTGGAGAGGATGTGGAGAAATAGAAACACTTTTACACTGTTGGTGGGACTGTAAACTAGTTCAACTATTGTGGAAGACAGTGTGGCAATTCCTCAAGGATCTAGAAATAGAAATACCGTTTGACCCAGCCATCCCATTACCGGACATATACCCAAATAATTATAAATCATGCTGCTATAAAGACACATGCAAACGTATGTTTATTGCAGCACTGTTCACAATAGCAAAGACTTGGAACCAACCTAAATATCTATCGATGATAGACTGGATTAAGAAAATGTGGCACATATACACCATGGAATACTATGCAGCCATAAAAAAGGATGAGTTCATGTCCTTTGTAGGGACATGCATGAAGCTGGAAACCATTATTCTGAGCAAACTATCGCACGGACAGAAAACCAAACACTGCATGTTCTCACTCATAGGTGGGAATTGAACAATGAGAACACTTGGACACAGGGTGGAGAACATCACACACTGGGGCTTGTCATGGGGTGTGGGGAGGGAGGAGGGATAGCATTAGGAGATATACCTAATGTAAATGACGAGTTAACGGGTGCAGCACACCAACACAGCAGATGTATACATATGTAACAAACCTGCACGTTGTGCACATGTACCCTAGAACTTAAAGTATAATTAAAAAAAAAGAATGCCAGTACCATTTTCCTTAAAATTAACCATACATAAGACAACTATATTACCATATTTACTATTATATTTTTAAACAATGTTCAAAAATTAGATGTACTTGTCAATAAATTAGACAAAAGAAAGAAAAGATATAAAATTTAAGGAGACAAAATGGTGTAGACTTAAGATTGTATTTGTGAAAGATTCAAAAGAAAAAAATAGTAGAATTTATAAGAGAGTTCAAACAAATGATAGAATACAAAATTAATACTCAAAATTAAAGAACTTTCTTGAATGCTAATAACAATCATGTAGAAGAAAAGATATCATTTTCAATAAAAGCACAAATGATAAAACACTGAAGGTTGGGCCTGTTAAGGGACATTTAGGACCCATATTAAAAAAACTGTAACCCTCCTCCTCCCGATCTGGGAACAGAAATCGATCCCTTGTTTTTTTAAAAAAGATACACTTTTACTTGGAACTGACCCAAATGCCCATCAATGGTAGACTAGATAAAGAAAATGTGACACATATACACCATGGAATACTATGCAGACATTAAAATGAATGAGTTTATATCCTTTGCAGAAACATGGATGAAGCTGGAAGCCATCATTCTCAGCAAACTACCACAGGAACAGAAAACAAAACACCGCATGTTCTCACTCATAGATGGGAGTTGAACAATGATAACACATGGACACAGGGAGGGGAACAGCACACACCGGGGCCTGTCAGGGCAGGGGTGTCAAGGAGAGGGAGCGCATTAGGAGAAATACCTCATGCATGCAGGGCTTAAAACCTAGATGATGGGATGATAGGTGCAGCAAACCACCATGGCGCATGTATACCTATGTAACAAACCTGCACATCCAGCACATGTATCCCAGAACTTAAAGTACAATAAAAAAGGTAAACTTTTAAAATAGAAATACATATTATTGTAAATATGTCAGTTGTCTCTTCTCTCTTCAGTAATCTGAAATTTATTGCAATTTGAATAGAAATATCTTTAAGATTCTCATTTGTGGATAGATGAGAAATTTGTATGAGATATTTCTAAAAAACAAGAGAATGGAAGTATGGACTAAACGTACAATCTGTCAAAAGTTATGTTCTCCAGTCTATATCTGGGCAATGAAAAAAAAAATCATTGTTACTAAAACTTGTTTAGCACTGGTGTATAAATGGGTAAATTAGGAGAATAAGATAAAGGATGCAGAAATAAATCCAAATACAAATGGGCAGTTAATATACAATAACAGCGGTATTTCAAGTCATTAGTAAAAGTGATAAATTTTTAAATAAATAGTTTATGTATGTACCACTACTAGATCTGTTGGGGGTAGGGGTGAATAGTATATGAAAGTATTCTTACCACTATGCTGTTAGAGAAAAAAAACTAGAAAATTATTTATAAAGTATTTCTATTTATGTAACAATCTATGTATGTGTGCATATATATTATATGGACATTGTTTCTCTGCCTTTTGGGTAAGACCAACTGTAGTATAGTATATGGACATATATCAAATTGTGAACATAGACATACCTCAATTTTTAGATTAAAAATACATTCCGCCTTCTGTATAGGTCTTAACGGTTTTCAACGTTTTGCTTTTGAAATTGCATAAAGTATGTATTGCTTTTTGGGATTAGGAAAAATATTAAATTGGAACCCAAAAAGTGTAATATACGGTAAATACATCTTCACTTGTCATTTATTTCTCTGTCACCTATTTATTACACACCTATTAAGTGAGAGGTATTGTGCTAGAATCTGACTTGATTAGCTAATTGTGTTGTTTTGTTGTCGTTATTTATGTAAAACCCTGAATTCAAAAGATAGCTACAATTTTTATCTTGCTATGGAAGCATGAACAAATAATCAACTTATTAATAGTTTCTATTCCATTTTGTTCTAAGTAAAACTAAGTCGTCTTAGATCAATTTCAATGTTTATTAGCAGGGGCAATTAAACAATTGATTGCCCTTGGATGATTGAAGTTTTCTTAGCTGGAGTCGCCTGGGAGTTACAACAGTCCCCATCACCTTATCCCATGTATATAGGCAATAACTGACAGGTGCAGAGGTATAAAACTCTGCTCTCCTCAAAGTGAGGTAATCCAGACCTCCCCGAGGAATTGAGACTACACCTCACCTGAAGACACAACCTTGGTTAGCTTCTTACCTTTCCCTATTCTGTTCATAAGACACCAAAGATACCAAGAATCAAGGGAGATAGAAAGGCATTCTGGTCCCAGTAACACTAAAAATTGAGGCACAGAGTCCTGGAAAGTCACAGAGTTTGGGAGAAACAGCAAGAAATTTTGTTTCTGAAAAACAATAAGTGTGGTGCAGAATTACGGCAAGCTAAATCTGAAAACCTAAGGTGGCCACATTGTGAAAAGCAATATCGTGTGGTAGTCAAAATAATAGATCCTGGAGCCAGACCCCTTGGGTTGGGGCCCTGGCTCCCACACTTATAGCTATTGATTTTTAGCAAGTCATTTCTTTGTTGTACACATTTCCTCATTTCTAAAATGGTGGTAATAGTTCCTATTTTATAGGTTGTTGAATGTAATGAGTTAATATAAATAAACCACTTAGAGTTGAGTCTGCATATAGTGAATTCAATATATACACTGTATTGTGAAGAGTCTTACAGATTAAGCTAAAGGAATGTAGAACGTATTCTGTAATAATATAATTGACCTGATAATGTCTGTGCTTGGTATCTGTTGGACAGTGACGTAGAGGATGAATTTCATAGAAAAGAAGGCAGAGAATCTTGCTCTCTAAAAGTAAAAATTTTGAAAATATTGAGTTTAGGGTGTTTAAGGGTGTAGAGATTTAATTTTCCAGCAGTCAGTGGAAAATATATGTCTGGTAGCTAAGGAAAGAAATCTAGACTAAGAGTGGTGACATACCTTTGGAGACGTGGAAGTAACTGAGTAAATGGAGAATAAATGGGAAAGCATGAGGTACAATGATATTTAAAGAGAAAAGAAGATCAAAGATATTATGGTACAAGGTGAACCATAAGCAAATAATGTAATAAAATTTAGGGAAAGAGAGATTTTCACAAATAAAAGATGATCAACATCACTAAATACTAAGAAAAGATCCAATAGGATAAAGACTTAAAATACTTTTGATTTGAAAATTAAGTGATTATCATTGAACCAATTTCAGTGAAAGCAACGTAGAAATGCAAAAGATCAAATTTAAAAGAGAGTTAAGGGAGGTTTGAGAAAGGCAGGTGCAATGCTGGCGAAAGAAGGAGGGAATCAAAATTCAGAGTGTAGAGATATTTTAACATCTGAGCTAGATAAAGAAAAATGGAAGGAGAATGAAAATATAGAAGCTCTTAAAATGTTGAACTATTACATTGAAACCAACAAAATAAAATTTTTAATAGGAGTAGTTGCTAAGTTCTGCATTTAGAGTAAAAAGGGTAAATTTATAGGAAAGACCTGGCTGAAAAATAGACAGATTAAATATGAAACTCTGCTTTTATACAATTGCAAACTCAGTGTGTGATGAAATTGCTGAGAAAAATGTTTCAGTTAATGTGTCAATAGAACTCCTAGTTTATATCCAATATTATGATGGATTCATTGTATTCTGATGAGATTACATCACACCTCCTGAGTGTTTTGGTCTAGGTTGTAGTACCAAGGGTAAAACTGATAAACCTCAGCACCCATGGTAAAGCCTGATGATTGGGCAAACTATGATTATTGATAGATTTTGTAAAATTTTACCTGGGGAAGGGAATGTTTTGAGAGTGATGTCCCTGGAAATGGGTATTATTATTTAAAGAGTTGTATTGCTTTCATACATCCTCTTTTCTCACCTAGTATTATCAAGAAGGTATTGTTTTAAAAGGCTGAAAAACATATCTGCTAAATAAATAAATGGAACTGTGATCATGAAATGTTGAACTCTTGTCTGCTATGGCACTGCTCCTAATTACCCTCTTCTTTTGAGAAAAAAGTCCATCATCTGCAAGTGAGTGGAGTCCTCCCACACAGGGGTAAAAATGAGACTGTTAATTCAACAACAAAAAAATTAGTGAGTGGTTTTTCTGTATAGGCATTGTGCTCAGTATTGGGTGCAATTGTAAGGTGGTACATTTCAAGCATTATAAAGATGAAGCTTTACAAAATTATGTCTGTTAATAATTGAGCTGCCCTGTTTAAAAAGTTGTATGATCTGTATCACTGGAGACATTCTAAGGGAGATTGTATGAGCATTTGCCAGGCATGCTTGAGAAATCTTCTGTTAGAATATGAAATATACTACATAGCAGCTAAATGAATTCAGGGACTCTAAGACTTCAATGCTACAATTGGGCAACATGCATGAGCAGAGCCCCTCTACATCCCTTACGGACTTCTCACTCCTGTGCATCTTTCTCCATCTTATCATATCAGAACCTGAGCTAGTGCTGGCATCACCTAGTTTTTTGTGGTTGACCAGAAGTCACATTGTATGACCACCAATTCCTCCCTTATTCTCTACAATCCTTCTTCCAGTGAAATATTCACATCTTAGATTATTTTACTCAACTTGTATAAGTTCTAGCATCTCTGTGCAGTGTTGGAAGTTTGAGGTGAGGAAGAAGTTACCTAGTATAGAATTGTTAGCTCATTCATTCATTTATTCAGCACATCTGTACCAGTCACCCATGGTGGTACAGCCACTCTACCAGTGTTCACAGAGTTCAGTAAACAATTTCCATTTACTTTGTTCAATTTCCTCTGTACTGGTATACAAACATAGTTAGCTTTACTTCTACTTCCTTAGTTATAACTTTTGTTTCATGTCTTCTAGATCATTACTATAGCAATACAAACCTTTTATTTTGACTTAAAAGTAAAACAAAATCTTTTGCTATTTCATGACACCATGGCTTGGTTGTTATTAATTATGCATGCATGTATGCACATATGTGTGTATTTCGTTTCTTAAGGCTTGGTATTGATTTTATTAAGACTATTTCTGGGATACTTGGCTTTCTCTTTTAACACTGGTTTCATGTAAACCCCAAAACCCTCAGAAGCCCACTTGTACTTACAGAATACCTTTCAGCTATATACTCAATAAATATTTAAGTAGGACCAGACACTCCTAATTGCTGTAGAAGCAGCAGTGAACAAAACATAGTCCCTGCCCTCATGGAGTTTTTCTTCTAGTAAATTTCTCTTTATGGAAAAAGCCCTAGGGTCATCTCCAAATTTTAAAGAATAAAAAATACAAAATATATGTATGTATATCTGTATTTATATATACACGCACTATATCTCTGTCCTTTCTATTTATCTATATCTATCACTCTATCTATGTATCTATTTATAGAGAGAATTAGAATCAGATTACATTAAATCATTAAACACATCATTATGTAAATATCTGAAGTGAAGACTTTGGGTAGTAGAAGAGAGAACTTGCTACTATAGAAAATGTTTCCTAACTGGTAAAGTACATTTGTACTTTACCCCTGACCTAAATTAAAAACTTTAGACCTTCTTATCTAGATGTTCTCGAAGCAAGACATGGAGAGAAGAAATAGCCCATCACCAAGAGTAGCCCAAAATTTGCTCCTTAGTTCTGCCTTCAGGAAAAGAAGAGGAGGTGCAGGATGGAATGTCTAACCTGGGTCAGGCCTACTGAGGTCTGTGGTAGGAAGCTCAGCTGGAGTTCTTAAGCTGGGCAAAGAGATTCTTGGACAGAATTCACTGGGTTCCTGAATGTAAATGGGAAACGATTACATCTTCATTTTTTCTCACTACTAACTAGAATTTAGCATTTTCTTCCATTATGAATGTAGGAAAGAAATCACAGCTTACGGCTGTCATCAATAGAAATCATAGTCATTTTCATACCACATTACAGTTGTTGCAGCTGTCTAGGAATAACATTTGTGCTCATCGCTGCTTTGAGATTATGGTGGTTATTAGACCCACCACTAGATCTTATTTAATATGTTAATAAAGGCACATATGGTCCTACATCACAATTTTTTCATAATTTGCTAACTACTTCAATATAATTAGTTTTCTTTGTAATTTATGAATTTTATGTCTTGCATTTCAAAGCACTATGCAGCAAAGGGCTCTACAGGCTTCCTCAGCCTGTCAAAGGAGTATGTGGTATAAAAAATTAAGATGCCTGGGCTAACAGAAGATGATCTTACTAGAAACACCAGGACTAAAGAATGTCCTAAGATCTGTGCAGCCATATTCTTAACTTCTCATTTTTTTATAAAAGGAGCTAGGATAGGGATGAGTGGACATGGAGGCATGAGAGGGAGGGGTTAATTTCCTCCCTGCAGAGTTGAGACAGAGGGAAAGAACTTCTTTCTCTTAGAGTTTGAATTATAGGTCTATAGAATAAAAGAATACTGAGGGAGGGCCGGGCGCGGTGGCTCATGCCTGTAATCCCAGCACTTTGGGAGGCCGAGGCGGGAGGATCACGAGGTCAGGAGATCGAGACCATCCTGGCTAACACAGTGAATCCCCGTCTCTACTAAAGACACAAAAAGAAATTAGCTGGATTTGGTGGCGGGCACCTGTAGTCCCAGCTACTTGGGAGGCTGAGGCAGGAGAATGGAGTGAACCCGGGAGGTGAAGCTTGCAGTGAGCCGAGATCGCGCCACTGCAGTCCAGCCTGGGCGACAGAGCGGGACTCTGTCTAAAAAAAAAATAAGTAAATAAATAAAAAGAATACTGAGGGCGAGCAGGCAGGGATATTGATGCCCAATTTCAATTCGATTTGGGGAGGGTTGGGGTCAACGCCACAGCAGAGTATAATAGAAATGGAAAAGCCACCCTCTTTCTTTGCCATTTGGCATGTATGCTTAAAATCCTTTCTCTAAACACATCTTTATTCTTAAGAGGATCAACATTCAGAAAGACAAGGTGAGAAAAAACTAAACATGTGGTTCTACTAAACACCTCAGGAAAACAGGTTACTTGCTTGAGATTTAATGCTAAAGGTACAATAGGAGGCTGATCAAGATAACAGGTGAGATTATGCAATGATGACGAGTGGAGACCAAAAGGTAGCACATTATGAAAAGAATGTGGGTCTCACCACAGTGCAATTTTATTGTAGCATTTTAAAGGGGGAAGGAAAAAACAGAAAAGGGAGGCATATAACCCAAATAATCTCTTGACCAAATGTGTCAAGTATATTTGATTCATTTTGAAGCTCACAGCATGTCAGACAGAACCATGCTGCACTATTAGCTTTGTTTTAACAAGCTTTCCTTATTTGAAAAATGAGAAGAATGGAACAAATAGTTTCTAAGGTCGCTTCTAGCACTAACTTTTCTATGTTTAGAGCTTGTAAATTCTTTAAGAGGCAGATACAATGCCCTATAACTCCTGTCCTCCAGCTGCTCCCTTATCCCCTACTCATAGTATAATGTCCTAAACACATTTCTCAGGTTGGTGCTGACTTAGAGAAACAGAACCACTGACTATAATAGATAACATGTGTCAAACTACTGTGTGCCTGGAATTGTGCTAAATGACTTTCACCCATACCTCATTTAATCATCGTATAACATCACTAACGGGTAGATGCGTTCATTTTGAAAACGAAGAGCTAGACTCAAAAACACAGAGCTCTTAAATGCATAGCCAGGATTTAAACCCAGGTCAGCCCAACTACACAGCCTGTCTGTTTCATTATGTTAGTGAAGCGTGAAAGGTGGAAGTATGAAAGGTGACCATTGCCGAGACCAGTAGAAAAGAGTGGGCTCTTTATGTCTTTGCAGCCAGACAACTAAGCCAGGGCCAGCTGGAAGCAGCTATTGTTTGAACCATCTAGATAATAATCTCATCCTCTGTGTGAACTAGTACTGGCTTAAGGTGACATTTCCAATGACTCTTCTACACCCAGAAAGGCACCTGTTGTTCTGGGGTGGAAAATAATTTTTGCCCAATAGATTATAGAGACCCTGAGAATGAGAAGCTGGATACTAAGAATAACCAGTTACCTTGAAAAACTGCTAGCATAAAGTAGATCTCTATTTATATGACAGCATGAATAAAATAGACTATTTTGCATTTATATAGTGCCTTTCCTCTCATAAGAGCCCAGGGGCTTCACTAATACAGCCTTGCAATGAAACACAGTCACCTCTGGGAGACCACCAGGCAGACAACTACAGCTGTGCAGACTGTAACGACAGTGGGGGAGGCGTGCATGAAGCTGAGGATATCAGATGCCTATTCTAAATTGCATTAAATTGAATGCTTTGATAACAATATATGGTTTCAGCACCACAATATAGACACACCTTCATCAATTCTTGAACTTGCTGACAAGAAGGAGAGAAGTAGGTACAAATGCTCTGTTTTGTAGATTGTGAAATAAAGTAATTGTTTGAAACATTGCATTTTAAATTTAAGTAAAAATGGTATAATGTCATTTCTGAAGTTATAGCTCCTAAGCTGTATAAGTAGCTCTAACTCTACGCTTACATGTCTATATGTGTGTGTGTGTGTGTGTGTGTTTATGTGGTTGATGTTGTATTATACATTATACATAAAATTACTTTCTTCACTTGCCGTTCTGTATTTCTGCATATTATGGAAATAATATAATTTAATGGCACGTACTATATTTCATTTTCTATATCATAACCCCATAATTCACTTAACCATTCCCTTTATGTTGTTTCTTTTCTTCCTTTATAAATACTGTAATATTTTTGTGTATAAAACTTTGTCTGTATTTATTTCATTTTATTTTCCTGGAAATAGAATGACTGCATGAAATGGGATGAGCATTTTTTAGGCTATCAATACACTTTGCCAAATTGATAAATTAATTTTCTGAAATTTGTACAAATTTATATTCTCAGAAGTACTGTACATGCCTTTGTCCATCAGTGCTGTGTATTATCATTTAAAGATTATTTTCAAATTTGATAAAAATATCTATTCATTCTAAAGTTGTGCGATTTTTAAAAATAATTTATTAGCCATTTGTTTCTTCGTAGTAAATTGTCCATTTTTTGATTGAAATATTGTGATCTTGTACTGATTCAAAATAGCATTTCATATACTAAGAATATTAACTCCTTTTCACTTTTATTAGAAGTATAGCTTCATGTTTTAGAGCACTATCTTTGGAATCATTCAACCTTGACTTCCTAGCTCAGTTCTGCAATTTATAAACTGTGAGATCATGGATAAGTTACTTTACTTTTCAAGCCTCTATTTCCTAAATTACAAGGTGGAGACAATCAGAGGTAGATTTGCCATGAATATAATAAAGGACCTTAGAATTGGACTCACATGGTTATACTTTTTTTTTTAATTTGCAGAAATAAGTCATATTAACCACATTCAGTTAACATAACTCTCTCTTTCCATTGCAATTTCCCCTTTATTTCTCTTCTCCTCCACCACATATTCCCTCAATAACATATCCCCTTATGGCAGGGAGGATTGTGGTAGCTGCAGGCATTTGGGGTTTCAGCTAAGAAGAAATTGAGTTGGTGATACATTTAGTTTGGGTTTAGTGGAATACTTTTATATGGCTCACTACCACCTTCATGTATAGCTAGCCCTGCTAGTGGAGGAATAGTTTCCATTGTGCCAAACTCCTGGTGTTCTGACACTAAGATGGATGGGTAGAGTTTCTAATGCACTATGAATATGTTTCCTGATACTCAGCACTGAGAGTGTGTAATTAGTGGGGTAGCATCAAGGCTTGAAATGCATAAAGCCAGAAGTTAGCCTGTGGGAAATTCTCCAGATCTTACAGATCACATATGAAAGAAACTTGATGGAGGTTTACCCAAAATCGACAATAGTTCTAAAAATTTACATGGCAATATTAATAATGATTTGAGAATCTGAAAGAAACTTCTTTAAATTATCAATATTAAAAAATACAATTGCTGTTTTTATGAAGAAGTAATCAGAGTATGTAGCCAAAACATGTACAGGGAAAAGTATCATAGAACTGCCAAACAAGTATTTAATTAAAATACATTTTTTTTCCAGATTTTATGGTATTTGTGCAATTTATTAGCTTTTTTGAAGTTTGTGATTTTTCTCTTCCTAAGTTAAAATTCATTTTCTTAACTCATTTTGTATTTGTAACAGTGTATTCTTTTTCTTAAAGAGAGACTCAGAATTGTGATAACTTATGCCCTTCAAAAATCTGGATATATGTAGGCCCACATATATACATTGGGTAAGCTAAAGATGACACTTACCTTTTGCCATGTAGCTAATAAAGTTTTGCCACACTGTTTATTTACTATCACTCATTCTCATTAATTTACAATGCTTAATTTATTATTTGTTGACTAGCTTACACATCAGAAGCTGTTCTTGGCCTATTTTGGTTATTGAGCTCTCTGTATTTTTGGTGCCAGGAGCAAAAGGCTTTCATAACAATACATTAAGAATATGCTTTCCCTTAGCTGGGCGTGGTGGCGGAAGCCTGTAGTCCCAGCTCCTTGGGAGGCTGAGGCAGGAGAATTGCTTGAATCCAGGAGATGGAAGTTGCAGTGAGCCGAGATTGCACCACTGCACTTTAGTCTGGGAGACAGAATGACAGTCCATCTCCAAAAACAACAACAACAACAACAAAACAATAAAACAAAAAAAGAAACAAAAAGAATTTTTTTAAATCTCTCAGGATAAGTCTTCCCATTCATGATAACTTTGATTTTTATGAAAATGTTGATTCTGTCTTGCTTGTTATTCCTAATTGATTCTAACATCATTTTGGTTTTTTCTCCCAGTTTCCTTCAAAATCCCCATTGATATTTTGTTTGGTATTACAAGAAACTTAAAAAATTTTGAGTTTAGACTGATGTGTTTACAATATTATCTGTCCATCCAGGAACATAATATAGCTCCATAATCCAAGTCTTCTTTTATATTGTTCAGTATTATTTTGGTGTTTCTTCAAAATATGTTTGTTTAAATAAAAAAACTATTTTTTTCTAGAAAGATTTGAATTACCTCAGAGTTAATTCAGCAAGATCCAGTTGGATAGTTTTCTGGTTTATTGGAGATTTCTCATTTCCTAGAGCAAATTAGGATTCAAAAATGACTTTTTAGGTCTAAAAACATCTTTCTAGTTATTCAAATTTTCCAAGCCTGCTTCTTTTCATTAATTCATTTTTTTGAAATATTTTTAATATTAGTTTTAACACATTTAACTGTGGGATTGAGAATCTCAAAAAACAATTCTGGCTTTAGGAGCTTTCAGAACATCTAAGTTTTATAACATGTGTGAGGTAATATCCTGCCTGCTTTGCATCTTTTGTGTCTTTTAAACAAACTTGTGACTAATTTAGAAAATATAGGTATTAATGAGAAAAGAAAGACAAACACATGCTAAGTCTCCATGCAATCAATGGTCACGTTGATGGCTACAAGACTGATTTCTTCACTGGCTGTGTTCATTGGTCATTCTAATGATAGCATCAGATCCTCATTAATGTTTCCTTGACTGGAATATTTGGGCTATCAATACTGTGGCTCTATCTTATCAATAAGAATGACACAATTAATATGTAAATTATTAAAACTTTCTAAGGAAACAAAAATAAGTTATTGACATTTGGAATACTTTACAACTCATCTAAAATGTTATGTGCCTATTATTTTCATATTTCAATATTATTGGAAGATTGATGAAAAATTTTTATCCATTAATTTCTATTCCTGGGAAAATGTTAACAAAAGGTAATGGACAAACCAATTAATTACCATCTAAAATTAAAAAGACAATGTAAGATGAGAAACTAACCCAAAATATTTTTAAGTGTATTTGTATTGGAAAGCCACAAAAAATGAAAACCGTATGATGAAACCATATTATGCTCTCAGGGCCATAGTTATTTCACCTAAAAATGTTGATAATAAGTGAGATTATTGAGTCTTATCTCAGAGGACTGCTTGATTTTTTTTTTTTTTTTTTTGAGAAATAATTTTACTAGACTGCTTAAATTCTATGGTGAACTGATGGCTGATTTTATACAAAGGAAATGTTGTGGATCTAATCTCTTACATCATAGTTAGGCTTTTGATTCTGTTTTGAATGGTATATATGTA
Source organism: Pan troglodytes (assembly GCF_028858775.2). NCBI lineage: Eukaryota > Metazoa > Chordata > Mammalia > Primates > Hominidae > Pan > Pan troglodytes. Next base: position 85,016,590 of record NC_072398.2, read on the forward strand.
TTCATTACCTGAGTAGGCATAATAGACCATATATACATATTAAGGTGGGTAGCTATCACTAGTGAATATGCAAATAATTGATATCAATGGGTTATGTTAACCTAGAATGACATATCAATTGATTTTTTATCACAATTATTCCTGCATTTAATGGGATTTAATAGTTCAATCAATAACCTGAATGACCATCTTCATTAGGTGTGCAAATGATACTAGTTAGTAGAATGAGTATTAAAATTCAGTACAACTAGAGCATGCTTCAAAGCTGTAAGAAATACAGAATATTTAATAAGAGAAAATACACTTATGGAAAGATAAGATATATAACAAAATATAGAAAATTACATATATTTCTCAGATTAGACGTCTCTGTAAGTCAGCACTTAGTGTGGATCACAAAATAAATAAATATAAAACAAATCTTACCTATGTTAAACAAAGCATAAAGTCTCCTCAAATTATAGTACATGAATTTTAATGTAAAATAAATTAAGCACAGTTTTGCAGTCTATAAAAACAAACGTTATAAATTAATTCACCTGTCCTCAAGTCTGCCTCTACATTTCTGAATACTTACAGTAGTTTATTTGATATGAAATATTTTAGGTAACCACAAAAGTACAGATAATTGCATAATTAATACCTCCATATTTACTACTCAGCTTAAGAAATAAATTGTTTAAAATCTTTTTTGTATGGGGTCAGTTATTTGTGTTTCTTTTATGCATGATAACTATTGTTTCTTGTAAACTAGAAACTCTCAAGACAGGGAATAAGTCAATCAAGTCACAGCACTTTAACAAAAACTCTACCATATGTGTATGCTATGTTTTGTGATAATAATAATTATCATAAAATCTTATGGTGCCATACCCAGGCTTTCTCTCTCCATATTAGTTATGTAAGAGTCAATGATGTCTCCAAAGATAATTTTAAAAAGACATATAGAAGGCATATGAGTGAAAGCTACAGAAATTTAAGTTTTACAGTCTAGAAGAAAACCTGAGGGATCACTTATAAATAGACTACAATATAATAGTAATAGTAAATGTAAGTAATATTCAATGGTAAATAGAATGAAAGTTATTTTAATAACTAAAGATAACTAACAGTTATCTGAGCGGTCTTTGGTTACAATACTACCAAAGTACTAAGCCTTAGGGATTATGTTAAGTGCTTTTATGTGGACTATCTTAATGAATATTCACAATAACCTGAGGAAAAATGTTTTATTAGAGCCATTTTACAAATGAGAAATCTGAGGTTGGAAAGAAAGTTTAAATTGTGGAAGATCATATGTTACAAAAAAGAGGGTTAGAATTTTATCCCAATTTGCCCACACTCCTAATTAGCCAAAACATCTCATAAATTATTAGGAACTTTGATCAAACACATGCAACATTTATGTGTACATGTAGGTGTATGTTATAATTAATAAAATATGCCTTTATACATATTACTAAACAATCAAATGCTTTCTCAATTGCTTCTCTCTTTTTACTGTTCCTTTGACATTTCTCTGTTTATATTACCAAAAATTTTTGATTATGCACCATGGGTTACTTCCATGCTTCTCCAAAAAAAATTAAGTCAATAAGTCATACTAGTTCATACTATCACAAAAGTAGTATTAGTTAAACAAATTATTTTATAAAAAGTAAAGAACATTAAACAGTGAATCAACAGAGACAGGAAAGAGGAGAGGAACTATGATGGGTTAAATGTTGAATAGAGGTCTATTATCAATGATGAGGCCATCACTCATATTGGATCACTCAGAGATTGACGCATAACAGTAAGAAGAACCAACCAAAGCAGTTGAAGAACTAGGAGTGGACTGTGGTTGAAGGCTAACAGTAGGGAATTTGAGGACCACTGAAGAAATAATTTAGATATTATGGTGGAATCAAAGAGCAAAGATGAGTAGTCAGACCTGTATCTAGAGAGAGACAATAAAGACAGAATAGTTTACATTACCCCAATGTAGTTGAGAGCCAGAGAAAAAATGAAGTGCAGAAAACTGGAGCATATCTACAGCCAGTGTTTTAGTCAAGCTGCTGTCCGACAAGAGTATTGGGACCACTCTGGTACTAGTCTGGCCCCTATTATCCTAAGGTCCAAGTCTGCCCCAGCACCAAGCTAGCCCTTTCAGACCCAGGTGCAGCCTGGCCCCCATGGCCTCAGGCTCTAGGCTTATTCAAGCACCAGAACAGCCCCCTTAGCCCCAGGCTCTAAGCCAGCTCCTGGGAACACATGACTGAGGCACACTTCTGTATGGTGCTCCAGTGCCACCCCAGGGCTAGGCAAGCTCCTGCAGACTCAAGCTCAAGGCTCAACCCAGTGCCAGACCCAGGCTGCAGGCTGCCCCCATGTACCAAGTTAACGGTTTCACACACCTGATTCAGGCTGACCTGAGAAATCTAGCAGTATTCTTGCCCATGGGCCCTGCCAGATGGCCCACTCAGAATCTCTGGGCAGACTGACTGGTGTGGAGCTATTCCTGCCAAAGCTAGTTTATAAAGACTGGAATTGGTACCTCCTTCTTCAAATCTACAGACACCAGCCTACAGTATAAGGCTCACAAACAATCTGGAAAACATGACACCACCAAAGAAACAAAATAAAATACAAGTAACCAACTTTTTAAAATGGAGATGTACAATCTGCCTGACAAAGAATTCAAAATAATCATCTTGGAGAAGCTCAGTGAGCTACAAGAGAACAAATATAAATAAAACAAAATTAGGAAAACAATATATGGGCAAATAGGGATTTCAAGAAAGAGAGAGAAATCATAAAAACAAAAACAAATTTTGGAACCAAAAAATACAATTACTTAATTAAAAAATTTTATAGAGAGCTCCAACAGCAGCCATGAGCAAGCAAAAAAAAAGAATCAATGAGCTTAAAGACTGACTATTTAAAATTATAGTCAGGGGGCAAAAAATTAAAATGAAAAACAGTAAAGAAATCTATAAGAATTATGGGACACCATCAAGTGAACCAATATATAAATTATATAAGTCTCAGAAGAAGCAAGGAAAGAGAAAGAAAAATTATTTAAAGAAATAATGACAAACATCTTTCCAAATCTGAAGAGACAAATTAACATGCAGACCCATGAACTCCAAGGGACCCCAAATCTATTAAATATAAAGAGACCTTTACCAAGACACATTACAATCAAATTTTCACAAGTGAAAGAAATGAGAAACTTTTTTTTTGAAAGCAGCAAGAGTAATTAGTTACACAGAGAAAATCCCCATAAAACTATCAGAAAATATTATAGCAGGTACCTTATGTATTTTGGAAATTAATCTCTTATTAAGTGTTTGGTTTGAAAATATTTTCTCCCATTGTAAGTTCTCTTTATGCTCTTCATTTTTTTCCTTTTTCTTTGAAAAAGTTTTAGTTTGATGTAATCCTAAACATGTGATCTATCCTGGACAATGTTCTATGTGCACTTGAGAAGAATGTGTGGTCTGCTGTTAGATAGATGGGATGTTCTTTGTATTTCTCTTAGGTTTATTTGATCTATATGATTGTTCAAGTTCTCTTGTTTTTGTTGATTTTCTATCTAAATGATATATCCACTGTTGAAAATTGTATATAATATATAACCAATATAATGTGTTAAATACACAATATAAAAGATGTAAATCATGAAGACAATAACATGAAATGTGAGGGGAAGTAGAGTTAAAGTGTCAAATTTTTGTATGTGTTTGAAGTTAAGCTATTGTCAAATTAAAATAGACTGTTAACAACTACAATATCAAGTTAAGCTGTCATCAAATTAGACTGTTAAAAACTACAATGCTAAGTGAATTTTTATATAGGCCCCATGGTAACCACAAAGGATAAAAAATCTGTAGTAGATACACTAAAGATAAAGAGAAAGGAATGAAAATACACCATTATAAAAATCGAGCCACAAAGGAAGACAGCAATAGTGGAAGACAGTAGGCTAAGAAAGGGTAGGATAATATATTCGAAGTATTAAAAATATCTGCCAACCAAGAATGCCATAGCTGGCAAACTCTCCTTCAGAAAAATCTAGTCATGAAGGAAAGCAGTAGAGTGGAAGAAAAGAAAAAAAGGAACTACAAAACAGTTAGAAAATAATTAACAAAATAGCAATAGTAAGTCTTAACTTGTAAATGGATTACATTCTCCAATCAAAAGACAGTGGCAGAATGCATTTAAAAAGTACAATTACATGCTGCCTACAAGAGACTCACTTAAGATTTAAGGACACACAGATTGAAAGTGAAAATATGGGAAAAAAAATTCCACACAAATAGTAACCCAAAGGGAACAAGGGTGTCTACATTTAGATAAAATAGATGTTAAGTCAAAAACTATAAAAGAAGATAAAGAGGGTCATTATATAATGATAAAGTGGTCAACTGAAGAAGAATATAAAAAAATTATAAATATCAATGCATTCAACATCCTAGTACCTAAATATATATTATAAATATTTATAGAACTGAAGTTAAAAATAAATAGAAATATGATAATTTTAGGGGACTTCTATATATCATTTTCAACAATGGATATATCATTCAGATAGAAAAATCAACCGAGAAGCAGAAGACTTGAACAACTGTATAAATCAAATGAACCTAAGAGAAAAGCACAGAACATTCCATCCAATAGCAGCAGAATACACATTCTTCTCAAGTGCACATAGAACGTTCTCTGTGATAGATCATATATTTGGGATTACATCAAATTAAAAAGTTTTCATAGATAAAAGATACAATGAAGAGAGTAAAGGAAACCTCAGGGTGGAAGAATATATTTTCAAACCATACAACGAATAAGGGGTTAATTTCCAAAATACGTAAGGAACTTAACAATTCAATAGCAATAAAACAAATAACTCTATTTAAAAATGGACAAAGGACCTTGGACAGATTTTTTTTAAAAGAAGACAAATAGTCAAGAGATACACTTAAAAATGATCAACCTTACTAATCATCAGGAAAATGCAAATCAAAACCACGAGATGTGACTTCATACCTGTTAGAATGACTACTGTCAAGAAGACAAAAATTAACAAGTATTGGCAAGGATGTGGAGAAATTGGAACCCTTGCACACTATTGGTGGGAATGTAAAATAGTCTAGCCATCATAGCAAAACAATAAGGAGATTCGTCAAAAAATTAAAAATAGATTTACCATGTGATCCAACAATTGTACTTCTGTGTATATATATCCAAAAGTATTGAAATAAGAATTTCAAAGAGACATCTGTACCCCCATGTTCATTGCAGCATTATTACAATTGCCAAAATATGGAATCAACCTAAGTGCCCATAGAAGGATGAATAAATAAAGAAAATGTAAGGTTTAATATATGTCTATATAAAATAAAATATTATTCAACCTTTTAAAAAAGAATATCATTTCATTTGCAAAAACATGGTGAACCTGGAGGATATAATGCTAAGTGAAATAAGCCAGGCACCAAAAGACAAATACTGCATGATCTTACTTATATGTGGAGTGTAAAAAAGTCAATCTCATAGAAATAAGTAAAATGGTCATTACTATGGGCTAGAAGGTAGTGGGATGTAGATGTTGATCAAAGGGGATAAGTAGATGTTGATCAAAGTGGATACAAACTTTTGGTTATTCAGGATGAATAAGCTCTGGAGATCTAATACACAGCATGGGGACTATACTTAATAATACCATGTTGTATACTTGAAATTTGCTAACAGAATAAATCTTTAATGTTCTCACCACAAAAAATAAAAAGGAAATTATGGGAGGTGATGGATATGTTAATTAGCTTGATAGTGGTAATCATTTTATAGTGTGTGTATATATGTATATTTAAAAAATCAGGTTGCACACATTAAATATATACAATTTCCATTTGTCAATTATACTTTAATAAAGTTGGAAAAAAATGGGAAAAGACAAGGGGGTACTGTGCAGTTGTTAAGCTTGCCATCACTACTCCCCAAACTGCCTGCTTGACTTTTGTTCTTAAGGGTACTATGAGAAACTTCTGACTTCAGGGATCTCAGGGAGTCTCTGGCAGGCTTCAAAAAACATGTGAAAATTGTAATCTTTCTCTCATGCATGTCAATGAACTCACCAGAGGAACACTTGTGTCTCTCACTACCTCTGAGAACCTATATTTCCCTTATTCAGTCCAGCCCACCTCTCTGTTGAAGTAGCAACCAAATGACAGGTAACACATAAACTTTTGGTTGGATAAACAGACAGATAATCTTTAGAACATGTTCTGTTCCAGTGATTTCATTTCCCTCAGATAGAATGATACCTGGAGATTTAATCATTTCCACTGGTGATTGGATGCACACAAATACAAGACAAGGCAAGAGTGCTGCAGCATACAGGAAATGCTCACTTACAAAATCTGTCTCTGACTTTTCATCAGCATTTGTGAGGAATGGGAAAACTTGAACCCATCTAATTTTTAAGAAATTTTAATCCAAAGAATGTGGAATTAGAGCAATTCATGCTTGTTTTACTTTTATTAATAATTTTTTCCTGATAAATAAAATGCAATATTGCCATTTTGAAAATTCATGGATGTGGATTATGCTCCGTATTGAGAAGATGGTATTTGTAACTTGTTTTTAATGCCAGAGCCTTAGGGATTCTCGACCACCAATCTATTGATGCATTATTTTCTGAGTTTGTACTATGTGCTGAAAAGCATTCAGCAGATAAAATATACCTCCATGTCACTTTGTTTGTTTTCATACAAGTAAACTTTAAAAAACATCATGAAATTGGAGCGGTCTCCAGCTAGGAAATTTTATTATGGAGATGTTATTGCCAGTATTTCTGAATATTCTCAAGCATGCATTCAGTCTGAGAACTGATAAAGTGCTATAATATTATAATTTTATGAGAGTATGTAGAATCTATGTGAATCCTTATATATAAAGATTATACCAATGAAATAAATTTTCTTGAAATTTTATCAACACATTCTATTTAGAATAATTCCAGAATGTCTTTTGCCATTTAATTCATTAATCTGAGTAATCATTTATTTATCCATTCAAAAGTATCTTTATTCTGACTGATTAAATTTAGAAAGAAGGGCAAAGTTTTGAGAATGAGCCCCAGTTTTTAGTTTTAAGTCAGTGAATAGATCTCATTGTCTTTAACTAGAATGAAAAACCCAGGTGGATGAGCAGGCTTAGAACTGTAACTAGAATGGAAAACCCAGGTGGATGAGCAGGCTTAGAACTGTAACTAGAATGGAAAACCCAGGTGGATGAGCAGGCTTAGAACTGATTTTTGTACTTAGCCTCTTTTAGCTCTCTTAGTGAATGGCATTATCATCATCCTGTGCTCAATCCAAAATGTCAGATGCATGCTTTCCATTTTTCCTCATCAACCAAATACAGTCACAGAGATCTGGTGATTCTAACTCGAAAAGAATCTTCTTCTAAAAAATAGTAATTTGTTTTTAAACAGCTTTATTGAGGCATAATTAATCTATAATAAACTACACATGTTTAAAATGTACAATTTGATAAGTTTCGAGATATGTAAACTTTCATAAAACCATTACTGGAATTATATGAATGAACATATCCATCACCCCCAAAACTTTCCTCCTGCCCTTGTTAAATCTCTTCTCCTTCCTGCTTTGTTCCTTCCCGTCCTCAGGTAACCACTGATTTGCTTTCAGTCATTATAGATTACTTTGCATATATCAGAATTGTTTATAAACGGAATCAAGCAGTATGTACTCTATGTTGTCTGGCTGTGAGCGATGATTTTGAGATTCGTCCATATTGTTGTGTGTTTCAATAGTCCACTTCTTTTTATTGCCAAGTCATAGGCTACTGTTTAGCTATACCACAATGTGTTTATTCATTCACTTGTTGATAGACATTTGGGATTTTGCAGTTTCTGGCTGTTAAAAAAAGTTTTTATGAATACTAGTATAAATATTCTTATGGACATATGCTTTATTTCCTATAGGGAAAATACCCAAGAGCAGAATAATTAGATAATATGGTAGATATTGGCTTAATTTAAAACTAAAAAAACTAAAAACATGCCAAACTGTTTTTAAAGTTGTAGTTCAGCAATTGTACATTTTCAACATCAGTGCGTGAGAGTTCTAGTTCCCCCACATTCTTGTCAACATTGGTATGGTTGGTCTTATCAGTTTTAGCCATTCTGATACATGTGCAGTGGTATCTCACTGTGGTTTCTGTTTGTGTTTACCTAATGACTAATGATGCTGAACATCTTTTTTTATTTTTATTTATTTATTTATTTATTTAAGACAGATTCTCACTCTGTTGCCCAGCCTGGAAGGCAGTGGAATGATCTTGGCTCACTGAAATCTTCACCTCCTGGGTTTAAGCGATTCTCCTGCCTCAGCCTCCAGAATAGCTGGGACTACAAGCATGCACCACCATGCCCAGCTAATTTTTGTATTTTTAGTAGAGAGGGAGTTTCATCATGTTGTTCAGGCTGGTCTCAAACTCCTGACTTCGGCCTCCCAAAGTGCTGGGATTACAGATATGAGCCACCGGGCCCAGCTGATGCTGAACATCTTCTTTTATGCTTAGCTGTCTTGTGTATGTCTTCTTTGGCAAAGTGTCTTTCACATCTTTTGCCCATTTTTCTATTATTAAAAAAATTCTTATTATTGAGTTTTGAAAGTTCTTTATGTATTCTACATATAAATCCTTTATCAGTTTTAGAATTTGCAAATAATTTCTTCCAGATTGCAGCTTGTCTTTTCCTCTTAACAATGTCTGCCAAAGAGGAGAAATTTTGCATTTTGATGAAATTAAATTAATCAATTTGTTAGATTATGGATGTTCCTTAGGTGTCATGTCAATAAAATATTTGCCTACTCAGTGTTTCCAGATTTTCTTGGAGGTTATTTTCTGAAATGTTTATAATTTGTGGTTTTACATCTAAGCATGTGTTTCATTTTGATTGATTTTTTGAATCTATAGATTGCTTTAGGGAAAACTGAAATTTCAATAATATTGAGTCTTCTAATCCAGGTATCTTGTATATGTCTCCATTTATGTAGGTCTTCCTTAATTTTTCTTAACAGTATCTTTTAGCATACAGGTCTTGTGCAGCTTTTATCAGATTTCTTCCTCTAAGTCTTGATACTTTTTTTTTTTAATACTTTAAGTTCTGCGATACATGTGCAGAACCTGCAGGTTTGTTACATAGGTATACACGTGCCATGGTGGTTTGCTGCACCCATCAACCCGTCATCTACATTAGATATTTCTCCTAATGCTATCCCTTCCCTAGCCCCCCATCCCCCAATAGCCCCTGGTGTGTGATGTTCCCTGCCCTGTGTCCATGTGTTCTCATTGTTCAACTCCCACTTATCATTGAGAACATGCGGTGTTTGTTTTTCTGTTCTCGTGTTATTTTTCTGAGAATGATATGCTTTCCAGTTTCATCCATGTCCCTGCAAAGGACAGGAACTCATTCTTTTTTATGGCCACATAGTATTCTGTGGTGTATATGGGCCACATTTTCTTTATCCAGTCTATCATTGATGGGCATTTGGGTTGGTTCCAAGTCTTTGCTATTTTTGAAATTAGCATTTCACAGCTTAATTTCTGATGGTTCCTTGATAGTATTTAGAAATACAATTGATTTTTGTATGTTGATCTTAAAAAATTGCAACCTTACCTATCTTGTTTATTAGATCTAGTAACTTATTTGTAGATTCCATTGGGTTTTCTACAAATAGACTCATGTTGCCTAAGAATAAAGGCTTACTTTTTTCCCACTATGAATCCTTTTTATTTGTATTTTTTTCCTTGCCTTATTGCACTGGCTAGAATCTAAAGTATAATGCTGAATAGACATGGTGAGAGCAGATATTCTTACAACTGACCCACACTTAGGTTTGTGGAGAAAGCACTCAGTCTTTCACCATTAAGTATGTTAACTGTACTTAGTTAACTGTAGGGTTTTTGTAAATACTTTTTATCAGGTTGAGGAAGTTTATTTCTTTTCCTAGTTCACTACAATATTTTATCAGGGAAAGTTGTTGAATTTTGTCAAATGCTTTTTCTGTATTTATTAAGAAGATAATTTGGTTTTTATTTTCAACTGTGTTAATATGATGAATTACATTGTTTGATTTTTTTTTAATATTAATTTGCTTTCCTGGCATAAACCCACCCAAAGGTCACCTTCAATTGTAATAATCTTTATGTGTCAAGGGCGAGGTCAGGTGGAGATAATTAAATCATGGGGCAGTTTCCCCCATATTGTTCTCATGGTAGTGAATAAGTCTTATGAGATCTGATAGTTTTATACATGGGAGTTCCCCTGCACAAGCTCTCTTGCCTGCTGCTATGTAAGACATCCCTTTGCTCTTCCCTCATCTTCCACCATGACTGTGAGGCCTCCCCAGCCATGTGGAATTGTGAGTCCGTTAAATTTCTTTCCACTATAAATTACTCAGTCTTGTGTATGTCTTTACTATCAACATGAGAACAGACCAATACAGTAAACTGGTATCAGGAGTGGGGTGCTGCTGTAAAGATATCTGAAAATGTGGGAGCATCTCTGGAACTTAGTAACAAGCAGAGGTTGGGACAGTTTATAGATCTCAAAAGAAGATAGGAAAACATGGGAAAGTTTGAAACTTCCTAGAGACTTGTTGAGTGGCTTTGACCAAAATGCTGATAGTGATATGGACAATAAAGTCCAGGCTGAGGTGGTCTCAGATGGAGATGAGGAACCTCTTGGGAACTGGACTAAAGGTCACTCTTGCTATGCAAAGAGACTGGTGGCATTTTGTCTCTGCCCTAGAGATCTGTGGAACTTTGAACTTGAGAGAGATGATTTAGGGTATCTAGAGGAAGAAATTTCTAAGCAGCAAAGCATTCAAGAGGGAGCAAAGCATAAAAGTTTGGAAAATTTGCACCTGACAATGTGATAGAAAAGAAAAATCCATTTTCTAGGGAGAAATTCAAGCTGGCTGCAGAAATTTGCAATGAGGAGCCAAATGTTAATTGCCAAGACAATGGGAAACATGTCTCCAGAACACTTCAGAAGCCTTTACAGCAGCCCCTTCTGTGACAAGCCCAGAGGCCTGGGAGGAAAAAATGGTATCATTGTCTGGGCCCTGGGTCTTGCTGCTTTATGCAGTCTCAGGACTTGGTGCCCTGTGTCCCAGCTATGGCAAAAAGGGGCCAATGTAGAGCTCAGCCCATTGCTTCAGAGGGTTCAAGTCCCAAGCCTTGGCAGCTTCCATCTGGTGTGGGGTCTGTGGATGCACAGAAGTCAAGAATTGAGGTTTTTGGAATCTCCACCTAGATTTCATAGGATGTATGCACATGCCTGGATGTCCAGGCAAAAGTCTGTTGCAGGAGTGGAGACCTCATGGAGAACCTCTGCTAGGGCAGTGCAGAAGGAAAATGTGTGGTTGAGGCCTCCACACAGAGTCCCTACTGTGGCACCACCTAGTGGAGCTGTGAGAAGAAGGCTACCATTCTCCAGACCCCAGAATGGTAGATCCACTGACAGTTTGCACCATGTGCCTGGAAAATCTGCAGACATTCAATGCCAGCCCGTGAAAGCAACTGGGAGGGAGGCTGTACCCTGCAAAGCCACAGGGGCAGAGTTGCCCAAGACTATGGGAACCCACTTCTTGCATCAGCATGACCTGGATGTGAGACATGGAGTCAAAGGAGATCATTTTAAAGCTTTAAGATTTGGCTGCCTTTCTGAATTTCAGACTTGCATGGCACCTTAGCCTTTCATTTTGGCCAATTTCTCCCATTTGGAATGGGTGTGTTTACCCAATACCTATACCCTCATTGTATCTAGGAAGTAACTAACTTGCTTTTGATTTTACAGGCTCATAGGTGGAAGGAACTTGCCTTGTCTCAGATGACACTTTAGACTGTAGATTTTTGAGTTAGTGCTGAAATAAGACTTTGGGGGACTGCTGAGAAGGCATGACTGTTTTGAAATGTGAGGACATGAGATTTGAGAGAGGACAAAGGAAAAATTATATGGTTTGGCTGTGTCCTCACCCAAATCTCACCTTGAATCGTAATAATCCCTACATTTCAAGGGCAGGGCCAGGTGGAGATAACTGAATCATGGGGGCAGTTTCCCCCATACTGTTCTTATGGTAGCAGATAAGTCTTATGAGATTCAATGGTTTTATATATGGGAGCTCCCCTATACAAGCTCTCTTGCCTGCTGCCATGCAAGACATCCCTTTACTCTCTCTCTGTCTTCTGCCATAATTGTGAGGCCTTGCCAGCCATGTGGAACTGTGAGTCCATTAAACTTCTTTCCTTTGTAAATTACCCAGTCTTGGTTATGGCTTTATTAGCAGCATGAAAACAGACTAATAAACATGATAAGAAACATCATAACCAAATCTCATTTGGTGATGATGTATTATCTTCATATTGTTGGGGTTGATTTGCTAAAATTGTATTTAAAATGCTTGCATCTATGTTCTTGAGGGATATTGATCTATTGTTCTATTTTGTAATGTCTTCAAGTTGTTTTGGTATCAGGGTAATGCTGGGGATGTATCCTCTCTCTTTAACTTTTTAGATGATTTTGTGTAGAGTTGCCTGATATCATGAATTTTACCTTGTTGGACAAATAAGCATATCCATATAAATACATATATCATACAACTTTATTAATACCTGCTATTATCATCCTCAGTTTTATAGATGAAGGATGTGAATTACAGAGAGGTCAAGTAACTTACCTAAAGCCACATGTTGGTAAATGATAAATCCAAGATGTGAAAGAGGAGTACTTAGTGCAGAATTTGTGTTCTTAGCCAATATACTATACTCTTTCTCAATTATAGCATGATTTCCTAGGTCTGACTCTTAATATTTTAAAGAAAGCAACACTGTCTCTCTCAGGATGACACAATGCTGTAATGATGGGTCACAGAAATATTTCTCTACTGCTTTTGGCCAACTTCTCATCTCCTCTCCCATATCCTTTCTTCACCACACGAAAATTAAGACTATCAACCCTCAGGCTAACATAACACATCCCCTTGAACATAATCTTATTACTTTCTAAGTTCGCTGTGTCTGCCTCATAAGTTGTTGACAGAAAGACACTAAAGTAATTAAGGACGTTGCTTCCAATATATATATATATATTTTTTGATGAGATGCATTTTGGGGAGGGAAGCAGCTATTGAGCTCAGCTTCTGCAGTTTTCCTCTTCCTGGAGCTGAAGGCACTTGACTTCTACCTGTAGGCTCAGCCCCAACATGGTCTTTAGAACCACTTTTTGGAATGGGCAGAGGGAAACTGACTCAGTAACATACCACTCTTATTGTCATTCTGTTGCAGATTTCTTGGTCTAGTTTTATCAACTAAGCTCCTACCATATTCCTATATTTTTTTATTTGATAAGGATACTGTGGCTTTTCTCTAAATATATAACGGATTATACCAAACTCATTCCACCTTTCCTAGACTATCCGATTCTAGGATAGGAAATAAAAAACCGTCTACTCAGAACCAGCTGATCTGCATAGAATGCATTGCATAACATTATTAATAGAGGGCTGCCTATGGACCACATCCCTATGTTAGTGATTCTACCATCTGCTGAGATACTTTCTGATGCTAAGTATTTGCCTGCTGTCTGAGTCCCTGGCTTCATCTGCCCACCTGCCATGTAAGTGCATGCCTGAACTAATGCCTGCAGTCTCATGCCCAGTTCTGTGACCATCATGACCTGCTTTGAGGCTATGTTTCCTTCAAGCACTTGCAACTAGGTCTTTTTCCATGGCACTTGTCTGACCAACTGGGTTGTGGTGGTTTCAGACCCCAGATTCCTTGCTGCCCAGTCCTACTATAATTAACCTAACCATATCAAGCTATTAACAGAATAACAAACTCAAAGCAAAAAGCACTTTAGAGTTTATCACCTCCTAACTGATTTGCAAATTTCCCCTTCAATCCTGCGCACAAGTCATTATCCTATCTCCTCTTAAAGACCTCTGGGGAAGGAAAATTGACTATCTAAGGAGACACTGTTTTCTAGCAAGCTCCCTTTGAAAATTCGTCATTCTATTGAGCCAGGTATCACTTTCTTTTAGTTTTTACCCTTTATGAAGACCCCATGGTCAGGCTTAAGGCCATTAATTTTAACAAAAATGTAAACTCAAGTGTTTGAATTTCAATACAATTATAACGCAGAAGTCATGAGTAGGACTTATCAGTTCTATTGGACAACAGCATGCTGGGCTTTACTTTGGCATTAACCAGCTGGTAACCATGGGCAAGTAGCTTAGCTCCACTTCTTTTTCGTGTAAATTGAGAAGCTGAACTAGATTCATGGTTCCAAAATTGTTTATTGGATTTTTTAAGATGTTTACAGACTTCCTAAAAACTAAAAAGTGCTCTGTAAAATAAGATTAGAAATTCTGGGTTAAACAAATTAAATAGATTTCTTTGCTGAAAGAGTTCTCAAAACCTTTAATAAGCTGATGTACTTTTAGAAGTCCTGGAAGGAAACAGAATAAAAAATGTTTCACAAAATCTGGATTATAGTTTTATTTATTTATTTATTTTTGACCATCTTTTAACAGAGTTCCATTGAACACTTTAGGAAATGCTAGACTTACCTGGTTTCTAAGGCTTAAATAATATGTTATGGATTAGTCGGAGTTCTTCAGAGAAACAGAACCAATAGAACCAATGTATTGGCTTACATCATTATGGAGGTTGAGAGGTTCCCATGATCTGCCATCTGTAAGCTGGAGACCCAGTGGTATAGTTCCAAGGCCTGAGAGCTGGAGAGTCAGTGGCATAGACTCCAGTCTGGGTCTGAAGGCCTGAGAACCAGGAGTACCTAGGGCAGCAGAAAATGGATGTCCCAGCTCAAAAGGCAGAATTAATTCAACCTTCCTCTGCCTTTTTGTTTTATTCAAGCCCTCAAAGAATTGGATAGAGCCCACCTCATTAACTTTAGTCAATCCACCAATTTACATGTTAATTTCTTCTGGAAACACCCTCACAGACACACCCAGAAATAATGTTTAACCACTTATCTGGGCATACTGAGGCCCAGTCAATTTGACACATAAAATTAACCATCACAATGTAATTCTATGACGTGAGAAAATTGCCTTTAAACAGAAAGTTAAAAACTTGCCTTGAGGTAGAAATTTCATCATATATACGGGGTGTCTGTGTATGTGTATAATATATAGTCAAATTTATTTCTCAAGATTAAAATAGCAATTGCTTAATATACTTTTCAAAAATTCCCCTCAAATCATACTATACAACTTGCACTTTTTGGGAAGCTCTTCTTGCTTAACACTTATATATTTAGATCACTCCTGAACTGTGCATTCAGCTCATAAGAAATCAGTATGCATTTGTTGATTCATGTATACCCATGTGTCTGTCTCCTAACTAGACCCTTCGAGGGTAAGAATAAGCCACTTAGTTTTCCTTTATTCAGAGTGCCTAGGATAGGGCTCTAAGTACAAAAGGACTTCACATGTAGATGTACTCTGTCATGATTTATATATTTTCCAGTTTACTAATGGAGCAATGTTTCTTCTCCTCTGAGCAATTTCTTTCCCTATACTCTATTTAGTCTCATGATTTTTAAGAAGTGACATTTGCAATTGCTTAAATAATTCCTGTCAATAGTCTAAGTTGTTCAAAAGATGAGTTGAACTTTAGGTGATATTATTTTCTGGAGAGAACTTTAGTCTCATTTGATACCATACCCCAAGAAAAATATGCCGTGCCATTTCAGACAGATTTTAAACTTCCTGTTTATCCCTCCTCCAGTGTGCCAGCTCCTCTGCAGAATGAAATGTCTCCAAATCGCTGAGACTGTAATTTCCATGACAGTGTCGTCCATCTCATTTCTTGCCTGTCCTTTCAGTTTTATGAAGGTTAGAGACATTCTTCCTGGGTGTTTGTCAAATTGTTTATCTAGTCTGGAACCAGCTCCCCATGCTCTGCTCAGAATATTTTATGCAGATTCCCTCTTCCCTTGCTGGGTGTATCTGAAAGCCTGCAGTCACCGAGTCAGGGAGAGAAACATCTATGATGACTGTTCATTTGCTTTTAACCATATTCATTCATGTCAATGTCTGCTACTTACTGGTTGGGCTCAGAATATATGCTGCATCAACAGGATGGGGCACTTTCTGTTTGGTTACGAGTCTGCTGTATTTTTCTGTCTCACTCCAGTTCAATGCACACAGTGGCTCTGAGGTTCCACTTCATCAGTATTCAAACCTGTTGTTCCCATAAGGAGGACATACATACATTCACGAATTTCCTTTCTCTCTCTCTCTCTCCTCACTTCCTGGAAGACTTTTTGTAAAAATGAAATATTGTTTCTTATACTGAACCTCTCCAAATATTTAATGGAAAGGGGCTTACATAGTCATTCACTGATTCATGCACTTAACAAAGGGTTATTGAGCATGAACGTGTACTAGGCATTTTGTCTGTTACTAGAAACAAAAAGGGAAATAACACAATATTTTTGCCTTTGAAGAAGTTGAAGGTTTTTGTTTGGGGGAGATAAACATTGTAACAAAATAATGAGTTGTCTAGTTAGGACAGGAGCTTGCCATTTTTTTGAAAACTTTTGGCTAGAAAGAATAAACTTGAATTTCAAAGTTGGTGGCAATTCTTCCATTTTTGTAGGGGAGAGATTTGACTTCTCTGACAGTAATTATTCTCTTGTGTTTTGATAAATGTTAATAATGTCTTTATGTGATTTGGATATGCAAAGGTGAAACTGTGATACTATTCCAGAATGGCAAGGATCTGGGCTAAAACTTTCTCATAAATGGTGGACAATTATCTTCACTGTAGGTGGAGCTGCATTCCTGCAAAATATCCTGGTGGGAAGCCTAGCCCTTGACTGGAGTAAGAAGAAGATTGAGATTTTTCCTTTCTGTTGGGTATCAAGAATAGATTTCCTTATAGGGGACCATATTTACGGTCATATTTCAGATTAAGTTTTTTGTTATTGTAGTTTCATTGTTTTTGGTTTTTTTTTTCTGAACTTTAATTCCTCTGTTGCCCTAAGCTGTCAGTCAAGTTTTTACTTTTTATAGATGTTAAAAAACTTTGGGAAGTTAGAAAGCAGAATTATGTTATCATTTTGGGTAAAACAGAATGTGAAGAGCAACAGCAACTCATTATGCAATGAGAGGCTGTGATTGCAGGAGCTGAGCACCAGTTAGGTGCCAATCTGTCCTATGAGGTTATGGATGAAAATCAGACTGAGTCTGTGTAACATGAAATTCTTCCTCACAGATGCCCAGAGATATCAGAGAAAGAAAAACAGTAAAGGACTGGACTTCTTGCAGCCACATGGTATGAGTTCTCAGATTATTGCTGTTTGGGAAATGAAAGAAAAGGCAACCACTTCAGAGGAGGGTTCAGAACATTTTGGTATGGTACATTTAAGGGACCTCCAATGACATTGCATCGCAATCCTAAATATATTACAACAAAAAGACTTTTTGATGCATTTCTTGAGGCTGATGCAAATAAATGTAACCCCTAAAGGCCAAAACAAGCATAGTTGTTTTGAAACACAGTGAGTTAAAACTACAATGAGCTATGAGCAGTGACAAAGAGCAAGCACTAGAATAATCCTGTGTGAAATTTTAAACTAGATTGTAAGTTTGAGATTTTTCAAAATACTTAGGGAGTAGAAATTCAAGCTTCATATCTGCATGAAGGCTAGCTTGTGGTTACCAATATTCAGAGAATATTTTGTTTCCTTTGTTCAGGGCTCAAGTTCAAGATGGACAATTTTATAAATAGTCTCCTGGGTAGGTTTGTTTATTGTTTAACTTATATTGAGGGCATAGAACATTAGAGTCTTAGTTTTATGTGGTGTGGAAAGTTCAAGTTCCTTTTAGACTTCCCAAATGGGGTAGATGCTCAGTTGGGGTTCTGTGTAGCCCTTGCGTGTGCTTCCATGGCCTGATCACTAAAATGGAAGTCCATCCAATTTGATAAATTTTCTCAATGTAAAAGACAGTTTGTTTCTCTGTTTTCTTCTCTGGATTCTATTTTATTTTTTACTTCTAATAATCTTTTTTTTTTTTTACTTCATTGTTAATTCAGTGATGCATTTTTAAAAAATATATTGAGTTAGAAAGGGATGCATTTTTTAAAAAGACATAATTTGCATATTACTAAACATTTTAATTATTTCTAGGGATGCTTTATTCAGGGTATCAAGTTTACTTCAAAACAGATAAGATGGGAGAAGAAATATGTGATAAATAAATAAAGTAAAATAATTGAATAAGGACAAAATATTTTCATAATCATGTTATGTACAAATAATCAAAATTGCATTTAAGACAGAGCATTTCAAAATTGATTTCAGAGAAAGTCTAGATATAGTCTTCTTTCTAGATATACATTTAAAACATAAGAAACAATAAATAAAATAAAATAATAGAAAAATATATGCCAATTAAATACAAACCAAAAATAATTTGGAGGGTGTATTAACAATATACAAGATGAATAGAGTTATTAAAAATAAAGACAGTTGCTACATTACATTAAATAAAAGATTCAGCTCACCTGAAAATACACCTAACTTGAACATATTTAATAAAATAGCCTCAAAATACGTAAGGTAAAAAATTGATGAAACAATAAGGAGAAGTTGACTAGTTCACAATCAGTGTTGGAGCTTTTAATACACTGCTTTTTAATGACAGTGAGATAAATCAGATAAGAATAGTTGAATATTTAAATATAACATAATTGAATATTTAGACAATAACATTAGTAAACTTGATTTCATGGGCATATCTAAAATCTCACATGTAATAGATGCAAAAGACATAGTCTCCTTAAACGCGTACAAAATATGTAAAATAGTTAACTAGGTATTAGGCCGTAAGGCAAATTTTGACAAATATAAAAGAATTAGCCATAAGAATCACAGTCTCTGACAACAATGCAATTAAGTTAGAAATGAATAACAAAAAAGGCAAGTTAAACGCTCCTATGTTTGGAAATTGCAAAACATTTCTAATTAACTTTTAGGTCAAAGAAGAAATCATATTATAAACTAAATTACAAAAACTAAATAATAAAAACACTACATATGCAAAAATTATAGAATAAAATAGAAGTGGCACTTCAAATTACATATGTAAACTTCAATACTTATGAAGAAAGATGGCAGAAAATGAATGTGCTCAGTCTTAAGAGGTTAGGAAAATAATGCAGAATATAGCCAATGAAAATAGAATAAAGGATACAATAAAGTTAAGTTCAGAAATCAATGAAATAAAAAACATACATAATACAGATGGAAACAAATAATAATATAAACCTCTGGCATTAGTGATTAATGAAAACTATTTCTACAAGAGTTTCACCAAATTGTCAAGGAGTGGGTAATTTCTGATTTATGCAAAAATTATCTTCAGAGGCTGAAAAAAAAAAAAAAAGAGAACACACCAAAAGTCATTTCATGAGACCAGATAACCCTGAAATAAAAACCAGTTAAAAAAGCAAAAGATTGGAAAATTATAGGGTCAGTCTTATCATGAAAATAGGTGCAAAGCTGAATACTTGGAAAATAGATCTGAAAATCTTAAACAAAATATGATTACATTCAATTCAGAAGTGTATAAAAATAAAGAAGACAAATCCACATTATTCAGTGTGTTTACCCTAGGAACAATATTAAATGAGAATGTCTAAAAATATACTTCACCGAATTAATTGATTAAAAGACCAAAGGTGGCAATTTAAAAATCTAGCAAACATTTATGAAAAAAATTAGAACAAAGTAAAAGACATAACATCCTAGGTGTAGAAGTAAACTTTCTTAACCTAGTAAAGGGTGTTTTTAAAAAACTCAATAAAAATGACTTCATTTTTAAGGTTGGAGCATTAGAAGTCTACTCTAAAATTTCAGAAATCAAATATAGGTCAATATTTTACTAGAGTTTCTAGCCAGCAAAATAAGACAAGAATTAACACATAAAACATATAAACATTTGAAATAAAGAGGAAAGTTTTAGTAAAGATTAAAGTTTTTAGTAAGCTTTAATAAAAACTAAAGTTTTAGTCTTTACAAATGATATGCAAGTTTAAAATAATCTACAAATAAATTGTGGGAATCAATAAAAGAGTTTATTAAGCTGGCTGGATATAAAATGAGTGCATAAAATTAACAGTGGACTTCTAAATTTACCAAAATCAAGCAGGCAGAAAAAGTCATCATTTATATTATATTAATAAGATTTTGACAAATAGACCAATGTAACTGAAAAAGCCCAGATATAAAACAACGCACATGTCAAAGTTGACTTATGACAAAATTAGTGCTTTGTAACAGTCAAGAAAGGACCATCTTTTCAGTAGATTGCCACGTGAAGACAAGAATGTGGACAAGTGAGAATTCTTATACACTTTGGATGATAGTACAAATCATTTAACATATATCAGGAAACTATTTGTATTATCTTTAAAATTTATTTTAAAATAATAATTGAACCTCTATCTTATATTAGGTACTATTCTAGGTACTTGTGAATATAAATAAAAAAATAGGAAAAAAATATGCCTTCATGTAGGTTCCATTCTAATGAACATCCTCATAGTCTGTGTCTTGGAAATTTCATTCTGCAACAATGTTTTAACATGAAGATTCTCCTAAGAATTAAGCCCACATTCCTTAAGGCACCAGCAAACATAACCAATTAATTTTTCTATGCATTTAGAATGATACTAGTTATGTACCATCATTGGGGAAATTGGAAAAATAACAATTTCCATCATTTTCTGTGTTCTGTGGTGCATATGAGAAATTCCAGTTGAGAAAGCCTACAAGAAACTATATCACATGTGCATTAGGATCAAGGTCCAAGAATGTTCATGGTAGAGTTGTCAAATTTAGCAAATAAAAATGCAGGGCATCCAGTTAAATTTGAATTTTTGATAAACAATAAGTTTTAGTATTAATATACTTTGATGAAATATTTGTGTTTTACCTGGCAACCCTATTTATAGAAACATGATTTATTAGATATGCTAACACACTGTCTCTCCAACAACAACAAGAAGCCAGCAATTAAAGAAATTACATTTTACTGTATTGACAGGGAAGGTGCTCATGAACTAGGAACCTCAGCATACAAATGCTTAGGAATAGGAACAATCAGACTAACCACAGAGAATTGCTATAAGGAAGAAAAAAAAAGAGAGAATAAAAATATTTCAACTGATGAAACTTCCCCTAAAAACCAACCATGTAACAGAAGAGAACTTTGAGATATTATCCTAACTGGATATATTGGATATATCCAATTTGGAATAACATCCAGTTTGAGTATATCCTCAAGCAACCATTGTAAGAAATAAGAAAACATGCCTACTGTACCAGAGTTAAACCAGAGAAGCAGAATATGTATGTATAAAACAAGGAATTGGCTTAAGCAATTGCAGTGGCTGGCTAAGCGAGACTCAAGCCTATAGAACAGTCCATCAGGAAATGAAGAGCAGAAGCAGATTAGAATTTCAGGGACACAGGCTAAAATTTTTGTCTAACAGTGAGGATTTCTTATCTCTTGGAAAAGCCTCAATCTCATGGTTCGTTCTCTACTTTTAAGGGCTTCCAAATGATTAAGTCAGCTTCACTTGGGATAATCTCAAAGTCCACCAATTAGGAATTTTCATCACTTCTCCAAAATCTCTTTACAGGAGTAAGTAGATTGATTGACTAATCAGCAACTATAGCCTCAACAAGATAACACATCAAAAAGCCATCATAGTCCTCCCCTTGTCAAATTGGCACCCACAGAACACATCTCTTTAACCATACTTAATGTCCAAATAAAGGTAGCAACAAAATTACGCATCTTCTTAATATAATGTGAGTATCTTGCATGCAATTCAAAACTCACTAACCTTTTCCTTAGAAAAAGATATCAAGTCCTTGAGTAACACTGGCTCTTCTTTAAGATGCTGTAACTTAAATACTGAAAAAAAAAACTACTATTAAAACATTTTATGTTTGTTAAAAAAGAGAAAATGCTGAAAATATTTGGTTAATATATGTGCAAACATAATTCATATGAGAAGAGAAAATATGCATAACTGTTACTGTCCTCATTTTGCAATGCAGTTGCAGCTTGTATTTATAACTACCTTCTTTGCTGAGGCAAAGAACCTCAGAGGTTCAGGATTTGTTCTCTGGTGGGGTGATCCAAATTTTTATTCCTGAAGGGCCTGGCTATTAGCAATCCTGCCTGAATTGGGTTGTGATTTTTCAGTGACCTTAATTACAGGACATAGAAATACTAAGAGGCATTCTAAGGGATTTGCTGTATTCAAGACATACTCCTCCTTTATCCCATTCTGTAATAACAACACAATTTCTCCTTGATAGTTAAAATCGATCACCCCCAAAAGTAACCTTCGTTGCTTATTGATTCAGAGATAGGAGAAGCCGAAAGTTTACAGATGGCAGTCTCAATTTCATAGACTCATTGTGTCGTCCCTAGATAGATGCATTCTTTCACTTGGAGCTAAGACCTCTACACCAGCAAAGATGAAGGTCACAAGAACTGGAAACACAAATTTGCTGGTAGATCACTAGAGGTAATAGTGAGAGGAGCCACTCCAAATTCCACAAATTGACTTTTGAACCTGTAAATTGTGGATATGGGAGAAAATGCATCATATATTGGATGACAATTTGTAGTATATATCTCATCTGAGATGACACTGCCCCAGTCCTGCAAAGTATTGCCCTCTACTAGGCACCATAGCTGAGTCTTCAAAAGGCCATTCTACCATACTCTCATACCAACTTCTTCAGGATGATGAGGAACATGGTAAGAAGAGTGAATTTTATGACCACGAGTCTATTGCCACACTTTATTTGCTATAAAATAAATTTACTGGTTAGAAGCAATGCTGTGTGGAACACCATAATGGTGGAAAGGCAGTCTGTAAGTCCACAGGTAATAGTTTTGGCTGAGCATTATGGGTAGAGTAGGCAAATATCTATCTAGAGCAAGTTCTAGTAAGAGCAAAGTGCTACCCCTTCCATGATGGAAGTGGTCCAATGCAATCAATTCTCCATCAGGTAGCTCGCTGAATACCCTAGGAAATGATGCCATATCAGGAACTCAGTGTGGTCTCTGATGCTGGTAGATTGGACACTCAGCAGTGGCTGTAGCCAGGTGGCTTGGTAAATGAGGGTCCATATTACTGAGCCCATGTATAACCTTCATTGCTGCTACCATGTCCACTTTCTTTATGAGCACTTTGGACGAGGACAGGAGTGCCTGGGAAAAGATGCTGCTTACGATTCATAGAATGAGCCATTCTATCCAGTTGATTATTAAAATCCTTCTCTGCTATGTCACTCTTAAGTGAGCATTCACATGAAACACGAAAATCTTTACATTATTTGCCTATTCAGAGAGGTCTGTCTACATAGCTCTTCCCCAGAGCTATGTATCCCTTGTCATCAATTTTGTTGTTGTTGTTGTTTGTTTTTGAGACAGAATCTGTCTCTGTCACCCGGGCTGGAGTGTAATGGCGTGATCTCAGCTGACTGCAACCTCTGCCTCCCGGGTTCAAGCGATTGTCCTGCCTCAGCCTCCCGAGTAGCTGGGATTACAGCCATGCATCACCACACCTGACTAATTTTTGTACTTTTAGTAGAGATGGGGTTTCACCATCTTGGTCAGGCTGGTCTCCAACTCTTGACCTTGTGATCCGCCCACCTTGGCCTCCCAAAGTGCTGGGATTACAGGCGTGAGCCACCCCACCCAGCCATCATCAATTTTTTAATCATGATCCTGGCAAGGGCCTGATCAACCAGCAAAATCATTGGCCACAGTCCATGAAATTGTATAGATTAATAACAGGTGATTTCTTCTCCTAAGACAGATAAACAATCATGTGCACTGCATGAAGTGCTGCCCAGTGGGAGGATTTCCTTTCTCATTGTCCTTCGGTAGTAGCCTAGACAGGGGCTAGGATTGTCTACTTTCAGCTAAGTGCTTGCATATCATACAGAACTACCAGTAAACCAGGCCTAAGTTATTTTCCTCCTTAGTAAGCTTGTTATACAGGACTGCCCATTACAGCACAGGTGCAGGCTGACAGAGAGAAAGTCTTGTGTAGTGGGATTCGGGCATTGACATTTGGGCCATTTCCTCATGAAATTTACTTGTGCATTTAGGGTCTGCTCCAGTTCTCTGTGATCTATACCAGTTTCATTTGACAATGGAATTTGGATGTGCACACCCAGTCATATGATTTGGTGGGTCAGACAATACCCAGTTCATGATGGGAAGCCAAATTTGCATGATAACTTAGTGGTCCATGGTTAACTGTTCAGTTTCCACTAAGGGCCAGTAACAGGCCAAAAGCTATTTCTTGAAAAGAAGAGTAGTTATTCACACATGACATGGCTTTGCTCCAAAATCCTAAAGGTCAGTGTCATAATTCACTTATATAGGGGTGCCAACACGTCCAAACAGCATTGCTATTTGCCAGTGACCCTTCGAGCACCATTATATCTCCTGGATCATATGTCTCAAGTGTCAGCGTCACTTGCATGGCAGGCTAGGCCTGTTGAAAAGCCTTCTGTTGTTCTGGGCCCTGTTCAAAACTAGTACCTCTCAAGTCTCTTAGTAAATGGGTCACAATGGTACATCTGAATGGGATGTACCCCAAATCCAAAGAGGCCCACTGCAAGAGGAGCCAGATGTACCAATTAATCAATCACCCTGGAAGAAATATTTTGACATGGTCCCTATAATTGGACCATTAGAAGTTTTACTGAGCTGAAATGTTTCTGAATTCTTGTGGGAATGGATATTAGGAGAATAGGATTAAGGTAATTTGTTATGCAGTAGTGGAAAACTAATGTGTCTAGATTCAGAACTTCAAAAACTAAGAAATATTAACAAAAACAGGTTGAGGTGCAATGAGAGTTGATCAAACTCAAACAAATAAAAACAAAACAGAAAAAGCAGATATATTCTCACTTGGATTTGGCAGAGGAAAAATAATACAATAAAAGAAAACAAATATTTATTATAATTCAGGAAAATATTGAAATAAAGCAAAAATCACAATGCACATATTAACAAGAGCTCATTAAGTATCAGAGAAAATTGACACAGAATAGTCAACTCTAGGACATATTTTAGTAAACCATTAGATGAAAAAAGACAATTTGATTAGCACCAGAATCTTGAAACAAGAGCAGCACTTAATATAAGGCAACTGTGGTAAACATTTTCAAGAATCTCAAGGAAAGAAAATATGAACCACAATTTTATATGCAGCTAATTTATTCTTTAGAACTCAATGATATGGATAAACAATTTTAAGCATAGAAAACTCAGAGAATACTATATTCATGAACACTTCATACAACCAAGATACTAAAGGATGAGATTCATTTAACCAAGGGATGAAAGCAAGAATGTGTAATGATGAGAATTTGTCATCTGTAACTATGGATTCAAAATTAAAACAAAGGTGAAGACAGGTTTAAAATCATAATATATAAGTATTACATGTTATGACAAAATAGAAATATAACTAAAAATATGAGTAGAAGGGAAATAAAGGATAAAATAGAATAAAATAACTTATTATAAAGTTGACAGACAGGAGTCAAAGAATACTATATATGAAAAACCAGTTAGTAAAATACTGAATAAGAAAAAAAAAGGAGGTGGACTAGAGCCACTAGAAAATGTACAGATATAATTATAAACACTAGAATTAAAACGTAAACCTTCAATACCCAAAAAAGAGAGAGATAGAAAGACAGCAGAGAAAACATACCACTTAGAAACATAGTAAATGTAGTATAATATACACAGTAATTAAAATATAAAATAATGGCAAGATTTGAGACCAAACGTATTAACATCATTAATAAAACTAAATGGACTTTACTGTCATAATAAAAAGAAAAAGGTTTAAAAACTGGCAAGTAGAGAAAAACCAAATTTATATTGTATAGAGGCAGCCCTAAAATAAAGTGATTCATAATGACAAAAATTAAAGGGATGTGCAAAGATATGTCAGACAAATGGGGAAAAATGAAAGCAGATTTCATGACACTGTTATCAGACGAAACAGACTACAGGTCAAAAAGCACAAATTGAAATAAAGTAGAACATTCTAAATGCTAAAAATCATGGTTTTCAGTGAAGATATTATACTTATGAATATTTCTGCACCGATAAAATGCCAATGACCTAAAGCAGAAACTCCACACTACTTAAGGAGAAATCAGTGGAAACATATTAATAAAAGGGGACTTGAACACCACTGTCAGTCTATGACAGGTCAAATGGATAAAATAAAAAATCCCTAAGGATATTGAAGATACAAATGATATCATCAATCTAGACTAACATTGCGGATGTATGTGTGTGTATGTGTTTGTGTGTGTGTGTGTAAAACACTGTAAAAACAGGGAACATATCATACACCTTCTCAGTTGTACATGAAACAGTGACAAAAATTGATCATGAAAATCATTAATTTTCATAAAATAAAAATATTGCAAATGACAATGTCTAATCACAATATAGCAAGAAAAGAAATCAAAAATATTAAGTTTAAGAAGAAGAGCTTTATATGGTAAGTTAAAGTTAATTAAAAACTAGATTAAAAGGAAAATACAAATTACAAATTACAAAATATTGTTAAAATAATGATGAAAATATTACAAAACAGAATTTATAAATTTAAAGCTGTGATTAGAGGAAAATTCACAGACTTAAGCACCTATATAAATGCAAATAAAACAATACAAATAAAAAATTAAATTTCCAACTCATGAATCTAGAAAGTCTAGAACAACATAGTAAATTAAGAGAAAGTACCAAAAAAGTAATGAAACAAACTGATGAAGTAGAAAACAGGACAACGGAAGAACAAATCAATAAATCAAAATCTTGTTTCTTTGAAAAAATGGACAAAATAGACAAACCACTAGTCCATGTAGTCAAGATACAAGGGAGAATATACAAATAGAGACAACAAGAAATGATAAAAGAGAAATAACTATTGGTACAAAGGAAATTGGTAAAAAACATTATGAGTTAGTTTTATACAATTGTATATACATAAATTTGAATACCAAAATAACATAGATAATTTCCTAGGAAAATATATCAAACAAAATTGACTATATTAGAGTCAGAAAACTTAAAACTCCTTTTGCCACAGAAGAAATTGAAAACATTATCAAGAGTTAGGCCACCAAAAAGAAAACAAAACAAGACATACACAAAATCACCAGGCTCAGGTTATTTCAGGGGAAATTCTGTCAAGCCTTTAGAGACCAGATTACTCCAGTGTTAAATAAATTATTTCAAAGCGTAGAAAATTAAACAAGAAACTTTTATATTCATTTATGAAGCAACTGTAACATTTATATACTTAAACTGGATAAATATAGCTAAATAAATAAAATTCCAGAATTATACAACTTATGAAATTGATGAAAAAATTTAAATAATGTATTAGCCAGCAAACTCCAACACCAAATTGTAAAAAATAATATACTATAGCTAAGTGAAATTTAAATAAAAAATGCAAACATGGTTCAGCATAAGGAAACGTACTCTATAACATATCATCTTAATACAGCTAAAGTAAACAAAAAATCAAAATTATCTTCTGTAGATGCTGAAAAAGCCTTAGAATAATTCAATATATTTATTATAAAAACACTGTGAACATAGAAATGGATAGATACCTTTTAAATCCCAAAGCCAACATTGTACATATGGGAAAAATTAGAAGCATTCCCACTTAGGCCAGGAAAAAGGCAAGGATATCCACTAACCTTATTATTATTTAAGAGTATATTGAGAGGATTAGCCAATGCAAGTGGAAAAGAGAGAACACTAGAGGCATAAGAACTGCAAAAGAAAGAGGGCTGTCTCTATTTGCAGATGACTTGACATTACTGGGGAGTGGGGGTAGAGGAAACACAAAACTAGACCTTGAGAATCAGTGGCAAAGCTAATCCAAACAAATAACAACAAAAAAGAACTGAGCAAAATATAAAGATATAAATTTACATGTAAAATCAATAGCTAGTAAGAAAATATACTGGAAGGAAAAAAACCTCATTTATAGTAGCATCAACAAGAAAAGTTGAAATGCTTAAATATGCACTTAACAAAAAATGTTCAAAACTTTTATTAAGAAAATTTAAAACACTCCTATATACACAAATGGAGAAATATCCCTTATTCTTCGATAGACTATCTCAGCATTATCAGGAGGTCAGTTCTCTTTAAGTTAATTTATAAGTCTAAGGTGATCTCAATATGAAACACCACAAGTTTTTATGATGCTAGAAAACTGAATTAAAGTTTATATGAAAAATAAATACACAGGGATATCTGGGGAAAACCTGGAAAGGAGGAATGATCAGATATTAAAACATTATACAAAGTCCTAATTTAAACAGTATAGTACTACTGGTACCTCAATAAATAATTAATAAAATAGAATAGAGAGAGAGTTCATAAATAGACTCAAGTGATAAAGGCAGCATTCCGAATCACTAGGGCAAAGTTGAAACTTCTTCATAAATGTTTTGGGACAATTTAATAGTCATTTGAAAGACATGATAAAGAAATAAAGAACTATTTATCACACTATATATACACAAAAATCAGCTCTTAAAGGATTAGAAACTTTAACTTAAATGAAACTATAAATATGCTAAAAGTTAACGTGGTTGAATTTCTTTATGACTTGAGCATAGAGAGGGCATTCTAATTAGGACTT
The DNA here is from genome assembly GCF_028858775.2 of Pan troglodytes. Classification (NCBI taxonomy): domain Eukaryota; kingdom Metazoa; phylum Chordata; class Mammalia; order Primates; family Hominidae; genus Pan; species Pan troglodytes. The sequence goes on from NC_072398.2 coordinate 85,045,435, forward strand.
AGAGTTCAGGTGCAACTCAAGAAAAGATTAATAAATTTGACTATAAAAACTGAACATCTTTTGCATGGCAGACAACACTATAAGTAATGTCAGAAGGCAAATTACAAACTAGAACACACTTGCAACATTTATTATGGAAATAGGGCTAATATCTATTATATATAGTAGACATAGGGCCTATCTCTAGTGTCTATAGGGCCTCATTTATGCCTTTAAATTTCAGCCATTTTAGTGTTATAATTATTTACAAGTCTAGTTTCTCAAGAATACAGCCTCTTCATCCCCAGCAGAGTGCACAATGCTTTACCCAAGCAATTGTTTCATAAATGCTTGTTGAATAGTCATTGCAAATATTTGCATAGCACTCTACAGTTTATAGCAAACTGTCATATACAAAGTCATATGAGTTCTTGAGGCAAATCTCATACGTTTTGGTAAGTTTCCTTTTGAGGAGAAACAGGATATTTTACAGCAAAGTTTTCCTGTGACAGTGTAGTTTCTTCCAAACTTTTGGGAACATTGGGTGGCTACTGCTGCTATTCCATTCCCACATCCCCATGCTCTACTTTCCTTCGTACCACTCAGCACTGCAGTATTACAGAAAGAATTGGTTTTGAAGAGGGAGTTCAATGAACATATAATTGTCAATTATTATTAGGAAAGTAGCTAACATAGCTGCTATGTGACAGACCTCCTTCTAAGTGTCTTAAATATATTAACTCATTTACTTTCTCATCAGCCTTATAAAGGCCATACTCTTATATGTCCATTTTTTTATGGAGAGGGGAACTGAGGCCAAGGAAGGCTAAGAAACTTGCCCAAGGGCACAGCTAATAAACTACAGAATTGGAGTCTTTTCAATGTTTTCTGGTTGTAGAGTCCTCTTTTCTTTATCCCTGTTACAATGTTTCCCAAATTTCAAATAGTGACTCTGTAGTGAGTTGCAAAATAAGTTCAGGGGTTCCACCCCATATTTAAAATGGCAGGGGAGGGAGATGGAGCAACATGGCAGAATAAAAAGCACCCTCGATTGTTACCCCAGCAAGGACACCAAGTTAACAATTATTTACACAGAAAAAAACACCTTCCTAAAAACCAAAAATTAGGTGAGAACTCATAGTACCTGGTTTTAACTTCATATTGCTGAAAAAGGGACTGAGGAGACAGAAAAAAACAGTCCTGAATTGTGGATGCCACAACTTTCCCACCCCAGGCAGTGGCAGCCTGGTATGGAGAGTATCTCTGGGTGCTGGTTGAGGGAGAACACAGCAACTGTGAGGCACTCAACTCAGTGTTGTCCTGTTAGAACAGAAAGTAAGGCCAGGTGTGGTGGCTCATGCCTGTAATCCCAGCACTTTGGGAGGCCGAGGCAGGCACATCATGAAGTCAAGAGATTGAGAGCTTCCTGGCCAACATGGTGAAAGCCCGTCTCTACAAAAAATATAAAAATTAGCTGGGTGTGGTGGTGTGTGCCTGTAGTCCCAGCTACTCAGGAGGCTGAGGCAGGAGAATCACTTGAACCTGGGAGGCAGAGGTGACAGTGAGCTGAGATCACTCGACTGCACTCCAGCCTGGTGACAGAGCAAGACTCCGTCTAAAAAAAAGAAAAAAAGAACAGAAAGTAAAGGCAGCATTTAAACTAGCCTTAGCCAGAGGGGAATTGCTGATCCCAGATGTCTGAAATTGAGTGCCCACAAACCTTGCCACAAAGAAAACATCTGCAGTAGTCTGACAGTTCTCCTTGTGGCCTGGGGTGGCAGTGGCTAGGGGGTGAGTCTGCTCTGCCTTTGAAAAGGGGAGGGAAGAGTGGGAAGGAGTGCATCTTGTTTGAGTGCAGTTCAATAGAATACCAGGTAGACTTCTAAGGTTTTTGACTCTAGTCCCTAACTCCTGAATGGCACTGCTGGACCCATCCAGGACCTGGGGGACCTGAAGAGAAGGACACAGGTCTGGTTGGCTTTGCCACCTGCTGATTATAGAGTCCCACTGCTGAATGTAGCAGTAGCTAAGAAATGGTCACAGCAGGCCTTGGGTGAGACCCAGTGCTATGCTGGCTTCAGGTCTTACCCAATGCAGTAATAGTGGTGGTGGCCACAGGGATGCCTGTGTCAGTTCACCCCTAGCTTTAGGTGGCTCAGAACAGAGATAGAGAGAGAGAGAGACCCTGTATGTTTGGTAAGAACAAGAGTCTCTGTCTAGTAATCCAAATAATTCTTTGGATCTTGTCCAAGGTCATAAAGGCAGTACCTTTATGAATTTACAAGAACCATAAAACCAAAACATTATCGAGCTTGGGGTGTCCCCTACAGCAGATACAGCTTAGATCACAGCAGCCAAGACCTTTCAAATATATGGAAAGCCTTCCCAAGAAGGATGGCTACAAATAAGCCCAGACAATGAAGACTGCAATAAATACTTAACTTTTCAATCCTCAGATACCAAAGAACATCAACTAGCTTCAACACCATCCAGGAAAACATGACCTCACCAAATGAACTAAATAAGGCACTAGGGACCAACCTGGAGAAAGAGATATGTGAACTTTCAGAAAAAGAATTCAAAATAGTTGTGTTGAGGAAACTCAAAGAAATTTGAGATAACAGAGAAGGAATTCAGAATCCTATCAGATAAATTTAACAAAGAGATTTAACTAATTAAAAAGAATCAAGCAGAAATTCTGGAGTTGAAAAACGCAATTGGCATACTGAATAATGCATCAGAGTCCTTTAGAACCAGAATTAATCAAGCTGAAAAAAGATTTAATAAACTTGAAAACACGCTATTTGAAAATATACAGTCAGAGGAGACAAAAGAACCTTAAAAAAAAGAAGCATACCTACAGGATCTAGAAAATAGCCTCAAAGGGGTAAATCTAAGAGTTACTGGCTTTAAAGAGGAGGTAGAAAAAGAGATGGGGGTAGAAAGTTTATTCAAAGGAATAATAACAGAGAACATTCCAAACCTAGAGAAAGATAACGATATCCAAGTACAAGAAGGTTATAGAACACCAAGCAGACTGAACCCAAGGAAGACTACCTCAAGGCATTTAATAATCAAACTCCCAAAGGTCAAGGATAAAGAAAGGATTCTAAAAGCAATAAGAGAAAAGAAACAAATAGCATACAGTGGATCTCTAATAAGTCTGGCAGAAGACTTTTCAGTGGAAACTCCATAGGCCAGGAGAGTGGCATGAAAAATTTGAAGTGTTGAAGGAAAAAAAACTTTTATCCCAGAATACTATATCTAGTGAAAATATCCTTTAAGCATGAAGGAGAAATAAAGACTTTTCTAGACAAACAAAAGCTGAGAGATTTTGCCAACACCAGACCTGTCTTAACAAGCAATGTTAAAGAAAGTACTTCAGTCAGAAAGATATTAATAATCAATAATTAATCACTCGAAGGTAAAAAAAAAAGTCACTGGTAATACTAATTACACAGAAAAACACAGAATACTATAACACTGTCACTGTGGTGTATAAATTACACTTATCCTAAGTAGAGAGACTAGACAATGAACCAGTCAAGAATGATAACCACAAGTTTTCAAGACATAGTCAGTTCAATAAGGTACAAATAGAAACAACATAAAGTTAAAAAGTGGGAGGAAAGACTTAAGGCATAGAGTTTTATTAGTTTTATTTTTGCTTGTTTGTTTATGCAAATAGTGTTAAGTTGTTATCAGGTTGAAAAGATGGCTTATAAGATGATATTTGCAAGTCTTATGGTAACCTCAAACCAAAAAACATACAACGGATACACAAAAAATTAAAAGCAAAAAACTAAATCACATCACCAGAGAAAAATCACCTTCATTAGGGGAAGATGAGAAGAAAAATAAGAAGGAATAGAAGACATGAAAACAACAAAATGGCAGGAGTACATTCTTATTTATCAATAATAACATTAAATGTAAATGGACTAAACTGTCCAATCAAAAAACATAGACTAACTGAATGGATGACAAAACAAGACCAATTGATCTGTTGCCTACAAGAACACACTTCACCTTAAAGACACACACAGACTGAAAATAAAGAAGTGAAGAAAATAAAGAAATTTCATGCCAGTGGAAACCAAAAAGGAGCAGGAGTCACTATACTTATATCAGACAAAACAGATTTCAAAACAAGCACTATGAGAAGAGACAAAGAAGGCCACTAGGTAATAATAAAGGTGTCAATTTAGCAAGATGACATAACAATTTGAAATATTTGTGCACCCAACACTGGAGCACCCAGATAGATAAAGCAAATATTATTAGAGGTAAAGAGAGAGGCCCCAATACAATAGTAGATGGAGACTTGAATATCCCACTTTCAGCATTAGACATGGAAGATCTCTTCCAGACAGAAAATCAACAAAGAAACATCAGACTTAATCTGCACTATACATCAAATGGATCTAAGAAATATTTACAGAACATTTCATCCAAGAGCTGCAGAACGCACATTCTTTGCCTCAGCGCATGGATTATTCTCAAGGATAGACCATATATTAGGTCACAAAACAAGTTGTAAAACATTCAAAAAAATTGAAATAATATCAAGCATCTTCTCTGACCACAATAGAATAAAACTAGAAATTAATAACAAGAGGAATTTTGGAAACTGTAAAAATATATGAAAATTAAGCAATATGCTCCTGAATGATCAGTGGGTCAGTGAGAAATTAAGAAGAATATTGAAAAATTTCTTGAAATAAGTGATAATGGAAATGCAACATACTGAAACCTAAGGGATACAGCACAAACAGTACTAAGAGGAAAATATTATCTTTCCTCTTTTTTGATATAGGCACTTACAGCTATAAACTATAGCTATAATTGAAAAATCTACTGATGCATCTTAGAAAAACTAAAGAAGCAAGAGCAAACCAAACCCAAAATTGGTAGAAGAAAATAAATGTGAGGTTCAGAGCAGAAATCAATGAAACTGAAACAAAAAAATTATAAAAGATCAATGAAACAAAAAGTTACTTTTTTGAAAACTTAAACAAAATTGACAAACCTTTAGCCAGACTAAGAAAAAACAGAGAATATCCAAATAAATAAAATCAGAAATGAAAAAGGAAACATTACAACTGACACTGCTGAAATTCAAATAATCATTAGTACTATGAGCAGCTATATGCCAATAAATTGGAAAATCTAGAAGAAATTGAAACATTTCTACCAACATACAACCTACCAAGAGTTATCTGTGAGGAAATCTAAAACCTGAAGAGACCAATAACAATTAATGAGATCAAAGCCATAGCAAAATGTCTCCCAGGAAAGAAAAGCCTGGAGACCTGATGGCTTCACTGTTGAATTCTACCAAACCTTTAAAGAAGAACAAATACCAGTTCTACTCAAACTATTTCAAAAAACAGAGGAGGAGATAATACTTTCAAACTTTTCTATAAGGCCAGTATTACCCTGAATACAAAAACCAGACAAAGACACATTAAAAACAAACAAAAAAACTATAGGCCAATATCTCTGATGAATACTGATGCAAAAACTTCTTAACAAAATATTAGCAAACTGAGTTCAACAATACTTTAGAAAGATAATTCATCATGACCAAGTGGGATTTATCCCTGGGATGCAATGATGGTTCAACATATGCAAATCAGTCAATGTGATACATTATATCAACAGAATGGAAAAAAAGCATATGATCATTTCAATTAATGCTGAAAAAGCATCAGATAAATTTTAAAGCATCAGATAAATGTTATCCTTCATGATAAAAACCCTAACAAATACTGGGGATAGAGGGACCATACCTCAACATAATAAAGGCCATCTATGACAAACCCATATTTAGTATCATACTGAATGCAGAAAAACGTAAAGCCTTTCCTCTAATATCTGAAACATGACAAGGATACACACTGTCACCTCTGTTATTCAGCATAGTACTGGAAGTCCTAGCTAGAGCAATCAGAGAAGAGAAAGATATAAAGGGCACTGAAATTGGAAAAGAAAAAGTCAAATTTTCCTTGTTTACAGATGATATGATTTTATATTTGGAAAAAACTTAGAAAGACTCCACAAGAAATAAATCTATTAGAACTGATAAACAAATTCAGTAAAATTGCAGGATACAAAATCAACATACAACAATCAGTAGCATTTCTATATGCCAACAGAGAACAATGTGAAAAAGAAATAAAAAAGTAAGGAATCCCATTTACCCATTAATAATAGCCACATATAAAATTTAATACCTAGGAATTCACCTAACTAAAAAAACAAAAGATCTCTGTAGTGAAAACCACAAAACCTTGATGAAAATAATTGGAGGACATCAAGAAATGTCATTGGTATAATTGTTATTCTTTCAACCCAGAAACATTCCATGTTCATGGGTTGAAAAAATTAATATTGTTAAAATGTCTATGCTGCCTAAGAAAGCTATAGATTTAATGCAACCCCTATCAAAATACCAATGACATTCTTTACAGAAATTGAAAAAAAATCCTAAAATGTATGTGGAACCACAAAAGATCCAGAATAGCCAAAGATATCCTGAGTAAAAAAACAAGAAAAACAAACAACAACAAAAAATCCTAAAATGTATATGGAGCCACAAAAGATCTGGAATAGCCAAAGCTATCCTGAGCAGAAAAACAAGAACAACAAACAAACTAACTAAAAAACAACACCCACCCTCTCCCCTTCCAAAAAAAACTGGAGAAATCACATTACCTGACTTCAAATTCTACTACAGAGCTATAGTGACCAAACAGCATGGTACTGACATAAAAATAGACACACAGACCAATAGAACAGAATTCAGAACCCAGAAACAAATCCACACACCTATAGTGAACTCATTTTTGACAAAGATGCCAAGAACATACATTGGGGAAAAGACAGTCTCTTCAATAAATGGGACTGGGAAAACTAGATATTCATATGCAGACGAATAAAACTAGATCCCTCTCACCATATACAAAAATCAAATCAAAATTGATTAAACATTTACATTTAAGACCTCAAACTATGAAAATAATACTATAAAACATCAAGGAAACTATCCAGGTCATTGGTCTGTGCAAAGATTTCTTGAGGAGTACACCACAAGCACAGGTAGCCAAAGCAAAAATAAACAAATGAGATCACATCAAGTTAAAAAAGTTTCTGCACAGCAAAGGAAACAATCAACAAAATGAAGAGACTACTCACAGAATGGGAGAAAATATTTGCAAACTACTTCTCTGACAAGGGATTAATAACCAGAATATATACGGAGTTCAAATATCTCTAAAGGGAAAAATCTCACAATCTAATAAAAAATGGGCAAAAGATCTGCACAGACATTTCTCTTCCTTTTTTTAGACAGAGTCTCACTCTGTCACCCAGGCTGGAGTGCAATGGTGCAACCTCAGCTCACTGCAACCTCCGTCTCCTGGGTTCAAGTGATGATCCTGCCTTAGCCTCCTGAGTAGCTGAGATTACAGGCATGCAACACTACAACCAGCTAATTTTTGTATTTTTAGTAGAGATGGGTTTTGGCCATGTTGGCCAGGCTGTTCTCGAATGCCTGACCTCAGGTGATCTGCCTGCCTTAGCCTCCCAAAGTGCTAGGATTACAGGCGTGAGCCTCATTTCTTAAAAGAAGACACACAAATGGCAAATAGGCATGTGAAAAGCTGCTCAACACCATTGATCATCAGAAATGCAAATTAAAACTACAATGAAATAATCATATTGCTCTAGTTAAAATGGCTTATGTTTAAAAGACAAGCAATAATAAAAGCTAGTGAGGATATACAGAAAAGAGAACCCTCTTATGCTGTTGGTAGGAATGTAAATTAATACAAACACCACGGAGAACAGTTTGGAGGTTCCTCAGAAAATTAAGAATAGAGCTACCATATGATCCAGCAATCCCACTGCTGTGTATATATCCCAAAGAAAGGAAATCAGATTTCAAAGAGATATCCACACTCCTGCGTTTGTTGTAGCAGTGTTTACAATAGCTAAGATTTGGAAGCAACCTCAGTGTCCATCAACAGGTGAATGGATAAAGAAAATATGGTACATATACTCAATGGAGTACCATTCTGCCATAAAAAAGATGAGCTCCAGTCATTTGCAACATCATGGAGGTCATTATTTTAAGTAAAATATACCAGGCAAAGAAAGACAAACATCACATGTTCTCACTTATTTGTGGGATCTAAAAATCAAAACAATTGAACTCATGGACATAGAGAGTAGAAAGATAGTAGTAGTAGATAGAGGCTGGGAAGGGTAGTGGGGGTATAGCGGGGAGGTGGGTATGGTTAATGGGTACAAAAAAAACAGAAAGAATGAATAAGACTTACTATTTGATGGCACAATAGTGTGGCTATAGTCAATAATAACTTAATTGTACATTTTAAAATAACTTGAAGAGTGCAATTGAACTGTTTTAACTCAAAGGATAAATGCTCAAAGGGATGGATACCCCTTTCTCCATAATGTGCTTATTTCACATTGCATGTTTGTATCAAATCATCTCCTGTACCACATAAATATATATACCTACTACGTACCTGTAAAAATTAAAAAGAAATACTAAAATAAAAAAGCCAGAAACTGTTAAAGGCATTCCACAAAGTAAGGATGATTATTTTTTGAGTGAAACATTTGTTAGAGAAATGTATACACATACATAGTTTCAATATGGTTATGCAGTTTGGGTACTCCGCCAGCTATGGGTCATGGGAAACAAATACAGCCATCTTCCCATGTGCAGTGTCATGGTCCAGAGGGCCTATATCTGCAAGAAATGGCATCTTTTTTCTAATTTGCCCATCCAGAGGGAACAACTTCATTGAATATTCAGAAATTATCACATAAGTTAGCAGAGTCTCTGCACACACATATGTGTGTGCTAGATCATGATTTAAAATATCATCCTTATTATGGGCCAAGTGTGAAGAAATCTTTTTTAAAAAACTTCCCTACACCATACCACCAACATGAAGTTTTGTGTTTTAAAACAATGACAAAAAGAAGCATGTAGACCTTGTATCATTCATTCCAAAGATAGGGTTTACTAAAGCTGAATGGAAAATAGGAATCAAGCAGATGTTGGCAGGATTTAGAAGCAGTTTCTGTAGCAATTGTCAAGCTCTGATCATAGATATTGGACATAAAACTCTTGAATTGTAAAAATGCTCTCAGGACATAGGTAATTTTCAACATTTGGAACTTAGGGTTTAGCTTAATTACTTTTTAGGAAAGTTCTACTGGAAAATAAAATGTGCTTAAACTTTCTGTAATAATAATAATAATAAGGATGAAGAATGCAACAGCTAACAGATACTGAACACTGAAAATGTTAAAAGCACTATTCAGACTGCTTATAACTAGGTCCTCTCACAACAACATTATCAATAGGTCCTCTCGTTATCTTCATTTTGCGTATGAGGTTACTGAGTCACACAAGAGTTAAAGAGCTCACCCAAGTTCACATAACTAGTTAGGGTTAAACTGGGGAGTTTAACCCAACCACTCTGGCTTTCCAGGTCAAGATATCAACTATTCTTTATTCTGACTCTCAAAACTAATTAAAATAACTAAGGTTATTTTGGTCCCATGACAGCCACTGAAACGGGTAATACTTTTTTCAACTTTCTTAGCTAGATTTTCATGAAATATTTGTCATTACATGGCAAAATTCTAAACAATCCCATCAGTGGTTGCATATCGCAGAACTGCTATTCACTCTCTTATTAAAAATATGGTGAGGAAAATAGGATGTTATTGTTAAATAATAATGCCAGACTGCTGATCAAGCACAATGTCAGGTATTGCCCTTGGGGGTGCGACATCATAATGTTTGCTACCTCCGCTAAGTAGGAGATTGCACTTTCAATAGAGTAAGTCTTTAAGAGGCCAAGGGAAAAGAGTGCTGAGACCTCATGATCTCATTTCAACACATATGCCAGTAAGTGATAAAAACCTGAGAAGTGAAATAGAGAACTATCAGTTGATAAAGAAATAAAATTGTCTCTAAATGCTATGTCTTTCAAAGTTTTTCAGGATACATTCCTGTGTCTGTAAAGACAGCATTTCCTTCTTTAAAGACAGGGTCAGTCAAGGGCAGCCAGTCATTTATCTCTGAGGTGGCAGAAGTCTAAAACTTAAGAACACCCCACTTGAAAATGACAGTCATCTGGAAGCCGCTTTTATGATATCTTCTTTTAAGCTGATAATAGAACACAACTTGGTAAGGGCCACTCCGTGCCATGAATCAAAATGTACTTCACAAAAGTCATTTTCTATTGATGTTTATGTGCCTTTTCCTCATTTATATTGATCAGTGGACATTTGTTTGCCAAGATAAAAGTAAAAGAGATTGCCTGGATGCCCTGTGACATTTTCAAAGGGGAACATGCATTTTTTCCAGCATTCTATATATGACTGGGTTTCAAAAAGTTGGCCTTACAAATCTACTTTAGAGAGACGTCTGGGATGGAATGAGGAAGAAAATGTTCCCGGGTAATTTCCTGTTTCCCAAGGGTCATTTTTACAAAGTTAAAGTATGTAGCATTTTTTTAAAAATAAAACCAAAACCATATACTTATTGACTTCAGTTAGGTTTTAGGATTTAGATGTTTGTAACCAAACATTGGCACTTACCACACACACAGAATATTTGAGCTCCAGAAAATCCTTAAAGCTGTGCAACTGTTGTAGATGAAACGATGACTCATAACACATACTGAAGTAAAAGTCCTAATGTGTACACACACACACGTCATCATCTATGTAGATATACATATGTAACTGTCTGTAGAGAAACAGAGAGCTATGCAGTGCCCCTTGAAACTGAGTAGAAAATCTGAATGTTGACTTGTTGATTTGGACAAAGTGCTTATTTACATTCAGCTCACAAAAACAAGTGATCAAATCTGTAGCACTAAAAACATTGATATCCATACAACTGTTATATCACAACAAAGTTATTTGCATAAATGATTTATCAAAATAAAATATCTGCTTTAATTTTAAAAAAGGCTACTTTGAGAAAGAAGCTAAAAGTCACAAATTAATGCATTCAGAAATGGAGGCTCAAACCAAATGCCCATTAGCAACAGTTACTGTATTTTGTCTTGACAATAAAATGCATAAGGGCATTGAGAAATTGACCTTTTGTGGTAATACTGTATGACAACACTTTTCTCCAACTGATCTTAGTGATACTTCAGGTCACATACAAATCTTTTATGACCACCTGAATTGGCTAGCAATCAAACTCAATTACCAAATTGAGGAGAACAAGATGCTCTTTTGAAGGTCATCACTAATCTTCTGATTATAGAAATCTATGACCTTTCTTCAGTGTTTATAATTTCTACACTTCCTTAGTTTCTGAAACTAAACATGGTCATTCTACATGAAGTTCCTATTCTTTTATGTTTCATGATAATGTACTCTTTATCTTAAATAAAATATTCCAACACTTCTTTTTGCTATCTCCTTTTTGTGCTTTTTCCAGCAAAATTGGGATTATTCCAAGATTTAGTCAGTAGTTTTCTCTTCTCTTTCTGTAGTGATTCACATGGTGATTTTATTTATTTGAGTAAACACCCACTTGTGTCATTTGTCCTATAATTTCTGACTCTTAGGCTTGGTTAGCCACAACTGACTTCTAGGAAATGTTGGAAAAGCTAAAATTTAAAGTTCAAGTATATCTATAGAGCCAGGAAATGGCAAGACTTTACAATATTGGAGCAACATGATTTGTTGGCTATTATATATATATATATATACACACACACACATAAAGGTATATAAAAATATATTTAAAAATATCAAACCTAAGCCATCAGCTGTGGTTTCTTCCCTGAATCTTAATTCTAAATTTTCTAATGTTTTTCTTGATATCACATTAGGATGTCAAATTCAAGATATCACCAGCCAAACTTAGCTGATAATACTCATTGGTGGATTTGCTACCATTCAGACTTTCTCTCTGTGTGTTAGTAGCACCACAACTGTAGAAAGGGAGGCACATATTTGTTCCTGCTTTGGATTGGCTCTTCATTAGGTAAAGTTCTTTGGCTAATGATGAATCTATCTGTCCAGCTGTATTTAGGCGTAATCCGTGTTTTTATGTATTTTTTGAATAATCAACACCAGTTCAAATATTCTGAAACTCACTGTTTGCCAGGCTCTCTAGTTCTACTTAGATAGAACATAGATAGTGTGTTTTAGTTTTCCTAACATTTTCTAAAACTCAGTTGTAACAAGTCATAATGCTAGGATACTAGGCACAACCCTAGGATTATTTTTCTGAGGCATCCTTTCCTCGTGCAATACTTTGAATATTATTAATCTACAATACCAACTATATTTCCAATACTTTAATTTCATCTTTTTAGTGTTCATTAATATTTAAATATCTATGCATTCACTCCCTAACTTATCAGAATTCATTTCCTACCTATTTCTTGCCAGGTATCATATTAGTCATTGGGGATACAAATCCAGAAAATGTAACATTCTTATTCTCAACAATCTTCAGTCTCATAGAATAGTCAAATAAACTAATAAATTGAGTACAATTTGATGGAAATCAAAGTATGTCTGGGGTGATATGTGAGACCAGACAAGTAGAGTGTGTGTCATTAAATAAGCAGGGTAACAGAAGTGTAAGAAATCCTTTCTAGATAAGAACCCATTGGAGCTGAGTTTGAAAAATTATTAGGATTTAGCACAATTAAAGGGAGTAAGCGATACAAAGGAATTCTTTGTGAAGGCTACAGCATATGCAGGACCCTTGAGACATAAAACATATGGCCACAATTGCTATAAAAGCAAAAGCATTTGTTGAAAATTCACAGGAGATAAGTGCAAAGAGGAAGGCTTGAACTAAACTGTGAAGGACCTCATGTTTGGGTGCGGTGCTAAGGAATTTGAACACTATCCTGAAAACTGTGAGGGAACCACTGTATACTTTTAAGCAGAGGAGTGACATGGCTCCCCTAGATAAGCATTTTAGAAAGGCAATTTTGTCAAAATGTGGAGAAAGTGTTGGAAACCGGTAAAACTAAAGGTAGAGAAAATTATTAGGAGAATACAATAACAATCAGGGAAAAATATGTTGGGAGATTGAATTCAGGTTTTGATAGTAAAGTGTAGAGGTAATGACAGATTTGAGAGGCATTTACCTGGCAGAATTACAGGTGCTGGGGAGTAATTGGATTTAGGGATTGAATGAGTGGGAGAAGGAGAGAAACCTAACATGAATTCCAGGTTTTTTATTTTCATGATTGGACGTGTAGTAATTTTTTCACTGAGATAAGGCATAGAAGAAGAGGAACAGGTTTTGGAGGAAAGATGATGAATTAAGTTGTGTACCTGTGGAAATTGAAGTGTCTATGAAATATCTACCTAGAAGTGTCATACACGCGTTTGTACTTATGGTGGTGTTAGCATGTTGGGGGTGGGGCTGCTTGCATCCATGTGCTCATTTGCACCAGCAGTGGTGGCAGTGGGGGGGTGTGTGTGGGGGAGGTGGGTTAGGCTCACACTGGCAGCAGTGGCATGGCAGGGTATGTGTGCACGTGTGTCAGTGGGAAAGGGGAGGCAAAGTCTGCCCATGTGTGCCCTGGCAAAATGGTGGGGTGGGCTGTGGGCGAGTGCATGCTAACAAAGTAGCACAGGGAGGCTGTGGTTGGGGGAGGGTCCAGGTGGGGTGGTGCATGTTGGTGGGGGCTGCTCTGCTAGAGCTCTCCGAGTCAGGCATGGTCTGCCAGCAAATCATACTGAGGGTCTCCAGGAAGCACCATGATTGGACATCTGAGGGCCTCCAGCCAGTGTGGCCAGGCTGGGACCCCAAGAGAGACCAGTAGACTGAGGGGTGCTCAGATTGGACTGGCCCTCTCTCATGGGCAAGACTGCCCTGGTTTGTCCAGGTCCAACAGTCACCCTGTGGCTAAAGTCTCCTAAAGGAGCATGGTGAGCCTTGGTGTTCACTAACCGTGCCTTGGGCATCGCTAACCATGCCTCACTGCAGACATTTCTGTACCAAATACTGTGGGCTTCATACAGGCTGGAGTTCTGCTCTTACCACTTCTCTAAGCACCTCTCCCTGCCAGCTCCAGTGTCCTTGGGGGTCATGGAGTCTCCTGCTGCCTGGATTGCCGAGGTTCATGGTGAGAGCTGGCCACTCCTTACCTGTTCAATTCACCCCTTCCCTAGGAGTCGCTGGGGAACAGGAACAAGTCTCAGTGCTCAGTAGCCCTTTGTAGGGTTCCGAGCTCCCACCCCCTTCAGCCCAGTGTCTGGATCCTCCCTCTGTCCACTCTCAATGCCTTTCCTCTGAAGATATGCCCAGAGTGTGTCAGTCTTCCCAATGTCCTGGTCTCTTGGTGACAGATGTTTCTCCTGGCTGTGTCCGGTTGGTGATCTTAACTTCTAATGTATTTTTAAATGGTTCAGGAAGAAAGATAATAATAGATACAGATGAGAAAGAGAGAGAGACAGAGAGAGACATTATAATAAGTCAAATTGTCCATAATGTAAATAATTTGTGAATCTTTTTAAAGAGTGTACAGAAATTCCTTATACTCATCTTGCTACTTTGCTATTTTTCTTCGTTTGAAATTATATCAAAATAAAAATACACAAAAATGTACAATATAATATGGACCAATCAGTCACTGATAATGTGTCAAAACATTTTTATTTAGCTTAGGGATGATGCCCCTTTTGTAGCCCTTTCCATTTTTCATAGGGTCAGTTCATTATTTTAACACCTTTCTTTTATTCTCCTACTTTCTCTGTCAGTCTTTTGCATAATCAGGCCATATGGGACAGTGGTTAAGAATGAGGGCGCTAGAGCTAGACCATCTGGTGTGGCTTTGTGACCTTGGAGAAAACACTTAATATCTCAGTTCATTTGTTGTTGTTTAGTCTACAATTAGAAAAAATAAGAGCACCTATATAATAGAATTATTACAAGGTTCTTAAAACTGCCTGGTACAAACTAAACACTTAATAATTTCAGTCCCTTAGGGATGAGCTAAGAGGAGGGTAAAATAATAAAAAAAATATTAATAATAATTTCAGTACTCGCTGTGTGGTTTTCTCCTGCCAATTCCTTTCTTTTCTTTTCTTTTTTAAATAACAACTGACTTCAAGAGAGAGCAACTCCTTGGGAATTGTATTGTTTCCAAATTAATTCATATGGTGTGATATGCTATTGAACCTTTATCTTCTTGAGTTGTTCTATGTCATGCTGCCATTTTTTTCGGCATAATGGTAGAATCATTTTAGATGTTAAATATGTTTACTGAGGTAAATGATCTTCTCATGTATTCAGACCCAAATGTTTCTATTACTATCTCAATAAGATATAGAATGCTTCAATGCATTAATGTAGCTTCAACCTAGAAAATCTCATTGGTTTAAATAGGCCAGACAAATATCTATATAAGATTATCCTTCAATGATACCCAAAGTAGAACAATTTCTGCTTTGGAATTTTCTTTTCAATAACAAGTAATTATAAGCAACACTTATGTTAATATGGCTAAAAATAATATGTTACTTAAGTTAAAAATATAGTTAGTAAACATGAAAGAATAAATATATGAAGCTATGTACAGAGGAAATAGGACTTTTAAACTCAAGATTCTTTGGCACAACCACTTTAAGAGTATATATCATGTGATGGAGATGTTTTAAAAAATAAGGCTGTTTTGAAGTCTTGATTTTAAAGTGCTCCTATCAAATGGGTCAAGTCTACTTCTCCATTCATTGAAATTATCTAGTAACGTAAATAAAAGAATGTCAAGTGCTTCTCCTAAATCACTATCATACCTAAGTCACCTTCTTATATTGGGAGAGAAAGTAAGTAGTTTTGACTTTATTCTAATGGCATACCTTTGGAGGACTTTAACATCTTCTGATCATCTCTTTCTGTTTTAATGAAATTACCTTGCTGCTATTATAAACAAAGGATAGCATGCATGACCAAGTTAAGAGTCTATTTCAGTTCAGTTAAGAAATAATGGTAAAATTGGACTTCTATCCATTGGGACCCCAAAATTTTTCTTACTATCTCAATAGGTTATAGGTGATATTTTGGAAGTAGATAGGACTTGAATGAATTTGTTATATAAATTCAATGAATTGGAATCAAAGGTTACACTTGGGTCTTGGGCTTGAGAGACCAGTTAGACAATGATGCTATTTGGTGATATAGAGAAGAAAAGAACCAGGTTTGAATGTTAGAAAAATAAACATTGATTTTTGGTGATAAATCATTAAGTTTATGTAATTTGAACTTTGTTCGGATGATATTTGCTTTTCATGGGTGACAAATGTGTTAATGAACAATCTAGCATATATTATTATTAATTCTATGGTGCTAATAAAACCTAACATACTTTCTTAGTGTGGCTATATAAAATTAATTCATAAGACTTTTATGTAGAAGAAAAAGGAATAAAAATAAGCTAGCCAAGACATCTTTATGTGATGTTTCCAACTGTCACAAATACGACATGTGTTTTGAGTAGACTAGAGTCTCAGTGACCCTTTCTGTAATGTCCTGCCAAGACCATCACAACAAGTGTTCAGAGCTCAATCAAAGACACCAATTGCCCCTATTAACACATGACATTAATCAAGAAGCTATTCTTATCTTCAGAATAAATACCACAATATAGCAAATTTCTGGCACTGTCAAATCAAGTAACCAGAGCCCCGTAAGCTGCTGAGACAGCTGGCTTCCCTAGGCTTTCACTCCATTCCACCTTGGGTTCAGCTTCCATGCCAGAGGACAGGCAATCTCAGGCAGCTTCAACCGAGTAGAGCAGCAATATCAATAAGCTCTACTGTTTTATTAGGTTTATCAAACAGCAGTCTATCTGGTCTGCTGGCCAGGATGTGCTGAAATGTTATCATAACTCTATCCCACTTTATCTCACAACAGTTATCTGTGAATAACATCTCACATTCATGGTTAAAATATGACTGGCATTTCATTAAAGCTCTACAAGAGTCCGTTCAAAGTAAAATAGCGGCAAGGGTAGTGAGTCGTACACGTAAAAGGAAATAGATTCTGGTATGATTTCATTTTAGGAGTAATAAAATTAAGCTCTGGGGCCTTGACTCCTTTCTAAGGAAATAACTATTACATTTGCTTGTTATAATTATGCAGGAAAAGAAATTACTGGCATTTTTTTGGTAGCATTTTATACTTTACAAACTGCTTTTATGTTTTTCATTTTATTTGACTTTACCAATAGCTTAAGTTTTAACTACTTTTTGTACCAGTATTAACTCCTTTTACAGATAGGAGAACTACACAGTGTTCGTCAATTAAGTCACTAACATGAGGATGGCTATGGTGCGATCACAGCGCAATGTTATACTCAGGAGTATAACCCTCAGCAACCCAAAGCACATTTTTCATACAAATGCTCTATTTTCTAATGCAAAAAATGTTGTTCTTAAATATATAGAATGTCTGTTTATAGATGCCATTCACAACCTCTACCCATAACCACACTTTCAACTTTATCAAATGCCAAATTAAAGCAGTTTTTCCACTGGATGAATGAGAAGAAAGAGGAAGGAGGAGGAGGAGCAGGAAAAGGAGGAGGAGGAGGAGGAGGAGCAAAGGGAAAAAGAGGAAGAGGAGGAGGAGACCAGGAGTACTTTACTAATCTCTTTTCTCCAGGTACTTATTTTTCATGGGATTTTGTAAAAGTTCAGAAATATCAATTGGTAATTAGGTTTATCTATCCATTGATGACATTTGTCTTCTGATGCAAATTCTAATCATGTATCATATCGCCTCACTCCTTGTACCTGGGAGTCATAAAATGTTTTGTCTAGCTTGACAAACTGTACTGTTTTCCTAAAGAAGCCTTCTGTATACCTCTTAGGCAGTTTCTTATGCCTTTCGTTGTGCTAAATTTGACCTGCCTACATACCTGCATTATCACATGCATCACACTGTTCTGCAGGAAATTGTAAATAGGATTTCTCCTCTACTAGACTCTGAAACTCTTGATGAGTTTTACCTTTATCTTTGAATTATGGATACCTAGTCTGGTGACAAAGTAGCTCTCAGATGTAGCCTTAACAAGTTTTGTTGAACGTGATAGAATGTTAACTAAGATGGAACCCCTAACTCAACACTTCCCCAGACACCAATACAACAGAAATTAGGCACCAAAGAGATTGTGAGAAATACTCTTACCAACACCCACTAAATCCCGTGTAGATTTTGCAAGGAAAAAATCTGTAAATCAAGTAATCCGTAATTCTCTACCTTTGAACAGATAAAGGAAATAAACTGAAGACAGGATTGTAGACAGGATTTATTCAGAGAACCACTATACTTTGATCTGCAAAGGACTGGGATATGCTAGGGGAGTGCTACCCTCATCACCTGACATCCAGAGTATAGCTTAGAGTTAAGCAGATGTACAAAGAGGCTAGCAAAATATCTAGAGGTAAGAACCCATATATCTCAGATTTTCCAGAACAGTTTTAATATCAAATAGCTGGCCTTGTTGTCCCCCATAAGTATACTCATGCTGTCAGACCACATGTTACAATTTTTGCAGTGTAAAATATAGTCACTCCATCTAACAATGACTCAGAAATTTAAAAATGATGATAGGATTTTCAGATTTTATGTCTGAGGAGCGTGAAAGAAACGATAAAGAGGAAAATGGTTTGGCAGTTCAGAAAAAAGCTGGGCAATGATGGGATATTTCTAATTATCCTTTTAGTCACAGAGACTTAGAAAACTTGGGAGTTTACTTCTAAAAGGCATCTTCTAGCTTGGACAATTAGCCTACATTTCTGCTAAGGCTAATGACATTGTAAATATCTTTCCTTTAGTCAGAATCAATCAAACCCAAGAAGAAAAGGGCAAGTGTGGGGCCATTATTGGAGTGAAGCTGGAGGCTAGAGGAATGAAGGTGTCAAGAAACGCAAAGCCAGTAATATGGATGGAATTGGAGAAATAATAAGGAATATGAGAAACATTCTTTCCATTTTTTGTTTTGGCTTCATCTGCAAGTCAGTTTCCTTCTTTTCTGTTTGTAGACTCTGTAATGCTCAAACTCCCCTCATTACTAGCAGTTATTCAGCACACCTGCTTTGTGCTTCAATTACATGGTAGCTAATTTAATGCCCACGAAAAGCTTATGAAATGCTCCCATTTTACAGATGAAGCAATTAAGGCTCAGAGAGGCTAAGGAATTTTTCCAGACTAAATTATAGAGCAAAATTTTGAAAAGGGGCCTCTTTGACTCCAGGACTAACACTATTAACCATAATAGCACATTCCTTCATTCCTTCTACCTGGTAGTAGCTGCTGTCCTTCGAATACCAAATTTACACATTAGAGCTCAAAGTACTGGAAACTTATAATTCTACTTCCTCAGACCCAGTTCTGAATCTTTGAAGGACAATCTCTGCCTTGTCAAGATTGAGTGAGATGGGCACCTCAAGAGAGGTGGTCATGTTTTATGAACATCCCAGCTGAGAGTACATCGTCTTTAATATGAGGATCTTGTTCTGAGTCCTGATCCACTCCCTAAAATGGGGACTCAGGTCTTAAAATATATTATACACCTTTTTCTTTTTGCAAATGGCATTCCAAATCTCTGATTTCAGGTTCATTTGATTTGTTCAATGAATATTTATTGAACACCTATTACGCATCTGGCATTATTAGAATTGCTCGATTTAGCAAATAAAAATACAGGACACCCAGCTAAATTTAAATTTCAGATAAACAACAACTATATTTTAGCATAAGTATGTCCAAAATATTGCATCAGTATTCTATATTTTATACGGCAATTCTAGGCATTATTTTGTACCCTTAGTGTCGTAATAATAAGGAAATTGATCACCAATTTTTCTTATTCACTTAAACTGAACCCAGACTGTTTAGGTTAATGTTGACAGCCTTGAAGGGTACTATTCTCTTTCTCTTTATTTCGATTTGGATTCACTCCCAATATTGGCTATCACTTTCTTTTCTAGAAGGACGAGACTATTATCCAGCTTATTACCTGTGGGGATATTTTGGTAGTTAGAAAAGGAATTAGCCCATTCAAGAGTCCCCCAGCCAGATATCATTAAAATCACAGACCTTTGAATTCAGCATAAGCTCCTAAGATTTTGAATCAGTTCCCACATCTTATTTAGGAAATTAATTATTTAGAAATATTAAATGGGTCAGGAATGGCTAATTTAAAATGATTAAGTGGTCACTAATTAAAAACCAACTTTATGTCCAGAAGAGACTTCTGTCCAGATGTATGTTATGACAACTTGGCTCTCTAAATATCAACTTATTAAAAAATGTGTTCACACCGCCCCTCTTACCTCCCCTCACTTCACTATTTCTCTTCTCCATCTCCCCTTCACCACACATATACACACACACACTTACGCGCATGCAAACACACACATGCACACATCGCACAGTTGAGCGCTGAGCTGGATGGACTGCCTTGTTTTTGCTTAGAGAATGGTATGTATGACTCCAGCAATGTGCACCTACCTTACCATAACATTCTCCTGCAAAATCCCCCCTCCTTTCATGTCTGGCTCCAGACCACATCCAGTATACCTGAGGCACCGGCTGTGCTTTCTGAAGTCTAAAATTTTCGGCTGGTTGTGTCTTTCCATGCAAACTCATTAGGCACTATTTACACCCGCTGCAGCTGCGAAGAGAGAGGTTCTGAACTCTGGCATTCTACAGTAGGCTTTGTTTCTCATTTACATTTGCATATTAAAGTGTTTGCCTGAAATAGGCTATTGAAATTAATTCAGGATTAATTGGTGTCTTTATCTCATTAGGACAATCTAATTTAAGGATGATGAAATTGTTTAGCCTCCCGTTTGCATAATTAGATTGCTTTGAATTGCTGTCATTATTGGCTCTTTAGCATCATCTGTAGGCCTCAAACAGACAAGAGCTTCAACCTCATAAAGACCAATCATGTGTTACAGCAGAGGGCTGTTAACCCCTTTTAACCCAAACTCACTTGGATTAGCAGTCACAATAGACAGGCGTTGGTCCCTGAGAGCCTTGAGTGCCTTCCTTTTTGAATTCTTGATACTCAGATTGATAAATTTCTTCCATTTATATATTTGGTCATGGAAACTGTTACAGCATCTTTTCTGGGATCCAAAATGTTCAGAAGACTCACTCCTTTCAGCACTACCTTCAATGTTATAGTGACCTCCTTTCATTGCAAATTTCCACTCTCTTTTTCTACTTCCTTAGCTAACTGGAAATTTTTCTATTACTTAAAAATGTGACAACATTCCTAGCATCTATGAGCAGATGTTGGGCTTCTACCAAGCTTGACACTCTTGTCTCAACACTCAGCAACAAGTATTATTTCAACGAATTTACAGAATAAATGAGACATGGGGAGCCATCTGACATTCATTTAATTATTTATTCCTTCAACATTTAGCAAGTGTTTTATTGAGTACTTTTGATGTGCCTGATATTGTTCAAGTTACTGGGAAATGCTTGAGAAATAAGTCACAGGCTCCTCCTGCATTCTGTTTTGGGGAGATAGGAACATAGAATAAGTGACTGGAGAGCTGGGTCCTGGCACTAGCTGACTGCTTTGACAAAGTACAAAATGTCAGTAAACTTGAATTTCTTCATCTTGTTTCATTAACGAAGGTTTGTACTGCATTAATGGTTCTCATTTGTAGCTACACATTGCAATGACTTGTGAGCTTTTGTAAAGTACCTATGCCTGGATAGAAATAAATTAAATCACAATCTATAGGGATGGGCATGGATTCCTGTATTCTTCAAAATTAGTTGAATGTAAATACAGAAAGCCAATCTCTCGTATGATTTTTAAGGTTGTGTCTAATAACTAACACAAACAAATAAACAAATAAATAGTATTCACACTTTATTGTAAACTGCAGGTAAGAATGATTGCTGAAATATAAAATTTGGATTTAATTTTTTCAGGTACTGAGAAAAACTAAAATTACAGAATAAAGAGCATTTTTAGATTTTAATCTGAAGAAAACAAGAACTCCCAAAATCGATGCTTTATTTAAAGAAAACATACCTGCAAAAGTAAAAGAGTCTTAAATTAAGAAAAACATAAATAATATAAAATAAAACAATAACGATTACCAATGCAGAATATATAAAACACTTGTTAGCATTTTTTTTTCTGAAAAATTGAAGTGGCATAGAATTCTTACTTCACTTAAAGATACTTGATTCTTATGTCAGCTATTTTTCTCTTGTACTCTTTCCTAACTCTGCTGGTCATAAAAGAATAGCCAATTGCTACTGAAACCACCCTAATCATGCCACCAAGAGTAAGAACAAACAGGAAAGAATAAAAAAAAATTCTGACATGAAATTATAAATTAGATAACATTATAGACCTTTTTCATAGATAATTCAAAGGACTTTTTATGAGGACTCCTAATCGATGTGCTTTACAAGTAATATTATGATACAGTGATATATTGTTACTATGATTCTAGTTTTATAAAATAGAAAACTAGAATTTAGAAAAACAATAATCTACCATGAAGGCTTAGAACATCTGACTTTTAAAGTCTATTTTTACTTCGAATGAACTTTGCTTTAAATTTAACCCAGCTTTATATCTAAAGGGCTAAGATTACAATTACACATTTTTACTATGTCCAGGTTATAAACTATTGGTTTCCTAAAGAAGTGCAATGACACACCGAAGCAGAAGGCTGGAGCCTTGGATTTGAGTAACAAATGGTCTGAGCTTGTATGATTTGCTTAACTTCCATGGCCTAAGTTGCTTCAACTTTTTAAAATCTTTGAAATGCTGGGGAATGTGCAAAAACCCAAACAACTTCAAAATTTTGCTGTATCTAGAACTACTCTCTGGAACATTGATTGAAATTTACTGTATCTTAGGGCATTAAAACAAGTCCTAACACATTTGAAATAATTGGAATCATGTAAAATCAAGCCATACATGTCGGGTGGGAGCAAGGACTGTAGATTGACATGTCATTTTCTCCCATCGCTGTATACAAAGAACACCAGCATAACAACAGCCACCATTGCGACAACTAAAAGATAAAACAAAAGTATGTCCAAGAATGGCAGTAAATTCTATTCAGGAGTTCAAGTCACAGAAAATATCTGTGGGGTAGGTGCTAATGACCACACCAGTATTCAGCTTGAAAAATATAATTGGTACTGAAAATGATTGACTTCATTCTGGACCATCAAGCCCCCCAAGCTAGATATGAAGAATTAAATGGACCACCAGCTTCTCTGAGTTGGGAAGAAAGACAGAGCAGGAGAGAGGCTGCTTTATGAGTCAATTCACGTTTGGCAACATCTGGTTATGTCTCATCACATTGCAAATTTATGACCCTGGAAACAACATGTTGATGTTGATGATCCTTTGCAAAGAGAAGCCTGAACTATAAACTTATGACCAGAGCAGTGACAAGGGGCTGTGGCTGTTTTCTCTGATCTGACAATCTCTTGCTTGGGTCAAACAGATAAAGTCTCAGACTACTGACCCTTCCTAAACAATGTCATGGATGAATACTGAATGAAGAAGACTCGCTGACAAAAGAGCAGAAGGTTCTGAGGAAGGAAGGCCTAACTTCCCCCAGAAGAAACCTAGTGAGATTTAGTGGTGGCCAAACCTCACAAAAGTCAAAAAATGAAGAAGACTTATAACAAATCAAGCCTAGAATATTTATTAACCCACACAATGGTCGATTCATCAAATTACAAGGCAGATTTTTTTCTCAGAAAATATCTGGGTTTCCGTTTTAATAAAGTTGAAACCTGGGGGTCAAAGACAACCTGACATGTATGTGTATTATAATTACCTTAAACTTCTCATCATAGCCATGTTATAAGATGAGATATACTATAGCTCTCAAGCACTATGTTTTCAATGGCAGGGGAAAAGAAAGATCTTTTCCACTAAGGGTTATCCTTTGAAATATTTCTTCTCTTATATGAAACTCAGGACTAAAAATTTGTTATTTTGATACAATATACCCAAATATATAACAATTTTTGCTTGACAATCTAGGTAATAGATGAATGATTTTATTTCTGTGTAATATTGTATTAAAATGTCCTTTTTTAAAATTTTACTTTAAGTTCTGGGATCCATGTGCTGAACGTGCAGGTTTATTACATAGGTATACATGTGCCATGGTGGTTTGCTGCACCTGTCAACCCATCATCTATGTTTTAAGCCCCACATGCATTAGGTATTTGTCCTAATGCTTTCCTTCCCTTTCCCTCCGCCTCGCAACAGGCCCCGATGTGTGATGTTCTCCTCCCTGTGTCCATGTGTTCTTATGGTTCAACTCCCACTTATGAGTGAGAGCATGCGGTGTTTGGTTTTCTGTTCCTGTGTTAGTTTGCTGAGGATGATGGTTTCCAGCTTCATCCACGTCCCCTGCAAAGGAAAATGTCCTATTTTTAAGACTGGTGATAAATGACAGTGGAGCAAAATGTTTATTCCACACCATGCCCTGAAACTTACTCCATAAAAAACAAAAAAGATTGAAAAAAAGAAGAAGAATTTATTTTCTAGAAAAAAAGTAAACATATCTGCCAAATAGGATGAAGACTAAAATGAAGGCACCCTGTCAACCAACTCATACTACTCAGTCCTGGTGCAGCCTTCTTCATAAGTTAGAAAGCCTTGAAAGATGCAAATAATGATAGTTTCCTTGGCAAGATGAGAAATATGTGTATGCATAGGTATCAAAGGTGGGCAAAAGAGAAGTCTTCCTAGCAAAACACTCTCCCACCCAGAAAAAAGCAAGATGGAAGGAAATTAATGGAATAATTTTTCTGTGTTTCTATGCACCGCCATCTTCCCCATCAAAAAGAAGAAAACCAAAGAAACAAAACACATAATGGTACAACATTTATAAAGAGAGCACAGTAAATAACACTTGTTGGCAAAAGTCAGCTGAACAGAGATAAATACAAACTGATAAAACAAACAAAAAAATTCTGAGTATATTATGCAGTCATTTTACCAGGATAGCTTATTAATCTCAAGAAGTAAGCTTGGCAAGCTTGGAAGAGTTGTTCACCAAGATTGAAATATATAAGAGATTTTATATATATATATATATATATATATATATATATATATATATATATAAAGGATTTTACTTGAATTGAACAGATGACCTTCCCAGCTCATTTTTTTTTTCAACTCATCTCTACTGGTCAGCTTAAATATCGTTTTGCTTTCTAAAGAGAATTAATATGCAAAAGTATCCAATGTTAGTTCTATGCAAAGCAATTATTTTAAACAATAAAAAAGTGACTTGAAGACACAATTTATGACAAGAATTGCATAAGAAATATACACATTTCTTATATAAAAATAAATTATAAAGTGCATTGTCTCAGGCAAAGAAGAAATGTAAGCACTCAAGTAGAAAAATAAGGCAACAGAATTTGTTAAAAATACTTTGGCCAAGTAAAAGAAAGAAAGAAAGAAAGAAAGAGAGAGAGAGAAAAGGGAAAAAATGTGTGTGTGTGTATATATATGTGTGTGTGTGTGTGTGTGTATATGTATTTAGTTATGAAAATGAAAATCACATTAGAAGTATTCAGAATTAGAATAGATGTTGCCTAAAAGAGTAGAAGTCATAAAATATGACTTGGTAAAATGATATAAACCAAAATAGATAAGAGCAAAAAGCACAAAATTATATAAGTAGGAGAGATAAAATGGAGATGCAATATTTATATAATTGGCTTTCTTAGAGTCAAGAAAGAACTGAAACTCTACATCAAAAGGACAAGTTAACACGGTGTGAGAAGGTACTGAACTCCAAGATTCAAGAGCCAAGAAAGAAAACTATTAACATCAAAGCAGAAGAATTAGATCACCAAAAAATTGAAAAAAACTTGATAATGTTTCAAATAGAAATGTAACACCATATTTAATGGTGACATAATAGAAGCAATCACATTCAGAATAAGGACAAAGAAGAGTGCTCACCATCATTATTATTTAAAACTCCTCAGCAAATAAGGGATAAAACCAGTTTTTAAACTCTGATATTCTGATTCATAGAATTTATAGGAAGTCTATCTGAAATTCAAATTGAAGTTATTTTATGCCTGAACTCTAATTGCCTACAGTTCACCACAATTCTTCAATAAAATCTGTATAATTAGCAGCATTGATTTAGTGTTGTTATAAAGAAAGAAGCAAAAAGGGTTACAGTCTCAGAATTTCAAACATGTGGAGCATACAAATGAGCACAGTCCTCATTTACGGAAGTAAAAAAGGATAAGAGATTATTACGAACAATGGTATGCCAACCAATTAGATAACGTAGGTGGAATGTACACTTTCCTAGAAAGATACAAACCACCAGAATTGACTTAAGAAAAAATTGATTATTTTATCAGACATAAACAAGTAAAGAGCTTAAATTAATAATTTAAAACCTCCAACAAACAAGAGCCCAAGCTAAGGTGACTTTAATCATGATTTCTAACAAAAAATTTAAAGATGAATCAATATTAACTGTTTACAAACTCTACCAAAAATTATAAGAGGATGGAACGCTTTTCAATTCATTTCATGCAATTAAGATTACTGAGATAACAAAAGCAGAGAAAAACATTAATATAAAAGAACACTATACATTATTACTCTTTGCAAATAGATAAACACAGTCTTTAACAAAGTATTGACAAAATGAATATGGCCAACACATAAAATGTGTTGGAATGTACACCGTGACCAAGTAGAATGTATCTCAGGAATGTGAGATTTTTTTATCATCTAAAAATTAATGTAAGAATATATTAATATTAATCAAATAAAAATCAAACTTCACACAGTCATCTCAATAGATGCTTTTGTCAAAATCCAATACACTTTCATGCTAAACACACTCAACAAAATAGGAATGGTAGGAAACTTTCTCAACCCAGTAAGGGGCATATACCAAATCCCCACAACTAACATAATTAATGGGGAATAATTGAATGCTTTCCAACTTAAATAAGGACTTCTATGAAATTAGTGTTTTTTCCGTTCCAAAATTTATATATTAAAACCCTAATGCCCAATGTAATGGTGTTGGAGATGGGCCCTCACAATTAGATCAGTGTCTTTATAAGATGAAGTATGAAAGAGCTAGATTTCTCTCTGCTCTCTCTCCACTGTATGAAGCTATGAGAAGATGGCTGTCTGCAAAACACAAAGAAGGCTCCCAGCAGATACCAAATCTGCTAGCACCCTGACCTTGAACTTCCAAGCTCTCAGAATTGTGAGAAATAAATGTTTGCTGTTTAAGCCATCCAGTCTATGGTATTCTGTCATAGCAACCTGAACTAAGGCAAGGACCAACAAGGATGTCTGTTTTGAAACTTCTACCCAATATTGAACTTCTATGGCATAAGTGAAAAAGCCAGGGGGTGGGGTTGGGGTTGGGGCGGGGGGAAGAAAGAAAGAAAGATAAGAGATGGCAACAATATCAGAAAAGAAAAAGTCAATTATCTCTTATCTCTACTCACAGATGGCATGATCTTGTACATGGATAAGCATAAGAATTCCACAGAGAAGCAATCTATTAAAGTTCAATAAATGAGCTCATCAAGGTTGTAGGATACAGGATCAATATATAAAATCCACTGATTTCTAAAACATATGTCCACACAAAAACTCATACACAAATGTTTGCAGCAACATTATTTATAATAACCTTAAAGTGGAAACAATCTAAATGTTCATCCATGGACATTTATATCCATGGTGAGAATTTAAAAGTTTGGTAATGCTCCGTTGCGTAGTGTTGGGAATGTTAATAAAAGCAAACATTTTGGAAGGCAATTTGAATAGATAAGATGTAGATGTAGATATAAATGTATAATAACTTCAACATTTGAAAATGTAACCTAGCAATCTTATTTCTAGAACCTTATTCTAAATATCTACAAACAGATAAACATATAAGAATATTTAATGCATCACTCTCTAGTGTAATGAAAAAATGTAGTTTAATGGTGAAATGTAGTTTATTGATATTCTTTCACTTATCATGTTTCATAAACATTTATTTTCATAAGTTGATTATAGTTTAAATTCATATGTTTGTAAAATTAAATATACCATGTGCCATGATATATGAAAGAATATCAATACTAGTGACGTAAAATAGGATACAAAAGTGATGAGAAAGGTAAGTGGCAGTAAAATATTACAATACAACATCTATTGAAAAATAAAGAGAATTCAATAAGACATTAATGTACAGAATATACAAAAGGCTCAAACAACAGTAAAGAAACGAATAACCCAGTTTTAGAATAGACATTTCTCAAAAGAAGACATAAAAATGGCCAACAAATATATGAAAAAAGTGCTCGATATCACTGCTCATCAGGGAAATGAAAATCAAATTCACAATGAGCCACCATCTCATCCCAGTAAGCATGGCTATTATCAAAAAGACAAAAACATTATAAATGCTGGTGAAGATAAAGAGAAAAGGGAACCTTTATATACTGGTAGTGGGAATGTAAGTTAGTACAGTGATTATGGAAAACAGTGTGGAGATTCTGCAGAAAGCTAAAAATAGAACTACTCTATATCCCAGAAATTCCACTACTGGTTATATATCCAGAAGAAAGGAAGTCAATATGTTGAAGGGATATCAGAACTCCTATTTTTTCATTGTAGCACTATTCACAATAGCCAAGATATGGAATTAGCCTAAGTGTTCATCAACAGATGAATGGATAAAAAAGTGTGATATATGTACACAATGGAATATTATTCAGACATAAAAAAGACTGAAATCTTGTAATTTGCAGCAACATGGATGGAACTGGAGAACATTAGGTTAAGTGAAATAAGTCAGGCACAGAAAGAAAAATGCTGCATGATCTCGCTCCTGTGTGCAAGCTAAAAAACTTGACCTCATGGAAATAGAAAGTAGAAGAGTGGTTACTAGAGGCTGGGAAAGATATAAGGGGGTGGAATACAGGAAGAGATTGGTTAACTAATATAAAATTACAGCTAGATAGGAGCAACGCTATAGTATTCTATAGCATTGTCAGGTGACTATGTTAAACAATAATTTGTTGTATTTTTTCAAATAGCTAGAAGAGCAGATTTTGAATGTTACCAACACAAATAGATGATAAAATATTTCAAGTGATGGATGTGCTAATTCGCCTGGTTCGGTTGTCACACATTGTAGATGTGTATCAAAATATCACACTATACCCCATAAATAAGTATCATTGTTATGTGTAATTAAATATATATTATAAATAAAGAAATAAAATATATAAATGCTTTTATGTGCATAGAAAATGCCAGAAAAGATAGACATGTAACTTAAAAGTAGGTACTTCTAGGAACAGGATGGAAATCTTTATACTACATATTCAGGCTTATGATTTTTATAACAAATATCTCATAAAAATGTTTGAAATATATATTGAGTTGATGTCACCTTGTTGAAACATATATGGTATTCCATAGGTATTGGCGTCTACACAGTGGAAATTTTTTCTCTTATTATCTTAATATTCCCAGTGGTTAGTCATATAATTTGCATTTGATGAACAGACTGCTGGAATGGTAGCTCCACAGTAAATGAGGACTTGGGCTGCTTCTGCCTTTCTGCTCTACCATCCGAGCAGATTACAGCCTCAAGGTCACCGCATGACCTAAGATGGAGGCTGGAGCTCCAGGCGTCACATATTTTGTCTTAACTTCTCTGCCTTCTACTTAAAATGTATTTATTTAGAGTGGAGTGTTAACAATCATAATAATAAGAATGGTACAACTGGCTAATTTCTTTCATAATTAAAATGTCGGGTTAAAAACTATGTTCACTTTGGCCTTTTTCACAATTGGTTTGACACTTCTTTTGGCTTATAAATTAAAACCGATAAAAAAGCAAATAATTTTATAAAGGGACCTAACTACATCAAATGTATTCTATATATTTTTCTGTTATTCAACAATGTACCTTGTCTATTGGTCCCCTCAAAGTTCCTGTCCACTAAACACATTGTTTGTCTAATTCTTCATATTTTTGTACCTAAAAATCTAAAAATCTGGGTGTTCTATAGCAGAACATTGAGTTTTGACAGTTGGTATATCATCTCTGATATTCACATCTGGCAGCATTATAAAGTGACAGGTCTTTCATAATTTCCTTTGAATTCTCTCTGGTAATGTTAATCATAAGTGATGAACTTTGTGTATTCTATGGACATAATGGGCAATTCTATATGACTGAGACTCTAATTTTACTCTCTACTAATGGGCACTAATTGTAACAATCAGTGATTATGTCAGTTAAAGGCAGTGCTGATGGCAATTGATGACAGCAGCGAAGCCCTGACACCATTTTGGAACAGAACTTGGAACAGCCATTTGCAAAGATGGGAGATCAAATTGAATATCAAGTAATTACTTTCCTTACACTCATTTATAAGTTTCTTCTATTTTTGAGTACCATGAAGCATGTTGTTCTGAAATGTTGATAGCTTTCTCAACTCACTTTTTTTTTTTTTTACCCATTAGAGTTTTATTTTTATTAAGGTAGATACATCACTCTCAAAACATGAGTGACTTAAGGGGTGTTCAAGAGAAAGATACCTTTAAAAACATAACACTGAATAACATTGTCTCTTAAATTAGGAGCAAGTTATGGCTAAGGAAAGTGACAGATGACTACACAACTGCCAGTGGAACATCTGGATTGAGTGACATGCTAGACTTATTTTTTACTTCCTTGTCAATATTCCTGGGTGTTTACAAGTCTTCTGCTACCCTCAAATAAACACAATCCTTTTCACAGATATTAAATTTGTGTCCTATCTCCAAAGTTATAAAATATTTTCATAAAAGAACATTACTTGACAATTAGGTAGAGAACAAATAATATTTATGGACACAAAATAAAGTGAGAAAGCAACATAATAATAGTAAAAAGGGAACTAACTTTTATTGAATATCTACTATTTACAGATGCTACATTAACTCCTACAACAAATTTATGCAGCAATTGAGGCTAAGAGATCTTCTGTATTAAGCATAAGTATTCCAGGTCACACAGACCATGAATAAGGGCATGGCTTCTAAACATTGTTTAAGACTAAACTTAACTTTGATGTCATGTCCTTCATGGACCCTTTTTGACGACTTCCATGTCGAACATAGATCTCTATCTGCAGGTTGCTATGGTCTCCTTTGCTTCCTTTCATTGTGCTTATCACAGTGCACTAAAACTTTGTCTTCATTTCATCGCCTTGGCTGAACTATAACTTCTTATCACAGCGAAGTTCTCTTATTAATATTTTTAGCCTCAGTCTCTTTAGCATAATATTGAGTGCATAGTAGATACTCAGCAAACATAGAATAAGTAAATAAATGAATGCGTTAATGAGTAGGGCAAAGATTAAGAAAACGAAGTCAGTATCTAAGGAACCGAACACACGATGTGGTCAGGGAAGGGTCTAAGAAATTTTAAACCACACACCTTCTCAAAACTCATCACTGCCTTATGTAGTATGGTTTTCTAGGTAGGTACACAGGATCTCAGTGGTTCTTTCTGGATTAGTCTAACTTTACACGACACTAAAGATGTGCCACACCATAACACCAGTTTCTTTAAAAGGTTAATGAGACGTCGTAATTATAAAAGGCTTGAAAATCTTTATAAGAAGTACAATTTAAAGGTAAATGCTTATTACTCACTTCATTATTTCCCGTTCTCAATATTCAGCCTGAAGCTGATAACAAAATCATCAAGTTCAGGTTTCCCTGATTCATTTTTAGATTTTTCAGGATGAGATAATATTAGGAACTAACAAAACTACTTGAAAGAAATTTATGTTTAGCAAATCAGTTTCATTCTATTCTGTGCAATCAACTATATAAAATTATAATACACAAATATATTTGAACATAGTTCATGTGATATTTTCTATGTATACACGTGTATGTATATTAACAGTGATTATCTTTAAATCGAGTGATTACTAGCCATTTTAATAGTTTACCTTATTTTTCCTAGCCTTTCCACATTTTTTATAGTAAGTGTGCATTATTTATACTAATAATTAAAATGTCTAACATTTGAGAAGCACTTATCTGATAGATACTATGCTAAAATCATTATGAGTCATCTTGTCTAATAGTCCACCACACCTCTATAATTTGGATATTTTCTCTACTTCATAAATTAGGAAACTGAAGCTTGAAGAATTGCATTGACATTCCTGAGGTTAATAAATGATGGAGACAAGATTTGAACCCAGAGCCTATTATTTTAATCATACATGCCAGATTCACTGGAAATGGAAATGAGAGAGAAATGAAAAGAGAGATAGGCAGACAGAAAGATGGACATAGTTGGAGGTTCTGCAATTGTTTTGCATCAGCAAGGCAATGTGGTACAGTAAAAAAGTTGCTAAATTGAATACATTGAGCTATGGATTCATTTGGATCCATCTTGTTTTCTGAAAGTAACTAAGGTGGGCTTGTAACAAATAATCTCTAATGTATTTTCCAATCTTAAATTCTGACAGTTCAAAGCTCAGAGAACTTGGGTGCTTGAGCACTTGACAGCCTTAAACCAAGGCACTGTTATGTGATAATACACACAGAGAAGACATTACTCTCACTTGGTAATAATTATATTTAGAGATCATTATATTTGTCACCCGAGTGGGACTTTTTTGACTCATGGCCACATGCCTCAATAACCTTATAACCTGCTTCTTATTTTTTTAAACAATTTTGAGATGAACTATTTTTAGCATGCTCTAGACAGAGGAAAGGAACTGAAAGATGGGAGGATGAGGAGAGAGATGGAAGAACAGAGACAGCAAACAAAGTGTCAGAGGGCATTTCTGGAGCAAATGTGTGACTATAATGTTGTATGACTCTAAGAATCGTCATTGAGAAACTAAAGATAATTTGCCACACAATAAAATAGGAAATAAATTCCAGAAATGAAAACTGGGAAATGGAAAATATACGATGTGGTAATTGGCAAGATATACATGGGGACCAACAGCAAATTATTTTGGTCACACAGATTATACAAGCAAACGTTTTACTGAACAATCATTCTCTTCTATTTTCTACAGTAAGCAAATGATATGTGGATAGTACATATCTGCTATTCCAGAGACTCGAATCTGTTCAGTAAAGTGTGCATCAGTGCAGTTTGTGCCACACCAATGGAAAGTGCTTGGGTGCTCTCCAGGTTGGTTAAGCCTAAAAAGTCGTCTACTGGATTTTTTTTTTTTCAGAGCAGTGAAGTGAATTGATTAAAATGGCCATCAAGAGTATGGAGTTTTTCACCTTAAGATTATGTCAAATAAAAAATAGTAAGCAGTTTTAATCGATATTAGGAAGCAAATTGAGAGAAGAATAAACAATTATGATAGGAAAATACTTATACCTGATGATGAAGGAAATGCACCTCTGATTTCCAAATCTTTTATTTTTTAGACTTGAAGATTGATTGGAAGAAGTGGAGATTCTGTAATTAGTCTGGGAAGAGAACAAAAATAAGAAACATCATCGACTTCAAATATTAAAAGCTCAGTAAAAGAGAACTGGGTTCGTTTTGACTCAAGGGTATAACTGGGAAGAAAAAGAATACACAGGGAGGCAAACTTTGGTTTCATATTACGAAGACTTTACATTAGAATTTTTCAATACCAAAATAGGCTATTGCATGAATTGGGAAAATTTCTTCAATGGGATGTGTTATAGAGTCTCTTTGAATATCTGTATAGATGCTAATAGTAGGATTGGTAAATTAATTAGAAGTTTGTGCTGGAATCTGATCTCTACAAGTCTTTTAATTTTAAGACTTCCAATGTAATATAAGCAATGGTGTGAGATTGCATTAGAAAAATTAACAACAATTATAGGAGTACCTAGATTCTTCACAACTCCTTAACCTTGCCTGGAACCAGTGTTTACAAGAGTTGTAGGGAAATGGAATGGTGCAGGAGGAGACATAAGAAGTTATAACAGCAAACAGTGATGACAATACATGTGGAATTTGAATTGAATAAACAGACTAACTGTGATCATAAATATACATAAACCTGCATATTCAAATTCTACCCATTTTCCAAGGTCTAATTCAAGGATCATTCCTTAAAGGAATATCTCTTTAACTTTCAGGAGCTAATAGGTGCAAACATTGTCTCAAGCAATGCAATTCAAGCTGATTGTTTAAATACTTGTAATCTCATCTGCCACTGAAAACCTGAAGGCTAATGATTTAAAATATTAAAGTTCTTTAAAAATATTATTTTAAAAGCTCTGTAGCTAATTTCTCTAATCATCAGATTGCTTTACCTCATTTTTACATTTCTTTCCCTCAATAATCTCAGTTCTTAGATCCTTGATGATAGTGATTCCACTAAATCTTATTTCTCTAAATACTCACCCTTGTTGTTTGGGTCTAATTAAGTTTCCAGGTTGCTTAGGAAACTGAACCTAGGCAGCAGCTGCCAGGGCTTTACAATGAGGTCCCACTCCAATTCAGCTTCTTTGTCAGAGGTTAAATGGACAATATATTTTATTTCAGAAGAAATATTTTTAAGGTAGTATATTTAATTAAAATGTAAAAATATATTTTGCAATGTAATGGTCCAAGAAATCCTTTTTTCTGATGCTTGCTGAAGAAAAAGAGGGCTGTGTTACTGTTAGAACTACATATTCCAGGCGGTAACAAGCCATTGTATCAGATGCAGGCAGTGTTGGGGACCTGGCTGGGAGTGAGATGGGAACTGTATTTGCAGGAGTGCCAGCATCTCTAGACAGCAAATGAAAACCACCTGCCAGAGCAATGATGCCCAGGAGCCTTCCTCAGGCCAGGCAGGCAGAGTCAATTGTTCTTGGAAAATGAAGGAAAGAAAGACTTCTGTGTCACAGAAATTAAAATGGTTCAAGAGATGAACAACATAAGGATAATGGCCTTAGCAGAGTTATCAAGCTTTCTTGGATTTTTTTGCATGTTTTATCATTATAATTCAGAATGATTTATTAAAGAGCAAGTTATTAGTATCAGCTGCCTAGGCATAATATCAAAAAAGTATATCATTTACTATCAAGTATCTTAACATTATTAACTGTTATTTGTGCCATTTGTGAATGCATAGCTTAATTTAGTCATTAAACACACATTGACTGAATGCCAGGTATGTGACATGAAGTGTCAGGTGTGAGTGACACAGAGAAAGTAGTGGAGACAATGCTAGTAAGAAGAGGAAAGAGCAAATGATGCAGGATCTTGCAGGGCATGTTAAAGGTATTTTCTTCATCAAGAGGCTAACAGAGAATTATATAAGTATTTTACAGTAGAAAGAATTTGGTTCATTTGACAAAGAATTCATATTTTTTATGGAACCTGGATTAGAAGTGGGATAGCTGGAAGTAGAGACTTACGAGGAGCTGTTACTGAAATCCAGTGGTGAGATGCTGGTGGCTTAAGCTACAGTAGCAGCAATGGAGATGCAGAGAAGTAAACAAATTTGAGATCGAATTTGAAAGAAAATTTAACACAATTAGCTTTTGGGTATGGGCAGTGAGTGAGAGAAGCTAAGGTATAAGCTGAGGTTTCTGACATAGGCAGGTGGTGTGGTATTAAGATAATCCTTTGAGGTAGAAAAACATCAGAAACAAAGCAGACCATGGAAAAAGATTTACTGAGTAGCAGCCCTGGGTCATGTCTTTCTAGGCATGAGACATAGTGAAAAGCAAGCAGGACAAATATTTTGATGTAAGTAACTCACATTCAGGTTGAGAAAGCAAAAGGAAACAAACTCCCAAATATGTAAATATGCCAATCCTATGGTGGTAAGATATTGGCATCATAGCGGGAAGTGCTAAGAAGACTAACAAGAAAGGAAAGAACAAGATATGATAGAGAACATAACAAACAGACGATCAAGGAAGATTTCTCTAAGAAGTTGTTCTATGGGACATTCAGCATTGATGAGTAGGAAGTTGCCTTGTAAAGATCTGGGAACACAGCATCCCAGGTAGAAGAACCAGCAAGTGCAGAAACTTTAAGGTGGCATTGAACTAAGATCTGTATGATTAAAGGTAGTGAGCAGGTGTGTGAAGGGAGTGGTAGGTCATGATACCACACAATTAATCAGGGACCCCAACACGTAGAAACTTGTAGGTTCTGGTAAAGAGTTTTAATATTTTTCTTACAGATGAGAAGATAATGAAAGATTTTCGGTAGGCAATAACACGGTGGGACTTTTAATTGACTTCTGTGTAGAAAATAGTTTGATTTTAAAGGCATAAGAAAGCAGGATGCCAAGTAAAGATGTAATTATAGATGCAAGTAGATTGGTAAATATGATGGTGATTAGATGAGGCTGTTTTGTTCTTATTCCTATTATTTTCTCAAAGGACTATGAGGAAAAGTATTGATTGAAGATAAGAGGTGAGAAAGAATTTTTGGAGATTTGTGAAAAGAGGACAGGAGCAATATTTTGTTACTTGAGTGCAAGTGAAAAGTAAATATATAGTTGGATTTACCCAGATTTGGAATTTTGTTGACAGTATTAGGGAGTTGAAGATAAAGAAATCAATAATGTTTGCAAGAACATGATTATAATATTGTATCATAGAATGTGCATGAAGGACAGATGGATAGTGAAAAATGGAAAAGGGATAGGCAGCCTTTAAATGAGGGGGAAATTATTGGACTGGTGTTATTAGAGAAAAATACAAACAGAGGAGGTATGAGAGAGAAAGAGACAGAGAGAGGGTGAGAGACCAAAAGACTTGAAATTGAGATTTCAGAGAAAGTACAATTGGCCATGACATAGAATTGGGTAAGTGAGATGGGTGAAGAACTTGGTCAATAGAAACGAGATTAAAAAAAAAAGAGGCCAGGATATTGGTGGATATTCAATTAAGTTGGCATTACCAAGCATCGTGATGGGAGCAGGAGTAGAGAATAAAGTGTGTCAGATGCTAAAGTCATCAGTCAACAAAAGAGGAGTCACCAGGATCACAGGCAAAGATGGGGGGATATAACTTGATTACATGAGCTTCAAATTATCTTGGGTATTTGCAGGAGGAATGGGGAAGAGTCATCTTGCCAGAGCATGTGGCTTTATAATCATTCCTTATATGCAGTGTTTTTAGGAAAGGACTAAAGTCTATAAGATAGCCAAGAACATTTTCAGTATGCATCTAGAAGTCAAGGAAGTGAGATGAGTAAGAAATAAAAGATTTGGTTAGTTGATGGCAGTGGTATACAAGAGAGTGTTGAGCTCAGCAAATAAGAGTTTTGAAGAGCATCACCCTTTAAAGGAGGCAGAAAAGAAGGAATAATAAAAGAGAATAAGAAACATCTAGAAAGACAGAAGTGGTACCATAAGTAGTGCTATAGGATCCAGGGAAAGATAACACTTCAAGAGGGAGGTAGTCATTGGCAGTGTCAAAGGCTGGGAAGTGTCAATTCAGATAAGAATGGAAGAGTGTCTTTTTGATATAGAAATGTGAGATCATTGATGAATTTGTGAAACGTAACATCAGTGGAGTGATGAAGGCAGAAGTCAGATTGCTTAGATTGAAAAGTGAATTGAAGAAAGAGATGTAGTCAATAAGTGTAAATTATTCTAAAGAAAGTCTTATACGAAGTTTGTGAAGGGAAGAACAAAGATAGCTAAAGAGAGTAGTGTGGTTTAGAAATAATTTATTGTTGTTTTAAATAAAGACACTGTAAATGAATACATTCTTCTCTGTTAATATTCTTATGACGTCTTATGAAACTGAATACATTTAATTACAATGATCTCTTCACAAAACTAACATCTAAATTCTATTGTGAGTTTATCAAAGGTGGTGAACATATCTTTTATTTATTTATTTATTTTTTTGAGATGGAGCCTCGCTCTGTCACCCAGGCTGGAGTGCAGTGGTGTGATCTCAGCTCACTGTAACCTCTGCCTCCTGGGTCCAAGTGATTCTTGTACCTCAGCCTCCCGAGTGGCTGGGTCTACAGGCATGCAGTGGTGAACATATCTTACTTAACTTTGATACAAAAATACCTACCACAGTGGAACATATAAGCATTAAAAATATTCTTTTTGCACTGATTTCTATACCAAAGCTATATTTTGGAAAAATAGAGAGATTAATAGGATTAAAATAAAACAGTAGGAAAGGAGAATTCAAAAATGATTTACAGTGGCAAGATAAAGAGGTTAATCTTTATGATATTATGCTTGACAGGAAAATAGATATCCAGAAAGAAACATCAGAAAGACTCCCAAGTATGTAAGTCTAAATTCACTTGATGTGTATGGGCAGCTGGGGGACAGAGAGTCATGAGTAAATTGGCAGTTTAGGAATCATTAGAGTGAAGGGATAGGTGATTATAAAGGAAAAACACTCAGATATCTTCTAGAATTGAGATTGGAGAAGTGAGGAGTGAAGTAGACTGTCTCCTCAACAAATAACCATTTAACTGGGAATATTAACTAAACACCCACACACAAACACAATCAAATAAAGTCTCTGGAAATTGTTTTAAGGGCATACAGTAAATAGAAAAATATTTATTCAAGAAAATCCATAAAATCTCCATAAGAATAGCAAGAGACTGGCGTTTGAGCCATGACCGACATCCCCCTATACCAAGCTATTTCTAATAGAAACTACTAGGAGAACTCTAATCCAGTTGGGTGTGATGAAGAAAATGGGGATTCCTCTTTTCCTAGTGCCAAATCTGGTAATACAATTTAACCCCAGTAAGGGCAGACCACTAGTGTCTCTTGTTTTTCTCAGCCCTGGGTTAGAGAAGCTCCATTCTGGGCAGTCACAGTCAAGATAATTGAGCTCTCTTCCTCTACCCTGTCTTCATCTGTAGGGCAGAAATGCTAACCCAGATACAGAAGGCTGAGAACACTATTCCCTGATCACTCATGCCCCAGCTTACTCATAGGGTACAGATTCCATGTCAGGAACACAAGAACACAAGTGCCACCACACCCCCAGTACCTGCTTATAGAACAGGGGTGCCAATCCAGGAAAAGTGGGATATTGTCCCTGCCCCTAGCTCTTGTGCGGTGGCACAGAGATTCTGCCCAGGCTGAGAGGCAGGCTGCAAAGAAGCCCTTAATGATGAAGAGCTCCACAGCTCTGCCTGAGGGAACAGATTTTATCTGGAACAAATCCTAGAGAATTCCATGTCAAAGGTATTACTGAAAACAATGGAGGGGCTTATAGCTCTATAATAAAGGTAGCAACAATAAAAACATCAGAGCAATCAAAAGTTAACTAGCGACTACCTGAAAAAGAGACAGCCACAAAGTGGCCTCCTGGGATCACAGTAAACCCTGGGGGTCAGGAAGGATGTGCACAAATACTAGAAACAATTAGAGCATGGTGTGCACCCATTAAGGAACAGTCAGAGAAGGGCAAGGAAAAGACTTAAACACATTCTCAAGATGCACATTGAACAATCACAAGCAGGCAGAAACCTCACTGCCCTAGGTGATTAAGTGCGTTCTCTGCTCAACCTCTATTTGAATAATAAGCTACACAGAATGAGGGGGAAACTCCTAGAAAGCCAGACTAAAAATGAAAATCACACACATTCCTAACAGTCTAAAAGATTCTGTGCATGCCCAAGAATGTGCCCTTTCTGAGTGTTCATAGAAAGAAAATCCAAGCTACTAGTCCCTGGCTAATCATAGAAAAAATGATAAACTTAAGCTGTGAAAGACGTCTAAAAGCCATACGCACATTCAATGGTAAAAAGGTAAAAATCTAACTGGTGAAGAAGGATTAAGTATAAACTTTGAACAATAAGTGATTTATGCTAATTCAGGAGCAGCCCCTCAGTTGCAAAACTAAAAGATAAAAGCAAGAAATAAACCAGTCAGAGCAGAGACATCTGAAGCTGCATACAGTGGTGAAAATATATTTTACAGAGTCAGTTAAGCCAAGTCAGTAAACAAATAAATAAATGACTAAGCAAACAACAACATCATCAGCCCTGGGGTGGGATGGAAGCATTAGATTCCCAAGTTACTACAATATGTTATCAAAAATGCCCAGTTTTCAACAACAACAATGGCAACAAAATACAAGACACCAAGAAACACAAAACTGTGATCATACACAGGAAAAAAAAAAGGCAGGCAATATAAACTGCTTTGAAGAGGGCAAGTGGTTGAACTTAGCAGATAAAGACTTCAAAGTAGCCATTATAAATATAGTCAAAGAACTGCAAGTCATGCTGTCTAAAGAATTGAAGGGAAGTATGGTAATAATATCTCATTAACAAATAATCTATATAAAGATAGAAATTATTTTTTTAAAAAAGAACCAGATAGAAATTCTGGGCTGGGCACAGTGGCTCACACCTGTAATCCTAGCACTTTGGGAGGCCAAGGCAGGTGGATCACTAGAGGTCAGGAGTTCAAAACCAGCGTGGCCAACATGGTGAAACCCTGTCTCTACTAAAAATACAAAAAAAATTAGCCAGGCATGGTGGCAGGCACCTGTAATCCTAACTATTTGGGAGGCTGAGGCAGGAGAATCACTTGAACCTGGGAGGCAGAGGTTGCAGTGAGCTGAGATCTCACCACTGCACTCCAGCTTGGGCAACAGAGCAAGACTCCATCTCAAAAAAAAAAAAAAAAATTCTGGATTTGAAAAGTACAACTGACTAAATATGGGACACTATTTAGTGCACCAGCAGCCACATAATGTGAGTAGAAAGAGGAAAAAGAAAGAAGAATAGAGAAAAGAGACAAAGGGGAAAGTATATGCAAATAAATAGTGATTGAAAGCTTCCCAAATCTGATGTTCTTCATCAGATTAATTTACACATCCAAAAAGTACGACAAACTGCAAATTAGATAAATGTATAGAGATCCACACCCAGGCACATCACATTCAAAATGTTGAAAGCAAGAGACAAAGAAGAAATCTGAAAAACAGCAAGAGAAAAATGACTCATCAAGAACAAGGGAACCCAGATAAGATTAACAGCAGACTTTTTATCAGAAAAAATAGAAGCCACAGGCAATGGGATGATGTAGTTGAAATGTTCAAAGAGAAAAATATCAACCAAGAATCTTATATCCAGAAAAATTAGTTTTAAAAAATTAAGGCAGAAAAAAGACATTCTTAGATAATTAAAAACTAAGAGAATTTGTTCTTCACAGACCTGCCTTAAAAGTAAAGAGATCTTTAGGCTAAAAGCAAGTGACACCAAACAGCAATTCAAATACATTCCCCCAAATATAGTGTTGGTAAAGTGATTAAGTAATTAATTATACAAGATAATGTAATTGATATATCATTCTGACACACAATCAATAAGGAAAGAGAAAACCAGAATAACACTATATGCTAAGAGTACTTAACAGACATAAACAGAACATTACAACCACAACCGCAGAATACACTTTATTTTCAAGAAAACATGGGATATTCTCTAGGCTAGATCATATGTTGGTTTACAAAACAAGTCTTCAAACTTAAGAAGATTAGTATCATATCAAGTATATCTTTTCCAACCACAGTGGCATGAGAATAGAAATCAATAACAGAAGAAATTTTTTAAATTTCATTATATGTGGGAATTAACTAACACACTCTGGAACTACCAATAGATCAAAGAAGAAATCAAAAGGGAAATAAAAGTATTTTGAGAGAAATAAAATTAGAACCATAAAATACCAAAACTTAAGGGATATAGCAAATGCAATCCTAAGAGAGAGTTTATTTATATTTACAAATGCCTGTTTTGGAAAAAAAAAAAGTAAAAATACTCAAATAAACAACCTAACATTACATATCAAGAAACCAGTAAAAGAAGAACAAACTAAGACCAAAGTTAGCAGAAGGAAGAAAATAATAAAGATAACAGGAGAAATAAATGAAATAGAGAAAAGAAAACAGTAACAAAGATTTTTAAAGTAGGAGTGTTTTTTTTAAAAAGGTAAACAAAATTGACAACATTTAGCTAGACTAAAAAAGAGGGAAGACTCAAATAAATAGAAACAGAAATAAAAGGTAAAAATTTTCCTAATGCCACAGAAATATAAAAGATATGAGGACTACTATGAACAATTATATGCCAACAAATTGGACAACCTAGAATAAAGAATACATATAACCTACTAAGAATAAACAGTGAGGAAATAGGATATCTGAACATACCTATAAGGGGAACAAGATTGCATCAGTAATAAAAAACCTCCTTTCAAAAAAAAAAAAAAAGCCCAGAACCAGATGACTTCATGGATCAATTCTACCAAGCATTAAAGAAAAAATAACATCAATCCTTCTCAAATTATTCAAAAATAATTAGTGGAGAAAATAGTTCTAAACTCATTTTACAGCACCAACATTACCATCTAACAAGAAACACCTATTTGCTGCCTTTAGAAGACACACTTCAAAATCTATCATCTATCTATCTGTATCTCCTATGGTTATATTTCTCTGGAGAATCATAAATAATACATATTTTGGTACTGAGAGTGGGGTATTTGCTTATGTCAATTCCTGGACTGAGGGAGATAACAAACCAACTATTTATAAGAGGGAGATAACAAACCAACTATTTATAAAAATCAAGGAGTTAGGTGCCTGTGTATATGATGCTTTGAACATTTTCAGAAAACTGAAGAATATAATGAGGTTGGCTGGTTGCTCCTAACATCACTGGAAAAACTGGTAAGAGAAAAGAATGAGCTTAGAGATTCAAATTCCTTGTTCAAGAGCCATATAAATAATCTGAAGGTATCTACGTATGTCTTGAAGGAGATCTTCATATCCTGTAGTTGCAGGAGTGTGATTGCTGGAAATCAAATACAGAATCTCATCTGAAATTGGCTCAATTACAATGCAATTTAAACTTCTAGGCTTATAGGGTGCCTACTGTTAGGAAGAACATGGATTGGGAAAGAATGGGATCTTATAAATTGGAATGGGGATGTGTGGAAAGATCCTGATAAATCTGGGGTCATTAAGCCCTTAAACTCTGATGAGTCTTCCTTGTCAATGAAAGTGGTCTCCCCAACTCCAACAAAAGTGGAAGCACCAGCAGAAGCAGCCTCACCATTCTCTGTGGAAGTGACCTCTCCACTCAGTGTTATGGATCTTTTCACCTCCATCTGAGAGGCTTAATCCTGCATTGCCTGAGGAAATTGTAATGGCCTCCTCTGAGGCAGTTGTTAAGCAAGAAAATGCTGTTTCTTCCAGGACCCATCCCAGCAACCCCTCTTTTTGTCTGATTCAAGTTCCAGCAGGCTGGTACATGTGTCATACAAAGTGTGACCCATGAGAAGGTGTGTTAAACTACAAAATAACTACTTGAATTTTCTAATTTATACAAACATAAATCCAAGGGAAATGTGAAGGAATGAGTATAAGGATTAGGGGTAATGATAGAAGAAATTATAGAGTAGTATCAGGCTGAATTTATCGATATGGGCTCACTAAGCAGAGATTCTGCATTTAATGTTACAGCATGAGGAGTTAGAAAGACCAGTTGACTGGCTGAAACATGAACAAAAATGTGGTCCTCAGTGAGTGAATTGAAGATGCCAGATCTGCTTTGGTTTAACGTAGAAGAAAGAATTTAAATGCTTAGGGAGATGTAAGTGTTAGAGTGGATTTGTTGACTTAAACCAAAAAGCTTCTGCACAGCAAAAGGAATAATCAACAGAATACTCTGACAACCCATAGAATGGAAGAAAATATTTACAAATTATGCCTTCAACAAAGAATTTATATCCAGAATTCACAATAAATTCAAAAAATTTATCAAGAGAAAACAAACAATCCCATTAAAAACTGGGTAAAGGACATGAACACACATTTCTCAAAAGAAGAAATACAAATAGTTAACAAATCCATTTTAAAAAGCTCACTATCATTAATCATTAGAGAAATGCAAATTAAAACCAAAATGAGATACCATCTTACACCAGTCAGAATGGTTTTTATTAAAAAGTAAAAATACAACAGATTTTGGCAAGGTTGTGGAGAAAAGGGAGTGCTCATACACTAT
Organism: Pan troglodytes; assembly: GCF_028858775.2. Lineage (NCBI taxonomy): Eukaryota > Metazoa > Chordata > Mammalia > Primates > Hominidae > Pan > Pan troglodytes. The sequence continues at coordinate 85,089,529 of NC_072398.2, forward strand.
TGGTAGGAATGTAAATTAGTTCACCTGTATGGAAAACAGTATGGAGATATCACAAATAAATAAAAATATAACTACTATTTGACCCAGCAATCCCACTGAGTATCTATCTACCCAAAGGAAAATAAATCATTATACCAAAAAGACACTTGTATTTGTACGTTTATTGCAGCACTATTTACAATAGCAAAGTCATGGAACCAACCTAAGTGTGAACCAACAGTTGATTGGATAAAGGAAATATGGTATACATACACTATGGAATACTACGTGGCTATCAAAAAGAATGAAATTATGTCCTTTGCAGCAATATGGATGGAGCTGGAGGCCATTCTCCTAAGTAAACTAACACAGAAGCAGAAATTCAAGTATCACATGTTGTCACTTATAAGTGGGAACTAAAAAAAGAATGCACATGGACATAAAAATGGGGAAAATAGACTCTGGGTACTCCAAAGGGGAGAAGGTGGGAGGGCATTGAGAGTTGAAAAATTACCTGCTGGGTTCAATGTCTAATATTTGGGTGATGGGTACACTAGAAGCCCAACCCTCAGCATTACACATATAATATTCATGTAGCAAACAAATGCATACACCCCTCAATCTAAAAGAGTAAAATTAAATTAAATTTAAAAGTAAAGTAGGCTATAGTATATGTATGTAACTCAATTATAGAAGTCATATGTGTATAGAACATTGAAAAACATATATTAATAAATTTAAACACTGCAGAGTTTCTGTATATCTTCTTATTGTAGCCATAGAAAACATACAGTGTTTAATCCCATGGTGAGTAGAAAGAAAAATTATAACATTCCAAAAATTGGAAGTTGTAGAAAATTATTCTCTGATCACACCACATTTAGAACTGTAAATAAACTGCAAATGTATAAATGAAAAAATCTCAGGGATGTGGAAAGAAAACACCTCCTCACCATACTGTGAGGGTCCAGAAGACATACCTTTCGCAAATACTGTGATAAATAAATTTGTGAGGGGAGCCCTGGCATCCCTGAAGAGATCCCTGATAGCTCCTTGTTGTAGGCTCCTTGTTGTGGGAACTGCAGCCACTGAATTGGCAAACCTAAATATAATGAAAGTAATTGGTTTTCACTGGCAGAGACCAAGTAGAGGCACTTAAAGACCAAAGACAAGGTGGGTGTTGTTACTGTGATGGATGACAGAGTCAAAGTAGCAATCAGAATAGTATGATAGATGTAATGTGTTGGCTAGTTGAGCATGGTGTTTTTAAAAGTGAATAGATGGGAAGCCTACTGAATTCTTACTTGATCTATACAAGCAGAAAATTTCTAGGCCAAGTGAAATAAAAATCTAACCTAAGTAAAAAACAGGGAGTCATGGCCATTCAAGCAATTCCTAGACTTGAACCAGTTTACAAATCCAGAACCCCTTGAATAAAAAGGAGGCCAAGTCTGCTCAAGGAAAAACCACACTACACTACCTATAAATTATATGGTTTATCTTTCTCTCAGCATTTCCCAAAGAAACCTACAACCTTTTACCAGGATAACTATGCACTGAGGAAAAGGAAATAATGAGAGCTTTGGGGGATGACTATACACCAACTTTGAACTGATACTATTCCAGGAGATCCCATTATCACTTTGGCCTTCTAGTCAGAGTAGCGGCTTATGAAGATCAGGTAATAAATGGAGTTTTAGCTCAGGTCTGTTTCACTGTGTGCTTATTAGTTCCCCAGTTCAAGAACATATAATTGGAATAGACATACTAAGCAGATGGCAGGAACCTCACATTGTTTCTGACTCATGGAGTGAGGACTATTACACTGGGAGAAGCCAAGTGAAAGCCATTAGAACTCTCTCTACCTAGGAAATAATAAACCAAAACCAATAATGCATTCCTGGGTGGATTGTAGAGATCAGTGCCACTATTAAGGACTTGGAGGATGCAGGAGTGGTATTTTCACCACATGCCCATTCAACTTGACTATTTGGCTTGTGCAGAAGAAAGATGGATCTTGTAGAATGACAGTGGATTATCATAAGCCTAACCAGGTTATGACTCCAATTGCAGCTGCTGTACTAGATGTGGTTTCCTTGCTTGAGTAAATTAACATATCCACTGATACCAGGTATGCAGTTATTGAGCTGGCAAATGCTTTTTTCTAGTTACTTGTTAGTAAAGACTGCCAGCTGAAGTTTGCTCTCAGATGGCAAGGCTAGCAATACACCTTCACTGTCCTACCTCAGGGGTGTATCAGCTCTCTACCCCTGGGTCATAAATTACTTTGTGGGTATCTTGATCACTTTTTCTTTCCACAAGTTACCACACTGATTCATTACATTGATGATAGTATCCTCATTGGACATAGTGAGCAAGAAGTGGCAGCTACTCTAGACTAATTCATAAGCAATTCATGTGTAAGAGGATGAGAACTAACTGACTAAAATTCAGGTGTCTTCTGTCTCAGTGAAATTTCTAGGTGTCCAGTTGTATGGGGCATGTCGAGATATTCCTTCAAGGAAAGGGATAAGTTGTTGCATCTGGCCTCTTCTACAACCAGAAAAGAGGCACAATGGCTAGTGTGCTGCTTTGGACTTCATAGCCAACATATTCACATTTGGGTGTAATACTCCGGTTCATTTACTGAAAGACCTGAAAAGCTGCTATTTTTGAGTGAGGTCCAGACCAAGAGAAGGCTTGACAAGAGGTCTAGTTTGCTGTCCAAGTTGCTCTGCTGCTAGGGCTATTTGGTCCAGCAAATCCAATCGTGCCTCAAGTGTCAGTGGCAGACAAATATGCTATTTTGAGGCTTTGGCAGTCCCCTGTAGGTGAATCACAAGGCACACCCTTAGGATTTTAGAGCAAAGCCCTGCCCTCCTCCACAGATAACTGCTCTCCTTTTGAGAAACAGCTCTTGGTCTGCTACTGGGCTTTAGTACAGACTGAATGGGTCACCAAGTTACCATGCAACCTAAGCTGCCATCATGAACTGGGTATTATGTGACCCATCAAGCCATAAAGTTGGGCACTAACAGTAGTATTCAATCATCAAATGACAGTGATATATACGGGATCTGGCCAGAGCAGCCACTGAAGGGTCAAGTGAATTACAGAAAGAAATAGTCCAAATATGCATGCTTCTATCATGAAAGGGGCAGCAATTTTTTCTTACTGAAATGAACACTTCCTCTTAATATAGATTTGCCTTCCCGGCATGCAGTGCTTTTGTCAAAACTATCATTCATGGACTTATAGAATGCCTTATCCATCATGTTATGGTATTCCACACAACATTGCTTCTGTCAAGAAACACAACATAAAAGTGCTTCAGTGGGCCCACACTTATGGTATTAACTGGTTTCACCATATTCTCCAGCATTCTGAGACAACTGGCTTGAGGGAACTGTGGAATGAATGGCCTTTTGAAGACAAAGTTACTTTATCAGCTGGGCAGCAATGCCTTGTAGGCCTGGGGCAAGGTTCTCCAGAAGACCATATATCCTCTGAATCAGTGTCGAATATATGGTGCTGTTTCTCCCATAGCCAAGATTTTCGGGGCCAGGAATCGAGGGATGGAAACATGAATTGTAGCACTCACTATTGTGCCTAGTGATCCACTAGAAAATTTTTTATTTTTTGTTCTGGTGACCTCATACTCTGCTGCACTAGAGGTCTTAGTTCCAGAGGGAGGAATATTTCCACCAGGAATAATAATTATTCCATTGAACTGGAAGTTAAGATGGCCACCTAGCCTCTTTGTAAGACTCCTCATGACTCTGAATCAACAGGATAAGAAGGCAGTTACTGTGGTGGGTGAGATGAGTGACCGTGACTACCAAGAAGGAGTGCCAATATACAATGGAGGTAAGGAGGAGTATGTTTGGAATACAGGAGATCTCTTAGGGTGTCTCTTGTATTACCATGCCCTGTGATTAAGGTCAGTGGAAAACTACAATAATCTAATATATTGTTGGAAGGTTTGAGTCAACTCACTAGGTAAATAACCACAGCCAGCAGAGGTGCTTGCTGAAGGCAGAGAACACAGAATGGATAGCAGAAGATGGTAGTTATAAATACCAGCTATAACCATGTGACCAGTTATAGAAATAAGGACTTCAAGTGTCATTAGTATTTCCTATTTTTTAATGGATGTGTGTGTGTGTGTGTGTGTGTGTGTGTGTGTGTATCTGTGTGTATCCTATTTGTTCTATTTCTCTGGAGGACCTGGACTAATACACCATAGGATTCAGCATTTTCTCTCCTAAACATAAACCCAGGAAAATTGAAAACATATGTCTACATAAAGACTTGTACACCAATGTTTATGGCATTATCATTCATAATAGCCAAAAGGTGGACCCAACCTAAATGTACATCAACTGGTAAATGAATAAAAACATGTAGTACATCTATACAATGGAATATTATTCAGCAATAATAAGGAATGAAACACAGATACAAGCTTGCACTTTTATAAACCTCGAACATTATGTTGCATGAAGAAAGCCAGTCACAAAACGCCATATTTTGTTATTTTATTTATATGAAAAGTTCAGAGTAGGCAAATCTATAGGAATTGAAAGTACATTAGTGGTTTTCTAAGGAAGAAATAGAGAGGGGTAGAATGGGGAGTAACTGCTGTTGCATAGGAGTTTATTTTTGGGATGATAAAAATGTTCTAAGCAGATTATGGTGATGGTTTCACAACTGTCTTAATATGCTAATATTATTTATTATTGCATTGTATATTTTGGATGAATAAATTTTGTGCAGTGTGAATTATTTCTAAATGGTGCTTTAAAAAGAAAATAGGTTGATGCATGTATAAGACAATTTTAAAGAACGACAAGCTGTTGATTTGGCTGGAGCAAATGATAAGAAAGAGCATGTGTGGGAGGAGGTGCAGGGGCCTAGTAGTGAGGAAGTAAACTAGAAATACTGGATGCAGCCAGATGTCTGCCTATGGATCTCACTCTGATGATGTCACTCTTCTGCCTAATGAATAATGAGAGTTAATGAAGGCTTTGGGCAGGAGAGTAATGTGATCCAAACAGTGCTATAAGATTGATTTTGATATGGTAGGATTTTTAGTTTACATACACATCATTCTTACATTTTAAAATGCCATCATTATATGCCAATCTTATTTCTCATTTTTTGATCAATCCAGCCCTTCTACAGGAACCAAACTTATTTCTTCACTATTTGTCATATTTAAACTGTGTATATTTTTCCTGATGCAATTCACCCCAACTGGAAATCACTCTCCTTTGCCCTCTACTAATATTTTCAGGCCCAATTTGAAACATGTTTCTCTAGAAATCTTCCCTGATTACCTTCTATTCAATTTTGATCATTTCTCAACTTTAAATATCTCTTTCAACATGTATACATTCAATACGTACTATGTTGTTGATGTATTTCCTCTTCTATAATTATATAATTTTGATATATGTTTTCATAATATAAATTGAAAGTCAGTGCTACTACTTTGATTTCTGTTGAATGTGTCCTAAGTAGTTACAAAAGGTGAAGCCAGCTGGACTTCCTGGGTGGAGTGGGGACTTGGAGAACTTTTCTGTGTTTCAAGGGGTTTGTAAAATGCACCAATCAGTGTGCCAAGAGGTTTATAAAATGTAGCTCCAAGAGGTTTATAAAATGCACCAATCTTCAGTCTGTAAAATGGACCAATCAGTGCTCTGTAAAATGGACCAATCAGCAGGATTCTAAAAGTAACCAGTTGCCAGGAGGATTGAAAAAAGGGCACTCTGATAGGACAGAAATGGAACATGGGAGGGGATAAATAAGAGAATAAAAGCTGGCCACCAGAGCCAGCAGTGACCACCTGCTCAGGTTCCCTTTCATGCTGTGGAAGCTTTGTTTTTTTGCTCTTCACAATAAATCTTGCTGCAAGCTCACTCTTTGGGTCTGTACCATCCCTAAGAGCTGTAACACTGTGAAGGTCTACCGCTTCATTCTGGAAGTCAGCAAGACCATGAACCCACCGGAAGAAACCAACTCCAGACACAGCCACAGCATAGGATTCAGTGCTTAAAAGGTTACTCGGAAAATGTTCTAGCTAGCAAACTCCTTAGGGAGGTATATTTAATATTCTTCTTATATACCCTTGTGCCGTAAACTGAATGTGTCCTCCCCAGATTCACATGTTGAAATCTCAACTCTAATGTGATGGTATTAGGAGATGTGGCTTTTGGATGATAATTAGGCCATAAAGGTAGAGCCCTAATGAATGGCATTAGTGCCCTTATAAAGAAATTATGAAATCTTTCTCTCTCGCTTCATCGCTCTCTCTGCCTGCCATATGACGATACCATAAGAAGATAGCTGCCTGCAAACCAGGAAGAGGCCCTTGACTAGACACTGGATCTGCTGGTGCCTTGAGCTTGAACTTCCTAGCCTAAAACTGTAAGCAACAAATGTGTATTGCTTAACGCACCTAGTCAAAGATACTCTGTTATAGCAGCCTGAACCAAGACACCTTTCTTCAGATCATTTGGCCAAATCTAATTTTCTGTGTGTCACTTTTAATGGCTACACTCTCAATTTTCAGAATGTGTGATCTATCATATACACTTCTCAGATGATCCTATTGTTACAATAATATGACAAAACACTTACATCTTTCTAACTTTCTCTCCTTTTGACACCTTCTGACTCGTGCTGCATCCAATCACAGTGGCCTGGTGATGACAGGAATTGCTTAGAAAACTAAGTGTCATATCATTGTGACTTCCTCACAGGTGCTAAGAACAACCGTATTAGGCACAAAGAGAATTCTCATCCAATGTCTTGCTCAGGAGGTGTATGCTACAACTTCATTGCTATTTGGCTTCATTAATAAACAGTTTTAATTAGCAAATTGTCTGAAGGGAAATGACCTTTTATGAGTCAGAAGAATAGCCATCATCATTTTTGCCAAGGCATGGGACCCTAAAAAGGTGGGTCTTCTTCTGAGGAAAAAAAAACACCTGGCTGATTTAATTAAGACCCAATTGCAAGAGTGAAGCCCTAGCCCTCCACTGCCTATCTGAGGGCCACATATGGGAAACTCATAAATGAACACAAAATGTCTTTTTACTTTTTTTGACCAAATGACAAAGAATAAAATTTTTATATTTATTTCCATGTCCATTGCCATTTAGCACCAGGTAGAAAATCTGATTTCAGTGAAAAAGAACCTACCCTAAATTCAAGAGACTTTAATTCCTACTTTCAAATTCTGGCTCCTACTCTATATTTTGAAACAAGTTGCAGAAACTTGCTGAATTTTGGTCCCAATTGCTCTACCAAAATTTTTAAAGAGTAGTTATAAAGATCAAATGAGCTAAAGAATTGACTTCTAAATTAAAATATTCTATAGCTAAAAGTTAATATTATTTTATAAGATGAAAAATCTCAAATATATTCAGACGAATAGAAAGTCTAAAACTAAGTAATGAAATATTTTTTAAGAAAGATCTTGAGAAATTTAATCTTTATCCATGAGCTAAATTAATATGTAAGCATCCAAACTTAAATATCAAATTCTATTTGGTATGCCATCTATTTTAAGAATGGAAAAGCAGGTTCTTTTTAAGTGCAATGAAATCATTTAAAATGGGTCAGATTTTGTAATCGGAAGTAAAGTGCAGCAGACGCTTGGGGGAACAGATCCAGCTATAGGAGCTAGAAGGAAGTCTTGTCAAAGACAATGGCAATAAGTAACAGGTGGCACTCCTATGGAATTATTGGCATGAGAAAGATTCAGTTGGCTTAACAGGGTGTATCTATGGGATCCAGTTCAAAGCAACGTGGGGGACCCAGGGGAAGAGAGAATTTGTGAAGTCAAACCAGTTATGTCTATGGCAGTTGGCAGGACATCGGATACTTGACTGGAGATCCAGCATGTAACAACAAATGGTATCAGAAAGAGAAAAAGTAAAAACAAGGTAAAGACCTGAACTTATTTGGGAAGTAAGAAGTTTATCAAGACAGGATCCCAGTCACAGGGAAGCAAGACTAGGATCCAGTTAACTAGACTGCATCCAAGATGAGCAGTGGGTCTCTGTACTAAGGTAGGTATCTAGTTATAATAATGATGGTCAATAATGGCACTGATACATTAATAATGGTACCAGTGCATGTTTATTGATTATTTAATACATACTGGATATAGTTCTTTGTGATACATACTTTATTTTATGTACTTCCTATTGCATCTCTAGAATTGAGTTTTATTATCATACTATTTTATAGATGCGAAAACTGAGGCACAGAGGGGTTAAACATGAACAAGTCAAGGAATTCCCATCCAGGCATCTGTCTCTAGGGACTCTTAACCACTGCATTATGCGATTTCTCAGTCCTTTGAATGAGCCCAAATTAAGATGATCAACAAAGATAATTTCATGCTGTCTGATGTGTCATCCCAGTAACCAGAGACAATAAAGTTAAATTGGAAATTTATTATTGATTTTCCAGAAGCCCAAGTATGAACCATGATAGCAATTTCCATGTCAGGTTTAAACTATAAATAGAATGCAAAATCAAATAATAAGGGAATACAGGAAAAAACAGAGAGGTATACAGGGTGAGATAAGCTTTAGAAATGGGTTGAGGCCCGGAGTAACGAATAGGCATTTGATGATGAGGCCAAGACATATGTAGCTGAGGTAGGTACAGCAACTTATGAGAGATGGACTGGACTGAAGAGCACTAGATCCAAAACATGTGGTTAGCACTTATTAAATAACTCCTGCCTGGAGTAAGATTTGGACAGTTTAGGATGGTCTTACCAGCAGGGAGAAAAGGCAAACAGGATTATTATTTTTCTTCAGGAGAGGTTAGCTCTTGCTGATTGTATGTGATCTTTCTCTTCAGATCTCCTGCTTAGCTTAATTAGCATTATTCATTTTTAGAAATAGTTACGATTCAAAGTGAGTATAGGCCCACACCTTCAGCTATGTGTAAGAATTAAACACAACTGGAAGTTTAGTCAGTTTCACTGTAGCACACACTCTAGGGAAACTGACTGGAAATTTTGTAATTGTACAGAAATAACCTGGTGAGGTTTACTTAGGAATTTTCCAAAATTCAACAATGTATAATACATCATGCTTTGAAAGCTTCCCTTCCTGATGGCATATTCAGGATATTTCCACATTTCCTTGGAAGGGGAAAATGTCCTCTCCTAATTTTTCCCCCTCCCTCAGAGAAAAAATAGAAACAAAACTGGAAGTATACAAAATAAATCATAATGAAAGGGACTCAACATTCTCCTTTAACCAATACCAGATTATGTGTATTGCCTAAAAGGCTTATTCTTAAGTAATCTCAGTAATGGCTCAGAGCAGGGCATTTGGGCCTTTGAATGGGTTGAACCCATGGAGTTATTGAATTCTGGAAATACTGTAGAGGTCTTCTCTACATAAACATTCAATTTAGTTGAACAAATATTTGCCTTATCTCTTCTAATATTAGGCATTAGGGAAACAAGATGATTAACACATGATCCGTGCTGCTGCCATAGTTGGTATTTTCCTGTCATGTAAAAGGGTAAGAAGTCCAGGGCTACTATGACAGTTTGAGATTTTGGAGACGTAGATTCTTTTACCTTTTTTTTTTTGTATTGAGATTTCTTTGTTGTTGTTGTTGTTGTTGCCCAGGTTGGAATGCAATGGCATGATTTCGGCTCACTGTCCATTTCATTATGGTGAATGATCTTTTCAATGTGCTGTTGAATTCAGCTTGGAAATATTTTGTTGAGGATATTTGCATCTATGTTCATCATAGATATTGGCTTGTAATTTTCTTGTCTTATAGTGATTTTGTCTGGCTGTGATATCAGGGTAATTAATGCTTGCCTTTTAAAATGAGTTTTAAAATATTCCTTCTTTTCTTTTCTTTTCTTTTCTTTTCTTTTATAGACTGAGTTTCATTCTTGTTGCCCAGGCTGGAGTGCAATGGCACAATCTCAGCTTACTGCAACCTCTGCCTCCTGGGTTCAAGCGATTCTCCTGCCTCAGCCTACTGTGTTGCTGGGAATACAGGCATGAGCCACCACTCCCGGCTAATTTTGTATTTTTAGTAGAGATGGGGTTTCTCCATGTTGGTCAGGCTGGTCTCGAACTCCTGACCCCAGGTGATCCCGCCTCTCTTGGCCTCCCAAAGTGCTAGGATTACAGGCATGAGCCACCACGCCTGCCCCTCTCTTATTTTTTTAAGAAGAGTTTGAGAAAGGTTGGTTAGTTTGTCTTAAAATGTTTGGTAGAATTAGTATTTAAGCTCTCAGGGCCTGCACTTTTCTTTGATGACTTTTTATCATGGATTCAATCTTGTTACTCATTGTTGGTCTATTCAGATTTTCTACTTATTCATTATTCAGTCTTGCTAGGCTGGCTGTGTCTAGAAATGTATCCATTTCTCCTAGGTTATCCAACTTGTTGCCATACAATTGTTCCTAGTAGTTTCTCGTGATCCTCTCTATTTCGGTGGTATCAATAATAATGTCTCTTCTTTCATTTATACTTTTATTTACTTGTGACTCATCTCTATTTTTTGTTAGTTTAGTTAAAGATGTATTGATTTTATTTTTTCAGAACAACAGCTCTTGGTTTTGTTGATCTTCTATTGCTCTTCTACATTCTATTTCATTTACTTCTGCTCTAATCTTTTATTTGTTTTCTTCTACTGACTCTGGGGTTAGTTTTCCACCCCCTTCCCCCTCATTCTTTGAGTTATAACAATAGATTGTTTATTTGAGATCTTTCTTTGATTGTTTATTTGAGATCTTTCTTCTTCTTTGATGTAGTCATTTATTGCTACAAAGTTTCCTCTTAGAATTGCTTCGGCTGCATCTGGTAAGTTTTGATATGCTGTGTTTCCATTTGCATTTGTCTCAAAATATTTTTAAATTTCAGTTTTAAATTATTTTTTGACCCATTGTTTGTTCAGGAGCATGCTGTATAGTTTCCACATATTTGCTAATTAAAAAAATTCTTCCTGTTACAGATTTTTAGTTTTATATCATTGTGGTTAGAAAAGATACTTGATATAATTTCAATCTTCTCAAATGTTTAAAACTTGTTTTTTGTCCTAACATGGTTTATACTGAGGAATGTTCTATGTCAATGGATAAAAATGTGTATTCTGCCACAATTGATGGCATATTCTATATCTATCTGTTTGGTCTATTTGATCTAAAGTGTAGTTCAAATCCAATGTTTCCTTATTGAATTTTATCCAGATGAGCTCTCTATTGTTGGCAGGGCAATATTGAAGTCTTTTACTATTATTATATCCTCTTGATGAATTCATCCCTTTATTATCACATAATAACCTTGTCTCTTTTTACAGTTTTTGACTGAATATCTATTAATGCCTGATATGAATACAGCCACCTCTGCTCTCATTGGTTTTTGCTTGCATGGAATATCTGTTTCCATCCCTGTACTTTCAATACATGTGTCCTTAAAAGTAAACCGAGTATCTTGTACCTACTCTTTTTTTTGATTCAATAATTTAATCTGTTTACATTTAAGGTAATTATTTATAGGTAAAGATGTATTACTACCATTTTGTCAATTGTTTTCTGGTTGTTTTGTAGATCTTTTGTTCCTTTTTTTTTCCTCTCTTGATGTCTTCTTTTGTAACTAGGTAATTTTTCCTAGGGGTATGCTTTGATTCTTTACTTTTTCATCTTTTTGTGTCTACCATAGGTTTTGGATTTGTGGTTACCATGAAGCTTACATCAAACATCTTATAGTTATAACAGGATATTTTAAGCTGATAACAGCTTAACTTCAATCATGTAAAAAAAAAAAAAACCTCTATACTTTTACTCTGCCTACCCTTCATTTTATGTTTTCAGTGTCATAATTCATTTCTTTTTTATTTGCATTCCTTGACAAATTATTGTAGCTATTATTAATAGCTTTGTCTTTATACTAAAGATGAGTGATTTATGCACCACAATAATACTATTATTGTATTCTGAATTTAACTATTTACTTACTTTTCCAAAGAGTTTTATACTTTCATGTTTTCATGCTGCAAATTATTGTCTTTGCCTTTCTTTCAATTTTTGTAGAAATCCCTTTAGGGTTTCTTGTAAGCCAGGCCTGAAAGATTTCTACTAAGAAATGTGCTGTCTGAAGGAGTTCCCTTCTATGTGACAAGTGGCTTTTTTTCTTGCTGCTTTCACAATTATCTGTTTGTCTTTGACTTTTGAGAGCTTTATTTTGTGCCTTGAGTAACATCTGCTTAATCTACCTGGTGTTTTTTGGCCTTCAAGCATCTGGATGTTCATTTACCTCTCCAAATTTGGAAAGTTTTCTGTTATTTTTTTTCTGCCCCCACCTCCTTTTTTTCCCTGTTCCTTCTGAGACTTACATAATTTGTATATTGGTTCACTTGATGGTATTCCATACATCTTATAGGCTTTTTCCCACTTTTTTATTATGCTTTTTTTGTTGTTGCTGTTGTTCTGATGTTGTGATTTCAAATGATCTGTCTTTGAGCTCACTTATTTTTTCTTCTGCTTGAATTAGTCCATCATTGAAGCTCTCTCTAAAATTTTTAGTTCAGTCATTGTGTTTGTCAGCTTCAGTATTTCTGTTTGGTTTGTTTTTATGTTGCTATCTCTTTGTTGAACTTATCATTTTGTTCATGTATTCCTTTCTTGATTTCATTTGGATATATATGTGTGTGTGTGTGTGAGTGTGTGTGTGTGTGTGTGTTCATTCTCTTACAGCTCACTGAGCTTCTTCAAGATGATCATGTAGAATTATTTGTCAGGCAGTTCATAAGTCTTCATTTTTAAAATGTTGGCTACCAGTGCTTTATTTTGTGTCCTTATTGGTGTCATGTTTCCCTGATTGTTTGTCATCCTTGTGGCAAAGCATTGGACTATATGAATTTGAAGCAGTAGGCCCTTATTTCAGTCTTTATAGACTGGCTTTGGCAGGAAAGCCAGCAATCTTCAGTAGTCTGCCAATCTAGATATTCTGGGCAGGCTGCCTGGTGCGGTCCATGATGGGCTTGCTGCTGAGGTCCTTGAGAAGGCTGGCCTGGTGCCTGAGGGAGTAAGTGGGTGGGCCTAGTGCATTAATCTGCAGGGTTAAGTGTGGAAACTCAGTCCACTGAGTCAGGCCTCACACCAGTATTCATTGTGGAGGACCTGTGACTGGTTCCATGAGGGTGGCCCTGGTGCCTTGGTCTGTGAAGGCTGACTTGGAACCTGGATCTATGGGGGCAAATCTAAAGTCTGAGACCACAAGCACTAACTTGGCACTGGGTAGGCCTGGATCCTCTGTCAGTAGGGAACTTCCTGAACACTGGGTCCATGGGTGTTGGCCCAGTACCTGAGACTATGAGGGCTGGCTTAGAGCCGGAGTCTCCAAGTATCAACCTGGCACTGGAGTAGGACTAGAGACTGAGTGTGTAGCTGCTGGCCTGGACTCCAGAGCACCTGGTGCTAGAATAGGCCTGAAGCCTGGGGCTGAGTTAATCTGGCACTGGGCCAGTCTGAGGCCTGGGGTGGGCCTGGAGCCTGAATCAATAGGTGTCATCCTGGAGCCTGGGTCTGCAGAGGCAGACCTGGTGCTGAACAGGCCTGAAATCTGTTTCTGTGGGTGCTGACCTGGTGCTGGGGTGGGCCTGAAGCCTGGACTTCAGAGGCTAGCCTGACACTCAGGTGGGCTTGGAGGTTGGGGCTGAGGATGATGGCCTACCCCTGGAGTTTTATTTTTAGTTAGATTGTTTCACTATTTTAGGAATTGTATATTCATATAAATTTTAGAATCAGCTGAAAAATTCACACAAACCCTTTTTGGATATCTTAAAACTTTTAAAATAAACTGCTTATTTTAGAAATGGTTTAGTTTTGCAGAAAAGTTACAAAGATAATACAGAGAATTTCCATGTCAAATTTTCCTTTTAAACATCTTACATTAGTTTGGTGCATTTGTCACAATTCATGAACCAATACTGATAAATCATTTTAAACTAAAGTTCATCATTTATTTATATTTTCTTAGATTTTACTTGATGTCCTTTTTATATCACATTACATCTAGTCATGTTTCCTTAGGCTCCTCTTGGCAATGTCAGTTTTTCAGGATTTCCCTGGTTTTGAGGACTACTGGAGAGGTATTTTGTAGAATATTTTCCATTTGGGATTTTTCCGATGTTTTGGTCATGAGTAGATAGGTTTTTGAGAAGATGATCACAGGGGTGATGTGCCATTCTTATCATATCATATGAATGGCATATACTATCAGCATTATTTTTTACTGCTAATGCCAACCTTGATCATCTGGCTGAGGAAATATTTGTTAGTTTTCTTCACAAAATTGATTTTTCCCCTTTTCATAACATAACCTTTGGAAGTTACTATGCACAGCCCACACTTTAGGAGTGAGAATTTATATTTTACCTGCTTGAAGCAGCACATCTACATACATTATTAAGAATTTTTTTGCATAGGAAATTTGCTTATTTTCCCCATTTATTTATTTATATCAGTGTGAGCTCATGGATATTTATTTTACCCTTTGGATGATAATCCAGTACTACTTTATTTGGTCTCACTTGGTTGACTCCTGTATCTCTCTGACATATCCCAATGTTTACTGTTTGAGCATTTATTTACTTTCTGACATTACAGAATGTTCCAGGCTTATCTTGTATATTTCCTGTCTTAGTTATAACATCAAACATTTATCAAAAGAACCCTGACTCCTTTTATTTGAAAATAACTTTAGAAACCAACATCTAGGCTCTGGGTGTCTGCTTGAATTTTTATTTGGATCTAGAGATGATTTTGAGAAAAAAATTGCATCTTAAAATATTAATTGTCCAATTCATTACTATAGCATGTTTTGCTATTCATTTAGATTTTCTTAATTCCTCTCAGCAATGTTTTGTAGCTATACAGTGTACAGGTTTTCCACATCTTTTATTATAAATATTTGCATATTTTTTATTTTATTATTTACGGCAGGGTTTTTTTGTTCTTGTTTTTTTTTGTTTTAATTTCATGTATCAATTGTTTGTTGCTAATACATAGAAATACAATTACTTTTTAAAATACTGACCTTGGATCCTATGACTGCTAAATTTACATATAAGTTCTAGTGTTTTTTTCATTTGTTTTTGTTATTCTGTTTTTCTCTGTACTTTCCTTTGGATCTTCTATGTATACAATCATGCTGTCTCTGAAGAGACTTATATTTTTTCATTTCCAATCTTTATACCTTTCAATTATTTTCCTTGTCCTATTACACTGGTTAGCACCTCCAGGAACAGTCTTTGAAGGAAGTGTTTAATATTTCACAATTAAGTATGATGTGGAGGTTTATTTTTAGATGCCCTTTATCAGTCTGAGGACATTTTCCTTTATGTTAGTGTCTTAGTCTGTTTGTACAACTATAAAAATACCACAGATTGGATAATTTATAAAGCACACAAATCTATTTTTCACAGCTCTGAAGGCTGGAAAATCCAAGATCAAGATGCTGGCAGGTTCAGTGTCTGGCGAGGGCTCTCTTGTTGGGTCCTTACATGGCAGAAGCGGGGAGGACAAAAAAGGACCTAAGCTATTTAACTCCAGTATTTTAATAAGGTACTAATCCATTCATGAGGGTACAGCCCTAATGACCTAATCACATCCCCAAAGGTCCCAAATTTTAGTACCTCCAAATAGAAATCAGGTTTCAACATGAATATTAGAGGCTATACATTTACACCATAGCAGTTAGTTTGCCAAGAGATTTTATAATGAACAAGCATTGAATTTTATTACTTTTTTTTGCATCTATTGACATAATTAAATTCTGAATGACAGGGACTGATTTTCTGATATGAAGCCAGCTTTTTACTCTGGATAAATTCTACTTGTCATAGTGTCATATTCTTTTTATATATTGCTAGATTTGCTAATATTTTGCTAAGTATTTTTATATTTTCATGAGGAATATTAATCTTTAACTTCCACACGTCACTTTTATTCATATTCCCTTGGTCCAAACTTATCATATGTCATGTTGTTTTTTCCAAATATGACTGCAATTATAGCTTCTGTTTTACTTTTTATATTTTTTTTAACAATATGATGCTGACACTTCTCCCATCAAAAGATGGGGTTTATGTTCCATTCCCTGGAATCTTGATTAGCTTCTGAGCATGGCAGAAATGACATTATATTACTTAAAATGCTGGATAATAAGAGGCAGTACAGTCCCCATACTGTTCTCTTAGGACCATGCTTTTGGGCCCCATAGCTATTATATAATCAGTCAGACTGTCCTAAGGCCACTGTGTTGTGATCATGAAGAGACACATGGAGAGGCCTTGAGGATACATGGGAGACATTCTCAGCCAGTTCTTTAATATGCAGCACCCAACCCCCTATTGTTATAGCTCTATCTCCATCTGGCTGAAACCACAAGAGAAAACTAAGCCAACCCTCTCTGTCAAGCCTGTTCTGAATTACTTACCCCACAAAATGTGAGGGATAATAAAATTCTTGTTATTGTTTTAAGCCCCTATGTTTTTGCATGATTTTCTGAAGCAATAGGAGAAGGGAACTTCTGGGAAGCAGTAAACCCAGGTAAATATAAGCAATTTGGTTAGTAAAGAAAGAAGAATAGATACTGGAGGATATCTAGCAGTATCTGCCATATCTTTTATAAATTTATAGTTTAGTAGTAAAATAAAATAATATTTATCAATGTTAAATGTGTCATGTGCTGAGCACTTTAAGTGTACATACAGTGTGGGAGTGAGAATATCTGAGTTGGTAGATCAAAGAAACCCTCTTTCAAGAAACCAATAGTGAAAACAGAAAAAATAATATTTACCATTAAGTTAGCTCTGAACACTCAAAAGTAGGTATATTATTTCAATGACTTACAAATGAAGATATAGAGACATAAAAAATTACATATCTAGTAAATGGAATAATCTTATTTATCTCCCTCTCTCCCTTCCTTTCTTTCTTCCTTCCTTCATTTATTGTAATATGAACATTTTATATAACATATGCTCTCATATTTTAAGTGCACAATGCAGTATTATTAAATATAAACACTATGCTGTACAGTGGTTTTCTAGAATTTATTCATCTTGCATCATTGAAACTTTATACTCACTGAAAAACAATCCCCATTCCTTCTTCACCCAGATCCTGACAACAAACTTTCTACTCTGTTTCTGAATTTGACATTTTAGATAGCTTATATACATGGAATCACACAGTATTTGTCCTTCTGTGACTGGCTTCTTTCACTTGGCATAATGTCTTCAACGTTTATTTACATTGTTGAATATGGCAGAATTTCCTTCTTTTTAAAAGCTGAATAATATTTCATTGTGTGTGTATACTACAGTTTCTTTTCCATTTATCTGCATATTGACATTTAGGTTGTTTCTATATCTTGGCTACTGTGAATAATACTGCAATGAACATGGCAGCACAGATTTTTTTTTTTTTGAGATCCTGATTTTAACTATTTTAGATATATACCCAGAAAGGGGATTTCTGAGTTATATGGTAACTCTATTTTTAATTTTTTGAGGAACCTCTATACTGTTTTCCATAGTAGTAGCACCATTTTACATCCCCACTGACACTTTCTCCACATCCTCATTGACACTTGTTATCTTTTTTGTTTTTGTTTTTTGATAATAGCCATTCTAACAGGTATGAGTTGATATTCTCACTGTGGTTATGATTTGCATTCCTCTGATGATTAATGACACTGAGCATACTTTGTAAACCTATTTGTCATTTGTATGTCTTTTTGGCAGAAATGTCTATTCAAATATTTTGTCCATTATAAAATTACGTTCTTTGCTATAGTATTCTATTGTTGTAAGGGTTAATTTCTTACATATTTTGCATATCAGCCTTTAATCAGAGATATGATTTCCAAATCTTTTCTAATTTTTTCAAGTTTATTTTCTGTTTATTTTCTAACCCTATTTCTTTAACTCTTTGTTGATTTTTTTTTTTTTTGCTGTGCAGAAGCTTTTTAATTTTATGTAATCACATTTGTCTATTTTTGCTTTTATTGTTGGTTATTTTGAGGTGATATAAAAAAAATCATGACCCGGACAGTAACTTGGGGCTTTTCTTCTCTGTTTTCTCCTAGTAGTTTTACAGCTTCAATTCTTACATTAAATCTATTTTGAATTAATTTTTGTGTATGGCATAAGTTAAAGTTTCAATTTCATTCTTTTGCATGTGAATGTCTAATTTTCCCATCACCATTTGTGAAGAGACTATCTTTTCCTCATTTTAATTTTTCTAATGCAATTGTAAATGATATTGCTTTTTAAATTTCTTTTCTGAATAGTTTATTGTCAGTGTGCCTAAATACAAGTGATTTTCCTTTTAATTTTTTAAAAAAGATTTAGAGGGTGTAAGTGTGGTTTTGTTACATGGATATATTGTGTAGTGGTAAAGCCTGGGCTTTTAGTATACCCATCACTCAAATAGCAAACATTATACCAAATAGGTAATTTTTCAATCCTCACCCCCACCCTGCCCTTTCACTTTTTTGAGTCTTCTATGTCTATTATTACACTCTGTATTTCACTGTGTACCCACTGAAAATACAACTCATTGGCCAGGCGCGGTGGCTCACACCTGTAATCTCACACTTTGGGAGGCCAAGGTGGGTGCATCACCTGAGGTCAGGAGTTTGAGACCAGCCTGGCCAAATGGCAAAACCTCGTCTCTACCAAAAATACACATTTTTTCAGGTGGTGGGTGCCTGTAATCCCAACTCCTTGGGAGGCTGAGGCAGGAGAATCGCCTGAACCCAGGGAGCGGAGATTACAGTGAGCCAAAAGTGTGCCACTTCACTCCAGCCTGGGCAAAAGAGTGAGACTCTGTCAAAAAAAAAAAAAAAAACAGCAACAAAAAAGAAAATACAACTGATTTTTGTTATTGGTTTCATATCCTGCAACTTTACGAATTCCTTTTATTAGTTCAAATAGTTTCAACTTTATATGGGGCATTTTGGATTTTCTATATATAAAATTATTTTATTTGTAAAGAGACACATTTTTCCATTTTCATGATTTTAATTTTATTTTTCTTGTCTAATTGCTCTAGTTAGGACTTCTAGTATTATGCTAAAGAGAAATGACAAGAATTTTTCAAAAGCTTTTGTTTGTCTGGAAAAGTCCTTATCTCATCATCATTTCTGAAGAACACATTGCTGAATATAGTATTCCTGATTGGCAGATTTCTTTTTTTTTTCTTTCAGCACTTTGACTATATCATCCTACCCCCTTCTAACCTATAAAATTTCTTTTGAGAAATCTGTTGATTTTTCTTTATGGAGGTTACTTTTCTTTTACTTTCAAAATTCTTTCACTTTTGACAATTTGATTAATATGCATCTCAGTGTAGACTTCTTTGGGTTTATTCTATTTTATATTCTTTGAACTTTATCCATGAATTTGAATGTCTGTTTCTCTTTGAATTTTGGGAAGATTTTAGACATTATTTAAAAAAATAGATTCTCTGCCCTTTAGTCTCATTTCCTTCTGTAACTCCCATAATGAACATATTGGTGCATTTGAAGTCCCATAAGTCTCTTAGGCTTTCTTTACTCTTTTTAAGTTCTTTTTTCTTTTTACTTCTATAATTGGATAATTTCAAGTGACCTACCTTCATGATCATTGATTCTTTCTTTTATTTGATCAAGTTTGCTGTTGAATGTTTCTGTAGATTGGTTTTTTTTTCAGTTTAGTTATTCTAGTCTTTCTTTCTGTTTGGTTCTTCTTTCATAGTTTTAATCTCTGGTGATATTTATTCTAGTCATATATTGTTTTATTTAACTATCTATGTTTTCATGTAACTCACCGAACTTTAAGATAATTATTTTGAATGCTTTTAGAATTCATAAATCTTCATTTCTCTATAGTTGGTTACTTCAGGAATTATTTTGTTTCTTTAATTTTTCTATATTGTCCTGTTTCTTTGTGTTTTTTGTAGCTTTGCATTGGTGCTTGTGCATTTGAATGCAACAGCCACCTCTAAAACCTTTATGGTCTAGCTTTGACAGGGAAAGATCTTCAATCAGCCTAGTCAGAGATTATGAAAATCTCTCAAACCTTTTCTATGGATGTGACTTCTTTGGATTTGTGTGTGTGAATTTATAAATAGAGGGATACTGCTTGAATACTTTTCAGGAGCCTATATTATCTTGCTCTCTCTGGTGTCTGCTGTATCACAGGTTAATATTTTGGAGATATACTGCACTATTCTTCTTCCGTGCCTATGGAATCCTTGTATTCTGCATCTTTTCCACTGTTGCAAATCTGTATAGGGTTTAGTATGTTACCTGCTCCATTTCCTTTATTTTTAGCCCTCACAAAACTATGCCAGTTCCATTAGCATTCTGGGTGAGGTGAGATAGAAACCTCAGGCAGAGAATCAAAAGGTTAGCATGTTGGAGGCAAGTCCATTGCTCTATCTCTTTCTCTGGAGCCAAAAGCCTTGGCATTTTATGCCTTCTCTCATTCTTGCAGAGTCATGCCAGCAGAAGAAGGCTGCCTGCCCTTTTTCTTTGTGAGTAGCTTCCTTAGTCATCCAACCTCTTCCATTTACTTCAGTGCTTCAGGTGGGACAAAACAGTAACTGGTCCCTGAGGTAGCACACTGAAAGATCTGAGACATTGAATGAATAATTTACTCTCTTTTCCTCAAAAGAGAAATTGTGGGCTGAAGCTATCTCTCTTAATGCTGAGCCATGTCAGCTTGAGGGAGGTACTGACACAGACTAAGTGAAATTGCTCTTCTTCCTCATTTCATTGACTCTGTTCTCAATTTTGTGCTTATCTGGGGTACTGACACTTCTTAATTAGATTCTGGGCCTCTCATAGAAGTATTTTAGTTTGGATGTAATTGTTAAATTAGTGTTTCTGTGGAGAGAATGAAGGCTGGCACTTGCCATTTTGCCGACATCCAGACTCTTGTTTCAAATTCAAGAATTTCAACTTGAAAATCTAGAATTGGAGTCCTAAAGAATAGTGAAAAGAAATTATTCAGTGAACAGTGCATTAAAAAGGAGAAAAATATTTTCAAACCTGCATTTATAAAAGAAGGTAGTAAAAAAGCAGTTCACAAAGAGCTCCAAGAAGTTTGAAATAATTTAAAATTCAAAGGCTATTGGGGAATAAATAGGCACAAAATTTTGGAGGGTCTTAAGTGGCAAGCTAAAATTCTTGTGCTTTATTCTGTAAGTGGTAAAGAGCCATTGAAAGATTTTACTCAGATAAATGACAAGTTTACAAATTTTAGACCAGCATTCAGTTACAGTATGAAGGTTGAATTCTAAGAGGGTAAGACATAGACAGAAGGACCAATAAAATAATTTCATTAGTTCAACATAAATAACATGATATACTTGCCAGCGAAGCACAAGTAAAGCTGGAGATGAAGGGGCTGAACTTGGGAAATATTTAAGAGGTAAAACTAGCAGCAGTTAGTCATTAGGGATGAGTGGGTAATGGATAAAGAGAAATCTCAGATGACTTCTTGATTTCTGTATTAACTAATGGTCCACCAAGACACAGAATATAGGAGGACTTGAAAGTCAGTGTGGAATGGAAAAAAATGTTTAGTTTTGAATTTGTATGTGTGTAGTGCTTAGAAGGACATCCAGTGACACATTCAGGAGGAAATAAGATGTATAATTTTGAAATTTGAGTAGCTGTCTAGCAAAAATACATGTTTGGTAATGATAAACATAGTTGTAATTAAACCAGATAAATTGAGGAGGTCATCACTAGAATATATGCAGAAGAACAGAGGGCTAAACTTAGACTTTTAAGGAGCCACTTTTAAAGGGGAGGCCACAGAGAAGGATATAAAATAGGTTGAAAAGGACAGATGAGAAGAGTGGGTGGAAAACTATAAGGCAATGTCGTCACTAACAACAAATAAATAGGATGTTTTAGAATGAGCAAGCTGCCAATACTACCAGCTATTGCAGAAAGATCCAGTCTGAAAAAGCCTGAAAAATGCTTGATGAACGTTTGACAATACGGAAGCCATTCATGACCAATCTACTGACTTTTCTTAGATTATGATCATAGGGAAATGAATGGAAAATAAGAAATACAAATAGAGGCTCTGTGTCTATATTCATCTCAAACTTAACATGCCCTAACCAGCACTCTTAATGATGCCCTTTAAACTGGTTCCTCCTTCAGTCATCCACGTTTACATTAATCCAACTCTTTCAGTTGCTTAGACCAAAAATCTTGGCCTCATCTTTGAATCTCCCTTTCTCTCAAACTTAAAAAATGAATCTGCAAATCTCATTAGGTACATCTCCACTAAAACGTAATCATTTGCACTGTCTCCATTACAAAGTCACCTTCTCACTTCCACACTTGCCTTTTTACATTCTACCCTCAGTACAATCTCAAGAGTAATACCATTAAAAAAGGAGTAAAACCAACTCACCTTTGCTCACAATCCTCCACTTTCCTATTATTTTTGGTATAAATACCAAGGCCTTTCAGTGGCTTGCATGGCAGCCTACCTGCCTCCATACCACCCTCAGGGCCTCCTTAAGTTTATTTCCATTTGTCTCCCTTCACTGCTCCCTCTTCTCTAGTCGGTTTGCTTCTCAGCACTCCAGACAAGCTCTTCCCACCATGCTTTGGCTGTATAGTATTCCAGGGCATGAATGCACCACAATATTGATCTGCTCTATTGTTGATAGATATTTGGATTGTTTCTGGGTCTGGCTATTATGAATAATGTTGCCAGAAATATTCTTATGCAAGTTTTTGGTATGCATTACCATACAGTTTAGTTGCATATAGTCTCAAATGAAATTTGAATATATATATATATATATATATAAGTTCACTTATATATAGTTTCATATCATAGGGTACTTTTAAGTGCAAGTTTAGTAGATTCTGCCAGTTTACAGAGAAGAATCTACACTCCTAGCAACTTCTGTATGAATAATATAATTGTTTCAGATTCTCACCAACACTTGGTATCAGCAGTCTTTTTGATGGATGTGTAATGGTACTTCACTATACATTTCTTTAATTACTAATTATGTTAGAAACTTTTAAATATATTTAATGGTCATTCAGATACCATATTTCATGAAGGGCTTTTCAAGTTTTTTGACTATTTAAAAATTATCTGTCTTTCTTATTCACATTAAGAGTTATGTTTATTATTGTAGATATGAGTACTTAGTTCCCTTTTACTCTCTTGTTCTTGAATTAACAGAAATTTCCAGTTTTAAAGTAGTCCAATTTATAAATATTTTTCTTTGCTGTAAGTGCTAATTGTGTTATTAAAGAAATCTTTTTTTCTAATATCTTCAGTGTGGTGAAGTTAGGTGAGTTAGGTCAAGGTTTCTCTTTCTCGCTCCCTCTTTCCATCTATATGTATACACAAACATGCATAGGTAAAAATATTATCTATGTATATTATATGTGTATATATGTATATAAAATCTAAAAATGTATATTAATATGTGTTTATATATTTATATAGATATAAAACTATAAAACAAGTTGGCCTTGCAACGGTGATTGAAACACTCAGGCTTCCCCAATACTATGCAGTGAAATTTTTCTTATAAATAAAATGAGTATGTATGAATATGTATCTGGACTCTCAGTTTCATTGATTTATTTGTTTATCCTTATGCCAATACCACACTGTCTTAATTACTACAAATTCTCACACTTCGTTCCTTTTCGTGATTGTCTTGTCTATTTGAGGTCCTATCTATTTTAAATTAGAATTTGATTAAGATGGCACTGAATGTATAAACTTAAAGAGGAACGACATCTTTTTATCTTAACTTTTAAGTTCACGGGTCCATGTGCAGGTTTGTTACATGCCTAAACTTGAGTCATAGGGGTTTGTTGTACAGCTTATTTCATCACCCAGGTGTTAAGCCTAGTACCCATTAGTTATTTTTCCTGATTCTCTCCCTCTTCTCACCCTCCACCCTATGATAGGCCCCAGTGTGTGTTGTTCCCCTCTATGTGTCCGCATGTTTTCTTCACCTAGCTCCCACTTATAAGGGAGAACACGTGGTATTTGGTTTTCTGTTCTTGTATTAGTTTGCTAAGGATAATGGCCTCAACCTCTGTCCATGTTCTAGCAAAGGACACGATCTCATTCTTTTTTATGGCTGTGTAGTGAAATATGCCTTGATACTATGGAAATTTTTAATAATGAACTTGGTGTATACATTTATTTATTTTTCTTAGTAATATTTTATAGTTTTCCCTGTAGAGGTCTTGCATATCCTATTATAATTATTTGTAAGCGTTTAATATTTTTGTTATCATTGTAAATTGTATGTTTTTCTTTTTAAATTTTACTTTTTATGATTTCTTCTCCTGCTTTACATTTTCACCATAGCACTTACCATGCTGTAACACACCATATTATTTATTTATTTATTACTTTTTTTTCTTTTTACCTCTGATTTCTTTTTTTTTAATTTTATTATTTATTTTATTTTATTTTATTATTATTATACTTTAAGATTTAGGGTACATGTGCACAATGTGCAGGTTAGTTACATATGTATACATGTGCCATGCTCGTGCGCTGCACCCATTAACTCGTCATTTAGCGTTAGGTATATAGCCTAAAGCTATACCTCTCCCCTCCCCCCACCCTACAACAATCCCCAGAGTGTGATGTTCCCTTTCCTGTGTCCACGTGTTCTCATTGTTCAGTTCCCACCTATGAGTGAGAATATGCGGTGTTTGGTTTTTTGTTCTTGCGATAGTTTACTGAGAATGATGATTTCCAATCTCATCCATGTCCCTACAAAGGACAAGAACTCATCATTTTTTATGGCTGCATAGTATTCCATGGTGTATATGTGCCGCATTTTCTTAATCCAGTCTATCATTGTTGGACATTTGGGTTGGTTCCAAGTCTTTGATATTGTGAATAGTCCCGCAATAAATATACGTGTGCATGTGTCTTTATAGCAGCATGATTTATAGTCCTTTGGGTATATACCCAGTAATGGGATGGCTGGGTCAAATGGTATTTCTAGTTCTAGATCCCTGAGGAATCGCCACACTGACTTCCACAATGGTTGAACTAGTTTACAGTCCCACCAACAGTGTAAAAGTGTTCCTATTTCTCCACATCCTCTCCAGCACCTGTTGTTTCCTGACTTTTTAATGATTGCCGTTCTAACTGGTGTGAGATGGTACCTCATTGTGCTTTTGATTTGCATTTCTCTGATGGCCAGTGATGGTGAGCATTTTTTCATGTGTTTTTTGGCTGCATAAATGTCTCTTTGAGAAGTGTCTGTTCATGTCCTTCACCCACTTTTTGATGGGGTTTGTTTTTTTCTTGTAAATTTGTTTGAGTTCATTGTAGATTCTGGATATTAGCCCTTTGTCAGATGAGTAGGTTGCGAAAATTTTCTCCCATTTTGTAGGTTGCCTGTTCACTCTGATGGTAGTTTCTTTTGCTGTGCAGAAGCTCTTTAGTTTAATTAGATCCCATTTGTCAATTTTGGCTTTTGTTGCCATGGCTTTTGATGTTTTAGGCATGAAGTCCTTGCCCATGCCTATGTCCTGAATGGTAATGCCTAGGTTTTCTTCTAGGGTTTTTATGGTTTTAGGTCTAATGTTTAAGTCTTTAATCCATCTTGAATTAATTTTTGTATAAGGTGTAAGGAAGGGATCCAGTTTCAGCTTTCTACATATGGCTAGCCAGTTTTCCCAGCACCGTTTATTAAATAGGGAATCCTTTCCCCATTGCTTGTTTTTCTCAGGTTTGTCAAAGATCAGATAGTTGTAGATATGTGGTGTTATTTCTGAGGGTTCTGTTCTGTGCCATTGATCTATATCTCTGTTTTGGTACCAGTACCATGCTGTTTTGGTTACTGTAGCCTTGTAGTATAGTTTGAAGTCAGGTAGCATGATGCCTGCAGCTTTCTTCTTTTGGCTTAGGATTGACTTGGTGATGCGGACTCTTTTTTGTTTCCATATGAACTTTAGTTTTTTCCAATTCTGTGAAGAAAGTCATTGGTAGCTTGATGGGGATGGCACTGAATCTATAAATTACCTTGGGCAGTATGGCCATTTTCATGTTATTGATTCTTCCTACCCATGAGCATGGAATGTTCTTCCATTTGTTGGTATTCTCTTTTATTTCATTGAGCAGTGGTTTGTAGTTCTCCTTGAAGAGGTCCTTCACCTCCCTTGTAAGTTGGATTCCTAGGTATTTTATTGTCTTTGAAGCAATTGTGAATGGGAGTTCACTCATGATTTGGCTCTCTGTTTGTCTGTTGTTGGTGTATAAGAATGCTTGTGATTTTTGTACATTGATTTTGTATCCTGAGACTTTGCTGAAGTTGCTCATCAGCTTAAGGAGATTTTGGGCTGAGACGATGGGGTTTTCTGGATATACAATCATGTCGTCTGCAAACAGGGACAATTTGACTTCCTCTTTTCCTAATTGAATACCCTTTATTTCCTTCTCCTGCCTAATTGCCCTGGCCAGAACTTCCAACACTATATTGAATGGGAGTGGTGAGAGAGGGCATCCCTGTCTTGTGCCAGTTTTCAAAGGGAATGCTTCCAGTTTTTGTCCATTCAGTATTATATTGGCTGTGGGTTTGTCATAGATAGCTCTTATTATTTTGAGATACGTCCCATCAATACCTAATTTATTGAAAGTTTTTAGCATGAAGTGTTGTTGAATTTTGTCAAAGGCCTTTTCTGCATCTATTGACATAATCATGTGGTTTTTGTCTTTGGTTCTGTTTGTATGCTGGATTATGTTTATTGATTTTCGTATGTTGAACCAGCATTGCATCCCAGGGATGAAGCCCACTTGATCATGGTGGACAAGCTTTTTGATGTGCTGCTGTATTCGGTTTGCCAGTATTTTGTTATTATCTATGCTCTTTTACTAAAATGCAACCACCATGAAGAGTGGAATTTTTTTTGTTTTATTCACCCGTATAATCTAGTACCCAGAATAGTACAGAGTAGGGATTTAATAAATGTATTAATAAATATATTATTCTTTTAAGATTGTAGACCAAGAGAAAGGAGATAAATAGTGTGGTAGCTAAGATATGTGAGGTTTTGTTTTATATTAACGTTGTTTCTGAACATGTTAATATTCTGAAGTAATAGAGCCAGTATCAAAGGACCGGTTGAAGATATGACATAGTGGGCTATAATCATGTCCATATGTAGGTAGAGGAAGAGCTTTATAAGATTGGAACAACTTGTTTTAAAATGCAGATAAGACTGGGGGGAGTAAGTAGGAATTCTTATTTAGATAATTTTTAAGGAGCTGTTCAGAAGTCGAAAATTTTCATTTCAAGTGTCTTAAAACGTCTTCCCTTCAAACCCTCTCTCCCAAGCAGTCCCCAGTTTCTATTGTCCTCTTCTTTGTGTCCATGTGTACTCAATGTTTAGCTCTCACTTATAAGTGAGAACATGTGGTATTTGGTTTTGTGTTCCTGCATTAATGTGCTTAGAATGATGGCCTCCCGCTACATTCACGTTGCTGAAAAGGGCGTGATTCTATTCTTTTTATAGCTGTGTAGCATTCTATGATAAGTATGTACCATATGTTCTTTATCTAGTCCACTGGTGATGGGCATCTTTGTGGATTCTATGTCTATGCTATTGTGAATAGTGCTGCAATGAACATGTAAGTGCATGTGTCTTTTTGGTAGAATGATTTATTTTCCTTTGGGTATATACCCAATAGTGGGACTGCCAGGTCAAATAGTAGATCTGTTTTAAGTTCTTTGAGAAATCTCCACAGTGCTTTCCACAGTGGCTGAAATAATGTACATTCCCATCAACAATGTATAAGTGTTCCCTTTTCTCCACAACCTCACCAGCATCTGTTGCTTTTTGACTTTTCAATAATAGCCATTCTGACTGGTGTGAGGTGGTATCTTATTTTGTGGTTTTGGTTTGCATTTCTCTAATGATTTGTGATTCTGAGTATATTTCATATATTTGTTGGCCACACGTATGTCTTATTTTGAGAAGTGTCTGTTCATGTCCTTTGCTCATTTTATAATAAGGTTATTTGCTTTCTGCTTGCTGATTTAAGTTCCTTATGGATTCTGGATATCTGACCTGTGTCAGATGAGTAGTTTGTAAATATTTTCTCCCATTCTGTAGGTTGTCAGTTTGCTCTGTTGATAGTTTTTTGTTTGTTTGTTTTTGTTGTTGTTGTTGTTTTGCTGTGCAGAAGCTCGTGAGTTTAATTAGGTCCTACTTACCAATTTTTGTTTTTGTTGCATGGCTTTTGACGACTCAGTCATAAATTCTTTGCCAAGGCCAATGTCTGGAATGGTATTTCCTAGGTTTTCTTCTAGAGTTTTTATTGTTTCAAGTCTTTAATCCATTTTGAGTTAATTTTTGTATATAGTGAAAAGAAGCAGTCCAGTTTCAATCTTCTGCAGATGTTTAGCCGTTTTCCCAGCATCGTTTATTGAATAGGGAGTGCTTTCTTCATTATTTTTTATTGTCAACTTTGTCAAAGATAAGGTGGTTGTAAGTGTGTGACTTTATTTCTGGGTCCTCTATCCGTTCCATTGGTCTATGTGTCTGTTTTTGTGCCAGTACCATGCTGTTTTGGTTACTATAGCCTTGTGGTATAGTTTGAAGTTAGGTAGTGTGATACCTCTGGCTTGATTCTTTTTGTGTAGATTTTTTTTTCTGTCAATTCAGGTTATTTATTCCATATGAACTTTAGAATAGTATTTTCTAATTCTGTGAAAAATGATGTTGATAGTTTGATAAGAATAGCATTGAATCTGTAAATTGCTTTGGGTAGTATGGCCATTTTAACAATATTAATTCTTCCCATTAATGAGCATAAAATGTTTCTGCATTTGTTTGTGTCACCTTTGTTTTCCTTCAGCATTGTCTTATAATTCTTGTTGTAGAGATCATTTGCCTCCTTGGTAGGCTGTATTCCTAGGTGTTTTATTATTATTGTGGCTATTGTAAATAGGATTGCATTCTTGATTTGGCTCTGAGCTTGGATGTTATTCATATACAGAAATGCTACTGATTTTTGTACATTGATTTTGTGTACTGAAACTTTACTGAAGTTATCAGTTGTAGAAGCCTTCTAATGGCATCTATGGAGTTTTCTAGGTATAGAATCATATTGTCTGCAAAGAGAGATAGTTTGGCTTCCTCTCTTCCTATTTGGATGCTTTTTATATTTTTCTCTTGCCTGATTACTCTGGCTAAGACTTCCAGTACTATGTTCAGTAGGAGTGATGAGAGCTGGCATCCTTGTCTTGTTCCAGTTCTCAAGAGAAATGTTTCCAGCTTTTTTCCATTCAATATGATGTTGGCTGTGGGTTTGTCATAAATGGCTCTTATTATTTTGAGGTATGTTCCTTTGATGCCTGATTTGTAGAGAGTTTTTACTATGAAAGGGCATTGAATTTTATCAGAGGCCTTTTCTGTGTCTTTTGAGATGATCATGTGGTTTGTGTTGTTAATTCTGTTTATGTGGTGAATCACATTTATTGATTTGCATATGTTAAACAAACCTTTCATCCCAAGAATAAAGCCTACCTGATCATGGTAGATTAGCTTTTTGATGTGCTGCTGGATTTGGTTTGCTAGTATTTTGTTGAAGATATTTGCATCTATGTTAATCAGAGTTGTTGGCCTGAAGTTTCCTTTTTTTGTCATGTCTCTGCCAGGCTTTGTTATCAGAAAGATGCCGGCCTTGGAGAATGAGTAAGGGAGGAGTCTCTCCTCAATTTTTTGGAATAATTTCAGTAGGATTGGTACTAGCTTTGTTTTGTACATCTGGTAGAACTCAGCTGTGAATCCATTTGGTCCAGGACTTTTTTTGGTTGGTAGGTTTTTTATTACTAATTCAATTCTGGAACTCGTTATTAGCCTGTTCAGGATTTTAATTTCTTCCTGGTTCAGTCCTGGGGGGCTGTGTGTTCCCAGGATTTATCAAAATTTTCTAGGTTTTTTAGTTTGTGTGCATAGAGGTATTCATAATAGTCTGTGAGGATTTTTTTATTTCTGTGGGGTCGGTTGTAATTTCACCTTTGTTGTTTCTGATTATTTGGATCTTTTGTTTTTTTCTTTTTTCATCTAGCTAGCAGTTTATTAATTGTATTTAATCTTTCATATAACCAACTTTTGGTTTCCTCGATCTTTTGGGTGGATTTTCACATTTCAATTTTCTTCAGTTCAGCTCTGATTTTGGTTCTTTTTGTAGTCTAACTTCGGGGTTGGTTTACTGTGGTGAAGTTGTATAAGAGTTCATCTGCTGGGCATCACACCTGTAATCCCAGCACTTTTGGCGGCCGAGGCGGGCAGTTCATGAGGTCAGGAAATCGAGACCATCCTGACTAACATGGTAAAACCCCGTCTCTACTAAAAATACACAAAATTAGCTGGGCATGGTAGCGGGTGCCTGTAGTCCCAGCTACTCGGGAGGCTGAGGCAGGAGAATGGCGTGAACCCAGGAGGCGGAGCTTGCAGTGAGCCGAGATTGTGCCACTGTGCTCCAGCCTGGGTAACAGAGCAAGACTCCATCTAAAAAATAAAAAATAAATTAAAAAAAAAAAAGTTCATCTGCTGAAAGTAGGGAGAGTAATAAATGAGCAGGGAGGAAAGAGACTTTTGGAGGAAATAGATAAAGCCTAGGAACAGTCACTAGGAAAATGGGAATAAAGAATGATCAAAGATGAGTGAGCAAAGGCCAGGTGTAAGCTTGGAGATTGTGGGTTGTTTGTGGCCCCAAACAACACGATTGTATTTTTTTGTTTTTTGTTTTCTGTTTGTTTGTTGCAGTGTTGCTTATCAAATTAAAGGGGCAGAGTTTACATGATGGATGGGAGTTTGGTGTTTTCTGAGTTAGGACAAAGGAAGAAAATTGGCACAAAAGAGTTGAAGATATTAGCGAGAAAGTGGTTCCATTGATCACACATTCAGTCTAAGTTGATCATCTAAGAAAGCTGAGTCTCTATGGTGTTGATGAATAGGTTCTATCGTAAAGAGGTGGTTGACCTCTTACAAAGAACAAGTTTTCACCCACCTCTGGTTGTAATTGGAGGGCATGAGCAAATAGTTTCCAACCAAACTTTATCTCCTCCACCAGCCAACTAGCTCTCTAAAAATCACCATATTGTTGCCATTTCTAATAACAAATGAAAATCTGGCCTCACAATAAACTGTCAAATATATCTATGCCCATAGAGACAAGGGACAGAGTATTTGAAACCAAGCCTGTCCCAGAACATCTGGGAAGCTACACAGCCTCCATCTATGAGACTCTGTTTTACACCAAGGGTTTTGAAGACTGTTTCGATGCCCCAAGGCCCAGTGCTGTTCATCCACAGAATGAGGCAAATCAAGTGTGCATAAATTCACCAGGGTAAGAGGCAAAATGTGAATGGATAAAGGGTGCCCTGGTTTGCCTTTCAAGGAGGGTTTTCCCATAGGAAGCAAGTCTGCCCATCCCCACCAGCTACAGCTCAACTTGGATCTAATTAGGAAAGCCCTGGAGTTTCCGTAGTAACTGCACAGGACTTTCAGGGATACTCCACACACTGCCTGGTTACTAGGGAAACAATAGCAGGGACACCAGGGAAGCTAGGCCTGGCAGGTAGCTGCTGCTTTTGAGGTACATGTCCTGTGGGAAGTGTATTCTGACTCCTGGGCTCTCAGTTTAGCACATTTTACCATCCCTGGACTCATCATTTATGAGCAACAACAAACACAGATTTCTAATTTTAGCAAGAAGGCTGAAAAGCATTTTCTCCTTAATCATGCCTCCTCTCACAGTCAGATTTGTGTGCGAGTGAAAATAAGTAGTAATAATAATCATAAAATAACTGTAAAAAGGTGATTTTTCAGCTTACAAGATGAAGGTTGCCTCCTGTGATGTGGGGCACTCGAGGGGCATCTGATTAGAGAGGCCCATTGGGGAAGAGCTTTGTAAAGTTTGAGAAATGTCTCCTGTTATTTGTGAAGCAATATAGGAAAACTTCTCAGACTGAAACAAGAAAAGCAATTAGTTTTCTGTTCAGAAACAAAGAGACATCTGTGCAAAATATGCTAGACTATCCACAAGGGGCAGGTACTGTACATGAGGAATATATTTCAGCTGTACACATCTCTCCTTCTTCACCCACAGTTCAAAAGCCACAGTTAGCTTCAAGTAGAATTATTCACCACAATCTAAGGAAAGGACAGACGCAGTAATAACTGACTTCCAGCTTCCTCAAGGGCACAGGAAAAATATGTGCTGTAGACCCTACTTAGAATATTTACAGACAATTTAATAAGATTTTGGGGACTCTCTGAACCTCACAAATTAAGAATATTCTTATTTTGCAGAAAAGGAAACTGAGGTCCAAGGACATTAGTAACTTACCCAAGTTACAACATAGGTAACTAAGACAGCAGTTGGACCCACATTATCTGACAATATTAATTACTGAACACTTCATGTGTCTTCCACCATATATATATTCTTTTTTTTTTTTTTTTTTTCTTTGAGACAAGTCTTGCTCTGTCGCCCAGGCTGGAGTGCGGTGGCGCAATCTCAGCTCACTGCAATCTCTGCCTCCTGGGTTCATGCCATTCTCCTGCCTCAGCCTGCTGAGTAGCTGGGACTACAGGCGCCCGCCACCGTGCCCAGCTAATTTTTTTGTATTTTTAGTAGAGATGGGGTTTCACCGTGTTTACCAGGATGGTCTCGATCGCCTGACCTCGCGATCCGCCCGCCTCGGCCTCCCAAAGTGCTGGGATTACAGGTGTGAGCCACCGTGCCCAGCCTATATATTCTTATTTAATTCTCAGAAACATCCAGCTGAGCGTGTATCACTATTTCTATTTTACAGAAAAGGGAATAGGCTCAGAGAAGCATTCATTCCCCAAGGTCACACAAATGTAAGTGGTAGAAAGTAGATTCAAACCCAGGCCCATCTGACTTTAAAATCCAAGCACTTTTCAGTGTATTATTCAGCACCTCTCACTTCAGAGTCTGGGTGACTTTCATGAAATTATATGAAGGCCCCTGGCTGGTTAGATATTCATAATGGGGCAGAAGAAAATGAATTATGTAAGCAAGAATTTGAATATTATCCTAAAGCCCTAGCTCTCTCCAGTTTTCTGCCCTAGTTGAAGGATTATAAGTAATAAACTTCTACCCTGTCCCTCTTCTGACATAAGTTTCCCACCCTAGCTTGAATCTATCGTTCAGATAATGCCACTCTTTGCCCTTACCTTTTAATGCTGTCTGTTTTCGTACGTTGAGCCCTAATTTTAGCTCCCAAACTCCTCACCCCCTTACAAATTCTTTACCATCTGTTTCCCCCCACCAACTCTTTTTTAATATCCAAGATTATGTACTGTTACAGGCTTTTTTTTCTTTTATTTTTTCTTTACTTTTTTATTAAACAGTATCACTGGAGATAAGTTCTACTGCCTCTTTCCTTGCCTAAACTTCATTCTCCACTAAATTAGTAAGGAGGCTTTACGTAATTGACTAATTAGGAGAAGGAAGATTTTTGTTTATATGAGCCTTGAACAAAACCTAACTTGAAGTAGGATTGAGATATATTACCTACTCCCATAATGCTGATGTTATATAGTCAATTAAATTTATTTTTAAAATTCTATATCATCAATTCTTAACTCCTGTTCTGGGAAACCAATTGTCACCAGTACTTGTGAGGCTATTCTTCCTAAGTTCAGTAGATGATATTATGATTGATGTTATAGATACCTTCCTATGCTGATATTAACAATAATAGGTCATAGCTCCTATTGAGACCTTGGTTGTTTTCTACTGGGTTCATTTATGCATCTGTAGTCAACTGCTTATTTCCATTCAGCCCTACAGTTCAGGAGGACAAAAAAATTAATATTCAACATAACTAGTACATATTAAAACATTTTGTAACATCTGTGAGGGTATTACCAAAGTAATGATGCTGCTAAATTTGAAGTTTTGTAAATGTAGAAGGTGTCAGAGTCTTTTCCTCTGCCTTTCCTTCACCTATTTTTAGTTATGTTTCTCCATACAACAGACTTCTTAAAATGTGGCTTATTTTGGTCAATAGTACATTAGCCAATATGAACAAACAGAGGTATGAAAAACCCTTGTGTATTGGAGCTTGCCTTTTCTTGCTATGCTTAGAACCCTGAGACCATCACCATATGAAAAAGCCCAAGCTAGCCTGCTGGAGAGAAGGAGGCTTGTAAAGAAGAACCAAAGGGCAGGCAAACACACATGTGGTGTCATTTTGAATTATACACTGACCATCTGGCCTGCTAATGACAGCAGATGCAGCATGGAGCCTATAAGAAAACAGCTGAGCTCACGTAGAGAGGAGACATGCTCAGTGAATTCCACAGAATCATGAACTACATAAATGAATGTTGTTTCAAGCCTCTAAATTGTGGAAATGCTTATTATGCAGCAAAAGCTGACAGATGCAAGGGAGAAAGAGATAGTAATAAAGTCAGGATGAGGTTACAATCTAGCATTCACTTAGTCTTCACTTACATGTCTGTAAAATATAAATAATTACATTTCACAGATTTTTTTTTTTAATTAAGCAAGATGTAAATGATTCAGGAGAGAGGGAAAAAAGTGTACACTGTGGAAAAGTCAGTGGAGAATTGCCACAGTGATAACCTGGAGTAGGCAAGAGAGGATGCGATCTTGTGCACAAGTAGAGGGATGAGTCTGAACAAGTAAGAACAAAGTTCTATATTAACAGGCAAAAAGCAGATAGATGCCAATAAAGAAATGAATACATATTGCAGAAATTCTTTTCTGACAATGTCTATATTTTTGATGAAATATGAAGCAAAGTCATCAGCTGAGAATGAGGATGATGGACAGGTTGAGGTTTCAGGAGAGAGAAGAAGTATGAAGTATCCATCTGGAAAATTGTAAAAGTGAATAGAATAAAGATTGATAAAATCCTCTCCTTTACAGTCAAAAGCAATATGTGTTAAACATAAGAAAATGTATTGAAAAAAAGTCATACAACCATATAACAGAACAGTAGACAAATTATTAAAATAATTTTTTATATACTTTAAGTTCTGGGATACATGTGCAAAACTTGCAGGTTTGTTACATAGGCACACACGTGCCATGGTAGTTTGCTGCACCCATCAACCTGTCGTCTATGTCAGGTACTTCTCCTAATGCTATCCCTCCCCTAGCCCCACTCCTAACCCCCTGACAGGTCCGCCGGTGTGATGTTCTGCTCCCTGTGTCCATTCTCTGTGTTCTCCTTGTTCCTCTCCCTGTGTTCTCATTGTTCAACTCCTGCTTATGAGTGAGAACATGCGATGTTTGGTTTTCTGTTCCTGTGTTAGTTTGCTGAGAATGGTGGTTTCCAGCTTCATCCATGTCCCTGCAAAGGACATGAACTCATCTTTTTTATGGCTGTATAGTATTCCATGGTGTATATGTGCCACATTTTCTTTATGCAGTCTATCATTGATGGGCATTTGGGTTGGTTCCAAGTTTTTGCTATTGTGAATAGTGCTGCAGTAAACATGCATGTACTTGTGTCTTCATAGTAGAATGATGTATAATCCTTTGGGTATATACGCAGTAATGGGATTACTGGGTCAAATGGTATTTTTGGTTCTAGATCTTTGAGGAATCACCACACTGTCTTCCATAATGGTTGAACTAATTTACACTCCCACCAACAGTGTAAAAACATTCTTATTTCTCCACATCCTCTCTAGCATCTGTTGTTTCCTGACTTTTTAATGATTGTCATTCTAACTGGCATGAGATGGTATCTCATTGTGGTTTTGATTTGCATTTCTCTAGTGATCAGTGATGATGAGCTTTTTTTCACGTTTGTCGGCCGCATAAATGTCTTATTTTGAGAAGTGCCTGTTCATATCCTTTGCCCACTTTTTGATGGGGTTGTTTGTTTTTTTCTTGTAAATTTGTTTAAGTTCTTTGTAGATTGTGGATATTAGTCCTTTGTCAGATGGATAAAATGCAAATTTTTTTCCCTTTCTGTAGGTTACCTGTTCACTCTGATGATAGTTTCTTTTGCTGTGCAGAAGCTCTTTAGTTTAATTACATCCCATTTGTCAATTTTGGCTTTTGTTGCCATTGCTTTTGGTATTTTAGTCATGAAGTCTTTGCCCATACCTATGTCCTGAATGGTATTGCCTAGGTTTTCTTCCAGAGTTTTTATGGTTTTAGGTCTTATGTTTAAGTCTTTCATCCATCTTGAGTTAATTTTTGTATAAGGTATAAGGAACGGGTCCAGTTTCAGTTTTCTGCATATGGCTAGCCATTTTCCCCAGCACTGTTTATTAAATAGGGAATCCTTTCCCTATTGCTTGTTTTTGTCAGGTTTGTCAAAGATCAGATGGTTGTATATGTGTGGCATTATTTCTGAGGCCTCTGTTCTGTTCCATTGGTCTATATATCTGTTTTGGTACCAGTATCATGCTGTTTTGGTTACTGTAGCCTTGTAGTATAGTTTGAAGTCAGGTAGCATGATGCCTCCAGCTTTGCCCTTTTTGCTTAGGATTGTCTTGGGTATACAAGCTCTTTTTTGGTTCCATATGAAATTTAAAGTAGTTTTTTTCTAATTCCGAGAAGAAAGTCAATGGTAGCTTCATGGAAATACCATCAAATCTATAAATTACTTTGGGCAGTATGGCCGTTTTCACAATATTGATTCTTCCTATTCGTGAGCATAGATATGTTTTGCTATTTGTTTGTGTCCTCTCTTATTTCCTTGAGCAGTGGTTTGTAGTTCTCCTTGAAGAGGTCCTTCACATCCCTTGTGAGTTGTATTCCTAGATATTTTATTCTCTTTGTAGCAATTGTGAATGGGATTTCAGTCATGATTTGGCTCTCTGTCTATTATTGCTGTATAGGAATGCTTGTGATTTTTGTGCATTGATTTTGTATCCTGAGACTTTGCTGAAGTTGCTTATCAACTTAAGGGGATTTTGGACTGAGACGATGGGGTTTTCTAAATATACAATCGTGTCATCTGCAAAAAGAGACAATTTGACTTCCTCTCTTCCTAACTGAAAACCCTTTATTTCTTTCTCTCGCCTGATTACTCTAGCCAGAACTTCCAATACTATGTTGAATAGGAGTGGTGAGAAAGGGCATCCTTGTCTCGTGCCGGTTTTCAAAGGGAATGCTTCTAGCTTTTGCACATTCAGTATGTTATTGGCTGTGGGTTTGTCATAAATAGCTCTTATTATTTTGGGATATGTTCCATCAATACCTAGTTTATTGAGAGTTTTTAGAATGAAGGGCTGTTGAATTTTATCAAAGGCCTTTTCTGCATCTATTGAGATAATCATATGGTTTTTGTCATTGGTTCTGTTTATGTGATGGATTATGTTTATTGATTTGCATATGTTGAACCAGCTTTGCATCCCAGGGTTGAAGCCGACTTGATCGTGGTGGATAAGCTTTTTGATGTGCTGCTGGATTTGGTTTGTCAGTATTTTATTGAGGATTTTGCATTGATGTTCATATTAGCCTAAAATTTTCTTTTTTGTTGTGTCTCTGCCAGGTTTTGGTATCAGGATGATGCTGGCCTCATACAACAAGTTAGGGAGGAATCCCTCTTTTTCTAGTTTTTGGAATAATTTCAGAAGGAATGGTAGCAGCTCCTCTTTGCACCTCTGTTAGAATTTTGGGTGAATCCGTCTAGTCCTGGGTTTTTTTTTTTTTTTTTTAGTCTGGTAGGCTATTAATTACTGCCTCAGTTTCAGAACTTGTTATTGGTCTATTCAGGGATGCGACTTCTTCTTGGTTTAGACTTCAGAGGGTCTAGGTGTCCAGGAATTCATCAATTTCTTCTAGATTTTTTAGTTTATTTGCATAGAGGTGTTTATAGTATTCTCTGATGATAGTTTGTATTTCTGTGGGATCAGTAATGATATCTCTTTTATCATTTTTTATTATGTCTTTCTGATTCTTCTCTGTTTTCTGCTTTATTAGTCTGGCTAGCAGTCTGTCTCTTTTGTTAGTCTTTTCAAAGAAACGCTCTGGGATTCATTGATTTTTTTTCAAGGTTGTCTCTATCTCCTGCACTAATCTTAGTTATTTCTTGTCTTCTGCTAGCTCTTGAATTTGTTTGCTCTTGCTTCTCTAGTTATTTTAATTGTGAGGTTAGAGTGCTGATTTTAGATTTCCTGCTTTCTCCTGTGGGCATTTGGTGCTATAAATTTCCCTCTAAACACTGCTTTAGCTGTGTCTCAGAGATTCTGGTACGTTGTGTCTTTGTTCTCATTGATTTCAAAGAACTTACTTATTTCTGCCCTAATTTTGTTATTTACCCAGTAGTTGTTCAGGAGCAGGTTGTTCAGTTTTCATGTAGTTGTGCAGTTTTGAGTGAGTTTCTTAATCCTGAGTTCTAATTTGACCGCACTGTGGTCTGAAAGACTGTTTGTTATGATTTCTGTTTTTTTTTTTTTTTCCTGCAGTTGCTGAGGTGTGTTTTACTTCCAATTACATGGTGAATTTTAGAATAAATGAGATGTGGTTAATATTGTTATGTGTGAATTTGATCCTGAAATAATGATGCTAGCTGGTTATTTTGCCCGTTAGTTAATGCAGTTTCTTCATCGTGTCTATGTTCTTTACAATTAGGTATGTTTTTGCAGTGGCTGGTACCAGTTTTTCCTTTCCATATGTAGTGCTTCCTTCAGAGCTCTTGTAAGCCAGGCCTGGTGGTGAGAAATTCTCTCAGCATTTGCTTGTCTGTAAAGGATTTTATTTCTCCTTTGCTTATGATGTTTAGTTTGACTCAATATGAAATTCTGGGTTGAAAATTCTTCTCTTTAAGAATGTTGAATATTAGCTCCTACTCCCTTCTGGATTGTGGGGTTTCTGCAGAGAGATCCACTGTTAGTTTGATGGGCTTCCCTTTATGGGTAACCTGACCTTTCTCGCTGGCTTCCCTTAACATTTTTTCCTTCATTTTAACCTTGGTGAATCTGACGATTGTGTCTTGAGGCTGATCTTCTCAAGGAATATCTTTATGGTGTTCTCTGTATTTCTTGAATTTGAATATTGGCCTGTCTTGCTAGGTTGGGGAAGTTCTCCTGGATAATATGCTGAAGAGTGTTTTCCAACTGGGTTCCCTTCTCCCGGTCACTTTCAGGTACACCAATCAAATGTAGGTTTGGTCTTTTCACATAGTCCCATATTTCTTGGAGGCTTCGTTCGTTCCTTTTCATTCTTTTTTCTCTAATCTGGTCTTCATGCTTTATTTCATTAAGTTGATCTTCAATCTCTGATATCCATTCTTCTGCTTGATCAATTCAGCTATTGATACTTGTGTATGCTTCACAAAGTTCTCATGCTGTGTTTTTCAGCTCCATCAAGTCATTTATATTCTTCTCTACACTGGTTATTCTAGTTAGCAATTCCTCTAACTTTGTTTCAAGGTTCTTAGCTTCCTTGCATTGGGTTAGAACATGCTCCTTTAGCTCGGAAAGTTTGTTATTACCCACCTTCTGAAGTCTACTTCTGTCATTTCGTCAAACTCATTCTCCGTCCAGTTTTATTCCCTTGCTGGCGAGGAGTTGTGATCCTTTGAAGGAGAAGAGGTGGGCAGACTTGTGAATAGCGAGGTGTCTTGGAAAGTCAGATAGGCAGGCATGCTTTTGGAATTGGCTTAACCAACAGGCAGTTTCCATAAAGTTCTGTGGCTAGTAATTCTACAAATAGAGTAACACCACTGAAGCTTATTGACATTAAAATTTGAACTTACAAGAATGGTTAGGCAGACTAACTCCAGATTCCTCATTTTCAGTGAAAATGAAGTGTCCAGAAGACTGAAGGACTTTGTCAAATGTCACAAAGCTAGCTGATGCCATGCCAGGTCTCCTGATGTCTGGTCTAGTGCTCCTCCCAGAATGTCATGGTGTCAAACCTATAGAAGAAGTCTTCTTGTTTAATGGATTCAAATGAATCTGAATAAACTTTTCTCTGACATTTTATGATAATTAAGAAATTACTGATTATTTAGATGTACATAGTCCTTTGATAGTAGAAATTGAAAGAAAACAAAAAAAAACCCCACAGAATTACCTTGATATTAAACAAAAGGAAAACAATAGGTGTATATAGATTCTGTGTCTATGAAGGGAGAAGCACAGTTCCAAAGGCTTTAATTTTCAAGCAAATTAACTGATATTTTCATGTGACTGGGTTAAAATGAAAACAAATCATGACTTATGGATTGCATCTAAAGTCAGAAAAGAATTTTAGTGTCACTCTGTATGTTTGTGAGAACCTAACTCCTGCATATTTATCAAACATACAGAAGAGATATTTTCTAGTTTTTCCTTTTTGATATTGCAACAGTTTTATTGGTGTACATTATATCATTATTTCTATCTTGGTGGAAGAAGATGGAGGAAACTACGTTATATCATTATTTCTATCTTGGTGGAAGAAGATGGTGGAGAGATATAAAAGGGAAAATCAGGGGCAGTGTGGAGAATTGGAAATGAAAGAAGAAAAAAACAAAGTGAAAAGATGTGGGCAAGAGAAGAGTAAGATTCAAGTTCAGTTTTTGAAGACATTTATGTCCTGCTTTATAAAATCATCATGTGACAGTCCTAATAAAAAGAAGAAACAAGAAATGTTTTATAAGCTTGTATTTCCTATCCAATAAAGTAGTATTTACAATCTGTTAACAACCTACTTTTCCAAATTTCCAGTCACTCTGCCTGCATACTGTGTTCTGGTTAAAATAATCTTTTATTTGTCGTTTGCCAAATATGCCATTCATTTTTGTATCTTTCTGTGTATTCTTGCAACTGCATATTCAACCTGCAATGTGTTTCTCTTGTCTACAAACAGTTTTTTCTTCAAATCATAGAAGATTATTCACTTTCTCTGGCCAGAATTAGTCCCACCTTAATCTATGTTCCCACAACATTTTGTCCATACATTTTATAATATTTGCCATCTTTTTTAAAGTTATTCATTGATGTGTTTATTTCCTTTGATAGAATGAGTTCCTTCAAGT
This sequence comes from Pan troglodytes, assembly GCF_028858775.2. Lineage (NCBI taxonomy): Eukaryota > Metazoa > Chordata > Mammalia > Primates > Hominidae > Pan > Pan troglodytes. The sequence continues at coordinate 85,130,591 of NC_072398.2, forward strand.
TACGGATGTATGTTATCTATATTTGTGGCTGTAGTATGTGCCTGACACATGGGTAGTACATGTTTATTGAAATGAGTTTACATATATTATTGTATTCCCTGTAAGAGAGTAGGGACCAGATTGAAAGTGGAGCCTGGTTCTCTCGATTAAACTGCATGGATCCCTCCACTTTCCAGCTCTTTTTCAGAGCACTTCCTCACCTAACCCAGCTGGAGCAGTCATGCTCTAGTGACTCCAGATGGTTGGAAGGAGCCTTGGGCAGCTGGGTGGGGAACGTACCTTCCATCCGATTGCACTCACCATGGGTGGACAGGTGCCCTCTGTCAGGATGGCTGTAACCAGAAGCCAAATGGGTGGCTCACTGAGGTAAAGGCAGCAAACAAAAATTGCTGTGGTTCCAATTCCAACATTGACCCTAAACTTAGATGATATTATGGCATTGACCTTGAAATAACTGGCCCCTTCCTATGCAGGTCATTTCCGTTATCATTGCATAAGGGCTTGGCCTCTTCCTCAGACACAATTCTCCTCAAGTCCATATCCAGCTTGAGAAATAAGCCATCAAGAACTACAATGTCTTGTCCTGTAGGTTATCTGGAGGGCTACCAAATTCCCCTTAGGTGGTAGAGGTTTCTAATGCCACAGGGAATTACAGGTAAACAAAGGAGGTGGATAGGCCAGCTTCATCTAACTCAGGAGTGCTCCTAGAGGGGCTGACCAAGCTTTTTCCAAGCTAGAGCTTTCCCTGATGTATCTGACCCTTTTTACCATTTTCAAGCTGCCAGCATTTCTCTCTGGATATTGCAGAAGCCTCTTACTTGGTTTACAGCTTCTGCCTTTGTATCTCTTTGTATGTCCCTCATGACAAAGTGATTTTGTTGTTTTTGTTGCTGTTACTAGAAGTCAGCTCAGGTCACTCACTGCACAGAATCCTCCAATGGCTTCCTATTTATTTCTGAGTAGATGCTAAAATCCTTATAATGACCTGCACGGCTTCACGTAGCTTAGTCCCTACTACCGCTCTGACTTCGTCTTCTGTTATTCTCTTCCTCCTTCTCTCTGCTCCTGCCATGCTGATCTCCCTGTTCTCCTCAAACATTCCACCCAGTCTCCTGCCTCAAGGCCTTTGTACTGGCTGTTCACTTTTGCTTGAATTGTTTTTTCCTCAGCCCTTCCTTAGATAACTACACCACTAATACCTCACCTACTTCAAGCCTTTCCTGACTGCCATTTATAAAATCGAAGCACTCTTCCCCACAATGCTGTTCATCACTCTTCCTGCCTTGTTTTTGCCTGGAATACTTATTACTATCCGATGTACATATTTTGTGGGTTTATCATTTTAATGTCTGTGGCTTCCCTATAGAATGCATGATCCAGAAGGGCAGAATTATTTGTATGTTTTGTTCATTGTCATATCCTATCTCTAGTACCAGACTGCACATAGTAAGCAATACCTTTTGAATGAATACAAGGTGTTGAAGAGATTAATCACAGTGCCTACTATACACACAATCCTCTTTCAATGGACAAAGCATCATTCATAGTCATTGCTAAGATAAACCTTTTTTTTCCTTCAGCAGTTGCATGTTCTGTACTACAGAACTCTGTGGTTTCACCCTTGTATGACTTTACCATAGATGATTGAACCAAGAGCGGATACATGACAAAAGGGCAATCAGCCCATAGACTGCTCAGTGATCTGGACGAAAAAACTGTAACCTAACAAGGGGGAAGTGATTAGCTACATTGATTAGAGTCTCTCTCCTAGGAATCTGGGCCAGAAAATAAGAGGAGAATTACTCAGATGGAGGTGAGAAGGAATGAAAAGAGAGAGAGAGAAAAAAAGTAGCTAGCTCCCAAGAATGTCAGTGCCCAAGGGTTAAGGACAAGGAACACTTGCTACTGAAGGAATAATACAGCTGTAAGGAGTTTCTGAGGATCCCTGAGGTTCCTACCTTTCCTACAATAGTATGTTTACCTCATAATAAGTCCTTATAAATAGAAGAATTTGAAAACTCTGTATTCCTTGCTTAAATAAAGCAACCTAAAATTACCTGGCTGCACATTTGCCTTATTGTCAAAATACTGCTCTAGTTTAAGCAGAAGGATCTTCCAGATTTAAATTTCTTAATAATATCATGCAAACATTATTGAGCACTTATTATATGTCAGGCACTGTGCTGATCTCTTCCCACGTGATTTTACACAATTGCTTTCATAACAACACTGGGAGATATACACACAAAAGCATTCTGAAACCCATAGAATGTTGCATAAATATGCAAGTCACTGTTTTCCTACAATTGGACCACTAAAATGGCCTTCAAATTGAGCTCCCCATTTCCATTCTTGTCCCAGTATACTCTGTATAGAAGACATATCAAGAAGAGTAATTTTTAAAGAGAATAATCACATTACGCCAATCTTTTGCTCAAAATCACCCAGGGGATTTTCATCCCGTGTAGAATTAAATTCAGGCTTCTTCATTTGCCACAAGGCTTTTAGTCCTCTAGTCCCTGCCCACATTTCATCCTCGTCTCTTCTCAATCTCTTCTTATTCCCAAACTTCAGCCATCCTACCTCCTGGAGCTTCTTGAGTCTTCCTCAGTCCTCATACACCAGCTGATTCCTCTGTCTAGCTGCCTTCTTCTCAGGATTCAGGTGGTAAGGCAAATGCTACCTTCTTAGAGAAGCTTATTCTCTACACCTGCACTGCCCAATACAGTGGTCACCAGCCACATGTGGCTATAAGGACGTGAAAGGTGACTAGTCTAAGTTGAAAGGGGCTGCAAGTGTAAGCATAAAATATGGACTGAATTGTAAAGACCTAGTACAAAAATAAATACAAAATATATCATCAATATTAAATGTGGAAATTATGATATTGGGATATTTAAATAAAATATAATCTTAAAATTTAAAATTGAATTTACTTTTTAAACTTTTGTTTTAAGAGATAAAGTCTGCCCTCTGTTGCCCAGGCTGGAGTACAGGGGTACGATCATGGTTCACTGTAGCCTCCACTTCCTAGGGTCAAGCCATCCTCCCACCTCAGCCTCCAGGTAGCTGGGACTACAGGCATGCACTATCATGCCTGGGTAATTTTTCTGTATTTTGTAGAGATGGCAAACTTTATTTGTTTCCCAGCCTGGCCTCAAACTCCTGGACTCAAGTGATTGTCCTGCCTTGGCCTCTGAAAGTGCTAGGCTTACAGGTGTGAACCATTGTGCCCAGCGTAAAATTTTTATACTAGAACATTCAAAATTATGTATGTGGCTTGTACTATATTTCTATTGGACATTACTGGTCTACACCATTATTCTGTTTATTTTCTTCTTAGCTTTTATGACTCTGAACTTACTTTGCCTATGTGCTTATTTCCTGATGCCACCACAAAAATTAAAGCTCCAGGAGGACTGAGACTTTGCTGTGTTCCCTACTATACATCAAGCACTAGAATAATGACTGGCAGATATTGCATGCCAAACAAGATTCATGGATGATTAAGGAATAAAGCAATGGGGACTTTTTTGTTATTGACTCTATTCTCCTTTCAGTGGATTCTGTTCAACTGAGCTCTCGTGCCTTCAGACCAAAAATAATTCTTTTGTATGATGATGTCACTATTTATATAGACCAAGGATCAGCAGACTTTTTGTGTAAAGGGTCAGTTAATTATTTTAGGCTTGATGGGCAGTCTCTGTGGCACCTACTCAAATCTGCAGCTGTAGAGTGAAAGCAGCCATAGACAATATGTAAACAAATAAGTCTGGATGTTATCCAATAAAACTTTGCAAAAACAGGTGGTAGGCTAGATTTGGCCATGGGCAATAGTTTGCTGGCTCTTGATATATACAATCTAAAGAAAATATTGTAACCGTAGGACTGTTGAATTAATATACACACACAAATTTTGTAATATAAAGTGTCATGGCAAGAACAGACATGAATAAAATATGCCCTCAGTTCTCAAGTGATTACATATTAGCTGCAGAAACTAGACATGCAAATATGTATATAGAATTCTTAATAAATATGTAAATATTAAGGCCATATTAGAAAACCTTCTAGTAAGGGTTATGACTCCTTTCCTAACCTGACCTACTGGAAATATTGAGTCAGATGTGGAAAAGTTATAGAACTTGAACGTTCAAATAGCAAAAGATATTCTTTAAAATTAAGTACTAGGAAAATATGACATTTTATTCTCCAGGGCAGCAGTTGAAGAAGCCTTGAGTTCTACTGATATATTTTGAACAGACTGAATCTTTGTGCATACAACACAATCAGAAATTCTTTAAGGTGTTTAGTATAAAATTTTAAGCTTTGAGGAAAAATGTCTTCCCCAAAAACCTATGTCTGGCCATGTATGCTTTCCATAGGGCCAATTTAATATTTCCTTACAAAACATGGAGTAGGAAAGGCAAAACTAATGCCATTTGAATTTGACTGACTTAATGAGCTGGGCAAAACTGTTGTAAGATTATGATTTGAACAATTTATACTTAGATATTAGGGAATTATGATGTCCCTCCAGGTTCTCTAACATGTAACATTATCCCAGATTTTCTAGTATATCCAAATGAATATGAGTGCATTTCAAATGAAACTATAGATTCTCTAAATACCAGGGAAGATACCACTATTTTAGAACCAATAGTTCCTTTCATAATCTGATTGAATTAGTCACCTAATTATTTTAAAAAGTCACCTATCCTCCAGGTAAAATATTGCTTGACCTGGTGGTTAGAGTTTCTAGGACACACCCCTTCCTTCAGTAAAGGGAAGAGAAAGAAAAATACTATCTAAAGTCAACTTTATGGTTATCCAAATTTGCTCTCATTGTCTATGAATGTGCAAGGTCTGTCTCTCTCTCTTTCATCTCTGAGTTGTTCCCTTTTATTATCCATCTTGCTGCTGATGAAACATCACTCCTGTGGTTTTTCCAGGAAAGAAAGGTGATTACCAGCTGAATGACAATTGAATTAAACAAGTCTGCGTTGGAGAGCCAGCTGCTGTAATTTGACATTATAACTACCACTTACAATGGCATTTCTGGAGGGGAACTTACATGTAATCATTGAACTCATATCCTTTGGTACATTTCCATGCAAGAAGGACAAGGGTACAAAAAGCAGGGAAGGAGTGATATAAATGAATAATATTTGTATAGTGCTTTACAGTTTTCAAAGTACTCAATATACATCATCATATATGATTTGCATAAAATATCGTGAGGAGGTAACTGCATTCACGTTTAAGTGAACTGCCACATATAATCATCCATTTACACTGAATATTCTGTTAGAATAACCAGAATGGAAGATGAAGGCAGAAAAATCAATGGACAAAATACAGAATAGTAATTATGACTTAAGGCAAGAGACATACACCAAAGCCACATAACTAGCTGGAGGGGGAGCTGGGACCAGAACCAAAAATTATACTTCTGAGAGTTTGTCCTGTAAATTTTTCTTTCTAGAATTTAGGACTAAATTCTTGGAGTAGAGAAAAACTAGGTAGACTTGAATATATAAGGAGGGGAAAGGTAACTATCAGCACTAAGAATGCATCCCTTATTCAATTATCCTGCTTGTGTAACAGGACCCAATTCTCCACATGGCATTATTCCTGATCATATATTGTTTCTTAAAAAAAAAGAAAAGCTTGAAGTGAAAAACCACAAGGATTTATGAAAGTCCTGTCTTTCTCACTGACATGGAATCACCATTTTAGATTTTGGCAGAAGGAAAGAAAGAAAAGTAGAAAAATTTGAAAAAGAAGGAAGTAAGAAGAAGAGGAGAATGAGAGTGGAGACTTCCTGGTTGTTAAAACCTGCTCAGTTTAGTTATAGTTCAAAAGATAGACCAGATTCCTGACCAGGTTCCTCTTCTATCTGAAATCTACTTTTTAAATTTTCTTTTCTCCCACTCTTTTTATCTATTGCTTGTTTTCCTTCTTTTACACCTTTGGCTTGTGTCTTCTACCTGCCAAGGACTGCACAGATGCCTTTAACTCCCTTCACAAGCTGTTCTCCCCACCCTACCTGGCACCCCACACCTGACTGGGGTAGGGGATGGGAAGAAATCAGGACTACACTTTCATTGACTTCACACTAATACCTAATTTGTAAATCACAGGATTTGACTAAGCAAGGCGTCTGTGCTCTTACCATTTTGCTGCTTGAGATAAGAGAGGCTCAGAGAGCTAGAGGGGATCTGAGAGAGACTTCAGCAGCCTCCTCTTAGAACAATGAAAGGAAAAAAAAACAATCTCTCAGTTTCGGGTCATTCTTTCTCCCTCTCCCTACAACCTACACAAAGTCCTCGTCCAAGAAAGTAATCAGGTCTTTACAAGAAGTAATTTCAAAGCTTCTGTGGGTTCTTCGTGTAGCTAGGTGAACAGCCATTAAGAGGTACATGGATCGGCAAAGAGTTCTATTCCTCACCCTGGCAGGCCCAAGGGGGCACAGTGTTCCATGGAGAGGTATGAATGAATGAAATTAATGTTGCTTTACTTGGGAATGGAAAATACAAGTATGGCAGTAAGAGCTAAAGCCTTATACATAGGTTACTTTGGAAAAGATTTCTCTTCTACCTTTAGTATTAGGTGATTGCTTCTGAAGCTAAGGATTTCTAAGAACTGTCTGATAAAGGTTTGGTACACATAAGAAATAATAATGTAAAAACTGATCCAAGATTATTTAAAAGTTAAAACGTTACATAGATATTAAATTTTATTTTGTATGCATGAGAAGTATTTATTTACCAATAAAATGTATTTATTAAGAGCCTACTCTGTGCCAAGCACAGGCCTAAGTGCACAGGATATAGTTGTGGACAAAACAGTTCCTGTTTGTGGAGCTCAGTGGGGTATTTACTGATGGACTAAGTAAGGAGTGTGAGAGAAAGAGTGTTGTAAACTAATCTAAATCAATATGGTCATGTGCAATATTTAGGTTATTCCCGGTAGCTAATTATAACTGCTAAAGAAGTCTGAAGTTGTGAGGCAGAGCTATTTCCTCACGACTTCATAATAAAATGTCTGATTATAATAAGCAAAATCTCAGACCCAATTTTGTGACACACAGAGTTATTTACTGGCCACAGATTTTTTTTGGCAACAGGCACAAAATATTTTATAGACTCACCTACACATACTTAATGAAGTCAAGCTCTCATATGCTGTAAGAAAAATGAACTCTAGGCAGACCAGGCAACTTTTCCAAGGCAGGAGCCAGGATTCTATGTGCTATAGTCAGAATCATGCAATTAGAAATTCTAAATTACTGGCTGGACATAAATGATTAGGGATCCAACCTCATGAGACTCATCCCTAAGAACTGCAGAATGCAGGCATTGAAGGAATATTTGCACACAGAGTGGGGAAAATCTGTAAGCTTTTCAAGCCTATCCTTGAATCCTAAAAGCTTTAATTTTACACACACACACACGTCCCAGCTCACTTCTAACATCCATCATGCTAATTAATAGGTTGCTAGTTTAACCAATAAAAATCAAATTTGACATCCAGTATGCTAATCAGCAAATGTTTGCCCAATGAGACAGAGATAACAGAAGGGCTTGCAGTGGCCACTTCTGGAGTGACATTCTGACTAATAAAATACTGACTGACTATGCCAGGACTGCGGATTTTTCATAGTATGTTAGCTGAGTAAGCTTAATATTACTGGAATATTTATGCTATCTTACTGATCATACTTAACATTCTAAAGTAAATTATAGATGTCAAAATAGGTAGAGGAAGAGGCTACTTAGAAGACTAAGATTTTGGCCTGAGTAATGGAATAGAATTGCAATTTACTGAAAAGGCACAAATCCTGGGAGCTATAGGTTTAGGGAGAAAATCAGGAGCTCATTTTGGCATTTCAAGTTTAAAATGACTATTGAATATCAAGTGAGAATGTTGAAAAGGATGTTAAATATTAGAGTCTGGCGCTCATAAGAAAAATAGGACTAGACACAGGAATTTGGGAATTATCAAGTGTTTTATGGTAATTAGTGATAAAGCTGAGGAAATCATTGAAGGAGTGAAGTAAACAGAATGAAGGAGAGGCTGTGTAGAATGAGCCCTGGGGGCACTTCGGTCAGTATAATAATGATGATGGTGATGATAATGATCGTGAGGAGGATGATAAAAGCCAACACCTACAGAGCACTTACCTTGTGCTGGACTTGTTTTAAGTAATTAAGTGTTTTCATTCAGTTAACCCTCGAAACAATCCTATGAGTCAGATATTGTTATTAACACCACTTTATAGATGAGGAGATTCAGAAAATGTAACTTGCACAAAGTCACTATTAACAAGATAGGGGAAAACAATAGAGGAGACAGAAGGAGCATCCAGTGAAGAAGGAGGGCCAAGACAGACTACAATCATGGGGCCAAGGGAAGAGGGTGAAGGAGAGAAAAATCTAGCGTCAAGTGTCTTAGGTCAAGTTCATGCAAATTAGAGGCATAGCCATTGGTGACATTCCTTAGATCAGCATAGGGTGATAGAAGCCTAACTGGAGTCGATTCAAGAAAGAATTGGAGGGGCCGGACGCGGTGGCTCATGCCTGTAATCCCAGCACTTGGGGAGGCCGAGGCGGGCGGATCACAAGGTCAGGAGATCGAGACCATCCTGGCTAACATGGTGAAACCCCATCTCTACTAAAAATACAAAAAATTAGCCGGGTGTGGTGGCGGGCACCTGTAGTCCCAGCTACTCCGGAGACTGTGGCAGGACAATGGCATGAACCCGGGAGGCAGGGCTTGCAGTGAGCTGAGATCGCACCACTGCACTCCAGCCTGGCCGACAGAGCAAGACTCCGTCTCAAAAAAAAAAAAAAAAAAAAAAAAAAAAGAAAGAAAGAATTGGAGGAGCAAAAATAGAGATACAAAGCATAAAAATCTGTTTTTAAGGAGTTTTTCTGTAAAGGAAGGTAAAAAATAAGGCACTGTATAATGAGGTATGTGGCATATTTGCATACTCATGTGAGTGACTAAATAGAGTGAGAAATTTTGATGGCAAAGGAGAGAAGGTAAAAGATGGAAGAGTAGTGCTATTTTAGATGCAGTCATGTTGAGACCCAGAGAATAAGTGGAGAAATTCATTTTAGATAGGGGTTGGGAAAGTTTATGCATTTAATGAGTAGGGAGGTAAAATACTGCATAGGGACATATGCAGATTGCTTGGTACAATTGGTGGTAGGAGTGTGGAAGTTCTCATTTGACTGCTTTTATTTTCTCAGTGAGATAAAAAGGAATGTTATCAGACAATGAGATAGAAATTGTGATGGTTTGAGAAGTGTGAAGGAAGTATAAAATATTAATTTAAAAGGCTGAATAGTGAACTGACTAAACAAATGTAGAAGTAGAGCCAAGTAGTCAGAACAGCCTGCTTGGGGCTAGTGGTCAAGAATTAAAGGGAAGGTGTTGTTTGAAATTGCACGCCATGTTAAAAGTGACGTTTTGCCAAAAAATCTAGATGCAATAGATGCAGTAAGCCAAAGTGATAGGACAGAACAAAATGCAAACTATCAAAACAGGTGGCTGTAATGTATGCATGTTTTTAGTGGGACAGAGGTAGTCCACGGTGGAAAAACATCACCTGGGAGACGTTTTATGTTCTGCTCAAGAAGAGAACCTGGAAACTCAATGAGGGTTCAACAGAGGGATTCTAGATGTGGAGTGGATCACTACTGAACCATGGAATGACGAGAGAAAGGCCACTTCAAGGAAAGTCCTGTCGATGTCACTGGAGTTACAGCAGAAAGGGCTCATTCAGATATGAAAAAAATCTAAGAGAGACTCCATCTTTGTTCATCTGCTCACAAGGAGCCCTAGACTAGAAGACAACTGCACTGCTCAAGTAGGATTGGCATCTTTTGCTACAGTCTTCTCTCCCCAGAGTGGTTAAAACAGCAATTATCTAACAGGGACAGGAGAAGAAATGCTAAGTAAGGGAAGAAAAAGAAGGGCCAACTAACTCCCCTAGCTATGTAAGCAGCCAGCGTACAGGATGCCTATTGTGATGAGGGGATTTGTCATGAAATCAATATTGGAGTTCAATGACTTATTTATGAACTGAGGTAGTGTCTGTAAACCAAAGTAATCAAAGGGTTCTCTATTAGTAAACAGTAAGCATAAGAAAAAAAAGTCACAGCACTAGCCCTCTCACTCCCTGGTTTTTTAAAACTCAGAGTCAGGAAGAGGTTTTTCCTACTCAACAAATTTTAACGTCATAGTAAAAGATTAAAACACATGTAACAGAAAACCAAATATTGCATGTTCTCATTTATAAGTGGGAGCTAAACCTTGGGTACACATGGACATAAATATGGAAATAATAGAGACTGGGGACTCCAAAAGGTGGGAGGAAGGAGGAGTGAGGGGGCCAGGAAAAACTTCTTATTGGGTACTATGTTCACTGTCTGTGTGACAGGATTAAGAGAAGCCCAAACCTCAGCATCATGCAATATACCCTTGTAACAAACCTGCACATGTACCCCCTTAATCTAAAATAAAAATGGAAATTCATTAACTCTGAAAAGTATTTCTTTACATTATTACTGCAGTATTTTTATATAGCTCTAAAATATTACAAATAATGGCTTATTGATCTCGTTAAGTGACAAAAGTCAAGAAATGACAAAAAGTAAAATTTTGGTGATTAAAATGTTTGCACCATAGACAACCCTGACATTAAAAAAAGATTAAATATTTTGGCCCAAAGTGGTAGGCACACCATTTATCATCAGTTCGACCCCTGGAAGAAGCCACTACTGCAGAGCTAGAAATGCACTAAGACTAGACCACTAGCGTTGTCTTAGAAATGATCTGTCCTGGCATGTTGAAAAAAAAGGTAAAAGTTGATCATCTTCACAATTCACTATTTCTTTCAATAGTGAATTGGGATAATAAGCCACATATTGGCCAATAAGTAGTCTCTGGTGATAACGTTGTGTGGATTGGCCTTCAAGTGTATCTTCTTTTTTATTCTATACCTGTTTTTCTGTTAGTATTGATCACAATGTATCACTTCCAGTTTATATCATGTCTTATAAAGTAATCAAAAACATTATATTGTCTATATATCATGGCTCCTTTGGATTAACAAAATTGTCATCTAATATTTCTCCCTCATATTGGTACTAGATACGTGTTAAGAGCTGTTTCATACTCTTCACACCTGTCATTTCATCCTCACATAAAACTCAATACCTGCCTCCAGATATAAACAATAGGATTTGCTCTTTCACTTTGTGCCATTGATGTCCAAATAGTGTCATTCAACTCCACAATTGCTAGTGGTTTATTCTGAGTTAGCTCTAAGGAATCCCTTTGTCATTAATGTTGCACAAGTTTTATGGTAAGAGCCTGAGCACCATATGGGGTGTTCACCAATCCAAAGAGTGTAACTTTGAATAACATCTCTAGAGTTTTCTCTCTTCCTTGTTTTTGATAATAAAAAATGTATTTCTTTTTTACTGTAAGGCATTATTTTCATTTCATTCGGGGGAAACAATTAATGCTCTGGAAAGTTTACTGTGCTTCATTCTATAATGACACAAAACTTCAGTGACTTTACGCTACTTACAATAACATATAAGGCAGTAAGGACTGAAGGTGAATGTATCTGCAGTCCAGGAAGATCCAGTGTTCAGAAATTCATCTTTATACTTTTATATTCTCTTTAATTTTGAAACCACTTGGTATAATTCCCACACTCACAGATGGACTTGTAGAAGTATATACCAAAGTCCTGTTCACAGCTCATCTAACTATGGCTTCTGGTATTTATAGTTATTACTTTATCACTTCTTTATGTTTCCAAAAGCCACTTTTGAGACATTGCCCTGTTTTTGAGAATTGTAGATACAGCATGCAACAAGAGAGATGCAAGTTTAACATAAATGGAAATAACATGAAAATACATTGGCTGAAATGAACTACCCTGTTAAGTGAATGTCATTGAAGGTGAACTTACCAGTGCAATTCCTGGATGCATGTTCAGACTTTTTAAAAATGTGTTTCTTTTAGGACTCCTACCAAATGTCTTTAAAAATTATAATTTTACATTTCAAGTTTGTGAAATGTAATTAGAGGATATTGTTTATATTTTTTCTGCATCTGTCAAATTGCAGGCTACTTTCTGGAGGCCATCACTGATCAGTGGACACACTTGGTGAAGCAGTAGTTTACATTAAATATCTTTAAGCATTATTGTTTGTCCTCGTGAGGTGTGTGTGCATATGTGTTTATCTGTGTATATCTGTGTGCATGCATGTATGCATGGTATATGGTGGTGGTGGGTTGGTGTTTGTATGAGAGAGACAGAGACCTAACATATATCTGTTGGATCATAAAAAGAATAAAAAGGTGTGTTTGTAACTCTCACTGATGAGAAAACTTCAGAGGTGGCTAGATTTGAGTGCCATCTCCCAACCTGGAATAGTTTTTGAACTTAGACAATTCAATATGGACTATCCTGCCTGAGCCACTGAAACATTATTTTAGGTACCATAACTTAGATTTAGAAAGCCATCAGAAAATCCTTTAGTCTATGTCTTAAATACATAGACGTATACAAATATATATGTAGAAGATTACTTTTCTTCACTTCAGCTATCATCTTTGCCCAGCGGCCATCTGTTTCTCTCCTGGATTATTGCAATAGCCTCCTAATTAGGCTCTCTGCTTTGTCTCCTACAGTGTATTCTCAACACAAAATCCAAAGTTATGTCATTAAAATATAGATCAGATCATGATACTCCTCTGTTTAATGCCAGAGTCCGTACAATGGCACATGTAAACCCACAGGAACTGTTCCTCTGCAGCTCCCCATCTCATCACCTACTATTATTCCCTTTACTCACTGTGCTATAGCCAGACTAGCCTCCAAGAACATGCCAGGAATTCTCCTGCCTCAGTGCTAGTGCATTTTTACTCATGTAACTTGGAGTACTAATTTCTCCTTCTATTTATATGCTTTACTTTCTCATCTCCTTTGGTTCTTGACTCCAATGTCAACATCTCAATATGGTCTTCCTTAAGCATTCCCTGTTAAAAATTGTATTCTCCCCTGAAATCCTGTATTCATCAGGCTTCTTCCTTGCTTTTCCATAAAACTTATTTTCATCTGATATGTTGCATATTTGGTTTATCCATTTATTTTCTACCTCCTCTCCTACAACATAAACTCTATGAAGCACAAATTTTCATCTATTTCCTTCATTGCTACATCACCAAGGCATAGGTCATTATTTGACACATAGTAAGCAGTTAATAAATATTTGTTTAATGAATAATGAAATGCATTGATGGAGGCAGGAGGATGGATCTTGGAATAAGCCCAATTTCTGTGAGCAGGAGATAGTGCTCTTTCAAGAGTCTAGAAATGTATGTGGTAAAAATTAGAAGAAGAAGACAAGAGGAAGGTGTTTTTCAGAGAAAATTACAGACTAGAAGGCAAGTTTTATAACTGAACTGTACACATGAAATGTTTAACCCTGGGTACTTTCTTAGACTATAACTGTTATATATGACCTGCCAGTTTTACTGTCTTGTTTCATATGATGTAATTCCCTTTAGTTTTTCGCAAATACAGTAAAGTCAATAAACCCAAACTCAGCATGGTAGCTATCTGAAGGAAAACACCCTGCCCACCTCCACAGAGCCCCATGAAGCAGGGGCAGACTTGTATCAGAGGAAGAGTGTGTGCTATGATCTACAGGCCATGAGCTGTAGCTAAGTGAATGGTGGCCAGCCAGCACATTGGAGCAGTGGTCAAGGTCACAGCCTGGGAGCAGACATAGGGCAGTCCTCTCTAAGTCCTAAATATACTAGTTAGAGGTGATCCTTATGGGAAAAGGAAACACTGATTCTCAACCTATGGGTAGGTGAAGAAACCCTCAAAAAACAGAATGATTTGTTAAGTTTCCTAAGTCTTTTAATTCTTGATCCACTGCTCTTTCTGTAATTCCAAGACACTCATCTGTATTCAGCTTATTTTTAATGTGAACACTTATGGACCCCAGCTCCTTAACCTATAATATGGGCACAAAAATTCTTATCCTTTCACTTTTGTTTATTTTTGTGTGTTTTCCAAGTACTCTGGACTCCCTAAATTTGACATAAATCTTAGAGCTTATTCTATCTAAATTTTAGCAGTTGTTGACAATATCTCTGCTTTTGTCTACATGGAATTTACCAATAACCCCAGTAAAAGTCAGTTAAGGGAGGAGAAGAAGCTATGTATAAAAGAATTCTGTGATCTATACAGACTGTTCTCTTTTTTTCTATCCATAATTCCACTGTCAACAATAAAATATTCCCCAAAAGAAAAGCAGACTGATATGGGTATTTTTTTCCTACTTCCTAATGTCTATATTTTCTAAGCCCATTGTATGATTTAAGAAATGAGAAAACAAAAAAGTTTATATTAGTTTTATATAATGTATGATTTTGTCAGTTAGAAATAAAAACAACTTCTCCCAAGGACTCTTAACCCAACCTTTGTTTAGTCACAGCTAGTAGAGCTGAAAGGCTGGACAGACCTAGCTTTGGAAATACTGTCCAGCTCTGTGAAGTCACACAATATTGGAAATGTTCCATTGGCATATTGTTTCTTTCCCCTACAATAATTGCCTTTCTTTTAGATTTCAGTGTTTCCCTTTTGTGTTTACGATAACAGAGGGATGCTTTATTGCATTTCACCAGGCCGGTTGCCATGGTGATCAGCAGTTGCTGTATGCTGTAAAAATAACCCTCCTTCCTTGATAGATTTCACTTGAGTGAAAATAACCCTTAAAAATAGGTTGAAATTTACATACTAACTCTTCCAGCAGGTTCAAGGGTGGGGGGGGTGGGGAAGGAATGAATTACATCGTGATTTGACAAGCTATTAGGCTAGGGGCTACTGGAGGAGGTTTGAGCAGAGAAGTCTCTTGTACACCAGTGTGAGGCCAACCAAACTTCACTATAAAAACCACAAATTTATTTCTTTGTTATTGGATCTTTCCTCGTTAGTGTTGTATGATGACTAAAAAGGATATCAGAAAATTTTTTAGATTTCTGTGTACATGAGGAATAGCAAGAGCTGGTGGCTCATAGATCACATAACAGGTTTGTCTAGACTAGAACACCACTTCTCAAACTGTTCCAGAGAACACTGCTAGATAAAATGTAAATGGGATGCTATTTCAGAAGGTGTTAATAAGATGCTCTATGGTCAAGTATATTTGAGAAACATAACATATTATACTCATAACACATATTATCATGTTGACGTTTCTGAGACACTCTAAAGCAAAACCCACTTCTCTGTGTTTAAGCATGAATATCCTGCCAAATGACAATTACTGGAATCCCATTTTGGGAAACTTTTCAGATCATTCAAGTTCTTTGTATGATTTTAAATGATTTCATAAAGATGGCTTAGCGGACTAGAGGAGATCCTACAAACTTTTTTAAAATATTTTTTCCCCAAGAAAATGAAGAGAAAAAAACAGGGCAAGTGGTAGTGGTAAAGTTGGAATAGATAAAATTAGTAATGATATATAAGGAAACTATACCTCCTGGGGTGGTTTTACAGGAATTAATAGATTATAGAATAAAACTTTTTTGAAAACAAGATCAGAATTGTCTTATACAATTACTGTAGTAATCTGAGGTGAACCAATACATGAAGTACAAACTACTTATGTTCATATAGAATTATTGATTTTTTTCATATTCAAAAAACTGTTATAGGTTTACATATTTATTCAATATATGAACATTAGGTGTTAGATATTTTGATATACAGGCATACAATGAGTGATAATCACAAACAATCTAATTATTCTCTTTCAGTTATTTTTAAATGGACAATAAATTATTGTTGACAGTAGTTACCATGTTGTGCTATCAAATATTAGATCTTCTTCATTCTATCTAACTATATTTTATATCCATTAACCATCCCCACTTCCTCCACCCCACACTACCCTCCCCAGGCTCTGGTAATCATCCTTCTACTCTCTATTTTTATGGGTTTAATTGCTTTAATTTTTAGCTTCCACAAATAAGTAAGAACACGTTAAGTGTGTTTTCCTGTGCTGGCTTATTTCACATAACATAATGGCCTCTATTTCCAGCCATGTTGTTGTTAATGACAGAATCTCATTCTTTTTTATGGCTGAATAATACTCCATTGCATATATGTACCGTATTTTCTTTTTCTATTTGTCTATTGATGAACACTTAGGTTGCTTCTAATTCTGGCTATTATGAATAGTGCTGCAATAAAAATTGAAGTAAGGATATCTCTTTAATATACTAATTTTCTTTCTTTTGAGTATATACATAGAAGTAGGATTGCTGGATCAAATGGTAGCTCTATTGTTAGTTTTGTGGGAACCTCCAAACTGTTCTCCATAGTGGTTTTACTAATTTACATTCCAACCAAGTGCACGAGGGTTCTCATTTTTCCACATCCTCACAAGCATTTGTTATTGTCTGTCTTTTGGATACAAGCCATTTTAACTGAAGATATTTCACTGTGGTTTTGACTTGTATTTTTCTGATGATCAATAATGTGAAGGATTTTTTCATATATCTGTTTGCCATTTGTATGTCTTCTTTTGAGAAATATCTATTTGGATTCTTTGCCTATTTTTAAATCAGATTATTCGTTTTTTTCCTATTGAATTGTTTAGACTACTTATATATATTCTGGTTATTAATCCCTTGTCATATGCATAGTTTGCAAATATTTTCTCCCATTCTGTGGGTTGTCTCTTCACTTTTTATTTGTTTGCTTTGCCAAAGCTTTTTAACTTGATGTAATTCCATCTGTCCATTTTAGCTTGGGTTGATTATTCTTGTGCGTTATCACTCAAAAACATTTTCCCCAGTCCAATCCTGGAAAGTTTCACAAATGTTTTCTTTTAATAGTTTCATAGTCAGAGGTCTTAGATCTAAGTTTTTAATAAATTTAATTTGATTTTCTATATGGTGAAAGATAGGGGTCTAGTTTCAATTCTTCTGCATATGGACATCCAGTTTTCTCAGCACCATTTATTGAAAAAGCTGTCCCATCCTCAGTGTATGTTCTTGGCCCCTTTGTTGAAAATGAGTTCACTGTATGTGTGTGGATTGTTTCTGGGTTCTCTATGCTGTTCTACTGGTCTATGTGTCTGTTTTCATGCCAGCACCATGCTATTTTGGTTATGTTAGCTTTGTAGTATAATTTGAAGTCAGATAATGTGATTCTTCCAGTTGTGTTCTTTTTGCTTAGGTTAGCTTTGGGTATTCTGAGTCTTTTGTGGTTCCATATAAATTTTAAGATTATTTTATCTATTTCTGTGAAGAATGTCATTGATATTTTAATGGGGATTTCATTGAATCTATAGACTGCTTTGAGTAGTATAGACATTTTAACAATATTGATTCTTACAGTCAGTGAACATAATATATTCCATATTTTCAGATTCCTCTTTAATTTCTTTTATCAATGTTGCATAGTTTTAGTTGTAGAGATCTTTCACTACTTTGGTTAACTCCTATGCATTTTATTATATTTTTAGGTATTGTAAATGAGATTACACTCTTGATTTCTTTTTCACCTTGTTTGCTGCTGGAATATAAAAATGCTGCCAAGACCAGCTTGGTCAGGGAGACCCTAACCCAGCGGCGCTAGAGGAATTAAACACACACACACAGAAATATAGAGGTGGAAGTGGGAAATCAGGGGTCTCACAGCCTTCAGAGCTGAGAGCCTCGAACAGAGATTTACCCACATGTTTATTGACAACAAGCCAGTGATAAGCATTGTTTCTATAGATTATAGATTAACTAAAAGCATTCCTTACAGGAAACAAAGGGATGGGCCAAAATAAAGGGATGGGCTGTGGCTAGTTATCTACAGCAGGAGCATGTCCCTAAGGCACAGATCACTCAGGTTATTTTTTGTGGTTTAAGAACGCCTTCAAGCGGTTTTCCACCCTGGGTGGGCCAGGTGTTCCTTGCCCTCATTCCAGTAAATCCACAAGCTTCCAGCATGGGCTTCACGGCCATCACGAACATGTCACAGTGCTGCAGAGATTTTGTTTATGGCCAGTTTGGTGGCCAGTTTATGGCCAGATTTGGGGGCCCATTCCCAACAAATGCTGTTGATGTTTGTGTGTTGATTTCATGTCTTGCAACTTTACTGAATTTGTTTACCAGTTCTCGTAGTTTTGGGGTGAAGTCTTTAGGGTTTTCCAAATACAAGATCATATAATCTGCAAACAAGGATAATTTGACTTCTTTCTTTAAAATTTGGGTGCTCTTTGTTTTTTTCTCTTGTCTGAATGCTCTAGCTAGGACTTCCAGTACTATGTTGAATAACAGTTGTGAAAGTGAACATCCTTGTGATGTTCTGAATATTAGAGGAAAGGCTTTCAGTATTTCTCTATTCTGGATGATACTAGCTGTGGATCTGTCATATACGGCTTTTTATTATATTGAGGTATGTTTCTTCTATACCTAGTTTTTTTGAGAATTTTTATTATGAAAGGATGTTTAATGTTATTGAATGCTTTTTCAGCATCAACTGAAATGGTCATATGGTTTTTGTTCTTTGTTCTGTTGATATGATGTATCACATTGATTGATTTGGATTTGTTGAACCAGCCTTGCATCACAAGGATAAATTTCATTTGTTCAAGACAAATGATCTTTTTAATGTATTCTTGAATTTGGTTTGCTGGTATTTTGTTGAAGATTTTTGCATCAATATTCATCAAGGATATTGGCCTGTAGTTTTCTTTTTTTGATGTGTCTTTGTCTGGTTTTAGTCAGGGCAACACTGGCTTCATAGATTCTGTTTGGAAGCATCTCCTCTTCCTCTATTTTTCAGAATAGTTTGAGCAGGATTGGTAGTAGTTCTTGTTGAAATGTTTGGTAAAACTCAGCACTGAAGCCATCAAGTCCCAGGCTTTTCTTTGCTCGGAGATTTTTATTATGGCTTTCATCTCATTACTTGTTATTAGATTGTTTAGGTTTTGGATTTCTTCATAGTTCAATGTTGGTAGGTTGTAGGAACCTACCAAGGTCTAGGAATGTCTAGGAATACATTTATTCCTTCTGGATTTTCCAATTTATTGGGCATATAGTTGCTCATAGTATACTCTAATGATTCTTTGGGTTTCTTCAGTATTGGTTATAACATCTTCTTTTTCACCTCTGATTTTATTTATTTGTGTTTTCCATCCTTTTTACTTGGTCTGACTAAGGTTTTATCAATTTATTTTTTCAAAATATCAGTTTTTAGGTTTATTTATCATTTACATATTTCTTATTTCAATTTCATTTATATCTGCTTTGATCTTTATTATTCCTTTTCTTCTACTAATTTTGGATTTGGTTTGCTCTTGCTTTGCTTTTGCTTTCACTTTATCCTTGAGATGCATAATTACAATGTTAATTTGATGTTTTTCTGCTTGTTTGATGTAGGCATTTATAGCTATAAACTTTCTTCTAAGTATTACTGCTTTTGCTGTATCCCATAGCTTTTGGTATATTTTCTTTCTATTATCATTTGTTTCAAGAATTTTTTAAATTTTCTTACTGATTTCTTCATTGACCCATTGTTCATTCAGGAGCATGTTGCTTAATTTTCATATGTTTGTATAGTTTCCAAAATTCTTCCTTTTATTGATTTCTAGTTTCATTCCATCGTGGTCAGAGAAGCTTCTTGATATTACTTCAGTTTTTTTTTTTTTTTTTTTGAAATGTTTAAGACTTGTTTTGTGGCCTAACATATAGTTTATGCTTGAGGATGACCTATGTGCTGGGGAGAGGAATATGCATTCTGCAGCCATTGGATAAAATGTTCTGCAAGTATCTATTAGGCCCATTTATTCTATAGTGCAGATTAAATTTGATATTTCTTTGTTGACTTTTTGTCCAGATGATCTGTCCAATGCTGGAAGTGGGGTATTGATGTCTCTAGTTATTATTGTATTGGGGGTCTATCTCCCTCTTTGCTCGAATAACGTTTGCATTATATACCTGGGTGTTCCAGTGTTGGGTGCATATATATTTACGATTGTTATATCCACTTGTTGAATTAACCCTTTATCATTATATAATAATCTTCTTTGATTCTTTGTATAATTTTGGCTTGAATGCTATTTTGTCTAATATAAGTTTAGCTACTCCTGCTCTTTTCTTGATTTCCACTGATATAGAATATCTTTTTCCATCCCTTTAAGTCTATGTGTGTCTTTATGGGTAAAGTGTGTTTCCTGTAGGCAACAAATGGTTGAGTCTTTTTTTTTTTATTCATTCAACCTTTCTATGTCTTTAATTGGATAATTTAGTCCACTTACATTTAACATTATTCTTGGTAAGTAAAACTTACTCCTGCCAGTTTGTTGTTTTCTAGTTGTTTTGTGGTCTTCTCTTCCTTCTTACCTTCTTTCCTGTCTTCCTTACAGTCAAGGTGAGTTTCTTTGTATGTTTTAATTTCTTGCTTTTTTATTTTTTGTGTATCTATTGTATGTTTTTTGATTTGAGGGTACCGTGAGATTTGCAAAGACTATCTTATAACTCATTACTTTAAACTGATGACAACTTAACACTGATTGAATAAAAAACAAAGAGAAAACTAATAAAACTATCAAAGAAGAAACTAATAAAACCTCTACCTTTATCCTATGCTTTTTAACTTGTTGTTGTTTCTATTTATGTCTTATTTTACTGTCTATGTCTTGAAAAGTTGTTGTAGTTATTATTTTTGATCAGTTCATCTTTTAGTCTTTCTACTCAAGATATGAATAGTTTATGCACCACAATTACAGTGATAATATTCTTTTTTTTAATACGTACTATTACCAGCTATCTTTGTACCTTTAGATGATTTCTTATTGCTCAGTAACATCCCTTTATTTCAGACTGAAGAACTCCATTTAGCATTTCTTGTGAGACAGGTGTTGATAAAATCTCTTGGCTTTTGTTTGTCTGGGAAAATCTTTATTTCTCCTTCATATTTGAAGAATATTGTTGCTGGATATACTATTCTAGGATACAAGTTTTTGTTTGTTTGTTTTGTCCTTCAACATTTTAAATATGTCATGCCATTCTCCTGTGGCCTATAAAGTTTCCACTGAGAAGTCTGCTGCCAGATGTATTGGAGCTCCATAGTATGTTATCATTTTCTTTTCTCTTGCAGCTTTTAGGATTTCTTCTTTATCCCTGACTTTCCAGAGCTTGATTATTAAATGTCTTGAAGTAGTCTTCTTTGGATTAGATCTTGTAGGTGTGCTTCATTCTTTATTATTCTTTTTCTTTTGTCTCGTCTGACACTGTATTTTCAAGTAGCTTGTCTTCCAGCTGACTAATTCTTTCTTTTGCTTAATTAATTCTGCTGTTAAGAGACTCTGATGCATTTTTCAGTACATCAGTTGTATTTTTCAACTCCAGAATTTCTGCTTTTTAAAAAATCATTTCAATTTCTTTGTTAAATTTATCTCATAGAATTCTAAATTCCTTCTCTGTTTTATCTTGTATTTCATTGAGTTTCCTCATAATCACAACAGCTATTTTGAGTCTTCTCTCTGAAAAGTCACATATCTCTGTTTTTCCAGGATTTGTCACTAGTGCCTTATTTAATTTTTTGGTCTGAGATCATGTTTTTTTGGATGGTCTTGTGGCTGTGGATATTTGTCAGTTTCTGAGCATTGATGAATTAAGCATTTATTGTAGTCTTCACAGTCTGGGCTTCTTTGTACCTGTGTTTCTTGGGATGGCTGTCCAGGTATTCAAAGGGACTCCGATGTTGTGACCTAAGTTTTTGGTTACTGCAGCCATGCCTGCATTAAGAGGCAACCCAGGCCCAGTAATGCTATGGCTCTTGCAGACTTACAGAGGTACTGCCTTGGTGGTCTTGGATAATATCAGAAAGAATTTTCTGGAACAAGAGCAGAGACTCTTATTCTTTTCTCTTACTTTTACCCAAGCCAATGAAATCTCTCTGTGTGTCTCTGAGCTGCCTGGAGCAGGAGGAGGGGTGTCAGAAGCACTCCTGTGGCCACCTCCACTGGGACTCTGTTGAGTCAGACTTGAAACCAGCACAGCACTGGGTCTACCCCAAGGCCTGTGGTAACCACTGTTTGGCTACTACCTATGTTCACTCAAGGCCCTAGAGTTCTACAATCAGCAGTGGCAAACACAGCCAGGCTTGTGTCTTTCCCTTCGGGGTGGCAAGATCCTTCCAGCACCACTGGGTCCAGAGATGCTATCTGGCAGCGAGGGCCTGGAGTCAGGAACCTTAAGAATCTGCTTAGTGTTCTATTCTACTGTGGCTAAGCTAGCACACCAGCCACAAAAGAAAGTTCTTCCTACTCTTCTATTTTCTTTCTACAAACAGAGCAACCTTTCCCTATGGCCACCACCACCCCAGACCCATGGTGAGTACTGCCTGGCTACCACTGATATTCACTCACAGCCCAATGGCCCTTCAGTCAGCTTATGATAAATACTGAAAGACCTGGGCCTCTCCCTTCAGGACCATGGGCTCCCCTCTTGTTCAGGGCAGGTTCAGAAATGTCACTGAGGAGCCAAGACCTGGAATCAGAAACCCCCAAGAGCCCACTTGATGTTCTACCTCACTGTGACTAAGCTGGTACCTAAGCTTCAAGATTCAGTCTCCTGTACTTTTCCCTCTCATTTTCTTAAGCAGAGGGAGTATGTCACCATAGCCAGAACAGTTGGGAATGTGCTAGGTCACACCTGAAGCCAACAAATCTCTGAGTCTCTCTCAAGGCCCACAGTGAGTACTGACTGGGTACCATTTCTGATTATTCAGAGTCTAGGAACTCTTTAGTTGGCAGATGATGAATCCTGCCAGGACTGGGTCCTTCCTTTCAAGGCAGTGGGTTCCCTTCTGGCCCAGGGTGTGTCTAGAAATGTCATGTGGGAGGTAGGGCCTAGAATGGGGACCTCAGGATTCTGACCATTGCCCTATCCAACTGTGAGTGAACTGGTATCCAAGTTGCAAGACAAAATCCTCTACTCTCCCTCTTCTCTCTTCAAGTGGAAGGAAGGAGTCTCTCCTAGAACTGTGAGCTGTGCTAGCTGGAGTTGAGGAAGGAGTTGTACAAGAACTTCTATGCCTGCTCCAGTGTGTGTCTCACTAGGTTGTGTGCCCACCCAAGTCCACTGGCTCAGGGCCCAGCACAGCACCAAAACTTGCCTATAAATTGCAACCCTTGTGGCCTAAACTGTCTTTCAAGTTTATTTAGCCTGCAGTGGTGAGGCTTGCCAGAATTTAGGTTTTGACTGCTGGGATGGGTAAGCCCCTCTGGCTGGGACTTGTCTAAATACTCCTTCCATGGATGCTGGCTGAGTTCTGCCTAGTACTGCTTTCCTTTGTGACAGGGCAGCACTGAGTTCCAGCACAAACCCCACAATAACTGTGGTGTCCCTTTCTGAAGTGTACAGATTCTCTCCACACTATATGGCCACTCCCAGGAGATGAGGGAGTGGTGGCATCAGCAGTTCAGTGCCTCTTTCAGAGATATGAAGTTAAAATCAGGTACTGTGATTACTCACCTGATTTTTGGTTCTTATGAAGGTCCTTTTTTGTGTGAAGAGTTGTTCAATTTGATATTCCTGCTGGGAGGACAATTGGTAAAGGCTTCTGTTTGGCCAACTTTCTCTGCCTTCCTTCATGTAATCCTTGATTTTAAAATAAGTTTATGTAAAATGCTTTTGGGTATACACATACATTATTTCTGTACCTCAGTCTAGGATAATGAACCCAGAGCTAATGCCTTGTTGGCTTTCCCTGTTTACATTTCCACATCTGAGATCATCTCTTAGTTTATATATCTCACATTATTATTGCATGTTATGTTTTCCCCAACTCTAGATGAAAACAAACAACCCCATCAAAAAGTGGGTGAAGGATATGAACAGACACTTCTCTAAAGAAGACATTTATACAGCCAACAGACACATGAAAAAATGCTCATCATCACTGGCCATCAGAGAAATGTAAATCAAAACCACAATGAGATACCATCTCACACCAGTTAGAATGGCAATCATTAAAAAGTCAGGAAACAACAGGTGCTGGAGAGGATGTGGAGAAATAGGAACACTTTTACACTGTTGGGACTGTAAACTAGTTCAACCATTGTGGAAGACAGTGTGGTGGTTCCTCAAGGATCTAAAACTAGAAATCCCATTTGACCCAGCCATCCCATTACTGGGTATATACCCAAAGGATTATAAATCATGCTGCTAATAAAGACACGTGCACATATATGTTTATTGTGGCACTATTCACAATAGCAAAGACTTGGAACCAACCCAAATGTCTATCAATGATAGACTGGATTAAGAAAATGTGGCACATATACACCATGGAATACTATGCAGCCATAAAAAAGGATGAGTTCATGTCCTTTGTAGGGACATGGATGAAGCTGGAAACCATCATTCTCAGCAAACTATCACAAGGACAAAAAACCAAACACCACATGATCTCACTCATAAGTGGGAATTGAACAATGAGAACACTTGGACACAGGAAGGGGAACATCACACCAGGGCCTGTTGTGGGGGTGGGGGAAGGGGGGAGGGATAGCATTAGGAGATATACCTAATGTAAATGACGAGTTAATGGGTGCAGCACACCAACATGGCATATGTGTACATATGTAACAAACCTGCACATTGTGCATGTGTACCCTAGAACTTAAAGTATAATACAAAATAAATAAAGAAAATTTAATAACTTATTTTTCTATATACCTTCCAAGGTTTTCTGGAGTAAAATTGGGTACTTCCTGAGATGTTAGTCAAACCCCTTATTTCTAGGGAGGTCAAAAGCTTCTCATGTGGTGAGGTTTTTGTCTTATTTCTCAGTTTATTGTTTTAAAGATATCATTTTTTACCAGTATGCTGAAAACTTACCAAACAACTTGTGAGCTCTGATTGGTTATTTTCTACTTCTTGGAATTAAGGAACCATGGCCTGATCATACCTGTACCCCTGAAAAGTTATCAATGGAGATAAATTCATGTGTTTTTTCTCTATATATCTAAAGTTATCAATATATTATAACATTTTACATATATAAATGTTTATAATGCATGTGAGAACACACATTTTATATATATATATATATATATATATATATACACATATATATATATACATATATATATATATGTAGTAGTTAAAGACAGGCCACAGTGATAACAAAGAAAAATTCTTTACCCTTTAACCTTGGCCTCTACCTCACACCATACAAAAATTAGTTGAAATGGGTCATATAAGATTTGCAGAGTAAAAATAAGTGAATATTTTTGCAACCTTGGGGTAGACAAATATTTCTTAAGCAGGACATAAAAAGCCAGAGTCAATAAAGAAAAAAAGCAAAGATTGCACTTCACTAAAATAAAAATATTCTACCTATCAAAGCACCTAATTAAGAAAATAAATAAGCAAGCTACAAACTAGGCAAAAATATTTGCAAAACTTATACATAACAAAGAGCACATATCTAGAATATGTAAAAGCTACTATAAATCAACAATTAAAAAACAAACCCTCCATTAAAAGTTGGCAAAAGGTTTGAACATATACTTCATAAAAGAGGATAAAGGAATAACCAATAAACCTGTGAAATGGTCCTCATCATTAGTCATGAAGAAAATATGAATTAAAACCTTAATGAGAATGATATCGGCAAGACAGTGGAATAATAAATCTTGGTACCCACGACCCACCACAGAAAATTAAACAAGCAAGTATCGACAGACATTCTTTTGAAAACCCCAACACCTGAAAAAAAGCCTAAGACATCACAGGTATACCAATCTGAATAAAATCCAAATAAGAGGATAAGTTAATGTTGCCACATTGGCTGTACCACCCCATCTCTTTCCCCAAAGTTGGCATAGTGCCAGAGGAATAAGATTTCCCTTGGCACAGTTTCTGCAGGGGGAAAAGGGAATTGAAGGAAGTTATACAGCATCCTTAGCATTCTGTAGCACTTCCCAGTAAGCCCACTCTGGTCTCACTTCATGAGGAATACTATGGGTAACAGTGTGGCTTGACTGCCTTAGGGTCAGGTGGAAACAAAGAGAGTGGCAAGTGACAGAGTGACAAGAGATCTTGGTGGTATGCTTCTGCATTCCTACCAGCTGCAGCACTCTATCAGATATATTAGCCAACCTCATAGCACACATGCAAAGCTGAGCTGGTCACTTTTAGAAGCATGGTGGTAAACACAATCTGGCTTGAGCCCCCAGAATGCTAGCCTCTCTACCCAACCTCAAAGCCCACCTCAATGACTCTACCAGGCAGAGGAACTCCCATTGCCATGAATCTCAGAGAAGCAAAAGAGCTACACTGGCTTGGTTGAAGATGTCAAGCAGTGACTCTGCACAGCCAAAAAACCCACCCAATGACCTGCCCAGGCAGGTAGTCTCCTACCTCTGTAAATTTTGGAAAATGTAAGGACTAGACCTGTTTTATCTAGGAGGTCAGTCACCCAACCCAGCCTAAAGTTGCCTCCCGCTGCTAGCCCCCCTCCCTGGCACCCTGGCACCCTCAACCATCTTCCTTCTAACAGGGAGGAAATAACTGGGTCATTCATTCTAAGGAGCATAGCCTTGAGTTCCACCTGTTCATAGTGGAATACATACATTTGTAAATGTTTAAAGTGAGTTCACCTAACCTCAGAGATCACCTTGCATCCTTGCCCATCTGCAGAATCCCAAATAGAAAAATTGCCTGGCTAGAAAATACATCTTGTGACCAGCCAGACCAGAAGCCACTGTAGTACCCAGCCAGCAGTTCTGCCTAAAAGCAGAGCCTAACCAATAGTTTCACTGGTCAGTGGAGCCCAGCTAGTAGCCCCATCTGACATCAGAGCCAAAGCAGTGGCCCAGCCAACTAGGGAACTCACAACCAGTTTTGTCACCCCAGCCTCATCACCAGCTGCTGCTTCCAGAAATATAGGCTAGGCTGAATAGTGAAGCTGTATGCCCATCAAAGAACACCTGTAAAGGCCAGAAGAAAGGGCTCTCTTTTCAAATGTGCAGACAACAATGTAAGAACTCAGGAATTACGAAGAATCAGGGCATCATAACACCTCCAGAAGAAATTAATAAAGGTTCAGTAACAAAAGTCCAAAAATGAGATCTATAAAATAACAGAAAAAGAATTCAGAATAATACTCATAAAGAAGTTCCATGAATTGCAAGAATATACAAGTAGAAAATTTAATAAAATTTAGAAAACAGTACATGGAGAAAGCAAAGAGATTAATGAAGATATTTTAGAAACCAGCAAAAGAAGAACTTTCAGGGGACCTGCCCCGAAAATCACATAGGTTCTTTTCTATTTTCCTAAGTGTCGGCTGGCTTGAGAAATAAAGGGACAGAGTACAAAAGAGAGAAATTTTGAAGCTGGGCATCCCGGGGAGACATCACACGTGACGTCTCCATGGGGATCTGTGATGCCCCACAAGCCACAAAAACCAGCAAGTTTTTATTAGGGATTTTCAAAAGGGCAGGGAGTGTGCGAATAAGTGTGGGTGACAGACATCAAGTACTTAACAGGGTAATAGAATATCACAAGGCAAGTGGAGGCAGGGCGAGATCACGGGACCACAGGACCGAGGCAAAATTAAAATTGCTAATGAAGTTTCAGGCACCATTGTCATTGATAACATCTTATCAGGAGACAGGGTTTTGAGATCAACCGGTCTGACCAAAATTTATTAGGTGGGAATTTCCTCTTCCTAATAAGCCTGGGAGCGCTATGGTAGACTGGAGTTTATTTCACCCCTGCAGTCTCAACCATAAGAGACAGGTACGCCCCAGGGGGGCCAGTTCAGAGACCTACTCCTAGGTGCACATTCTCTTTCTCAGGGATATCCCATGCTGAGAAAAAGAATTCAGTGATATTTCTCCCATTTGCTTTTGAAAGAAGAGAAATATGGCTCTGTTCTGCCCGGCTCACTGGCAGTCAGAGTTTAAGGTTATCTCTCTTATTCCCTGAACAATTGCTGTTATCCTGTCCTTTTTCCAAGGTGCTCAGATTTCATATTGCACAAACACACATGCTGTACAATTTGTGTAGTTAATGCAATTATCACATAGTCCTCAGGTGACATACATCCTCCTCGCCTGACAGGATTAAGAGATTAAAGACAGGCATAGGAAATCACAAGGGTGTTGATTGGGGAAGTGATAAGTGTCTATGAAATCTTTACAATTTATGTTTAGAGATTGCAGTAAAGACAGGCATAAGAAATTACAAAAGTATTAATTTGGGGAACTAATAAATGTCCATAAAATCTTCACAATCCATGTTCTTCTACCTCTGTTTGGGGTCCCTGACTTCCTGCAACGAAGAACCATATAAAAGTCCTGGAGATGAATACAATAATGGAACTAAATTATTCAACAGAAAGCTTCATTAGGAGACTTGATCTATCAGAAAAAAAAAAAAAAAAAAAAAAAATCAGTGACCTGGAAGACAGAACATTCGAAATTATCCAGTCAGAGAAAAAAGTTAAAAAAGTAAAGTATATTTTTTTTACTTATTACTTATTATTTTTAGATTATTATAGATTTTTGACTTGTGGTTATCACAAGGCTTACCAAAAACTTCTTATAGCTATAAAAAGCCTATGGGAATTATGGGATAGTTAAGAGACCAAAGCTCTAGATATTAAGAGTTTCAGGGCCGGGCACGATGGCTCATGCCTATAATCCCAGCACTGTGGGAGGCCGAGGCGGGCAGATCATGGGAGGTCGGGAGTTCGAGACCAGCCTGACCAACATGGAGAAATCTTGTCTCTACTAAAAACACAAAATTAGCCAGGTGTGGTGGCACATGCCTGTAATCACAGCTACTCAAGAGGCTGAGGCAGGAGAATTGCTTGAACCCAGGAGGCAGAGGTTGTGGTGAGCTGAGATGGTGCCATTGCGCTCCAGCCTGGGCAACGAGAGTGAAACTCCGTTAAAAAAAAAAAAAAGAGTTTCAGAAGAAGGAGAAAGATGAAAAGGATCTAAAAAAATAAATAATGTCTGAAAACAAAACATGCTTAAAGGGTAGATGTCAACATCCAGTTATAGGAAGTACAGAGGTCTCCAATCAAATTCAACTCAAAGATTAGTATACCAATACACATAATAATCAAACTATTAAAAAGCAAAGACAAAGAAGAAAATGTGAAAGCAGCAAGAGGTAAGAAACACAACACATACAACGGAATTTCAATATGATTATCAGTGAAATTCTCAGCAAGCCAGAAGAGAGGGGACTATATTCAAAGTACCAAAGGAAAAACAAAACAAAACAAAAAAAACCTGTCAACCAAGAATTATTTTTCTTTTTTTTAGGCGGAGCTTCACTCTTGTTGCCCAGGCTGGAATGCAATGGCACAATCTCAGCTCACTGCAACCTCTGCCTCCCAGGTTCTAGCGATTCTCCTGCCTCAGCCTCCCAAGTAGCTGGGATTACAGGCATGTACCACTGTGCTGGGCTAGAACCATACAAAATACGAAATACCATGCTGGGCTAATTTTGTATTTTTAGGAGAGATGAGGTTTCATTATGTTGTCCAGGATGGTTTTGAACTCCTGACCTCAGGTAATCCACATACCTCAACCTCCCAGTGTTCTGGGATTACAGGCGTGAGCCACCACGCTGGGCCCCAAGAATTCTTAATCAAGCAAAGCTATCCTTATGTAATGAAGAAGAGAGAAAATTTTCCCAGACAAACAAAAGCTAAATTAGTTCATCACTCCCAGGACTGTCTTAAAAAATGCTAAAGGGAGTTCTTCAATCGGAAGAAAAAGATACTAACAAATAAACTAAAAATATTTGAAAGCATAAAACTCATTGGTAAAAATAAGTCCACCATCAAGTTCGGAATACTTTAATACTATAACAATTAGTATGTAAATCACTTATAGTTTTAGGATGAATGTTAAGAGACACAAGTATTTAAAAAATTAAAACAATGTGTTAAGAGATATACACTATAAATAGTTGGAAATTGTGACATTAAATATTCAAACTGTGGAAAACAGAATGTGGTTAAAATGTAGAGTCTTATCATCACAAGGTTCAGTTGTTATGAGCTTACAATAACTTGTTACAGCTATAAGATGTTTTTGGTAAGCCTCATGATAACCACAAATCAAAAACCTATAATATACAATCAAAATTTAAAAGTTAGAAATAAAAAATACTACTAGAGAAAATAACTTAGTCACAAAGGAAGACAGAAAAGAATAGAGGATTTATAAAACAACTAAAAAACAATTAACAAAATGGCAGTAATAAGTTTTTACTTATCAATAATCACCTTAAATATAAATGGATTAAAGACTCTAATTAAAAGACAAAGGGTGGCTTAATGAATTAAAAACCAGGGTCAATGATGTGCTGCCTACGAGTACATTTCACTAGTAATGACATATGTAGATAGAAGGTGAGGAGATGGGAAAAGATATTCCATGCAAATGGAAACCAAAAGAGAGCAGGAGTAGCTATACTTGTATTATGTAAAATAAACTTTAAATTAAAAACCATAGAAAAGATAAAAAGGTCATTATATAATGATAAAAGGGATCATTTAGCAAGAGGATGTGACAATCATAAATATAAATGCACCCAATATTGAGGCACCTACATATACACAGCAAATATTAATAGATCTAAAGAAATAAGTTGACTGCAATACAATAATAGTAGAGGACTTTCACATTCCACTTTACAGTAAGGAACAGATTATTCAGACAGCAAATTGTGAAAGAAACATCATATTTAAACTAAACTCTACACCAAACGGACCTAACAGACATTTATAGAACATTTCATCCAATAGCTTCAGAATATACAATTTCTCATTTGGATATGGAACTTTCTCCAGGACAGATCATATGTTAGACCACAAAAATAGTCTTAAAAATTTTTAAAAGATTACAAGCATAGCAAGAATTTTTCTCACCATAAAGATATAAAACTAGAAATTAATAACAGGAGGAAATTGGAAACATTAACAACATATGGAAGTTAAAACAACATGCTCCTGAACAACCAATGGGTTGATGAAGAAATTATAAAGGAAGTTTAAAACATTTCTTGAGGCAAATGAAAATGGAAACCTAGTATACGAAAACCTATGGGATATAGCAAAAGCAGTTCTAAGAGAGAAGTTTATACCAATAAATGCCAACATCAAAAAAAGAGAAAGATCTCAAATAAACAACATAACATTGGACCTAAGAAACTCAAAATTAATAGAAGAAAGAAAATAAGAAAGATCAGAACAAAAATAAAGACAAAAATATAAAGGTTAATAAAATGAAGAGTTGGTTTTGTAAAAAGACAAAGTAAACAAACTTTAGTCATCTAACTAAAAAAAAAAGAGTGAGAAGTATTAAATGAATAAATCAGAGACTAAACATGAGACATTACAAAGTATACCACAGAAATACTAGGCTCATTAGAGGCTATTATTAACAATTATAAGCCAAAAAAGGGATAACCTAGAAGAGTTGGATAAATTCCCAGAAACATAACAACCTACCAAGACTGAATAATAAACAGAGAAAATCTGAACACATCAATAATGAGCAATAAGATTGTATTAGTAACAAAAAGTTTTTCATCAAAGAAAAGCTCAGGTCCTGAGCTATTATTTTGAATAGCTTCAGAAGTTATGGTACCAGCTCCTCTTTGTACCTCTGGCAGAATTGGGCGGTAAATCCAGCTAGTCCTGGGCTTCAGTTCTGCTCTGATCTTAGTTATTTCTTGTCTTCTGCTAGCTTTTGAATGTGTTTGCTCTTGCTTCTCTAGTTCTTTTAATTGTGATGTTAGGGTGTCAATTTTAGGTCTTTCCCACTTTCTCCTGTGGGCATTTAGTGCTATAAATTTCCCTCTAAACACTGCTGTAGCTGTGTCCCAGAGATTCTGGTATGTTGTGTCTTTGTTCTCATTGGTTTCAAATAACTTATTTATTTCTGCTTTTGGTCAAACTCATTCTCCGTCCAGTTTTGTTCCCTTGCTGGCGAGGAGTTGTGATCCTTTGGAGGAGAAGAGGCGTTCAGGTTTTTGGAATTTTCAGCCTTTTTGTGCTGGTTTTTCCTCATCTTCGGGGATTTATCTACCTTTGGTCTTTGATGTTGGTGACTTTTGGATGGGGTCTCTGAGTGGACGTCCTTTTTCTTGATGTGATGCTATTTCTAAGTTTTCCTTCTAACAGTCAGGGCCCTCTGCTGCAGGTCTGCTGGAGTTTGCTGGAGGCCCACTCCAGACCCTGTTTGCCTGGCTATCACCAGCAGAGTCTGCAGAACAGCAAAGATTGCTCCCTGTTCATTCCTCTGGAAGCTTCATCCCAGAGGGGCACCCACCAGATGCCAGCTAGAGCTCTCCTGTATGAAGTGTCTGTCGACCCCTGCTGGGAGGTGTCTCCCAGTCAGGAGGCACGGGAGTCAGTGACCCATTTGAGAAGGCAGTCTGTCCATTAGCAGAGCTCCCCCACTGTGCTGGGAGATCTGCTGCTCTCTTCAGTGCTGGCAGGCAGGAATGTTTAAATGTGCTGTACTACACCCATAGCTACCCCTTCCCCCCTAGGTGCTTTGTCCCAGGGAGATGGGAGTTTTACCTATACGCTTGCTGCCTTTCTTTCAGAGATGCCCTGCCCAGAGAGGAGGAATGTAGAGAGGCAGTCTGGCTACAGAGGCTTTGCTGAGCTGTGGTGGGCTTTGCCCACTTTGAACTTCCCCACAGCTTTGTTTACACTGTGAGGGGAAAACCACCTAC
Organism: Pan troglodytes; assembly: GCF_028858775.2. Lineage (NCBI taxonomy): Eukaryota > Metazoa > Chordata > Mammalia > Primates > Hominidae > Pan > Pan troglodytes. The sequence goes on from NC_072398.2 coordinate 85,163,426, forward strand.
TCAAGCCTCAGTAATGGTGGACGCCCCTCCCCTCCACCAAGCTTGAGCATCCCAGGTCGACCTCAGACTGCTGTGCTGGCAATGACAATTTCAAGCCAGTTTATCTTAGCTTACTGGGCTCCATGGGGGTTGGGATCTGCTGAGCTAGACCACTTGGCTCCCTGGCTTCAGCTCCCTTTCCAGGGGACTGAATGGTTCTGTCTCGCTGGTGTTTCAGGCACCACTGGGGTATAAAAACAAAACAAAACAAAACAAAAAACTCATACAGCTAGCTTGGTGTCTGCCCAAATGGTTGCCCAGTTTTGTGGTTGAAACCCAGGGCCCTGGTGGTGTAGGCACCCGAGGGAACCTCCTGGTCTGTGGGTTGCGAAGACAGTGGGAAAAGCGTAGTAGCTGGGCTGGAACGCACTATCCCTCAGGGCACAGACCCTCAAGGCTTCCCTTGGCTAGGGGAGGGAGTTCTTCAACCCCTTGAGCTTCCCAGATGAGACAATGCCCTACCCTGTTTCGGCTCGCCCTCCATGGGCTGCACCCACTGTCTAACCCAATGAGATATCCCAATGAGATGAGCCAGGTACCTCAGTTGGAAATGCAGAAATCACCTGCCTTCTACGTTGATCTTGCTGAGAGCTGCAGACCAGAGTTGTTCCTATTCAGCCATCTTGCCAGCCACAATAAAAAAGTTTTTGTTTTTTTAAACTTTGTATTTCTTTATAGGTATCTATTGGAAACAGAAATCCAGAAAAATGAATTCAGACTTTTATAGGTACTTATTGGGGGCAGGTATATCTATTAGGATACCTTCATAGGTATTCTGGATTCCTTTTTCAATGCTGCCCATTCAAGTCAGAACTTATGGCCCACAGAAAATGGAATAAATAAGTCCACAACAGGCAGTGTACATACTCACTATTGTCTCCTTTGCCCGATTAATAGAAACAGAATATCCATTTCTTGAACCTTATAGGTGGCCATAATTTTGTAAGCCTGACATTCATTTTTGAATGTTTGTCTAAGGACTCCAGAAAAGTGGAATTAGGCGAAACAGTAGAGTTTTAAAGTTCCCATTTCTGACATTTATCATCTGGAATGTGGTTTACAATGTTATCCGTCTTTTCTCTCTGATGTACTTCCTGCTTGAAGGAGGATGAGAGAGGGGACTCAGAAAAAGGACTTGATAAGGCCTCATATTTATTGTCAGAATCAGAAGGAATGTTCCTTTTTTCCAAAGTGTAAAAAGTGAGAACTCTCACTTTACCTTGTTTTCTACTCTTCATGTAAACTTAAATACCAGAAAAGGAGAAAATGTTCGCTAACAAATATACTGTTATTTTCTATTCTGGCAAACATAGTTTCATTTTCCATGTATTCCTTACATCTTTGGTTTCTCCCTTTTTTATTTAGAATTTTTTTTTCTGGAAAAGAATGAAATAATTCTATTTGACTCTCTTAGTGGCAGGGACTGTGCCACATTCTTCTCTATAACCATTGCACAAAGAACAGTAGCTAATTCAGAGAAAGTTCTCAATATATACTAGTTGAATGAATAAATATATGAATGATATGTATTCTTTAAAAGATGTTTTATATGTATTTCTCAAAAATTATAATGTCATTTTTGATATCATTAAGGTTAGGATGCTAGTATTCCTAATTTTATAGGGAGAATTTCTCTATGATTCCTCCTAGAGAATTAATACCAGATTTGTTATTCATGCTTTTACAAGTATGAGGAGTGTTGAAACTGAAAAATTACCCTTTGTGTAAATAAAATATTTAAAAATTCCTATCTAGAGTGTGATGCTGTTTAATAAATACATATTGATAACACACTTAGAGTCCCTTGCATTCAAAGTGCTATAGAACTGGTCATCACTCCTGTTGAATTTGGGGGTGGGGAGAATCATGTAAAAAGCAATATTTATAACTGGTTCACTATTAAGGAAAGGCTTCTTGAACACACATTTCAGTCTGGATTCAAAGGTTTTCACTTGTCTCCATTCCTTAACTATTTTTGTTTCCTTGTTTTTTATTTTTCTTGTAAAAGGAAAGAGATACTGATTTAAGACAATATGACTTTTTTGTTGTTGTTGTCGTTTAAAGTGAATACTTTTTTTTTTGAGTGAAGAATCTATTGTGTACTTGAGTTTGTGCCTGGAAAGAAACAAAGCCTTTGTAATCAAAGGCAAAGACAGCACATTTAAGCTTTTAATGCTTACATCTTGATGATTTCATTATTGACTTCTATTAAGCTCTCTCTGGGCTAAGAACCAAACTCCCCCACAGCTCTACAAAGCTGCATTGCTGAATCTATTTGCTATTAAGTTTAAATCCTCATTTCTCCCCATGACACGCTTATTGGCTTGGGATGATTTCCTCCTGGTCCTATGGAGACATCTGCAGACGCCGTATTAAGTTTCTAATTCTCCGTCTTCTCCACTTTCTCCAACAATACTTTGCTGAATTTCATCACCCACATATTTCTCTCTCTTTCTCAATCTCTCTCTCTCTTTCTGTCCCTTTTCTCTGCTAATTCACTCACTTTCCCCCTGGACCTGAAGACCATTGTCAGAACCAAATTCTTCTTGCAAGGTGAGCTTAACCATCAGAAGTAAAGTAACGAGGTTATGATTAAAAGTACACCTTGATAGTGGAGTATCCATCAACCTGTCATAGAAATCTTATCTCTGGTGCTAGTCTCATCAATCTGACCTTTCAATTACTATCCCCAGTTCATGACTCTAAGTATATATAACTCAGAGATGGAGCATGAGATACACAACTCTTTGTTTGGTACCTATAACACTTGGTACAATTGGATGTCTCTTTTGTAGAATCTGTATTCTCCTTTTAAGTGCATTTTGTTACGGTCAAACCTGGTCAGTTTTACTTTGACTTGTGTATTAAGATGACTTGAGCTGCTCTAATATACAGACTCTTCAATATCAGAGGCTTAACTCAATAAGATTGTGTTTCTACTCAGGTAACAGTCAATGATGATATCCCTAGTTGGCAAGTGGCAGAAGATTCAGGGACTCAGGTGTCTTCCATCTTGCAGATCTGCCACTCCCCAGAGACTAGGAGGATTCTGTATTCAGTCAGGAAATCAGAACAGAAAATGTGGAGATGGCTAAACTACTTCTTAAAGTCAGCTCTGCTCTCATGCGATGCACATCACTTCCCCTTATGTTAATGAGAATTACTCACATGACCTCGGCAGCTGGATATACGGGGAGCTAGCAAATATTGTCTCAGGATAGCCTTATTTTACTCACAATTTATTACTATATATTAGTCCATTTTCATACTGTTATAAAGAACTGCCATGACTAGGTAATTTATAAAGGAAAGAGGTTTAATTAATTCACAGTTCAGGGTGGCTAGAGAGGCCTCAGGAAACTTACCATCATGGCAGAAGGTGAAGGGGAATCAAGACACCTTCTTCACAAGACGGCAGGAAGGAGAAGTGGTGAGTGAAGGGGGAAGACCCTTATAAAACCACTAAATCTTGTGATAACTCACTCACTATCATGAGAGCAGCATGGGGGAAACCACCTCTATGATTCAATTACCTCCACCTGGTCTTTCCCTTGACATGTGGGGATTATGGGAATTATGGGGATTACAATTCAAGATGAGATTTGGGTGGGGACACAAAGCCTAACCATACCACTGTGGAAGGAAGAGCAAAAATCTTTGGTGGGCTGCTAGCAACAACTTCTTTAGTAATTCAAGTGTATTTCTAAAAATATCTTTCATGCTAATTTTAATCCCAGGAGACGATATTTTTTATTAAATTTTAATTTATAGATGCATTCTGTTTCTTCAGATGCACACTTCAGAAGAAAATTTTTCTTGAGCTTGTGATGATGATACATATGAATGGAGGACATTCTACATGTCAATATAGAACACAATTACAGGTTCCAGATATTCAGGTTACAATCTGATAACTCAATTTGATTGGTGCGAAGCACCTATGCCTGACTTAAACTCAATCTAATGGCATTTATTAAGTGCCTTTCTGTGCATAAATAAAACAGAGTCAGCCATTATGCAGAAAATCCACCTACAGCTTATTAACAATCTTTCAAAAGGATTTGGATCCTTCACTCATGTATATAGTAAAGACTACATATCACTTACACATCTCAGTGACTTTCTAATTTAGTCTAGAAGAGAGAGCTATGGGAAAAAACACCGCCCTGGGTGTCAGCACCCCAGTCCTGGCCTCTATAATTCACACTCACTCTGTGGCCAGGATGTTTCTGTCTCCGTTTTCTTCTCAGTCAAGCAATAAAATTGGACCAGATAAGCAAGTTCTTAGTTTTTTCCCACTGCTAATATCGACTGAGTAGCCTTATCCAAAATGCTTGGAACCAGAAGTGTTTTGGATTGTGGACGTTTTTTTTTTTTGGGAATGAGAACCACCTATAAACACAACATTTATTTATATTTTATATATACCTTATATATACAGCATGAAGATAATTGTATACAATATTTTAGATAATTCTATACAATATTTTAGATAATTCTATCCATGAAACAAAGTTTGTGAAAATGTAACCATCAGAAAGCAAAGACGTCACTTTGTCATGATCTCAGTCACCCATGTGAATGACCTGTTATTGTTTGACATGATCATTATTCCTGACTCTAAATTTATTTGCTATCAATAAGCAATTATTTTCTTATACTTATTCACACATAAGTGAATTAGCACGGAAGTGGGAGGGTCTTTTTTCTCTTGGGGATTCTGAATAAACTATTTGTCATACTCCTGTGGTTTGACTGCAACCCATCACATGAGATCAGGTGTAGAATTTTCCACTTGTGACATCATGTCAGTGCTCAAAAAGTTTCAGATTTTGGAGCTTTTGAATTTCAGATAGTTTTGGATTAGGGATGCTCAACCTGGAGCCCATGCTTCTCTATCCCTCTGTGTCAACAGTTATTCTTCCAAAATCAAAGAGAAAGAAGCAAAAAGAACATTTTTATAGTTAACGTATGATTTGACTAATTTGGTAGTCTTCAGAAGTAGCAGACTGGTCTCTTTTTCTTAAAGCCTGATAATAATAATACTACATCTAGTAAACTGAGAAATTTACTTTTTCAAAAGTTTAAGAATATTTACAAAATCAATCTATTACTTCACAAACCATCAAATACTTAATATTCAGAATTTCATACAGACAGTATGGACCAATATTGTTGCAAAGAGATCCAACATATTTGTCATCTTGTGCTCAAAAAGTGGTCTGCAGGCTCACCTGTGCAGAACAGCAATTGAAAACCACTACATTCAGACTTCAGTGTGCAAATACACACAGACATTCTGCCTAAGGATTGGGTATGCCGCTAATGGATCGAATCTGTTATTGTGTCTGACCACCAGCTGCCCAACATAGCAATTAGTTCTATAAAATGCCTAATTTTTCTTAGAGAATTAAACATGGTAACAGCTTTCAGCCAGATGTGTAGTTGTCTTAAAGGAATAGGTGAGGAGAAGAGAAGAGGCCAAACAATACTGATGGAAAACAAGCAATAATTCCAAGTAAGATTAGAATTTTTGCCTTAGATGAGGGGAAGCAATGCCCAGGAGACCATAGGATGAGTTCTAGAAGTGGAGAGAACTTCTGTATTGACTCACAAGGGAGACTGATAATCTAAGAACCAGCCAATTTCTATCCTTCTGGGCTCTGTCACTACTGTAGGTTTTATCTTATATTTTGAACAGTACTTGGAAAGTTCTTAGGAGGATTGCAGACTAATCACATATTTTTCTTTGAATAATGCTTATTGAGATATCCTGATAAAAGACGGGGGGCATAAAAATGATTTACCAATTTAGGTGGCTTGAAATATAATGAACCCTGAAGAGTTTTCAAATAATGCTAACTACATGTTTATTCTAAATGAGGAAAGAGAGAAATATCTTTGTTGATTAGCATAGGACTAGGAGAAGGTTATGGTTATGGATACTAAACCAGAGAGTTTTTCTCTTGCTGCTAAAGCCAAACACAGTAAAGCCAAAGGAGCTATGCAATGCTTAATAATAACAATAGGCATTGTTAAAGAAGCCTCTCTTATGTACAGGTCCTATAATGGTTCTCTATATACTTACCCATGAAGTTGTTATAATATCTCTAAAATGTATATTTTACAAAGAAATTGAGACTCATAGCTTTGTGAAAATTTTCCAAGGTCAAAAATTTGAACCCATGTTTAAAGCTCATACTCTTATCATAAAGCTCTATGATTTTCCTAGCATCCTTTTGGTCTTTCTTTTGTTTCTTTCAAGAAAATTGCTTTTCTCTTGTGTAAACAAGAATCAGAGGAGAAAGGATTACAGAGAACACTTAGAGAGTTAACTAAGACTTTGAAGAATATAAAATCAATATTTGTAACAAATATACCCACACATTGGCAGTTAAGATCTTTTGACCCTAAAATGATTGGGGCAGCTTTGTAAAATGTAAGCATCTTAGAGTCATATCAAAACGAAAAGACTTTCCCTTGCAAACTAGAAATTGGGAATGAGCGAAAGAAATGGTTAGCTAATTTTTGAAGAATTAGGACAAAGAAAAAGTTAAATAAAGTAGTGTTTGCTAATAGTTGGAGATAGATACCTAACTCTAGAAAATACTTTTTATTTCTTATACTTGCTCTAAGTTGTATATACCTTCCCACTAGTAATAAGCAAATATTTATGGTACTTTTAAATGATTTGTTTTGGAGAGAAACCATAGTTTTCCAAGAGTCCTATATTTCATTTTTTTCATTGCTATTTGTGCCTGAAAAAAATGCAACATTAACATAGTTGAGTGTCTTTGTCAATCTTGTAACAGATACACAATTTATAAACATCAGGTTTATAAAGAGATAACCTTCAGTTTTTGTTTTGCAAACCTAAATCTATACAACTACAGAGAAGTGTGCCATTAAATTCTGTAGGTTCCATCACATCATAGGAATTTCTCTATTTCATTGAATTCCATAATTTTAAAATTGTAGGGACTAAACGAGCTTAGAGCTCATTGAGTGCAGTGTTTTTAAACTTTTTTCTTTTCCCATTTTTGCACTCATATGAAAAAATTGTTATATTAAAATCCCCCCTAACAGGATAAATTTAATACTCAACAATATGATTTTACTAGGCAGAGTTGACTTTTTAAGGGTCATCAATGTAATAAACTTTTTTTAATCCCTTAAGAACCAGTTTCTGTCTGCCTGGGGGTGATGTAGCCTTCATTGAGAATGCACCGTCTAGTCTAATAGTTTCATTCTACAAATAAGGAAATGGAGCCTTCACAGGAAAGCAAAAATAGCCACACAGCAAGCAGATGTCAGGACCAAAGTATAGGGATTGGTGTTCTCATGTCAGAATTCTTCCCCAGCTCTGCTCTGCTTCCTGATCTTGAGACTGAGGGGCAGGTCTGAATCGGCATCATATGCTAAGATGGGCTCTGAACTCCTCTATTGGCACCCACCTACCACATGAACAGGTATGGAGTGGGACAGGCACAGTGAGCCCTTATTTTCAGCCTGATTTTCACCCACAGACTTGTGGAGTACAGAAGGCTTTGTGAGCAGCAGTCCCTGGACCAACACCTGTTGGGTTCAGATCATACTCACTTTGAAATTCAGAACCAGCGGCCATTTTACTCTGGGTTTCTCAGATAAATAATTTGAGAAATCAATATCTATTGTTGACAGCAAGAGTAGTTCTGAAAACCAATTGCCTGCCCACTCTCATACAATAAGCACTCAGAGAAGCCATGTTTCTAATAAAAAAAAGAATTGAATTTTCTTTGCTGTAGAGCTGATCATTGAAAGCATTTCCTCCTTTAGAGAACTTGACTGAATGGATTTTACCAGTGGCATCCCTCAGAATCAGAGCTGAGTAGAGGCAAACTGGTGCAGAAGCATTTCCTGTGTCTCTATTTATGTGTTCAGGGATTCCAATATGTTCTTAGGATGAAGCACTTAGAACTGGAAGAAAAGCAAAGAAGGTAGCATTTCTGAGGCATGATAAACAAGGCTGGTATCTAAAGTATTATGGTTGTGGCTGAGAACTATCATGTAGAGTGGTGGGGTGTTGAAAAGTAAACTATTTAGATGTCACACTTAGTAATTTATTTAAATGTTATTGCTGTTCTGCAACTCCCAGTGGAGTTTCCCTCTTTCCCTCTCACATTTTTAATATCAAATAACTTTGAACAGCCCATATACAAATTTTATAAAATGAAAATTTTGCAAAGAAACCTTAGGATTTTTCATGTGCTAACTGGTAGCAGTAGCTCCAGGGTACTGAAACATTGGTGAGAGCTTCTGTCCTTGCCTAGCATATTGGTCACTAGATGCTGGTGGATGGAAGGAGATCTTGCCCCATGCCTGAGTGTAAGGATATTCAAGGACTTGTACTTACCTATATTGGGATAAAGGAGGAAAGACAAAGCAAACAGAAAAGAGGAGAGGATTCATCTTCTGATGTTTGAGGTTCTATTAGTGATGTCATCTGTGTGGGTTTTGGAAATGCAGATGGGCAAGAGTTACCCATATTGTCCTAAGCAAGATGAAAACTTTATTTTACTTGCGTACCAATTGAGAAAGAATGACTGAGTTGTGCCTCCAATTTAAAAATCAGTATTTTCCTTTTTAGAGGATTTCCTCTGATAGTACTAAGGAACTCTTCTTTACCCTCTGATTTTAGATATGAAATACTTTTTAATGATGTTCCACTTAACACGTATTGTGAGCAATCTGCTTGTTTGTTAAACTCCTGTGACTTCATTTTCTAAATAATTGCGTGTCTGTTTTAAAGATGCTGGTAGAAAAAAGTGTACTCCTCAGATGTCTAGAATCCTCTATCATACTCCTCATGATCCTTGCAGATGATGTGCTGATTTATTGATTCCCTCAGCCCCCAGGTGGCTATCATGCATGGCAGGGGAAGTCAGAGAATTCGAGCCATTTTCTTACAGGCTCATGTGTGTCTTATAGGTACTATCATTGTCTCTGTGCTTTATGATCTGTGAAAGGCTTGGAAGCCCTGGCCTAGACCATTGTAGCTACACAGTTTTCTGTTACCATCAAAATTTAAGGATAGCAGTTCAGTTTGTTCCAAGAACAAATTGGCTGGTCACAAGTAGGATGGTGGGGCCGAGAGGATGATGACTACATTTATTGTCTTTCATAAATCCAATCCTGTGCTGGAAAAAAAATATTTTTTGAGACAGGATCTTGCTGTGTCACCCAGGCTGGAGTACAGTGGTGATCACAGCTCACTGCAGCCTGGACCTTGAGGCTCAATGATCCTCCCAGCTTCAGCCTCCTCAGTAACTGGGACTACAGGTGTGCATCACCACACCCAGCTAATTTTTAATATTTTGTAAAGACAGGATCTCCCTATGTTGCCCAGGCTGGTCTCGATCTCCTGAGCTCAAGTGATCCTCCTGCCTCCCTCCCAAAGTGCTGAGATTATAGGTGTGAGTCACCACACCCAGCCTGGAAAATTTACATGCAGGGTTTAAGGCAATCCCTATCAACTGTATGATACATATATGATTATAATTATGTTAACATAGAAAATAGAGGTTCTAGGAGTCTGATTCTTTTGTTGCTCAAATCCACCCAACTAGTAGAGAGAAGAAAATTAGCTCAAACTCAGTTCTGCCAGCATTCTAAAGGCCATGCTCAAAAAACAAACTAGCAGTAGTAGGATAAATGTATCTTCCAAGGCCCTTCACTTACTCCTCCATCTGATTGCAAGTTCTGTGAGGGTCGGGCTAGGGCTAAGTCCTTTTTGAATCTCTCAGGATATACAGGGCATCTGGTAATGAGTGGTACAATTGGAAAGAGAATATAAACTTCAACATTTTGTTTTTTTAAAAAAGCAAAATCAGTAAGTATAGAGTAGAATTTATAGGCCAGGAAAAAGCAGTGATTATTTTACACAACACAAAAACAGTCTAAAATTCATTATTAATATTTTTAAAAATTGATTCAATTAATTGTAAAACACAATTAATTCGCAAATTCAGAGGAGGGCATTTCATAAAATAAGGTGCAACTGTGTTTCTACCTTTTGTCTTGGAAGAATGACTGAGGTCTAGACTAGTGTTCCATATATAAAGTGTAAATCAAGATGCAAAGAGGATAGCTGTTAGAATCCCATGCAGCATAAGAAATAGGCTCCACTCTGTTGGTAAGGTCAACTCTGTGTAGGGTCTTTGGCTGAGAATTTGAGGTCCAGTAGCAAAAAGGATTGAAATCTAAAACAATGGAGAAAATGCGTAGGAAAAATGTACATGTTCAATAAAAAACCAGAAAACTTGGAACATTAGTTAACCTCTGGATAAGTCCATTCTAAAACAAATGAGGAAGAAGTAGAACTTAGAAGAGTATATGTCAAAAGTGTACTTTTTATTGAGAGAAACCTAAGACTTAATGATATTGTTCATTAAGGTGCTAGAATTCATAGCTAGAATCTAGAGGAAAAAGTGAAAGTCAAGTTAGAAAAGTCTCTGCCCAGTCCTAACCTTTGAACATGATATCTCAGGTGAAATACTCTGTTCTTTGTTCCACTACCAGAGTAGAAAAGTAATGCTCGGTGGACCGCTAGTCACTGGGAAGTGTTTTCTGAGGTTGAAGTCAACCTTGATTTTTTTTCTATATGCCAGCATGTACACATACTCTACACACACACATACACACATAGACAATGACAAAGAGCAACAACTTCTCACACTCACATTACCTGATATTTTAGGATAGCTATTGAGGAAGCTCCAATATGATAGAAAATCAAGCAAGAGTGAACATAATCACTCAACATTCTCCTGAAGGCCAGAGCAGCAGCAGTGGGGGATTTTATGCTAATAGCACCCATAATCCCATGCTAATTTATTTTATCAAATTAAAGCAAATGCTGCTTTTTGACCCCATGGGCCTTCCATTATTTTTTCTGGGTCCCCACGGTAAGCTAGAATCCATTTAGTAGAAGGGTTTGCCAAGCATATAAATTAATAAAACAGGATTAAAGGGAGACATGGTTATAACCGATTCCTTAATCCCAGTGAATAATTAATGATTGTGATTCATGACTTGGCTGAATTCTTTTTGCATGTGAATAATGAATAGCTTTAAAATAAACTTTCAGTGAAAACCAACCGAGGCAAACTTCTCGCTACTGAAGCTTTTCTTGTAGGCATCAATGTTACTAAGGCAGAATCTCAAGAAGCCTTCTAGGTCTTTATGCTTTTCAGTTCATATTTCAGGGTGAAAGACTAATTCCACTATCCACAAAAATCTCTTACATTTAATTATAAAAATATATATTTTGAAATTTTGCAACAATTATAAGGTAGAAGCCTAGTATTAGATTTAGGTTCTAGTTCAACAAAAGTAATTATTAATAATAATATAATAGTGTCAAGACCCCAAGTCCAAGGTTGATTCTCCCTCATACATTTATTCAAAATAAAATAAGTAATTGTACTTAGAGGCAACTGTATTCAAACACTAGTCTAGGAACTAGAGAAAAACAATGTGTTTGAAAAACACAAACTCTGTCCTTTACTTTGCCAACAAAATGTAATCTGTATGACATTCTTATAATGGTGTAAATAAACTCAAGTAAAATAGATTGTTTCTATAATGGCTGTATCATTTTTGTCCATTACAAAATAAACTCATTTGTATAAAGCGACTGCTTGAGTCTTGGTTACCAAGCAGTGTTGTTTCTTCCATTGGTTCCCCATCGTTCCCAGAATATTGCCTTGCTCTTTTCCCTGGGTATTTATTAGCTACATGTGACATCAAAGGAACAAATAGAATGTCACATGAGATTGATTCATGCACATTCTCCTTCTTCCAGTGCACATCACCTGTTTCTTGTGTCCTCAAACTTTCTAATATATATTCTAGTTCTACAAAGAGAAAACTACATTTAAATATTCTGCACTACTAGTTTGTAAAAACTATTTGTAACACCAGTTTTCTGTCATAAATAATATAAGCTACCTACCCACAAACATGATTTTTAAAAAATCAGTATAATTTCCTAAATGCAATATATAAAGGAGAAGTCAAAGAAAATTAATGTGTAATAACACATTATGTACTTTGATAAAGAAATGCTTAGGAATGCTAAACTAGAAATCATAATTAAGTCATTGAAGCTTGCATCCGTATGTAGATTTACTGTGAATATGACAGCTATGGATGCAAACTATAACATGGGTGGTGTATGGAATACTTAACACCATGAGCAGTTTTTCCCACAATGATGTAATTTCCTAAAATGGTTACCATGATTATGTAAAGTTTCAAGCAAAATGAAGCAAACTCTTTCCTCAACTGACATAGAAGTTATCACTCTAGAAAACTCAGTGTATACTAAAATCATACAAAAACACATAATATTTTACACGTAACATAGGTTTAAAACTCAGGCTATTTAAAGCAGAAGTTTCACCTACATGAATGTAATGTAGGACACAAAACTCTCATTCTTTATTGTGCCACAGATTCAGGCCCCTACTCACTACATGACAGTCATTCTCCACACTCACTGTGTCAACCAAAAAAGCTCCCATACATTTATAAAACATCTTCTGGAAAGCAGTATCATCAGTATGATCTCGTTAATGGCAACTGGTGGAGATATTTGTAACTAATCTACTTGAGAATTTGTGAAGTAGAAACTTTTTCTTTGAAATATTTGATCAAAGACTTAATGCTTGCAATTGGAGAATCAAATATGTTATTATTTCCATACCTGGGCTAAATATTATGGCCAAATTTACGGTGTGATGAACAAAGGAAACTGGGTCTTTGAAGAGTTCAGTTTAGCTGCCATTTTATTCTATTTTCCACAATGTACCACATCTGAATTAAAGAATGGAAATATTGGCCTTTTACAAACTTTCAGGAAAGGAACCATTTATTTATTGACTTGTCAAATATTTATGAAGACTGCTTTGTTTGTGATGCTGTAGAAGATTAAAGAAGTAAAACAGGTGCTTCCTAGTCTCATGGGGTTTATCTCATGGGGAGATAAAGTAGACATAAAATGTATTTTTTTTAAAAAAAATCTCCTGCTCCTGTAAAAATGCCACATTTTTTAAAATTTCTGTTTTTATTTATTTATTTAATTTAGAGACAGGGTGTGTTAGTTTGTTTGCACGCTGCTATGAAGAAATACCTGAGACTGGATAATTTATAAGTAAAAGAGGTTTAATTGACTCACAGTTCTACATGGCTGGGGAAGCCTCAGGAAACTTACAATCATGGTGGGAGTCACCTCTTCACAGGGTAGCAGGAGAGAGAATGAGTGCAAGCAGGGGAAATGCCAGACGCTTATAAAACCATCAGATCTCATGAGACTCACTCACTATCACAAGAACAGCACGCCGGGAACCACTCCCATGATCCAATTACCTCCACCTTGTCTCACTCTTGACATGTGGAGATTATGGGGATTACAATTCAAGGTGAGATTTGTGTGGGGACACAGAGCCAAACCATATCATAGGGTCTTACTCTGTCACCCAGGCTGGAGTACAGGGACACAATCATAACTCACTGCAGCCTCAAACTCCTGAGTTCCAATGATCCTCCCACCTCAGCCTCCAGAGTAGCTGGGAGTACAGATGCATGCCACCACACCCAGCTATTTTTTAATTTTTTCAGGGATGTGGTCTTGCTTTGTTGCCCAAGCAGGTTTCAAATTCCTAGTTTTAAACATTTCTCCCACCTCGTGCTTGAATTTAAGGCATCAGCCACCATACCTGGCCTAAAATTTCACAAATTTTAATATGAATCCAAACCCAACAGCAGTTGCTATTAACAATTTTCCAAGTAAACTGGTCCATGAACAATAATTTTGTACCTAAATTTTTATTCTTAGTCTTCCCCTCATCCCATGTATACATTATATAGAAAAGCTGAAAGCTGGTTCCAGCATTTGCAGATGCCCAAATGGGGTCCTAATCTATATAAATAATTTGATTTTAAAATGTATTATAAAATGTATGTATCCATGCAAGGTCCACTGATTTATTAATGAAGTTTTAGGATAATGAGCAGAAAAGAGGTAATTAAATGTTTATTTTCCAATGAATGCATGAGAAGATTACCTGTATAATCCAGGTACCATATTTTCCTGTTTGTGTCTAAGGACTATCTCTTTGTATTCTTTATTGCCAAGTGTGCCATTTTTGAGTAATTTCATATCTCTCACCATGAGAAAAAAGTGAGAAATATGAATCTTTGCTTTTTTTATTGACAAAATATAGGTCTTCTTGCCTGTACACTTCCCAATGCCATTTGTTTAATGCTGGTGACCTCATTATTCATGACGTTGCATCATCAGTTGTGCCACCTGTGAATACTGTCTTTCAGTGACTCTCCCTCATTGATGGCGACCATAAATGCAAACCTCATTCAGGACATGGAGGAAATTGTGTATAATAATTTTTTTAAATTTACTATTTAGAATTGTATAACATAAAACATATCTTACAACCGTTAGACCTAAAACCATAAAAACCCTAGAAGAAAACCTAGGCATTACCATTCAGGACATAGGCATGGGCAAGGACTTCATGTCTAAAACACCAAAAGCAATGGCAACAAAAGCCAAAATTGACAAATGGGATCTAATTAAACTAAAGAGCTTCTGCACAGCAAAAGAAACTACCATCAGAGTGAACAGGCAACCCACAAAATGGGAGAACATTTTCGCAACCTACTCATCTGACAAAGGGTTAATATCCAGAATCCACAATGAACTCAAACAAATTTACAAGAAAAAAACAAACAACCCCATTAAAAAGTGTGCAAAGGACATGAACAGACACTTCTCAAAGAGACATTTATGCAGCCAAAAAACACATGAAAAAATGCTCCCCATCACTGGCCATCAGAGAAATGCAAATCAAAACCACAATGAGATATCATCTCACACCAGTTAGAATGGCAATCATTAAAAAGTCAGGAAACAACAGATGCTGGAGAGGATGTGGAGAAATAGGAACACTTATACACTGTTGGTGGGACTGTAAACTAGTTCAACCATTGTGGAAGTCAGTGTGGCGATTCCTCAGGGATCTAGAACTAGAAATACCATTTGACCCAGCCATCCCATTACTGGGTATATGCCCAAAGGACTATAAATCATGCTGCTATAAAGACACATGCACACGTATGTTTATTGCGGCTCTATTCACAATAGCAAAGACTTGGAACCAACCCAAATGTCCAACAATGATAGACTGGATTAAGAAAATGTGGCACATATACACCATGGAATACTATGCAGCCATAAAAAATGATGAGTTCATGTCCTTTGTAGGGACATGGATGAAATTGGAAATCATCATTCTCAGTAAACTATCGCAAGAACAAAAAACCAAACACCGCATATTCTCACTCATAGGTGGGAACTGAACAATGAGAACACATGGACACAGGAGGGGGAACATCACACTCTGGGGACTGTTGTGGGGTGGGGGTAGGGGGGAGGGATAGCATTGGGAGATATATCTAATGCTAGATGACGAGTTAGTGGGTGCAGCGCACCAGCATGGCACATGTATACATATGTAACTAACGTGCACATTGTGCACATGTACCCTAAAACTTAAAGTATAATTAAAAAAATAAAAATAAACAACCATGTCTTCTCTTGCACACTTTAGGCAGACATCACTGCATTCTTAGAATGTACTCTCTTTCAATATTGACTGTACTTCTGCTTTCTACCCATCACCATCAATGTGAAGAACAGATGAGAAGAAAAAAAAGTGGCATATTTGCTCATTAAATGTCCACTCCTTGCCAGTGTGGTATACTGAATAATGACCCCAAAATATAGCAAGATCCTAATCCCTGGAACCTGTCAGTGGCACCTTACATGGCAAAAGAAACTTGGCAGATATAATTAAGTTATGAATTTCAAGATAAGGATATTATCCTGGTTTATCAAGGTAGGCCCTAAATGCAATCACAAGTGTTCTTACGAGAAGAGGCAGAGGGAGATTTGACACAAAAAAGGAGATGACAGTGTGGCCATGGAGGGAAAGACTGGAAGATGTAGCCACAAACAAAGGAATTCTGACCACCACCAGTAGCTGCAGAAGTGAAAGAAGAAATTCTCCCCTAGAGCTTCTGTAGGCAGCGTGGGCCTGCTGAGACCTTGATTTCAGCCTAGTGAAACTGATTTTGGACTTCTGGCCTCCAGAACTGTGAGAGATTAAATTTCTGTTGTTCCGTGCCATCAATCAAGTTTGTGGTAACTTGTTATAGCAGTCGTAGACAATACTTTCAATGGGCTTAAGACAGACCAAGGAGAACAGATCATTACTTCATTGATTTTAGGCAAGATAATGCAATGATTAGAAAGACTCATTAGAATTATGGATCAACTATCTTGAAATCTCTCGGAGAACATATGTACAACCACCCATGGAGTATTGCCTGATATGTAGCAAAAACACTGCAGGGGTAGTGCTAGTGGTAAGGGGCACATAGAATAAAAGATGTCTACCACCATCTTCTCCCTGTAGCTGTGGAGATTAGAGGCAGCCCTGCTGCCAGAACACAAAGGGGCCGGAGCTGATGCAAATGCCCTCACATGCAGTGCAGTTAAAGCTCAATGGTCAGAGTGAGGCAGGACACATAGTCAAGGAAGAAACCATGTCCTTGGAACATGGCAACCGTGGTGACCAAAGTAAGCCCCAGCATTCACATTGCAGTCCAGCTCATTCAAGAAAAGCTATCTCTAGTAGGAAATTTCCCATATAGAAAGCAGGCACATTTTGATTTTACCTGTCCTCAGACTGACCTTTTGCTCATTAAAATAGTAAAAAACACACCCCTGGGTGGAGATTTAAGATGCTAATGGGACATGCACTGTATGAACAAGCATATACAGCTACTGTGCATGTGCACCCAGAGGGCCCCCCAGAACGTGCTTACTAGTAACACCTCTTCCCACCCCCTTAGGAATAATGTAAGACTCCCATAAAGGGGATTCCCCATAAAGAGAGCCTCCCTAGTGCCAGTCTTTGCTGTCTCATCCTCACAAGGAGCCTGCCCTGAATTCTCTCTCTCTCAGGGTGTACTTTTTATTCTGCATCTAATTTTCAAAATATCCTTTTTCTTTTGCAATAAATTACTTCATGCTCTATCTCCTTTGCTCTGTGTTTCTTGTTTAAATTCTTTTAAACTAAAAAAACCAAAACCGAGGTCCCACAACAGCCATCAACAAGAGATGAAAAACTGGTAGCCCAGATCCCTGAGCTCATCTTGTTTCCCATGTGAGTGAACTGATCTTGTTTCCCACGTGAGTGTGCGCCACCCAAAATCAGTGTGTCAACACCATTCTAGAAACCGAATCCTGTACAATACTGTACAATACTCATTTTCCAGAGAGAATGGCCCAGGCCATTCTCCTGAAATGAGTTCCAAACAGAAGACCCTCATACAATCCCCTAGACATGAGTCCTGGAGATTCTTGAGATATCCAGCCAACACAATATATGGAGTAAAGGGTTAGAGGGTACCCCAAATGGGAGAAAAGCGGTCCAGAATTCATTCAGTTTCTAGTCTGAATTTAGGGCACCTCGCATGGGAGCACTGATGGCCCTAGTTGGTCTCAGGCACTGAAAGTGGACTTAGAAACTTTTTTTTTTTTTTGAGATAGAGTTTCATTCTTGTTGCCCAGGCTGGAGCGCAATGGCGTGATCTTGGCTCACTGCAACCTCTGCCTCCCGGGTTCACGTGATTCTCCTGCCTCAGCCTCCCGAGTAGCTGGGATTACAGGCGCACACCACCATGCTTGGCTAATTTTTGTATTTTTAGTAGAGACGGGGTTTCACCATATTGGCCGGGCTGGTCTTGAACTCCTGACCTCGTGATCCATCTGCCTCGGCCTCCCAAAGTGCTGAGATTACAGGTGTGAGCCACCGCTCCCGGCCAGACTTGGAAATTTTTGAGGTTGACATGTCAACGCTCCAGAGATCAAGTCCCTGAGGTGCAGGGTTTAGGGCAGGCACTCTGTTTGTTTATGTCTAAGGATATGGAAGAATTCATCAGTATCCTAAAGAAGTAAAGTATACTGCTATGGGAAAATATATATTTTAAATTTCTAGTGTAACTTCCAGTCTTTGTTTTCAAGAAAATTGAAAATGAATGTGCCCACAGCATGATTCCTTTAGAACAGCCTAATTCAATTTGAATCTTCAGTCTGTGGATTAGTGTTAATTACTTCGGGTTTAATAAAATCTGAATAGTTAGAATTTAGAGCTTCTTAGAGGTTTTCATATATTGCAACAACAAATTAACTTTGTATCCTAATTATTTAACGGTTTGTTGAGAGTATATTGCATTTAGAGTACTATGCTAAATTTTCTATTACAACAAATAAATTATTAAACCCAAATCTTGCTTTCAAGGAACTTATAATCTATATAGCAAAAGTAAGAGGGGAAAGACTAATGAAGTAAACAGAAGACCAATTTATAATCTTGACTCAAAAAGGTATTATTTCATGACTTAATGTAAGTTCAAATACAGTTAATTTGTGTGTGTACTGAAATAGTTTAATTTATCAATTAGTCAAAATATAAAATTGCAAAAAAAAATTATTCAACATTTCTAGTCTATTAGCTAACATTGGTTTTAAATTACCTGGAACCTTGGGCTAGCCTTGGAAGTAAAACACAACATATATTTAATCAATACATCTATAAATTATATAAAAAATGCAGCAATTAAATCCACTTAACAATCATGCAAAAAGAAGCTCATCAACTCTTCCAGCATATGGAAACTTGCAATTGCCAGCTCCCCTCTGTCTCAGAAAAGTACTGTCTATCTTAAAACTGCCAAACACAGGAAGTAACCACTCAGTAAATTTTTTATTTTATACACTCAAAAAGAAATGGGCTCTGAGTATCCTCCTTTACCTGGGAGATAAGACACTGATCATTTTGCTGACTCTCAGTTGGAAGGAAGCCAGGGTAATAATGGCTATCTGAGGATCTTCAAAGATTTAATCTTGGAGATGAGTTCTTTGCAGGGCTCAATTCCTTTTGCTTTGCCAACCTGTCTGCTTTCTGAAATGGCCGTTAGCGTAAAGGTACCTGACAGAGGTGTACACCTCCTGAAAGCCAAATTATGGAACTACATTTCTGCAGAGCTCAGCTGCACTCACTGGAGGAGACTACAGTGCTGCTTAGGATCAACAGCTGTGCTGCCTGGGTCCCTGCAACCAAGCCCAGACTTTGTGTTTACTGAGCCCAGGCATCTGT
This sequence comes from Pan troglodytes, assembly GCF_028858775.2. NCBI lineage: Eukaryota > Metazoa > Chordata > Mammalia > Primates > Hominidae > Pan > Pan troglodytes. Next base: position 85,182,748 of record NC_072398.2, read on the forward strand.
ACAGCAAATATGCACACACGGTGGAGGATGTGTGGGAGGGTGGAGGAAGAGAGGGAGCAGGAAAAGCAAATCTGGAAGCAGAGCTTCAGTTGATAGAATTCATTCATCATTCATTCATGTGCTAATCATTCATTCCTCAAAGGTTTCTGCGTACCTGCTATATGGAAAACACTGTTCAACATGCTAAGATACAAGGAGAAACAACACAAAGTCTCTCCGCTTGTGAAGTGACATTCTATGGGGAAAAAAAAACTATAAGCAAATTAAAAAAAAAGATAATATGAAGGAGTGATAAGTGCTATGAGGAGAAATGTAGTAAAGTTAGAGTAAGGCTAAGCTGCTATAGTAAAGAAATCCAATACAAACTCAGTGACTTAAAGAATTTGATAGAAGTTTGTTTCTTGCTTAATAATTTGAGGCGGGTGTTCTAGGTTTGGGGACAGCTTGCTCCACGTGGTCATTCATAGACCTAGTTTCCTTCCGTTGTGTCTCTGCAGAATGCCACAGGGCCATGTTGTTATCTTCCTGATTGTGACACAGTGGCTTTCTTGAAGAAGGAGGTTCATGTGGTTTTAACAGAGTTAATGGGAGGGAAAGTGAGAAGCTTGGGGCCACGTCATGAAGGGCCTTGTAGGTTTTGATAAGGTTTTGGAATTAACTCTCTGTGGAAATAGCATCAAAGGGGAAAGAATCCTGAAGGGGAAAAAAAGAGAAAGGACCTTTACATAATGTTGGCTAAAGCTGAAGCACAAGCTGAGTAGAAAGAGCTGTAAAAATGTGAAACAGCTTTCTCCACGTAAAATTCATTGACCTTGTGGCCATCAAATGCGGGGGAGAAATCCATTTTATGATCCTACCTTCCAACTGTGGATATCATGGGCTTTCCAAGAAAAGAGATTTTACTTCTTTGGGTTTATGTTATCATTATCAAGAACAAGTATTGAAATAGTCTTTTAACTGCCACCATCGTTCAAGAAAAAGATTACTGAAAGTACTTTAGCCTACGGTATTTACAGCAATTCCTCCTACTACTTAATGTTTTATTTACACTAATGAAAAAGCACTTAAATTCATTTGTATAGGTTGCTCTTTCTCAGAGACTGAGAATAACGAATATGCACTATAAATATATGAAAATGACTGATTTCATTATTCTTCCAATAGTTGTTCCTGATAACAGGAATTTAAAATGCAGACTGATGTTTCACTTAATGCACTACAAAAGCGACAATTTATGTAGCTTTTCCCTGCTAATGAATGCCTTTCCCAATTATTATCTCAGCAGTTTGTAAGTGGACAATTAAAATTTTAATGTTTCTCCTCAATAGAGGACATAACATTAAAATAGAGAACTCTTCCTACTTTTTACTTTAACAAGATTCAAAAATCAGACCTTCAAGAAATAAATTCTCCTGCTACATTGTCCTTTCATTGCACGCATTATGGAAAAACCCTGATCCTAACTAAAATTAGTTATTTACCTTATTTGAGTATGTATCCAAGATGCTCAGTGCTGCTACAAAAAACAAATAAAAGACTTACAAATTGAAAACATTTCTGTATCTTCAGCCACGTCCAACAATTCTAGTATAGTTTCCTAATTAATTTTCTTACCTGGTCTAAACCTGCTTGGTTGTTTCCAGTTTTCTCCCTGCTCTTTAAACATTTCAGCCTCAACAACAATCTCCCCTCCTCATTAGCATACAGGAACCCTATACTTACTAACATCAAATTTACTAATCTGTACACGTTCTCCCACTCTGTTTTCTCTTTCCTTCTTGTTAGGATAGAAGAAGTGCCTCATTTTCGCCAAAGCCAAATGCTTACCTGTGCCCTGGGTCCCATCCTCTCTAGCATCCTTAGGAATTTTATTCATTGTTCAGTGCCTCTATTTTCAGTAGCTTCAACCTTTCCTTTTCTGCTGGCTCTTTTCTATTATCCTTTAAGTGTTTCTCTCATTTTAATATTCCATCTCTCTTGCATTTCTATAGGATTTATTGCTGTCCCCATTTCCTTAATTTCTTCTTATTTCTTTTCTTTTCTTTTCTTTTTGAGACGAAGTCTGGCTCTGTCGCCCAGGCTGGAGTGCAGTGGCGCGATCTCCGCTCACTGCAAGCTCCGCCTCCCGGGTTCACTCCATTCTCCCGCCTCAGCCTCCCGAGTAGCTGGGACTACAGGCGCCTGCCAACACGCCTGGCTAATTTTTTGTATTTTTAGTAGAGACGGGGTTTCACTGTGTTAGCCAGGATGATCTCCTGACCTCGTGATCTCCTGACCTCGTGATCCTCCCGCCTCGGCCTCCCAAAGTTCTGGGATTACAGGTGTGAGCCACCGCTCCTGGCCACTTTCCTTTTATTTCTACTTCGATTCCACTGGGGAGATGACTAGTCTGGCTTCTGTTTCCACTACTCCACTGAAACTGCTTTACTCAAGGTCATCAGTGAAAGCTTGTTGCTAAATCTAATGGGTACATTTTGTAGACATCTTTTAAGTTGTCTAGAGTTTTGACACTCACAATGTGATTCTCAGAATGGTGGCATCATCATCTCGAACTTGTTGGAAATGCAGAATTTCAGGTCCCATAGCAGACCTACTAAATCAGAATCTCGGCAAGCGGAATCTCAAGAAATTGTGTTTTAACTATAAAGTAATTATAAATAGTGTTTTCTTTTGCACACTATAGTTTGGTAACTACTAATGTAAAGGATATGTAACAGTTCTTCCAAATTTCACACACAGGATCCAACATTGTTCTTTCAACTCCAGGCACCAGTCATACGGCTAGACACTCCTATAGCCTGTAAAATTTTTCCTTGGGAAGAATATAGTTGATGGGTAAGGTATGTTAGCTTTCCCTTCTTGACCCTGTAGTTTTTGAGGCCAAGGAGAGGTTTATGTCTATTGCAGTTAAAAAGAGTTAGGTTGGGTCACAGACAGCTGTCAAAGGGAACTTAGGTACCAACTACACCAATTCTGAAACAAATAAGGATTCATTCTTTTATGGTATTCCTCCCTTTTATTTCTTATTTTTGAAACAGAAACAGAAATTGTTTCAAAAATAAGGAAATAAAAGGGAGGAAATAGTTTTAGTTTTTACCAGTTCTCAAAGTCTATGACATCAGCAATAGACATTATTCTGCATGAGTTATTGGCTTCTATACAAGTCAGAATTGAAGCTGTTAGCAATGAAGCAAACTCTGGTTGACTAGGAAGAAATTAAAATGATATTGGGGGAGCTCAAGAAATACGTGGGAGGGCTGACCAACCAAGGTTAAGCTTGTGTTTCAGAAATGTCACCCACAGTCATGTTCCAGAAATGGTCTGATGAGGAAAACACTGGTTCTGCAGCTCCTGAACACCGATGCTATGGTTGGCAGGTCCACTACTGCTCTATCACAAAGTTGACTGTGAAAAACGATGGCTCAACGCTTCTGCCACTACCTTCACCAGAACATAGATTCCTCATGGTTTTATTCCGTTATGTAGCTCACTTCTCAATCAGAATCTCCAGCAGATGTTCTACTCTCCCTTTAACATTTTATTTAGAAAATTTCAAATCTAGAGAAAAGTTGAAAGAATAATATCATTTATTAATATTCTCCAGCATGTGCTTTTGGTAGGTGGCACTTGGATCATATACTTGCCCTCTAGTTGCAAAGAAAGCCAGAAAAATATCATTTCTAGTAATAATTACCTAACCTACTAATTTTGACTCAACAAATTTATCATTCTTACAGTTGTATAATTCAGTGATAATTAGGAAAGCAACCACTTTTACAGTCAGGTCAGATTATCTAAATACACATGTATTCTATGTGGGTTTTACTTCTTTTTCAAGGCAAGATAATCATCCCCTTTAGGAAATTTTTCGTACAATGTTTTCAGTCTTCATTTTTCTTTACCTTTCTGCACCATTTGATATCATCTTATATTGTTTAATGTTTACCTTCCTTGTAAGATGTAAACTCCATGAAAGTGCAAAGTGATTCTGAGAGATGTTTCAAAAGTAGATCCTGTGTTTTATCTCTAGTGCTTGTCACCAAGTAAAGTCTAAGGAATATATCCCGAATGATTTTAGATGTGAATGAAGAATAGGCTAATGAGTAAGTTTCAAAATACAAGTTCAATTCCTAACTTGCATTTTCCCACTTATAAATTTTATTTTTCTTTGTGTTTTGACATATAATTTACAAATTTATTACTAGCTCTACCTCAGTAAAATTGTATAAAAATTCCACAAACTGATATTAATATTTGAGGTAAGGAGATTTTGAAGATGAAAGATATTTTTTGAAGTGTAGGTAAATACTGTTGAGGGTGTTCTGTTTGACTTGTATCCCCATTTATATTAATGAAACCGGGGGTGTTTTTTCAAATTAAAAAGATGAGACCTAGAGGAGTTAGGAAACTTGTCCGAAACCAATCATAGAAATACTGAAACTAAAAATCATGTTGTTTAGGTATCAGTCTATAGTTACTTTTCTACTTTTCTAATGCTGCTCTTCAAATTTTTACTATATGAAGAAATAAAGATTTTTTAATATTTATCTAATATAAAATCAAATATGTAACTTCTCCAGAGGAAAACATCATCAAAACAGAGAAAGGGCCCTATGTTAATACAGAAAGTCTCATAGCATCTTAGGGACTATGTTGTACAATTTCTCCCAAGCAAGAATTCTAGCTGCAGCATCTATTATGCATTTGAATACACATAGCCCACTCTTAGATCTGCCACTTCCTGATTGTGTTTTCTTTCACATTGATTTCCTGCAACTTCAGCCACCTCACTTGTTAGGCAAGGGTAAAAATATTTACCCTGCTTACTGAATAAAGAAACTGGGAGCATATAATAAGCCTATATAAGTGAATGTTCTTTGAAAAAGCCAATTAATATAAATACATGGTATCTTAGGAGAGATTTTTTTTGAAAGTCTCGTTATACAAAAAGGTAACTTCAAGAAGAATCCCTCACTGGATAAGTCAAAAGCCCTATACACCATTAATTTCAATTCTAGGGAATACTGCTCTAAATATTATGCACCTGTATTCCCAAGCTCTGTGCCATCAGGCTTTTGTTCATTTTCTTTCACTTAGATTTTCCGATTTGTCTCTCTGACCATAATGCTAGTATCAAACAGTACAGATGTCTCCTCTGTTCTTGAGACAGACCTTTTTGGGAATTTCAAAGAAGTGGAGGACCGTATCCTGGGGCTGAAACAGTTTGTAAGTGGTCCAGTAAACTCTGTTGCCAGAAAATTTCTGCAACAGTATTATAAGGCCCATTTGTATGAATGAGGAAATAGAAACTGTGAGAGGATCCCTAGCTAGCTCACTGCTGATAAGTAGAAGAGCAAATATCAGAGCCTGTATCTCTCTGATTCCAATTTCTGCTCTCCAGGGAACCAGGGAGTTCAAAACAGGAAAGGGAATAAAAGCTGAGCAAAACCAAGGCTAAGAGCCAACTGGGAGAAGAAATAGAGTTTTAAGATTTTAAAAGGGTACTTAAATTCTGTATTTAAAAAAGGAAGAAGAGATGGAGAAGTAATTTCAGGGAGTTGACAGAAAGAGAAAACAGTTTATAGTTCTCTTATCTGGAGGATTTGGAGAGTTGTTAGTAAATTTTATTGTTTTAATTTGAGAATGAATCAGCATCGCCTTGGGCAGCACAGCTGTCACTATCAGCAAGAGAATAACACAAGATCAGACTCAGCAAAGAACTATGGAAAAAGACAATTGTCCCCATCCTTCCAATCCTATAGAAGGATCAAGTTTGTAAGGGGTGGAAAATTAGGGGCTTGATATGATTAGTTTTAATGTGTCAACTTACCTGTACTAAGAGATTTCCAGATAGCTGGTGAAACATTATTTCTGGGTCTGTCTGTGATGGGGTTTCTGGAAGATATTAGCATTTGAGTCAACAGACAGTGTAAGGAAATTCAGCCTCATCAATGTGTGTGGGCATAATTTAATCCTTTGAGAACCTGAATAGAATAAAAGTGTGAAAGGTGAGCAAACTTGCTTTCTGCTCAAGCTGGGACATCTATCTTTGCCTGCCCTCAGACATTGGCACAACTGGTTCTCGAGACTTCAGGTTTGAGGTAGAATTATACCACCTTCTTTCCTGGGCCACTAGCTTGGAGATGGCAGATCTTGGGACTTTCAGCCTCCACAATTGTGTGAGTCAATCCTCATAACAAATCTCTTTATCTATATCTATCCTATTGGCTCTGTTTCTCCGGAGAACCCTGACTAATACAGAGGTGTCATGACTTAGTAAACTGACTGTATGCATTATTTGCAGTCGTAGAAACAAAGTTGTTTTACCAGCCACAACATTCACTATTCATCCTGATTCACTCTAATTTTAATAAATATTATTTAGGGTATCAAACCTGAGGAGAAAACACAAACAGTAGAATGAGCTGTTCTTTTTCTTTTTTATCTTCATCTTATGAATTCTTTTTCTTGGTAAATAATGCTTTAACATGTTACAATGTGCTTTCATGTTAGGATTTTCAGATATTACATGGAACATACCTACACTAAAATATATTTGTTGTTTATCTGAAATTCAGATTTCATTGGTTGTTCTATATTTTATCTGGCAACCCTATCTTATCTCCATTGTTTTCACTTGAGGTCCACAACAATCTTGTTGTGGTTAAGAATTATAATAATTTTCAAATAAATAAGCTGAGATTCAAACCTTTTAATTGACTTTTCAAAATTCTCTTAAGTCCCTAGATACAGGGTGATGTGTATTGTTGCAACTAATGTAAGTCTGAAACTGTTCAGCAGACTGAGAAAAAGAAATACAGTGACAGAGGCAGAGGGACAAAGAATAATGAGGAAATTAAACAAATATCTGACATTGAAGATCTCACCAGCAGGGCAGGACTATATGTTTCTAAAAAAACATGTTGAAAATAGATCTGATTTAGATGAGATCCATAATCAAGCCATCTGGTTTGTGAGCAGAGCATGACAGCAAGAATGCCCCCAGTGAAAATGGTATCACTGGATCTTATATAATAGCAAAGGGAAACACAGTTATTCCGAGAAGAAGATCAGAATATCAGCTATGGCTGTGAATGAACTGACGGGGTCTAGTTTTTAGAGAAGAGAAACAGAAAAAGAAGTAAGTGCCAAATACAGTCATGGCACAGAGGAGGGAATACTTGAACTGGGTTTCAGACGCAGAAGGAAGGTATCAGTCATTCAGGGGAAAAGAACATTAAGGGAAGATATTTGATTTTCTCTTTTCACCAAAACCCCCAGATAGATTTAAAATTAAATGTACAAAAAGCAGAAAAACTAAAATAGAAGAAAATACAAATGTACATTGAATTGGGGTTCTCCAGAGAAACAGAACCAGTAGGATATGTATGTATGTATGTATGTTAAAGAATTGGCTCACGCAATTGTGGATGCTGAGCAATCCCAAAATCTGCAGTCAGCAAGCTGAAGACCCAGGAGAGCTGATGGTATAGTTCCAGTCTAAGTCTGAAGGCAAGAGAAGACCTATATTCCAGTTTGAAGACAATCAGGTAGAAAGTGCAACTTCTTCCTTACCCCACCATCTGCTCTATTCAGGCTTTCAGAGGGTTGGGTGAGACCCACTAACATTGGAAAGGATAATCTGCTTTACTCAAATGTTAAACTCATTCAGAAACACACTCACAGGTACACCCCAAATAATGTTTAACCAAATACCTGGGCACCCCATGGCCAGGCAAGCTGACACATGAGGGTAACCATCACATACATTAAACTCATTTGAAATGGCCATGGACTTTCTAAGCATAAATTCAGTGAAAGGAAACTCAGAAACTATTTCAACCACATACACATACAATATTTTTTGTCTCTCCAAACACCATAAAAACTTAAATATTAATTGTCAAATAGGGAAAAATGCAATATATATGGCAAAGCATAGATACCTTCACTATAAAAGTTTTATAAAACATCAGGAAAAACACAGATATCTCAACAGAATAAAAGGAGGAAAGGAAGATGGAAAGTTAATTAATAGAAAAAGAAGTACAGATATGATTTAACACAGTAGAAATCAATGAAATATGAGTTACAATAAAACAATTTTTGTCAATTTGGCAAATTTTAATGGCATAATTATTAGTGTTAGTAAGAGTATAAAGAAAGTTCTATGCCACACATGCCTCACATGGGAGTCAATTTTGTACAATTTGTTAGGTTAGCAATTTGTCTTCTTAGAGAGGTTCAATTCAAGCTCAGATTTTTGTTAAAAAATTCAGAGAAGTATTTAAAATAATGAAAATAAAAATACCTCAAATGTCTTACAACACAGGATCTGTTAAGTAAGCCAGTTTCCTCTAGGGAAAAGAATACTAGATAACTCTTGGAAGATGTATTTTGGTGAATATTTACCGTATTGGAAAAGTCTCTAGAGAAACAATTAAGTGGAAAAACAGAGGGGAAAAAAGCTATATTTTTGTAAAGCACACAAACACACACACACACACTATAAAGCACTGGAAGGAACTCACTGAAACAATAGTAAGTTTATGAGTGATTTTAATATTCTTCCATATATTTTATATTTTAACTTTTATAATCATAAATTTAGTATTTTGAAGTTAAACTTTTTAATAAAGTCAACATGCATACTGAAAAATGAACAAAAAACAAAGGAACAGCTGAATGAAATTTTACAAACTTGAACACATTCTTGTAACTACTCACCAGACCAAGAAATAGCTCACTATTCGCATTTTCCCAGTCCCTATCTTGGGACAGGTATCTTTTACTTACTTTTACCTGATTTTGAAGTTTGTGTAAGTGGAACATATAGTATCTCACTCATTATGTTTGGCTTCTTTTGCTCCAGTTTATGCTTGTGAGGTTCATTCTTCTCATCTGCAGCAGTATTTTGTTTGTTCTCTCATTACTGTATAATGTTGCATTGCCTAAATTTACCACTATTAATTTATTTTTTCTATTATAGATAGGGGTTTGGGATACATTTTTCGATGTGTCTTTTGGGTGAACATAAATACACAATTTTATTTGGCGTGTACCTTGAAGTGAATTTACTGGTGTATTAGTCCATTTGCACACTGCTATAAAGAACTGCCTGAGGCTGGGTAATTTATAAAGGAAAGAGGTTTAATTGACTCACAGTTCAGCATGGCTGAGGAGGCCTCAGGAAACTTACAATCATGGCAGAAGGTGAAGGGGAGCAAGGCACCTTCTTCACAAGGCAGCAGGAAGGAGAAGTACTGAGAGAAGGGGGAAGAGCCCCTTACATAATCATCAGATCTTGTGAGAACTGACTATCATGCGAACAGCATGGGGGAAACTGCCCTCATGATTCAATTACCTCCACCTGCTCCCTGCTCCATCTCGTCTCTCCCTTGGCATGTGGGGATTATGGGGATTACAATTCAAGATGAGATTTGGGTGGGGACACAAAGCTTAACCACATCAACTGGATTGTTGCCATTTGTCTGTTTAGCTTTATTAGATACTACCAAACTATTTTCCGAAGTGGTTGCAGCAATTTTTACTCTTGCTGGTGGTGTATAAAATGTCTAATGGCTTCACATTCCCACCAACTTTAGTATTGTCAGTTGATTTCTTTGTTTTGTTTTGTTTTGGTTTGCTTTGTTCAGTTAAGCAATTCTGGTGGGTGTGTATTTAAGTTATTGTGATTTTAATTGATGTCTAATAGAATTGAGCACCTTTTCATATATTATTGGTCTTTTTTTCCTCTTTTAAGAAATATCACTCAGATTGCATTCTCTTCCCCTCACTCTCCCAAAGGAAGAGAAAAATGATCAGCAATGGCAAATGGCAGTTGCAGCAAACCAATGCCAAGAGCCAGCTTCAAGCTCAGGAGAAAATGCTGCTGTCTGTCCTCATGGTTTTCTGGTTCTTTAGGCATTCAGAAAAACTTCTCCCATAATGATCCCTGAAAGAATAGTCTTTGGATATACACTATTGGAATTCTTCTGCATTTATTCTATTAATAGGTAGTAATTACTTATATATACAGGTCATGAGTCCTATGTTGACTATATTTATTACAAATATCTTCTTCTAACAGGTAGTTTGCCTCTTGGCTCATAATGGTGCTTTATTTTTGTTATTATTATTGTAGTAAGAACACTTGATATGCATAATACAGTTAACTATAGGCACAATGTTGTACAGAAGATCTATATAACTTATTCATATTTTATAACTAAAAGTTCATAACCATTGAATGCCCTATATGCCCCTCCATCCATTCTCTAACAATCACCATTCTGCTCTAAGTTTCTGTGAGCTTAACTATTTTAGATATTTGATATAAAAGGAATCATGCAGTGTTTGTTCTTCTGTTGAGACAGGCAGGCAGGCTGGTTTCCTAATTTAATGTAGTTTAGAGAAAAAGAACAAAAGCCCTGTACTCAAGCTATAGCTTACCTAACTTCAAGCCAATCAGCAGCAAAAGAACCAAGGCACTATTTACCACAAGTTCCTGTCATGGGCAGAGGAATTGCCTGGCCAAGTTCCCCAGGGCCTTTCCTGCACAGTTAGACTTAAACTTCACCTTACAGTGACCTCATTTCAATGCTAAAAATTATGCCCAGGGGTGGAGATTTAAAATGATAATGTAATGTGCTAGGTATGAAGAAGCATGTAAAGCCACTGTTCAAGTGCTAGAGAAACCCCTCCTGGACATAACTGATGAAACTCTTTCCCATACTTCTCTTGAGGAGCAGCCCACCCTTTTCCTTTGGCGGTACTGACTCCCTTGTGCACAACCTTAATACACTTTCACTTTCTGTCTGCTGCTATGTCTGGTGATCTCCCTTGACTTCTATCTGGGAGATTTCAAGAACCCAGAGTGTGGTGCTGGTAATACTGTGACTGGCTGATTTTGCTTAGCATAATGTCCTTAAGGTTCATTCATGTTGTCATATATGGTAGAATTTCCTTTTTTAAAAGCTGAACAATATTCCATTATATATATATATATATATATATATATATATATATATATATATATATAAAATAATGGTTAAATAAAATGTGATATATATATATATATATATATATTTAAAGAAACCATTCATCCATTAATGGACATTTCCGTTTGTCATCTACTAAATATATTCAGAAATTTTGATTGACATCAGAATGTGTGTATAGACAAATATGGGGCAGGTTTACCATCTTTACAATATTGATTTTCTAATAAACAAACATGGTATGTCTCTCAAGTTAATTACATGTTCTTTGATATCTGTCAAAAATGCTTTGTATTTTTTGTGTGCAGTTGTTTTGTGCATCTCTTGTTAAATTGATTGCTAGTTTTTTATGTTTTTCAAAGTCACTATAAATGGTATTATTTTAATTTTACTTTCCAATTTTTGTTGATGTATTGAATTACAATTAATCTTGTACATTGGTATTATATTCAGTAACCTTGCTAAACTCAGTTAACTAATTATATTAGTTTAGCTAAGTTTTTTTTATTTATAACTAATCAAGTTGTCAACAATTAATGATACTTTTATTTCTTCCATTCTAACTTTTACCCACTTTATTATTTTTTTCTTTATGTACTATCTGGGACTACAGGACAAAGTTAAATAAAAGTAGTATTAGTGAACATTTATGTTTTGTATTTTTTAAAAAATATAATCGTGAGATAAATCAGTGTAAATTTTTTTTCTTGTAAAGTCTGTTAGGTTTTGGTAGTAAGGTTATGCTGACCTCATTTCTTAAATGTGGGAGGTTTTCCAACTTTTCTATTCTTAGGATTTTTAAAAATATATATCATGGGAAATTCTCTATTTTGTAGAATACTCTCAGAATACGAAAGTAAGATTGTCATTGTTTCTTTCTCAAGTGTTTGAAGAATTCACAACTGAAAGCCATTTGGGCCCAGAGCTTTCATTTTGAAAAACATTTTAATTATATGTATAATTTATTTGATGAGAACCAAAATTTTAAAATTGTTTACTCTTTCGTCAGTCCTAAAACATGGTGTTTTTCAATAGAAATTTGTACATTTTTATGCTATGTCCTTTAAGTTTTTTATGTCTATAAAATCTTTAGTGATGTTTTTAATTTCTGATATTAATAATCTGTATTTTTTCCTCTGATTTATGGTTGCTTGTACTTTTTTCTTTTTGTTCATATTTTTAAAAATAAACTTTTGGCTTTGCTTTTTTTGGTTATTAATCTTTGCTTATATCTTTATTTTTTTTCCCTACTACTTCCTTTGGCTTTAATTTGCTGTTCATTTTTAAATTTCTTGGGATGAAAAAGATATTGTTGTTTTTCAGCTGTTCTATGTTTTTGAAATATATAAATTTTAGCTATACAAATTTCTTTAGGCATTGCTTAGCTGAATCTCAGAAATATTGATATATATTTTTATTTCACTGTAATTAGTTACATTTTCAATGAATTTACTCTTCTGAAATATCATTTTATACACCAGCATAGATATGGTATATTGTAGTAACTATTTCATGTGAACTTAATGACAATGTGTATTTTGCAGTTGTTGGATACAATGTTTTATATATATCTATTAGGTCAAACATTTTAATCATATTGTTCAATTATTCTCTATTTTTTGTGTGCTCATTCTATTATTAATTGCAGCTGGATTAAGGTTTTCCTCTGCCAGTTTGCACTTGCCTATCTGCTTTTAAGTCTATTAATTTTTGCTATATAATTGAGAACATACAAATTTATACACTATCTTCCTGATAGACTGAACCTTTCATCATTATGAAATATACCTTTCATCATTATGAAATAGCTCTGTATATTGCAATGCTTCCTAATTAAAAGCTATTTTGTCTGATGTTAGACTGGCAAAATCAGCTTCCTTTGTTTAGAGTGTGCATGATAACGCACTTTTTAAAAAACAGTTTACTTGCTCTAGTCCTGCATCTTCAAAATTAAGGTGTGGTTCTTCTAATTAAAATATAGTGGCTTTATTTCTTTTCCAATCTGAAAAATTATTGTTTCATAAATGGATAGTTTAGTCCATTGACATTATGTGTTTACTCTTTTGTCATTTGGTTGTGTGAGGGTTTTTTTGTACCATTTGTTCTTTGTTATTTCCTTTACATTAATTATTTTATATTATCCTATTTTTGCCTCTATTAGTTTTGTCTTTTAACTAGAACAGTTCATCCATATTTAGATTTCTATCCATTATCTTAAAATTTGTATTGTTGTCCATTTGTTTCATTTGTTCTGCGTCTTTTTATTTGATTTTTTTTTAGAATTAGCACATTATACAATTATTTTATTTCCCCTTTTATTAGGCAGTTATTATACATTATTTTAGAAGCTATCCTTTAGATTACAATATACACATGACATATTACTATCTACTATAAGTCAGTAATCTTGCCATGATGAGGCTATCACCTGGACATGGCTAGCACATTGAACATTTTAATCACATTTAAGCTTTCCCTCTTTTGTGCTATTGTTGTCAAGTATTTTAGCCTTAAATGTATTTAATTTAAAACATTATTATTATTGTTTTAGTTAATTTTTATTTAGACTTGCCCAAATATTTATTTTTTCATTTACTCTATTGTTTCTTCTTCCTGTATTTCTTTCTGGGATCAATTTTCTTCTGTTCAAATAATTTTCTTCATTATGCTTTTCAGTATAGATTTGCTCATGAAAAATTTTCTCAGTTTTGCTTTAATGGACATTCTTTTACTTTGACTTCACTTTTAAATGATATTTTTACTGATATAAAATTCTAGTTTGACAGGTTTGTAACCCCCTCACCGCCTCCCCACCAACCCCTCCAATATTTTAAAGGTATCATTGCCTTGTTTTCTGGCTTCAATCATTTATGTTGAGAAGGCAGCTGGATCTATTCTTTGCTACTTGAATCTAATGTATTTTTTTTTCTCTTCTGCTTTTTAAATTTCCCCTTTGTCTCTGGAGTTCAGATGTTTCATTACGATGTGCCTATATGTGATTTTCTTTGTATTTTATAGATTTACAGATTGTAGTGCTTATAGAATCTGACTTAATATTTTTGTTTGAAAAAATTCTCAGATATTTTAACATTTTACCTACTCTATTTTTTGTCTTCATCCTTTCTGAATTTCCAATTAAATTTGTGCCATGTCTTTTTACCAATTCCCATGTTTTTTATACTGTATGGTTTTCTCCCCTTTCTTTTTTTTAATTTGGATGTTTGCTTCTAATCTGTACGCTAGTTCATTTATCTTCCCTTTAACTATTTGGAGTTATTATTCAAATTCACTATATGCCTGCTAATTTTTATTAAATGCCAGACATTCTGTATGAAAAAAACTACAAGTGCTTTGTCATGTCATGCTTTCAGGAAAGGTTTCACCCTATCCTCTGGATGTCAGCAAGGGTAGGGGCAGGTCATGTATTCCAATCAGGGAGTGAGCTGACTTCATGTTAGAGTTTAGTTTTTGTAAGCTTCCCTCTGTTGCATCCCCTTTATTCCTGAGATATAGTTCTCTAGTGATCCCAACTGAAAGCTAGCATGTTTCTTAGAGCCTTTTTAATTGGCAAATTCAGAATGCTAATTAGTGTCACCTTAGTGCTGTAAGATTGCTGAAATCTCAACTCAGGTTTTCAGCTCCTTTTTGTTGGTTTCTTAGTTTAAGCATTAGTTAATGTCTCCAGGAGAAAATCTGTTCAAAGTTCCATGATCAGTTGTCTATGCCTGCCTTCCTCTGGAATCTTGGCATGCTCAAGTCTTGGTACATTTAAAAGCCCAAATTCCAAATTTTGTGTTTGCAGCCCCATGAGGCTGCCAAAAGATCTGCTAAACCACTGTTTTCTTCTTGGATCTCTGCTCAATTTATTGTGTAGCTCTTCAGTGCCTTGCTACCTACAGCTAATTAATTATCACATACTTCAAGGAGAAAACCAGTTCATGAAATGTTGGATTCCCTCAATGAGTGTTCCTTTCTCTAAGGATTCTGGTCTCTTGAGTCCTGACTGTATCAGAAGCTCTCTGATGTTTTCACACATGCATATGTTATATTTCTTTCAGTTTTTAAAGGTGCTTTCAGTGGGAGTGTTGCCTCCTATAAGCTATTTTGTCAAAGTTGAAGGCAGAAATCTTACATTAAAGGTACTTTAAAATTGGTCCTTGTACTAACTGAAGTACACAACAAATACTTTAGGAAAATAAAACAACTTAAGCCAGAATAATACACCAGGAATCACTGGTAAAGAGAAATCAAGTTATTAGGAGCAGCCAGAGGTACTAAGAGAAAAGAAACAAATCTCTGAAGAACTTCTACCTTACAGTTTAGCCTGGAAATAGTTCACTTACTAAAAAGAAAGTTTGGAAACTTCTGTTTGTCAAAGAGGGCCTTTGCATAGTTTAATAAATCATAAAGAAAGTAAGCATATAAGAATGAAAATTGTCTTTGCTAAATCTCCAAGAGAAAACTGTGCTAAGTGTAGAGGAAAAGACTCTACTGGTTCACTGTGGCTGTTTTGGATGCTCAGGACTTTACCCTGCCTGTTAGTTGGTCTAGTAGACATTGTATTAATTGAAACTTTGTCTCAGGGTGCATTCTGAAACATCTTCCAATTGAGGGCTATATTTACATCTGTTAAAGTGCCTCTTGGGTGAAACCCTTCTGCTTCGTTCTTGCCTTTCCTATGAGCCATTCAAAAGGCAGAGTGAAGAAGAGGATCTGCAATCTAGCCTCTGTCTTCTGTATATCTATAAACTATATCCATTAGAATGACAGTCAATGAGCAGTCAGAGAGACATGCAGGAATTTAAATTTTTTTGCACCGATGGCTAGATAGAGGCTGGTTAACAGGAGGTCCTTCTAGGTGATAGAGCTTGCTTTTTTCTAAACGACTGGAGGCAGGCATATGAGAAGGGAGTTTGGGTTATACTTTAAGACACTTGACTTACCCCTAATGAGTGTTGAGAATTTCTAGAATACTTATAATCAAATATAAGAGTAAAAATATTGACTAAAGAAAAATACAAATGTTACTGGAATGTAATTTGGCCAATAAGAGTTGTCTGATACACATCCCCCCACCCCCAATGAAGGGAACAAAATAACAAATAAACAACTATATTTTGACATGAGTAACTGAGGAAGTATGCTGGAGAACATCAGGGGAGTAGTGAAATTCCTGAGGAGCATGGAAACTCAGGATAGCACCATAGAGAGTGAAGCAGCTCATCCTGTCTCTGCCATTCTGTCTCCCCAACTGGGATCAGCTCAGAGCCAGGGGAGTCTTCTTGTGGGGAAAAGGTAAACTAGAGACCCTTGGGAGTCCCTATCACCACCAGATACAAGTAGCCATTGCTGCAAGAGGATCCCCAGTTCTCATAGGCACCAAATCCAGTATGGACAGTTGCTAGGAGTCCACACAGCTGTATTATCACAGAGCAGAAACACTCTTGGCAACCCCGATCCCTGCAACCGAAGCTGCTACACTGCCATCTTGAAACCAGACCCAGACCTAGAGTGTGTCCTGCCTTGAGACCAGTAGCCACCAACTCCCTTTATCCCCGATGCCTCACTATCCTTGTACCAACATTGTCATGCATGCCTGCAACAGCACCAGTACACAGGTTGCTGGGAGTTTATGCCTGAAGGACTGACCAAGACCCCAATGTATGAATGCATGAGGCACCCTATCCCTCAGGAAAACAGTCAGGCCTGCGCAGTAGAGAAGCTCCATGTAGCCAGTTAGCTAGCGCACGCCCCCTCTTGGAATAACATCCAGAATGAATGAGACTCCATCATCCCCAGAGAGGACCCCACACAGCTGCCTGGCCCATACATGCTGCACCTAGCCTGACAACCAGTCTGGTGGTGGCCCCAACCTCCCAGACAGCCTGCCACACAACTTGCTGGCCCACCCCACCCACATGCAATTGGCCCTCAAACCAACCCAGTGCTCTTTACCCCAGAAAAATAATGCCACCACCATCACAAACCCCTGTAGCCTAGGTACCTGAGTCATTTGCACACATTGCAGATGAGGATTACAGCTGAAGAATCTGTTCATAGACCATGCTACTGAGCACACTCAGAACCAAAGTCAACATACCATTTCCAACTGACACCCTAGAACCTTTTCCTACAGGAAAAAGCCTTTTCCTTCAAAAACTATTCCATAAAATTAAAAAAAAATGGCTGCCTACTAGAAATGAATATAGCAATACAGGGACACAAGAAACATAAAAGGCAAGGAAATATGACATCCTCAAAGGAACACAATGAGTGTCCAGTAACAGATCCCAAACAAAAAGATTCTTACAATATAATTGAAAAGGAATTCAAAGTAATGATATTAAGGAAACTCAGTGAGCTATATGATAATATGTACAAACAACATTCAAATCCAGAAAATAACTTATAATTTGAGAAATTCAACAAAAAGATAGATATCAGAAGAAAAAACCAGAATTCTTCAAGTAAAAGAATTCATTCAATAAAATAAAAATATAATTGAGAACTTTTATAACAGACCAGATGAATTTCAGAACCTGAAGACAGTCTTTTGAAATAACCCATTCAGAGAAATAGAAGAGAAGAAAGTCTATGGGAATTATGGGATGCCATTATGTGAACAAATGTTTACATTATAGGAGTATAGAGGAAGAAGAAATAAAGAAAGGCACAGAAAATCTGTTTCACAAAATAATAGCTAAAAACTCCCCAAGTTTAGGGAAAGATATGGACATTCAGATACAAGAAGCTCAAAAGTCCCCGGTGAAATTCAACCAAAAAAAAAAAAAAAAAACCTTCTCTGAGGCATGTTATAATCAAACTGTTGAAAGTCAAAGACAAAAAGAATTCTAAAAGCTGCAAGAGAAATATTTCATCACATATAAGGAAATCTTCATTAGACTATTAGCAACATTTTCAGATGAAATTTTCCAGACCAGTATAGAATGGGATAACGTATTCAAAGTGCTAAAAGAAAAAAACTGTAAGACAAGAATACAATGTACTATAAATACTAGGCCAGCCTTCCAAGAAATGATTAAGAAGTGCTACAATTGGAAACAAAAGGAAGAAAATTGCTGTCATGAAAGCATGTGAAAGTATAAGTGTCATCAATATAGGAAAATCCATAACCATATCTTGGTGCCAAAACAGTGTTATGTAAATCTTTCAATCCTGTAGTATGAAGATTTAAAATAAAAATGGTCAAAAACAACAACACCTATGATTAGTGGCTAAGGCACACAAAAGATGATATTAAGGCAACCAAAATACAAACCCTGTGTGGGGGGAAAAGTCTAGAGTATTTTTATTTGGTCAAATTTAAGTGGTTTTCTGCTGAAAATAGTCTGTTTTAACTACAAGTCTCTTTATGGTAAAACCATAGTAACCACAAAGAAAAAATTAGAGCAGATAAACCAATGAGAAAGAGAAATGAAACAAAGCTTAGAACCACAGAAAACCACCAAACCACAGAAGTA
This sequence comes from Pan troglodytes, assembly GCF_028858775.2. Classification (NCBI taxonomy): domain Eukaryota; kingdom Metazoa; phylum Chordata; class Mammalia; order Primates; family Hominidae; genus Pan; species Pan troglodytes. The sequence continues at coordinate 85,201,229 of NC_072398.2, forward strand.
AATAATGGACAGAAAGAAAAGAAATAAGGATCTACAAAACAATGAGGAAACAATTAACAATATGGCAGTAGTTAGTCCTTACTTATCAATAACAATCTTAAATGTAAATGATGAAATTCCTCAATGAAAAAATATAGAGTGGTTGAATGACTAAAAAAACAAGACCCACCTATATGCTGCCTAAAAAGGCTCCCCTTACTGACTAAAAGTGAAAGGATAGATAAAAATATTTCACGCAAACAAAAACCAAAAGCCAGCAAGAGTAATCATACTTGTATCATAAAAATATAATTTAAATCAAAAACTATAAAAAGAGATAAAGAAGGTCATTATATAATGAGAGAGGAATCAATATAACAAGAGGATAAAACAATAATAAATATTTTTATGCCTAACACCCAAATATTTAAAGGAAATATTATTAGGTATAAAGGGAGAGAGAGACTCTACTACAGTAATAGTGTGGGGCATCAAAATCCACATTCAGCAATGGACAAATCATCGAGACAGAAAATCAAAAAAGCAACATCAGACTTAACCTATACCGCAGACCAAACGGACGTAAGAGACATTTACAGAACATTCCATCTAACAGCTAAAGAATACATATTTTTATCAACTGCACATGGAATATTCTCCAGAATAGATGGTATGTGAGGCCACAAAACAATTCTTTACAAATTTAAGAATATGAAGATTATATTTTCAAGCCACAGTAGTATAAAATGATAAATCAACAACAAAACCTTACTAATATATGGAAATTAAAAAACAGTCTTGTATATAACTAATGGGTCAATGAATACATTTTCTAATTGAAATTTTTTTTGGAAAATAAGAATGAAAACACATCATACCAAAGCCTATGAGACACAGCAAAAGTGGCTCTAGAAGCAAGTGTATGACAATAAAATCTTATATCAGAAAAGATTTCTAATAACCTAACCATGTACCCCAAGAAACTAGAAAAACAAAACTAAACTAAACCCCAATTTGGCAGAAGGAATAAAATAATAAAGCCCAGAGCAGAAATAAATGAATTAGAGACTAAAAAAGTTTCAAAATATCAACAAATTTAAGAGTTGTTTTTGAAAAATAAACAAAATTGGTAGTGTTTTAGCTAGACTAAGAAAAAAAAGACCCAAATAAATAAAATTAGAGATTAAAAAAGGACCATTTCAACTGTTGTCACAGAAATACAAATTATTATGAAAGACTACTATGAACAACCATATGCCAAAAATTTTGAGAAGAAATAGCTAAATTTCTGGACATATACAACCCACCAAGACTTCAGGACTTCGACCAGCAGCCCCCAAGATCCTGAGGCATAGACCTTGGTTACACCAAGGTCTTCCTGGTGTACATCGACTTCCCTGGTTCTGAGGCTTTCAAACTTGAATTGAGCTATACTACTGGCATCTCAGGGTCTCCAGCTTACAGACAGGCTGTTGTAGGACTTCTCAGCCACCATAATCATGTGAGCCAATTCCCCTAATAAATCCCACCTGATATATTTATATACACATCTTATTGGTCTGTCTCTCTGGAGAACCCTAACTAACACAGATTTAGCATTGGGGAAGCCAAATATCATTCCTTCTCACTCTATTCTCTACAACACAATGGGAAGAGATCTGTGAAACTGTTCTTTCACAAAAAGGCTGTGATAAGTGTATGAAGCTACTAATAATGAAAGATAAAAGTTTAAAAGCTAATTATTATTGATGATGTGAAAGCAGAAAATTGCTTAATTGCAATGGTCAAGCAATAACCAGAGTTTCAAATGGACAGCACATCTTTACAAAATTTGTAGACCACAATCACTCTCCAAATACAAGGGCAGCCAGTGTTTCAAAAAATCACAGAAGTGAAAACTCAGGCAAAAAATACAAGAACTCTCTCCTACTCTTGCCAAATTATTTAATCATGTACTACTTCTGCTCCTTCTCACATAGCACCATGCTTGGCTTCAAAAACCACCCTTTGTCAGAGAATAAAAATAATTCTACAAATTCAATGACTTTCGGAACCAAAGACATTTGCTGATACTGACGTTTCTTCAGTAGTACAAAACACATTAAATGGTGAACTATTCTTAATTAGAGATTTGACTGTCAAAGAAAATAGACTTCTTTTATTTACCACTAAATCTAACAGAAAAACTAGTGCATGTTTGCTTTGGCTAATGGATGGCACTTTCAAATTGTCCCTGCAGTTTTTTTATGAAATATGTACAATTCATACACCTTTTGGATCCAACTTATTCACTCATTTGTATATTAATGACTGAAAAAAAAGTGAAGCACTTTATAAATGGTTATTTGAAATTTTGGTGAACTTTGCAGCAGCAAATAGATTTTAATTGATTCACCAAACCATAATCATAGACTTGGAATTCAGTGTGATCAAGACTCCTAAAAGTGAATTTCAAGGTGTTATCAATAAAGTTTTTTCCTTATTCAGCTCAATGCATCTGGCAGAAAATTTAGATGAGTGGATTGGCCACATGATAAGGCCACAATGAAAACTTCAGCTTAAAAATGTGTCATCTGCCTGCATTGGCATTCCTTCTAACTGATGACATTCCAGGAGTTTTTAATAAATTAAAGCTGCATTTGCCCGGAGAAGCCAGTGAGTGGTTCAAAAATAATTATGTGCACAGGAGGATAAAAAGACACATAGTGGTGTTGCTTTTCAATCATCAGTGTTGTTCCTGCCAAATTTGTTGTCAGTATATGAATGCATGTAGAATGGATTTCTGCGTGCTCAAAACAACATGGAAGCATAGCACAGAAGATGAGAAAATGTAACAGGGAATGCTCACGTCCATGAATATTGACTCAGAGAAGAATTGCAAAAAGAGCACCATCACGTAGAAAATGAATGTGAATATATTCTCCATGGAGAACCATGCCTCCCCTACACTGCCACAAAAAGCAGATTTACACTTTTTCATATATCAAGTTTTATTTTTAGGTTTTTGGTTGTTGTTTTTTTTCCTTTTAAAATTGTTTCCCCCCTATTTAAATTGTCAGTATTAATTTTTTACAATTTGCTATGTTATTTATTTTATCTTCATATCATTTTTAATATTGGCAGTATTAATTATGTAAAGACTTTTAGAGATCTAGTTGTTTATGCACTTTTTGCAAATTTGACTTCACAAAGGTGCGTTGTCACACCGGCTTTGTGTGTAAGCATTGCGCATGTGTGTAGAAATGTTGAAATGTCCTCAATAAATGAAGAGATGTCCTTTTTGGACATCTGCATTTGTGAAGGATGAAACTTCTCAAGATGTTGGCTCTTTGGGTAACTGCATATGTGGTGGTGACCAGTTATGGTTTTTGATCAGTCTCATCAAATGGCTTAGGTTGTTGGTCATGGTATTTCAGATGATGGTAGTTATATAAGCTGTTTCTTTATTAGTACTATTTGTCTGCTCATAACTGTTTTACTCATGTGACTGCATTAGTATACATGAGAGTATGTGCTTGCAAAAATATGTATGTTATAGTTGCCCATTTCATTGATTAGAGTGCCCTATGAAGTGTTCTGTCATGTTTTTATATGTTTCTCAAATAAATTTCCATTTTAAAAATATAAATAAATATCTTTTAAGAAATTTTGAAATAATTTTTCCAGAATTATATTTTCAGGACTTTGATCTTCTGGAATTACAACATTAAGGATTGCGATGTTTGGGATTGGATTTTTAAAATTAGATTTTTGAAGTATATTCATAGATATATGCAAATATCACCACAGTAAATTTTAGAATATTTTCATCATCTCTCCCAAAATTCTTGCATGCTTTACCTATCATACAAACCCTTCACCCCTCAGCTGACTCCCACCCTCACCCCCAGCCCTAGGCAACTATTAATCTACTTTATGTCTCTATAAATGTCCTGGTTCTAAACATTTCATGTTAATGGAATTATATAATAGATAGTCTTTTGTGACTTTGCTCTTTCATTTAGCATGATGTTTTCAAGATTTGTCCAAGTTGCAGCATGTATCATTACTTCATTTCTTTTTATGGCTAAATAATATTTCAGTATGTGGATATATCACATTTTGTTTATTTATCAGTTGATAGGTGTTTCCACCTTTTGGTTTAAGATGAATAATGCTTTTATGAAATACTCATTTACAAGTTTCTGTGTAGACTACGTCCTTTGGCGGGTATATGCCTAGGTGTAGAATTACTGGGTTATAAGATAACTCTATGTTTAATCATTTGAGGAACTGTCAGCTTGTTTTTCAAAGAAGCTGTACTACTTTACTTTCTCACCAGTAGAGCGTAAGCATTCAAATTTCTCCACATTCTTGCCAACACCTTTTATTCTAGTCACCTACTGGGTGTGAAATGGTATCTCATTGTGGTGTTTGTTTGTTCGTTTGTTTGTTTGTTTTGAGATGGACTCTTGCTGTGTCTCCCAGTCTGGAGTGCAGTGGTGCAATCTTCACTCTCTGCAACCTCTGCCTCCTGGGTTCCAGCTATTCTCCCATCTCTCCTGAGTAGCTGGGATTACAGGTGTGCACCACCACGCCTGGCTAATTTTTTTTGTTTGTTTGAGACGGAGTCTCGCTCTGTCGCCCAGGCTGGAGTACAGTGGCGCGATCTCGGCTCACTGCAAGCTCTGCCTCCCGGGTTCACACCATTATCCTGCCTCAGCCTCCTGAGTAGCTGGGACTACAGGCACCTGCCACCGCGCCTGGCTAATTTTTTGTATTTTTAGTAGAGACGGGGTTTCACCGTGGTCTCGATCTCCTGACCTCGTGATCCGCCCGCCTCGGCCTCCCAACCCTGGCTAATTTTTTGTAGTTTTAGTAGAGAGGGGGTTTCACCATGTTGGCCATGCTGGTCTCGAACTCCTGACTGCAAGTGACCCACTCGCCTCGGCCTCCAAAAGTGCTGGAATTACAGGTGTGAGCCACCACGCCCAGCCTCATTGTGGTTTTAATTTGTATTTTCCTGATGATTAATGTTGTTGAGCTTCTTGAAGAAACATTTATTCATCTGATTTACCCATGTTTGATTTGGTTGTCTTTTTATTATTGAGTAGTAAGAATTCTTTACATATTTTGGATACAAGTCACATACAAGATACATGATGTGCCAATATTTTATCTCATTTCTCTGGTTGTCTTTTCACTTTTTTGTGGTGTCCTTTGAAGTAGAAAAGTTTTCCACTTTGGTGAAGTCTGATTTCCTATTTTTGTTGTTGTTGTTATTGTCATTGCATAAGCTTTTAGTCTCATACCTAAGAATCCTTTGCAAAACCCAAGGTCATGAAGATTTACCTCTTTGTTTTCTACTAAGAGTTTTAAAGTTTTCACTTTTACACTTAGGTCTTTGATCAATTTTGTATACATTTCTATATGTGGTGTGAGGTAAGCACTGTTTGCATGTGGCTATGCAGTTATCCCAGCACTTTTTGTAAAAAAGAACTATTATTTCTTCATTGGATGGTTTAGAATCCTTGACTAAAATAAGCTGATTATAGGTAAATGGCTTTATTTCTTGAATCTCTATTCTATCCCATTAATTTCCATTAATTTATATGTCTATTCTTTCTCCAGTGGTAGAGTGTCTTGATTATAATTGCTTTGTAATCATTTTACAAATAAGAAGGCATGGTAACTTCTGGTTGCAAAATGATGGCATACAAGCAAGCTGGCTTTACTCTTCCAACAGAAAATCAAAAATAAATATATACAATGCCAAAATTATCTCCATCAATATCACAGAAATAAAACATGAAGATAAGACAGTTCTCAGGGCCACAGAGAAATGAAACAAACAAACAAACAAAACCCCACAAAAATCCAAGCTGATGGTAAGAGATTTAGACTTCCATACCCATGAAACTATTTCCTCCCAATCTATCCAGTATTAAGTGTGCTGAAAATCCTCCTTCTCCAACTCACAGTTTCTACATTGGAAAAGGCGAGCAAGGTAGACAAACAGCTGTCCTACAATCTTGAGTTCACTGGTGAAAGACTGGTTTCTGCCTCAACCTATGGGAAGCTCAGAGATGCCTAGAGGGAGAAATATTCTTAAGGACAGCCAGAGACAAAGGAAGGAGGTGAGACCATCATCTCCAGCACTGGAAACTCTGCTCTGAAACTTGGTCATAGGAGACAAGAATCAGAGCGGCTTCTCAGCAGCACTGTACTGTAGGAGGTTTGTTCTACAGGTCTCCTGGGCACAAATTCCGAGTCAGACTTCCTATACTCTAAGATATCCTATTTGGGACCTCCCTTACTCAGAATAAGAGGCATTCTGATTGTTTACTAGAACCAAGGCCAACCTGGGCTAGAGGCATCATCTGGTGCCAAAAAAAAAAAAAAAGGCAGCAACCCAGTGGGTGAGGGGGAGAAGAAAGAAAATCAACAGGTAAATTACAAAAACATTTAAACAAACATACACAAAAAAAAGAAACAAACAAACAAGACAGAAAAGACTGGAATAAATAACTAATCCTTCAATGCAAAGACATAGATATATCTCCAGAAGAAACAGAATACAGGGAATCATAACCTTCTCCAACAGACAAAGCAAGAAACCAGTCATTGACCCTAAAGAGATGTTGATATGTGAACTCTCTACACAAAAAATCAAAATTGCAGTTTTAAGGAAACTATGATCTATAAGATAACATATCAAAGCAATTTAGAGGTTTATTAGAGAAATTTAACAAAGATATTGAAATAACGAATCAAATAGAAATCTTGGACCTGAGAAATACATTTGCTGAACTGAAAAACTCATTAAAGGTTCTCAACAGCAGAATGGATAAAACAGGAAATAACTGGTAAGATCAAAGACAGTCTATTTGAAGATACACAGTCAGAAGAGGAAAAAAATAATGAATGCATAGAAATGAAGATCATCTACGAGATACAGAAAATTACCTCAAAAGACCAAATCTAAGAATTATTTGTGTTCAAGAGGAAGTTGAGTAAGATTAAGACATAGAAAGTTCATCGAAATAAATAATAACAGAAAACTTTCCAAAACTTAAGCTATAACCAGGCACAGGAAGGTCAGAGAACACCAACCAGATTTGATGCAAGTAAGACTACCACTAAAACATAAAACAGTCAAACTCTCACAGGTCAAGGACAAAGAGAGGATCCTAAAAGCAGTCAGAGGAAAGAAGCACATAACGTATAAAGGAGCTGGCAACAGACTTCTCAATGAAAACCATACATGCCAGAAGGTAGTGAACAACATTTTTGAAGTGTATAAAGCTATTCAAGAATACTACATTCAGCAAAAATATCTTTCAAATATAAAGGAGAGATAAAGTATTTTCCAGACAAACAAAAGCTCAAAGAATCCACTACCACCAAATCCAGCTTATAATAAATGATAAAGGGAGTTCTTTAATCTGAAAGAAAAAAACACTAATATGCAAAAAGAAAATATATGTGAAGGCCCAAAACCAACAAGCAAAATTAAGTATAAGGAAAAACCCACAAAACTCTAACACTAAAATTGTGGTGTGCAATACAATCATAGCTCTAGCATAAAATCCAAAAAGCAAATCTATGAAAAACAAAAGTAGTAATGCCTACAGCAACCTGTTAAAAAAATAGGCTATATTAAAATATGTAAATTGAGAGAACGTAAAGTCAAAATGTAAGGAGGGATAGAGTTAAAGTGTAGACGCTTTTTTTTTTTTTAATTGTTTTTTGAGAGTCTTGTTGCCCAGACTGGAGTGCAATGGCAGTATCTCAGCTCGCTGCAACCTCCACCTCCCGGGTTCAAGTGATTCTCCTGCCTCAGCCTCCTGAGTAGCTGGGATTGCAGGCATGCAGAACCATGCCCAGCTAATTTTTGTATTTTTAGAAGAGACAGGGTTTCGCCATGTTGGCCAGGCTGGTCTCAAACTCCTTACCTCAGGTGATCCTCCTGCCTCGGCCTCCCAAAGTGCTGGGATTACAGGCATGAGCCACTGCGCCCAGCTGTGCAGATGCTTTTAAATTTTTTTTTCTTTGTTTCTGTTTTTTTCTTTGTGATATAAGTTGTCATCTCTTTAAAATTGTTATATCTAGAAGATTTTTTGTAAGCCTCATGGTAACCACAATGTAAAATATATATTTTTAGTGAAATATGTTCAGTAAAAATAAAAAGCAACAAAGTTAAACATACTACCGGAGAAAATTACTTAATCACAAAGGAAGATAGTAAGAAGGGAAGAAAGAAAGAGTTACAAGATAATAAAGGAAGAAACAAACAACAAAATGGCAGTAGTAAATCCTTATTTATCAACAATAACACTGGAATGTAAATTTACTCAATTATCTAATTAAAGGCACAGAGTGGCTGAATCGATAAATAAACAAGACCCAACTATATGAAGGCTATAAGAAACCTACTTCACCTATAAAGACTCACATAATCTGAAAGTGAAGAGATTTAAAATGATATTTCATGGAATGGAAACCAAAAAAAAAGAGCAGGAGCAGATATACTTATATCAGATAAAATAGACTACAAATCAAAGACTGTAAAAAGAGACAAAGAAGATCACTGTGTATGATAAAGGAGTCAATTCAGTAAGAGGTTTTAACAATTATAAATATCTGTGCACCCAACACCAGAGCTCCCAAGTATATAAAGCAAACATTAATAGATACAAAGGGGGAGATGAACTGCAATACAATAATAGTATAGGGGACTTTAACACCCCACTCTCAGTAAGAGACAGATCATCCAGACAGAAAATCAACAAAGAAACATTAACCTACACTGAACCAAATTGGTCCAACTGACATTTACAGAGCATTTTACCCATCTGCTACAGAATATACATTCTTTAATCAGCACATGGAACATTCTCCACTATAGACCATATCATAGGCCACAAAACAAATCTTAACACATTCAAATGAGAAGAAATCATATCAACCATCTTTTCTGCTGTTATTCCCACAAGGGAATAAAACTAGAAATCATGAAAATGTGAGGAAGCGTGGAAACTACACAAACACATGGAAATTAAATATGTTCCTGAGTGATCAATGGGTCAATGAAGAAATTAAAAAGAAAATTTAAAACTTTTTTGAAACAAATGACAATGGAAAAACAACATACCAAAATCTATGGGATACACCAAAAGCAATACTAACAGAGAAGTTTATAGCAATAAATGTCTATATCAAAACAGTAGAAAGCCGTGAAACCCCGTCTCTACTAAAAATAGAAAAAATTAGCCGGGCGTGGTGGCGGGCGCCTGTAGTCCCAGCTACTCAGGAGGCTGAGGCAGGAGAATGGCGTGAACCCAGGAGGCGGAGCTTGCAGTGAGCTGAGATCGGGCCACTGCACTCCAGCCTGGGCAAAAGAGCAAGACTCCGTCTCAAAAAAAAAAAAAAAAAACAGTAGAAAGACTTCAAATAAATGAACTGGTAGTGTACATCAATAAATTAGAAAAACAACAAACCAAAGCCAAAAAGAAAAGAAATCACGAAGATCACAGCATAAATAAATAAAAGAAACTAAAAAATGCAGATGACAAGTTGGTTTTTTGAGAAGATAAAATTGACAAACCTTTGGCTAGACTAACTAAAAGAAAAAGAGCAAGGACCCAAATAAATACAATCAGCAATGAAAAGAAGATATGAAAACTGAGATCGGCCAGGCACAGTGGCTCATGCCTGTAATCCCAGCACTTTGGGAGGCCAAGGCAGGTGAAACACGAGGTCAAGAGGTCGAGACCATCCTGGCCAATGTGGTGAAACCCCATCTCTACTAAAAATACAAAAATTAGCTTGGCATGGTGGCATGTGCCTGTAGTCCCAGCTACTTGGGAGGCTGAGGCAGGAGAATCATTTGAACCCAGGAGGTGGAGGTTGCAGTGACAGGAGATCTCACCACTGCACTCCAGCCTGGGCAACAGAGTGAGACTCTGTCTCAAAAAAAAAACAAAACCAAAACCAAAACCAAAAAAAAAAAAAACAAAAAACTGAGATCACAGAAATACAAAGAATTAAAGACTGTTATGAACAACTATATACCAACAAATTTGGAAAATCTAGAAAAAAAAGTATAAATTTCTGGACATCTACAACCTATCAAAATTGAACCATAAACAAATAAAAAATCTGAACAGACCAATAATGAGCAGTGAGATCTAATCGGTAATAAGAAGTCTCCCATCAAAGAAAAGCCTAGGACCTGATGGCTTCACTACAAAATTCTACCAAACATTTGAAGAAGAACTAATACCAACTCTACTAAAATGCTTCAAAAAAACTGCAGAGGAGACAATACTTTCAAAATAAATCTATGAGGTCAGCATTACCTTGATAACAAAACCAAAAAAGGACACAACAACAAAAATAAAACTACAGGCCAATAAACACAGATGCAAAAATCCTCAACAAAATACTAGCAAACTGAATCCAAAAATGCATTAAAAAGATCATTTGCCATGATCAAGCGGAATTTATCCCAGGGATGTAAGGGTCGTTCAACATTCACAAATCAATAAATGTGATAAATCACATTAACTGAACCAAGAACAAAAACCACATGATCTTTTCAATAGATGCTGAAAAAACATTCAATAAAACTCAATATCCCTTTATAATAAAAACCATTAACAAATTGGGTATAGAAGGAACATGCCTCAAAATAATAAAGACCATATGTGACAAACCCACAGCTAACATTGTATTAAACAAGTAAAAAATGGAAAGCCTTTCCTCTAAGATCTAGAACAAAACAAGGATGTCCACTTTCACCACATTTATTCAACATAATACTTACTGGAAGTTATGGCCAGCAATTAGGCAAGAGAAAGTTAAAAAGGGCATCAAAATTGGAAGGGAAGTACTAAAATTAGTCTTGTTTTCAGACATGATTTTATATCTAGAAAAACTAAAGGCTTCACCCAAAAAACTGTTAGAACTGATAAATGAATTCAATAGTGTTTCAAGATACGAATTCAACACACAAAAATCAGTAGCATTTATATATGCAGACAGTGAATAGTCTGAAAAAGAAATCAAGAAAGCAATCCCATTTATAACAGTTACACAGAATATAAAATATCTAGGAATTGATTTAATCAAAGAAGTGAAATATCTGTTCAAGGAAAACTATAAAACACTGATGAGAGAAATTGAAGAGTGCACAAGAAAATGAAAAGATATTTCATGTGCATGAATTGGAAGAATTAATATTCTTAAAATAACAATACTACCCAAAGCAATTTACAGCCAATGTAATCCCTATCAAAATACCAATGACGTTTTTCAGAAAAATAGAGAACACAACCCTAAAATTTATATGGAATCACAAAAGAACTCAAATAGCCAAAGCAATCCTGAGCAGAAAGAACAAAGTTGGGAATCACACTACATGACTTCAAAATACATCACAAGGCTGTAGTTACCAAATCAGCATGGTAATGGCATAAAAACAGATACACAGGCCAGTGGAACAGAATAGCGAACACAGACACATAAATCCATGCATTTACAGCCAACTATTTTTTTTCTTCTTTTGAGACGGAGTCTCGCTCTGTCGCCCAGGCTGGAGTGCAGTGGCGCCATCTGGACTCACTGCAAGCTCCGCCTCCCGGGTTCACGCCATTGTCCTGCCTCAGCCTCCCCGGTAGCTGGGACTATAGGCGCCTGCCACCACGCCCGGCTAATTTTTTGTATTTTTAGTAGAGACGGGGTTTCACCGTGTTAGCCAAGATGGTCTCGATCTCCTGACCTCATGATCCGCCTGCCTCGGCCTCCCAAAGTGAGGCTTACAGGCGTGAGCTACCGCGCCCCGCCAAGCCAACTCATTTTTGAATAGGTGCCAAGAACATAGAATGTGAAAAGAACAGTCCCTTCAATAAATTGTGTTGGAAAAACTAGCCATATGCAGAAGAATGAAGCTAGATCTCTATCTCTCACCATATGCAAAATCAAACTGAACTGGATTCAAGATTTTAATATAAGACCTGAAACTATAAAACTCCTAGAAGAAACCATTGGAAAGGTGCTCTAAAACACTGATTTGTGCAAAGATTTTGTGTGTGTAAGACCTCAAAAGCACAGACAACCAAAGCAAAAACAGACAAATGGGATTACATCAAGCTAAAAAAAAACAAAAACAAAAACAAAAAACTGCTCAGCAAAGTAAACAATCAACAAAATGAAGAGACAGAATTGGAAATATTTGCAAACTATCCATCTGACAAAAGATTAATAACCAGAATAAATAAGGAACTCAAACAACTCAATAATTAAAAAAAAGAAAACAGATATTTTGACTAATAAATGAGCAAAATATCTAAACAGACATTTCTCAAAAGAAGACATACAAATGGCCAAAAAGTACATGAGAAATGTTTAATGTTTAATGTCACTAATCATAAGGGGAATGCAAATCAAAACCACAATAAGATATCATTTCACCCCCATTAAAATGGCTTTTATTTTAAAAAGGACAAGAAATACAGATGTTGGCAAGGAGAAAGGGGCACGCTCATACACTACTATTAGGAATATAAATTAGTACAGACACTATGGAAGAGAATATCAAGGTTCCTCAAAAATGAAAAATAATACTACTGTGTGATCCATCAACATCCACTACTGGGCACATATCTAAAAGAAAGAATATCAATATATCAAAGAGATAGCTACATTCTTATGTTTATTCCAGCACTGTTCACAATAGCTAAAATCTGCAATCAACTCAAGAGCCCATCAGTGGATAAATAAATAAAGAAAATTATATATATACACACACACACACACACACACTAAAATACTATTCAGCCATAAAAAATTGAAATCCTGCCATTTGTTGCAACATGGTTGGAACTGGAGGTCATTGAGCTAAGTGAAAGAAGTCAAGAACGGAAAAACAAATATTGCATGTTTTTATTCATATGTGGGAGCTAAAAAAGTGGATCTCATGAAGATGGAGAGTACATTGGTGGTTATTAGAAGCCAGGTAGGCAAGGGAAAAGAGGGGAGAAAGACAGGTTGGTTAATGGGTACAAATACACATTGTGATAGAAGAATAAGACCCAATGATTTATAGATCAGTAGGGTGAATATAGTTTACAGTAATCTATTATATATTTTAAAACAGCTAGAAGAGAATAAAGAGGATGTTTCCAGCCTAAAAAATAGACAAATATTTAAGGTGACTAATATCCCAATTTTACTAATTTGATTTTTACAAATTATTTGAATGTGTTGAATTAGCATTTGTACCTCTAATATATGTAATTTTGTGTTAATAAAATAAATAAAATTTTCAGAAAATCAAGAAGCTGTGAGTCTTTCTGCTTTATGTTTGTGTTTCAAGGTTGTTTTGGCTATTCTGGGTTCCTTCCAATTCCATATGAATTTTATAATCGTTTTGTCAATTTCTACAAAGAAGTCAGCTGGGATTCTGACAGACAGGATTTTGAAGCTATAGAAAAGTTTGGTTAGTGTTGACATGTTAACACTGTTAAGTCTTTAAATCCAGGAACATGAAAATTTTTCATTTATTTTGATTTTTTTAACTTCTTTCAAGTTTTTTTAGTCATCAGAATAAAAATTTTATGCTTCTATTTTAAATTTATTCCTAATATGTTATTCTTCATAATAATATTATAAATTGTATTATTTTCTTAATTTTACTTTTAGATTGTTCATTGCAAGTATATAGAAGCACAATTGATTTGTGTATTGTTCTTGTGTCCTGCAACCTTGCTGAACTCTTTCATTAGTTCTAATAATTGTTTAGTGGATTCCTTAGGAATTTCTTTATATAAGATGATGTTATCTACGAATAGAAATAGTTTTACTTCTTTCCAATCTAGTTGCCTTTTATTTCTTTCTTTTGCTTAACTGTCATGGCTAGAATCTCCACTCTAAGGTTAAATATTAATAGAAGTGGTAAAAGCAGACATTCCTGTATTATTTCTGATATTAGGGGAGAATTATCCAGTCTTTCACATTTTTCATCCATATCCATGAGAGATATTGGTCTGCAATTTTCTTTCTTGTGATGTATTTTGGTTTTTGTATCATGGTAATACCGGCCTCAGAAAATAAAATGGGAAATATTTATTCTATTTTTGAAAGAGTTTGTAAAGAATTGGTATTAACTTTTTTGGTGGGATTCAGTGATGAAGTCATCTGATCCTAGGCTTTTCTTTGTATTATTTTTGATTTACTAATTCAATCTCTTCACTTCTTTTATACATATATTCAGATTGTTTAGGTTTTTTGGTTGTTTCTGTTTTCTTGTTTTTGAGTCAGTTTTAGTAGCTTGTGTATTTCTAGCAGAACCTACTATCGTAACCACCACACAACCAGCTGGCATTTGGAACGGTTTTTCACATTTTCACAGGGAGATCTGATGTTTAGCTGAGTAATTTTTTCTGGCCACCACATATTCTAGTTGGTTGTAATATATGGGGGGTGTGTATATCATATTGGTTGTTAAACATTTTGAATATTACCCCATAAATTATAGTCATACACTAGATACACACACACACACACACACACACACACAATTATCATTCTCTTTTCCTACTGTATTTATTTTCATCCCTTTGCAACATATTAAACATGGGAGTAAGAACTCCTTAGAAGTGATGCTACAGCATAGTGATGACATTCAGTAGCTAGGAAAAGGTGAATAAACAATCATTTAAGTACAACGGATTTGGAAGTTCCTGACCACTTGGAAGATACAATTGGTACTTTTTCTGCTGGACTCCATTCTCTGTAACTAAATACCCCTGATAAAGGAGATAAACCCGTTCTCTTAGTAAATATGATGCTCTCTCAGTCTGAGGTGCTAAAGGAAAGATTCACTCTGAAATCTCTCATGCAATGATTAATGAATCTAATATATATTCCTGATTCACAGTCTATTTCTCATTCCCCTACTTCCAATTTTCTGGTCCAAATGATGAAAGCCAAATTAAAGAAGGCCATCACCACAAATACAGCTTTAATTCTTTATTAATTTTAATCATAAGCAACTTTTCTATGGAAACCATAATGCATTATGAATGTGTTCACAGAGAGGGGATAATATGGTAGTGATGACATTTCTTGGATCTTTTTTTTTATTATGGTTTAGCATCAACTTCTTCAAACAGAAAAGAGCGGAGACTGATTAAATATCAGGGTTGGAATATAATGAAAGAAAAGTCCATAGCAAATACGTGGTGATTGTTTTAAATCAAATGTGTAGGAGGGTAGATTTCAGGTGATAGCTCAGCAGTTACACTCCTAATCCCAACTGAGGCTGCCATGTGGTTTTTCATTTGGCTTACAAAATGGAGCTGGTTTTCAACAAGTCCCTGCTGGCTGGCCCATGAGCCAAGCACCACATGCCTTCTTTGGCATCCGACAATATTGTTATTAATATTACAAGCTGAGGGAAGGAAGCCTCTGAGGATAATTTCTGCTTTGGAAAGTTGTATTAACTCATTAAAGTCCTAAAACCTCACAGGCTTCTTTAAGTAAAGTGGGAAGTCTGAAAGAGATGAAAAAATGTACCCTGTGTGCTAAGAAGTGCCAGGATTTCAATTTACAGCATTAGTAAGGTAAAGGGTGAGGTTTTCATTTGGAGAGTTTCTACCTCAAGTTTGCCTATTACAGCAAGTCAGGAACCTTGAAAGTAATCTCATCATGAACTGGTTAATGAGATATGTCATTTAACATTGGCCCAAACACAACCAGCATGTTTCCTTACGTGACCTTGTGCTCTAAACTCAGGCTGGTCTACATTCACACTACCAGACAGGTGTGCAATGGAAGAGAAACACCAGACAAATGCACTTTTTAGGGCCAATGCCCAGGATTTTTTCACTTGAACTTGGCCTTAATTTTTGCCTTTCAATTATGCCATTTCATTCCTCTAGCCCTTTCCTATTTCCTGTTCTGTATGTTTCTGGAGGAAACTTAGGCAAAGAGGGCATGGCAGAATCACTCATAATATTAGAGAAAATCTGCATAAGCGAAGATTATCTCTGAAAATCTGGCAAAAGGAAAAAAGCTAACTGGAAAAATAAACCCCCAACAAAATTTGAACACTGCTGATTTAAAACCCTTATGTCAGAGAATTGGTGATATACTGGGGCAAAGAAGAATGAAAAATTGTGTTTTGTTTATTTTATATTCCAGAAATTACATATACTTTACAGGCATTGTGCTATCCAAATGTTGCAGTTGTCCTTGATAGTTTCTGATCAGGATGAAGGTTAGGTTGCTAAAATGGAAGGACCCCTACACCAGGAATCAGGTTTAAAAACCTAGCTCTACTTTTCATGGTGCCCTTTTGTCAAGCTATTTTGCCTTTCTTAGACTCTGTATTCCTATTTTTAGAATAAGAGTAATGAGGCAATGCTGTCTGAGATTGGTTTTAAGCTTTTAGTTTCTTTAATTCCATGAGCCCTTAATAAAATACATTTCTTGGTGATTTTACAGAACCAGTTTTAATTGGTTTATAATCATGGGCTCCTTTGACAATCTAAGAAAACTTACTATAATAGAAATCCATTTATTTCCTTGCCTATTTTTCTTTCCTTTGGGAATCTTTTTCCTTAATCTATGTGGTCCTATTGGGATACAGGGAAGTATGTGGCCCAGCCTAGGCTAATCATAATATCACATTCCCCTGGAGCTAGTGATTGGTTCAAAGGGTGTACATGGGTCACATGCAGACCAATCATGCTCTTTCCAAATAATTTTATAAATTGAAGATAGAAGATTGTTCCCTCCTCCTTTTGTAGGCTGTAGCCCCAGTGTTGCTTCAATCTTCCCAGGGTGTGGGAAAGACAGAAGACATTATTCTAGCAAGATACGATAAGACTATCGCATATAGAGACACAGAAAGATGGGGAGAGACAGAGTCGAGTCAATGGTATTAAAACCATAAAACCAACCAGCTTCATCCCTTGACATCCCAATTATGTGAGTCTATAAATTTTTATCATCTTTATTTTATTTTATTTTTTTTGCCAGGGAGGGGAGTTGCATGCTTAAGCTAGTTTTGGTTGTTTTTATTTTTCTTTTTTTCTTTCACTTTCTTTTGAACACATTCCTATGGACTCATTATTCAGAAAATGAACAATGCCAAAAATGTTTTCTAAACAATGTATCTCAGGGGTGATAGAGCATTAGAGCACATACCTTGTCCCTAGTTTAAAAGCCTCTGCCCTAGAATGTAATAATAATAAAACTTTATGTTGTTCCTTGAAAGTTATGAAGCAGTTTCTGTAAAATATTATTTAGTATTAATGAAAACTCTGGGATATTTGTATTATTATTCCCATTTTGCAGTTAAAGGACTGGAGATTCACAGAAGTTCAAAGACTTTTCTGCAGTTACGTACTAGGAAATAGGGATAGAGACAAGTTCATTCTGCCTTTTTCCAGTTTTGCTTTTTAGAGAAAACAGAGGAAGGAGCATGAGTAGGAAAATCCTCCTTCTCAATTGTTCCATTTGCAGAATAGCAGGAGTAAAATTGAAGGTTGTAATGAAAATTTACAATAATTTCTCATATTATCCCAGCCAACTTCCCATTTCTAATTGATTTTTCTCTTGTTGCTTCTCCAGCTTGTGAGTACTGCTCAAACCAAATGTTTAAAAAACTTTCCCCTTGAAGATTTAATGACTCCAAATCTGTATTTGATTACTTGGTTCCATTGGGGTTTATGCTTGTGCAACAGCCAAGATAGAAGAGCAAAAAGAAATCTTGTTGGTCATGCATAATGTATCTGCTGCCACTGGATTTGGGCCGAGACCCAGACTGTGACGTCTTCACCGGGCTTGGCATTTACTTTGAGATGTTTGCTTTGTTTGAACATATTCTCCTCAGACTGTGAGGGGTTTAACTCATGAGTCAACCACATACAACTACTCACACTATAAATTCCAAGAAAAGTCAAGGAGATTTAGCTTCTGGATTTGATCTTTAAATGACCAATAGATTTCATCTTCCTGTAAAGACAGTTAAAATCCTTCCCTTCCTCTTACCCTATTTCCCCCAACATATATCACCTCTTCAAATGAGAATTGGGAGAACCAGGGCCGCAATGTTAATAAATACCATGGTGACCCAATTAGTGGAAAAATATTTAAACTAACTAGGATAAGGTTGAATAGGTCTGGATCTACCATGACTTAGTTGTGTGATCCTAGATCAGTTTGCTTCTCCATTCTCAGTTTCCTCAGTGGTAAGAGAAGATGCTGGTGCCAGAGATTTTAATGGAACATCTCTTCTCTAAAATTGTATAAAGTTGTAACAATAGAGCGATTTAATTTTATTTCTAATGTAATTTGTGTTCTACAAGATAGTTTTCAGTCTTTGCTTCTTATTTATTGACTATTGATTATATTTTCTAAACAGAGCCCTAGAAATAAATATTTTTTCAGATTGTGTGAAAACCTACTAGTTTAGGGATAATACCAATTCCAATACTGGCTTAAAGTGATTATTTTTAGCATTTGGTTCAAATATATATAAGATTGTGTGTGTTAATATATGTGTCCTTTGACTTTCTGGAGAAATTAAGAATTCTCTTTGAATAAGATTTGGAGAGGTCATTGTGGGACTCAGTTCATAATTGTATTTGAAAACCATGATTCTATATTTCTTTTTTTGGGATATTAGTGGATGACATATTTAAGATAAATTTAGGTATATCTTGAAGTGTCCCTCTTCTTATTCTCTAGGAATGAATAAAATACACAGCAAATATAATAACAGTTATAAAATCAAACTGAAATAACTTAATTAATTTAAAAATAAGAAACCCTAAGTTTTATACATATTATATATATGTATATATACTTCTCATACTATAACTTTATATGTAAACAGCTCATAATACCTTTCTCTAGAGAAAATTTAATTTTAACACATAATCCAAAAACTATTAGGCATAGAAAAAAGTTTCAATTTGTTAAATTCTAGTTGTATCACTCTGCTATTAAAGCAAAAACACTTTTAATGAGTCTATTCTGCCTATTAAAGTGAAAATATCTCAACTCATTCAAGATACTTCATAATTTGACCAAATTCAACATTTTAAATGTTTTTATGTAAAACATATTTTACATAAATTTTGGTAATTTCCAGTCAAACATTACTACATCATTTATTCAGCACATCCTGTACTTTCCCACTGATACGTCTTTTGCTCATTCTTTGTTTATAAAAAAACTACCAATTCTGAAAATGTTAACCACATACTGCTTCCTTCATGCATCTATCTCATATTCTTCTAACTAGAATTTGTCCTTTTTTTCCTCCCCTTATCTGTGTCTCGTAATATTTTGTTTGTATCTCTTTTGCAGCACTTAACAGACTGGTTTATAACATTGCTAGTGTCAGAGGACTGATAAATAGAATTGTCACCTGCTTAAACAAAAGCCAACATATGAAAAATCAGAACTTATAAAACAGATTCACTAGGAAGTGATTATGTTTACATCAAGAAGATTCTTAATTTAGCAAAATGATTTGCTGTAAAATTCTTTGAAATTACAAATACTTTTAATGCAATAAATATTATTTGATTTATCACAGATTTAACTCAATTTTGTAGAGTATATACCTATTACATTGAGGCAGTAAAAAAATGAAATTCATTTTAGCTCATACAAGTTCAAAACTTGGAATTAAATTGATAGCATAACCACCAGGCCATTCATTTTAAATGTGTACAAGAGTTTTTAGATCCTGTTACTCCAGGAAGCTCAGGTTCCCTACATGAGAGGGGAATCTTGGGTCCTACCCTCTGCCTGACTTCTTCCAGAATCTTTGAGCAGTATCACATAATATTTTAGTCATTTTATGAAACTACTCTGAGCAAGATCCTTGCCCAGGGAATGTGAACAACAAGAACTTTGCTGGACAACAGGGTAACTATAGTCAAAAATAATTTAATTGTACATTTTAAAATAACCAAAAGAATATAGTTGGATTGTTTGTAACACAAAAGATAAATGCCTGATATGATAAATACCCCATTTACCCTGAGGTGATTATTATACGTTACATGCCTCTATCAAAATATCTCATGTAATCCATAAATATATACACCTACTATGTACCTACAAAAATAAAAAAATTTAAAAAATACTTTGCTGGGCAGAAGGATTGTAGTTGCTTTTTGCTCAAGGAGAATGAGGAAACAAGAAAGGCCTTTGTCTGTTAAGAGAACATCATGGGATACTTGAACACTGAACCAACCTTTTTTTCATTCAGATTCATTCTTTCTCTTCCTCTTCCTTTCTAAGTTTCAGAAAACTATAATTCCTAGACTCTCTTGCCCTCTGGCTTCAAGGTATGTTTGGCCAATGTGCATGACAGGTAAAAGATTGGAGGATGGGTGGAAGGAGAACCCAGTGTTTCTTGTCTTCTCTCTCTCTACTTCATATACTATCTCCGGCCGAGGCTGTGTCTCCCATACCCCGAGCTGGGACTTGTGGTATGTGTAAGCACAGTTCCAGCTTTACCTGGTGACCCTGGATTCTGGGCCCTGGTAACACTACCTTCTAGAGATGAGCCTCTATTCCTAGGGGTGGCAGTGATTCCCTGCTTGTTCCATTGTCTTTTAGGCTTCTCAATTCTTTCATCACCTGTATAATCAATTTCCTATGTTAAATTTCTTCTGTCTGAAGTGTGTAGAGTCATTTCTGCTTTTCTGATTGAATCTTGACTGACAAAGACCCTCAGTTCTGAAACTAGTCTTTACAAAGAAAAGAAGAAAAGCTACCTCAAAAAATAAAGTCTATTCTTCTCTAGGTGCATTCACATATACTATTAGTCTTCCAATAACTGTATGAGACAGGCTTCATTATTCCCATCTTGCACATGATGAAGCTAAAAATCAAAAGATTCTATGACCACCCTCAGGACTAAAAGCTCAATGTATCAGGGACAGAATTCACACTTGTCTTCTCCATTTCTCTATTTCCAAATCTATTGCACAGATGGACAGAGGGCTCTTCTTTTGGGATAAGAATCTTAAAGTAGATTCATAGTTCATGATTTCTCAAAGTCCATTTCCCAGTGGGTCTGTTGTAATTCCTTTTTTTTTTTTTTTTTTTTTGACACAGTCTCTCTGTCGCCCAGGCTGGAGTGCAGCGGTGTTATCTCAGCTCACTGCAACCTCTGCCTCCCAGTTCAAACAATTCTCCTGCCTCAGGCTCTCGAGTAGCTGGGAGTACAGGTGCGTGCCACCACGCCCGCCTAATTTTTGTATTTTTAGTAGAGATGAGGTTTCACCATGTTGGCCAAGCTGTGACTGTTGTAATTCTGAATCACAAGATGTGTGCCCAATCTTTCTATCCTTCATTCCAGAATTAATTCATGGAGATTTGTGCATTATTAGTCATAGAAAATTTTATTATAAAAAAGAGTTGAAGAAAAGTTAGTAGAAAAAGTTATTTGACTTTCATATCAGAATCAGGGTTGTCCTTTCTCTTCCTGAAAACTCTGCGGTTTCACAGTTAAAATGAAGCATGCAAGGGACAGATACAGTGTGATCATTAGTGATCTTAGGCATCAGACTTGATAGAATTCAGCAAAATACCACAAAATAAAGCACACTGGAAATTGAGACAACAGCAGAAGCAATAAGGTCATTCTCATCTTCCCCTCACCCTTCTTCCCTGAAGCAGGCCAAACAACCCAGGAAGGTCACTGTCCGACCTTCCCTCTCTCTTCTCCCTTAAAGAACTTCATGTAACAGGTATCCTGCTCTATACCCAGAGAGAAGGAATGTCACATAGAGATGCCAGGAAATATCTGAACAAACAGGACTTTCTAAGTTCTCCTTAGTTTATTAACCACAAGATCATACCCTTTTGTCCTCTAATCATACTTCTGCTTATCCATCCATAGGAATACACAGATTTCCCTATTTCTTTGAGTCTTTATTTCTGAAGGCTCCTGTTACATAAAGCTTAGATTAGGTAAATTTCTATGCTTTTCTCTTGTTAATCTGTCTTTTGTTGTAGGGGTCTCAGCCATGAACCTTACAATGGGTGAGGAAAAGATACAGTGGCCCCCGGCTTATCCATGGTTTTTCTTTCTGTGGTTTTAGTCACTCACAGTACAGTACAATAAGATATTCTGAGAAAGAGAGATAAACCACATTCACATAACTTTTATTATAGCATATTGGTATAATTGTTCTATTTTATTATTGGTTATTGTTGTTCATCTTTTACTGTGCCTAATTTATAAATTAAACTTTATCATAGGTATGTATGTGTAGGAGAAAACATCGTATATATAAGGTTTTGTATAATTCTTAGTTTCAGGCATTCACTGGGGTCTTGGAACATATCTCCTACAGATAAAGGGAAACTACTGTATTGTTTTTTCTCCCCTACAGATTCAACTATTGTACTTTTGAAATGCAAGTGCACTAGAAAGAATTTACAAAATAAAAATAAAAAACACCCAGCCTTGAAATCAGATTATTTTCTTCAATAGGAGATGTGGGATCTGTTATTCACCCTAAGAATTAGAATTTCATTCATTCATTTATTCTACAAATGTTTTTTAAAGACTTTCACATATGAATTATTCAGCCAGATGCTGCAGAGTTTCACTTGAAAGAGTGAACATAATAATGTCACAAAAAATGCATGTTTACACAGGCCCTTCCAGTCCTGGAAACTAAAATCTATTCATGCATTGAGTACCTCGTTTCCATCTCCTCACAACATTTTTTGAGCAAGACTACTGAGGCTAATCAGACAGTCTCTTGTATTTTAGTTGCTTCCTCCTGCATCTATTGTTTCCTTTGTAATATCTCGGTCCTTCTAGCCTTGGTCCTATAGGCTCCTGACTTTCTCCTAGGCAAAATCTGTTTTTCCGCCATACTTCCCTAAGTTTTGAAGACCCCACCTCTCTCTTGCAACATACATGGGTAAAGCGTCAATTCAAAAAAACCCTTTAAAAACATGTAACTGTACAAAAATAGAATGAGTACTCTTTGGATTGTGTGACTTTTCTGTGCTGGAGGTACACGTAGGCATAACTCAAATGTCCACTTGGAGAGGCTGTCACAGAAAAGATTTAAGCAATGGATGTACAATCAGACCTTATGAATCTTAAGGTCTCTTCCAACACTGAGATCCTAATCTGAGGCCTATCATATGTCTATATGTTAGAGCAGAACCATATTTTCCTCACCAAGTCCTTATTGTCCACATAAGCACTTTGCTTTTGTAATTCTAGACTATATCCCCATTCTCAAACACTGCCTTGTTGATGTGTCTTAAGTATCCATATGGGACCAAGTATGTGATAAGAAGAAAAAGAAACGAGAAACAAAAGATGAAAATTCCTGGTAAGTTCAGCTCACCATTTTTCACAATCCAGTAAGGGATTCTGGAGGGAGAATGCCTACAACTCTTCGCAAGTACATTTTTGCCAACGGTCCTTGTGAAAATTTTTTTGACAGAAACAAAAAGACTTGGTTCCTGGAGAAAATGATCAGAACTGTGCTTGAGGTACTGCTGGTAGAGCCGTATCACCCATGGCTGGTGGATAATATGGTTACCTGCTGGAGTGGAACCAGCTTATTTGCGTGTCATGAGGCTGGCAGCTCCATGTGCCCAAGGCACATTAAACTTTTACCTTACACATGTCAGGAGTGCTTGGGCCACTGCCTCCTTCCCCTCCCCTACTCTCCAGCTTCCATTAGCTTGCTCTGGTTTTCATATTGTATCTACCAGAGGCAATAAGGAATGTTTTGGCTTACTCTTCTTTTTGCTACTACTAACAGATCAAATCTTTATGCATAAGCCTAAGTTATAGGTCTTGTATTATCACACAAGGTTTCACCTTGAAATCCCACTCCCCTTCATGTATTCTGAACTCTGCTGAAACCTAGGAAATCCCCCAATTATGCAGCCTTTGTTTCTGCTTCTCTCATCTGTGCTTAGAATGTCCTCCACAACCTTTACATGTCTCACTTGTATCTATTCTTCAAGTCTCAGCTCATTTACAGCCTGGAAAACATACTAGTTATTAAAGCAATAAGGAATGTCCTTGTGAGAGAAGCACCAGCATTATTGAGAAGGTGTCCTTTGCAAACCAAAGCTGATAGTAGGATATTATTTAAAAATAGGGTTGCTTGATAGAAAAGAGGATGGTAAAACTTCAAAATAAGTGAAGATATGTGGTAGTTCTCAACCATCAAAAGCAAGGTGGGTGGAAAGAGCATAAAGAATGACAAGGTTACAATTAGGAGCCCAAACAGAGCTCTCCTAGAGGCAAGATAGATGAAAAGTAGTGTTAAATGTGTAAAAGAAAGTGATATAACAATGGATAATCAAGAGTCTGAGGCAAGCTGTCCTAATAAAATTCCATAATCTGTGGCCAGATTCCAGATCTGAGATAATATTCAGATCAGGAATCCACTGACAGAAGGAGAAGCCAGGTTCCCCATACATATCATGGTAGGTACATATGGTAATGATTCCTTTAGTTCTTCCTATGATGCTAATGGCAGAACAAGGGCCCTATGGCCATTTACTTAGAAAATATTCAAATATTTTGAGAACTAGTAGGCATAGGGTCCAGGATCCCATTGATACCTAGGAACTTGAAGCATTATTATACCTCATGCTTTTAGACTATGGCATATGAAGGCCAGGTAATTAATGCAGTCTCAGCCCAGGCCTGAATTGGAGTAGATCCAATGGACATACCACTAGTCACTCTCTCATCCCTTCTTTGGAATATGTAATAGGAATGAGTATTTTTGGTATTCACCAGAGCACTCCTATTAGTTGATTTGCTATAAGGTCAGAGCTGTAGTAGTGCAGCAGACCAATTGGAAGCCTCTGAAACTGCCTCATCCCAGATCAAGAGAGTAAATAAAAAATAGTAACTCAAGAAATATCTCATAGCAGGCCCAGCAGCCTTGCTGTTAGAGTAATCTGCCAGAGTCCATGCTGTTAGAAGGCTCCGTGCTGAGAAGAGAGGCCATGTGGGATTTATGGAAAGTCTATAGCAGTAGCAAAGTAGTGTGAAGATCTGTGAATGACATATGAACACCTGCTGGAACACATTCACCACAGAAGAGACGCTGGACAATAAGTAGGCAGAATGACTCAGGCAGTCAACCCTAGTCAGCCTCTATCATCAGCCAGCCCAGAAGTAGCACACAAGCTATGTGAATAAAACAGCCATGGTGGCAGGGCTGGAGGGGATGCATGGACAAGAGCATGGGCTCCCGATTACCAAGGCTGTTCTATGTACTGCTACTAGTGATTGTCCAGTAGCAGTATCAGAACTTAACAGCAACAGAAATTATGCTTAGCCCTTCATATAGCATCCTTTCTCAAGGGGACAACTAGCCACCTGGTAGCAAGTTGATTACATCTTATCCCTTTCACCAGAGAAGTGATTCATGTAATTTATCTTGACTTGAATCCATACATATTCTGGATATGGACTTGCTCAATCCTGCCAATAGGGCTTCAGACAGAACCACTATCAAAGAACCTCTAGAGTGTTTTATCCACCATCATGGAATCCTAAATAACACCAGGCTGTATCAAGGCACCTACTTTAAAGCAAAGGGGATGTGGCTATGAGCATCTGAGCAAGAGCTCCACTGCTCTTGCACCAGGCCACGTCACCCAGCAGCAGCCCTCTGTTAGAATAAAAAGCTTATATTTTATTCATATTTATCTCTAGAGCTTTGCAGAAAGAAAGTGTACACCTAAACACTTATTCCTCCTGCTTAATTTTGATAAATACTGTTATGTAATAAAGTTTTACTTAATATGAAATAAAGATACTGGATTCTGGAATTAGATTTGATTTCTTGAAGCTACAATGAATAAATTCCACGTGGAATGTTCCTCCTTCACGACATTCTCTTTGCATTCTCTATGCCCCAATCAGCACCTCTTGGGGACTGCCTGTGTTATTTTTCATAGTTTATCCTTATCTGCTCCCTGCATGCTATCTTTCTATACGGCATATTTCTGCACAATTTCTGTTTACTTGTGCAAGCTGTGCAGTGAGGTCAATTCTTTAAGCATACTATGTCCCTATAGGCCATGTGCAGTCCACCACCTATTTTCGTACATAAAGTTTTATTGGTCATAGTCAGGCTTGTTAATTTACTTATTATCAATGGCTGCTTTTATGCTACAATGGCAGAGTTGAGTATGTGACAGGGAATGTATGGCTTTTTAAAGCCTAAAGTATTTATCATCTGGCCCCTTACAGAGAAATTTTCCAAACCCCATTTTAAGCCAATAGGTGAAGTTAGCAGAATTGCTTTTAGATTCTGTGTTTTTTACCAACGTTTCCAGGGACAGATTTTTGTTTCAGATGGCAGATACAGATCACTTTGCCCACACTGAGCAATCCCAACACTAGTGCCATGCTATTACCTTCCTCTTTCAAAAGTGTATACGTTACTCAGAAGACACTAAATATGATCTGGAAACCTGGTGCTTCGCGGTTTCAAGGCTCTGATCCACAGGCAGTGGAGGGAGAGAGAAGGGCTACATAGCAGGCCAAGGTCACTGTGTAAAGGGGCTTCCTATTTAGAGCAATGGTTTTCTTGGAGACCGTGGTGTCTGGTGTTCACCTGATGACACTGCTTTTTTTCTGTTGTCCTCTGACTTTTCCTTCCATGAGTGTCTATCCTCTAAAATTATGGCCAGCCACACCCCTCTTTTGGCTGTTTGGAAAGATTCTTTGGCAAATGTTCGTCAATGTGCTCTGAAGACTGAAGCTCGTTATGTTCGTGTTAAGCATTATTGATTAAATGGGACTTCTGCTCTCTCTTCACAGTCTTTCCACTAATTATGCCCATGTTTCATTTTTCTAAGTGAACATCAATGTCAAGGAGAAGATTTCCCACAGAAAAGCTGAGCGACCAGCACTATCTCCCTTAAAACAAATAGATTTTGCATTGAAATCAACATATCTTTCTGAATCGAATAGGTTTTCATGGGGCCAATAAATTTCTTCAAAACAATGCATTTTTATTACAACATATTTTTGTTCAAACCAATACTTTTTGACAACCAGATATTAATGACCTGGCCAGAACTATAAATTTACCCCAAACTATGTGTTTTCTCAGCAGAAAATAATTTTTCTTATACAAACACATTTTTATTTGAATCAATCCTTTTCTGAAATCAGATATATTTCTGCAGGGGACACTGAGAACCTCTTTGCTAAGAAATGTCATTTTGTTTAAAGGAACATGGCCTGGATTTCAAGCTTCCCTAGTGACCTACCTTAAACATCTTTATTCAAAAATGAGGTAAAGGCTATTAAAGAATTTTTTTACTTGGTCAGACAGAAATACACAAAGGTATCAATAAACAGTTCTTATAGCATCTCAAAGAAATGCACCTCAAGTTCTATTGTCAGGGCAGACACTAGCCAGCAACACTTTGCCTCCTCGAGGGTAGCAGAGACAAGGATCATATCCATCCTTAGAAATTCATTGTAAATATACAAGCAGAAATGCTCCATAGCCACGGTATTAAGGTCCTCTCTTTGCACCAGGCAGCAATGCCTGTACTGCTTTTTTTAGGAAAGTTTTCTTGCCATTTTAGATTTTCTGTTTGTTTAACTGAAGACTGGGAAAGACATACTCCCAGGGAAAAACATTATTTCTACCAGTAGTTTTTACACATCAGCCTTCTCTGGAAGCAGCTCCACACCTTCTTAGATACTGTGGTTTTAACATTTCTCACGTGGAGGTCAAATATAAGAAATTCAACAGTCAACTTCAGGGTGGTTATCAGGAGTTTCTGGTCCCAGAAAAAGTAAATAGCTTGAAAACAATACCTTAAAAACTTTTATCAGTTAGATATAATTATGAGAGGTATATTTTCAAGGTTTTCTATTCATTCTTTTATTCTTCCCCTTTGCAAGTACATGTCCAGCAGATCAGCTTAAGCCCTCAACAAAGATTCATGAATTCTAGATGGTCTAGGGACTGCCATCTTTGTCTCAACTACAGTAAATTTATGGAACCTGTGTTTCTTGCTACCAGTATGAGCACATTCATTTTTCTGTTTCCTACTCATTTTCATAAAATAATAAAAGAAAATCACCAAGGAAATGTTCAAATAATTACACTATGCTTTTCTAGACAGAGGTAGCCACACAGCTAAAGCTGAACTCTTGGCTGGCAGGTTGCATAGTCATTCAAAATAGTCAATTCTCTCCTAATATAAAAGGGTCCAGTTTCAATGTTATATGAGACAATTTTTCAGTGTATGAGGTAAGAGTGCCTATGTTGCAAAAAATTAAAGACCTTATTGAATAGAAAAAAAGTATTGAAAATGGAACACTCAGTTTTTATTAATAAAAATAATTACTGGGGTTAAGCCTTTACTATGTGCAAAGCACTGTGATAAGTACCTCAAACCTGTTTTTTTATTTCCATCTTATGAGAAATCGATGAAGTAGGTTTTCTTATTCCCATGTTTAGGTACAGAAACAAAACCAAAACAATCCAAAGAAGCTGTTTACCCAAATTCACATAGCTAATAATTGTATATTAAGAAGGACTTTGAACACAAATCTGTTTGCGTTCAAATCCAGTGCGCTGTACCTCAAGCTCTCTTACCTTTCCAGGCTGGCTGTTTGAGCTTTGGTCTTCTATAAATACAGTATGTTTATAGATGCCCCGTCTACCTCTCTGCTTTGTAGTAAGACTCAGATAACAACATGAATGGGAAAATATTCTGAAAATAACAGGCTACAATAGAAATATATAAAGTAGTATTTGGTAAATGCAAGTTCATTTCTGAAACATGGATTGTGTAGATATGCTGTGGGGAGACTGATAGATTTTTTTTTTCACACTTTTTAATTGATTGTTTCACTTATTTGTGAACACGTTTATGTAGGACTGAAAGTTCCTTACTGGCATGAGAAGCATCTTGAATATCAATGAGGGGACTGAGTTAAGACACAGAAGATGGAGCTGAGGTTACATAATGTAGAAAGATTTGCAAGGTAAATAAATGAGTAATAATAGTAGCCGTATTTTACATGTATAGAACTTTTTGATTTTAAGTTATGAAGCATTTTTACTTAAAAGATCTCCTTCCTTCTTCAAAGTAACTCTGAAGTAAGCAGGGCAAGAAGGTAATATCCCACTTAAAAATGAGGACACTGATGTTCAGAAAGAACAAGTGCTTGTCAAAGGACATGCAGCTTAAATAATTGACAAGGCCAGGTCCATTTCCTCTTCACCATACAGAGAAGTATTTAGTTGTCAAACAAAAAGTAGCAGAACAGAATATCCAAAGAACAAGGAGAAGAGGCATATGTATTTATATATGACATTCAGTATAAGAAGCATTTTCAATTCTTTTACCTCATTTTTTTCCTTTGAATCATCCTGAGTTTGTCACCTGCCCACAGCCATCCAGACCACTGCTGACTGAACCAGGACTGACATGTAACTTTTCTGCTTTCAAATCTAGTGTTTTATACAACAGCCTATCTTGTGGATGTGGGGCCTTTTGTGAGGGGGCAGAGAGCAGGATTTGTAGAGATGTGATAGGATGCCTGCAGGTCTCCTTAAAATATGGGCCATAGCAAGGCAAGGTGGAGAGGTGATGGCCCAGACAATGGCCTTGCCCCCGGCTGTCTAGGAAAACTGGGAACTGGAGGTGCAGCAGGAGTGGCTGCGGTCATCACGGAGCCGTGCTCAGCTGAGTCCAGCAGTGGACCTCAATCAGATGCTGCCCTATGAGTGAGGCACAGGGGCAGGCTGAACACATGAAGACAAAATCCGGGAGGTAGGGAACCAAATGTATCAGGCTGATTTCAAACAACCACCTGGTATTCACGAAAATAAGGCCCATCTTTTGCAGATTTAATTTAATTTGAGAAGTATTATATGCATATGTATAGCACCTATGTTACACTAAGTGCTATGACATGCTAAGTGAGAACCCAAACTGATACGTAAGACCCAACTTCTCTGGACTTCAGTTTTTTTGTCTATAAAATAAGTGGAAAGAAACACAATTTTCAGAGGTGCAATGCATTTGATGACACAGTCACTTCTGGATGTTATTTACTGTAAATAAGAAAGTTGCAAAGGTAGAACATCAGCAGTGGACTGGCCCTTAGAACTCTCTTGGCTTAAACACTGCAAAATCAGGGGAGGTGATTTAGGCTGAGACTAGAGGCTGAGTCTTCTGAAGCTGAGTCCTAGGCACCCTCTTTCACAACTCAGCAGCTCCTACCCACTACACTATGTGTGGAATGCCTGTGTTTGAAGAGACCTTGTTGGTTACCAAGTTGAACTGCTCATCCAATGCTTAAACTGTTTTGGGACAGCCTTACTGTGGGGACATCACAGCTATGTTGACACATCCTTCCAGCCCAGAAAACTTGCTCAATCCAGAGAGAGGCCACTCTATTTTATAAAGCTACACGTGTTCATTTTCTTTTGTTTTCTTCCCCTTACACTGAGTTTCTACCTACTGTCCGCCATTTAGAGCTGTAGAAAACATATTCATGGTCTCTCTTAGAGATCTGGCTGATGCTTTCCTGACTCATTCATAATTCTTGGCACGGGTGTACACAGCAGGTTGTTCCACATGGTTTTTGAGATTAATATGGAGTCACATTTGGAAAAAGCTGTGACATCCTTCCTGAGAAACACTTCATTTTGTGCCAATTAAGAAGAGGATGTTGAGCTTCACATTGTACAGAAGATGATGGCCCATGTAGCACAGGATACTTTCCCAAAGGATAGGACAGTTTTTCCCCATACAGCTTCCTCATCCTTGTTTTACCTGGGGGTACAGCCACATATCCTCATCCACCATTTCTAGTACCTCAACTCTTTCTTACCAGACTAAGACAGTTGAACAAGATTTTTGTAAGGCCAAGAAATGAGACAGATATTCCTTGTTCACAATAACACACCACATGTTTACCATAGAAAGGCTTGTCTGTAAGGTGCCGCTTCATCAGAAGTCTACTCTGAAAGAAGCCCTTTCTGTAATACCTCTCCCACCCCATATCCTGCACAGGATCTGAGGCTCCCTCACCTCCCACTTCCTGTTTGCTTGACTGGGAGAACAAGAGGCTGAAAGAAGGAAAAAGTAGATCCTGGGGAAGTGAGTGTGAAGAAGGCAGAGGTTTTCAAACAAGAAAAAGGGAGGAGAAACGAGAATTAGTTTGTGGGGGGAAAGAGAAGAAAACAAAGGCTGTGGAGAAGGAATTCTCCAATTTACACCTCAAGTAGAGTCAATGTGGACTGAAATTCAAATTTAAGCAAAAAGGAGTGGACTCTCCTGCATTACCCTCTGCAGTTCTGGTTTGCACTTGAATGTCACAATCAGTTCTGGTTTGCACTTGAATAACACATCTGGGCAACACAGCCACCCCTCAAAGATTTCAGGCCTAGGGAACACTTGCATAGATAAGGTGATGACGATAGGTCTCTCCATCAGTATCAAGAGTAAGACATGTAGTCACTGTGATATGTTAAGACCAGATCATTATTAATGCATTAATTCATTATTTTAAATAATAAACTTGAACACTTATTATGTTCAAGGAACTTTATAGGAACTGTGTTTCATCCTTGTACTGACAGCTTATAAGCTATTTGGGAAAATGAGACATCAAATTGCGGCATAAATTTAGAGAAATTTCACAGAGGGATTTAACCTTAAGTACAAAATGAGTGGTATAAACAATAATTGCTATGAGTTCACGGGAAGATTATACTTTGGAATGATTAGGGAAGGCTATGTTGAGGAGGTGAGTTCACTTTAATGAATGGGTTGGAATTTTAAAAAGAAGAGAGTCGAGACAATCTTAGACATGAGAAACATGTCAAAAGTGCACAGGAAGAATGAGCATACCATAAGTGGGTAATGAGTAGATCCAGTTTAACTGAAGGTGACTGTTTTCAAAAGTAATTAGTGGAAGAATACCCTGGAAAGGTAGATTATGGGTAATTACAGAAGATATGAATATCAGGCAAAGAAAAAAAAATTTGATGAGGAAAGTGTCATGATTCAATGACATTTTAGAAAGAATATAGAA
Organism: Pan troglodytes; assembly: GCF_028858775.2. Taxonomy (NCBI): domain Eukaryota; kingdom Metazoa; phylum Chordata; class Mammalia; order Primates; family Hominidae; genus Pan; species Pan troglodytes. Next base: position 85,233,312 of record NC_072398.2, read on the forward strand.
CGAGACTGGATAGTAGTGGAAGGGGAGTAGTGGATGGTTAGATCTTAGAGGAGAGATACCCTAGCTAGCAGGCTCTTGTAATTATCCAGATGGGAAAATTGGTGATGGAAGAATTGAGATGGAAGAATCCCAGCACTTTGGGAGGCCGAGGCAGGTGTATCACTTGGGGTCAGGAGTTCAAGACCAGTATGGCCAACATGCGGAAACCCTGTCTCTACCAAAAATATAAAAATTAGCCAGGCATGGTGTCACATGCCTGAAACCCTAGCTACTCAGGAAGCTGAGGCAGGAGAATCGCTTTAACCTGGGAGGCAGAGGTTGTAGTGAGCCAAGATCGCGCCACTGCACTCCAGCCTGGGTGAAAAATCAAGACTCCATCTCAAAAAAAAAAAAAAATTGTTTGAGTGTATTGTGAATATTGTGAGGAGGAAACTAGAGGTATTTGGTAGCTGATTGGATATGGAGCAAGAAGGGACTCAACGATGATTCAGAGGTTTTGAATTTGTGAGTTGTACTACTGGCAGAAGATTTCGAAGCCTAAAATATAAAAGAGCCTGTTGCTGTAGAAGAGAAGGAAAGAGTGATTAGTGGAGAAGAATGTGGACTGAATTTTGAACAGATTTGTTGCAGAGTGATCTCCAGGCTTTTTGGCCTGATAGGCAAAGACGTCCAATTTCTAACTCTGTGTTTCAGTTCTAGTTTCAGGTTCTTCCTTCCCCTGAAAGCAGTTTCTCTCAACAGTGTCAGTACTTTAGAATCACCTGGAAGAGAAGAGGAGGGCTTTTAAAAATTCTTATACCTGAGTTATACTTCATCTAATTAAGTCAAAATCTCAGGGAAAGACATCCAAGTACTTGTATTTTTTTAAAAAGCTCCTCAAGTAATTCATTGTGCAACTAAGGTGGAGACTTGCCCTACAGGTCTTAACTGCATGATATTTTCAGTATTTCTTCCCTGGAAACACACTTTTAAAAACATTTTCTAAAGAAAATATTTCCATAGGGGATTTGAAATTGTTGCGTATATAAAATATGTTGTAAATTTATACATCTATTTATTTATTTGACAAATGCTTATTGGAGGCTTACCATGCATCAGGCATTATATTAGTACTCAGGTATATCAGTGAACTAATGTAAAAACAATAAAAATATCTGGCTTTCATAAACTTACATCCTAATAAGTAGAGGTAAACAATAAATAAAATGCTTAAATTATATAGCATATTAGAAAGTGATAAATGTCATGGGGAAAAGTAAATCAGGAAAGGGATATGGAGAGAATTGCAGATAGGTGAGATTCCAAATAGTAGGCATTTACTATGATAATGATAGTTAGGTAACAGTTGAGATTAATCTTGAAGTAAAGAGTGAGCCATAAATGGAAGAAGAAATTTCCATGGAGAAGGAAGAACATGTGTTGGAGTCCTAAGATGAAAGCACACCTGGACTACTGGAGGAGGCCAAATGCTCAGAGCAGGATGAGCAAGAGGAATACGTGAGGTCAAAGGAGTGGGAGGAAATTAGGTACATGTGGTCAGGAGGGCTTTGCAGGTCATTGTAAGGATTCGGGTTTTACTTCTCAGGAGTTGGGAGATTTTGGAGGATGCTGAGCAGAGGAGAGACACGGTACAACTTAGGTTTAAAAAAATAAAAATGGCTTTTATGTTCAGAATAGATGGTTGGAGGCCATAGTATAATCCTTAAGCTCCTAGCCACAGTTTTACTGTTTAACGGTAGCAATAAAATGTCCACTCTGTCCTATCTCTGTGTCCTAGAATACTCTTCTCAGCTCACACCTGTCCATTAAAGCTTGGTTCAGATGCTCCCTCCTTTATAAATTCATCCAGTACTGGCCAGACCCGGGGTGAGCATTTGCTCCTTTCAATCTTCGTGTTTTTTTTTTTGGTTTGGATATTTCCAACATTTAGCATACCTACATTGCACTGATGTTTTCTGTATACTTTTCTTATCTCATCATCTTCTCCATTTTCTGACTCCAAGTCTGCTCTTCTGGGTGCCCTGTCTCAGTGCCAACACCCAGGTATCCAAACCAGCAGTGTGGGTGCATCCTTGATTCCCCTCTTTTCCTCAAACCTGTGTTTAGTTATGAAGTTTCACAATTCTACCTCTTAAATAGTTCTAGAATATGGTCATTTTTCTTCTTCCCCATTACCTCTTCCCAGCCTAGGTCATTTTTATCTCTCATCTAGATTATTGCAAGAGCCTCCTCACTCCTCCAGCTCGCAGCCCTTCAATCCTATGTCGATGTTGTGGCCAGAGAATTGTTTCTAAAAGGCAAATCTGCTCATATCACTTCTCTGCTTAAACCTCTGTGGTTCTATAAGGTTATTAAGGTAAGGCAAAAATTTCCTAATATGATGTAAAGGATAATTCATGATTTGTCATTCGATTACCTATTCAGTTTTACATCTTGCCATTCTCTGCCTCTCCCTCTCTGATCTAGCCAGACTAAATATTCTCTCCTGCTTCAGATTCATGGTGGTCTCTATGCCTGCAACACTCTTTCTTCCTACCTTTCTATTTTCTTCTCCTAATATACTCCTGCTTTTCTTGGTACCACCCTTCTTTCCCACTGTTCAGCTTAGATGACACTTTTATATGAAAACCTTCAATGATCTTCTGGAAGTGGGTTAAATGTTTCTGCCTTGTGCTTCACCGCTATCATAACACTATACTATTTACTTACCTCAAATCCTCACTAATCTGTTACTTTTGCAAATAAAAGGAATATGCCAATGCCATTCACCATTTTATTCCCAGCAAAATGCCTCGATCATAGTAGATGCTCAATAAATAATTTTGGAGTCACTATAAAATAAATCCCCTATTATTATATTACAAATAACTTGGAGGTAGACATGATAACTGATACACATTTGTTTCCCCACAGAGTGAACACTAAACCAAGAAATAATGGCAGAGAATATTTGTTCATTTTTCATCGTGGTGTCCATGCAGAATCCAATAGAAAAGTAGAATGCTGTAGTTTTCATCAGTCCTGCCTAAAAGCGGAAAATCAGGAGGGCTAGTCAAAATTAATCGAAATATTTATCTCTTTGAAGGAACATGACTGATAAAGCAAATATGAAGTTATCATCATGAGTGTCAAACATAACAGACAACAGAATAAAATGAATCAAAACGCTGGTGAGATACTGGTCACAGGAACTAAGCCAGGATAAATTCAATGCCAGAATTGAAGGGTAAAAATCTACTATATTTTATTAATCTCACACATTTACTCAGCCCCCTAATATGCCATTCTTAAATGTTCCCAGAGTTTAGGTGACCACACAAGAGCCATTACATTTTCTCCTAAGAGAATATTGACATGAGATTCTGCTGCTTCTATGTTTTGAGATTAAATTCCTTCAGGAATATGGGAGGGAAATTAAAATGGTTTGGACTTTCATATCTTTTGGTTTCCAGGTCCTTTGCTACCCTAAAGATGCCTGGCAATCAGGACCAAGCAGCCCTGCACCATCAAGGTTGAGCATGTTGCTTTTGTTCACTCTTCTGTGGGAGGACATTTCTAGGCATGTAACCACGCCCTCTGAGACACAAGAGTGAATTAAAAGTGGATTTAGAGAGCACCAAGCAATGATAAACTGTACTTCTGAGAGGAATAAATTCACCGCCTACACTCCCTTTAGGCTGCTGAGGGAGTGACCGACTGAGGAAAGGAGGAAAATTCACCTTACTCTGGCAAACGAACAAGTATGGTGTCTTGTTCCTGTTATATTACAAATAATCCATTAGAACAAGAAAAAAGGCCTTACTTAAATATCTGAAGTTCTAACTTTAAACAACAGTGCAGAATTAAAATCACACCACAAAAAAGAGTTCTCTGGGAATTTATCCTACAGAATGACAAACATTCTTAGAAGTATGTGTGGAAGGGACCATGGATTCTTTAATCCAAGGAGAACAAGATACTTGAACCTCCTCTGTAACACCTGGTCCATAGAGTTGTTCAGCTTGTGCTCTGTTGGTAGGAGAGGTTTTGATGACCAAGAATAGGAGGGACCCCTGGAAATGGCCACTGATAGCCTACTCTCCTCCAGTCCAGCCTAGCCGGCAGTCCTGTCACAGCAAGATTTCTGCTGTTTCTTCACAGGACTCAGAGCACCACGAACATGTAAGAAATGCCACTCTGGTCATTGCACTATGCAATGCAGAATTCTCTCTGAGTTATGAAACAAAAAAACTATCTGGTGGAGAACGAAAATGGTCTTCCATAGCATCCTGTTAGGAGCTGAAAAATACAAAGCAGCACCATGGCTTCCCCATTCTCGACCTCTCGGTGATATTCTTCACTTCACCTCTTTTCCCAACGAACTTGACTCACATTTCTTTTTAATTTTTTTAGTTTATTTCTAAACTGAAAAATGAAAATTGTGTATTTTTATCATGACAACATGTTTTAAAATACATATACATTGTGCAATGGCTATAAACTAATGAACATACATTGCTTGATTATTTTTGTGGGTGTGTGATAAGAACTCTTTAAATCTACTCTCTTAGTAATATTCAAAAATACAATACATTGCAATTAACTATAGCCGACATGTTTTACAATAGATATCTTGAACTTATTTCTCCTGTCTAACTGAAATTTTGTGTCCTTTGACCGATGTCTCTTCAATCCCCATCCCTGGCTGCTGAGGGAGGGCCCACCAAGGGAAGGAGGAAAATTCACATTTCTTGAATTTCAACTCTGGACTAGCCTTATGCTAACTGCATTCCTTTCTTGGAACATATTTATTGAGATTCTGTGAAGGTATACTTCTCAGCTGTTACATTCAGTCCTTTATGTTTCACGGAGTGGTTCTTATTGCAGTCCTTGGTTTTAGAGGAAAAAAAATATTAAAATTAAGATTATGAACTCCTGTCCTCAGTAGGTAGAATATAATTTATCACTATCAGTTAGTTGATTGTGGATTTATTGCTAGTTTTTATCCTGCATTTCACTTTGTCCTTCTTATTTTGAGCCAATGTTTCTCAAAATTTTCCCCGGAAGTATACCAACAGTACAGGTCCCTTAAATCTTGGGTTGTCTGCAGAAAGTGATATGTGATTTAACTTTATAATTTATCTGGATTTTGCATACTCTATCATTAAATATGTATTGGCTTTAATACAACATATTTTATATGAATATTAATTAAAACCAATGTTTACCCATGACTTCGCATTTCTTGTGTCATATTAAGAGGAAACACAGAGGAATATCTTCCATATATTAAAATTTTTTAAAAGCTGTAATCTCACCCCTGTAACCTTTCCTGGTCCTTCACAATTTCTCTCTTGACATCCTTGGTGCAACCCCCAAACCTGGATGTTGTGCAGGCCCAGGAGAGTATTTTCCTGCTAAAGGCCCATGGGGTGCTCAGCTGTTTTTCATCATGCATATATCGTTCTTTTTTTTTTTTTTTGAGACAGACTCTTGCTCTGTCACCCAGGCTGGAGTGCAGTGGCACAATCTCAGCTCACTGCAAGCTCTGCCTCCCGGGTTCATGCCATTCTCCTGCCTCAGTCTCCCGAGTAGCTGGGACTACAGGCGGCCTCCACCACGCTAATTTTTTTGTATTTTTAGTAGAGACGGGGTTTCACTGTGTTAGCCACGATGATCTCGATCTCCTGACCTCGTGATCCGCCTGCCTTGGCCTCCCGAAGTGCTGGGATTACAGGCATGAGCCACCGCGCCCAGCCCATGCGTACATCTTATGAATACTTTTTGAGTACCTGCCTTGTCCAGGTCACTATGTACTCTCCAATGCTCCTTTTCTCTTTCTATCTGAATCCCTCACTGCACAGTCCTGAACTCTCAGGAATATGGAACATAGACTTCAAGGGATGCCTGACTCTTGTATGTGTGCTAAATGGCTCATTGTTTTAGCTTCTTGTCTGTGTTTCTCTTTCTGATTTTAATAAAATTGGTCCAAAAGGAGTCATAGTTTCTATAATTGGATTTTCTTGAGTTTCCTCTACACTTACATCATCACCTTCTTCCCTATTTTCTTCCCATGGCATAGGTCATGGAGACTAGGGCCAATATGGTTTCGATTTTACCCTGTGGCTTACTAGCTATGTGACCTTCAGTAAGCCACTTTACTTCCAGAGGCTCCTTTTTCTTCCTGATAAAGTAGAGATAGTCACATTAAACACGTAAGGTTGCTGTTAAAGTGATGCTCAAATAAGTCTACTAATGTAAAGCCCATGCATGGACCTGACTCATAATAGATCTTCAATAAGTAATGTGTTTTAGGGCCCAATCAGAGCCAGGATCCTTCTTGCTGCAAATACAGGATGCCGCACAGTAGACAGCCTATACACATTCTTCAAGCACCAGGAAGGAAAGCACACTAACAACAACAAAGCAAAAGTTTTGAGAAAAAAAAAAAAGTGTATCTATTTCAAAAGCATAGTAGTCATTGTGAGAAAAAGTAGAATTTTGACGGAGTTCCTTACCGTTATCTTATGTTAAATCAGGGATGTGTGAGGTCAGAAGCAGCAGCATTGTTTTAGTTCTTACAGCTGTTAAAGGTCTTAAGCCTGCTTAATAGACAGGTGGAAACTTCGCCTTGCAGTGAGTGCTAAAAAGTGATGCCCTTCCCCAGACAACAGTTCTGCATGCTTAGCCTCTCCCTCAAAAAGGGTGACATGGCAACAGTGAAAAATGTCAGTTCTCTGACTTACTAGATAAAAAAAGCCAATGTTTACTGAGCACCAATTATGTGTCACAGTTTACATGCATCATTCAATTTAGACCTCACTGATATTCCTGCCTTGGCACATAAGAAAACTCATGCTTATGCATATAGAGCTATGGGCCATGGGTTATACAGCCACCCAGGTAGAGAATGGGATTTGAAGTCTAGCATTTCCAGTTCTGGAGCCTGAATAGAAAGGGTTAAACCTCTCTATTCTAACCTCTGTGCTAGACAATCATACTGTTTTCCCAGGGCAAATGGCAATTACCGAGGCGGTCTGTATTAATGTCATTTAGGGCAAATCATGTTTCTAGACTGTTTTTTCCAGTGTAAATCTCACATGGATGAAGAAAATACATGACAAAGAAAATGAAGCCAGAAGAGGGAAGCGGGTAGGAGAAAAGATTGCACAAACTTAGGAAGAATTTGCAAAATGAGACAACATAGCTAACCACTGCCACGAAGCTACATTAGGAGGACTGATGAAGTAAGTGGTGTAGCTGGGCCCTGTTCCTTGGAGGAAGGAGCTTTATAAATAACCGAGGCTACTTTTCTCTTTAAAAGAGAATTAAATGAATGTTGATTGTTTGCTTAACTAGCACAACGTGACCTTTATTGCTAGTGATTTTTTTTCTTCCGGTAAAAGGCAAGACCCTTGAGATCATAGGGCATCTCCAACATGTGGAGCTGCCCAGAATTTGTACTGAGGGTCCCCAGAAAACCATCTTGGTCCCAGACAACCTCACCCAGGCAAGCATGTGAAATACATGGGATAGCAAAGGGCTGGGTGCCATGGCATTTGTTTTTCATTGAATAGGATTAGGGATTTTGACATGAATGATTAATCACCACATTGCAGACGGCTGACGAACGCAGGAAAGAGTCCACTGGATATGGAGGGTGCACGCAATCTATTCCAAACAGCTGCCGGGTGTTCCCATCCCTTCCGCACTCCCTACTCTTGTCTCAGGTTCCCCCCCTCCTTGTTTCTTTCACATTCTTTTTCTTCCTTTTCTAAGTCATTTTGTTTCCTCTCGCTCTCTCCTTTTCTTTCTTTCACAATCATTTTCTTTCCACCCCAGCCCATCTTAATTGATGTTGATTTTCTCTCTTCTTTCCACCATCACGCACCTTTTGTCTTACTTACATACTGAGCCTGTTATCCAGGCCTGAAGCCCCAAGGGAGAACACCCTGAGGGCTTTGTACAAGCAGGCAACATTTGAAAGCATTAGGCTAAATTGCAGCTTTCCGTATCACACCCTTATGTACAAGGGCAGTGAAGAGGAAAGTGGCCATCCGCTGACTGAAGAACATGAACAGAATTAGACAAAGCCACATATATACAGTTTTATGTAAAGAGCATAGTAGTAGAAAGAGGATGTGTATGGCCACCTGTCTCGAGTCCTGAAGGCTTCAAGTGACTCCTTCCTCCATGTTTGCTATAGTTTGTTAATCGTCTCTTTTACTTTAAAATGGTGTTTCCTTTTAACCATTTGGGTTTTAGAAAGCTGTGTTTGCTGTAATTCTCCTTCGAAAAATTATACCCTCAGAAATCCTTGAGTCTTTACAGCCTAGAGCAAGAACTCTGGAGTCTGATTTTCTTGTTTGATTCCTGGCTTTACACTTTATAGTGGTGATACCCTAAATCGGTTGTTCTCCGCAGTTAGCATGCATCAGAACCAGTGGGGACATTTGTAAAAATGCGGACTGCTACTTTCCACCACTAGAGTTTCTGATTCATGAAGACTAGAATGGGATCTGAAAATTTGCTTTTCTAATAAGTTTCCAAATGATCTTGATGCTGTTGGCCTGGGAATCATACTTTAAGGACCTTTTCTCTAAAATGACTTTCTTGGTTTCCATGCTTGTGGTTCCTTCCATATTTATAAATTCAAGTAAGATTTGTGACCTAGCATTAATAGTTTAGGAAATTGAAGACGGTTCTTAGAGAAAGAAAATGCTACCACCAAAACTGACCAAATATCAGCAATGAGTGTAATGTATCCAAGAAAGTCATCTATGACAAAGCTGTAAACTGCTTCTTAGTCCTCCAAAATCTTTTTTTCATACACATCTATTGATAGAGCCCTCTCTTCTCTGTACCATACCAAATGAGTATCTCCCTATCTACCCTTCTCTCAGATTCTTCATTTACAAGTGATTAAAAAAAAAAATTAACTAGCCAAGCCAAACAAATTAGCAAGCTGTAAGAACCTCCCTCCTCCTGCCCAAAGTGCAGTGTGACTGCCTGCCACCAGGAGTCCTCTTAGCAGTCTGGGATCAATTAGTAATTGTAATTGAAATTGATCATCATTAATGTTATAACTTTGGGCTGTTCAAGGTTGATTTCACTAGAATTACATCACAAAACCAGAGGCATTACGAAGAATTGCCGGCAAAAGGAAAATTGGAACAAACAAACAATCCATAAGCACTGACTCAAGTTGGATGGTCAAGTTGGCCCCTCTGCTTTTATTATCCATTTGTTTCATTATACACAGATGTGGCTTTTCATGCATGGGGTAACGTCTGTAAAAGTTTTTAATAAACTGATTAGCAATCAGCTGGCTTGAAACAGATAAGTTATAAGCTTTGTAAATGCCATCAGGTCCTTAAAACAAAGGGCTCTAAACCCAAGGCTGGCTTTGCAGACACCAGTCCAACAGTCCAAAGGCTTTTGAGGGAGCTCACTTCTTACAAACTCACATCAAGCAACCCTGTCGATACTGCTGACTCCACTTAATGTAAAGCTAGCCCTGTGGGAGACATTGTCTCAACACAGGTGAGAGTCTTCCTCGAGCATAAGCTTGGAAGGGAGATTGAAGAACATTTGCCTTTGATGAGGAAATACGATCTTAAAGCCCATGGATAGGTGACTGCTGTAATGTACATGGTCTCAAAAAGCTGAGCTGTCACATTTAGCTAATGGATGGAAGCATGAAAAACTTTGGAAATATCAAAGCTTAACGTTTTTCCAGTAACATTAATTCACTTATCCTGTACATAATTTTTTGAGATTACTCATTAAGCTGTTAAAATAGCTTTATATAGAATATGAAAAATATGGTTGCTTGTACGTGACTAAGAGTCTCTCAGGCTTTGTATCTCCTAACATTTTTTTTTTAGTATAAATTTGTACCTGAGTGCTTTATTAACATAGCTTTTTGCATATAATTTCCCTAGTGGTTTTTTGTTTTAAAAGAAAGTATGACTGGAGCAAAGGAACTGCCAGTATTTAATAATGTTTGTATTTAAATATTCTACATAGAATTTGAAGTTAGTACAATGAGGGAGTAACTTTGTGAGGGGAAGGTACAGATTACCATTTTACTCTTGCTGCCATGTATTTGAGGCTTTTTTTAAATCAGGGGAACTTGAACCAAAAAGGGAAGAAAGCTTGGTGTAAGATATAGTTCCTTTCCCACTCTCAACTACCCACCAAGATCTTTCTTATAAACTGTTTGTAGTTTACCCAGAAACTTCCCTAGCTAAAGTCCACAGACTGGAAATGAGTGTTCCCATCTCTGCCTCTGTCATCAGAACCTGGCCCTATTGAAGCCATTAACACCACTGCCTTGCTCTCTGTCACATGAACATGATGGAAAATGGATTAATCTGAGAGTGGGTAGAAACTGAGGTGTAGCAGAATTTCACACAACTCGGGAATTTCACCGAAATTTTCTTAGAGTAAATTTTCTCATATGCCTGGTGAGAAATTGTAAATCATAAAATTGTGTTGAATATGAAATTGAGTTACAAGTACATGAAAATGCCTACAAAAGTTTGTTTTGTTCACCTTAGTCTCTTTCCCCAAACTCCTCACTAAAGAAATTCTTTTCTGCAACCAGAAAAGAATTCAATATTAGGAAAGGTGTTAGAGATGACATTTGCATACCCTGGAGTGCATGGAGCATAGATAATTCTTTATTACACATCATAGTCTGTGGCCTCCCAACGCTGTTCCAACTATATCTGGATGCAGTAAATTTTAACAATTCTCATTAAAGATTAAATTTAACACAGCGACAAAAATTTATTTGCACTAAGCCTAATGCAGTGTTCATTGTAACTGAGTAGAATCTCACTTTGGGGAAAACGGACTTGAAAATTTGTCATCCACTGTCAAGAGGACAAGGAAATCTACTATCTTTAATACATATAGTAAAAACCTCGAGCACAGATTGAGGTTCCTTGGAGTCTAGGAAGGGCGCCTCATGCTAGACTGAAGGCCTGTTCAGGATAAGGTTGCCTAACAACTGAGTTCTCCAAGGGAAATGCTGTCAGAAAGCTTGCTTGTCCTCTGTCAGGACAAATTTAGACATTAGGCTTAGGAAAGATGGGCCAATTGCTTAAATAAAATTTGGGAGGATATCCAATTTGAATTTACAGGGACAGTGCCAATTATGTTAGTTACACATAAAGCCGAACTTCTCCTAAGAGCAGCTTGGAATTCTCACTGTGTTCCCTCCCATCCGAAGAAATTGTGAGTAAAAAAATAAATAAAATCCAGTTGAATTAAGTCATGAAAAAAAATTGTTCTGATTTTCAAAGTAAACATTGATTTTAAATTTTCCAACCCCCTTCTCTGACCACAAAAAAAGAAACACAAATACTTGTTTCCAGAGACAACACTCATTTCCAGCGTTTGCTCTAGAAAACTGGACTGAAAAAAGTAGCTCTTCAGGTAGGTTTGGCAATAAATTTGAAGCACTGAGCACCAAAGACCCTCCTCCCATCTTTATTTTTTCTTCATATCAAGACATTTAGGAAAGTTTTGTGAATTTTTTTTTTTAATTTGGGAATTTCTAGCATGTAGCAAAATGCCAAGCCCAGAGTTCATGCTCAGTAACCATTTTGTGAATGAATAGTTAAAATATGTAAGGTACTTACCAACTTCAGTTCTCTGCTTCATTTTACTTAAGTACATATAATTAGGGGCATTTGTGTGTGTAGGAGGCTATTTATGTGTAATGGAACATATGGACACATTTTAATGATTGTGTCCTCAAATAAATTGATATTATCACTTCTATCACTTCTTTCTCAGGAAATTAAAGTTTACATGGTCATGATACATTATTTGCCATAGCCTTTTACTGAAAAGTACAAAGTGAACCATTGTGTTTTAATTCCAACAGATTTGAAAAGTAAGATTTTCTTATTTCTTAACATTTTCTTTGTTTTTCACAAATTTATTTACCTACACCTGATGTTATAATAGGTGGTAGTATACTCCTTATGTATAAAATATATATTATTTAAATGGGCAAATATGTCTATAAGATCCGTTGAAAGATAACAGTACCCTGTCCCAACCATCCGCAGCCCACCCCAAGGTCCACACTCAAAAAGCAGTTATTGTCAACCTTTTTAAGGAATTTCTGTTGAAACTGATTTCCATGCTGTATTATAACCTGCTTATATTACTTATAACCTGATGTTTTAGCTTTGCATTTTTAGACATTACTTTTTGATGTCCTAGTAGACGAGGCTTGAGTTCATTCCCCTATGCACACACATTCACACACAGAAATGCTATTCCCCATCTTTCCCAATGTAATCATTTCACAATTATTAAGTGAAATCTATAGCCAATGTTTTTTCATTGACAGATAAAATTGAATGTATTTATTGTGTACAAAATATGTTTTTAAGTATATGTACATTATGTAATGGTTAAATCTACTTGACAAATGCATTGCCTTACATAGTTATCATTTTTGTGGTGAGAACACTTAACATTCACTCTCTTTGCATTTTTCAAGAATGTAATACATCGCATTTAACTATGGCACTGAATCGTAGTCACTGTGCTGCATAATAGATCTCCTGAACTTATTCTTCCTATCTAATTGTAATTATGCATCCTTTATCAACATTCCCCCAGCCTCTTCTCCTGCCTAAACGCCCAGCCTCTGGTAATCACTGGATATAGTTTGGATATGTATCCTCTCTTAAACTCCTATTGAAATGTAATTCCCAATGTTGGAGGTAGGGACTGGTGGGATGTGACTGGATCAAGGGGATGGATCTCTCATAGCTTGGTGCTGTCCTCACGATAGTGAGTTCTCACAAGATCTGATGGTTTACAAGGTGTGGCACCTCCCCTCTACTCTGGTCTTGCCCCTACTCTGCCATGTGACCTGCTTGATCTCACCTGGCCTTCCACTGTGAGTGAAAGATCAGCCAAAGCCAAGCAGATGCTGGTGCCATGCTTGTGCAGCCTGCAGAACCGTGAGTCAATTAAACTTCTTTTCTTATAAATTACTCAGCCTTAGGTATTTCTTTATAGCAACACAAAGAATGGCCTAACACACCACCATCCTACTCTCTATTATTATGAGATCAACTTCTTTAGGTTCCACATATGAGTAAGAGCATTGTATTTGTCTTTCTATGCATGGTTTATTTCACTTAACATAATGCCCTGTAAGTCTATCCATGTTATCACAAACAACAGGATTTCCTTCTTCTTATGGCTGAATAGTATTACATTGAGTATATGTATCATATTTTATTTATCCATTTATCTGTTTATAAACAATTAGGTTGATTCCATATTTTAGCTACTGAGAATAATGCTGCAATAAGCATGGGAGTGCAGATATTTCTTCAATGAACTAATTTCATTTTTTTTGGATGTATACCCAGTAGTGGGGTTGCTGGGACATATGACAGTTCTATGTTTAATCTCTTAAGGAAGCTTCTTACTATTTTTCATGACCATACTATTTATATTCTCATCAACAATGCGTAAGATTTTCCTTTTCCAATATCCTCACCAACCCTTGTTATTTTCTGTCCTTTTGACAATAACCATTCTGATAGGAGTGAAGTAATATGTTGTGGTTTTGATTTACATTACTCTGATAATTAGTGATATTGAACATTTTTTCATATACCTGTTGGTCATTTATGTGTCTTCCTTGGAGAAATGTCTGTTTAGGTCTTTTGCTCATTTTTTTTTTTTTTTTTTTTTTTTTTTTTTTTTTTTTTTTTTTTTTTTTGAGACGGAGTCTCCCTCTGTCGCCCAGGCTGGAGTGCAGTGGCACAATCTTGGCTCCCTGCAAGCTCCACCTCCTGGGTTCACACTGTTCTCCTTCCTCAGTCTCCCAAGCAGCTGGGACTACAGGCGCCTGCCACCACACCCAGCTAATTTTCTGTATTTTTAGTAGAGATAGGGTTTCACCATGCTAGCCAGGATGGTCTTGATCTCCTGACTTTGCTCATTTTTTAATAGGGTTGTTTTCTTGCTATTGAGTTGTTTTAAGTTCCTTATATATTTTGGATATTACCCCTTACAGAATATAGTTTGCAAATATTTTCTCCTATTCCCTAGGTTATCTCTTTGCTCTGTGGATTGTTTCCTTTGCTGCGCAGAAGCATTTTAGTTTGGTATAATCCCAGTTGTTTATTTTTGCTTTTGTTGCCTGTGCTTTTAAGGTCATGGCCAAAAAATTGTTGCCCAGACCAATGTCATGGAGACTTTCCCTGATGTTTTCTTCTAGTATTTTCACAGATCCCAGTTTTACATTTAAGTCTTTAATCCATTTTGCCTTTGTTTTTGTATATGGTAAGAGATAAAGGTCTAATTTCATTACTTTGTTTGTGGATATTCAGCTTTCTCAACACCAATTATTGAAAATACTGTTCTTTCCTCACAGTGTCTTCCAGGCGTCTTTATTGATAATCAACTGGCTGTTAATGTGTGGATTCATTTTTAAGCTCTTTGTTCTGTTTCATTGGTCTACATGTCTGTTTTTATGCCAATACCATGCTGTTTGGGTTACTACAGCTTTGTAGTATATTTCAAAGTCGGGTAGTGTGATGCCTCCGGGATTATTCTTTTTGCTCAAGATTGATTTGGCTATTAGGGTCTTTTGTGGTTTTATATGAATTGTAGGATTTTTTTTTTAATTTCTGTGAAGAATATCATTGGCATTTTGACAGGAATTGCCTTTGGGCAATGTGTAAGTTATGCTGATTATGTAATTATAGTCAGACATCACTTAAAGACAAGGATGTGATCTGAGAAATGCATCATTAGGCCATTTTGTCATTGTATGAACATCATAGAGTGTGCTTACGCAAACCTAGATGATATAGGCTACTGCACACCCAGGCTATAGAGTATAACGTATTGCTTCTAGGTGACAAACCTGTGGAGCATATTACTGAACTGAATCATGTAGGTGATTGTAACATAATGACAGCTATTTTTGTATCTAAACATAGAAAAAGTACAGTAAAAATACAGTATTATAATCTTATGGGACCACCATCATAAATGCAGTCAGTCATCAACTGAAATATCATTATGCTGCCCATGACTATATTGCTTAGCCATGGATTGCATTGTGACTACACTTCCTCTTTGTAAAATATTTTTTTCTCAAATTAATAACCACTGTCTTGATTTTTATCTATGACTTTAAAATGACATTGTAGTAAAACTTTCTGACAGATTTACAAAGCTACCTCCAAGATGGTCAAACACAGAAGAAACCTATCTGTTTTATCTTGCATGTTTGGGGACATTTCCATTGGACCACATCCTCCTTGGCTCCCATAGAAGGGTTGTGCTTCAGACCTGTCACACCAGCATCAACTTGAGATGATTGCTCTGCCACATATTAGGTCCCCATTTTCTTGGCTCTCATATCTTCCTTCTTGACTTCTCTCTTGTGTGCAAGCCTACTTTTAGAGGATACCTTAAATCCTCCAGTAACTTCTGAGAAAGTGTACATATGAAAAAATGAAGTGTTAAGAGGTTGCTATTCTTGGGTGTGTCTTCATTCTACCATCTTGTCTAATTAGTTCAGCTGAATAACAATTCTAGGTGGAAATTGAAAGGCATTTCTCTTTTGTCTTCTATCTTTTTCATTGGCTTCTGGCGTTTGGTGTTTCTATGAAGAAAAATGCCACCTTGAGTTCCAGTCCTTTGTAAAAGACCCATTTTTTTTTCTCTCTGAAAAGTGTCTGGGTCACTCCTGGTGTTCTCAGCTTCACCATGATTGAGCCTTAATGGACATCTGTTTCCATCCACTGTGATGAGCTCTCACCAGGCCCTTTTAATGTTATCTCTTTGACTTTTGGAAAATATGTCAATATTTGGTAATGTTTTCTCTGTTTTCTTATTCTCTTTCTAGAACTCATATTATTCAGGTGTGTGATCCTATGCATTAACACTTCAATTTTATTATTTCTTTCAGATTTTCATTTATGTTGTTTTTCTTTCTTCTCATAGTTTTCTTGGGAACTTCTCTTTGAAAGTCCTGATACCTAGAATCTAATCTTGTTTCATTCATGCAGCCAATATCTATTTGGATATTAACTATAGGATTTTAAAATATTCTCTGTGATTTTCTCTGTTTTTCTCTAAGTTTCTTTCTGTCTTTCCTGTATTGGTCTCTAACTTTCATGTTAAATCCTTGCCTCTAAGTCTGGTGATTCTGGGGTATCCATTTACATTTGAGTTAGATGCTAAAAGTCTGATTGCATGTGGATAGAGCTGATACACCATTAGCCCTCACAGAAAAGTTATTGGGTGGGGACATTTTGGGTATGTTCACAATGGATATCTCATCTCAAAATGTCTCATCTCTTGCCTTAGTTTCCTCAGAGGAACTCTCATTTCCCTTTAACATGATTCTTGAAAATAAACACTGACGTCTATAAATATTTTATTGCTGTTGTTGTTTAAATGTTATTACCATACTTGAAACTAGCAGGCCTTTAAAAGTTGAGTTTTGAAATCTGGATGGAAAACATCCCAAATGGAAAACTGGGGAAGGAAATTTATAACTTGTCAAAACCTTCATGACAGAAACTTTTAACAAAAAAGTACTGTTTATAAGGCAGTAACAGCTGGATTCCCACATGAGATAACTGGTTGGCTTTGCTTTTCATGGTTTTCTCATTTGATTCATGGGAGCTAACGTGAAGCAATACTGATGAGATTCTTAAAATAACTGAAATGTAGGGACCTCCATGGGGCAAGGCCATGTAACTCATGTAGCTCATTTAATTGCATATACCAGCTCTTTCCTAGTGCCTGGGTGTTGGGTGTTGTTGGCAGGAGAAAAGTCAAATGAAAAAAATCCAACATCTTTTTCAGACTCTGCAGACCCTGGAAGTCAAGACCACTCAGAGTTCTAATTCCAGTAATTTATTAAATGGAACTGCTCTTATGACCTCAAACAGAGAGTGCTCTGATAGAAAAAAAATATGAACAGTGCACTCACTTCTCACCCCTAACAGCTGGCCTGAGATTGATATCTACCATTTCTGTCTTCACTAAGGTATCAGGTAATGAGAGCTGGTAAAGGATTTGGTGATGTTGGAATAAAAGCCTTCTATAATACTAAGGGCTGTCAGAATGTGGAAAAAATTGACCATGGAACATTGTTGCCAGCAAGAACTTTTTTTGTGGGATGTGGTCAGCCAGTGTATATTAACTTATATCAACACAGTGAAACATTGCATTGTTGGTCTCTAATAAGGTGATACATCAAATCAAAGATAGATGAAGTTATTTGCACCATTTCCAGTGCCAATGAAACAGAGAGGGTGCCTATGGCCATTACTTCAGAGCTGAAAACCATGTGCCTTTTCCCCCAATGGAATATATTGTAAATTGGTCAAGGATTCAAGAAAACCATAAGAAAAGCTGAAAAATGTCTTCCTAGATCATTGCTGCACACACACACACACACACGTGTGCACTCACAGTGTGCACACATACATGCACACTTACATATTAACAGAGAAGAAACAAGAAATAAATAGCACAAGACTTAACAAGTAAACTAATGACTGATTTTGACTATGAGATAATGGAGCTTTCTGTAAGATAGTTGATATTTATAAATAAAGTGGACAAATTAAAGATGATTTTAAAATGATTCTCTACAGAAGGATCTATGTCAGAGTTCCTTGCCTGAGTTGCTTCCCTTGAGCCTTTATTTTATGGTTTTTAGATTAGTAACTGAAGCAATTGTCTAAGAGTTAGGTTGAGAAGGAAGAGGAGAAGGGGCAGCTGCTTCCAGGTGAAAACCAATTTAAAAAAGAAAAGGAAGCCTTGGGATTGATAATTTAAGGAACTGGAAAACTGGGAACTCATTTGAAACAATTTGATTTTTGTGTGGCTTTTCAAGAATATGATTATCAGTAATTGACAAACTTTATCCACAGAAACCTATAAAACCAACGTTTATTTCTTGAAAGCTATCCATGGTGTTGCATCAGCACTAATTTTTGGAGTTAGGGGAACCCTGTCGTCTTTCTGGGCTTATGCCTGAATTTCAAAGACTTTTAAATTTCACAATCAATAAACTTAAGACAATTGCAACAAGAAAACATTTGTGTGAGTAGGGGGAGCAGACATAGGGTCACCAACTATTTTTTTTTTTTCACAGTAGAGGCTTTAAGCAAAACAAAATCTACTATTTTACTATTTATTTTATTTCATAAGAAACAATAAGATCACCTCAAAAATAAGGCCACAGTCTCAAAATAAAAGGCAGTCGTTTACTTTAAGTTAGCTTAAAATAGGTTATTTGTATGTATATTCTGAATGCGTGGTCTTTAGGTTTCTGATCTCAGAACATGCTAGTGAACATTTTGCATGATGCAGCGATGGTTATTGGAAGGTCTGTGAGCCATGGATGCAGACATTGCCTGAAATGTCTAAAGAGTTTCCCTGAAAGTCTTCTATTTTTTTTCCTGATATGACTAAGCACTAAAGAAAAGCTTAGAAATTACTTTGTTAAATTATTTGTTTTAGAGTTAAGGAGTGAAGGCTTTGACTTGCTTAGGATAGCTCAGTTTACCAGAGACTGGAAGGGGTTTTGGCCAGCTCTCCCATTGAATGCACTTTAAGATGTCGCCTATTACAATTCTTTTTGCCTGAGATGCTAACATTTTGGCACAGCTGTGCAGGATGTGTAGGCTCTTTAGGGAGGGATCCTTTCAGTTGAAAGAGTTTCATTACCAAGAAGTATTTATTGGGTACCTACTCAGAGCAAGCCCCAATGGGTTAGGAGGAGACTCCTTACTTAAGTTGTATATAATGTGATCTGGAAGACAGGTTAAGTACATGAAAATAAACCTAACAATGTGTGATAACATAGCATTGAACATGTCATGAGCCGGCACAGACAGTGAGTATCAACAGGGCCTGGCAAGAGTGTATAGCTGCATGTTTCCAAGAAACACTTACAGGAAGCAGGGCTGACCCATGTAATTTGGCTTTCAGGCCCAGAATTAGCATCTGACTGTCTAAGATAACCAAGAAGACTGAGCCTGTTAGACCTCTCAAAAAGTTCTGGATGGCCTCATCTTCCATGATTTCAGTTCTTACAAGATGAAGAACTCAGGAATGAGGGCAGAAGGATGAGCAATGAAACATATAACACCTTTTTTTTCATTCTCATTAAATGCTGCAACCTTCTCTATTAAATATGCTTTTGACCTTGTGGGACAAACTCTAGAAGCACATTTCTCATTTGCTGGCCTCTCTCTGGGCCTTCTGCGACATACTGTCGCCCAGACAAGTACTGTTCTTAATGGGTTTATGGGAAAGGCTTGGCCTGCCTTTCCATCTGCACCTTCTGCTGGCTCCCTCTGAAAAGCGCTAGCTTGCCATACGACATTCCCTTGAATTATTTAGATTGGTAAATCTTTCTGCATCTCACATCTTTAGTCCATCTGTTAGCCGAAGCTTTGCCTTTATAGGAAGTGTCCTTTATGCATGCTGGCATCTGTCAGCAGTACACTTTCCTCTTTTATTCATGATCGTCTATGGGAGAGGGTGCGAGCTGCAGAAGCACCGCATGCCTGGTATGCATTTCATTTTAATGGAAGATTACATGACTGGGGTGCTGGTTTATTACCTTGCTCCACATGCATCCATTCATCACCTGGCAGCCCCTCACTCAGCCTGTTAAGAGCTGCTGGCCCTCCTGCAGCCTCTTGGTCCCAGCTTTTTGCAGGAAGTGGTCTTGATGGGAGAGAGCAAACTGCTCCTTTAAAACAAGAAGAAAGATCGTGAGAAAAGAAAAATTATATAATGGAGAATCAAGGCCAGAAAAAAGGCAAAAGGTCTTGACCTTATGCTGATATCCAGATGCAGACATGGAATTATTTATACAAAGCACTAGATCCATTAAGGAAAATGTTACTGTGAATACCATATCATAGCTGAGTATGTTCTTTCTGAAAATTGTGATCTAAGCTTATACTTTTTTTTTCTGTTTTCACTCACAGGATAATAGAATCTTAGAGCTGGCTTCTCATTCAATTTTCCTTTTATTGATGGAATGGGCTTTATAATAATTTAACTTATAATTTAAATGTTCTCTGGTACCAAAATGTTATCATTTTTATGTCAATATAAAAATAATCAGTAACCTAAATAAGGTTATCAGACATCCTCATTGCAAGCAACATTCATTGCCTATGCCTCTTTTAGATCAGTTAGTACCTGACAATTTTTGCATCACCCCCTTT
This sequence comes from Pan troglodytes, assembly GCF_028858775.2. Taxonomy (NCBI): domain Eukaryota; kingdom Metazoa; phylum Chordata; class Mammalia; order Primates; family Hominidae; genus Pan; species Pan troglodytes. Next base: position 85,253,561 of record NC_072398.2, read on the forward strand.
CACTCACAAAAGTGTGCTGGTTTGGATGATAAACTATGGCCACCCTAGTACTAAATCATGGGCATGATCACTCTATGTAGGATCACTACTAATACAATTTCAGTGCCCATGTTACTGATTGTGTCTACTCTCCCGTTGGTGCCATGTCAAGCTACTTAACTATGCAAATAATGACTATAGGTGCCCAGTGAGATAGGGGCCAATATCTACATTTGCAAAACATTTTCTCCTTCAATCTAGGATCTTACTCAGCAGAACATTAATTCATTGATTTAATGAATATTTAAAGAGTGCCTACTATGTATCACACTCTTTTAGACACTAGGGATAAAATGTAAGCAAAAGTCTTTGCTCTTGTGGGACTTACATTCATTGAAAATGGCTAAAATTATATTCTGATTGACAGCCAGTTATGGTTTATTACATAAATTAAATTCGTAAAGGATATACAGAGTGTTCTAGGCCAGGGAGAGCACAGATTTTGTTAAGTAGTAAAGATAAGCAGAGCGAGGAGGACAACAGATCAGAGAGACAATGAGACCTTAGCACCAATTTAGAGACACTGGAGACATACAAACTCTTATTATATATGAACCATACCCCTTCTCCCTCTGCCACTGCATTTGGTACATCCTAAAAAGAACCAAGAAGGATGAAGGCTGAGGTCCTGACATTTGTTACAGGGACCTATAGAAAAATTGGAAAGTAAAAAGAAGCTACATAGATTACTCCTGTAAGCACAAGTGAGAATTCTCAGATATTTTATTGGAAGGGAACATTGGGGAAAATCAAATCTAGACTTCTGTGAGATAATCAAGTGAGAACCTGGCTTGTTGAGATTTGGAATTACAGTTTACTGATATGTTTTCAATGTTATCTTCCAACTCTTCCATTGAATTTTCTATTTTTACTACTATATTTTTAATTTTCTGAAGCTCTTTCTGTTTGTGACTTTTCATTTTTAAAATATCCTACTCAAAGTTTATTAGTATAATATAATCTCTTCTCTCTCTGAAGATAGCAACTACAATGGGGTTATGAAAGCTTTCTTCTCTTTGAAATTGTCTTTGTTTCCTGTGAAGTTCTTTTTTCATACTTGTTGATTTTCATACTTGTTGATTTCCCATGCTCAGAAGAACCTGGAGCTTTGTTTAGTGCTCTGCTGGCACTATCTTGAAATTCTTTAATGTTAGATGCTTTTTACAAATATAGACCTTTGACAGTCCATTTTTGAGAGAGTTATTAAAAGGCCCACTAGAAGCTCTATGTGCTTGGAAAGGACTTGATGACTACTGGCATTCACTGTGTGGTGATTAGGCAGGGACCATATACTTTCATTGCAAATTCCCCCAAATGTCAGTTTCTGTAAGTCTTTTCTCTTTGAAGGTTGCTCTCCTGAGAGGGCTAGCCTCCAATCTCTTGCCTGGAAGACCTAAGCTGTCTACATTACAAAGGGAAAATGGGTGGTAAGACTGGAGAATCTTTTAATTGGGACTGAATGCTTTTACTTAACATCGTTCCCCCTTAGGCACCAGATCTTTCTCTAATATGCCTGGTATATTCCTTTGCTTGGAACCCCTCTGATTCATTTTCCTCAGAGAGTAAAACTGCTTATTCCTGTTAGGATGGAGAGAAAGTAATCACCTATAGGAGAAAGTGAAAAAGGGCTTTGGGGGATCAAGTGAACTTCAAACAAATTTTCAGGCAATCTTCCCATTTCAGTCCCTTTATATCTCCACCCTTAGAGATAGGGGGTTCCTCCAATTTCCAAGCCTTTTGAGTGTTCTGAAGCTTGAATTGAGTGGCTTATTTTTGGCTCCTGAACTAAAGGCTTGAGTTTTGATATTTTTGCTCTGCTATGTGAGTTACAAGTAGTCTATCTGCTTTCTCTTTTCAAAAGTATTACCTTTTATCTAGTACCATGTTCTTCTCTCTTCTTTTGAGTTTATTGATTTATATATTATTTAAAATTATTCCATACAATAATAGTGGAATTTCAGGAGGGGGCAGAGATAAAAGTTTATGATCCGTTTTCCAGCTTTAACTGGGGATCCCTTCATTTCTTTCCCAGGGCAAAGATTTCTGATTACTCTTGCAAGTCTTTGTATAAAAAGGTATCAAACTCTCTTGCTATACTAAATACCTTTTCATAACAAAATCCATTGCTTTCTGGCTTGTTTCAACTCCAATTATTACAATAAATATAAAATATAAGATCCATGGAAGGAAGGATTATTTTATGTTGCCACATAATAAAGTAGCAATAAAGAAATGATGTATTATATTGCCTTGGTACGTAAGATAGTGATGATCTATATAGGATTTCAGCCTCAATAAGTCAGAAGGTTTGCAAGAAATCATTGAGAACAAAAGACTGTTGCTCCTTATTTTTTCTGCTAAGTTAGCCCTCATCAAACAAAATTGGTTCAACTTTCTTGGCAGGTTTAATATAGATAAGAGCCCCAACTGTCTCTCTCACTCTATAAATACTCATTCCATTTGAGCTAGATGACTATGTGGTTGAGAACCCTTGATGTACTGAAGAATCTAGACTAAGAATGTTGTCCTCCCAGCCCTGGGCATCAGAGCTAGCTTCATGGATATCCAGACTGGACAGTTGCCTAGTTCCTCATGCTCAGAAGGACCCAGAGCTTTGTTTTAGTGCTCTGCTGGCGCTATCTTAAAATTCTTAATAATTTTTTAATAAGAAACCACGTGTTTTCATTTTGCATTGAGTCCTGCAAGTAATGTAGTTTCAGTCCTATTTGACATATTGTACAAATACCTTGCAAATGAGAGAGTGTCTTTTATGAAGAAACAGTTGGGAATACTCATAGAAGCAATCAAAGCTTAGAGTCTATAAATAATAGGCCAACAAAAGATACAGTACAGTTTGGATCCACAGTTGCAAACACATGTATTCAGGTTCCAGGCAGGCAATTTAAATATAGGAAAAGATTGGTATAATAGAGCAAGGTTAGCTGTGAACGAACAGTAAGACCATGTCCTTTCTAAAGATATTCAAATTCAATTTCATGAACACTGGGTTGTACTGAACAGAATATGCAGGTGGGTATACAAGTGGGTCACCAATTTTCGACCCATGATTTGACACAATCTAGGAGGCAATGGCAAATACATAGTTATTGCCCCAAACACCTGGTCATTTTAAACAGCTTAAGAGCCAAGTGTTCTCTAAGTCAAACCAGTATGCCAGGTCAGTTCATATTGGTTTTTAATTCTTCTTTCATTGCCTTTCAAAGATGTAAATGCATATTTTATATCTAAGACATATAGGCACTAGATTTGGTGTTGAATCCTCCTGTTTTTCTTTACTTTGAGTGGATTCACCCTTGTTATTTATGCTGTATTTAATATTTGCTGTAATATCATTAGATAATTGTGGTGAAGGCATCATTCCTTGAGCAGATGGCCTGAACATTTAGAGTGAGCCCTGTAGCACAATGAATGAAGGCACTAAGAACCTGGCAGAAATGGAACAGAGGTGGGGTGTGTGTGTGTATGTGTGAGTGTGTGTGTGTGTGTGTGCTCCCCCAAAATAAAATTCACCAAAACAATCGGCAAAAGGTGGCCCAGTCCTGACTCTTGCTGCAGGGACTCCCGAGGGACTAAGACAGTTAAAACTTCAGTGGCTGAACTCTTTCACCTTTAGTTTCTGGGTGTTAGCCAAGCTGCACACTAGCTGATGGAGGTACATTAGTCAGTATACAACTCCTTCCTCAATTTGAAGTTGATTGTTAGTTTCCTCTCAGCATGTCTAAATACATACATATATAAGAATTAAAATTTCTTACCATGATTCTTGGTCTCTCAAAATAAACAAACAAACAAAAACTTAAGTCCTTATGGCTTTGATGGCTACGTGGCATTTGAATGCATAAATATATAAGATGTATAAAGTATGGGGAAAAAAATGAAAGATGTAGATTCAAGCTCTGATTCTATGTTTAAAATACAGACTTGTATAAATCCCTTAACTTTGAGCATCCTTTTCCTATCTGTGAAATGGGATCTTAATGATGATAACTACCTTTTTGGATTACTGCCAGAATCAGAGAAATAAAGGTCTCTCTCTGTCACCTAGAAGTCTGAAGGTCTTTATAGCTCAGAAGCCTATTCATAGAACACAGAGTGGTAAACCATTTTATATATGAAGCCTAACAATGACTCTTCTCTGGTGGGATAAGGAGAGTATCTCTCATGAGGCAGGTGGGAAAAGCTACTTCTATCCAGAGAAATCACTTTTGTATAAGAATGTGTAACTTTCCTAAAGCAGAACAACTTTCAATGAAGGGGAATACTAGCTACTTTGGTTGGAGACCAAAGATAAAGACAGAAACTGAACTTCATAATCCTTAGGCTTGTGAGTTCTCTAAAGGTCAAAGAGCTAGGCTTTAGAGATACAAGTCATTTCAGTAGACACTGAATTACTGAAGCAACACAAAGCAGCAATAAGAAACTAATATAGACTGGTTTCATCAATTTTTACTCACCAAAAAATTGTCAATGGGTAACTCATAATATCTGAAATAATATTCAGTATTTACTATATGTTAGGCACTGAATTAAGAAGAACATTTTACATCTATTATCATTTTATCTGCCTGACAATACTTGAAGACTGAAATTAGTATCATTATCATTTTATAGAAAAAAATTGAGGTTAATAAAGGCTAAGTGTCTTTCCTAAGGTCATCAACTAATTATTTACCTGGTTTTACTGTTCCATACCTGATTTATCCCAACTATGAGGTTGTAGTCTTCTTGAAGGCAGAGATTACAACTTAGTTCTCATTATGGTTCCTGAATTCAACTTAAAATATAAATAAAAATGAAGCCCACCTTCATGATGTTAGCCAATGAGAAAATAATTTTATATGCATTAACTTAATCTACACCCATCTGTTCAGAATTCTACTAATTAAATAAGGAAAGATGTATCTGATTTCCCTTGACAGTCACCTCCACTCTATTTTCTTGTGTCTTGCAGCTATGGCCAGAGGAACATCTCATCTGTGAATCTGGGTTCACTTTCTTCTCATTGGCTGCTCGTTTTTATTATTTATTTATTTATTTTTAAATGATTTAATCAGAGGAAGTTGATTTCTTGCAGGAGATCTGTCATGCAGAAGCCAAATGCTTTTGATATTTCATTAGATGCTGATGGTTTTAGATTTAAAGTTGACACCAAAGTCTAATTAAACATTATGCTAGTGCACATATTCTGCAAATTAAGACACAACACATTACAGAGCCCAGTCTGGGATAAGTTAAAAAGGAAGCTGTCAACATGCAGAGGACCCTGTTAAGTGCCTTAAATACATATTTTGAATTTAAAATGCAAATGGGTTGAAGCCTCTTTTCCTTTCAAGTTGGAAAGGAAAATTAAGGGAGGCAGAGAGTTTTTTTTTTTTTTTTTTTTACTAATCACTGAGTTTTGACTCTACTTGCAACCACAGTACATTACAGCAGTGTTAGAAATGGCAAGAGGAACTAATATACAGCTAACAATTCACTTTTGGCTCCTCACTAGCTGAATGAAAAGTAGGAAGCAAACCAATTCCATCAATGTTGACAAGTCAACACATGTATTGAAAAAGAAAAAAAAACTTTTCAGATTGAAACAGGCAGGACCCCTGGGACTATTTAGATCTGCACAGCTGTGGGAAAATTTCTGTACCTGACTTCATCAAATTGGGGTGGGCGGAGTGTTGGGAGAAGCCAGAGAGGCTGTGAAATCTGAGGTGATGGACTCCAGAGCTGCTGAGCTCAGAACAGAGCTGAGTATATTAACTGTGACAAACTGTGTTTCAGCAAAGCAGCGAGTAGGGTGGACCACAGGAAAAAGTGATGTAAGAGGTGGATAAATTTGGGATATTCTGTTCTGCTTTCCTGGATCTCATCCCCATCCCAACTCCCACTACTATCAATTATGTTTGAATGGGACAGTAGCCAATTAAGAGGTTGAGATGAGATTCCATCATGCTCCACCTAGGTGTAGTTGCTTCTCTGCATTTACTATTTCTCAATCCCTTCCTACTTTTCTTTGAAATGTTATTTGTTTCCATCCAGTAAATACCAAGTGCTTGCTATATTCATGTTCTGGGTAAACACACACATATAAAAAACTCTCTGTTCTGAAAGAGCTTGCATTTGGGAAGGAAAAGAAGATATAGGCCTATGCCTTACCAGCTGCCCCTCCAAATGATAAATGCCTCAATGGAGAGTGACACATAGTGTTATCCACCAGGGTGAAGACAAAAAATATGGGGGAGGCAGGTTAGGAAGGAAGGATCTGTGAAGGCCTCACAAAGACAAAATATTTGAGTTGGACCTTTAAATGAAAGTGAGATTTTGACTGTTGGACCTCAACAAGAGGTAAAATATAAACTGAAGTACTTTGAAAACACTGTTGAAAAGTAAAATCATTGGAAGAATTAAAAAGGGTAACATAAAAGACATGTCATGTTCATTCCACTCAGCCAAAGGAAGCACAACTTGATCACTTTCTTTTCCGAGTTGCTTTGATAATAGCTGACTCTAAGCCATTTTAGATGGTCTTTCAAAGGGCTAAAATGGCAGTATTGACTACTTTGAATTTTTAATTACTTTGGTCTTAATAAATAAAACAGAGTTGGGATGCAGGAATCTGATTGAACAATTAATCCAGAAAATTGGATATAGTTGGTTTTATAAAACGTTGTCATTGGATCATTAAATTTGTTTAAATCTTACAGCTTCTTCAGAAAGAACTCCACAAGCTTTGGTCAAAGCTCTATTTCAATAGTCAACCCAATTTATTTTGTTTCCATTAAATTCAGTTCCCACCATATGTACAATAATCTGTTAAATAGCTGGAGAGAAAAACACGTTTGTGCACACACTCGCCCACACATTTTCTTCTCTGCTCTTAAGGAAGTTAACATTTTGATGGAGGGAAGAATTTGTGTACATAAAAAAGTATAGAGCAATAATACATTATATAATAAAACACTAGATTAAATACGATGTGGTGACAAAATCTATAGTAAAAGACAAGCTCTGTGAGTAGCAGAGATGAAAGCAATCAAAACTAGAAAAGCTTGATTGAAGTTGGCTAAAGTAAATAATTTTTTAAATGTATGAACACTACCATCTTAAAGAAGATTTAATAATTTTATCATGGTATATAGTTTGAGATCCAAAAGTGAAGTGACATGGATCTATCAGAAGTTGCAATTTTGCAAAACTTGTCAGTTTACTTTTTTTTGAGGTTCATATCTTTGAAAACTATCTTTAACATATTGAACTTTTTAATGTTCTTAAAATTATGCTGAGAAGTTTGTGATTTTTAAATTTATCTTGATTTGAAGTCTGAATTAAATATAATTTACTAAATAACATACTTGTGGAAAAATTGATTGAATGCCAAATGGATTTTGCTAACTATAATAATTAAATGGTAATTGCTTAATAATGTCAAATTATTTTATGCTGTGTATAGTTATTAAATACCTGCAAAGAACAATTGAATAGTTTATTGTTTTTGGCAACTACAATATTGAATAAATTATTTAATAGCATGTAACTGTGTTCTATTCAATGATAAGGTGATAACTGATTGAAAAGTAACAGATGAATTTAGTCTTCACACTCAGTAAGTAATACTACATGGAATAAAAATCCATATTAAATCAAGAAAAGGAATAAATCATATATTTATGCTTATACATCAATAGATTATGTTAAAATTAATTTCTTTTTCATTTCAAAAGTATGCTAGAATGCAAGTTTGTATTTCTAAACATGTTTCTCTAAAAAAATGTTAAAAGATATTACATAAAGCCAGCTTTACCCCTTTCTGTGCAGTAAAGCAGGTGCCTTCCCCATTATATAAGGATGCAGAAAAGAAAATGATATAATGTAACACAATGCCCTATGTGAGCCTGTAGAAGGCTTATAAGTAATAGGACTCATAATCAATCATCAATGACAAAGCAAGACAGGTTAAGACACAATCTCCTTAAATATGCTCTGTCAAAAGTGGTATTTCCATGGGTAAATTCTCTCTTTTTCTATGCTTTCTTCACTAACAATACCACCTTTGATAATAGCAATATTTACAGAATCATAACACTACAGTTGGAATGGCTCTTAAAATTCATCTAGTTGCTTCATCTTCCAGTGCAGGAATGCACTTCCCATTGGTGTTGCCAATGCACTGCAAGGGGACTCATGCATCTGTGCATGTGTGTGGGGTAAGAAGCCTCAGGCAGAAGTGAGTGTTTCATGAACTACACTATGGTGGTAATTGTAGCAAGAATTGCTACAGAATCTTCTCTACTCAGAAGCAGCAAGTACTGCTTCCCACATAGTAACTGACAGAAATGTCCTAGAAAAGAGGGTAGAAAAATGGAGGCAGGTGCGGTGGCTCATGCCTGTAATCCCAGCACTTTGGGAGGCTGAGGCGGGCAGATCACTTGAGGTCAGGAGTTCGAGACCAGCCTGTCCAACATGGAGAAATCCCATCTCTAGGGGGATGGAGCCAAGATGGCCGAATAGGAACAGCTCCAGTCTACAGCTCCCAGTGTGAGCGATAGAGAAGATGGGTGATTTGTGCATTTCTAACTGAGGTACCAGGTTCATCTCACTGGGGAGTGCCGGACAGGGGGTGCAGGACAGTGGGAGCAGCGCACCATGCGTGAGCCAAAGCAGGGCGAGGCATTGCCTCACCCAGGAAGCACAAGGGGTCAGGGAATTCCCTTTCTTAGTCAAAGAAAGGGGTGACAGATGGCACCTGGAAAATTGGGTCACTCCCACCCTAATACAGCACTTTTCCAAAGGGCTTAACAAACGGCACACCAGGAGATTATACCCTGCACCTGGCTCGGAGGGTCCCACACGCACGGAGCCTCGCTCATTGCTAGCACAGCAGTCTGAGATCAAACTGCAAGGTGGCAGTAAGGCTGGGGGAGGGGCACCCGCCATTGCCGAGGCTTGAGTAGCTAAACAAAGCCTCAGGAAGCTCGAACTGGGTGGAGCCCACCACACCTCAAGGAGGCCTGCCTGCCTCTGCAGGTTCCACCTCTGGGGGCAGGGCACAGACAAACAGAAGGCAGTAGTAACTGCTGCAGACTTAAATGTCCCTGTATGACAGCTTTGAAGAGAGTAATGGTTCTCCCAGCATGCAGCTTGAGATCTGAAAATGGGCAGATTGCCTCCTCAAGTGGGTCCCTGAACCCCGAGTAGCCTAACTGGGAGGCACCCCCTAGTAGGGGGCAGACCGACACCTCACACAGCAGGGTACTCCTCTGAGACAAAACTTCCAGAGGAACGATCAGGCAGCAACATTTGCGGTTCACCAATATCCACTGTTCTGCAGCCACCGCTGCTTATACCCAGGCAAACAGGGTCTGGAGTGGACCTCCAGCAAACTCCAACAGACGTGCATGCAGCTGAGGGTCCTGACTGTTAGAAGGAAAACTAACAGAAAGGACATCCACACCAAAAACCCATCTGTACGTCACCATCATCAAAGAAGAAAGGTAGATAAAAACACCAAGATGTGGAAAAAACAAAGCAGAAAAACTGGAAATTCTAAAAATCAGAGTGCCTCTCCTCCTCCAAAAGAACTCAACTCCTCACGAGCAATGGAACAAAGCTGGACAGAGAATGACTTTAACGAGTTGAGAGAAGAAGGCTTCAGAAGATCAAACTACTCCAAGCTAAAGGAGGAAGTTTGAACCAATGGCAAAGAAGTTAAAAACCTTAAAAAAAAATTAGTCGAATGGCTAACTAGACTAACCAATGCAGAGAAGTCCTTAAAGGACCTGATGAAGCTGAAAACCATGGCACGAGAACTACATGACGAATGCACAAGCTTCAGTAGCCGATGCAATCAACTGGAAGAAAGGGTATCAGCGATGGAAGATGAAATGAATGAAATAAAGCAAGAAGAGATGTTTAGAGAAAAAAGAATAAAAAGAAATGAACAAAGCCCCCAAGAAATATGGGACTATGTGAAAAGACCAAATCTACGTCCGATTGGTGTACCTGAAAGTGACGGGGAGAATGGAACCAAGTTGGAAAACACTGCAGGATATTATCCAGGAGAACTTCCCCAATCTAGCAAGGCAGGCCAACATTCAAATTCAGGAAATACAGAGAACACCACAAAGATACTCCTCGAGAGGAGCAACTCCAAGACATATAATTGTCAGATTCACCAAAGTTGAAATGAAGGAAAAATTGTTAAGGGCAGCCAGAGAGAAAGGTCGGGTTACCCACAAAGGGAAGCCCATCAGACTAACAGCTGATCTCTCAGCAGAAACTCTACAAGCCAGAAGACAGTGGGGCCAATATTCAACATTCTTAAAGAAAAGAATTTTCAACCCAGAATTTCATATCCAGCCAAACTAAGCTTCATAAGTGAAGGAGAAATAAAATACTTTGCAGACAAACAAATGCTGAGAGATTTTGTCACCACCAGGCCTGCCTTACAAGAGCTCCTGAAGGAAGCACTAAACATGGAAAGGAACAACCAGTACCAGCCACTGCAAAAACATGCCAAATTGTAAAGACCATCAAGGCTAGAAAGAAACTGCATCAACTAACAAGCAAAATAACCAGCTAACATCATAATGACAGGATCAAATTCACACATAACAATACTAACCTTAAATGTAAATGGGCTAAATGCTCCAATTAAAAGGTATAGACTGGCAAATTGGATAAAGAGTCAAGACCCATCAGTGTGCTGTATTCAGGAAACCCATCTCACATGCAGAGACACGCATAGGCTCAAAATAAAGGGATGGAGGAAGATCTACCCAGCAAATGGAAAACAAAAAAAGGCAGGAGTTGCAATCCTAAACAGACTTTAAACCAACAAAGATCAAAAGAGACAAAGAAGGCCATTACATAATGGTAAAGGGATCAATTCAACAAGAAGAGCTAACTATCCTAAATACATATGCACCCAATACAGGAGCACCCAGATTCATAAAGTAAGTCCTTAGTGACCTACAAACATACTTAGACCCCCACACAATAATAATGGGAGACTTTAACACCCCACTGTCAACATTAGACAGATCAATGAGACAGAAAGTTAACAAGGATATCCAGGAATTGAACTCAGCTCTGCACCAAACGGACCTAATAGACATCTACAGAACTCTCCACCACAAATCAACAGAATACACATTCTTTTCAGCACCACGCCACACCTATTCCAAAATCGACCACATAGTTGGAAGTAAAGCACTCCTCAGCAAAGGTAAAAGAACAGAAATTATAACAAACTGTCTCTCAGACCACAGTGCAATCAAACTAGAACTCAGGATTAAGAAACTCACTGAAAACTGCTCAACTACATGGAAACTGAACAACCTGCTCCTGAATGACTGCTGGGTACATAACGAAATGAAGGCAGAAATAACGATGTTCTTTGAAACCAATGAGAACAAAGACACAACATACCAGAATCTCTGGGACACATTCAAAGCAATGTGTAGAGGGAAATTTACAGCACTAAATGCCCACAAGGGAAAGCAGGAAAGATCTAAAATCGACACCCTAACATCACAGCTAAAAGAACTAGAGAAGCAAGAGCAAACACATTCAAAAGCTAGCAGAAGGTAAGAAATAACTAAGATCAGAGCAGAACTGAAGGAGATAGAGACAAAAAAAAACCCTTCAAAAAATCCATGAATCCAGGAGCTGGTTTTTTGAAAAGATCAACAAAATTGATAGACCACTAGCAAGACTAATAAAGAAGAAAAGAGAGAAGAATCAAATAGACGCAATAAAAAATGATAAAGGGGATATCACCACCGATCCCACAGAAATACAAACTACCATCAGAGAATACTATAAACACCTCTACGCAAATAAACTAGAAAATCCAGAAGAAATGGATAAATTTCTGCACACATACACCCTCCCAAGACTAAACCAGGAAGAAACTGAATCTCTGAATAGACCAATAACAGGCTCTGAAATTGTGGCAATAATTAATAGCTTACCAACCAAAAAAATTCCAGGACCAGATGGATTCACAGCCGAATTCTACCAGAGGTACAAGGAGGAGCTGGTACCATTCCTTCTGAAACTATTCCAATCAATAGAAAAAGAGGGAATCCTCCCTAACTCATTTTATGAGGCCAGCATCATCCTGATACCAAAGCCTGGCAGAGACACAACAAAAAAAGAGAATTTTAGACCCATATCCTCGATGAACATTGATGCAAAAATCCTCAACAAAATATTGGCAAACCGAATCGAGCAGCACATCAAAAAGCTTATCCACCATGATCAAGTGGGCTTCATCCCTGGGATGCAAGGCTGGTTCAACATACAAAAATCAATAAACATAATCCAGCATATAAACAGAACCAAAGACAAAAACCACATAATTATCTCAATAGATGCAGAAAAGGCCTTTGACAAAATTCAACAACACTTCATGCTAAAAACTCTCAATCAATTAGGTATTGATGGGACGTATCTCAAAATAATAAGAGCTCTCTATGACAAACCCACAGCCAATGTCATACTGGATGGATGGAAACTGGAAGCATTCCCTTTGAAAACGGGCACAAGACAGGGATGCCCTCTCTCACCACTCCTATTCAACATAGTGTTGGAAGTTCTGGCCAGGGCAATCAGGCAGGAGAAGGAAATAAAGGGCATTCAATTAGGAAAAAAGGAAGTCAAATTGTCCCTGTTTGCAGATGACATGATTGTATATCTAGAAAACCCCATCGTCTCAGCCCAAAATCTCCTTAAGCTGATAAGCAACTTCAGCAAAGTCTCAGGATACAAAATCAATGTACAAAAATCACAAGCATTCTTATACACCAATAACAGACAAACAGAGAGCCAAATCATGACTGAACTCCCATTCACAATTGCTTCAAAGAGAATAAAATACCTAGGAATCCAACTTACAAGGGACGTGAAGGACCTCTTCAAGGTGAAATACAAACCACTGCTCAAGGAAATAAAAGAGGATACAAACAAATGGAAGAACAGTCCATGTTCATGGGTTGGAAGAATCAATATCGTGAAAATGGCCATACTGCCCAAAGTAATTTATAGATTCAATGCCATCCCCATCAAGCCACTAATGACTTTCTTCACAGAATTGGAAAAGACTACTTTAAAGTTCATATGGAACCAAAAAAGAGCCTGCATTGCCAAGTCAATCCTAAGCCAAAAGAACAAAGCTGGAGGCATCATGCTACCTGGCTTCAAACTATACTACAAAGCTACAGTAACCAAAACAGCATGGTACTGGTACCAAAACAGAGATATAGACCAATGGAACAGAACAGAGCCCTCAGAAATAATGCCGCATATCTACAACTATCTGCTCTTTGACAAACCTGAGAAAAACAAGCAATGGGGAAAGGATTCCCTATTTAATAAACGGTGCTGGGAAAACTGGCTGGCCATATGTAGAAAGCTGAAACTGGATCCCTTCCTTACACCTTATACAAAAATTAATTCAAGATAGATTAAAGACTTACATGTTATACCTAAAACCATAAAAATCCTAGAAGAAAACCTAGGCAATACCATTCAGGACATAGGCATGGGCAAGGACTTCATGTCTAAAACACCAAAAGCAATGGCAACCAAAGCCAAAATTGACAAATGGGATCTAATTAAACTAAAGAGCTTCTGCACAGCAAAAGAAACTACCATCAGAGTGAACAGGCAACCTACAGAATGGGAGAAAATTTTTGCAACCTACTCATCTGACAAAGGGCTAATATCCAGAATTTACAATGAACTCAAACAAATTTACAAGAAAAAAACAAACAACCCCATCAAAAAGTGGGCAAAGGATATGAACAGACACTTCTCAACAGAAGACATTTATGCAGCCAAAAAACACATGAAAAAATGCTCATCATCGCTGGCCATCAGAGAAATGCAAATCAAAACCACAATGAGATACCATCTCACACCAGTTAGAATGGCAATCATTCAAAAGTCAGGAAACGACAGATGCTGGAGAGGATGTGGAGAAATAGGAACACTTTTACACTGTTGGTGGGACTGTAAACTAGTTCAACCATTGAGGAAGTCAGTGTGGCGATTCCTCAGGGATCTGGAACTAGAAATATCATTTGACCCAGCCATCTCATTACTGGGTATATACCCAAAGGATTATAAATCATGCTGCTATAAAGACACATGCACACCTATGTTTATTGCGACACTATTCATAATAGCAAAAACTTGGAACCAACCCAAATGTCCAGCAATGATAGACTGGATTAAGAAACTGTGGCACATATACACCATGGAATACTATGCAGCCATAAAAAATGATGAGTTCATGTCCTTTGTAGGGACATGGATGAAGCTGGAAACCATCATTCTCAGCAAACTATCGCAAGGATTAAAAACCAAACACCGCATGTTCTCACTCATAGGTGGGAACTGAACAATAAGAACACATGGACAAAGAAAGGGGAACATCACACACTGGGGACTGTTGTGGGGTGGGGGGAGGGGGGAGGGATAGCATTAGGAGATATACCTAATGCTAAATGACGAGTTAATGGGTGCAGCACACCAACATGGCACATGTATACATATGTAACAAACCTGCACATTGTGCACATGTACCCTAAAACTTAAAGTATAATAATAATAAAATTAAAAAAAAAAAGAAACCCCGTCTCTACTAAAAATACAAAATTAGCTGGGCGTGGTGGCGCGTGCCTGTAATCCCAGCTACTCGGGAGGCTGAGGCAGGAGAATTGCTTGAACCCAGGAGGTGGAGGTTGCGGTGAGCCGAGATCACCCCATTGCACTCCAACCTGGGCAACGAGAGCAAAACTCCATCTCAAAAAAAAAAAAAAAAAAGATAGAAAAGAAAAATTGGTGGAGGAAGAAGCAGGAAGTTTTAGTAGTGGAATATTAGAAAATAAAAATTCTGTGCTGAAGGAGCACATTCTAATCATATGATAAAAATTAACTCTCTCTAGGTATATATAGGTAGATGTATAGATAAATGAGAAATAGAGGTAAGGACTGAATGTTTGGGTCCCCCAAAGTTCATACTTTGGGGTCCTACTTCCCAATGTGCTGATGGGAGCCTTTGGTAGGTAATTAGGTTTAGAAGATATCATCGGGGTGCAGCCCTCATACTGGGATTAGTGCTCTTACAAGAAGAAGAAAAAACCAGGGCTCTCTTTCCCTCTGCCATGTGAAGATAGAAGAAGAAGATGGCCATATGAAAACCTGGAAGATTGTCGTCATCAGACACCAGATCTGTCAATGCCTTGATCTTGTACTTCTCAGTCTTCATGCCTGTGAGAAATATGTGTTTGTTTCTTAAGCCACAAAGTCTATGGTATTTTTTTTATAGCAGCCCAAGCTGACAAAAATAGATAGATGGGATATGACGTGATGAATGGATGGGTGGATCAATGAATCAATCGCTATTCCTTAGGATTATTTTATTGGTTTTATGACAAAGCCCCCTCTCTACCTATGCTCACCATCACTGTGGTTGCTAAACACAGGTTAAAAAAAATTCACATCTTGTAGGCCTAGAATAAATAAACTTTGCTCTTGGACTCCTGATATCTAAAATTAACATTCTTACTATAAGATTAAATGTTTTCTTGGTAAGACATTCAAATAAAAATGATCTTTCCTAACCAATGCATCTCCACCAGTTCTACTCCCCTTGGGCACAGATTATTAAAAGATTATTAACAACTTTTTATCTAGCTTTTTAGAAGTGTGTTTTGGGGTGGATAAGTGAGGCTGTAAAAGAAGGTGCACCAAGTTGACACAAGAGGGGGAGTCAATAAACAATATTCTGGAACTTGATTTTTCTTTAACTTGAAACATAGCTTGGGTATATTTTTATGTGAAGACATATAGATCTACTTACCATTTCATTCTTTTTTATGGTTACATAATATTCTGTTTTATATTGGTGAAGTTATTTATTTAACTAATCTGTACAAGATGGATGCTTACAATATTTACAGCCTTTCATCATACTGGCGTGTTGAATTTTAAAATCAACTCAGAACATGGATTAAGAGCAAGCTGGTACAGAGACTATTCATTAAATAATAGGTCAAACCTATATGAAAATAAACACAAGTCTGAAAAGAAGAGCATCAGTGTTCTTTGGTTTGCAATAGATTAAGACAGCAACATAGCTGACTCAATTTATTGCAACATTTAAGGTTGATGATATTAAGGGAAGTTAAAAAATTGGAGTTCGAGACCAGCCTGACCAACATGGTGAAACCCCGTCTCTACCAAAAATACAAAAATTAGCCGGACGTGGTGGCAGGCACCTGTAATCCCAGCTACTCAGGAGGCTGAGGCAGGAGAATCTCTAGAATCCGAGATCGCGCTGAGCTAAGATTGCGCCATTGCACTCCAGCCTGGGGGACCGAGTGAGACTGTCTCAAAAAAAAAGTGAAAAATAAAAATAAATAAAAAAAATTGTGTCTCTATTCTCTGTGAACACTGGGATGGTCACTTTGTGATTGTGGTCAGTCTGCCTCTTCACCTCCTTCTGGAGGGTGATGATAAATCATATCATGTCACAAACATGCCTATGTGAAGTATTGCCCAGTTTGCCATCATAATGAATAATTTATATTGAAGATAATTAGGATGAACTTAAATACACAAAATGGGAAATGGCACTGGTACTATTCTCTGAAGCTCATCATGCACCATTACATAGAGGACGAAATTTAAAAATCACTTCTCATTCCTTGGCTCTACACTTTTAAATTAAGTCCCCATGCCTCATTCCTTTTTAAAATTATTTTTAGAGTTTTATCAACTTTGTTTTATTATTTGCTACTTTTTAAAAATACTCACCATGGGCCAAGCACTGTGCCAAGAGTAGAAATGCAAAGAGGAAAATGCTCCAAAGTAGTGTCTCCATATCACTAAAAACCAATATTTTAAAAGGGCATGCTGTTATTTTCTTTGCCATCATGCACAATTGAATTTGGATGCTTTCAGATTGTCCCACTTCACCCTTTCCAGTTATGTTCTGATCTCCTGGGTTCCAGTTTCAAGAAGTGGCAGGTGGATGAGTGTAGCTGCAGCTTAAGGAAAGTAGGAACCAGAGTGAGACTGGAGAGGACCTTAGCTAATGAATCTGAACTTTATTTTATAAGTGCAAAAGGTTTTAACAAGGTAGTGATAAAACCAGTGACTTAGAAAGAGAATGGGCAGTAGGGTAGACCAAAGAAAGAATGCTATTAAAGACTGAAAAATACATGATGGAGGGCCTGAAATAAGAGTGAGAGTAAGAAAAGGGCAGTAATTGCACAGGTATCATGGAATAGCAATCAGAAATACACAGGAGCAACTGAGTACGGGAGTGAGGGAAAAGGGCATACTGATTTTTTCAAAAGCCCATTCTTTTTTTGCGTCTAGTGAGGAGAGGGTGTTCTTTATCTGTGATTGTGTCACTCTTACCAGAGAGCTTGGTGCTATGTGTGTCCCTGTAAAACCCCCCCAGCTTCCATTAAACAAAGTGCTCTTCTTAAATGCCTTCCTTGTAAGACCTGGCTGCCCTACCCCAAGCCATTAGTGGGAACAGAACGTTAATAAGGAGGGACTGTGGTATCTCTAAGAGAGGTTGACCTCCTTCAGCGGAAGCAGGGCACCCATTATAGTGTAATGATAAATCACAAGCTTTTCCCTTCCATTATTTTCCCAGAAGACTGTTCTCTGAATGCATAAACATACTGGAGGGAGGAAGAAAAAAAATCAGGCAACAGATGAATAGAAAGGTAAAAAAGAAAGAGAGGGACAGGCAATCAACAGACTCCCAAAGGGATTTTAAAAAATAAATACACCATATACATCCACATATTTGCATATAGTGAAACTTCAACATAACCTCATAAGGAAAAGTCTCCATAAAAAAATGTCTAAATGAAGTATAAGATACAAGGGCTTCAATCTGAGAACCGTAAATACAAATGACATCTCTAGGAATGTTTCTCTGTATTTAATATTATGATGCTTTTCTTTTTACTGCTGAAAATTCAAAGGCAAACTAAAACGAGGGGCAAGGGGGAGTATAAATAATCAATAAATTTGTAAGTGAGATTATTATTTACTTTGCTTAGTCAGGCTTTTAGCTGTATCAGTGGTTTCCTCGTGTTGAACAGAAATAGGTTTTCTGAGGAAAAGATTTGCTGGAATCTTTTCTCTTGAAACATAAATTAAGAACCAATATGAGGAAGGTGTTGACAAATCTTGCAGGCTATTCACTGATGTCTAGGAGACACCTCATTAACTGTTGCCAAAGATCTGCTCTTATATTAGCCACAGCATTGTGGCTATCAGATGACTTTTCTTCTAGAATCTAGGACAGACCAGGCAAACATAAAAATGACATTTAGAGCCCTTGGAAGATAGCTTCTTCTTCAGTGGCAACAGGATTAATGTGAAAGCATGCTGGGAATGAGTAAAGCAGGTCCCAAGGCAGTTGATCTGAGCCTTGTGTCTTTATAGCTTGTCTATGTAGATCAGTGAGTTCATCGTGAGTGTGTGGATTAGTTGGACTGCCTCCACCCAGCTCAGGACATCAGACTCCATCTTTGACTTCTACTTCTACTCTGTCTCAGACACCAGGAGCTTCTTGTTTAGACAAAATCTCTCCAAATTTCAAACCTTGTCTTCTGTCAATGACTTTGTCATGGCTTTCCTCAAGTTTGTCACTTTATATCTTTTCCTTTCCAGCTATACCTGGTATAAATCTTATAATCCAGATCTAAGCCAGTGGAAATGGGTTTTTATGTGGCAACTAAATACAGCCAGCTTCAATCTGCTTTCTGAGAGATGCGTTTGGATAAATGAAGGATTGTTGGACATTAAGAGCACTGGGATCAAAGGAATTCTAGCTGTTCCTAGCTCTTTGTACCTCTGGATGCACCTTTCTCTATTTAATCTTCTAGTAGACATTTGGATATACGGCAATTGCATCCTCACCACCCTTGTTCCATCTAACAAGCTTGTATTTGATTTGGATATCCGAATCCAAACAGTTCTGGAGAGGCTGACTGGACCTCTGGCTGTGGAAATGAACTATGTGACCTAGTCTAAGCCAGTCAATACGTTCCACTCTGATTCCTCACATCCTGGCCTGAGTAATAATTTTACAAATAGATATGCGACTTAAGCTTGTCCAATCAGAATGAATTTCAAAATTTGCTCTAAGGATGGTGGGACAAAGGTCTCTTCTCTCTTCTAAGGCAGGTCTGAACGAGGAAGCGTCTAGCTGTTGGAACTGTAGCAGCTCTCTTGGGGCCATGAAGTCAGGCTTAGAATGCAGCCCACGGCAGGTGAAGTAGAGCAAAGAAATGGGAAGTAAATGGGCCTTAGGACAACACTAGGACTCCATATCAAGCTCTCTGGTAGCTAGCCCTATTTCCAGAAATTTCATTTATATGAGGCATTATATTAAGTCTGAGTCATGATTTCTGTTACTCATAATCAAATGTGTTGTTAAGTAATTTGCTTGTGAAGGGTATCCCTGGCTTCAATATGGGTTTTGGTCAAGATCCTTTATAAACCTGATGTATAATTTGTCAATAGTAAATGCATTTCCAATGTGTTTTACCTTCAAGCAAAAAGGAACTGACACGGTGAAGTGCACAGTCCAAAATTATTGGTCTATTCCTTTTTTTCTATCGGGCATCTAGCTAACTTTAAAATTCTTTCTCCAATATATTAGATGTATCTTATTTCCATTATATCAAACTTTTACAATTTCATCCAAAGATTGTTTTCCATGTCCCCCCTTCCACTCTCTTTTCTTCATGATTGCTTTTTGTTTTTCTTTTGATTCTATAGCTCTTTTTATGACAGTTACAGATATCCCCCCCTTCATTTTAGTAAGAATTGCAGTTAGCACCACTTGCATGGCAAAGGACCAGATCATCTTTGGCTTCAGCTGAGAAGTATGTCCTCCCAGACTACTGATTTATGCTTCGGATTTTTCAAATATTTTCTAATAGTGCTTTCCATCAATAGCTACTTTATATGTACAAAGCATTCATTGCTTTTTAATAACCCAGACTGCTTTTCCTTAGCTTTGTTGTTAACATCTATTCTTTTGACCATATGTCCGTTCAGTAAGTCAGTCATTTTTGAACCATCATGATTTTCATTCCTTTTCTGATTTATTAGCAGACTACTCTCTCTCTAGTAGGCCTTACTTTCTTAATATATCTGTGAAAGGCTCTTTGACCCCAGCTGTTCTGAATGTTTTACTGTGCTTGCTGGCCACAGCTTTTGCAATGGGTGCAGTTTTATGAATCAAGATGGGCTTTGCTTTTAAAAGCTGCCCTTTTAGTTCGTTTAAATAAAATGTCTCCAGCTGTGTTTATACTACAAAACCATTTGTAACCATCTCCTCCACTTTGGCCCCAAACATTTTTTATTCACAGACTTTTAGATTGCAGCCACAATAGCTCATGCTTTTGTGCTTTGTTATGAATCTATAATAGCACTATTTTCAAGAATTATCAGTCACTACTACCATTTCTGGGTTTGCCCTTGGAGTCTGAGCCCTGAGATCAAAACATTAGCCTTATAAGCAGCATCTCTGCCCAGAGGCCCAGACAATGTTCCCCGCTACCAATTTTCAGAAGCTGATGACATCTGGTGAGTAACTCACTTAGTCTACATGGGATGGGGAGGCTGGCATTACCAGAGGCCCTTATGACCAGTGGAAGACCTTCTGGCTAATTATGGGGCAAGAGATTTAGCCAACATGAGCCAAAAAGAAAAGATAACCATGCTGATATTTCAAAAATTATATTTTCACCATGGCAATGGCACAAAATAACAGAATCCCTTCAGGGATAAATTATTAACCCCTTATTTTCTCTTTTCCCATAATTTTGCTGTATCTCTCATTTTGTTTTTCTATTCTGTTGCCATTTGAGTATTCCTTCAAGTTCACAAGCAGATATAGAATACTCATTTGAATACTCTCCTTTCCCCTACAACATTGGTCCCATACAAACATAATTTGTATGGCACTGCTGTGGTTGGGTTGGATTTTACTTTGCAGTAAGAAATGTTGCCAGTTCTGGTAATTATTCTCTCACTGTGATAGAGCATTAATGTGTTATTACAGGTAGCACTATACTATGGGTTATCAAATACCAATAAGGAACATTAGTCAGACTTAGTCAAGGAGAGAGGAAGAATTGGGAATGTGCACTTTAGTGCCTAGTAATGCGAGGTCTCCTACCCTGGGTAGCCCAAACTAGAAAATAATAATGATAATAGGTTGATTCTAAGCCAAGTCCTTAAGAGAAATTGGAAAATCAAGCTGAGAAGACAAAAAACACTAACACCAAGTTCAGAAAGAAAAAAAGGATTTTACCTTGGAAATATAGCCAAAAATAAACCAAGCAAAACGAGGGTAAAGGAGGTGTTAATGGATCGTAAAGAATGGGATTGCCCTTAGGGCAATAAGTGAAATCATATAAGTGATACTAAATGTGGTAACATTAAATAAATCTTATAAAGTGTTACGATTACTGAGTAATAGAAAGAATGTCTTACAAATAATCTGTTTAAAATATAGTCTACCCTCCTTACTGGTGGCATCCGCATTTGTGGATTCAACAACAAACTGCTGGTCAAAAATACTGAAAAAAATAATAGCATCTGTAGTGAACATGTACAGTTTTTTTCTTTTTATTATTCCCTAGACAGTACTGTATAACAAGTGTTTACTTAACATTTTCATTATATTATTATATGTAATCTAGAGATTATACAAAGTATATTGGAGGATAAACGTATATTAAATGTAAATACTACACCATTTTATATCAGAGATTTGAGCATCTGTGGATTTTGGTATCTGTGGAAGGTCCTGGAACCAATTCCCCACAAATGTCAAGGGACAACAGGAGTTTAGGCATTGAGATGCTTCAATTAGTTTTACAGAAATCTAGATGTAGCCATTGCTCTGGTGATAGTTTATCTGGGGGCTGACATTATTTAAATTACTATTTTTCATTAAAATATTTCCTGAAATATGTACTAGCCTTTTTGGTTAATTGTTCTAATTTCTTGTAAAAGTAACAAAGCATGTGCTACCTGTGTGGCAGATTTTAGAGGCAGATTTGCCTCCATAGCAGTTATTGATTATATTAGGCAATGTTTAACTTTTCCATGACAAAGGAAAGAAGAATAGCATAATTGTGTTTGAATTTCATCATTCATCATTAATTACATGTTGATTTTGCAAAGTGTCCCTTAACCATAAATATGATTTCATGCCCATTTGTGTTTTAGAAGCATGATCATTAGGGCCTGCAGTTCTTAAAAGACTCAGTGTTCTCCGTAACATGCAGTGTCTTCTCTTTCCTTCATTAATAGATCTAGTGTTCTCAGCTAAATTGGAGAGAATCCAGCAAGTCTTTTCATAGTTAACAGATAAAACACAAATAAGTTGGTGGGGTGTGGTGGCTCACACCTGTAATCCTAGCACTTTTGGAGGCCGAGGCAGGCGGATCACTTGAGGTCAGAAGTTCGAGACCAGCCTGGCCAACATGATGAAACCCCATCTCTACTAAAAAGTACAAAAATTATCTGGGTGTAGTGGTGCGCACCTGTAGTTCCAGCTACACAAGAGTCTGAGGCAGGAGGATTGCTTGAACTCTGAATGTGGAGGTTGCAGTGAGCTGAGATCAGGCCACTGCACTCCAGCTTGGATGACCAGCTAGACTCTGTGTCAAAATAAATACATAAATAAATAAAATACAAAATAAATAAATAAATAAATAAATAAGTTATTATCTTTTTTACTCTACTTTAGTTAGAAAGTTCCAGTTGAAGTTAACAGTGAGTTGCTTACATTTTAGAGCTCATGGGGATTTCAGAAATAGAAATTTAATATTTAAGAATATTAATTATAATTTAAAAGAAAGTGATGTACTTAATGAAATATGATATTGTGGGTTGGATCTTGAAAAAAAATAGCACATTAGTGAAGAAACTGGTGAAATGAACAAAGTCTATAATTTAGTTACTAACAATGTGCCCACACCCATTTTCTAGTTTTGAGATGTTAATGTTGGGGGAATTAAGGCAAGTGTATCTAGGAACTCTTCATAAAATCTTTAAAAGTTTTCTGTAAATCCAAACGTATTCAAAAACAAAAAGTTTATTTAAAAAGTCAGGCGGTCAGTGCAAACCAGAGGACAAATTGTGATGCCTACCATCACTGTGTTTTATTCTTCTTTGGCAATGTTCTTCTCCTATATTTAAATGGTTGTATTTGTTTCTCTCATTTTCCAAAGGCAGAAATTAATGATTAAAAAAGTAGACAGTCAGTTCTATGTATATCAATAATATAGGCATTGGAGACATTTATATTAAAACAAAGATCAAACAAAACAAAACAAAGCAACAAACAAAAACAACAACAGACTAGAAAAGTAAAGATTAGCTTTCCTTCCTCCTTTCTATTTACACCAAGTTCTCTAAAACGACAAAGACTTTGGCTCTTGAGTGGGGTGAGGATTCATACAAACAGTTTATCAGGATCCCCTTGGCACTTGGCTGAGAATACTCTACAAGTTTTTCTCTATGTGGCAACTGCAGATGCTGTTTGGGCACTAGGCCGCACACCCAGTTCTCTGGACAGCGGCAGATCACTTGGTAAGAACAAGACTCAGTAGAATTCTGATTTGACCCCACCCTAAAGACTTGGATAATGGTGGCTGCTCCATAAATATTGTTGAATGAATAAATTAGATTAAGCAGTGAGTTGGTAGCGGTCGCAGAGTCCAAAGAGCTCTGCTGCCCTGGTCTGCAGATGCTGTATTCCTGACCCAGGCCTAATGCCCAAGCAATGTCCAATGCCTTCAGTGCTAAAACTCACTGCTGGATGTGGGCATGTACTAGGAACTAAATCTGCTTTGTCCTTGAACTGCTCGTGGCAAATCTTGTTCAGAGGTAATAATCATACTCTGGAATCAGAATGGAATAATTTTTCAAGGAGCTTTATTCTTGTCTTCAATTGGAGAAGGCCAGTTGACTGTTGGAAGTTTGATTTGGCATGAACAACACAGCTTTATGCATACGTGCATGTGATGAAGGGTAGTGACAACCTACATCATTTCAGGAAGAAATTCTTTTGGAACTTACAACTGTCAAAGACTGTGTGGGCCAGTCCTCTGACATCTTTGCAGTTAAAAAAGCTACTGAAGAAAATAATTCTGAAACAATTTATAATCATTTCTGGCACTGCCATTAGTTTCTAAACAGCTTGTACTTTGAAGTTAGTTTTCTTTTAAATGGCCAATGGCAGAATCTCTATTTGTACAAGGACAAAAAGAAAATAATCGAATGACTGGGTTATAGAATGAATTTCAGATTCCCAGTTGAAGCAATCACAGTTGGCCATTTGCTAAGTGTCTACACTTTTCCTCTTGGCTTTCATAGGTGATAGTTATTGCTACAATATGTTTAATAACAAGAAAAAAAGGTTTCAAAGTTTTGCCATTCATTGTGGGGTCTATTATCTACCCACAAATGAAGAAGGGCATCTATTGCTTGGAAAGATTTCAAAGGTATGGAACTCCCCTCTCCAATAATCTAATTCCATAATTAGAAACTCATTCCTTTTGGCCTAAAGCATTCTAGTCTGTTAAAATGCAATTGCCCCTGAGAGAAGTAGCATATTAAGCTTTAGAAGCCATTAGTGTAGATCAGTTTAACAGACCTTTCTTGGAGGGTCTGGGGAGAAGAGTAAAAGGTCTGGAGAAAGAAAAGGCAAGGAAGTAGACTCTCCTACATGCATTTAACATGTTTTCACATTTAATCTTTACATGATCTCAGCTTCCGTTTTCAGATGGGGAAAAAGAAACTCACCAACATTAGGCAAATTGCTCAAGAACATCCAACTGGTAACCAAAGAATCTGGGGTTTAAATTTGGTGCAGTTGACTTCTAAACCCAGGTTCTTCCTGTTAGAGGAAGTTTAGAACACAGAGTTGCAAGTCAGGGTAGGGGAGAGCAGAGTTCTACTCAGAACACAATGGGGAGGGACAGGTAGAAAAAAAAGGAGTGGCCATTTGTAAACTGTGTGGTTGCTAAATCCCAAAACCCTTACAAGGTTTAATCCAATAAAATATTTTCTTTATTTTTTAAGGATTTTTGCCAAACCTATATGAAGGCAGATTAATGTAGTGGTTTCGTTCAGGAGTTCTGGAGTTAGAGAAAGATCTGGATTTTCATACGTTCTTTGCTTACTAAATGTGTGGCTTGGAAACCATATTTTTTTCCCTTGGTCCCACATTTATAAAGTGCAAATATTAATTGAATCTTCTTCACAGAATTATTTTGATTGTTAAATAAAATACTGCATGTAAAATGCTTAACATTTTGATTGAGACAGAATAAAATGTCCAATGTTTGCTGTCATTATTTCTGCAAGGAAAGACAAGGGGGTGGTATCCTGTAAGATTGATCCTTCCAATCTTTCTTAGAGAAGGAGGAGCCCCAGTCTCTTGAATTTGTGACAATGAGACTTGATTTATAGTGATATTTGAAACTTCCTTTGGGGTGTATGTGTGTGTGTGTGCATGCGTGTGTGTGTGTGTGTGTGTGTGTTTTCCTTTCCATATGGGGCTTCTCATCAGCTCATTACAGTTCTGGCACCTTCCTGTCTCTGAATATGGAACAGAAAACACTTTCAGTGCAGTTTTCTCTGAGAGGAGAGAGAAAGAGGGAGACAGGAAGAGAAGAGGTGTCTGAAACCGCTGAAGGATCTGGAAGCAGGTTTATGTTAACTCATATCTTTTCTTTAACGATGGTCAAATGTTTCTGATTGCCCTTTGCCATTCCGCACTTGTGTGTCTGTTGGGGTTATGGATGGGAAGAGTCGGTAAATGATAAACAGTAAACAGGAAGTTTTCCAAAAGATACTAGGATCATTAATTCCTGTGTGAAAAACTGAAGTTAAATGGCCTAGGGAAGGGGAGCCCTTCCCTGTCATTCAGAAAACTCATCTGGCTACAGTGGAGCATAATATCTAGTCAGAAATATTATTCTTCTAAAAGCTGCAGTTTTATGTAGACGGAAATAAGGGAGAAGGAACAGAATCAGGCTATGGACTTGAATATTGCCACAAAAAATGGATTGGGTTGGGGGGTGGTCAGGAAGAGGAGAAGAGGGGAAAATGGGATGAAATACAAAACAAAACAAAGCTGAAACACCCAGGAGAGTCCCAACCTCTTAGCTTGTAATAAGTCAGCTTTTGTTAGCTTGGCTTTTGAGTATTAAGCACTCAGTTCATCTCCATTGATTTGTAATGAGGCTGGGAGGCTCACAAAGCCTTAATCAAGCCAGGATCCCTTTAAAATGAACTCTTCTGCGAAGAGAGCTGGCAGATAGCATCTGTGGAGGAGCTATGTTGGAGAGAGCTCACTGTCCCCATTGTGAGGCTTACACTGGGCAAGAGAATGGGGTAGGGGCTTCATTAGTCTGATAAAAACAGACAAGCCAACTTTTCATTAGAGGGATGCACAAATCCACTTTACTTGGCTTTCCTCCTTTACATTATAAAAGCATTATCAGGCCCAAGCTTATGGGACTCATTATTCCATACAAACACCAGGCTTGGAGGTGGGGAGGTGCAGTGTGTGCTGAGCCATCCATCCTGGAGTGGGATTGAGGACCTCTGCTAGCTTTTCAAAGCAAAAACACTGCATGAACCACAGGCCAAGCTTCCCATCTCCATGAAATTAAGATCCACAAGATAATCTACTTTCTTTTTCTACTGTCGGACAAGAGAAAATGTAGAACTTTTGACCTTTTGCAATAAGGGGCAATTTCTTCTAAAGTTTATGCATCAGGGTTCTGGGTTATAGAGAAATTCTACTGCTGATGCTTCCCATGATCTCTGCTTTACTAACATGATTTTAAGTACATTAAATAACTCAGACTGCTGTTGCTATTTATCTTTTTTCTTGCATCATGTCTCATTGTGACATCATGCATGATATTTATAAAATTTTATAGTAGATTTTAATTAGAATTTGGGTGTAGAGGCATTGATATTGAGGCTTGGATCAAGATGCCTAATTTAACTTTTGCAGCAGTTTTTCAAACTTGGCCTTTGCCTTCTGCTACCCCCAACTCTTTGTCTTACTCAGTTTCTATACTCTCAACTCTTTGCCATCCACTAACCTGAAGAATTTACACCTAAATTCTAAAATATGATCTTGTCAGCAAATTAAAATTCCTGAGTCTATTTTCCCCACCCTTCTTTATATATAATGATGGATAATGTTTAACACTGCATTTTGTCAGGTAACCCCATTTTCTCTCATGTGACATTACTGTTTGATATTATCTTTAGACTAATAATAGTAATGAGTAATACATGCATCAACAGTATAATATGTCCCAAGTTCTGCAAGATACGTTTATTTAAAATAAAAAATACTGAAATTACCTTCATAACCTGCAAAAATAAAAGTACTTTTTAATTTGCTTTTTAAAAGTTCTATGGAAACCTGCGAAGATGTCTGATCCAGCCACGGAAAACACAAATGTTGGGTGTACTCTTGCTCCAGATTAAACAAATACTTTCCTTTCTAAACCAAGATCTGTAGCTTCATGAGAAAAAGAAAATAGGTTGGACCTGGAGAAAGCTGACATCAACACAGAGAACCAGGGATTCATTGCATTCCCTGGCACACCTGAGGCAAAAGCCCAACTTGGCCTGGGACTTCCTGATGTCATTGTCCATTTGTCTATGTACTTTTGACCAATCAAAACTTCATCAGTATTGATGAAGTCTGCCCAAAATGGCAAGGCCCTGGACATGCTTTTGTGAATTTTAGTTCTGCCACAGAACTAGGCATGAGCATTTCACCTGACCTGTTGGCAGTAATGCTCTTTATCTGGTGCCTGAGGACCTGACCTACATGGACTGGAACTTAACACAGTGTCATGTGCTGGAGTCATGTAATCAACTCCTGTTCGCATCAATCCCAATGTTGTTGATGGTGATAAAGCTAGTGAAGCAACTTGACACATTCCTCTCTTTCCCTCTGTATTTTTAACTTCTGACTCAAAGATGACAGAGGCTGAGGAACTAAAATCTCAACTGTATCTACTGGCAGAGATAAGGTGATTCAGCACCTTGGGGTACAAGAATCCACCAGGCAACTCTTTGACTTAAGGTGTTTCCCAGGGGTAGACAGTGAGATCAGTCAGGCCCAGAAATACCAAATGTGAGGGACTCTCCCAACTGTGACATGATGAGAAAGGAAATAAACATTATGCATTTCTTCAGGAGCATCTGAGTTCACTAGACAAAGGCCTAATTTTACCTCTAAGAATGCAGAATTTGGGGCACTGTCAGGTATATATAGATAATAGCATGGTTGATGAAAGAATTCAACTATTTTTCTAGCTTGTGTAAATGTCTGTAAAAGCCTATTAGTTTCTGCTCTCTGAATCTTTACTGAGACAAGGGTTACCAATGTTTATATCCAAAGAAGAGGATAAAACCCTGACCCTTTCTTTAACTTTCTCTTATCTGGGATTGCCATACATTATTATTGTAAATACAGAGATGCTATTCAGGCCTAAACCTGTCCTGAATCAGTGGGAATTTAGGGGGTTTGTATCATCTGCTTGAGACCACACCATGGCACATGTCTACTTGAGACAATCTATTTGATCTGAATGTTAATTTTCTTCTTTCATTCAATTAAGAGTTAAATTCTTTCTCTTTTATATAACCGGCACTAAAAGGCCTGAGTTATTTTGTTCCTTTTAGTGATAAATCTAATTGGGTCTCAGTCCTAAAAACAACCTCTTGTTTGGCACTTATCCCAAGAGAGATGGAGTGTGGTGTGGAGGTCAAGCAAAGGGTGATAAATTGAGGAATTATGGATCATACCTTCAGCTCTGTTACTTTAATTGCTTTTAGCATCATTGTGGAAGGAGACAAATTCGGCAGTGGTCAAGCACTTAACCAAATAAAGCAAGAACTGAGGGCGTGAGGAACAGGAAGACACAAGCTCTACTGTGGGATTTTCTGAGGTCAAATGATGTGTAACTCCAGGTTTTTCAAACATTAGCAATGGAATAAGTAAAAGTATTGTAGCCATGGAGAGATCAAGCCTCTCAAACAGCACTGATTCTAATACAGTGTGAATGGGCTAATTGCAACAACTAGGGGGAGGTGTGTGGGTGAAGGGGGAGCTGTGTGAGTGAATGGGTGGTCTCAAAGACTGCTTTGGACTCCAGTATGAGGTTGGCAAAGCAGGAAAAGGGCCCGCAGGGCAGTACAGAATTGGCTAAGTCTGATGGTTCCTGCAAGGGTCTCCCAGTTTGGACAAAGAAACTCGGAGAACATGGACCTTAGTCGTGGTGGAATTGCATGGGATGCAATGAGGAAAGGTTCTGACTCCTCAAGAATCTCCACACCACGTCTTTTTCCCTAATGCTATGAGCTCTGGTGAAAAGACAAGAAAATAGAGAGGAGGAGAACACAATAAACTAATTATGTATTTAAACAAAATTCAGTTTTAAACAAAAAGAAATTTATATAAATTGGTACATTTTAATTTTCTACCATCAGAAGAAAGTTATATATCTGTACACCTGAACCTTTGACTATAAGAGTTCCTATAAATGTTAAGAAAGAAAGAACAATAGTAAGTATGAATTGAAAAGGATTTTCAGAAAGAGCATAGTTTCTTAGGACTTTGTTGAGAGATTTTCAATTAATCGGTAGAAACAGAAGGTAGGTTGAGGAATGAATGGGAAATGAGGACCTGCAAAGAGTGACTGCAGCTGATCCAAGAGCAGAGATGGAGAGAAAAGAAATGAGGCTGGAGGATAAATATAACAGGCCTTGGGGTCAAGTCATGAATAGAGGTGGCTGGAACATGCTATGGTTTGAATATGTCCCCACCAAAATTCAGGTGTTGCCAACATGATAGTAATAAGAGGTGAAGCCATTAGGAGGCGATTAGACCATTAGGTCTCCTCCCTTGTGAATGGGTACTTATAAAAAGGCTGCATACAATGTTAAGCTAGCTTGCCCTTTTGCGCTCCTTCTTTCACCAGTTGAGGACACAGCATTTCTCTCTTTAGGAGGATATAGCAACAAGGCACCATGTTGGAAACAAAGAGCATCCCTCACCAGGCAATGAACCTGCCAGGGTCTTAATCTTGCACTTCTCAGCCTCTAGAGCTCTGAGAAAATAAATTTCTGTTCTTTATAAAGTACCCAGTCTCAGGTATTTTGTTATAGTAGTACAAATGAACTAAGACAGAATGCTTGTAAGTTAAAGACAAATCCAACAGAGAAATAAAAGAAGCCACAGGAAAAATAGAACATATCTTGAAAGAGGAGAGAAGTATGGGATAAAGTGATAGGTAGATTGGTTATTCTAAATAGGAAGAGATGTGCTTTATCTTCTCAGACAGGAAGAAAATAGGTAAAATGACTATACTACGCTTTATATAAAGGGCAATGAGAAATTGAGAGAGGTGGCGGTTGGTCACATTTCCAGCATGGAAAAACTGCAGCATCTCATCTAGACACTGCTGCATGGTTAACCCTCTCCTTTTAGTGAATACTTTTAACTACCCTCTCACTTCTAGCATCTGAGATTGTTGCATTTTATAAAAAGTCATTGAAACCTCTCTTATGGGTGTTTTACCCTCTATCTGAATCTCCTTTCTCTTTCTAGTTCTCCATTGCCCTTCCATCGACCTGAACCTAGTCTTCACTGCTCCGCATGCAGTCTTTAGATTGGTTGCCTGCCATGTTTCTAAGTGGGAAATTTCCTGATATGTAACCTGCAATATTACTCCATTATCATTATAATAAATCTACTATTAAGATACACTGTCCTGCATGCCCTAAGTTTCTATCCTACCCACCTTGAGACTCTACTTGTATCAGAGAGGTAGAGACAGAAGATAAACCCTCTCTTGTTGATTTTTAAAAACATACATGTATGATCTTCTTTTCCTTTATCTTCCTACATTTTAGCATAATGAAACTTCCTACTACTAATTGCTGACCATCTTGGAACCTAGTTGGGCAAACAAAACCTTTAGAAAATGATTTTTTAAAATAAGGAATCTGAGGTTGAGCCTATGGCACTCTATTTTCCTCCGTGGAACTCAGGAGATATGGTTGTTTACTTTTCTTCCTCTGGCAGGTATAGGTCCTCCAAATAAAGAGAACTGTATCAATCAATAAAAAAAGAGAGCTGTATCAATAGTTTGACAATAGTTATTCAAAATGGTGATGGGGATATGGCTTCTTTTTGATAGTATTGAGACTTCAGATTCTAATAACTTTCAATTTCATGGCAAGAGAAAAGGCTTGGTTTGTATTATAGCTTAACATCTATGAGAGATTCACGGGATGTTTGTTGGTTGTGCATGAAAGAATAAGGTGAATACTTTGGGGTAACAGTTTTCTGTTAACCTAAACAATTTAGGTCTTCAATAATACAAACTGAGATCTTAAGTGATTGCTTTATTTACTTATGTACAATCAGTGAGTATCATGTGAAACCTCTTGGGATCTGACTTTTGTAAAAATGTAATATATTTAATAGGAAAGAATGTCCCTTTTAATAATGAGAAGAAAATAATATTTATATAGCTGTTCCATAGATAGAATTTTGGAGTCAAACTGAACTAACTTCCAACTCAGCAACTCACCAGCTGTGTGACCAGAGGTAAGTTATTCAATCTCCGTGAGCTTCAATTTCTTCAGTCACCAAATGAAAATGATAATATTTAGGTCTGTCACTTCCCACTTAGAAAGGGCTATGATCAGGATCCTGAATTCCTAAATCTTGTTTCACCGTCAATAAGATATAAACTATTAAATTTATTCCAGTCTAATTATATTATTTATGGCTGATTGGTGCTTTGCCTCAAATCCATGTATGAATAGGCTGAAATTCTGTTTCTCTGCTCCCCTAATATCCAATTTCTTCCGTGCCTCCTCTCCCTGTACTCCATCGTGGTCTTACAGGGCCTTCTAAGAGGGAGGGCAGTTCTAATTAGGGGGCTCCTCTGTACCTACCTCACCAAGTGTGCAGTAGGAGAATGAAGAGAAAAAAAAAAGAAAAATGAATAGAAAGTGTTTGCACCAGCTCATTTCCACTTGTAATCCCTTGTTCCCTCCACTATGATTTCTTTATCTCATACTGGAGCTCCTGTGCTTGTTCAATGGGAAATGTGTAACACAACAGACTGGAACATAGTAGCTACTCAATCAACACTGGCCATTTTTATGTCATTGCAATTAATATTTAATAATTTGGTCATTATTAATGAGAGCTACAATAAATAGGGCTTTCTTGGAAAACAGCTCAATATTCCAGACCACAGGCATATCTTTTTATATAGAAGGGGCTTAGAAGTCCCACCTGGCTTCGGTTAAACTGTCATTGATCTTCTAAAGAATATGAATGAAGTATCTGAGTGTTACTAGAACCAGACAGTTTATGAGGACTCCGTTCCAAGCAGCCTCCCTTTCCCCTGGATACATATAGAAAGGAGGGTCTTAGGAGCCTTGAGGCTGAATATCTCTTAGTTTGTGCACAATTTTCACCATAGATTGATACTGCCCTGGATCTATAGGCTAATGTTTCTTCTGTGAGATTAACATTTAGCAAGAAATGGAAAATAGAGGTGTGGACAGTATAGGATATATTGAACTACACACAGTAATTTGTGCCAGAATCAGAGCCCCAAGTGCCAGTCAATTAGCAGGTCACTACCAAGTCTGTAGTGTATGCCATTTGCTGGTACACTGAACCTGACTTAGAAGAAACACTCACCTTCTTGGAGACAGAATGTGTGGTTGGCAACATTCTCACTGACCTTCCACTGGCATTTATTTAAGGTCCATGGGGGTACCCTCCCCTAACATTGGACAGAGAACTTTGAACTTGCAGTGCATCCTGTGAGCAACAAGTACCAGCTGCTGCCAGAGAAACCAAGCAGGATTCAATGCTACCGCGGAGGACACTCTTTCTGAGCTGCCTGGCTCCATCCCAGGCCCAGCATAGATCAACTAAGGGACTCGAGCCCACTGTCTACAAAGGACAGAGAAGTCTGGGCTAGTGCAGACAGCAGTTGTGCCAGGGGGTTGCACTGAGGTCCCTACCTGGGAAAAGGGCCAGAAGAATGGTACTTGGAATGTAAGTTTGTCTATCAGGCATCCTGTAATAAAGCAACCTGTGAGTGGAGCCAGACAGCTCCCAAGTCCTTTCACTGAATAAGGCAATAAATACATCACTGCACCATGAAATGGCCTCTAGGTGGCTTTAGAATGGTTAATTATTGATTAATCTTTATTAATTAATGTATTTAAACACTACTCCTGCTAAACAGGAATATGAAAACCAGTGTTCATGAGAATAGAGAGAGAAAGGCCTGCTGTGATCCCATAGCAGGAAGACTGCTCTGGGCACAGACCACTGCCCAGGAGTGGTCAGCCACACTTTAGTCCTGAAATGTTACCACTAGGGTTGGTAGTGCCTGTAGGTATCACTGCAGTTCCAAGACTGGATGTAAAGTAAGGTAGGTGATAAAATGATAACAAAGGAAGAAGGAGACAGATAAATTGAAAGCATGGAAAATGATGGGGAAAACAGGTATGCAGTTCAACTTTTATTTACCATCTACTATTTGCCAGGAATTGAGGTTTTGCTGAATAAGAAATTGTCCTGCCTTTCAGTGATTTACAGTGTAGTGGGAGAAAGAGAAGATTTCAGTTTATCGTGCAACACACGTATCAACAAATTTTCCCAGAAAATTCTGGAAATACAGGATTAGGATCAGAGAGCACTGAAGCAATAATTTAAATCTATCATGTACATCATTAAGTTTAAAGAGGCTCTGAGATGCCATAATAGTAATAATAAACAATAATAAATATCTTCCTTCAATGAGGCGAGAGAAACAAGTAAATTATTCACTAATTTAATCCCATCCTTTTTTCTAGGTCTGTGCAGGTAGCCCAGAATTTCCTCAAAGACAAGCACAGCAGGTAAATGCTGGCTTTATCACTTACTGTCTTTTGGGCTTCATGCAAGCTCCTTCACCTTTATGACCTTTAATTTTGTTCTCTGTTTATTGAAGATAATGATACCCTCCTTATGGGGTTGTTATTAAAAATTAGAGATGACTCTGTGAAAAGTGCAGAGATTCCTGACACATGGGAGTCATTTATAAGTAGTGTAAGAGTCATTTATAAATAGTAGTATGTAGTCACCATTCTATTTGGCAGTGTAAATTGTAATCCTTTTATTATGTGACATCATGCTCAAAAACCTTTGATATTCATTAATGAACATAGTAAAGAAACTATTACGCCAGGAAAATAAAGGAATTTTCACCTTCAGAGAATGACAAACTCATAGCTTGCTCAAGAGCAGGGATCCTGTCCCCAGCTGATGTGGGCTTGAATTCAACCACTGCCATTTTCTAGCTGTGTGACCTTGGGCGAATTACTTAACCTTTCTGGCCTCACTTTTCTTATCCATTGGATGAGGAATAATGATAACACCTATCTCAGGGTTGTCATAAGAATTAAGTATTTTATATTCTATGTAAAGCACTTAGCACAGTGCCTGGCATTTAAAAATTCTCAAACGTTAAGTGTTAAAATAATTACTTATAATACTGCTGTTAGAAGGGATCACAACTAAGTCCCATCAATGAAAAATATTCTACTGCCTGATTAAAAAGCAAACTCCTCTTCTGTGCTCCCACTACCCCTACCTTTTCCTTACTCAGAACCACTCCCAACCACGCATGCAAACACTTTGTCATATTAAGTTCACCTTGAGAACATCTAGAGGGACTTTTCCTAACCTCCAAGCTGCAGTGGTCTAGGAGGACCCTAAACCTCAGAGAATCTCGGCAGGACTTAACATCTGTGCGCATTTTTTTCATTCTGAAAGCCAAAGTACAATGAACTATTCTAGGACATGATGTCAAACGGTTTATGTTCTTCTTGGTAGAACTCACAGGAATGAATAAGTTGGCTTTCCTATCCCCTAGAAGTTTACAGTTTAGAGGGAAAAAATAATGCCTCTATAAGTAATTCAAATATAAGATTTACTGTCTTAAGAGCTAGAAATCCAGTATAAACAAAAAGCAGAGGGAACTTGAAGGAGAGAGAGAGAATTCACATCTGGGTTGGATAAGATGATCTTTCAAGGAGGAAGTGGCATCTGAATGATGTTTTGAAGGATAAGTAGAATTTCAGTAAAGCAAGAAGATGAGCAAAGTTAGTCTAAACTGAAGAAACTGTATAGGTAAGTGTAATAGCATAAAAATATAGAGAATATTCTAGAACCTATATACTTTTTAAGTAGTGATTTTTATAATTACGTATGTTGTTTAATTTTATAGTTTCCTTGCTTGTTTAAATTTGAGTTACAATTTCAGTTCCTGAGACATACACAGAGTTCCATATTAGAAAAGGCCTTTTTCAGTTCACAGGAGGTAAGGAGGAGATAGTGACATCTCTCCCCTTCGTACCTTCATATTTTTCTCTATGGAAAGCCATTTTGTAGAAAATAATGTAGGCTAGAGTCTGGGGCTGGGCCTGGAAAAAGATACCTCTAAGAAATGCTGAGAAATAATTTCCTTAGTATGTCACCTAGGTTCATTTTTGTGTAATCTGGAATGTGTATGATTCGAATAGATAAATAAAGACATAAAAGAGAAACAGAGAGGGAGAGAGCAGGAGGAAATGAAGATGGAGGAAAGAAGGAAGGAAGGAGGGAGGGAGGGAGGGAGGGAGGGAGGGAGGGAAAGAAGGAAGGAAGGAAGGAAAACCAAAATAAAGCAAAAAGATAAAAATAAACAAACAAACAAAATCCCAATCCCATGAAATGCTTCCTCTGACCCCATGGGAAGGCTGGAAAAGCAGCTAATGACAACAATTTGTTGAGGAGCAGGCAGAATGAGCTAGGACAGCACTATTTTCTAGGTCTTAGGTGGGCTCCCCCACAGAAGACAAATCATCAAAGGGTAGTGGCTCCCATTTCCCAACCTCCCCACCTTGTGCACCACTGAATGCCTAAGGGAAAAGGAATAAATAGCCAGGTAGAGTTGAAACCAGAAAAAAATGGAAACCAGATTCTCTGAGGGAAAAACACAATCAACAACACAGCAAGCAGTGAGAGAAACCTGGAAAGCAGAAATGCTAAAGCAAGTGAGTGAGGCTCTTGCAAAAGGAAATTAGATATGAGCTGCCAGGTGATATAGCAGCTGAAAGGTCAGTGCTATTTTGGGCTGAATATGAAGAGGCTTCAGGCATCTCAGGACCAAAAAAATAAAAATGTACAAACTAGAGAGGGTTCAGAGAAAGGCAACAGCATTGATTAAAGAAGGGCGGTTGGCTTTGTGGTGAAAGATTAAAGGCATGAGATAGGCAGGTGCAGCAAGGGGAGTTGATGCCAATTGTATATTAATAGCACTTTGCGGTGACAAAGCACTCAACACTATGTTTGTTTCTTATCTCTCACATGCGTGTTCTCTCCTTGTAATGTATTCATTCATCCAATAGTCAGTTATTGACCATCTGCTTTGTGCCATTTATTGTGCTGGAGGCTAAAGTTAAATAGGCTACAGCCTCCATCCTTGGAAAACTCACTGGCTAAGAGAGACAATGACAAGTGGTAAGTGAAATGCCATGGGGTAAGTACTCAACAGGTAACATTAATTCAAGAAAAGAGATTATTGTTGTGTTGTAATAGGGAAGGGAAGGTTTAAAGGAAAGGCAATCTTTTAGCTGAATTTTGCAGAATGAATAGGTTTTCACAAAGTAGAATGGGCAGGGTGGAGGTGGGGAGAACATTCCAAGCAGAGGGAATAGCACAATTAAATGAATGGATTAAGGTGTATGGCCACACAAGGCTAAAGCCTAGAGTGTGGAGATAGAGCAAGGAAGGGATTTTTGAAAAACAGGTTACAAAAGGAATCAATCATTTGTTAGAGTATGTTGCAACATGATGATTGACATATGCCTTACTAACAAACATCTTTGAAGGTCTACAATAAAACTCTGTGCTAGACATTATAGGAAATATAAAGGTAGAAATAACAGTTGCTGGCCTCAAGGAGCTTATTAATCAATTAACAAACATTTGTTGAAGTCCTACCATATTCCAGGTACTAAGCTAGAAAGTAAGAGGGTTCATCTTGAATAAGAAAAGCTCCCAGAAAGCCTTCAAATGAGATGATGCCAATGGATCAATTATAGAAATTATTAATTATTCAAAAATACAATAGCAGTCCACAGATATTACAGTGTACCAGAGGTAGGGAGGGAGGACAGTATACAGTAACTTTCTGCTTATTATACCTATTGTGATAAAATAAACTCCAAATCTTAGTTGCTTAAGAAAACAATTTATTATCATGATAACTCATGATTCTGTGGATTTACTGGGCTAAGCTGGGTGGTTCTTGTCTTGGGTCTCAGGCAGTTACTGACAGATGGCAACTGGAACTGGAATCATCTACAGGCTTGACCAGGCTGTACATCCACAATGATTCCTTTACTCTTATGTGTGGTGATTCTGATGGGATGGCTGGCACAGCTAGGGGCTACCTAGGCATCTGACTTTCTCCGTATGGTATCTTCACATGGCTACTTTGTACTTCTTCACAGCACAGTAGTCTCTCCCACAATAGTCTGAGATAGGTGGTCTCAGGCATCTCATATGACATTCGGATTTCCTCAAGGCATACGCTCCAAGAGCGAGTGTTTCTAGAGGCTGAGGAAGAATCCACAAGGCTTTTTATGAACTAACCTTGGACATCATCCAATGCCACTTCCACCACATTCTATGGGTCAAGATGGAAGTCACAAGGACAACCTATTTAGGGCCTGATCATCAGGAAGCATGAGTTCCTGGAAGGCCATCTTTGGAGACAAGCTACTATGGTTCCAAATGACCATAACGATTCCAAAGGAGGAGGGGTCACTGTGTAGAGGACTATTAGGGGGGCCACATCACTGAGGAGGTGCAGCTTAAATTGGAAGAAATGTGAGTTCCACCTAAGGAGAGAGAAGAAAGACCTCATGGTGAAATGAACATATACTCTCAAGAGGATCTGAGTTCAGTTCATGCTTCTATCACTTCATAACCATGTACCTTCGGAAGTAATACCTCACAGGGTAGTTGAACAGAATAGCAAAAACATATATTAAAGCCTGGATCATAGCCAGAAAAAAATAGAAAGGAATTATTATTATTAATCACAAAAGAGGACATTCCAAGCTGTGTAAAAATTAGACACTAGGTACTTTGAGGACCCAATGAGTGACCTAACAACATCACGTATTCAGAACGGGTTAGAAGAGGCATCGTATTACAAGAGGCTAGATCTCACAGCTTCTGCATTTGTCACAAATTATACTTCCTAAAATGTGTATTTGAATAAGAATCTGGCCAGACAACATCATGGTATGATTAGAGAACAAAGAAAGATTGCTTTATCTCAAAATGTCATCTTCTCTAATTTGCCCAAGGGTCTTCCACTCCATCATTAGTAGTTCATTCCTCTCAGTTAAGATATCTTATTCCCTGGGGTCACCTATCACAATGGAAATACTCTGGAAGAGGTAATACCCTCAGATATCATCAATTACTAACAATGTATTATACACTTGAGATTACTTTTCAACAATAATAGTCAAGATATTCTAGGCTATGCAGTAGTAAAAACATTCCCACAATCTTCATTATTTTTTAACACAACAAAACTTACTCATTCATACAAATTCCCTTGCATGTCTGGGCAACTCTCCAGGGCAGCTGTCCTCCACGTGTTGAGTCAGTACTCTAGGCTGCTCTGATCTTATGGCACCTCCATATCAACACATGTTCCCATGATCACCATGGCAGAAGAGAAGCTAGAAGACTCATACACTGACAATTAAATGTTCCTACAAGAAAGTGACATGTATCCCTTCTATTCACATTTTATTGGCTAAAGCAAGTTACTTGGCCATCCCTAGCTTCAAGGAGGTAGGAAATTATAAGTCCCTCATGGGCCCAGAATAACTGGATATCAATTAAAAATAATATGCATAGGGCATTGACCAAAGATAAAATTCAAAAGAAAAAGAAATTAGGCTGTAATTGAAAATATTTTTAATAGTGAAGTGGAGAGGAAGAGTTAGGTACAAATTAGGAGGCAAATCTAATGGGTCAACATCATTGGTTTCTGAATACATAGACACACAGGGTAGCACTCAGCTCCTAGTAGAGGAGGAGGTGTCAGAAATAGAGGTTTCTCAAAAGAAAAACAACTCAGCACCAGCTCTGACTCTTCCACTTTTAAGTTTAAAGTCATTTATCTTTAAACAGTGTTGTGATATTCATCATCATCAAAAAACCAACAGTCTAAAAATAATCTTTTGCCAATATTTAACAATTCGAGAGGGTATTGGGGTAGGTATTTCTGGCCAAAGGGTAGGTAGAATGAAATGAAGAAGCAGAAAACCAACAGTCTAAAAGGAATATGGGGGTAGATATTTCTGCCCAAAGAAGGGCTAGGATGAAATGAAGCAGCAGAAACTGGGCCAGAGTTGAAAATTCAGCAAAGAGATAGGCCAGTAAAAATAAAAGGTCATGTCTGGGATCAAGAGATAAAGTCATGAGAAATTTAAAAAGCAAGGATAATGGAAGCTGCTTTGAACTGATTTCAGTTCAGGGCTCTGGAGTGAAATAGGGCAGGATGGTGCTTCCTGAGAATGATGTCTTTGGGGAGGCAGCAGCAGGAAGAGGCTAGTGATCCAAATGGGAATCTACTAGGCTTATAATAGAAATATCCCAAATAATAGAAATATCTCAAAGATCCCAAATAGTTCATCCCTCTAGTCCCAGGACTGCTGCCCAACACAGCCTCTGTGAACTTAGGAAGCTCTAAGGGCTTATCTCTGCAGCCCTGACAAGATTCCTACATGATTCATCCTTTAGCCCTAACTGACTGGGGTTATATTAAGTGAATAGCCAGCTACTTTTTCTGCTTTAATTATTTTTATTTTGAAAATTTTCGACTTACCAAAAAAAAAAAAAAAAAAAGAGGAGATATTACAGAGAGTTCATATACATTCCCCCTGCACATACCAGTTTTCTCTATTATTTTCATCTTGAATATCTTACACTAGTATGATATGTTTGTCACAATGAATAGTCCAATACTGATACATTATTATTATTAACTAATGAAAGGCAACTTTAAAGAAACCACTTCTAGGGTAGATACTGCATGATCTCACTCCTATGTGAAATCTAAAAAAGTTGATCTTATAGAAGTAGAGAGTAGAATAGTGATTACCAGAGGTTGGAGGGTGAGGAATGGGGGGATGATAAGAAGAGGTTACTCAATGGGTAGGAAGTTGTAGTTACATAAGAGAAATATGTTCTGATGGTTTTTTGCACAGTAGGGTGACTATAGTTAATGATAATGCATTGTATAATCCAAAATAGCTAGAAGAGAAGATTTTGAATGCTCTTACCATCAATAAATGGTTAATGTTTGAAGTGATAGACATACTAATGATACTGATTTTATCATTATACAATGTATATAGGTATTATAAACATCATACTGTACCCTGTAATTATGTACAATTATTATGTATCGATTAAAAACAAAATACAAATTTTAAAAAACCTACTTCAGTATATACTCTAGAGACTGATAATGATCATAGTGTCTATTTTTAAGTGAAGTAGAAGGGGTTATGAAAGAGTTAAACTTTACACATAAAGAATGGAACATTTCAACAATCTTGTCTTTGATAGGCAAAGAAAAACAAGAGCAAAATCACATACAGAAAGAAACTCTAGGGTCAATATGAGTATTATTTATGCACTAAAGTTCAAAGTCAGTGAGACAGAATAAAACTGGCAGGACTCTCAAGAGATTGAATTCACGATATCTTTAAAAAAGAAAGAAAGAAAGAAAAACAGAAAAAAAAAAAAAAGCCTAGTCACCAGGGAGGACTTTCAGACTACCTGTGCCAACTCTCCTCAAATGCTGGTTTTGGAGACTTTTGGCCTATAATTTCTAATAGTTCCTGTAGACTTTGGCCTATAGTACACTAACAATGAATTCAGTAGCTTGTTTCCACAGGTGGGATCTGGAATTACTCATGTTGCTCCAGGCTGGGTATTTGATCATCACAGGTGAATCTCTGGATACTCGTGTATCTTCTAAGCTGAAGCTTTCTCCACTAATACCCAAGATGTTTGCATATCTTAAACCTTTCCATCATGATTTACTTGTTCAACCCTCCCCTGACACCCTAGCTTGCTTGAATGATGATGTGATGGGTCTTCCCACATGTTTCACCAAAGAGCCAGACTTTGTCCCCACCTGTAGCTGCTGCTTGGGAGTACTGTTTCAGGCCAGGTAGACCTCCTATAGGAGGTCAAATAGACAATTATATTGCTTTTCTGATGGAATATTACTATTTCCAAAAATACCTGCGGCAATTCTTACCTATTTGTTGAGTATCCACAGCAGTTGAGATCAGACCTAAGATCACTATATCCATGTGGTCACTGTAATCCAAACTGCTGACTGCCTTCCTTTGTGTACAAACCTGACCATTTCTAGAAAGTCTGACATCACAACACAAGTATACAGTGCTATATGATTGACCCGAGCAGATCCAGAAACACAGATCAGCACAAATGGCTATGTAGGAGGATTACTGCTAGAGTTCATAAGAGAGGCCAGGGGGCACAAATGTGGTATAATGATTAGGGAAAGTCATTGATAAGGAGAGATTCTGGTGGTAGACAGAGTTTAGGAATAAGACAAAAAGGAGGCCTTCCAAAAAAGGATTAGTTATCCGTGTCATTTCTCAGGACCTCCATTGAAAGTTACTGGTAGTGACTCAGCAACTGCCCCAAGTATCCAAATCACTGCTCTAAAGCATCAGAGTCGCTTGTCCCTAAATTTCATCTCATCTAGTTTTTGGCACAAACCATAAGATCACTCACTTTAAACATTTATCTTAAATTTTCAGTTTTTAGTAATGCTTCTATTTCATTAGTGGAAAAATATGAGAGCCCTCCAGTGGCCAAAAACAAAACCTATAAATTTATATCATCTTTAAGTAAAACCTCTTTGGCCTTGTGGGAGAAAAAAAAAAAGTTGTATCTGTATTTCAAAACCTGAGAGTTCAGTGATAGATAAGGTGGGACTTTTACTATTGTTCCATTGACTCGCAAATAAGTTGAATCATTCTTACCACGGCTAAGGAGAGGCACAACATTGGAAAAAGAATCAGAGATAAAACATTACAACACATAGAAAAAAACCTCCTGGTATATTTTCTTAAATGGATATTTGTTTTGTAAAAATAAAGCAACAACAAAGAAGAGCTAACATTCATTAAGGTCAAGTTAAAGAACTCATATAAAGAAGAACTTGGATTCCTCTCTTTGAAGATATAAATCTGTAGCCATGAGGAACTGCTCCTAAATCCTAATAGGGATTTATATAGATATATGGCTGCACTGTTTTTTTCCTTCCTCCCTCTGGCTTATCTGTGCTGTACACTTTCTCTTATCCATGCTAATGGAGGGGATCAGTAGTGCAGATAATTGAAAGGTTGTGTGCCAACAAACTGCTTTGTGGTTGCTGCCAAAAACTCCCTAGTGTTGCATGGTTAATGAAAAGTCAGGCAATGGCAGGGTTCTCATCACATAGCAGCCCAGTATAATAATAGTAGCTATTATTTATTGAGCCCTCACTACATACCAGATTAAGTGCTTTACATCCAATTATCTCATTACATCCTCACCTACAACCTTACGATATTGGTATATTTTCCCCTCTTTTATGGGTGAGGAAACTGAGGCTCAGAAAGACAAGTAATTTCCAATGACCACTCTACTCATGTCAGTGATAAAGCTGTTTTCTGATCCAAGTTTTTTCTATTAGTGCAAAATTCAAAAATGCAATAATTTTGTTATGACACCTCCAAATCCTAGGGTGCATCAACCCACACTTGGGGAAAATTTTCTTTAAATATGGGATTTGGAAATATTTTCAGAGCATTGGTCCTGATCTCTATAAAGAGATATTTTCAGGCTAGACTTAGTATCCATAGGCTTTCTGGATTTGAGTTTCTCCTAAAATTTTCAGTTAATTTCTGGATGAAGGAAAGGGTAAAGTGTCCATATGCAGTGGATATATTTTAATCTCGACTTACTAAGTTTCTCAGCAGAGTATGGGCTTAGTAAGGGCTTCCTTCTTAATATCTTTTGTATTTTAGCTTTGGAACCCCATTCATCCTGATTCTTTCTTTACAACTACTTCTAATTTATTTCATGGTGGCTTCTTCGTCTACTCATGCTCTATTGGCATTTTCCTTTGCCTTCTTTTTGGCTTGCGATAACTTCAACCAGGACCCAGATGCCAATAGCTTGCCAGTCTCAACAGTTAGCTCTGATCTCACTCCATTGCCCTAGCTTCATACTTCCAACTGCCAGATAGTTACTTCCATGTAAATATCATATTGGCACCTGAAACTCACCAGTTTTGAGTATATTGCTTAGATTACTAGGAAAATTATAATATTACTTAACAAAGGGCCTAGCATTTAATGACCCTTTTAAGTGATATGCATTGCTGTTACCATTATTAACAAACAATGGATGAATAAACGTATGAAGTTCAAACTTCTTAGCCAAGAATATAGTGACTGTCTTACCCTAGCTTTATATCAACCTTCGTTTTCATGCCCTCAATTCTTTCCATTCTGGTGCCCTCTCCCATCTACCCTCAGATACTCTAAGTTCATTTATTAATTTGCCACACCTAAGTATAGACAATATTTTTATTCCATGTCTCTTGTTCTATGCATTTTTAAAAATTTTCTCTTTATTTTGTAAACTATGGCTCATAATATAAATTTATTCCAAATGCTTTCTTTTTGTCCAGTTCTTCCAGGCAAAGTTAGCAGTACCACTTTTACCTGTGATCCTGTACCTTGTAGTACCTTGTAATATATAATTTGTATTTTAATGGCAAAAGTTGATCAGAATATGTCTCTTCTCCACTATGAGCCATCTGAATTGAAGTACTGAGATGTATGCTTCTTTCTATTTTGCTTATCAAAACAGTTTTTTTAGCACACAGTAGAGATTTGATAAAAGAATAAATGATCCAGATTCCATATCTTTGGAACATCCAGGCATAGACAGTGTTTCAAGT
Source organism: Pan troglodytes (assembly GCF_028858775.2). Lineage (NCBI taxonomy): Eukaryota > Metazoa > Chordata > Mammalia > Primates > Hominidae > Pan > Pan troglodytes. The sequence continues at coordinate 85,297,879 of NC_072398.2, forward strand.
AATCAGAATTAACTAAATTAACCCCTCTCAGGTGCCTGAAGAGAAAGGAGAAGAAGCTCCACTTCTGAAATTGTGTGGCATTTGGAGTAAAATATAACGGGGAATTTCATAAGTAAACCCTAAGAAGAGAGGTAGAGGGAACTAAAGGGATGGGTGAGGAGCTAAGAAATCAATAACCATACATAATTAAAATTTAAATGAGATAGAAATAGCATGAAAGATCAGTATTGCATCTTCTTTCTCACTAATTCAAACCACATTCCTTTCTCTCATTCTTCATTCTGATCCTTTTTTTCAGCACTCTGTCTAGGTTCTGGCTCTCCAACAGGAGGACCTTCCCACTCTTTCTCCTTTTTAGTCTTCATTGATGTTATGCTCTGCTGGTTGCATGCAGACACCCTAGAGTAACCCCAGGTCCAAAGGAACCCAGGGAAAGCTGAAGTAGCAGGCAGTAGGAGCAGAAAACAAGTTAGATTTGTAGGGTTAGCTATTATGAAAAGTGGGAATTCGAATATAGCTGGCCCATAGGAAAACTGGACCTGGGAATCAGTTTGGATTCAGGCATCCTCATAGACAACAGCAGCAGGACTTCAAGAGGGTTCCCTGTGGTGTTCCACTTTGGACAAGGCTGGACTACTTTCCATGTATCAACTTCATTATTTTTGTACAAACAACTGACTTCTTGTATACTTACTGTATACTTTTTCTGCCTCCTAGCTTCTACTGGTACATATTTTATGATTTTTAAATTCACCCATAATTTTTGTCTCCCTAGTTTGACTTGTCATGCTCCTTTTGGAAGAAGTAATTCATTGTCTCTCAGTTTCTTTTTTTTTTTCTTCTACAGTAGAGGTTTTTAACCTTATTTGACTAAGCACTCCATTTTACACTGAATATTTTACAAAGCTGTCTTTACTATCCTGAAATTTATAAATATACAAATACTTTATAAATACTTTAAAATTATCTTAAATATAAAAAAGAGAAAAAAGTTTTATTTAAATTAATTAAGTTTAAGTAATATATAATGCAATACATAAATGCTCAGGCATACCTACAATAGAAAATGAAATAAAGTAGTAAGATGCTTATACCTACACATGAACCAGGATGAATGTGGCACAAATGTGGACTGACACAGTGCCTTATATTGGTGACTTAAACACCACAGACAGCATTGCTGGAGATTGTAAGTTTTGTTTTGGTTTTTGCTGAAACGGTGAACAACTCTAAAGATACAAAAATAATACATAATGAAGTACAATTTTTTTAATTAAAAAAAAGTAGGACCTGGAAGTAGGTATACTCCTAGGAAATTCAGTGTGTATTAAATGATTATATGTTTATATGGGAAATGGAGTTAAGTTCTAGGCATAGAAAATTATAAACATTTTTTTCCCACCTAACTGAATGTCCTTCAGGATATTTTTTAAAATGTAGATACAAGACAACTCTTTATTCTGCTGGGTTATTCTTGACATTGTAGTTCATCCAGCCTCCTTAAACGTGCTAATTAAAACACAAGGAAACCTTCCAGTCATTCACTGTGTCAAATAAAAAACCACCATACATTTCTAAAATTCCATCTAGGGAATAAGTTGAAAATAAATGTTCTATATAACTAGAATCCTTGATTTTGTAACAGGTATTCAGCAACTCAGAATAAACTAGACTGCATTTTCCAGCCTATATGGCACCTAACTATGACCATGTGACTAAATTCTGGCCAATGGATGTGAGCACAACTTTTTAATTTTGCTCTTAAAGATGTTCCTTCTTCTTCTTTTTCCCTTTCCCTCTGGCTTAAATGAAAATGTGGTGGAAGAATTTTTTTTTTAAACATTATAGTGAGGGCATCACTTTCAGGATGAAAAGTAAGATGACAAAAGGATCTTAGTCCTTGACATTGTGGAACTGCTTTACCTGTGGCATCAGACACCTCTGATGCCCCACCTTGCATCTCTTTGGTCTTATCTCTGACTTCATCTGCAGTTGCAGTGGAAAGTCCCATGAGGGCTTTAACTCACTTCATACTGACTGTCCTGCATCAAAGGTGTATTCCACATATCTTTACTTTCTGCTATTTGGCTTCTCCTAAAATTTGAATACCAGAAGCAACTTACTTATCTAGAACATATGGGCAGCTAAGAAGTGCAGGGGTTCTCATGCCCTTGGAGAAAACTATTAACAATTTGGGAATGGGAAACTTTGGATAAATGTTCTTGCTTTCTTTACCCTTTTGGATGCACAATTCTGGGAGACAATCTGAACATGTTTCATGAGATCCCTGCAAAATCTAGCCTCTATTGCCCTTAAATTTTATTAACTTCTATGGATGCTCTAAAGAAAAATAACTACTAAGTCAGGTCATAGGGTTAAAGCAAGAAAGTACCCATAGCAATGATTAAAGTGATACTTATCTTTTGCAGCCACAGGTCAAAGAGTGCTCAAAATTCTAACCATAATTTAATTGTAAAGGTGTAATTATAAGGGATACAAAGAACATGGAATGTGCAGCCACAGCAGGTTTATTTTCTTAGATAATAGGAACTGACAGGAGAACTGAAAAAACCCTGAGACCTAGGATGAAGATATTTGGACGAACGGGTCTGAGAGCTGTGAGTCTTATGTTGCCTTAAAACACCTCCCCATCAAAATACCACCATCATTCCTCATAGAGTTAGTAAAAGCAATTCTAAAATTCATATGAAACCAAAAAAGAGCCTGCATAGCCAAAGCAAGACTAGGCAAAAACAAACAAACAAACAAACAAAAAAAAACAAACCTGGAGGCATCACACTACCTGATTTTAAACTATACTATAAGGCCATGGTCACCAAAACAGCATGGTACTGGTATAAAAATAGGCATGTAGACCAATTGAACAAAATAGAGAACCCAGAAATAAAAACCCAGAAATAAACCCAAATACTTATAGCCGACTAATCTTTGACAAAGCAAACAAAAACATAAAGTGGTGATAGGACACCATTTTCAATAAATGATGCTGGGATAACTGGCTAGCCACATGTAGGAGAAGGAAACTGAATCCTCATCTCTCTCCTTATACAAAAATGAACTCAAGATGGATTAAGGACTTAAACCTAAGACCTGAAACTATAAACCTTCTAGAAGAAAACATTGGAAAAACCCTTCTAGACATTGGCTTAGGCAAGGATTTCATGACCAAAAACTCAAAAGCAAATGCAATAAAAACAAAGATAAATAGCTGGGACCTAATTAAACTAAAGAGCTTTTGCACGGCAAAAGGAACAGTCAGCAGAGTAAACAGACAACCCACAGAGTGGGAGAAAATCTTCACAATGTATACATCTGACAAAGGACTAATATCCAAAATCTACAATGAACTCAAACAAATAAGTAAGAAAAAAATCAATCCCATCAAAAAGTGGGCTAATGACATGAATAGACAATTCTCAAAAGAAGATATACAAATGGCCAACAAACATATGAAAAAATGCTCAACATCACTAATGATCAGGGAAATGCAAATCAAACCCACAATGTGATACCACCTTACTCCAGTAAGAATGGTCACAATCAAAGAATTAAAAAAAAGTAGATGTTGGAGTGGATGTAACAATCAGGGAACACTTCTACATTGCTGGTGGGAATGTAAACTAGTGCAGCCACTATGGAAAACAGTGTGGAGATTCCTTAAAGAACCAAAAGTAGAACTACCATTTGACCCAGCAATCCCACTACTGAGTATACCCAGAGGAAAAGAAGTCATTATTTGAAAAAGATACTTGCACATGCATGTTTAGAGCAGCACAATTCACAATAGCAAAATCGTGAAGAAAACATTGGAAAAACCCTTCTAGACTAGGATCTAGACCCTTTTATGGGTGAGTACTACTCACCCATAAAAAGGAATGAATTAACAGCATTTGCAATGACCTGAATGAGACTAGAGACTATTATTCTAAGTGAAGTAACTCAGGAATGGAAAACCAAACATCATATGTTCTCACTGATATGTGGGAGCTAAGCTATGAGGATGCAAAGGGGTAGAATGATACAATAGACTTTGGGGACTTGGGGAAAGAGCGAGGGAGGGCAAGGGATAAAAGACAACAAATATGGTGCAGGGTATACGGCTTGGGTGATGGGTGCACCAGGATCTCACAAATCTCCACTTACTCATGTAAACAGATACCACCTGCACCCCAATAATTTGTGGAAAAATAAAACTAAAACAAAAAACATCTGGACCTGCAGAAGCATGCCAGCTCTAGCTGGAAACCAGCTTCCCTTTATTGAGGAACCATGCAAATACATTAACCAAGGCGAATGCTTAAAAAAATGATGCCTATCTTTAAAATCTGTCCCTACATATCTTTATTGACTGAAAACTAGGATCAGAGCTTATTATAACCCAGGTAAGGAAGTATTGTCCATGTTTCAGAAGGAAATGGCTTACTCAATCAAAAGAATTGTAGTACTTGGCCAATAAGTACAAGCAGAGAGTTGATCTTAGAGGAGTTAAGGACTTGGGGAGAGGGGCAAAATATATAGCTACACAAACCCAGTAGTTATTTCCCAAATGTGTAATTGAGATGTATATACTTAAAAGGTAGCAAAATATTCACACTGGTTTTCTAACCTGTGGAATTTAGAAGCAATTATTTCATATAGGGCTAATGGAAGCCTCTGAAACATCCCTCCATACTCTCTTGCCATTATAGTAAAATAGAAGTAATAATTCATCCTTGAAAGAATTGCAAAAATTGGTGTTGTACTCAAAGACTTAAAGTTTGCAGGAGTGTGGTCTCATCATATTCCCACTTAGTCCCACTGTTGGATATCTGAAAAATCAAATGAATCATAATCAGAGGTAAATAATTGTGAATCACCATAAGCTTAATCGATTAGTAGCCCCAATAGCAGCTGTTATGCTGAATGTGGTATCTTTACTGAAATTGACACTTGATTGCCCCTATTAATCTGCCAAATGTGTTCTTTTCTACCGGAAACTGTTCATGTTTACATAAAGACAACAGCTGAACATATCTATTGTCTTGTCCAAGCCCTAGGTTAACTCTTTTGCTCTCTGCCACGCTGTAATCTGCAGTGACCTTAATCATCTTGATATTCCTCAGAAACATCATGTTAGTCCACTATATCAATGTCTAATGATAATTCTAATTGGACCTAGTGGACAGAGAATAGCAAATACTCTGGATATCCTAATAAGACACATACATGCCAGAAGGGTGAATGATAAATTTAAGGCAGTTTCAACATTTCAAGGACTTGGCACTTTAGTTAAGTGTTTAGGGATTCAATAGATCGGAATGTGAGTGAATATCCCTTATATGTACTTTGTAGTTTAGGCTTCTTTGGATTTTGGAGGTCACACATGCCATGACTGCAAATGTTGCTTTGACCTAATTTTTGAGTGACTCATAAAGTTGTCTGTTTTGAGGAAGACAACCCACATCCACAGGGTTCTAGGCCATTCCTTATACAACCAAACATTACTCTTGGATGAAATGGTGAACAGACAATTCAGCAACCATAATCTAATAAGAGCAAGGCAAACTGTAGACTCAGATAACTCAGAAATGAAGGTTTTGGTCACCTCACCAAGCAAACAACCTATATCAACAGAAGTTCCAGGCAACAGTAAGAGAAATCTAGAATGTATGGTGGAAGGAAGAGATTCTGAATATCAGTTAAAGCCACTGGACTAATTGCAGCAATGACATTGTAGCTTTTTCCAGTGACCCTTGTTTATTAAATCTTTTGCAAAGGTTGCAGCCAGCCATTGCCTTGAAGATTCATCAACAGATCGAACTTTATGTAGGAATGAACTAATTTGCACAATGTAAGGGGTGGACTGTGTCAGATATCTCTGCTGCCCCAACCAACATCATCTTAGTATGCATGTGTTTCATGCCACGACAATAGTGGACAGTTCCATATAGGGTTCAACCAACTTTGTGCTGGCAGGGCTTCCCTTCAAGAATGTTTGTGTGGGTTTTGTTACTGCCCTAGAGCTTCCCTCACATGTAGATCCCTGGCAGAAACTTGCTTTGGCAGAATGCATTATCTTCTAAGATGTTGGAGGGTTAATACCTCTAGGAACAATGCTCAAAGGATAAGAAATGGACGCTGGTGTATAAATGCTCCCATCTCCCGTTTTTCAACTGAATCGTTCTGGTAGGCATTCTGTATTTTTCTCGAAAGATGCCAGTGGAACTGAGGTCCTATTGCTCAGTAATGTGTCCCTATAATGGCTTTTTCTCCTTTACTATCTCACTTTCCTTGTCCCTCATTCTCATTCTCTGAAATCATAAACAAAATAAACTACCTGAAAATAAGTTTCCATCATGGATATGTATTTGGGAGAACACAGAGTAGGCCATCAGCCTACTCAGCTCTGGATTGCTAATTCCTGGTCTGACATAAGACTTAGAAACAAACATTTAACTTATTTATGCCATCATCATTTTGGCCAAAATATATCCAATGAATGTACTCCAATTCTAATATTATGCATATTCTACTTATTTCTATCTTGGTGTATCTTTTCCATTTCAATTTCTATGATTTCTAACCATAGAACCAAATGTCAGTCCTCATCTGGCATTTGTTAATTTAAATTTCAGAGAAAAAGACTTTGATTGACTTGTTATTTCACACCAGGTCAATTCATAGCCTGAATATATAGATTGACTGACCTCATGGCCAAAGTGTATTACTGAATAAATTAACTATGTCCAGAAAGGTGGGGGGCATGTAGTAATAAACACAAGGCTGTTCCTTCAGTAAGTGCGTGAATGAGACAGTTTCCCCAGAAGGGGTTGTGAGTCTGGCCAGCTTCATGACTGACGAGAATAATATAGTCTACCAAATCTCAGAATCTTTCTCATATATCTCTTATTTTCATTCCTTCATTATCATTTCTGCTAACACAGAACCACCCCATACTTATACTGAGTTCTGATAGGTAACCACAAAAGTCTTCTACAACAGCTTTCATTCATACAGCTTCATCTCATTTTCATTCAGAACTCTGCCAGAGTCAGATTTCCATTTTGATAATTATCCTTCCCTGCTCAAGTATCTACTGCAGGCATTTCTTGCCTATACATCAATTCTAAACCAGCAACCAGAGGTGTTCAATCTTTTGACTTCCCTGAGCCACATTGGAAGAATTGTCTTGGACCACACATAAAATACACTGACACTAATGATAGCTGATGAGCTAAAAAAGAAAATCGGAAAAAAAAAATCTCACAATTTTTTTTTTTTTTTTTTTTTTGGAGACAGAGTTTCACTCTTGTTGCCCAGGTTGGAGTGCAATGGCTCGATCTCAGCTCACTGCAACCTCCACCTCCTGGGTTCAAGAGATTCTCCTGCCTCAGCTTCCCAAGTAGCTGGGATTACAGGCATGCGCCACCACACCCAGCTTATTTTGTATTTTTAGTAGATACAGGGTTTCACCATGTTGGTCAGGCTGGTCTCAAACTCCTAATCTCAGGTGATTCACCCACCTTAGCCCCCCAGATTGCTGGAATTACAGGCATGAGTCACCTCGCCTGGCCCTCATAATGTTTTAAAACAGTTTATGAATTTGTGTTGGGCTGCATTCCAAGCCATCCTGAGCTGCATGCAGCCTGCAGGCTGCATGTTGGACAAGCTTGCACCAAGTTTGATATTTAAGAACACCCATAAACTACCTTCTTGGATATAAGGGTTTTTGTTAGGGAAAAGACTATGTTTTCCTTTCTGGTAAATATCTCTTGGGGTCCCTGTAGAGTTCTAGGGAAACAAGAAGTGCTCAGTGGATGCATGTTGAATTTAATTTAATTGCTGCTTCTGAATCTTTCTCCCGTCATCTTCTTAGGCACTTAAGAAATTCTCCAATCTGAGAAAACAAGCATTTTTCAAATGAGAAATCAATCCAAACAAAAGAAAAAGAGTCTATATCATTAAAAAAAAAAAAGACCTCTATCAAGTGGTATCAACGGAAACTAGAGGAGCACAAAATAGATTGCATATTGCCATAGGCTATATCCAGGGGGAAAAAAATAATCCCAGAGTTATTTTTTGCTTTTTTATTCAACTAAAAGTCTAATGTGCATTGTTATCTGATCAATTTTGTTAATTTCGTTGTAATTAATAATTAACATGAACAAAAATAAATCCGCAAAAAATTGGTCAACATGAAAACATAAACACAGTATTTCTGAAAAAAAATCATCTAATTAAACATTATTAACTGAATTTTACTTACTTTAATATTTGTTGTTATTTTTAAATGTCTCTATTTTAATAATAAATATTGTTAAAAAATTGACTTTCTCTATGTATAATTAAATTTGGCATTTTGTTATAGTTCCATATGGCTAAGGGCAAAACAATTTAGCCATTTAACTCCTGTAATAATTATTAGCATAATCCTACTTCGAGTCAAATCAGGTAGGGAAACTGATTCCCAGTGGCCAATTGCTTCAAGGCTCCCAGTTGCCCTTTAAACTTTTTTGGGAAAGTCCCCTTTGGATATCATTGAGGGGTACATAGAATCCCTCCCTAGAGGAAAAAAAATGTTTGTTTAAAATATATTGCATACAATTATTGGAAGTGAGGGGGCCGTGGACTCTTTGAAACCTACCCATTGATTCTCTGGGGGTCTTGGATTTAAAACTTATGTTTTAATAAATGTCTCCAAAGTTACATCATGCTCTTAGGGAACATGGTTGTACACTCATTTAGCCATCCTAAGGCCTTTTATGTATCAGACACTGCTAAGTCCTCAGTAAACAGGTAAGTAAAATATATTCCTTTCCCTAAGGGGGTTTAAAACGTAATATGGAAACACTAAAATGAACACAAGTGCAATGAATGATTCTGAATACTATCATAGAAGTACACTTTGGAAGAAATCAACTTGTGTGTAACATTAAAGGTAAAATGTGGAGTCAGACTGCCTGGGATTACATCCCATCCTGGCTTTTTAGAATTAGTATGATTTTGTGCAGTTTCTTTTTCTGTACATTGCAGGTGATAATATATGCAACTCACAGGGTTTTGTGAGGTTAAATGGCTTGGTGTATGTAAATCATTTAAAATAATTTGTGGGCCATACTAAGGCCTCAATAAATTAAGATTATTAAATTAAGATTATAAATTTTGATTATTGTACTCATCGGGGAAGAGTGCTTGCAGCCAGAAAAGTCCCCCTACATAAATGAAGGGGAAGGAATGGCTAACTAGGGGGCAGGAAAAGGAGCAAAGTAGGAATGGTAAATGTAATGTGCTCTTTTTCTTGTCTTCAGCTGCTCTTCTCTGGGCTTTATAAGAGCTCAATCTTCCAACATTCTCCAGAGGACTCAGATGTGTGATGCTTTTCTCTGCGAAACGTCCTTCACTCTAATAACTATTTGCAGCAAGTGCTGCTGTGCAAGCAGAGTAAGTGACTTGCACAAGGTCACATAGGGGAGTGCCCACAGAAAGCCAAGGAAACTCCTTATTTTTGCTTGGTTTCTTCCCCAGCACACCAGATGGACTTCCAAATGAAAATTCATTTATTTGATTTATCCAATGAAGCACACATCCTTTTAAGATGACAATAATTATCTTGGATGGGCATTAGAGCAGAATTTTTTCTTCCTAGGGGCATAGAGCCACTATTTGCAATATAATAAGAAAGTCATCAGAATTATTACCATGACTTAATAGCAGAATGCCAACTATTTGCTGTGTACTTGAATCTCTCCAATAATATGTCAGTTTATTTTAATCAAATTAATTTGTGTCATTTAGTTATATTAATACATAAACTAATAATCTCTATAAAATATTAAGTATCATTTAAAAAAATTACCTAATAGTTCTAATACAGCCTTAAATTCCTGAAGTGGGATTTTTCAAATATTTTCCTATATAAGCCAACTAAACGTTTCAGCCATGCTTCTTGCTTCTTTACTCTAAATCTTGGTTTTGAGAATTAGGTGAGACAATGTATGTAAAGTGTTTGTCATAATGCCTGATTTAATAGGACTCTTATTAATAATAATATCAATAATAACCTAGTGTTTTCGTTCTCATAATATGTTTACTATGGCAACACTAGATTTCTTTTTCATACACAAACCTGAAATATTTATAGATACAGTAGATGAACTAGACTTGACTCACAGGCAGAGGGCACAACAGGTATGATTTCACAGCCAGCAGAAACAACTTATTTGCTTGAAAATCCTCCTTCGCCTTTTGCTTCATTTTTGAAATCCCACAATCAGAATTCCAGCCTTGATTGTATATATAATATCATTGGTATTCTACAACTTTCCCTAATTTGCCACTGAAGACTAATAATTTAAGTAATATTCATCCGTTTCACCTAAATGTGGGAAACACCTAGAGAAGAGATTTGATCAGGGTTGCAGGCATGGAGGCGGAAAACACAGCGTGTCTAGTATGTTGCAACTTAGTAATTCAGGCCACACTGATGCAAGAAGGCTCAGACTGTGCCCTTAAACACTGTCCTTCCCCAGGATCCTGATCTCTAGCCTCTTGTTTCATTCCCCACTCTGTCCCTTCCTCCTGGTGATCTCATTCATGTCAAGGTCGAACTAGCTGTCTACTGGCTAAGGACCTCAAACCTTGGCTAAGAACCTCAGACCTTTTACATCAGACCATCATTCTGAGAGGCTGGCTGCTCTATTCAACTGCCATGGGCTCCTTCCACTTGAGAAAGTTTACATGAACCTCTGAGAGAGCATCAATAGCCCTGTATGGGCTTCATTACATTCTACCCATCTTTTCCATAGCACTCACCATAAAAAACTATAATGGTCTCTTTAATGGTTTTTCACACTGGAATAGGAGTGCACTGGGGGCAGGAACTACGCCTCTTGCTCATTCACTCACACATTATTAATTCAACAAATACACAATTCATATTTAGATCTCAAGGAACAGAACTGTTCTTGGCCACAGAAGATAGTCAATGAATGTTTGTTGAATGTAATAAATAAATGTTGAAGTAAGTGAATAAGCAAATGTCCAAAATAAAGTGGCTACAAACACTAAATACATGCTTTTCTACTTCACAAGTAGACCTGGGTCTGGCCTTGGTTACTGATGATCAGAAACTGCCATCAGAGGCAAATGTATGACTGTCTCTCTTCCGGAACAATGTGTAGCAAGGTTCAGGAAAAGGCTATGTGATGAGAGTGAGATTAAGCAGTTTGATAACATCAGTCTCCAGGCACCATTTCTCATGGTGGACTGAATGATGAATGCTGGCCTGTCAGGCATCTATCGAAATTCCTGGGGTACCTGTCTTCTGGCTTCCAGGGTAGTTCTATCTCTGAGCAGAAGTCAGGAAATGCATTTCCACATTAATGTTATCTCAGCAGCTCCAGAGACTGGTTTTGTTTCTTGGAATTTCCCACTAGGAGAATGTTTTATTGTACTTTCTTTGACCTCTTGGGTAGCTGGACCTGGGTTGGGTGTTATTTGACTAGATAATTAACATGTCTATAAATGGAATAAAGGGATGTATACCTTGGAGCTTTGTAAAAACCAGTTTTGCAGGACAGAGCAACCATTTTTCATCTGAAACCAAATCAGAAAATGAACCTGGGAATCAAAAAATGGCTTAAGGTGTCTGACTCAGGATCTTTACAAAGCAAAAAGTGAAGAAGAGTCCTAATGTTTCCCAAAGGATTTGTATTCAGTAAGCATCATTGTTGATTTCAGGCATAGAATTAGAAGGTAAATTTGTATCTAATTGAACCTTCTCATGTTACAGTGATGAAATAGAGTCCTGGAGATTTGAAGTGACGTGCTCAAGATCACTCAACTACATAATTGTAGAGCCTGAAGTAGAACCAGTATAACCAAATTTGTTGATTCTTCCCTCATTCTTTCTCTGCCTTTATTTTGTTTGGTTTTGTTTTGAACTATACCACATGGTCTTCGGAAAATATGCTGCGTTCTGGCATATATAGGAATCACAGATTTGTTCAGTATTTAACAAGACTCATTGACATTATACATAAGATACACTTAACCACCATGGAACATTCAAGGATGAATTAGACACTCAGTGTTCATGAAGCATGCAGTCTGCTCTATGATAAAATAACATGAGAGTTTCAAAAATGATCTGTAGTATAGGACCAATGAAATAAAAGATTTCTTGGGAATCGGAAAATGGAATATGCTGTTGTGCACCATAATAGAATCTAACTGTGTGTTGCCAGCTATTATTTTGGTAACCATCCTTATAGGCATCCAGGGAATCTCCTTTCCGGATGGTAAGCAAGATGCTGATTTGTTCAACAATCTTGCATTTTCCGTTCCTGAGAACTGTCATCCCATGTTTCTCCAGGGGTCTCTGGCTTCATTCACCCAAGTCTTAAATTAAATCCCTTGTGATCATTACTGCTAAGTGGAAGAAGCTGTCCTCAAAATGACTGGGAAGTCTCACATGTGCATTCAGCAAGGATTTGAGCTATAGGGATAGTTAAGGCTTAGGTCAGAAGTTGGAAATTGGTGGCCTTCAGACCAAATTCGGCCTGCAAGTATATTTTATTTGACATATCTAACGTTGATTCACACAGTGTTTTAAATTTGAACCGTTACCAACATCTAAATACTGAGAAATTGTACTTACTAATCTGGATTTCCAGACTCCACACATACACACAAACTGAAAATTCTCCCCACACTGAGTCTGCCTTTCCACATGGCAATGATCAATTGGAGATCAGTAGCCGCTAGTTCTTTAGACAGTGCATGTGTTTTCTAGTTTGCTACAGTCCCCATAACTTGATAGGACTTCTGCAAAGTGGAGGTCCAGTGTCTGATGCCAGCCATCATGTACCAACTATTCGCTTTTCCAGATGGCAACACCTAGCTCCATAGGTATTAGGCTTGCCACCCTGCTTTAGGTAATAATGCCAATACTTTGATTAGTTTAGAAGTTGTTTTATATTTTTTACGTTAGTTTACATTTGATTAGCATGCAGTATTTACAAATTGCTTTCTCATAAGTTAAATTGCCTTCTCACAAGTTAAATTGCCTTCTCACAACTCCATGAAATGTGTGAGATAGTTATAATTATGTCCATTTCTCAGCTGAAGGCACTGAATCTTGAATAAGTAACATAATTCGCCTAAAGTATACAGATATTCCCAAATTACCCAGCCCAAGGCCTTTTTTGTGACATCTCTACTACCGTAGCAATAGATGCTATACCTCTAAGAATAAGAAATAAGTAGACAATTGTCTTTTGGTTCTTGTGTTAGCCACCACACTGCTATTGAAGCAAGCCTGCATTAATATACAATAGCAGTGATTTCAGCTACATTGAAATATCTGTATTAGCATTTAACCCTAATTCAGAATAAACCAAATGTTCTAATTGATAATTTTTTTTACTACAACTGTTTGGCTTTTAAATTCCACCATGAAACATTAGAACTATAAGGCACTTTGTATATAAGTTAGTTTACCCCATTTGTTTTACAGATGATAAAACTGAAATTCAAAGAAATGAATGGCTTATAGTCATCTAGACAGTGCCAGGATTGATATGAGAAGAGTGTCTCAATACTAAAGACATTCTTCCTGCTTTTCATTGTATAATATATATTCTTTGTAAAGAACTTAATTAGTTCAAGGAACATGCAAATGAGTGTAGAAGATATTAAATAAATTGAAGATGATTCTTACCTGACTTTAAATACCTTTAACCTCCTCTATAAAGTACAAACTAAAATCTATTAAAGAAACCAACAAAGAGATGTATTTAATTTTGCCATATTATATAAAAGACATATCATGTATTAACGCTGTAGGTGATACTAGAAAAAGTTCTTATAAAATTTATAGGCTCAGCTGCTTGGAGTTTTCATCTTTTTCTTTCTTTTGAAGTATTGTAGAGCACAGTACACAGGGATGATCATGCTATAGTCTTTGGGAAAAGGAGCAGAATCCAAAAACATAAAGAATGGAGCTAAAGACACCAACCCATCTGTAGGGAGGAAAAGGACAGAATTTCAGGCTGAGGAGGGATATCTAAGCTAGCTGGTAGAATATAACTATGGAGATGTAGGCAACATTTTTGCATGAAAAATCAGGAAGTATGATATGAGTCCAGTCATAAGTACACCTGCAAGAGAAGTGTCTCCCACTGTGAGGGCCAGTGATCAACATAAAACATAACTGAGTTAATGTGTGTGTTTATTACATTTGCACATCTTTTACTCTTGAACATTGGAATGTCAGGTTGGGGGAGGTGCACTGTAGTATGATGGGCAAGATTTAGGGTGCTATGTTCTGTGGCTCTTGATGCTATGGTATAGTAGCAGGGCTCATGATCTTTAGATAGTTTGTGAGGAGAATGAAGAATGCTCTCCAAGATTCCAGTGAAGGGCTGTCACAGGGGTATAGTAGTTTACCAGGGCTTTATCCAAGCAGGCAGGGCTTTATATTTAAACTTTAGTGTGGTAGTGCAGTAGGATACAAGAGTGCTAAGTGGGGAAACCAAGGCAGAAGACAAATTGATGGTTATAGTTACAAAATGAGGTTACAGATTAATTTCAGAAGGCTGAAAGTTGATGAACAAAATCTATGGATTTACTAATCTACTACAAAATCTCATTCTATAACCATAATGTTAAGACCAGATCCCATCAGTTGAGGGCTGAGGGGTGTAGACAGTTAATGTATGTTCAACTCTGGTCAAGATCACCTCACAACCCAAGCTAGCCTGAAAATAACATCAATGGCTGTCATCAGAAGAGTTTGGGGAGATGAGATGATAAATAGGAATCTTAATGATTTTATATATGGTTATACACATTTGAAAAAATACATATTCTCAAATTAGTAGAATATTTATTATACATATTACAATAAATCCAAAGAGAGTGAAAACCTAAATTAAGCATTATCTCACTTCTCTCTTAACAAGAAGTAACACATTTAAGTAATTTAATTTTTTTCACTTGTATGATGCATCTGCCACTGACATTACATTTCTATTTCTGAAAGCATTAGTAAATTATACAGGAACATTAAACATTTCAACCACCATCCTTCATCTTTCAGAAAACATCTCTCTATATTGTTATTGAAGAAAATAGTAATTTTTTAAAAAATATTACTTCAACAGCTTTGGGGCTTTGCACTGTAATTTGAAAGCATTAGGAATAAAAACAGAATGAGAGCATGTACACTTGAATATTGAATGAAAATTCTGCTCTTCAGAAACAAACAAGCAAAACTGATTGATCTTCCACAGTTTCCATGTGCTGGATTCCACATGTTTAACAATGCAGTGGCTACTGCTTTCTGTAAATTTGAAATATATGAGAAGATCATTTGATTTTAGTTTTGCTCTGGGATTCCTCTCTTTCCACAAGGCACTGAGAGAGAAACACATCTCAATCATCTGCAGATTACCTACTTTTAATTTGTACATGGCAAATCTTTCAGAAGCAAGGCAAGGCTGGCTTGCTTTCAGCACCATAATAAAAAACAAGAACAATGCTTCGTATCCATGTAGTTGATAATTTACATAGTATTTTCACATCTGTTTTTTTTATTTCATTGCCACAGAATTCTTGTGAGGTCAGTAGGGCAAGTATTATCATCTCCATTTATAGATGCATTAACTGAGGCACAGAGAGGCAGCAAAACTTGTGCAAGATCACACTACTAGCACATTTTGGGGACAAGAATAGAATCATAATTTCAGAACCCTTTGTGTGTGTATGTGTGTGTGTGTGTGTGTAATATGCATACATTTGTGTGTGTCTGAACATGCATATATTTGTGTGTGTTGTGTATATGTGTCTGTATATGTATATATTTGTGTGTGTCTGTATGTGCACATATTGTGTGTGTGTGTGAGAGAGAGATGTGTTGTTCCACTTTACTTCTTTTATCCCAATAAGAAATGATAGGAAAGATATCTTTGGTTTAGCTACCCCAATTAAGTTTTATGATACAAAAATTTTTTCTTTGCCCCACGAAAAATGGATGAACTAACCAGATACAGAATTAAAACTAAAGCCAAAGATGGCTACTTTGCTCAGGCTGAAGTGGACTGCAGGAAGAAGGGAACCAGAAGAGGTGGAGAGAAGGGGAAGAAGGGGGCCCGCAGAAAGGCCTTGATCAACTATGGAGGAATTGAGGAAGGCCATGATGGAGAATGTAGTTGGATTCTTATTTTTCCCCTCCAGAGTGAAGCCTTCACAGTGCAGCTTTGCATTCTTGGATGGAGGTCCCTGAACATCAATTCAATCCATTTCTACATGTATTTATTGAGCACAAAGCATGTGTTCAGTCATGAACACAGCACCGTGGGGAACATAAAAAAAGAACATATTACACAGTTCCCACAATATAAAGAAGCATGCAATCTTGCAGAGAGGAGGAGAGATGGCAAAAATATATATAAGGCAGTGGAGAAAAATCTAAATACATATATAATAAAGTGCTAATCTGAAGCATTGCAATGCATAGAACAAACAATAGGTGTGCTGGGAACTCAAATAAAGGAGAAATTGTTATTTATAGAAGTTCTGAGTGAAATATTTGTGGAGAAAATAGGGCTGAAGATAAAAAATGAGTAAGAAAATATTGAATTTTTGCGTTGGAATCAGCAACTTATGCTGACCATAGAATTAAATTTCATGCCCCAAATCAGAATTCTCTACAAAGTTTTGGATAGCCAGACATTTTGCTTCAACTTGAAGTTTTGGATATAGAAATTCTTATTACTGTGAGATATATCTTATGTCTTTTAAGACTTACAAGACTATGGTCTTAACACTATCTTGTAAACTTGTGGATGGTACTTCCCTATTTTGAGTTGAATTCTACCTTCCTGTCCCTCTTGTCATTTGACCATTATTATGCTGTCTTTGGAACCAGTCAGAATGATCCAAATTTGTCTCCCACATGAGAAACTTTTAGGTGTCTGAAGAGAGCCCTTGTGTCTCCCCAAGTCTTCTTTCCAATTTTACACCCCAGGTTTTTCTGCCAGACAGCAGTCCAGAATCTTTGAAGTGAGTTGGGGGAGAGAAGGACTGAGAGGTGCAGTTTTTCTTTTGCCAGGCGTTTGCTTGGAATGTACGTCTGTAAGAGTAGAGGCATTAGTATGGGTTCAGGTGGGCAGAAAAGTGTTTCTCATTTTTAGCCTGCTGCCTTCATCAGACTAAATGATTGTGGATTTGTGTGTGTGTGTGTGTGTGTGTGTGCTTATTTGTTCCCCTCTTCCTTTCTGTGATTCTTCCATTCCCTTTTGATAGGGTAACCAAAAGTTAAAAGTGTTGTCATGAGAAAAGAACTTCTATGTACAACACACATCAGAATCTGGAATACATTCTTCCATTATTAAGGAGCAGAAGCATTTCTAATGTTGAACCAACACTCCTTTAGACATAAGCTTTGCCTCTTAGTATGCAGAGTGATACTCAGTACTCACATACAGACAGAACTTGTCCAGGGTCACTGCATGCAGGGTGTGGTTGAGGCCAGTATAAAACCCTAGACTTTGATAACTAAAAATGACTTAAGATACCATCTTGTTCAACTCTCATCCTTTATTTATAGATATGGAGACTTATATGTCCAGTGTTTTATCCCAGAAACTGTAGAGAATATGCTCCATGTGGATTTAGCAGTCCATATCAATTTATCTAATGTCTTCTGATGTTAGGCTCAATTCTACAGTGATCAGAATAATTTGTCCTATAAAGCCCCTGGAGATGTGTTTAGAGACTGATGATATGCCACCCTGTAAACCACTTATATGAGCCAGGTGCAAGACTTGAGGTAGTGTTTTCCAATTTGCTTTTAGGAACCCATTGTTGAGTCACTACCAGTATTGAGTCAGCAGGATGGGCAGTAGAGAGCTGGGCAACATTTCACACCATGAAAAGGAGTTGCTGGGTCAAAACATCAGAGTGCTGGACCCCTGATCAGTTTTATCCTCACTAAAAGTTAGATAACCAAACATTAGTGGCATGCAAATGTGAGATATTACAGAGAACAAAATACCAACAATGAAGTATTCAAAAAATAAATTTAATCCAATCAAAGTTTTAGATCTAACTTTTAGTTCATAGGAAATATAATAAAGAGAGAAACTAGTGAAAAGATACCAGAAGCAGACAAATGCAAAATGCTGAACATTGTGACCTAGTTTCTTCAATAAGTCAATCAGTAGGTCCGTAGGAGGAAAATAAATAAATAAATAAGGGAGGGAGAGGAGATAATTCTGAATTTAAGGAAATTTAAGAGATATTTACATATAATAACCAAATACAATAAGTAGGCTTTGTTTAAATTCTGATTGAACAAACCAACTGTAAAATATCATTTTTTTAGACAAACAGGGCAATTAAGTATGGACTGCGTATTAAGAGGTATTAAGGAATTATTGTTAAATGTGTTAGGTATAGCAATGGCATTTGGATCATATAAGACAATGTTATCTTTGTAATGCAAATTAAAGCATTTGAAAGTGAAATGAAGTCAAGTATTTGATTTAAACTACTCCAGAAAAAAATAAATGAGTAAAAAAGATGGGGGATGGGTAAGAAGCACTGATGAAACAAAATAGTGATGGTTATTGATTGCACTCAGATTTTATGTACACTTGAAAATTTTTATAATAAAAAGTCTAATATTAGACTGACGAAGAAAACACATGAGACTGAATGTTTCATATTTTAGATCAGCAACACTTAGCAAAGTGATTAAATAGTGATGTTACAATCATTCTGAGGGCACATTGAGAGATCTGTGATGATGTGATGTCTTCGTTTGGCTTATGAGGTGTAAAGAGAACTTGTTCCTGATTATAAATTGAGAAAATAGAAAATTTCTTTGTTAGAAGGCATGTTGAAATTTCCTGGGAGAAGGAATTCCTGTAGTGATTATAGGAGATAATTTTATTCCTACTTCTAGCCTGACCTATCTTAATCTCGCCTAATAAAAAGATGTAATTCATTTGCATCAGTTTAGGGATGAGAGTTTAAAAATTTAGGAAAAAAACACTAAAAATGCTTAATAAGCAGTAGATTAACAGGAAATTAGATCATTACCGTGAAACCATTTGTTGCTTGTGGCCTCATTTTGCCCATTGTAGCCTCTCTATGCAATATCAGATATAAGAGAAACAAACCATTTAAATGGGCTGAGTGCAGGGGCATTGTCAGGACCATAATAAATTGACTCTGTTTGCTGGGCCCCATTTCAACGGGTGCCAATTTGAACACTTTTTTTTTTTTTTTTTGCTCACCAGATGATCACTTCTCACAGGCATAGCCAATCCTATTCAACTGGCTTCTTTGCCGACTGCCCTTTGGCTGAGGGCTGTTGGAAAAATGGGCTGTCAGCCAGGAGGCACAAATTACTTCTCACTCCTTGTCAATGGTTTGAAATACCTGTCTGCTTTATGAAAAGGCAGGAAATTCTCTATCCACTAGGTTCACAGAAATTCCCTTTGTTTCATCTAAGAAAACCGATTAAGAGATCTTTTATTTCTTCCAGCAGAAAAGTCAAAAGTGGCTAATGTTGACACAAAAATCCATCAGACACAATCATGGAATCACTTACGAGTTTCCTGGTCATGCTATAGTTTAGGCTGAAGTCTTGACTACTCACATCAGCTGACCATTAATATTTGACTATTGTTAAGCCAAGAGAACATTCCTTATTCCGTCATTCACTATCTAATAAGAATTATTTGAGTACCAGGCGCAGGGCTAGGTTCTGGGAATATGGTTGTGGAAATAACAAGCATAGGCCCTATGACCATAGAACCTATAATCTAGGGGAGAAGACAGAGTTGAAATGCAATGATGGTATTTGATATTTGGCAATGAGGTGAGGAAAAGCATTCTTAAGAAAGCAAGTATCAAGATGAGATTTGAAGGATAAGAAGGTGTTAGATGGAAGAGGCAGAGGAGTGGATGAGCCATTTATTGAGACTGGGAGAACTACAGATAAAGCCAGCAGTTCAGTTGGCTCCCTAAAAGAGTATCAGTCACACCCCAGATATTATTAAATTGATGGATTTAAATAAGTGCTTTAAAGAGTTGCACATTTCTGTTTGACTTTTTCTTCAATATGTAATATGTGGATGATACATAAAATATGGAAATATCCAGAATTTTAAACTTGAGATGGAATGAATTTTATCTGCTTGACTTTTCTTGTGGGATTTGTAGATTCGTAGTGATTAACCACACCTCTGCTTCCATTGATTTCTCTAACTTTCTCTGTCTGTACTTCTCACTGTGTTTTTGCATGTGTTATACACCACTTTGGTGATGATACTAACATGGCCTGCTCACTCAAGTTGTGTGTATCTTGTTAAGTTGTGTAAATTATCTCTCACTAATAACGCTGTGAGAAACATCATTGAGAGTTGGTGTACGTCAACTAGAACACCCATATAACAGTGACTTCAATGAAACGGAGGCTGATTTTTCTCTCACATAAAATAATTCTAAAGGTAAATAATACAGAGCTAAGATGACAGCTTCAAAGTAACCAGGAACAAGAATCCTTCTATCAGTTGGTTCTACCATCCTTAACACATGTCTTTCATCCTCAAAGTCATCACATGGTTCAAGATGACTGCTGTAGCTCCAGCCATACTAACAGAGATTTGAACAACAGGAAGGAAGAAGGGCAAAAGGCCATACCTACTGGTGGAATCAGCTGAGTCAGTTCCCTTTAAAGGTTTCATACACATCACAACCTGTTTTAGAGGTTAGGAAAAAATAGGCTTGACTGATTATTCATTCATTCACTCAATCTGGGTACACTGTTGCCAATAAACAAAAATTATGTTACTCAGAATGAAAGGGAGAACAGATGTTCTATAGCAGCAGTCCCCAAACTTTTTGACACTAGGGACAGGTTTCCTGGAAGACAATTTTTCCATTGACTGGCAGGAGGTGTGGGGGGTGGGGGGATGCTATTGGGATGATTCAAGCGCATTATATTTATTGTGCATTTTATTTCTATTATTAATACATTGTAATATACAATGAAATTATATATATTATAATTTATATTATAGTATACAACTCACCATAATGTAGAATCAGTGGGAGCCCTGAGCTTGTTTTCCTACAACTAGGCAGTCTCATCTGGGGGTCATGGGAGACAGCGACAGATCATCAGGCATTAGATTCTCACAAGGAGCATGCAACCTAGATCCCTCGCATGCGCAGTTCACAATAGGGTCCTGCTCCTATGAGAATCTAATGCCACAGTTGATCTGACAGGAGCCAGACCTCAGGTGGTAATGTAAGTAAGGGGGAATGGCTGTAAATATAGATGAAGCTTCATTCACTCACCTGCCGCTCACCTACTGCTGTGTGGCTTGGTTCCTAACAGGCCACAGACCAGTACTGGGCCATGGCCCTGGGTTTGGGGACCCCTGTTCTATAGAAAACAATCAGCTTCTATCACAATAGCTATTATTTGATGGGTACTCATCACATGCCAGGCACTGTCCCAGACAGTTTAATAATGTCATTTTTATTTAATTCCACAATTTTGTAAAGTAAGTATTATAATCTCATTTTGTGGATATTATAAGCTATGGGTTAGAAACAATGTACAGGCGCAGGCTGGAGCAGTAGAGCAGGGCTGTGGGCAAATACTGCTAGAGATTTTCACACAAAATTCACTTTCTTTTATGTCTCCTTAAGCCCTCTATAATCTACAAAATTCAAGATTCCTGTGTGAATGTGTCCCTTTGTTTCTCATCTCTCTTTTTTCACATTTACCTTGCATGTAGGAAGTGTTCATTAAAGATTTGCTATCTGGTGTCTGTTGAGAGCCAGGAGAGAGTTAGGCAAATCAACCTCAGAGCATCCCATTGCATGCCACAGGTGTTTCTTCCAGCCTTCTTACCAATCAGGGTTGGCCTTTCCAGAACAAACCAGTATTTACAGGAGATTGCAGACAGTACCAAGACGTGTACTTATTCACTACTTGCCTGAGGGCTGGCTGCCTCCAGCTGCTCCCTCTATCCAGGCAGAGGCAACTTAGAAAGGAACAAAAGATAGTCTTTCTTTCTTTCACTGTGCTGGAGGACAAAAACTGGGGAATATGGAAGGTGGGGAAAAACACAGAGCCCAATTTATAGGCAAAGTTTCACATCATACTTATATTACAGCCAGTGACTTCTAAATCCAGCAGTCCTTTAAAGAAATAAACACTAACAATGCAAAACAAATCCATTTGCAAATGACTCATTCCCTGGTGTTTTCTCACTAAAGAGTCAGTCTTATGAATCAAGGTTATTGTGTACTTTGACTCTTTTTACAAAACTGCTCTGAACAACTTTAGCTATGAATAATCGGAGACTAAGTATATTTACTCAAGGCATTATGTGTTCAGCTCCTGTATGTTACTGTGCAGAGAAAAAGAAACCCTACAAAATGCAAGGATGCATACAGATGGCTTCTGTTATCAAACATTTCTTCCAATAATATAGAAACAAACACTGGATCATGTGTCAGAAAGAAAAACAAACCTGAAAACCCCCGACAATGCAAAAGTTAGAACTATCTTCAGTCTATATGGAGCTTTCCAGACCTTCTTTTGCTTATCTCAATTTCTTTAATAGTAGCAGTAGGTACTTCATAGGTGTAAAATTACCAATTTTTTTCTTTCTTTCTCTCTTCCCATTTCAGTCCATTTCCACCTACCTTTTGTGGCATGTCTAATGCTAACTATGTCATTTATTATCCACCTCCTAGGATGGTTGTCAAGTCTTAAATGAGATAGACCATATGAAGTACTCAGTATAGATACATCACTCTTTTGAAAATAGCTAGTGGTAAAAAAAATAGAAATTACTTCAGAAAGCTAATACTTTATTGAATGCACTACAGCCGCTTTCTTCAAACTATGTCTTCTTGGGCCCCAGATTTTTTGAAGAGGTACCACAGGGGCAGCCTAGGGGGGTGGCGTGGAGTGACAGTCTATATGTTATGCATATAGACTTCTTGTTAAGATGCTATTTTAAGGAGAAAAAAAGAAAGAAACATTACACTGAAAAATTTGCTACTCTATTTCAAGCTTTATGAATGTAACCCTTCATCTGTTTCAGTCACCTTAGACTTCCCAAATGCCTCTAGATCAGTGCTTATCACATAGCAGGGGCTCAGGTAATAAACGTTGAATGAAGGACTGGAAAGGGCCCGATGTGAAATTTTTAGGATATAGTACAGCGCTCCTTTCAATTTCCTCTAGTGTAAAACAATTTTACTGGGATTTAAAAATCATGATCTACCCATTTCTCCACATTTTCATGTCTGGAAGAACATGTGAGCCATTCATTGCTTTTTAAATTTTTTGAAGATATTTAATGAACTACTCTAAAATTCCACTACTAGGTACTGGGAATTTGGAGATCACCCAATCCCTGCTGTCAAATTACCCTTAGTCAAAAAGAAAAAAAAAGATACAAACACCACTATTAAGATAAGGAGATCCATGTTATAATTAAAAAGTTAATATTAAGTTAATATCTTGCTGTTTACAGCAGAGTCAATCCACCTATGTGTTCTCAGAAAAGGCTTCCTAAAGGATACAATTTTTAATATAGGTTGTGAAGAATAAAGAGGATTTCACCATTCACTATGCCCTCAGAGCAAATGATTTAAGCCACAGTAAAAATTAGTCTGCAGCATAGTAAAGTGCTTATAATGGGGTTTGTCATATGGAAAAGAGAATGGGAAGTTAGATCTAGATAATTGTGCCAAACTTATAGAACTCTGGGATTCTACATTCATCTGCCAGTGATGTTTAATCCTTGCTGATAAGGTATAGTTGTTAGACTGCTAGACAGCAGTAGACTAATTGTAATAATAATTAGGATCTGGCCAGATATTATTTCTTTAAAGCAATCAATGACTGCCTGAGAAGGCTGAACCTGTGGAAGTTTGAAATGAACGAAGATCTATTAAATCATCTTGGCTGTTCCCCCTGGAGGCCAAATTCAGATCAGATTGTGTCATAGTATCTGCCTTTACTCTAGATCTATACTCAGGTTAGCTCAGGGGGAGAGAGAGAAAAGTGATCAAGATAGCGGTTACCTGATTTGTCAGAGTTTCACACAGAAAATTTCCTACAACTCTGGTTAGCAGAGTTCTGTCCCTTGACTCTGAAGCAACCATTGCTCAGTTGATTTTAAATGAAAAACAATTTAGATAGTTATACAAAGATATACACAATTTTAAATGGTGCTTTTCCTGGTCTATTATCTTCACAGTAAGGTAGCCTCAGTATAGAATCACCTTTTAAGATACAGGGTTGCAAAAATGTTTACAAATACTATGTAAAATTTATAACATACTGATCATTCTTGCATTTATTGCCTTGCCTTATCTTAACACAATCCCCTGCCCCTTTACTGCCTAACCAAGAACCACTCTTGCTATCCTAAATCACTCACGCCAGCCATAGAATAAAATTTGACTCTTGCCTGACTTAAAGGGGATCTCTTCATTCGGTTCACTGACAGTTCATTTATAGACTTCTTAGGATTCTTGGGCATGTCTCTAATAAAACACACACACACACACACACACACACACACACACACACACCATGGTCATCATCATCACCATCATCATCTCGTTTGCTTGCAGTGTAGCCACATTTTTCTCCTCTCCCCAACACCTTCCATATAATTGCTATGGTTTCTACAGGTAAATTGGAGTCCTGCCTAATCTCAAATTATATAAAATACATCAATTACAGAAGCTGTGTGGAAAAACTAAGAGAATATTTTAGTTTATTTGGCAAAGCCTAAGAAGTTCTCTCTATAAGAAAAGTTAAGAACCCTTTATTCAATCATTCATTCAACAAATACTATGGAGCACCTTATCTTTTCACTGAGAGCTGTTTTCAGGCTGGCTTGCCAGGCTGTGGGATTTTCACCAACAATCAGAGGACCCATTCAGAAGAAAAACTGCAGACGCCCTCTTGGTTTACCTTATTTACAGAATTGTTTTACTTTGCTCACTTAAATTGTTTTAATGGAATCTGTTTCTAACATGGTAGGCTTAGACCATTTCACATTAACAAGAACATTTGTATTTTTAGAAACCTCCAGAAATATGGCAACAATGACTGCAGCCTCATATTGACTGCCTCTGTGAGATGGGTTCTGTGCTTTTCAGTGTACCATAGTGACTTGGACCACTCTCCCACCCCACCCCAAGAAGCTGGTTAAGGCACTTGAGTTTATGGTACTTGCTTACCATAAACTACTTATCTAGAAAGTAGGTCATTTATCTAGAAAACTACTAGCTATGAGGAAGATGTAGAAAGTTTATGGCATCCCTAGGGAATGAAAACACTAAAAGAAGAGAGCGAGAGAAGTATGGGACCAGGGAGCAATATTGAATCAGACTTCACCCAGTTCAGTATTGTATGAGGTTTATCACCTCCAACAAATACCAATCAAGTAGCTGTCTTTTCCTAAAGACTTAGAGGTCCTGTTTAGAGATCCATGGTTGTCAGTTGGGATCAGGAAAAATCAATTCCATCATCTTACTATCAGACAAATCATTGGCAGGAGTAACAAGTTTCCTGTAAAATGCATGATCCAGGTGAAATTGTAACATAGATTAAGTTTGACTATTATGCCAGTGACAGACAGAGCTTAGGATGACTCCCAGTGATTCTCACTTCCTGGTGTTTACAGCTTTGTGTAACCCCTTCCTTTTGAGTGTAGGAGATATCTATGGCTTGCTCCTTACAAATAGTATATGGCAAAGGTATTGGGATGCCAGCCCGATGATTACATTATGCCATAAGTACTGTACCAGGAATAAGAAGAGTCAGTATTAGCAGACTAGAGCTGGAGAACCTCCCTGTAGGCCTGATGAATTAAGTCATTGTGTTGGGGAGGCACACATACCAAGGAACTCCGGAGTGGCCTCTGGCACCTGAGGGTAGTCTCCAGCTAACAGCCAGCAAAACAAGGGGGGAGGCCTTTAGTCATATAGTCACAAGAAAATAATTCCTGCCAACAACCTAAATAAACATGAAAGTGAATTCTTCCCCAATTGAGCCTCCAGATGAGAACAGCCTCACCAACACCTTGATTGAAGATTTGTGAGACTATGAACAGAGGATTCAGTTAAGCTGTTTCGTGTCCTGACCTACAGAAACTGTGAGATAATAAATGCGTTGTTCAGGAGGCTGAAGTGGGATGTTCATCTGAGCCCAGGAAGTCAAAGCTGCAGTGAGCTATGATTGCATCACTGCACTCCAGCATGGGTGATGGAGTGAGACCATCTCTGAACAAAATAACATAAAATAAAAAATAAATGTGTTGTTTTAAGCCACTCAGTCTGTGGTAATTTTATCATATAGCAACAAAACATGAATACAGTGTTCTTCAGTCTCCCTTTTGTGTATCCCCTCTTTCCCCCTTGGTGCATCCGTTTAATACTGCCATGAGTTATCCATCTGCCCAATAACTCCCCCACTCTACATTGTATTCCTCAATAGTAGTTTATTTTCTGAAGTGCTTACCCCAGTCCTTCCCATTTAATCTTTACTTGCTTATACACTTACCAGAACAGACAAGTGCCTAGTCCTCTGTATAACAGTTTCCACTGCTGCTATAATAAATTACCACAAATTTACTGCCTTAAAGCAACATAAATTTATTATCTTAAAGTTCTGTAGATCAGGAACCCAAAATGGGTTGCACTGGGCCAAAACCAAGATTTTGATAGGGTTATATTCCCTTCTAGGGGCTCTAGAGGAAAATCTGTTTTCTTGCCCTTTTCAGCTTCTATAAGGTGACCAAATCCTTGGTTTATGGCCCCTTCCTCCAGCAATGTTGTAATGAGTCCTCTCACATGAATATCTCTGTGCTTCTCTTTCTCTTCTGCCTCCCTCGTCTACTTATAAGGGCTCTTGTGATTCCATTGAGTCCACTGGGTAATCCAGGATAAACCCCCTATCTTAATTCAATCTTAAATTTAAACCTTAAAATTAAATTAAATTAAATTAAAATTAAATTTTAAAACAATCTTAATTCCATCTATAGCCTTAATTTCCCTTTGTTGTGTTACCATGTAACATTTGAGGATTAGAATGTGGACATCTCTGGGGAGCTATCTTTCTGCCTACCACAGTTTGTGAAAGCTGTAATTTTAAAAAGCAATCTGTGGGACTCACTGAAGCCCTGGTGCTAATAGTCCATGGCGGTTTATAGGGTTAGCCCTTCCAGAAGAACTTGTATCCTAAAGAGGCCTCTCCAAAAATACATTAAACTTTCATATCTAAGGAATTCCCCTTAAACTGGGGGATGTTCTGGCACTGGGGCAAGCCTGGGAGAGAGAGATATAATAAGCAAAGATGCGTTTAATGGTTCACAGGTCACATCATAAAAATGACTGTTTGCTCTGCTCACTTGTAGAAATAGTTCCCACTTTCTTCTTCATGGTCCATACCAGTATTATTCAACTGTCATAATCTAAATAGGTTGTGGTTATAGGCTTCAATGATGAGGTAGTTAGATTTAAAAAACTAGGAGGCTCCCCACAGAGCTGATACAATGACTGCACCACCCTGGGGAAGGAGCAGAAGCAGTGAACCATTTCGGTTGTCACAACACCCAAGCAACACTCAAATTCAGGGGCTCAGTTTTGTGACTCCCCAGCTCCCCAGTGTGTATGAATTATCTCAGTGGGAGTTCCAAATTTTCCAACATGTCTCCAAACAAAATCAATTTGAATGGCTTTCATTAGCTTTAATTATATTATTACTATTATTATTATGCTCCCTTTGTGAGGTTGATGAGAAATACTTTCGGAGACACAAACCAACAAGCAAATGATAGATACAAGGAAAAAAATTGTAAATTAATTGCCTGTATGTCTTCTTACTTATATTTCTGAGATTGAAAATAGGTCAATTGTCAATTATAAACGGTTGTGGCATATACACATATTCTGAGACAAGGTCAAGAAACATAGACTGAGTTATTTCTCTTCAAAATGGCTGTTTTCTCCACAATAGGCACACAGTCAAGAAGACACACACTCTCTCTCTCTCTCTCTCTCTCTCTCTCTCTCTCTCTCTCTCTCTCTATATATATATATATATATATATATATCTGTGTTTTCCTGGTCCTCTAAATCATAGTTCTGAGAACTGTCCTGTAGGTCACTGTTTCAACTCCCCCATTTTTTTTTAATCTGGCCATGGTTGTCAAGAGGAAATTAATCTCTTGCAGCCAAATGAAATTTGGGCTTCCCAGCACTAGCCACTAATGAAAAATGCATTAATGGCAAGCATCAGAAAAACCCCTGGCTCTCAGTACCAGAGGGTACATTTAAATGATTCTATGAATATAGATCAATAAAACTAATTTACTTATAGCCTTTGTGTGCAGTATTCAGATCTGAATAAAAGTCATTTGTATTACAATGTTTTGTATTAATTTGAGGTATCTATTGTTTTACATATTAAATTAATCTTGGTCTTTAGACAGAACTTCATATACAATATTAAAATATGAGGCCTGGGATTTGATATTAGTAATGCTATGATTTCATAATTCAGCCTGGTTTGCCTGGATGTCATTTGAAAGACTTGGAGGGTCCCAGAGGGCCAGCTCTGAGAAGCCAGGGTTAAATTGGAGAGAGAGTAGAGGGCTTTAATATTCAAGTATGCAGCATATCGGCAGCAGTACCCAAGGGCCCACTGGCACTTTGAGGGTTTAGAATGGGAGCCTGCTGAGTAGGGATGTGAGAATGGCGTTCACATGCACCTGAGTGTTTAGAGCGTGATGGCTACTGAATATGAATATCCTGACTCGAATGCTGGGATCAAGAGATTACTTCCTGTTCCAATGAAGATAATTATTCATCCATCCAGTATTTACTTAGCACCTTCTTGTTACTAGGTGTGTAGACATGAAGGTTAAGATAAGATTTTAGGAGCTTAAAATTGACACAGGCAAATCACTAGGCATTGTGACTTAACATGATAAGTCTTGTACCAGGAATAAGTACAGGGTGCTTCTGGAGCCCAATGATACAACTCAGCAGCTACATGTTTCCTGAACTTACTTGGCCATGGAATCCTTTTTATTTAAAAAATACTACTAATAGTCCCTTAAACTCTATTCTAATACATAACCGTGGATGTAAAACAGTGACATAGTTAACCAAGAAGAAATGGCGAAAGTTAAAAATTCAACCCAGCTCTCTCCACCGCTAGAAAGACAAAGCCAAGTCTCTTCACCCACTCTGACTCCTTCAGCACCTTCACCACAGAAGGACTCTTGCTAAGTATCCTGAGATATTTTGTCCTTCAGCTAGATGCTGCAGGAGCTACCTAAATGGTAGCTGTGTCATGTCCTATAGTTCAAAATAAATAATAATGTCCTGAGGACCAATGGCAGTTCTGATATTTTTGGTTTTCAGTTATTTGTTTGAAATGATGTAGGGACTGTTATTAGTCAGTTAATCCAGGTAAGTATCATCTTCCACATCAGTAACATTTCTTCGGTGCCTCTTTCTTAGTTTCAGTCATGATGATAACTGGATGTGCAATGACCTTTATAAAATGCAGAGTTTTAAATATATTTAAAGCATTATTACTAGTAGTATTAGTATTATTGCCAAGAAAATTTTTAAAAAAGCAGAAACTACTTATCCCACTGTACTTTCAGAATTCTGGGACAGCAGGGATTATGAAATGATTGCACCTCCATGCCTTCACTCACCTCCTATCCCCCAGGTGAGAGTTAAGGTGGTTTAGAGAATGGAATTAGAAGGGGTGACATCGATTCTCTGTGCTATCTGTTAATTGTAGAATGACCCAAACAACACCACCCAGCAACTGTAAACCTTAGTTTGCTTATATATAATATGAGGAAATTAGTGATTGCCATTCCTACCTTAATCAAAAGGACTAAGATTGGAAATGAGATGATGTGTGGGCAAATGCTGTGTGGACCACAAAGTTCTAGATATTATTTTATCCTTTCACATAATCTCTGTGCTAATTAAGACACTAAGCTTGCTGCTAGGATACATCAATGTGCAAGAAAGGTGCAGCCCCTGTCTCCATGTGGCTTCCAGTCTACTGAGCGAGGTAGGAATCCTGGACCTGAGACCTGTGTGGTTGCACAGGGCCCTGTACTTAGAAGGGTTCTACTTTGTCTTAATGTTCTGCTGTTATTGTCTTGAAGTTGTTAATAATTTTGAATAAAGTATCCTGCATTTTTATTTTGTACTTGGCTTCACAAAATATGTAGTCTCCCCTTCTGGTGGGTATGAGAAGTGAATGTTGAAAGTAAAAAATAAAGGGCTGCCCATGTTGAGCCATACTAAAAAAGAAAAGAAGAAGATAGAGGGGAAACACTCAAAATGTCCCAGTGTCTGCTTTAGATGGATGAGGAGGAGAGACCAAAGGTAGAGAGATGACAAAGGAAGTCTGGATGCTTGCCAACAGACCTAAGTAGAAAAATCTCCTTTAGCGACATAAATAGGTTTAGAAAAGAGAAGCAGATGAGATCAAAATGAAGAGGGGCAGTGGAAAAATCACACCTAAAACCTAACTGTGGCCATATTGCTATAAGAGCCTGAGAGGAGATCACAGTCAACGCAGATGTGAAGAAAGAGATAAAATCTAGGATAGTGAAGGGTAACAGCCAGATGACCAGGATGAGCTACATCACCTTGGTGTGGCCAAATTCCTTCAGTATGGAGGTAGAATTATTTACGGATGGTCCCTCCCATAAGGCAAGGGCTCTTGCTTTATCGTTTCATAACAAGATCTGCTTGGGACATCTGCTACTGAACAAATATCTAAGCTTTCCCTGCCCCTCCAGAGGCCCTGAATCTGGATAGCTATGTACCCTGTGTGTTTTGTATCACTATTCTTTCCAGATTACCATGTACAAAAGCTTGGTTTATATATTTTATTAATTTTTTCAGTCATTTTCCATATGACTAAGTTGCTGAAAAATGGTCAATTTACACTAATCATAACAATTATATGACTTAAGCTGGATAGTTCTGATCTCTACTCATGTGCATATGAGCTTATAGTCTACTAAGAAAGAAATATAGGAAAATAAACAATTAACATATTGCACAGTATGTACATTAACAGAGGAATGTACTCTATGGTGGCCAAAGGGAGGAGACAATTATCTTCAATTTTATCAGGAAGCTATCTCAAGAATGCCACCCACTCTGCCTTAAGCAGGGTCTTGAGGAATATATAGGAGTTTGCCAGTAGAAGGGTGGATTAAGTACACCGTAAGTGATGTGAGAAAATCTTCATCACTTAAGGAAACACAAAAAGTTAATATAAAGAATTAAAGTAAGGTATATAAACAAAACCTACTCTTCATCATAAAGTCTAAACTTGCTTTGTACTCTGCACACACCTCAGAAGTAAGTACCTATGCTGAGTGAATAGCATGAGTTAGAGTTATCATTTTTCTTCTTCCCATGAGTTCTAATATTATAATATCTTAAAACAAATCACCAAGTTGGTAGCAAAACATATAATGCCATTTTTCTTATAAAATCTTCTCTTAAAAAACCCAGAATTCTATGCATTGGCAATTTGAAAACTGGAATATATATATATCCCCCTATAGATTAGGAATATACAGTGTCAACTTTAGACTATGAATATGCAAGGTCAACTTTAAAGGGCAAAAGCCATTAAGAAATATGCATTGCATAAACCTCCACCTCGTTATCCTCATTATTATTTTAATTTTATTAATTTCATATTATAATAAATAACAATAATATTACCTGACATGTGTAAGCTTTCTACATTGTAACTTATTTTCATAGCTATTATCTGACTTGGGTTAATACTCAAAAGCTCTGTAAGACTGAAAAGAAAAACACTATATAGATGAGGATGCTACGGATCAAAAGGTTAGAAGAATTACTGAAGGCACAGAACAAATTACTAGATGGGAAAACTCTAGCTCCTAGCACCTTACTTTCCAGTTCAGGGTTCTTTGGCACTTACAGCATCTTTGAATAATTAAATATGTCTATGTAGGATATCATATGTAGGACTGATAAGCTAGTTACAAAATTTTCTTTTAGAGGATTTACTGCAGTTAAAAGGGAAACATCTCTAGTTTCTGTAATCTGCTAAGGAAACAACACAGAGAATTGCTTTCTTAGCACCATTCAAGTTGATGCCACTCTATAAACCAAAGATTCCCCTTTAATTTTTAAAGACAGAGAATCATCAAAGGATACATATCAGGAAAACCCCCCTAATTATCTCCTAACTATTAACACAGATGTGGGCTCAAGTGCATACTCTAGTGCCAGTCACATAACACTAGATTATTTATTTCTAATGACTTTATTTTTACTAGCGAATACATGAAATGAATTCAAAAGCCCAAAGGAATGAACTCAGGGCAAACAGTTTCACTCCCACTCTTATCTGGAGCAAAGAACTCTTTTTTAACAGCTTTGTTAAGATATAACTTACATATTATGCAATTCACCTATGTAACGTTTACAATTCAAGGTTTTTAGTATATTCGCAGAGTTGTGCAACCATTGGCATAATCTAATCATACAGTATTTTCATTACCTGAAAAAGACACCTCATACACATTAGCAGTCCTTCTCCACTTGCCCTCTCCCCTAGGCCCCAGACAACAGACATCATTATGTCTCTGTGGATTTGCTGACTCTGGGCATTTCATATAAATGGAATACCACAATATGTGGTCTTTTGAAAATAGTTTCATTTCCTTAGAATAGGTATACAAAGTTCATCCATGTTGTAGCATGTGTCAGTAATTCATTCCTTGTTATGGCATAATAAGGTTTTATTAGATGAATATACCACATTTTATTTATTCATTTATTAGTTGATGGACATTTGGGTTGTTTCCACTTGAGGTTATTTAAATAAAACAGGTGCTGGAGAGGATATGGAGAAATAGTAACACTTTTACACTGTTGGTGGGACTGTAAACTAGTTCAACCATTGTGGAAGTCAGTGTGGCGATTCCTCAGGGATCTAGAACTAGAAATACCATTTGACCCAGCCATCCCATTACTGGGTATATACCCAAAGGATTATAAATCATGCTGCTATGAAGACACATGCACATGTATGTTTACTGTGGCACTATTCACAATAGCAGAGACTTGGAACCAACCCAAATGTCCAACAACGATAGATTGGATTAAGAAAATGTGGCACATACACACCATGGAATACTATGCAGCCATAAAAAATGAAGAGTTCATATCCTTTGTAGGGACATGGATGAAACTGGAAACCATCATTCTCAGCAAACTATTGCAAGGACAAAAAATTCTCACTCATAAATGGGAATTGAACAATGAGAACACATGGACACAGGAAGGGGAACATCACATTCTGGGGACTGTTGTGGGGTGGGGGGAGGGGGGAGGGATAGCATTAGGAGATATACCTAATGCTAAATGACGAGTTAATGGGTGCAGCACACCAACATGGCACATGTATACATATGTAACAAACCTGCACATTGTGCACATGTACCCTAGAACTTAAAGTATAATAATAAAAAAAAATTAATAATAATGCTGCTATAAACATTTGTGTATGAGCTTTTGTGTAAATGAATGTTTTCATTTCTCTTGAGTATATATCTAGGAGTAGATTTTCTGGGACATACGATGATGTTTAATTTTTTGAGGAACTGCTGAAATGTTTTCCAAAGTAGTTGCATCATTTTACATTCCTGCCATCGATGTGTGAGGATACTAATTTTTTCAATTCCTCAACAACACAAACAACATTATTGTCTGGTGGGTTGTTTTGTTTGTTTTATTATGTTTCGATTTTTTTTTGGATTATATAATTCCTAGCAGGTGAAAAGTTGTATCTTATTGGGCTTTGATTTGCATTCCACTAATAACTAATGAGGCTGGGTATCTTTTCTTATGCTTTTAATATACATTCTTCCGAGAAATGTCTGTTCAGGTCTATTGCCTGTTTTTAATTGAGTTGCTTATCTCTTTATTATTGAGTTGTAAGAATTTTTTATATATTCTGCTTATGAGCCTCTTATCAGATATATGGTTTGTAAGTGTTTTCTCCCAACTGTGGGTTGTTTTTTTACTTCCTTGATGGTATTTTTCATAAGACAAAGTTCTTAATTTATATCAAGTCCAAATTATCTATTCTGTCTTTTATCACTTGTATTTGTATGCCATATCTAAGAAATCTTTGTTTAAGTGAAACTAACAAAGATTTATACCTATTTTGTCTTCTAAATCTCATAATTTTAGCTCTGATATTTAGGTCTGTGATCTATTTTGGCTTAATTTTTGGCACATGATATTTGATTTTGGATATCCAGTGATTCTAGGAACATTTGTTGAAAAGATCATTCTTTCCCTCATTGAATTTTTTTGGCATTCTTGTTGAAAATAAATTGGCCATAAAGTAAGGGTTTATTTTTGAACTTACAATTCTATTATGTTAACCTATGTGTCTTCATATGCTAATATCAAACTGCTTTGATTACTGTAGCTTTGGAATACATCTTCAAATTTGAAAGTGTGACTTCTCCAACTTTGTTCTTCTTTACCTAGGTTGTCTTGGCTATTCAGGATTCATATTCATATTCGATATCTGAAAAAAAGGTAGCTGAGATTTTAATAGGAATTGAGTTAAATATGTGGATTTATTTGAAAATATCACCATCTTAACAAATTAAGACTTATGATCCATGACTATGAGATGTTTTTCCACTTATTTATATTTTCTTTAATTTTAGGATTTAACTGATAATTTAATTTAAAACATAATAATTTTCTAAAGTTCTAAAAATTTCTGATTCTTTTAGGAGTGTTTTGTAGTTTGAGTATAAGTTTTGCACATCCTTTCTTAAATTTAGAAAACATTGTTTATTAACTCCTTCTGTTAAATGTATTCCTAATTCATTATTTTGAGTGATTGTAAATGAAATTGTTTTACAAATTATAATTGCAGATTATTCACTACTAGGGTAAAGAAGTACAACATACTTTTGTATGTTGATACTGTATTTGCAAAATTCCTGAGCTAGTTTATTAACTAGTGGCTTCTTTAAGATTTCTTAGTATATGGAATCATATCATCTGCAAATGATCATAATAGCATGATATTAGCTGTTAGTTTTTTACAGCTGCCTTTTCTCAGGTTAAAGAAGCTTCCGTTTATTCCTGGTGTCTTTTTTTTTTTTTTATCATGAAAGGATTTTGGATTTAGTAAAAAAAGAAAACAAAAACAATTCTGCATTTATTGAGTTGACTATGTGGTTTTTGCTCTTTTCTTTATTAGTATGGTGCATTACATTACTGAAACAGATTTGGTCTACTAGTTGACTGTTTCTGTTTTCTATAAATTTCGTGGTTTTGTTTTTTTATTGTATGTTCTTTACTTTCTTTGGTTAAATATTTTTAAATGTAACATCTCAATTTCTTCAATAATTTTTGAATTGCATCTTTTAGTTATTTTCTTAGGGGGTCACTCTAGGGTTTATCATATATATCTTAATTTATAAGAATCTACTAAGGAATCTAATTCCAATGAATACAAAAATATCACTTCTTTATTACCCTATTCCCTTTTCATCATTTTTCATGGTGTTATTGTTCTACATATCACATCTATATATGTTACAAACCCAACAATACATTGTTATAATTATTTAGGTAATTTTATATCTTTTATATCTTAAGCTGAGTGAAGAAAAATGAACATGTTAAAGAATTGGCTATATAATCTTCTCATTTTACATTGCTGGCTCTCTTTATTTCTTCCTGAATATTTGAGTTACAATTTGGTGTCATTTCCTTTCTCAAATTTAGCTTTGCTCCCATATGCCTTCCTTGTGCTGTTATTGCCAAACCTATTAAATTTCTATATGTTTTGAGTCCAACAGTAATACACATATTGTTTTATGTATTTGTTTTTAAAATAAGGTAAAATAAGAAATATGTAATTGTACTGTCTTTTATTATCACCTACATATTTACCTTTACTGGATCTCTGATTTTTTGTGTGTATTCACATTCCTGTCTGGTGTTACTTGCTTTCAGTTCAAAAATTTTCTTTAGTATGTCTTGTAAGGTGGATCTGTTAGCAATGAATTATTCCAGTTTTTGTTTATCAGGGAATGTTTTTATTTCACCTTCATTTAAAAAAACTATCGAGTTAGTGGGTGCAGCACACCAGCATGGCACATGTATACATATGTAACTAACCTGCACGTTGTGCACATGTACCCTAAAACTTAAAAGTATAATAATAAAACAAAACAAAACAAAACAAAAAAAATAGACTTATTTTCTAAGCAGTTTCAGTTTACAAAAAAAAAATTGAGTGAAAAGTATTAAGTCTTCATATGCTACTCACCTCCACCAATTTCTCCTGTTTTAGCTTCTCCTATTAGTGTGGTACATTATTATACTTGACAAACCAATTTTGGTACATTATTATTAACTTCAGTTCATGGTTTACACTAGCATTTACTCTGTGTTGTACATTCTGTGGGTTTTGACAAATGTGTAACATGTATTCACTATTACATTAACATACAGAATAATAGTTTCACTGTCCTAGAAATCTCTTTTGCTGAGTATTCTCTTTCTCTCTCCTCTCAAACCTCTGGCTACCACTGATATTTTTACTGCCTCCATACTTTTGCCTTTTTCAGAATATCATAATGTTGGAATCATACAGTATGCAGTCTGTTCCGATTAGCTTGTTTCACCTAGCAATACGCACTTAAGCCTCCTCCATGTCTGTTTATGGCTTAATAGTTTATTTTTATTGCTAAATAATATTTCATTGTATGGATGTACCATAGTTTGTATGTCAATCACCCTACCGGAGGACATCTTATTTCTTTCTAACTTTTGACAAATATAAATAAAGCTGCTATAAACATTTGTATGCAGGTTTTTGTGTGGGTGTAAATTTTCAACACATTTGGGTAAATACCAAGCAGTACAATTGCTGGATCATATGGTGAGAGTATGTTTACTTTTGTAAGAAACCATCACTCTTCCAACATGGCTGTATCATTTGGCATTTCCACCAGTAATAAATCAGAGTTTCTGGTGCTCCACATCCTTGCCAGGATTTCGTGTTGTATTTTGAATTTTGGCCACTCTAATAGGCGTGTAGTAGTATCTCATTATTGTTTTAATGTGAAATTCCCTAATAATATAGGATGTTGAGTATCTTTTTCTATGCTTATTTGCCATCTGTGTATTTTCTTTAATGAGGTCACCTTTTTATCAAATATTTTTTTCTGGATATAAGTTTTTTGACTTTTTCCCCTTTCTTTCAGCACTTTGAATATGTCATCCTATTGTTTCTGGCCTCCATTTTTCTAATGATAAGTCAGCTGTTAATCTTATTTGGGTTATTTTTCTCTTTCTGCTTTCAAGGTTTTATCTTTATTTTTCTCTTACAATATTTTGAATGTGATGTGTCTGGTGTAAATACATTTGTATTTTTATCCTACTTGCCTATTGTGCAATGCAAGAAATAAAAAATAAGGTTAAAAGGAAATAAAGGAGCCAGGAATTTTTGGTTTTAAAAATTCCCAGTGATTCCAGATGGCAAATATTTCTGTAATTAACAAGTAGCTTCTAAGCTAAATAGAAATTTGGGTACTTATAAATGTAGCTTCTGTGAACATCTGAAATGGAAGTCTCTGTATAGATATATCTTTAATTTCATTTGAGAAGACACTTAGGAGTGTTTGTTGGGTGATAAGGTAAGTTTATGTATGTTAAACGTCATAAGAAATTGGATAATTGTTTTGTTTTTGCAATGATATTAAAAAGGGGCATGTAGAAACTTTGGGGAATAGTGGAAATATTCAACTTATTAATGATGATGATGGTTTCACAAGTGTCTATATATAACAAATTCATCCATTAGTACATTTTGAGTATGTAGAGGGTTTGTGTGTGTGTGTGTGTGTGTGTGTGTCAATTAACCCCAGTAAGATGCTAAACAATTTTTTAAATACATTCTAATTTTCTTTGTGTTTCCTTCCTTTGCATATGTATTATTTTAAATTGGGTGTTTAATTTTCAAAATTTGTGAATTTTTCAGATGTCTTTCAAATTTTTATTTTATTTTAATTTTCTTGTCAGAGAACATGCTTTGTATGGTTTAAATCCCTTAAAATTCTGAAAGACTGTCATTACCCAGAACTCTGACCTATCTTGGTAAACCTTCTATATACATTTGAAAATAATATACATTCTCCTGTAGTTGAGTGTAGTGTCTACAAATGTCAATCAGGTCAGGCTAATTGACAGTGTTGTTAAAGTCTTCTATATCATACATATGCATATATATTCATATTCTGCTTGTTCTATCAATTACCAAGAGAATATTGTCCATTTATTAACATGAAATGCCCCTCTTTATTTCTGGCAACATTCCTTGTTATGAAGTCTACTTGTCTGATATTAATATATCAACTCTAGTTTTCTTTGGTTAGTGTTTACACTAATTTTTCATCCTTTTAATGTTCATCTGTTTGTGTCTTTATATATTTACATTTTGTTTCAAATAGACAACATTTACCTAGATGTTATTTTTTAAACCCAATCTGACATTTTCTTTATAATTGAAGTGTTTAGGTCATTTACATTTGATGTAGTTGTCAATAAAATTGGTTTAGACCCTCCATTTTGCTATTTGTTTTTTATTTTTCTAATCTTTTATTTGTTCCTCTTTTCTTCTGTTCCTATCTGTTTTAGAAGGATTGAATATATTTTATAAATTTTTTCTCCAGTTTTGACTAGCTAGTTGTATCTTTCATTTTATTTTTGAGTGTGGCTGTCCTCAGGTTTACAATATACATCTTGAACTTATTGTAGTCTACCTTTGAATTATATAACACCATTTTACATGTAGTCTAAGGCCATTATATTCTAATTTACCTTCTTCTCATCCATCATTTTAATAGATTTTACTTTGACACAAGTTATGAAACTCCAAATTTATTATAATGTTTGCTTTAAAAAGTAGTTATATTTTAAAGTGATTAAGATAAGTAGAATATTTCTTCCATATTTACTCACATATTTACCACATCCAGTGTTATTTATTTTTGTGTATAGATATGAATTCCAGCCTGTATTATTTTCCTTCTGCCTGAAGAATTTCTTTAACATTTCTTAAGGTGCATATTTGTTGGTGATGGATTCCCTCATCTTTTTTTTTATAACATCTTTATTTTGCTTTCTTTATTGAGAGATAATTTTGTTCAGCAAAGAATTCTAGATTTTTTAAATCTTGCAATTTTTTAAATTTGAACTCATTGTCTCTTGGCTTGCATAATTTCAGAATTCCTCTCACTGTTATTCTGTACCACTTTGTGCATATGTATATTTTTATCTGACTTCTATGAATATTATTTTAACGTGTAAATTAGTATTTTATTTTTCTCTTCATCCTGGATTTTTAACCACTTGTTTCATGTGAATTTTTAAAATTTATGCTGTTTATGGTTTGTTGAGGTTTTGGATGCGTATATTTATAGTTCTCACCAAATCTGTAGAATTTTTTGGCCATTATATATTCACAGTTATTTCTTTTCCTCATCTCTTCCCATCTACTTCTAAGATACCAACTGCATCTGTTATAGAATGCTTTATATCACTACACAGTAATTAGGGTCTGTTCATTTTTTTAAAGTTTCTGGCCTTGATTTAGGACAGTTTCTTTTGCTATGCATTTACCTTATCTTTTCTTCTGCAATACTGTGATGATTATCCATTATATCTAGTGTATTTTTAATTTCAATATGGTATTTTTTATTCCCTAAGATTTTATTTGCATCACTTTTATACATTTTCATTTTCTTCTCATGTTCATATTTTATGTTACCTCTCTAGATATATTTATAATAGCCGTTTTAATATCTTTTTGTGCTAATTTCATTCTCTC
This sequence comes from Pan troglodytes, assembly GCF_028858775.2. NCBI lineage: Eukaryota > Metazoa > Chordata > Mammalia > Primates > Hominidae > Pan > Pan troglodytes. Next base: position 85,337,909 of record NC_072398.2, read on the forward strand.
TCTCATTTCTGAGTCTGTTTCTCTTTATTAACCAACTCTTTGTATGAGTATATTTTCCTGCTTATATGCATGCCTGGTAATTCTTGTTTGAATGCCAGACATTTTAAATTTTATGTTGCTCATGCTGGATTTTTTGCTATTGTTGTCATTCCTTCAAACAGTTTTAGACTTTGTCCTATAAGGCAGTTAAGTTACTTATTACTAGTTTGATCCTTTGAGTCTTGCTTTTATGCTTTGTTAGGGCAAACCAAGGGCAATCTTCAGTTTAGAGCTAATTTTTTCCCACTAACAAGGCAATACCTTTGTGAGCACTCTGCCAAATGACCCATGTTTTACAAGGTCTTTCCGTTCTGGCTCTAAGAAATATAAATGATTCTCAGTTGTCTATGAGCTCTAAGAATTCCTCAGCATACTATTTTCCAGAGCTCTTTTTGCCTGTACACAATTACATTATTTTTATTTGTCCATAGATTGCTACTCAATCAATGACTCAAAGGGACTCTCTGAAAATTTCCAGAGTTTTCTCTATTGAAATTCCTTCTCCTCTCATACTCTGTTCCAAGAATTCTAGCTACCTTAGCTTCCCTGTACATCAATCTCTATTTCTTCAATTAAGCAAGAACAACAGGCTCTTTTGGGGTTCTCCCACTCTATCCTATGGCCTAGAAACTCCAGGTAGTAAACTGGGACAACATAGGGCTTCTATCATTTGTTCTTTATTCCTTAGGGATCACAGTCCTGCATTGTCTATTGTCCAATGAATAAAAATTGCTGTTTCATATATTTTATCTGGCTTTCTCCTTTTTAATCTGGAAAGGTAAACATGAGTTATATTACTATATAATGGCTGAATGTGAAATTCCACATATTTTTTCAGATAGCTATATGATAGCTATTTTTTTTCTTTTTGTAAAGTTATTCACCTCTGTGAGCCTCAGTTTTCTCTTTAATAAATTCAGAATAATAATAATCTTTATTTCACGAGATTATTGTGATAAAAGTATATAGCATCGAACTACATCTGTAGTAGGCACTAGGTAGGCATTTCTTTCAATTTACTTTGATAATCAGGAGACACAGTACATCACTCTACTTACCAAATCACTTCCTATCCTGACAAAAGTCAATTGAAGCATTTTTTTTTCCCTTACCAATGTCCTTGCCAGCCACAGCCTAAAGGGATCTCTCCTTTCTCTGAATTCTTTTAGCAATTATTGTCTGTAAAATTTGTTCAGTAATTAATCATAGGTGCCCTTTAATAGCATAGCTACTGTTGTCTAGAAATGCTATTTAAATCCTCTATTAGCATATCTCAAAATGCTATTTAAAGCCATTATTGTTGGATATTATCTATTGTTTGTAAGTCTCTCTACCCAACAAGACAAGTTTCTCTGAGGGTGTATTACTCATCATAAATGTGTTACTGTCTCTACAGTTCCTGAATCAGTGCCCAGCACATAATAGGGGCAAAATTATTAATTTAGTTTTAATTATATGTGTTCAAAGGAGCTATTTATTCCTTCATATTTTCCCCTAACTTTTATCTTTTTCTAATCCCTTTCGGGGACTTAAAATTCTATCCCAGAAATGGCATCATCTTAATAATATGGAATTTATACATTGCTCCTGGTATAGAATCCCTCTCCCCTCTTCAATCATCTTTAAATGATCAGCCTCTGATCTTGTGTTTCTAAGCCCCATTCTTTGGCATTATTAAAAGAAAAGAATGGGTGAGGAGAGGACCATAAAGCCCAGGACAATAATACACGAGATAGCGGATACCACTTAGAGGCATGGCAGGTCCTCATGGCTGAAGAGCCACATCCAGTTTGACTCTGTTCCTTGTGTGGAGCATGGGGCCTGGCCGTCTCTGTCCATCCAATCTAAGACTCTGATCAAAAGGTCATAACATGAGGCAAATAAATCTCTGTGTTTGTGATTTCTTGGTTATGATCAAAGATAAATCATGTGCTCTGTGTGAGTTGTAGGATTTATTGTTCTGTTAATATTCAAGAGGGGTATCACCCCCCACCAAACAAACAAACAAACAAACAAACAAAAAACTGTTGTTGTCTCATGAACTTGAAATCTTAATGATAAGCCAAACACATGAAAGGCATTTACAGGACTCCTTGGAGGGGCAACTGGTATCTGATTTTGCTTTCTCTACCCTATGACCATGCATCATTTTCCCTTGAACTGGAAATTTCCAAGGAGAAATGACACTTTAATGAATGATGGTGTGGATTTAGAAACCTATTTCATCTCAGTGACTTCCACAGAAATTGGATGTTTGCTAGTCACATGATGACTGGTATGACTGAAAACCCCTGCAAACCTGCTAGAATCAGAAAAGTCCTCTGCATTCTTAAGGCCTGACACAAAATTCAGGTGCTCATGATTATAACCTGATTACAGTTCTACAGCAGGTTAATGAAGTTTAAATAATTAGAATCTATTGTCGTAAACTACTAAAACTGGTTCTGGTCACTTCCTTTGAGGTGAATAATAGTGAGAGTGTTATTCTTTCTTACCTCCTGGGAGCCTGAGGCACGATGCAGAGAAGAACCTCACATATCATTGCATCATCGGAGGACTAGAATGAACTCAGGAAATATTTGCTCTTGTCACATTTTCTTCACCGGAGCTAGAGACTTTTTACTAGGAAAAACTGCGAAGTAGGCTGAATATCTCTAATTTCACTTGGTCCGTAGAGGATGCCCTTTCTTCTGCCTCAGATACTCAATACTTTCATGTTCTTTTCCCCTCTCTCCCACAACTTATGGTTCTAAATGAGGAAAAGTCTTAAAAAGTAATTCATTCACAAATTACTCAACTCTTCTCCTTATCCTTTCCTTAACATGGACAAATCTTAACCAAAAAGAGTGAATCTTTAATGAGGTATTTTCAGCATTAGCAAATAAAAATTTAGGGTCACAGAGGCTTTCTCCTGGTTCATAATCCCAAACCACTACAACTACTCTTAGGCCACCAACATTCTTAGGGTGATCCTGCAGGGATGCTTAATGAGTGTTAGCCACTGTGGAGTTCTCTTCCAACAGGCACAAAAAAGCCAAGCAAAAATGGTCTGTTTCACACCAGCACAGCTAGCAGGGAACCCACTATTTGATATCCTTCATTCAGAGTAGCACGGTTCCCCTGCTTATGAGCAAATCCTTGTTCTCTCGAGCCTCTCCTGATCTTCTCCTTAAATTCTTCCATTTGCACGACGGCTGCTTTGTCCTTTCTTTGACCTCTTCTCTGGGATAAATGAACCAACACTGGGATAGCTGCTTCCTGTGTGAGTCTGTCGGCTTCACAGGAGGAAGGGGAAAAGGCAGAGTGGTCTCTGGTTTCATCCTTCTTAACGTCTATTTTTCACCTCCATTGACTCCCCAGCTCCCTCTGACTCCCGTGGGTGAGCCCTGATTTCCCCCACTGTCAATACCTGAATCCAGCCTCCCTCTCCCCAGCCCCTTGACTTCCCCACTAACACACTGACCCTTGACTTCCCCACTAACACACTGAACCCTTCATGTTTCAGGAAGTTTGTGAGGGCAGTTGGCGAGGTGAATTGTGCTCCCTGACAAGTATGCAAAGCATTCTGTGATATAGTGGATCTGGAAGCCCCTATTATAGGAGATTTACTATTCTGTTCTAAGGTTGCACTCCAGGTTGAAATTGGCTGACAAGGTCTTAGCTTGGGTAGGATTTATTCCCCATATATTAAATTATTTTTTTAATTAGTTCAATGCCCAGGTCATTTCTAAACCGAAGAAATGTGAAATAAATAAGTTTCTGAAGTAAAAAAGAAATAGGCCATCATTTGAGTGAGTTGTTAAGTTTAGACAAAAATGTCTGTAGCCCCCAAGCCATTATATATTAACTTCTACACATTGGCTTAAGCACCAAGAAGCCACATACAACCTAGACCTTCACAAATTAATTCCTATTGCTACTGGTCTCCTTGGCCTCTGCTTATAGAGCAACTTTTTTTTTTTTTTTTTTTTTTTTTTTTTTTTTTTTTTTTTTTTTAGGGAGGCATAAAGTACGTGTAAAATCTTTGGCAGGAAAGCAGAAATTGGGCCTTTTCAGTTAATCTGAAATCTTTTCCGCATCCCTGGTTCAGTGAGTATATAAGCGTGGGAGAGGTGGAAGGAGGGTGTCTGTGCCTGGCAGATTGTGGGGAGGAGGTATTATTGCCTGCGCGCGTGCACACACAGACACACACAAACCCCAGATGGTAACTAGATGAGGGAGAGAAGCCAACAACACCAGGAGTTATTTTAGGAACAAAACTAGGAATCTGCATATGGCTAGATTTTTCATCTCAAATGTTATTCTTGCATATGACAAGCTCCTCGGTAGGGTCGAAGCCAGTCCATTGATCAATTCAAACTATTTTCCTAGATCCTAATTCTTTGGAGGTAGGAGGAAAGGGTGAGTGGTCCTTTTAGCAGACCTGAGATATTGCAGATCTTCTAGTTAAGGCCCTGTCATTTTCCCAGAACCCTCTTCTCTCAGGGTATATACACAAGGACCAGTAATGGCAGAGAATAGTTCAAAGTTATAAGATTGCAGGAATTTAGCAGTTTCTTTATGTCTCTGGTAGCTGATTAACTGTGTTGGTTATGGGATACTGCTGGTGAGAAAAAAAAGTGTTTGTTCTACTTTGAAATTAGCTTTGCAAATGTTCCACACTTACAAACCGCACCTCAAACAATGATCAATAGATTCACAATTTCATACTGTTGGGGAAAAGACAATAAAAAGGAAGAGTATGAATGGTATAACACCCATTCTTTACTACTCCTATTACCACTAAACAATCTCAAACACAACAACGTATAAATGGCAATTTAGTAATATCATCCATATATATATATCAATAACATTATTATGCATGTGTAAAATGCATACAAGACTACCATTTCCTTCCTTTTCTTTAGTTCTATCTTTTTAATTAATCAGTCAATCCATTAATCAATATCTCTTGATGGCCACTATGGGAGGAGTGCTGTGAGTTTCAGGAGTAATCTTAGTTTTCAACAGTATTTATCTGAAATGCAATGGAAAGCTTTTTTTCTTTATTTCACACTGTTGCTGGAAAGACTTTGATGCTTCTGTGACTTGGAGAGAGAGTTTCAAACCAAGAATTTTTTTTTTCTCTTCCAGCATGAGGTAAAATGCCACCAAAATAATGTGCCAAGCTCTGGGCCAAGCTCTGGGTATACAAAAGCAATGAAGACACAGTCACCGATCTCAAAGAGCTCACAGTCTAGAGATGAAGACAGCACATAAATAGTAATTACAAGGTGTTGTATTAAGTGGTTTATCAGATGCATATATTAGATTTCATGTTATAAGAACACAAGAGAGTGAGTCATGAATCAGAGTGAGGAATATGGTAATGATCCCTGCCCGATTTTATGTTTTCAGAAGTAGGGTGAGCTTGGTGCTTGCATAATTAAATTCTCATTGCCCTTATAGAAAATTTTGGGATGGCATGGTATGCACAAGGCTTTGCAGAGCTTTTATAAAGATGGTGTAGCATGCATCTGTTGCTTTATTCAGTAGGTGGACCTCCTTTCTTCTGAGAATAGCAGCTCCTTTAGAGAGAAAAATAATTGTTCTCCTCTTCTTCAAATATGTTACTATATTAAGGATAGTCAATCACAATACCCTACCTACCAAGTCCCAGAGTTCTTTAATTGGAACTATGGGAAAATAGTCCCTCTTGAGTAGAAAGATGTTAATGCATGCCTCTGTCTGCCAAAAGATATGTTTCCAGCTCTTGAGGGAAGTCCATCTGATAGAAAGAAGTAAAGACATAAAGACAAACAGAAATGAAAGAAAAAGATAGAGAGAGAGCTCTCTAGCGGAGTTCACAGTCCTGGTTCTGGTCATCCCTCAGGCCCAGCTGTGCCAGTACACTCCCTACCATTTGATTGCAGAGCCAAAATATTTCACTTTCTGCCTCAGTTACTTTAAATAGGTGTTTGCCTCTTCCATCCAAGTCCCAACTAATTTAGATGGCTGGCAGAGTCAACACTCGAATTTCTCCAAAAACCAGAATCTATTCAGACTTAGTATGGTATCAATCCACTAATCTACAAGTGAGATCTGTTTCTGCACACTTCTATTACCTGGTGCTAATGACTCCTCTGCCAGAGTGTTCCTACTATTCCTAGCAGGATCTTATTCTAGGCTGCATTAAGCTACAGGAGGCCACAGTGGAGTACTGGGTTAGGAATGGTTTCCAGTATGGAAGGAATAGACAGGAATGTACTGTCTCATGAATCCCAAGCACACACCCTCTTCTGAAATGTGGGCTAGAGACTGAGTGTTAACACCCTGCTCCAAAAATGTGGCTCTACTACAGCAGTGGAAACTTCTGTCAAGCAATGTCTGCAGATTGGCAACTGAGGCAGCTATTTGGAAGCAGGTTGGGAAAACAGAACAGGTCTTATTCACCAGAACTTCAAATTGAATCTGTCTAGAGCTAAGCTTACCATTCACCCTCCCCAATCTGCTTCTCTTCCACTATTCTTCATTTTACTTGCTAGTACCACAATATAACCAGTCACACAACTAACACATGAGGGCTTTCTCATTGATGGAGCTTTCTTCCTCAAGTCCCTCAGCCACAGCGTCTAACCACGCACCATTCCAGTCAATTTTAACCCTTAAGGATATAAGTATATAAATACACATTTCATTGCTTCTATTCATCTCTACTACTAATTACCTGGCTAAGACACTCATTATATTTTACCAAGTCTAGTGTAATGTCCTTTTAACTGGTCTCCCTGGCTCCATTCTTCTCCTCCTGTAATCCGTATTTCACACAGCTGTCAGAGTGATTTGTCTGAAATGCAAATACAATCCAGTCGCTTTCCTATTAATACTCATGCAAGAGTGTCTCATCACTACAGGAGCCTTAGTATGACAGACCAGCTCTGTCTTGCAGTTGTCGGTCCTGCCTGCTTTTCCACTTTCATGGCCTGCCACTCCCCACCCCTAAGTTTTCACTTCAGCTGTTCTGCTCTTCTTGCAGTTCCCTGTTTATACTCTTCTTTTACTAGTATGCTTTTTTTATTAGGCCAGAATTAAGGCACTCAGAGCCCCTAAGCATGGAAAAAAATTAGGATTATCCACGTAAAATTCAGAATATAATATTAAACTATAAAAGCAAGTCCAGGATTGTGCTGATTTGCCCTTAATGATGGCTTTCCCCCTCACCCCACCCCCTGCCCTTATATCAAATATCCAAAGAAAGTTTTATAACATCTGGGGTGTATTATGGTATGGGTCAAATGATGGAATAAGAATCCTTGGTGGAGTTGCAATCGTCAAGTTGATGGGACCTGTAAAGTCACAACTTGCAATTGCTCATGCCTTGCCCTTTCTCCTGGTAATAGACCCACACATCTTCCCCTGAAAATACCTTTCAACTCATCAGAGAAAGGAAGGGAGAAGCAGCCCATGTGTGGAGCCCTTCTTGATAACGCTATTGCCTACCTAGAAGGATAGCTTGATTTTTATCCCCAAGCAATTACTTAAATGGTGTTTTAGCCCCTTTTTCTCTGAAGCAGGACATAACCCTTATTGACATTGTGGCTGCTGCCACATCTGTTAAGCTGACAGAGAGAAGGAGCTGGCCTGATCCTTATGATGGATTTGGCGTTGTCAAACCTTCAGCACAATTTGTCATGGGGCAAAAGGGAGCCTGTTGCCAGTGGAAGGTTCCCCAACCCCAGCAACACAGCGGGAGGAGGAGGTCCCCACCCTTCCTTCTCCTATCACTAAAGTTATACTGTCAGCTCTGAAGTGAACCAGAGAGAGGTTCTAACCTCCTTTTAGGAAGGATCTCTCGCTTTTGCCAGCTGCTGATCATAGGAACTGGAAGCAGCTCACAATGCACTGAGAAGGAAATGTCCCCATGTACCTATGTGGAAGTCCCTTGTCAATCAAACTCTCAGAGACAAATAAAAGCAAGAAGAAAATGAGAACAAAAGTACCTAGGCAAGATCTACTGAACAGAGAGAGCCATGGATGGAGATCCATGTCAGTTAATGAATAATGTGTTGCAGGGTTTGCATGAAATGCGTATTTTGTAGAATAAGCTCTGTCCGTACCCACAGTCTAAGACATCTCTATGCCAGTACAGACTACTTTATGACTTAGCAGTCTTAACTGGACTTGCATTCAAAAGAGAGGCTGTAGTTACAGACCCCACTGAACTGAGGTCCTCTGGAGGCAATAAAACACTGAGGAGATGCTATCTAGTGGATTTGGAGTATGTCATTCACTTGAAAGTCAAGGAGACAGCTGATTTAAAGTTTCCAGCTAGGTCACAGAAAAGTCAGTAGCGGCTGCTTCCAGCCGAGTTCAGAGTCTGAATATTTATGGTGTCAATCTGAAATCCAGATAACCACAAATAATATAAATCCATTAACTCCCCCTCTACAAGAAAAGCTTTTTGGCTGCTAATGCCTTGATTGCTAGGTTACTGTAGGACTGGTGCATGGATTTGTTGCTCTGGGGCTTTCTCTTTTTTTTTTTCCTCTCTCTCTGTTCCTCTCTCTTCTTCTATACCCACATCTCTTCTAGTGTCTGTGTACACTTGTGTCAAGCTGACTGAGGCAACTTCCCAGGAAAATGAGGCAGAGCAGCAATGCTGGAAATGTCTGGCCTTTTTAATTCTTTCTTGATAAAATGCTGTGGTTTTGATAGTCCATTTGAGAACCGCACTGCTGGATTATTCAGAGTTTCCACCATTTACATAGAGAACATACACTACCCAGGTCACCAGATTATTGCTCCTGAAGTCTCTTGGCTTATTTATTTGCTCCCTAGCAAATAGCTTGTCTCTTGGCTTATTTATTTTCTCCCTAGCAAATAACTTGCCCATCAGATAATAATCTTATCTTGGGAGCTCAGGGTGGGAACTGTAAGACCATGCAGAAAGGCTGCTGGCTATAGGTAATGCTGCTCCCCTTCCACCAGCCAGCTCTTGGAGGTGGCTCATCCCTCCTAAACTTCTGTTTGGCTCCCTTGCCTGTGCAGCTTTTGTTATCTTATGGTGTCTCTGAGAGCCGAACAGGCCAAAGTAGTCCTGGACAAGGTTGTCCTAGCTGAGATGATCCAGGCTTTCTCATCCCGGAAGAACTCTAAGCACATGGATGGGGCCTGGGACAATGTGCAGAATGAATAACCTGGGCAAGATGCTTCAATTCATGTTTCTATGCAGATGGAGCAGGAGGTTAGCAGAGCCTGTGCCTTCAGCTGCGATGGGAAGGTGTTAAGTTGTTCTGCTTGGTCAAGTCCTATGAAGAAGCCCAGGATCCCAAGATTACCAGCCTGTTAAAACAAGCTGATGGTGCTGTTCCTGCCACCCATGACGCTGCCCTCAAGGCCTGCTTCTGGGGGTAGCACAGCAGCTCCTGAGGGTTTGCCATCTTTGGTGCCACTGCCCAGGGAGAGAAGACCTTTGTCTTTCAGATGATAATAAATGGGCCTGTGACTAATGGGCAAAACCTCACAAAGAAAATCTCTGATTGCATGATTGGAATGGTCAGGGATCAATGTACAGCACTCCTCTGAGTTGAACCACTTCTGATTCTGCCGTCTTCAAATATATTCATGATCTTGAAGACAGATGGTAAAATTCAACAATCATTTCTTTTCACCCCTGCCTCCCTCACCATTGCAATTTTACTGTGTTGGTCCTATGTTAGATACTTGAGTGTGAATGGCAACAGAGGGACACCCTAGCATCAGGAAAATTATAGCCTTAAACAAAATAATGTTGTCTTACTTAAATATTTCTAAATAATGAATGAATGATGAAACTCTGGTAGGATCAAACATACAAACAGCTTGACATATGACGTACAAAGCCCTTCTAAAGCGCTGGTTCTCAATCTTGAGCTTAGATCAGTGGCTCTCAATGTTCTCTGTGCATCATCATCACATATTAAACTTTTAAAAAACACAGATTTCTAGGCCCCACCCCCAGACATCTGAATTCAATTTGCTTGAGGTAACAATCTGGGCAGTGGAATTTTTTAAAGCATCCCAGATGATTTTAATATGCAACCGGGATTGGGGAGACACTAATTTAGAGATTCAGAGTTCATGAATTCAAGAGTTCAGACTCTTCAAAAGATTTTTATGCTCGCTAATAAGTAATACTTCCATGTCACATATTTTGTCAGGCATTGTTTTAGGTCGTTTACAAACATAAACTCATTCATTCCTCTCAACAACTCTATGAGAAAAGTACTTTTATTATTCCCATTTTGCAGACAAGAAAACTGAAACAGAAAATCATTAAGCTTCTTGTCCTGAGCCTCAGAGCTGTTTAGTGGCAAATCTGGGGTTTGTACTCATCCGGATACCAGAGATTTGCTGTGTCACTCTACCATAACGCCTCCCAGAGGTCTGAGGACCACTCATATAGACATTGAAATATCAGAGTCTGTTAAGGAGCATGAGGGAATCAGGATCTCAGATCTGTTTCCATTCAGAGGACATTTCTATTAACTTGGATGCAAGAGGGATCAGTAAAAATCATCAGAGTAGACTCTCCTTAGTCTCTCAGTCTAAATCTCAGGGAATAGGTTTTTAAACTTTAGAATCTAGTTATGCAGCATCTGTGTCTTTTCTTTATGTCTCACTTTTTTTTCTTTCTTTCTCTTCTTTCTTTTTTCTTTCTTTCTTTTCCTTTCTTTCTTTTCTTTCCTCTTTCTTTCTTCTTCCTTTCCTTCTTTCTCTTTCTCTCTTTATTTATTTAATTAATTTATTTATTTTCTTCTTTCTTTTCTCTTCTTTATTTTACAAAAAGCAAACATACAGAATTAAAGTGGTTGTTTTGGTCGATATGTCATTTCCTGCTCTTAAGGCCGGAAGACCTTTTAAAAGCCTATTTTAACTCTCAAGTTGCTTCTTAAGCAGTTAATATGTCTTACAAAGTCACATTTAGATGAGTTCAGGCTAAATGAATCAAGAAAGTATCAATTACATAACCTTCAAAAGAATGCTGCCATAAGAATGGAAAGGAAGAGTTCCCTGGAGTTTGCCTTGTTTTGCAAGACTTCTATGTCTGAAAAAGTGTCTGAAATATTTTTCAAACTCTAAATGGTTTCATACTCTTATTCACTAATAACCATAATGTATGATTACAAAAATCAAAGTCATCTTTTCTCCTTTTTCCTATAAGAAAATGTCACTCAAAAAAGTGCATACCACTCCCATCTTTGTATGTGAGAGTTAGAGCAAGAAAAAACAGGTTTATAACAGGATCAATGCATTTGACAATCACCAAAGATGTATTTAGCGGCAATTGTAAAATTGTATTTATTGTATTTACTGGCCAAACACTGTAGGGTTACCCATAAGATGCAGTTCCTTCTGATATGATATGCTGGATAACTCACCTCTCACTTCTAGATGGAGCTCCATTCCAGCCTCAGGGAGCAATTTGACCCATGGCAAGTTCACATAAAGGCTACTAGATCCATGGTGCTGTGTCAGTCTAGTTGGCTTCACTATTTGCTAATTCAAATTAAACTCAAATAATTCCTGAGCATCTATTCTGTACTAGACAAAGGTACACATTGTTTTGACAGGGCTTCAGTGACAGTGATGTTATCATCAGAAAAGTATTTACTTACCAGGTAATGTGCACTGGACATTTCCACTGCAACCTGGAGTTTAATGCTACTCTTCACTCCATCCCACATCATTCCTCCCAAGGCCCCACCTCCAAATAGGTGACCGAATCATCTAGGTTTTAGTATTGGAAGTAATATGCCTCCTGGGATTGTTCATATGCTCCTGTCCCAGGAAACCCCTCAATACTGGGAAAAACAAGAATATTTGGTCACCCTACCCCCAACACATCTTTGATCATCAGCTTGTTTAGAAGCCCACACAGGTGAAGTGTTGTAGCTGAGATGGTTCACAGGGGCACTTCGTTTGTCAGTCACCAGCAAAGAACCTAGGGAAAGACTGAGCAAACACATTTTGGCTTTTGTGGTTTTGGTTTGTGGACAAGGGTTGCTATGCTGTTCCTGCCAGAGCAGTGTTACCCTGCACAGGAAGCATGGGTTGGGGGTTATACAGGGAGTCTATCCTTGTTGAAGAAATGGAAGGCCATTTATGCTTTTTTGTGTCTCATAAATCACCAGCTTCCATACTTGAAAACCCGAAGTCAAAATGCTCAGCCGGAATTGAGAGATGGTCACTCTGCCTTTGGCAGCACGATACCAGCGTCATTTACAGAGCAGGTACCAGCAGCCCTGCTGACTGCGTGTCATGTCATCCATCATGTGAAACTAAACCAACAAGGCGTGAAGAGATGGTGTGGGAACTCTTGTCAGAGGGGTCAGACTACTTCATCAAGGAGGCAGGGCAATGTTTAGGATAGCAGGCTAATGGGAAGGGTTTTTCAGGGCAGAGTTTTAAAGGGTGCTTCTCCATACTCTGAAACGCTCAGGAGGCAGAAGCTCACATTTATTTTGGGGGCACCAAATTACATTTGAGAAGGTACTCTCACTACTGAAAATACACTACTAGCTCATTATTCTTTCTTCCTGCTTGTCCTTTTTAATTTTTTTCCTGTTGTCAAAAGCTGAAGTGACCACCTTGAGAATTGGCGCTACTTTAGAGTACTATTCATATTTTATGAAAGATAGATATTTTGAAATAGGCTTGACCATTGACATTGTTTGGACCTGTGTCCCTACTAAATCTCATATTGAATTGTAGTCCCCAGTGTTGGAGGTGGGGTCTGGTGGCAGGTGTTGGATCATGGGGGTGGATTTCTCATGAACGGTCTAGCACCATCCCATTGGTGCTGTTCTCATGACAGTGGATGAGTCCTTGCAAGATATGGTTGTTTAAAAGTATGTGGCATCCACTTCACTCCCTCTCTCTTGCTCCTACTCTGGCACACCTCCTTCACTCCCTCTCTCTTGCTCCTACTCTAGCTATGTGAAGTGTGCGCTCCCTCTTTGCCTTCCGCCATGATTGTAAGTTTCCTGAGGCCTCCCTAGAAACCAAGCAGATGCCAGCAACATGCTTCATGTACAGGCTGTGAAACTGTGAGCCAATTAAACCTCTTTTCTTTATAAATGACCTCACCTCAGGTATTTCCTTATGACAATGTGAGAACACACTAATACAATCACTGAGCCAGTCTATGATACAATGGCCCTACAATATGCAACATTTCATGTCAGATCCTCTAGACAGGTACAAGGAAACAGAGATGGACATTGCTTATATGCCACTGGGATTTTAAAGTTGGAAAGAACTTGGAAACTATCCAGTTCAACCCCTATTTTCCTCTCTGACTTTATTGAAGAGAAAGATGAGGGTCAGAAAGGAAGAGTGACGTGTGCTCAAATGACTTGGTGAATTAGTAGTAAGGACAAAACTATAACAACAACCCTGTGCACTTTAGCAACACCATCTTTGGTTCCAATGAGGCCAATGTGAATACATTAAACATGAATACATTAAACTTCAAAATACAGAGATTCATATATATATGTATTTACTCATATATATGTATATACTCATATATATGTATATACTCATATATATGTATATACTCATATATATGTATATACTCATATATATGTATATACTCATATATATATGTATCTACTCATATATATGTATATATACTCAAATATATATGTATATACTCATATATATATATATATATATATATATATATATATATACTAAACACACAGTGGGCTTTATGTGGAATCCATGCCTGGCACATATTTAGAAGTTCAAAAATTATTTGTTGAATAAGATGAGAAAATAAATTCAGGAAAAACTGACATAAAACTACTGCAATTATAATATTCTGCTAACAAAAATCTGGTCTTTAACTAATAGCTAACATTAATTGGGAACTCAGTGTATGCCAAAACTGTTCAAATGCTTTACATACATTAACTCGTTTAGTTATCACTATAACTCAGTACATTTTAATCTCCATTTTACAGGTGAGGAAACTTAATGTTAAAATATGGAAGTAATGTGTCCAGTACCATGAAGTTAGTAAGTATGACACAGGCGCCTTACTTCCAGAGCCCAAGGAGTTAAGCATTAATCTATACCATATTCACTATACAGTGCTGTTAATCGTGATAATAATGTTTTAATCTAGTTTATTTTACAAAGTACCAAATAAACTATGTAAAGCAAGCTGTGTCTTAATTCAGTTGTATTTGTAATCTATATGAGATAATTTTATCCTACTTCCTGATTGGTTGGCATGAAATCTAGAAAATCAGGAGATTATGAATAGACATTTAATCCAATGCTGTGGAAGAGAGTGAGTTCTCATGCAGATGATTTAATATCAGCAAACAAAAATAGTTAAAATGAGGAATAATTTCATCTAGTTTTTGCTGAAAATATTCTGTAAGAATAACAGTCCAAATGTTCTTTTTAAAAAAATTATATTACTTTTTTACTTTAAGTTCCGGGATACACGTGTAGAACGTGCAGGTTTGTTACATAGGTATAAATGTGCCACGGTGGCTTGCTGCACCTATTAACCCGTCACCTAGGTTTTAAGCCCCTTGTGCATCAGCTGTTTGTCTTGATGCTCTCCTTCCCCTCGTCCTCATCCCAACAGGCCCCAGTGTGTGTTGTTCCCCTCCCTGTGTCCACGTGTTCTCGTTGTTCAATTCCCACTTATCAGTGAGAACATGCAGTGTTTGACTTTCTGTTCCTGTGTTAGTTTGCTGAGGATGATGGCTTCCAGCTTCATCCATGTCCCTGCAAAGAACATGGTCTCATTCCTTTTTACGGCTGCATAGTATTCCATGGTATATATGTACCACATTTTCCTTATCCAGTCTATCATTGATGGGCACTTGAGTTGGTTCCATGTCTTTGCTACTGTGAATAGTGCTGCAATAAACATACATGTGCATGTGTTTTTATAATAGAATGGTTTATATTCTGTTGCATATATACTGAGTAATGGGATTACTGGGTCAAGTGGTATTTCTGGTTCTAGATCCTTGAAGAATTGCCACACTGTCTTTCACAATGGTTGAACTAATTTACATTCCCACCAACAATGTAAAAGTATTCCTATTTCTCCACAGCCTCATCAGCATCTGTTGTTTCTTGACTTTTTCATAATTGCCATTCTGACCAGCATGAGATGGTATTTCATTGTGGTTTTATTTGCGTTTCTCCAATGATCAGTGATGTTGAGCTTTTTTAATAGTTTGTCAGCCACACAAATGTCTTCTTTTAAGAATGAATGACTTCCCTCTGTTCATATCCCTTGCCCACTTTTTGATGAGGTTGTTTTTTTCTTGTAAATTTAAGTTCCTTGTAAATTCTGAATATTAGTCCTTTGTCAGATGGGTAGTTTGCAAAAATTTTCTCCTATTCTGTAGGTTGCCTGTTCACTCTCATAATAGTTTCTTTTGCCGTGTGGAAGCTCTTTAGTTTAATTAGATCACATTTATCAATTATAGCTTCTGTTGCAATTGCTTTGGCAAATTTCTTTATAAAATCTTTGCCCATGCCTATGTCCTGAATGGTATTGCCTAGGTTTTCTTCTAGGGTTTTTACGGTTTGGGGTTTTATATTTAAGTCTTTAATCCATCTTGAGTCAATTTTTGTATAAGGTGTAAGGAAGGGGCCCAGTTTCAGTTTTCTGCATATGGCTAGCCAGTTTACCCAGCACCATTTATTAAATAGGGAATCCTTTCCCCATTGCTTGTTTTTGACCAGTTTGTCAAAGATCAGATTGCTGTAGATGTGTGGTCTTATTTCTGAGGTATCTATTCTGTTCCATTGGTCTATATGCCTGTTTTGGTACTAGTACCTTGCTGTTTTGGTTACTGTACCTTGTACTATAGTTTGAAGTCAGGTAGTGTAATGCCTCTAGCTTTGTTCTTTTTGCTTAGGACTGTCTTGGCTATGTAGACTTTTTTTTTTTTTGGTTCCATATAAATTTTAAAGTAGTTTCTTCAAATTCTGTGAAGAATGTCAATGGTAGTTTAATGGGAATAACATTGAATCTATAAATTACTTTGGGCAGTATGGCCATTTTCATAACTGATTCTTCCTATCTATGAGGATGGAATGTTTTTCCATTTGTTTGCATCCTCTCTTATTTCCTTGAGCAGTGATTTGTCGTTAACCTTAAGGAGGTCCTTCACATCCTTTGTTAGCTCTATTTCTAGGTATTTTGTTCTCTTTATAGCAATTGTGAATGGGAGTTCACTCATGATTTGGCTCTCTGTCTATTGGTGGTGTATAGGAATGCTTGTAATTTTTGCACATTGATTTTGTATCCTGGACTCTGCTGAAGTTGCTTATCAGCTTAAGGAGTTTTGGGGCTGAGAATATGGGGTTTTCTAAATATACAATCATGTTGTCTGCAAACAGAGACAATTTGACTTCCTCTTTTCCTATTTGAATACCCTTTATTTCTTTCTCTTGCCTAATCTCTCTGGCCAGAACTTTCAATACTATGTTGAATAGGAGTGGTGAGAGAGGGCAAGATTGTCTTGGGCTGGTTTTCAAAGGAAATGCTTCCAGCTTTTGCCCATTCAGTATGATATTGGCTGTGGGTTTGTCATAAATAGCTCTTGTAATTTTGAGATATGTTCCATCAATACCTAGTTTATTGAGAGTTTTTAACATGAAGGGATGTTGAATTTTATTGAAGGCCTTTTCTGTATCTATTGAGATAATCATGTAGTTTTTGTCATTGGTTCTGTGTATGTGATGGATTACGCTTACTGATTTGCATATGTTAAACCAGCCTTACATCCCAGAGATGAAGCTGATTTGATTATGCTGAGTAAGCTTTTTGATGTGTTGCTAGATTCCATTTGCCAGTATTTTATGGAGGATTTTTGCATTGATGTTCATCAGGGATACTGGTCTGAAGTTTTTTGTTGTTGTTGTGTCTCTGCCAGGTTTTGGTATCAGGATGATGCTAGCCTCATAAAATGAGTTAGCGAGGAGTCCCTCCTTTTCAATTGTTTGGAATAATTTCTGAAGTAATGGTACCAGCTCCTCTTTGTACCTCTGGTAGAATTTGGCTGTGAACCTGCCTGGTCCTGTGCTTCTTTTGGTTGCTAGGCTCTTTATTACTGCCTCAACTTCAGAACTTTTTATTGGTCTATTCAGGGATTCGACTTCTTCCTGGTTTAGTCTTAGGAGGGTGTATTTATCCAGGAGTTCATCCATTTCTTCTAGATTTCCTAGTTTATTTGCATAGAGCTGTTTATAGTATTCTCTGATGGTAGTTTGTATTTCTGTGTGGTCAGTGGTGATATCCTCTTTATCACTTTTTATTGTGTCTATTTGATTCTTCTCTCTTTTCTTCTTTGTCCAGCCAGTGGGCTATTTTGTTAATTTTTTCAAAAAACCAGCTCCTGGATTCATTGATTTTTTTGAAGGGTTTTTCATGTTTCTGTCTCCTTCAGTTCCACTCTGATCTTAGTTATTTCTTGTCTTCTGCTAGCTTTTGGCTTTGTTTGCTCTTGCTTCTCTAGTTCTTTTGTGATGTTAGGGTATAATTTGAGATCTTTCTAGCTTTCTGATGTGGGCAGTTACTGCTATAAATTTCCCTCTTAACACTGCTTTAGCTGCATCCCAGAGATTATGGAATGTTGTCTCTTTGTTTTCATTGGTTTCAGAGAACTTCTTGATTTCCACCTTAATTTCATTATTTACCCAGGAGTCATTCAGGAGCAGGTTGTTCAATTTCCATGTAGCTGTGTGGTTTTGAGTGGGTTTCTTATTCCTGAGTTCTAATTTGATTGCACTGTGGTCTGAGAGACTGTTTGTTATGATTTCTGTTCTTTTGCATTTGCTGAGGAGTGTTTTACTTCCAATTAAGTGGTCAGTTTTAGAATAAGTGCCATGTGACACTAAGAATGTATATTCTGTTGATTTGGGGTGGAGAGTTCTGTAGATATCTATTAGTTCCACTTGATCCAGTGCTGAGTTCAAGTCCTGAATATCCTTGTTAATTTTCTGTCTCATTGATCTGTCTAATATTGACAGTGAGGTGTTAAAGTCTCCCACTAATGTTATATGGGAGTGTAAGTCTCTTTTTAGGTCTCTAAGAACTTGTTTTATGAATCTGGGTGCTCCTATATTTAGGTGCAAATATATTTAGGATAGTTAGCTCTTCTTGTTGAATTGATCCCTTTACCATTATGTAATGCCCTTCTTTGTCTTTTTTGATCTTTGTTGGTTTAAAGTCTGTTTTGTCAGAGACTAGGATTGCAACCCCTGCTTTTTTCTGCTTTCCATTTGCTTGGAAAATTTTCCTCCATCCCTTTATTTTGAGCCTATGTGTGTCTTTGCCCATGACGTGAGTCTCTTCAATATGGCACACAGATGGGTCTTGACTCTATCAAATTTGCCAGTCTGTGTCCTTTAATTGGGGCATTTAGCCCATTTACATTTAAGGTCAATATTATTATGTGTGAATTTGATCCTGTCATCATGATGCTAGCTGGTTATTTTGCACACTAGTTGATGCCTTTTCTTCATAGTGTCATTGGTCTTTATATTTTCATGCGTTTTGCAGAGTCTTTCTCTCTGGCTGCCCTTAACATTTTTAACATTTTTTTTTTAACATTTTTTCCTTCATTTCAGGCTTGGAGAATCTGATGATTATGTGTGTTTGGGTGGGTCTTCTTGTGGAGTATCTTAGTGGCATTCTCCGTATTTCCTCAATTTGAATGTTGACTTGTCTTGCTAGGTTGGGGAAGTTCTCCTGGATAATATCCTAAAGTGTGTTGACTCCATTCTCCCTGTCTCTTTCAGGTACTCCAATCAGTTGTAGGTTCAGTATTTTTACATAACTCCATATTTCTGGGAGGTTTTGCTCATTCTTTTTTATTCTTTTTTCTCTAATTTTGTCTGCCTGCCTTATTTCAGCAAGAGAGTCTTCCATCTATGATATTCTTTCTTCTGCTTGATTGATCTCGTGCTGCATTTTTTCAGCTCCATCAGGTCAGTTATGTTCCTCTCTAAACCGGATATTCTAGTTAGCAGCTCCTCTAACCTTTCGTCATGGTTCTAGCTTCTTTGCATTGGGTTAGAACATACTCCTTTACCTCAGCAAAGTTTATTACTCATGTTCTGAGGCCTACTTCTCTCAATTCATCCATCTCATTCTCCATCCAGTTCTGTGCCCTTGCTGGAGAGGTGTTGCAATCATCTGGAGGAGGAGAGGCACTCTGGCCTTTTGGGTTTTCAGCATTTTTTTCATTGATTCTTTCTCATCTTCATGCATTTGTCCAGTTTCAATCTTTGAGGCTGCTGACCCTTGGATGAGGTATTTGTGGGGACATTTTTTGTTGATGCTGTCATTTGTTGCCTTCTGTTTGTTTCTTTTTCTTTCAATAGTCAGGTCCCTCTTCTCTAGGGCTGCTGAGGTTTGCTGGGAGTTCACTTCAAGGCCTATTCATCTGGTTAGCTCCCGTGCCTGGAGATGTCATTCAAGGAGGCTGGAGAACAGCAAAGATGGGTGCCTGCTCCTTCCTCTGGGATCTCTGACCTTGAGGGGTACCAACTTGATGCCAGTAGGAACATTCCTGTATAGCATATCTGACAGCCCCTGTTGTGGGGGTTCTCACCCAGTTGTGTGGCATGGGAAGCAGGACCTGTTTAATGAAGCACTTTGGTGTCCCTTGGTGGAGAGGGTGTGCTGCAGTGGGGTGAAACCCACTTGTCTGGGCTGCCCAGGGACTCAGGCTTAGGGGGATCAGAGTTCTGTCCCTGAGCCCCTGAATGGAATTGTAGTTCCTGCAGGGAGGCCATGCAGCCACAGTGTAGGCTGCTGCCCCTCCCCTAAGGAACTCAGTACTATTAGACAGCAGGCAGCTACAGCAGTAGTGATGGCCGCCCCTCCCCTGGAGAACTTGGCAAGCTTAGGCCAATTCTAGCAAAGTGGCTGTTGTGATTCTTTGCCGCTCCATGGTTGGGACCCAAGGCCCCGGTGGCAATGGGCTCATGAGTAGGATCTTCCAATGGGTTGCACAGTTTCATGGAAAAGTCATGGTTTCCCAGGCTGGGTGACATGCTCACTCACCACCTCCCTTGGCTGGGGGTGGGGGCTCCCCTGCCACCTGATAGCTACATGTGGCAGGGGAGCCCCCACCCCCAGTCAAGGGAGATGGTGAGCAGCCGCACCACACTGCTCTTCCTTCCTCTTCATGGGTCATGCCAGCTGCCTAGTCAGTCCTAATGACAGAACCTGGATACCTCTGTTGCCAGTGCAGGGTTCGCATGCTGTTTTGGATCTTTTTGATGGGAGCTTCCAATCACCACTGCTTTTGTTGGCCATCTTGGCCCAAAGGAGACCAAATGTTCTTAAACTTTGATCACCGTAAACTTACCTGCCTCTACTTTGATATCCTGCTTAGATTCTTTCACTAGAAGGAAACTCCCAAAGAAAATAACCAATCCAGTTACCCCAGTACATCCATTAATGATCATAGAGATCTTTACCTTTAAATATGTAAAATCAAAATCAAAATAATGGGAGTTAAGTTTCTCACTACAAGAGAAGGGAGTTACAAATGTGGAAAGGAAGAAAACTGGAATTAATTCCCATAGTACCAGATTAGAACTGGAGGTAAATTCTTGAGGAGCATGCATAGAGATAGATAGATTATAGATAGATAGATAGATAGATAGATAGATAGATAGATAGATAGATGATAGATAGATAATCATATATATTACAAATAAATATAGATATAATTGTGGCTATAAATATATACATACACAAACATATAGATCCATATTGTGTTATTTTCCTAGGGCTGCTGTACAAATTACCCATATTTGGTGGTTTATAACAACAGAAATGTATTCTCTCACTGTTTGGAGGCCAGAAATCCAAAATTAAGTCATTGGCAGGGTTGATTCCTTCCCTGAGGGAGAAGATCCCATGCCTCTGGTCAAGCCTCTAGTGGTAGAAAGCACTCCTTGACCCTCTTTGGTGATCTTTAGTTTGTAGCTGCATCTCTCCCATCTTTGCCTCTATCTCACATGGCCCTCTTCTCAATGAGTGTCTGTGGCTCTGTGGCTGCATGTCTTCCTTTATTTTCCCTTATAAAGATGCCAGTCATTGGATGTGGGGCCCACTCTAATCAAATATGACTTCATCTTAATTGGTTATATTTGCAAAGGCTCTTTTTCCAAATAAAGGCACATTCTGAGTTATGGGTAGATATTAAGCTTTGTGGATACACTATTCAACCAGTTACATATATATTTCCTAACATCACCCACTAAGAGAGCTTGGTTGTAGTGACACACCAAAAGCAATGAGCATACCTAGCACTAAGTGCTTGGTTTCTAAATACCATGCTTAAAAGAGCTAGAGATTTTCTTTTATGTGTGTGAGGAGTGGGGATGACTAATTTCAGGATTGGATCTGGAAAAGAATTAGGTGAGAACTGAATATCTTGTGTGAAAAAGCAAGATAGTGATCAAAGAATGATTGGGGAAAAGTGAAAAAGACCTAAAGTCACTATGAAAGAGCCAAATTTGGAACAATTTGAGCATGAAAATAAATAATGAAAACCATCAGTCAATACTTATATACCTAGATTCATACATAATATACATACTAATTGAAAATAGAGATATTTTTCATTCTTTTTCCAGCAAATATTATTCATCATATGGATATATTGTAGTTCATATAATTGTTTTATTATGAATTCAAATTGTTTCCAATTCTTAGCTATTTTAATAGTATTGTAATGAATATTTTTATAGTCTCCTGTTTTTAAAAGAGCACGAAGAAGCTGGAACACAATTTGTACAGTAGGTGATCTGTGCAGCTAACCACCATGGCACACATTTAACTATGTAACAAACCTGCACATCCTGCACATGTACCCCTGAACTTAAAATAAAAGTTGGAAATTTAAAAAAAAGTGGCAGGAGGTGTAGAAACAACATTTTATTGTTAAAGATCTGAGGATATTTAACCTGGAGAAAAGATGATTGGGAGGTAAGTTGCCAAATGGAAATTTTCATCTTTAAAGGGACTCTACAGGAATAATATAGCTTATTATATCTCAGACACTATTCTCAGTGCTATATATATGTATATATGTATATATATGTATATCAGTGTTTCAGCATTTGTCACCTTCTTTGTCACTAATTATTTGTGTGAAGGTGCACAGAATAGTTAGGTTTCAAGGCTCTAATCTTTACAAAGTGAGAATATATATATATATATATATATATATCATTGTTCTTAATCCTAACCATAATCCTATAGTTACTTTTATTATACTAATTAGGTGAAGAAACTGAGGCACAAAAGGGGTATATTATTGTCCAATATTAAGTGGAATAAAAATATTAAAAAGTGACTAGTATTACCCACTATTTTTTTTGTGCAAAAAGCAATATGGTTTAATGGACATAATCCCGATTACTCAAAAGCAAAGGTACAAATATAGACTCATCCACTTATTCACTATTGACCTATTTGACTTTGTTCTGGTCACATGACTTTCTATGCCTCAGACATTTTTAAAAGGTTTAAAGGTGATCAGTTTAGTTATTTACATAAGAAACATGTATTTACCCCTGAGCCAAGATGGCTGAATAGAACAGCTCTGGTCTACAGCTCCCAGCATGAGCGACACAGAAGAGGGGTGATTTCTGAATTTCCATCTGAGGTACCGGGTTCATCTCACCAGGGAGTGCCAGACAGTGGGCACAGGTCAGTGGGTGTACGCACCATGCACGAGCCGAAGCAGGGCGAGGCATTGCCTCACTTGGGAAGCGCAAGGGGTCAGGGAGTTCCCTTTCCTAGTCAAAGAAAGGGGTGACAGATGGCACCTGGAAAATCGGGTCACTCCCACCCGAATACCGCGCTTTTCCCACGGGCTTAAAAAATGGCGCACCAGGAGATTATATCCCGCACATGGCTTGGAGGGTCCTACACCCATGGAGTCTCCCTGATTGCTAGCACAGCAGTATAAGATCAAACTGCAAGGCGACAGCGAGGCTTGGGGAGGGGCTCCCGCCATTGCACAGGCTTGCTTAGGTGAACAAAGCAGCCGGGAAGCTCGAACTGGGTGGAGCCCACCACAGCTCAGGGAGGCCTACCTGCCTCTGTAGGCTCCACCTCTGGGGGCAGGGCACAGACAAACAAAAAGACAGCGGTAACCTCTGCAGACTTAAATGTCCCTGTCTGACAGCTTTGAAGAGAGCAGTGGTTCTCCCAGCACGCAGCTGGAGATCTGAGAATGGGCAGACTGCCTCCTCAAGTGGGTCCCTGATCCCTGACCCCCGAGCAGACTAACTGGGAGGCACCCCCCAGCAGGGGCAGACTGACACCTCACACGGTCAGGTACTCCAACAGACCTGCAGCTGAGGGTCCTGTCTGTTAGAAGGAAAACTAACAAACAGAAAGGACATCCACACCAAAAACCCATCTGTACATCACCATCATCAAGGACCAAAAGTACATAAAACCACAAAGATGGGGAAAAAATAGAGCAGAAAAACTGGAAACTCTAAAAAGCAGAGTGCCTCTCCTCCTCCAAAGGAACGCAGTTCCTCACCAGCAACAGAGCAAAGCTGGATGGAGAATGACTTTGACGAGCTGAGAGAAGAAGGCTTCAGATGATCAAATTACTCCGAGCTATGGGAAGAAATTCAAACCAAAGGCAAAGAAGTTGAAAATTTGAAAAAAGTTTAGAAGAATGTATAACTAGAATAATCAATACAGAGAAGTGCTTAAGGGAGCTGATGGAGCTGAAAACCAAGGCTCGAGAACTATGGGAAGAATGCAGAAGCTTCAGGAGCCAATGAGATCAACTGGAAGAAAGGGTATCAGCGATGGAAGATGAAGTGAATGAAATGAAGTGAGAAGGGAAGTTTAGAGAAAAAAGAATAAAGAGAAACGAGCAAAGCCTCCAAGAAATATGGGACTATGTGAAAAGACCAAATCTACGTCTGACTGGTGTACCTGAAAGTGACAGGAAGAATGGAACCAAGTTGGAAAACACGCTGCAGGATATTATCCAGGAGAATTTCCCCAATCTAGTAAGGCAGGCCAACATTCAGATTGAGGAAATACAGAAAATGCCACAAAGATACTCCTCAAGAAGAGCAACTCCAAGACACATAATTGTCAGATTCACCAAAGTTGAAATGAAGGAAAAAATGTTAAGGGCAGCCAGAGAGAAAGGTCGGGTTACCCACAAAGGGAAGCCCATCAGACTAACAGCAGATCTCTCGGCAGAAACTCTACAAGCCAGAAGAGAGTGGGGGTCAATATTCAACACTCCTTAAGAAAAGAATTTTCAACCCAGAATTTCATATCCAGCCAAACTAAGCTTCATAAGTGAAGGAGAAATAAAATACTTTACAGACAAGCAAATGCTGAGAGATTTTGTCACAACCGGGCCTGCCCTTAAAAGAGCTCCTGAAGGAAGGGCTAAACATGGAGAGGAACAACTGGTACCAGCCGCTGCAAAATCATGCCAAAATGTAAAGACCATCGAGACTAGGAAGAAACTGTATCAACTAATGAGCAAAATAACCAGCTAACATCATAATGACAGGATCAAATTCACACATAACAATATTGACTTTAAATGTAAATGGACTAAATGCTCCAATTAAAAGACACAGACTGGCAAATTGGATAAAGAGTCAAGACCCATCAGTGTGCTGTATTCAGGAAACCCATCTCACGTGCAGAGACACACATAGGCTCAAAATAAAAGGATGGAGGAAGATCTACCAAGCAAATGGAAAACAAAAAAAGGCAGGGGTTGCAATCCTAGTCTCTGATAAAACAGACTTTAAACCAGCAAAGATCAAAAGAGACAAAGAAGGCCATTACATAATGGTAAAGGGATAAATTCAACAAGAAGAGCTAACTATCCTAAATATATATGCACCCAATACAGGAGCACCCAGATTCATAAAGCAAGTTCTGAGTGACATACAAAGAGACTTAGACTCCTACACATTAATAATGGGAGACTTTAACACCCCACTGTCAACATTAGACAGGTCAACGAGACAGAAAGTCAACAAGGATACCCAGGAATTGAACTCAGCTCTGCACCAAGCAGATCTAATAGACATCTACAGAACTCTCCACCCCAAGTCAACAGATTATACATTTTTTTCAGCACTACACCACACCTATTCCAAAATTGAACACATACTTGGAAGTAAAGCTCTCCTCAGCAAATGTAAAAGAACAGAAATAGTAACAAACTATCTCTCAGACCACTGTGCAATCGAACTAGAACTCAGGATTAAGAATCTCACTCAAAACTGCTCAACTACATGGAAACTGAACAACCTGCTCCTGAATGACTACTGGGTACATAATGAAATGAAGGCAGAAATAAAGATGTTCTTTGAAACCAACGAGAACAAAGACACAACATACCAGAATCTCTGGGACACATTCAAAGCAGTGTGTAGAGGGAAATTTATAGCACTAAATGCCCACAAGAGAAAGCAGGAAAGATCCAAAATTGACACCCTAACATCACAATTAAAAGAACTAGACAAGCAAGAGCAAACACATTCAAAAGCTAGCAGAAGGCAAGAAATAACTAAGATCAGAGCAGAACTGAAGGAAATAGAGACACAAAAAACCCTTCAAAAAATTAATGAATCCAGGAACTGGTTTTTTGAAAGGATCAACAAAATTGATAGACCGCTAGCAAGACTAATAAAGAAGAAAAGAGAGAAGAATCAAATAGACACAATAAAAAATGATAAAGGGGATATCACCACCGATCCCACCGAAATACAAACTACCATCAGAGAATACTATAAACACCTCTATGCAAATAAACTAGAAAATCTAGAAGAAATGGATAAATTTCTGCACACATACACCCTCCCAAGACTAAACCAGGAAGAAGTTGAATCTCTGAATAGACCAATAACAGGAGCTGAAACTGTGGCAATAATCAGTAGCTTACCAACCAAAAAGAGTCCAGGACCAGATGGATTCACAGCTGAATTCTACCAGAGGTACAAGGAGGAACTGGTACCATTCCTTCTGAAACTATTCCAATCTATAGAAAAAGAGGGAATCCTCCCTAACTCATTTTATGAGGCCAGCATCATCCTGATACCAAAGTCAGGCAGAGACACAACCAAAAAAGAGAATTTTAGACCAATATCCTTGATGAACACTGATGCAAAAATCCTCAATAAAATGCTGGCAAACCGAATCCAGCAGCACATCAAAAAGCTTATCCACCATGATCAAGTGGGCTTCATCCCCGGGATGCAAGGCTGGTTCAACGTATGCAAATCAATAAATGTAATCCAGCATATAAACAGAACGAAAGACAAAAACCACATTATTATCTCAGTAGATACAGAAAAGGCCTTTGACAAAATGCAACAACCCTTCATGCTAAAAACTCGCAATAAATTAGGTATTGATGGACGTATCTCAAAATAATAAGAGCTATCTATGACAAACCCACAGCCAATATCATACTGAACGGGCAAAAACTGGAAGCATTCCCTTTGAAAACTGGCACAAGACAGGGATGCCCTCTCTCACCACTCCTATTCAACATAGTGTTGGAAGTTCTGGCCAGGGCAATTAGGCAGGAGAAGGAAATAAAGGGTATTCAATTAGGAAAAGAGGAAGTCAAATTGTCCCTGTTTGCAGATGACATGATTGTATATCTAGAAAACCCCATCGTCTCAGCCCAAAATCTCCTTAAGCTGATAAGCAACTTCAGCAAAGTCTCAGGATACAAAATCAATGTACAAAAATCACAAGCATTCTTATACACCAACAACAGACAGAGAGCCAAATCATGAGTGAACTCCCATTCACAATTGCTTCAAAGAGAATAAAATACCTAGGAATCCAACTTACAAGGGATGTGAAGGACCTCTTCAAGGAGAACTACAAACCACTGCTCAAGGAAATAAAAGAGGATACAAACAAATGGAAGAACATTCCATGCTCATGGGTAGGAAGAATCAATATCGTGAAAATGGCCATACTGCCCAAGGTAATTTACAGATTCAATGCCATCTCCGTCAAGCTACCAATGACTTTCTTCACAGAATTGGAAAAAACTACTTTAAAGTTCATATGGAACCAAAAAAGAGCCCGCATCGCCAAGTCAATCCTAAGCCAAAAGAACAAAGCTGGAGGCATCACACTACCTGACTTCAAACTACACTACAAGGCTACAGTAACCAAAACAGCATGGTACTGGTACCAAAACAGAGATATAGATCAACGGAACAGAACAGAGCCCTCATAAACAACGCCGCATATCTACAACTATCTGATCTTTGACAAACCTGAGAAAAACAAGCAATGGGGAAAGGATTCCCTATTTAATAAATGGTGCTGGGAAAACTGGCTAGCCATATGTAGAAAGCTGAAACTGGATCCCTTCCTTACACCTTATACAAAAATCAATTCAAGATGGATTAAAGACTTAAACGTTCGACCTAAAACCATAAAAACCCTAGAAGAAAATCTAGGCATTACCATTCAGGATATATGCATGGGCAAGGACTTCATGTCTAAAACACCAAAAGCAATGGCAACCAAAGCCAAAATTGACAAATGGGATCTAACTAAACTAAAGCGCTTCTGCACAGCACAAGAAACTACCATCAGAGTGAACAGGCAACCTACAAAATGGGAGAAAATTTTCGCAACCTACTCATCTGACAAAGGGCTAATATCCAGAATCTACAATGAACTCAAACAAATTTACAAGAAAAAAACAAACAACCCCATCAAAAAGTGGGCAAAGGACATGAGCAGACACTTCTCAAAAGAAGACATTTATGCAGCCAAAAGACACATGAAAAAATCCTCACCATCACTGGCCATCAGAGAAATGCAAATCAAAACCACAATGAGATACCATCTCACACCAGTTAGAATGGCAATCATTAAAAAGTCAGGAAACAACAGGTGCTGGAGAGGATGTGGAGAAATAAGAACACTTTTACACTGTTGGTGGAACTGTAAACTAGTTCAACCATTGTGGAAGTCAGTGTGGCGATTCCTCAGGGATCTAGAACTAGAAATACCATTTGACCCAGCCATCCCATTACTGGGTATATACCCAAAGGACTATAAATCATGCTGCTATAAAGACACATGCACATGTATGTTTATTGTGGCATTATTCACAATAGCAAAGACTTGGAACCAACCCAAATGTCCAACAATGATAGACTGGATTAAGAAAATGTGGCACATATACACCATGGAATACTATGCAGCCATAAAAAATGATGAGTTCATGTCCTTTGTAGGGACATGGATGAAATTGGAAATCATCATTCTCAGTAAACTATCACAAGAACAAAAAACCAAACACTGCATATTCTCACTCATAGGTGGGAGTTGAACAATGAGAACACGTGGACACAGGAAGGGGAACATCACACTCTGGGGACTGTTGTGGGGTGAGGGGGGGAGGGATAGCATTGGGAGATATACCTAATGCTAGATGACAAGTTAGTGGGTGCAGCGCACCAGCATGGCACATGTATACATATGTAACTAACCTGCACATTGTGCACATGTACCCTAAAACTTAAAGTATAATAACAATAATTATAAAAAGAAACTTCCCTATCATGTACCAAAAAAAAAAAAACATGTATTTATTAAATGTAGTAGGTACTGTTTCAAATTCGGGTGCTTCAGTTCTCCTGCAAGTTGCAATCTGGAAAAAGAAACCAAGTGACAGATAAATAAACATGTAGATAAAATAGGTTCGTGTTAGATGCGATGAAAAAAAAGAAAACAAAATAATCACATGAAAAGTAGCTATTCTAGATAGGAGGGTCAGGGAAGGCCTTTTGGAGGAGATCTCATTTTCACAGAGTCCTGAATGAGAAGAAGCCAGCCAGGGGAAGATCTAGTAATAGAGGATTCTAGATCAAACCAACTCTACTGACAATCCTTGAGGCAGGACATGCTAGGAGGAGTCGATGAGGAGCTAGAAAGCCAGTTTGGTTGGAGTTTCAGTATCGAGTATTGGGTAGACGGAAGGAGGTTGAAGAAATAGTAGGAGTTCAGTCTGGTTTTGCACACAACAGTGTGAAGAGTTACAAAAATAAAGGATATTTCTAAACATCATAAACCACATGTGCTTCTCATCTTGGTGTTGGCATCATTGCTGCTGCCAAGGCAGGGCACTGCACCTGGCCACAGGAATATTTTCAAATAGCAGTGCCAAATTCACCATAGGCAGCAGTTATCATCTCTCATTCCCTCTTTCCCTAGCACCAGAAAAAAATGCCTTGGATAGACTGGGGGAAAAGGTCTGAATATTTGTCTCCTTTATCAAATGCATCTTCGATTGACAGAATCCATAGCTATGTTGTTAATATGCCCATATAAACAATCACCCTCATTCAAGAAATTAAGTGACCACTCCATCACTTCCTGATGTGTATACATCAGTGTCATTGTACTTAAAGCAACAGGAGAGCTAAGGGCCAGTCAATTAAAATGATCATATGGGTTTATTTAAAAAGTAGGCAGACAGCAATCAGCTTGTTACGATGATGATGAAGGCATGTTTACAAAATACAAATGGAACTCTGATATGGGTCAAGTACAGTGCAATGAAAAAAATATTGTTTTTATAATCATTCTTAAAGTTGACTTTTCCAAAAGGCCAGTACTATTTTGCCTTATTTAACGATAAAGCATTCTAAAGAGATCAAATACATCTTCCACACATGTCTACAATCTAAACCAAAATTTTGTGTCTACATCTACCTGCATGGGAAACACAGTGAGAAAAGAAGAGTTTCCTCAGGGCTCTTTCTTCAATGGAACATACCTTGTTTATATCAAAGCCTTAAGTATTAGTTTCCAGAGCCTTGCCTCTGAATAAGAGGCCAGATAAACTGGAAGCTAAATAGTCAGGTGCCACTGACCAATGAAGAGTCTAACAAGAAGGACCCAGGTGGGAGCAGGGAGTAGAGCTTCTACTACAGTTCTGAACTTGAGCATTTGTCACCTTCTTTGTCACTAATCTGTCACTAATTATTTGTGTGAATGTGCACAGAATAGTTAGGTTTCAAGGCTCTAATCTTTACAGTGCAGTAAGAAGATCATAATCTCTTGAGCTCCCTTTCAGCTTTGGGTCTATGGATTTATAAAGCACATTAGAAATGGAGGTAAATACCCCGCCTCCCAAGAATACTGTGATAGAAGAAGCTCTCAGTACAACAGAATATTGGTAACTATTGGGTGGTCTTTGAGAAAGTCACTTCACATTTCTCTTCTTCAGTTTTTTTTTAATTTTTTCATAGGAAAGGGGTATATTAAATCAATGGTCTTCTAGCTAAAAATAATCTTTATTCTAACAAACTTTTACACCAAGTTCAAACACTTAACATTTTAAAAGTAAAGCTGGCCTGATGAAAGTAGAGGCTAAAAACTTAAACCCCTTAACTCTACTGTTCTTGATGGAGCTGTTAATGCTAAGGGATGGCTGCCTATAATTTTACCAGCATCAAACTGATTTGCATGCAGTTTTGGGCAGCCATATTTTATAATGTAAAGTGAGACACACCTGTATTCAGCTCTGGTGTCCTGAATAACTTTTTCACAAGTCAAACCTTGATGCCCTTTCTAAACCCAATGGAGAAATGTCCAAAATGCCACATGATAAACTCTAGGACACTTTTACTTTCCACCTAGGGAGTGCCTAAGAGCACTCTGAGACCTCTTCATGACCCAGCTCTGTTCTATCTCTGGAAAAGGAAGAGAGGAATCTCCCTCTACTGGATAAAGTTTTTTTCACAGGATTTATGACCACCCACTCTTGCGTCTGCAGGTCAAGGCGCAAATAAAGAAGCCCTCTAAGGGAATTGCTATCAATGTAATGAGACTATCAGGGTTTTGGCCTATGAGGTTAAATGTCTTTGAAGACGCAAGGAAACATTTCAGAGAAAATGTTTCTAGCTGTGGCTATGACTATCATTCTTACAACAACCTAAATACAAATCTCCTTTTTCCTAATGAATGACATAACAGGTCTTGACAATCTTTTTTTCCCTCTCTGGAGCCTCGGCTTTCTCACATTTGAAGGGGATTGGCTCCATACAGGTTGCCCTCAAGGATTCCAGAGATTAAGAAGATAAGTGTCAGTAACATGCAAGTTCCTTAATAAAAGGGTGTTACAGGAATATCAAGTCCTATCATGATTCACAGAAGAATTTGTCCCCCATAAAGGTTCTTGGGGATTAGTTAAGGTTCAGCTGTGTGTACTGAAGAAAGGGCAAAGGCTGAACCTCCTTGTTGATCTGTCTGGCTTCACTGTTACCAAGCAAGCATTGTATAGAATAAAGGGGCAGGCAGTCTTCATGGAATTAATGACTCAGTTGTTCATTCAATACTGACATAGTGAGAGTGGAATGTTAAGTGCTTTTTAACAGTCATTAAGCACATTAGAGCTTTTATATCTTGGTCCCTTTGTCTATTACCAAGTTCCTAGTAAATAAAAATGCTATCAAAGTGAGGTGAAAAACACTATGGAACTCAAACTTTTCTTCTCCACCTGGGAGTGCTAGAACTAAACTGCAAAATAATTGATTATAAGGGAAAGAAAGATGAGTTGAAAGTGAATAGAGCCCTACTGTATCAATTGCCTATGTGCCTGGCTTTTGCTGGAATGGCATTCCCTAAAGGACTTACAATTCCACAACCCCTCTGACCCAATGCTATTTGTAAAAACTGATTATCAAGACAGCCCCTGGTAAGGCATATCGATCAGTTAGTGCTGAAGTCTGCATCTTTGTTAAGTTAGAAAAATTTTAGCAAGAGATAGACACCTATACCCATACTCACTAAGAACTATATGTCTTAAGATAAATAATTAATATATCATGTAAATAAGTTTGCGATAGGTTCAATGTGAGCCAGACTCCTAGAGAATTTGCCATCTTTTATATTTTCTACAATCTTCTCACATCTCCTAGTGTGATAGAATTAATAGATCTGATAGAAACATACCTGCATTTCCTAAACAATAGATTTGAGTAAACACTATTAGCCTGCACTTTATTGGCTTAGGCCCCCCCTTTAACCCACATTTCTACACACTGACACTGCAGTAATAACAGATGATCATAGCCAGACACCTGAAGTATAGCGATATCTTGAAGAGTCTTCTGAATTTCTGACTTTGAATTCGCTTTTGGTTCTACATGCATTTATGGTCTATAGAGGGTGAGCAGACTATGGCTCATGGGCCAAATTTGGCCTGCCTTCTGTCTTTGTAAATAATGTTTCATTGAAGCACATCTACACCCATTCACTTATCTATTTGTTTATGACTAATTTTGCACTACAATGACAGAGTTGAATAGTTGAGACAGAAATTATGTGGTATGCAAAGCCTAAAATATTGACTATCAGCACCTTCTCAGAAAAAAGTTTGTCAATCTGTGGTCTATATTAATTTGGAAAATAGAATTCTGAGCATAAGCTGTGTTATAAACAATGGCATGCCAGAGTCTGTTCAGCTCATCAATGCTGATTGTTCACATCTCATCTTACCTACATATCTAGTGATATAATGTTGGTAGCTAGAAATGAGCCATGGTGGGGAGTATTTATATCACAGCAATTGTGAAGCACTACGAATCTGATTTCTCTTCTGCAAGGGGCCATTTGATAAATATTTACCAGCACACCACTGGTAGTAACCCTCTATTAGTTAAAACTTCTATTTATACAGGATTAGACGTGTTGGCACCTGTGAAGAGGGTAGGAAAAAACAGTCTTGAATTGCTGACTCCACCCCTTCCCCATACCATGGCAGCAGCCACAAGGGGAAAAAGAGAATCTGTGCCCTTGAGGGAGGGAGACCATACCATCTGGAAGACTTAGCATCGAACTCAATGCTGCCCAGTCACAGTGAGAGCAAAGCTGTACTAGGCTCAGCTGGTGCCCACCCATGCACGGAGCATTTGGACCAGCCCTAGCCAGAAGGGAATCACTCATCCCAGTGGTTGGAACTTCTATTTCTTGGCAAGCCTCACCACCATGGACTAAAGTGCTTTGAGGTTCTAGGGAAACTTGAAAGGCAATCTAGAACACAAGGACTGCAATTCTTAGGCAACTCCCAGTGCTGGCCTGGCCTTAAAGCCAGTGGACAAAGGTGGCATGGGACCTAGTGAGACACCAGCTGAGGCAGCCAAAGGAGTGCTTGTACCACCCCTCCCTGAACCCCAGCCAGCATAGTTCACAGCAACAAGAGGATGGGGCATCAGGCAGATTCGTGAGGCCCCATTCCAGGCCCTAGCTCCCAGATGACATTTCTAGACATACCCTGGTCCAGAAGGGAAACTGCTGCCTTGAAGGGGAGGATACAGTTTTGGCAGGATTAGTCACATGCTGACTAAAGAGCCTTTGGGCCCTAAATAACCAACAGCATTACCTAGGTAATACACTGTGGGCCTTGGGTGAGACTCAGAGATGTGCTGGCATCAGATGAGACCCAGCATGTTTCCAGCTATAGTGGCTACAGTGAAAGATTCCTTCTGCTTGAGAAAAGCAGAGGGGAAAAAAGGGGGACTTTGTCTTGCACCCTAGGTACCAGTTCAGCTACAATGGGGCAGAGCACCAAGCAGATTCCTGGGGTCACTGAGTCCAGGCTTAGGCTATTGGACAGCATTTACAGACTGGCCCCGGGCCAGAGGGGATCCCACCACCCTGAAGGGTGAGTCCCAGGCCTGGCAGAATTCACTGAGCTGACTGAAGAGCCCTTGGGCCTTCAGTGAACATTAATGGTGGCCTGGCAGAAAACCCTGTGGGCCAGTGGTTGTGGTGGCCACTGGGAGAGGCTCCTCTGCCTGTAAAAAGAAGAGAGAAGAGTGAGAAGGATTTTGGTCTCAGGTTTGAGGGCCAGCTTAGCCACAGTAGAATACAACACACAAGGTAAATGTCTACGGTTTTTGACTCCAATACCTGGCTCCCAGACAGCATCTCCAGACCTGCCCAGGGTTTGAGGGAACTGAATGCCCTGAAGGAAAGGCACAAACCTTTCTGGTTTCCCCACCAGCTGATCGTAGAGTCTTAAGCTCTTGAGTGATCATAGGCAGTAGCCAGGTTGTGGTTACAGTGGGCCCTAGGTGAGACCGAGTGCTGTGCTGGCTTCAGATCTGACTCAGCATAGTCTCAGGGGTGGTGGCTACAAGGGTGCTTGCATCACCCCAAAATCAGGCAGCTCAGCACAGAAAGAGAGACTTCATTTCTTTGGGAGAAGGTGAGGGAAAAGAACAAGAGGCTTTACCTGGTAATCCAGAGAATTCTTCTATATCGAATCCAAGACCACCAAGGTGGTATCTCTATGAGTCAGCATAAACCACAGAATGATTGGGCGTGGGGCATGAGTTCCTTAGAATACTTGGAAAGCTTTCCCAAAAAAGATGAGCATAGACTGCAAAGCCTACAATAAATGCCTAACTCAACAATGCCCAGACACTGATGAATGTCCACAAAGCATCAAGACCATCCAGGAAAACATGACCTCACTAAACAAACCAAATAAGACACCAAGGACCAATCCTGGAGAAACAGAGATATGTGACCTTTCAGGCAGAGAATTCAAAATAGCCATGTTGAGGAAATTAAAGGAAATTCAAGATAACACAGAGGAGGAATTCAGAATCCTATCAGATACATGTAGTAAGAGATTGAAATAAATTAAAAGAATCAAGCAGAAATTCCAGAGTTGAAAAATACAACTGACATACTAAAGAATGCATCAGAGTCTTGTAATAGTAGAATTTATAAAGCAGAAGAAAGAATTAGGGAAGCTCAAAGAGAGATTATTTGAAAATACACAGTCAGAAGAGATAAAAGAAAAAAGAATAAAAAAGAATAAAGTATGCCTACAAGATCTAGAAAACAGCCTTAAAGGGGCAAATCTAATAGTTATTGGCCATAAAGAGTAGACAGAGACAGAGATGGGGTAGAAACTTTATGCAAAGGGATAATATTAGAAAACTTCCTAAACCTAAAGAAAGGTATCCACATTCAAGTACAAGAAGGTTATAGAACGGCAAGCATATTTAACCCAAAGAAGGACTACCTCAAGGCATATAATAATCAAACTCTCAAAGGTCAAGAATAAATATTCCTAACAGCAGCAAGAGAAAAGAAACAAATAACATACAATGGAGCTCCAATATGTCTGCCAGCAGATTTTCCAGTGGAATCCTTACAGGTCAGGAGAGAGTGGCATAACATATTTAAAGTGCTGAAGGAGAAAAACTTTACCCCAAAATTATATGTCTGGTGAAAATATCCTTCAAACAGGAAGAGGAAATAAAGATTTGCCCAGACAAACAAAACCTGAAGGACTTTATCAACACCAGACCTGTCATATAAGAAATGCTAAAAAGAGTTCTTTAATCTGAAAGAAAAGGACATTAGTGAGCATTAAGAAATTATTTGAAGGGACAAAACTCATTGACAATAAAAAGCACACAGAAAAACACAATATTATAACACTGTAATTATGGAGTGTAAACTACTCTTAAGTAGAAAGACTGAATGATGAACCAATCAAAAATAATAACTAAAACAACTTTTCAAGACATAGACAGTACAATAAGAAATAAAGAGTAAAAACAGAAAGTTAACAAGTGGGAGTACAAAGTTAAAGAGTAGAATTTTCATTAGTTTTCTCTTTGCTTGTTTATGCAATTATTGTGAAGTTGTCATCAGTTTAAAATAGTGGGTTAAAAGATAGTATTTGCAAGCCTCATGGTAACCTCAAATTGAAAAACATACAACAGATACACAAAAAATAAAAAGCAAGAAATTAAATCATACTGCCAGAAAAAAATCACGTTCACTAAATGGAAGACAGGAAGGAAGGAAAGAAAGAAGAGAAAACCACAAAACAAAACAAAATGGCAGGAATTAGTCTTTACTTATTAATAATAACATGGAATGTAAATGGACTAAACTCTCCAATCAAAAGATATAGAAAGTCTGAATTGAAAACAAAAACAAAACAAGATCTAGTGATCTCTTGCCTATAAGAAACACACTTCAACTTTAAAGATACACATAAAATAAGGGGATAAAAAAGATATTCTATGTGAATGGAAACCACAAAGAGAGTAGGACAAGGATACTTATATCAGACAAAATAGATTTCAAGACAAAAACTGTAACAAGAGGCAAAGAAGGTCATTATATAATGATAAATGGGTCAATTCAACAAGAGGACATAACAAATGTAAGTATACATGCACCCCAAACTGGAGCACAAATAAAATACAATGATATATAAAGCAAACATTATTAATAATAAAGAGAGAAAGACTTCAATACAATCTAGAGACCTCAGCATCCACATACCACAGTGGACAAATCTAGGCAAAAACTCAAAAAGGAAACATTGGACTTAATCTGCACTACAGACCAAATGTGCTTAACAGATATTTACAGCATGTTTTATCCAGTTGCAGAATACCCATTCTTCTCCTTAGCACATGAGTTATTCTCAAGGATAGACAATATGCTAGGTCACAAAACAAGTCTTAAAACATTCAGAAAAATGGAAATAGTATAAGGAATCTTCTGACCAAAATGGAATAAAAGTAGAAATTAATCACAAGAGGAATTTTGAAAACTATACAAACACATGGAAATTAAACAATATGTATTTGAATGGCCAGTGGATCAATAAATGAAGAAATTAAGAAGAAAAATATAAAATGTCTTGAAACAAATGATAATGGAACGACAACATACCAAAACCTATGTTATATGGTGGAAGCAGTACTAAAAGGGACATTTATAGCTGTAAGTGCCTACATCAAAAAGAAGAAAAACTTCAAACAAGTAACCTAATGATGCATCCTAAAGAACTAGAAAAGAAGGAGCAAACTGAATCCAAAATTAGTAAAAGAAATAATAAAAATCAGAACAGATGCAAATGAAATTGTAATGAAGAAAACAATAAAAAGATAAACAAAATGAAAAGATAAATAAAATTTAAAAAACCTTTAGCACAACTAAATAAAAAGAGAGAAGACTCAAATAAATAAAATCAGAGATGAAAAAGGAGATATTACAACCCATACTGCAGAAATTCAAAGGATCATTAGGTGCCACTATGAGCAACTATATGCCAATAAATTGGAAAACCTAGAAGAAATGGATACATTCCTAGACATATACAACCTACTAAGATAGAGCCATGAAGAAATCCAAAACCTGAACAGGTAGTGAGGTTGAAGCCATAATAAATGTGTCCCAGCAAAGAAAAGCCCAGGACCTGATGGTTTTACTGCTGAATTCTACCAAACATTTCAAGAAGAACTAATACCAATCCTACTCAAACTATTCTGAAAAAATAGAGGAGGAGGGAATACTTCCAAGACATTGTATGAGGCCAGTATTTCCCTGAACCCAAAACCACACAAAGATATATCAAAAAAAAAAAAAAGAAACGAAACAAAACAAAACAAAACAAAAAAAAACATCAGGCCAATATCCCTGGTGAACACTGATGCAAAAATCCTCAACAATATACTGGCAAACTGAATTCAACACCACATTATAAAGATCGTTCATCATGACTGAGTGAGATTTATCCCATGGATGCAAGAATGGTACAACATATGCAAATCAATCACTGTGATACATCATATCAACAGAATGAAGGACAAAAATCATATAATCAATTCAATTAATGCTGAAAATGTATTTATAAAATTCAAAATTTCCTCATGATAAAAACCCTCAAAAGACTAGGTATAGAAGGAACATACCTCAACATAACAAATGACATATCTGAAAGACCCACAGCTAGTATCATACTGAATGGAGAAAAACTGAAAGCCCTCACTCTAAGACCTGGAACATAAAAAGAATGTCCACTTTGACCATTATTATTCAACATAGTACTGGAAATCCTAGCAAGAGCAATTAGACAAGTGAAAGAAATAAAGGGCATCCAAATTGGAAAGGAAGAAATCGGATTATCCTTGTTTGCAGATGATATAATCTTATATTTGGAAAAACCTAAAGCCTCCACCAAAAAAACTACTGGAACTGATAAGCAAATTCAGTAAAGTTGCAGAATGTAACATTAACATACAAAAATCGTAGCATTTCTATATGTAAATGGTGGACAATCTGAAAAACAGTAATCCCATCTACAATAGCCACAAATGAAATTAAATATCTAGGACTTAGCCAAAGAAGTGAAAATCTTTACAGTGAAAACTATAAAACACTAATTTAAGAAATTGAAGAGGACACACAAAAAATGGAAAGATATTTTATGTTCATGGATTGAAAGAATCAATATTGTTAAAATGTCCATACTACTCAATGCAATCTACAGATCCAATGCAATCCCTATCAAAATGCTGATGACACAGAAGTAGAGAAAAGTATCCTAAAATTTATATAGAACTGCAAAAGACCCAGAATAGCCTAAGGTATCCTGAGCAAAAATAACAAAACTGGAGGAATCACATTACCTGACTTCAAATTATACTACTAAGCTATAGTAACCAAAGGAGCATGATATTGGCATAAAAACAGACACATAGACAAATGGAACAGAATGGGGAACCCAGAAACAAATCTATACATCTGCAGTGGACTCATTTTTGACGAAGGGGCCAGGAACAGACATTGGGGGAAAGGACATTCTCTTCAATAAATGATACTAGGAAAACTGTTATTCAAATGCAGAAGAATAAAACTAGACCCCTATCTCTTGCCTTATATAAAAATTAAATCAAAATGGACTAAAGACTTAAATCTAGGACCTAAAATTATGAAACTACTACAAGAAAACATAGGGGAAACTCTACAGGACATTGGTCTGGGAAAAAATTTATTGAGTAATATCCTACAAGAATAAGCAACCAAAACAAAAATTGACATCAAGTCAAAAAGTTTCTGTACAGAAAAGGAAACAATCAATAAAATGAAGATAATACACACAGAATGGGAGAAAACATTATCAAACTATCCATCTGACAAGGAATTAATAATCAGAATATATAAGGAGCTCAAACAATTCTATAGGAAAAAAACTAACAATCTGATTTTAAAATGGGCAAAAGATCTGAATAGACATTTTACAAAAGAAGACATACAAATGGCAAACAGGCATATATGAAAATGTGTTGAACATAATTGATGATTAGAGAAATGCAAATTAAAACTACAATGAAATATCCTTCTACTTCAGTTAAAATGGCTATATCCAAAAGACAGGAAATAACAAATGCTGGCAAGGATGTGGAAAAAAGGGAACCCTAGTACGCTGTTAGTAGGAATGTAAATTAGTACAACACTATGGAGAACAGTGTGGATGTTCCTTGAAAAACTAAAAATAGAGCTACTACTGCTGGTAATAAGGTTTGGCTCTGTGTCCCCACTCATATCTCACCTCCAATTGTAATCCCCACATGTTGAGGGAGGGGCCTAGTGGGAAGTGATTGAATCATGGGGATGAGCTTCCTCCTTGTTGTTCTCTTGATAGTGAGTGATTTCTCAAGAGATCTGGTTGTTTGAAAGTGTGTGGCACTTCCCCCTTCACTATGTAACCCTCTGCCATGGTAAAGATGTGCTTGCTTTCCCTTCACCTTCTGCCATGATTATAAGTTTTCTGAGGCTTCCCAGCCATGCTTCCTATACAGCCTACAGAACTGTGAGTCAATTAAACCTCTTTTCTTTTTTTTTTTTTTTAAATAAATTACCCAGTCGTAGGCAGTTCTTTATAGCAGTGCGAAAATGGACTAGTACAGCTGGGTACATACCCAAAAGAAAGGAAATCAATATATTGAATGGATATCTACACTTCCATGTTTATTGTAGCACTATTCATAACAGCCAAGATTTGGAAGCAACTTAAGTGTCCATCAACAGGTAAACAGATAAAGAAAATGTGGTACATATACATAGTTGAGTACTATCCAGCCATAAAAAAGAATTAGATCCTGTCATTTGCAACAACATGGATAGAGCTGAAGGTCATTACGTTAAGTGAAATAAGGCAGACACAGAAAGACAAATTTTGCATGTTTGCACTTATTTGTGGGAGACAAAAATTAAAACAATTGAACTTGTGGAGATAGATAAGAATGGTTATCAGAGGCTGGGAATGATAGTAGGGAGTGTAGAAGGAGGAGTAGGGATGCTTAAGGAGGTCAAATGTAGTTAGAAAGAATGATTAGGTCCAGGAGCAGTGGCTTATGCCTGTAATCCCAGCACTTTGGGAGGCCGAGGCCGGTGGATCACCTGAAGTCAGGCCGACATGGTGAAAGCCCATCTCTACCAAAAATATAAAAATTAGCCAGGCGTGGTGGCGCACACCTGTAGTCCCAGCTACTCGGGAGGCTGAGGCAGGAGAATCACTTGAACCCAGGAGACAGAGGTTGCAGTGAGCCAAGATTGCACCACTGCACTCCAGTCTGAACAACAGAGCAAGACTCTGTCTCAAAAATTTAAAAAAAAAAAAATGAATTAGACCTAGTATTTGATAGCACAACAGGGTGAGTATAGTCTATAATTTTATTGTACACTTTAAGAATAACTAAAAGAGTATAATTGGATTGTTTATAACACAAAGTATAAATGCTTAAGATGACAGATTTACATTTACCATATGATTAATATATATTACATGCCTGTATCAAAATATCTCATGTATCCCATAGATATATATGCCTACTATGTACTCTTAAAATTTAAAAAAACATTATGTATTATTAAAAATCTTGGTTGTAATCAAATCCAGAGTAAACCATCTTACACTAAAAGGGAAATATATTACGAGGAGAAAAGTGTATCTCCGAGAAAATCCAATTTTAGAAATATAGCTAGACATCAAAGAAAATAATATAACCAGGGACTTCAACTTTGTCAAAACAAATTTTCTAATCCATCAAAAAGAGGGGGTAGGTTCTAAATACAGCTGTGTACAGACCCTAATTTCACAGGGAAAACAAACATATAAACTCTGACAAAAATAAATAAAATAGCAATTTGGTGATCCTGGGGAGAGAAAAAAAGCAAACAGATTCTGAGTATAAAACATATTTTTGAAGAGAAACCAGTGTAGAGTGATTTTCTTGTTGTTATAGGTTTTATCCTGTTGGGATGGCCAGAGACAGTGCTGCAATTGGCAGCTAAAACACCTATGGACAACCAGAGTCTTTCTGGCCCAAAGAATCAGAAGCCAGAGTTTCGGCTAAGAACTGAAAACTGACGGGGAAATTCAGAAAAGAGAGAGTCAGAGAGGAAAAACTTCTAAATTTGGTATATAATCTCTTCCTAAATCTCTGGCTGTCCTCTGAACCATACATGCAGGAAGTTGATTCACAGCAACTCAGATAAAAGCAAATGATCTGAACTAAGATTAGAATAGCTATCCCAAACACAAAAATTTGAATTTGAATTCAACCCATTTAATTGGCTGCTAAAGCAAAAACATCAACACTTTTTAAAGTCTACAACACAAACCAGAGTTGATACAAGATAATATGTATAATGGTTGGAATGCACTTCAAATTAATTGAGATGCACACAACTAGGAAAATGTGACTCAGTCTCAAGTAAAAATACAAATGACTGGGACCAACCATTTAATTATTCATAATTTGAATTAGAAAATAGAATTTTAAAGTAGCTACTGCAACTCTCTTCTGGCCGTCTGCTTCATTCTCTGTCTTCTCTTTTTCTTAACTTCTCAGACTACAGTTAAAAAATATGTTAACTTTTTAATAGTATCCCATAGGTCACTGAGACTGTGTTTTTCCCCTCCTCCAATACTATAAATTGTTTTCTTCTTAGATTAAATAATTTCTGTACTCCTTTTATTTTCACTGACTTGTTTTTATTTAATCTCCATTATGCTTATAAGTCCTTCTAGTGATTTATTTTTTTACTTTAGATATTCTTTTAATTCTGGGATTTCCATCTGGTTTTTTAAAAATGTTTCTTTTTCCTTTCTTGAGATTTTCTATCACACAATTCATTGTCAATGTATTTTTCTTTAAAGTGCTAAATAAAAAAAAAACCTGTTTACCTAAGCTC
Source organism: Pan troglodytes (assembly GCF_028858775.2). Lineage (NCBI taxonomy): Eukaryota > Metazoa > Chordata > Mammalia > Primates > Hominidae > Pan > Pan troglodytes. The sequence continues at coordinate 85,380,060 of NC_072398.2, forward strand.
TATATCTAACAAAAATACTATTTAAGAATTAATTTGAAATAAAGGCATTTTCAGATAATTAAGGAGAAAATTTGTTGTAAGCATAGCTGCTTTACAAGGAAAGGAAAAAAACATTCTTCAGACTCAAGGGAAATAATAGGAACAAATCTAAAACTAAATTTCTATGGAAATATAAAAGACTACTTTGTGTTATAATTTTATTAAATTATTAGACATATTTTTTCATAATATTTTACTAAACAGCATTGCCTTCTAAGGATTATGAAGTATATAGATTTCATACCTGTAACAAATATAGAACTAAGAATTGAGGAATGATAAATAGGCTGCTATAGTTATAAGGGTTCTACATTTTACACAAAATTGTGTGGTATAAACTTTAATTAGACCATGAAAAGTAAAATATGTATGTTATAATGCTAATAGGAACCACTAAAAGGAAATAAAGGTTGAATATCCCTTATCCAAAATGCCTGGAACCGGAAGTGTTTTAGATTTCTTTTTTTTTTTCAGATTTTGAAATATTTGCATTATACTTACTAGTTGAGCATTCCAAATCTATGAATCTGAAATCTGAAATGCGTCAATGACCATTTCCTTTGAGGGTCCAGTCAGTGTCCAAAAATTTTGGGTTTTGGAGCTTTTTAGATTTGGGATGCTCAACCTGTGGTTAATAATGTAAAGAGAGGATTTCTGCTTTTAGTGATCAGTAAAATACTAATGAACCCATTTATCTTCAGATAATACTATAAACTTTGGACATATATTAATACAAAAGGAGGCTATCTGAAAGCACTGAAAGTGAACAGAAATAGCCTCTGGTGGGGTATCCATACTTAGAGGAGGGTAGTTGTTACCACTCTTAGAATGAAGGCAGGCACAGTCAAAATGGTGTAGGTGTTGGAGGTAACAATAAAAAATAATTACAGGTTTTCTTGCTTGTGTAACCAGAGGACCAAGGCTGAAAAACTGGCTACTGAAGTGAGAGTGGGGACATAGAATCCCTTGAAGGAAAGAATAGGGAGGAGATTTCCAAATTCTGCTTGACAATCTTTGGCTTACCTCTGAATGATACATGGATGGAGCACATACTAAGAAGCTCAGATAACGCCAGGTGTGGTGGCTCACTCCTATAATCCCAGCACATTGGTAGGCTGAGGCAGGTGGATTGTTTGAGCCCAGGAGTTCAAGACCAGCCTGGGCTACATGGTGAAACTCCATCTCTACAAAATAAATAAATAAATATAAATAAATAAAAAGAAGCTCAGATAAAGACAGAATATTTGAATTAAAATGGAAAATATCTGGGCCAGGCACAGTTGCCCACGTCTGTAATCTCAGCACTTTGGGAGGCTGAGGAGTGCAGATCACTGGAGGTCAGGAGTTCAAGACTAGTCTGGCCTACATGGTGAAACCTTGTCTCTACTAAAAATACAAAAATTAGCATTTCTGTAATCCCAGCTACTTGTGAGGCTAAGGCATGAGAATCATTTGAACCCAGGAGGTGGAGTTTGCAGTTAGCTAAGATTGCATCACTGCCCTCCAGTCTGGGTGACAGAGTGAGACTCTCTCTCAAATAAAAAGGAAAAAGAAAAAGAAAATATCACCTGAAAAACAGCAGTTTATGTCCAACCAGCTTAAGTGCTTGCTAAAAAAAAAAAAAAAAAAAAAAAAAAACACTTTTTGTAAAAAAAAACAAAAAACAAAACCAGAATTCAAAATTTCAGCAACTTAATATTCATAAAGTTCAGATGTAATTTATTACTTAGTCTCAAGAGAAAAGATAAACTGAGATCAACTCCAAAATTACAGAATTGTTGGAATGAGCAGGAAATCTTACACAAGTAGTTAATAAAACTATTTTCAATGAAATTAAAGAAAATAGGGTTGCAATACATGAAAAATGTAGGGAATATTGGCAGATAAATAGATAGAATAAAATAGAACCAGGACTGGGTGCAATGGCTCATTTATAATCCCAACACTTTGGGAGGCTAAGACAAGAGGATTGCTTGAGTCCAGGAGTTCAAGACCAATTTTGGCAACATAGTGAGACCTCATCTATACAAAAAATAATTTTTAAAAATAGCCTGGCATGGTAGCCTGTGCCTATAGTCCCAGCTACTAGGGAGGCTGAGGTAGGAGGGTCGCTTGAACCTAGGAAGTAGAGGCTGCAATGAGCCATGGTTGTGCCATTGGACTCTAGCCTGGGTGCTAGAGCAAGAGTCTGTCTCAAAAAGAAAAAAAAAAGTGAAAATTCTAGAACTGAGAATAACATATTAGAATTTCTTTTTAAAATAGGTTAATGAAGATGACAGTGGAAATGTTTAGTTAATGTTAGCTATTAGGTTGGTGCAAAAGTAATTGTGGTTGGTGCAAAAGTAATGGCAAAAACAGCAATTACTTTTGCACCAACCTAATACATCAATAGAAATTGCACAATTCAAACAGCATTGAGAATTAGTACATATACATACGTATAAAATGTCAAGGACCTATTAGATAATATTAGACTGACATATATGCAATCAGAGTCCCAAGAGAAAGGAGATATAGGATGAGACAAGAAAAATATTTCAGAAAGTAATGGCTGAATGTGTCCCAAATTCAACTTAACACTCAAATTTGCTAATTCTAGAATTGCAATGACCCTTTAGCAAAATACACATGAAAACAGTCATGCCTTGGTACATTGTGTCAAAAATTAATAAAAAAGTTGAAAAGCAAATCCTGAAAGCATCAAAAGAAAAACTAAAAATTACATGAAGGGGAACAACAAAACAATTAATGGCTAACTTCTGATCAGAAATTATGGCAGCCAGAGATAATAAAATACAGCTTTAAAATGCTGATATCAAAAACTGTCAACCCAGAATTCTATATGTAACAAAAATATTGCTTGAGAATGGAAGAAAATGAAAATATTTTAGATAAAAGAAAGCTAAAACCTATCCTACAAGAAATAACAAAGTTATTCAGGCTAAAGAGAAGTGATGATCCAAATAACAGTATTAATTAAGTTTTTGATATTCATAGAACCTTAAAAAAATCTTACAATTATAGAATGTACATTCTTTTCAAGTGCACATGATCATTCAGAAAGATAGACTTTATACTGGACCATAAAACAAATCTCTTTAATTAAAAAAATTTGAAATCATTTAGAAAATGTTTTCTAACCATAATAAAATTAAGCTGGAAAACAATAAAAGAAATATATGTGTAAAATCCTTAAGCATTTGGAAATTAAACAACATGCTTCCAAACAATTCATGGCCAAAGAAGTAAAACAAAGCATTGTAAACATCAACTGAATGATAATACAAATGCAATACATCAAATACACAAAATACAAAATGCGATATATGGAAGCAAGCATATTGTTCACAAACAAAATTTGAAAAAGAACAATTATTTACTATCTGATTTTAATATTTCTACAAAGCCAAAATAATCATGATAGTGTGATGCTGGCATAAAGTTTGGAAAATAAGTGAATGTAAAAGAGTTAACACAGAAATAGAGTTATATGACATTTGATTTTTTGATAATGCATCAGAAAAATGAGGAACAAAAGTCTTTTTAACAAATGATGCTAAAATAACTGGATATCTATATGGAAGAAAATGAACTTTGCTACATACAAAAAAGTTAATTTGAAATAGATTTATAGACTTCAATATAAATGCCGAAACCTGAGAGCTTTTATAGGTGAAACTTGGGTTTAGACAAAGGAGTATTAGACAGATCCTCGTGACCTGATTGATAAATTAGACTTCATAATTCAAACTTTCTCTCATCCAAAGATACCATTAAGAAAAAGAGCAGGCAACAGCAAACTTGGAGAAAATGTTCACAATACATACATCTCACAAAGAATTGTATTCAGATTATATAAACACTCACACTCACCTGAACATCTAAAATAAAAAAAGAATGACAACACCAAATGTGGACGAAGATGTAGAGCAGCTGCAACTTCATAGATGGTTGGTGGGAGCATAAAATAGTTCCACTACTTTGAAAAATTTCTGACAATTTCTTTTAAAATTAAACATATGCCAACTATATGATCCAGCAATTCTACTCCTAGGTACTTTTCCAGTAAAAAATGAAAGCATATGATGACAAAAGTCTTGTAAAAGAATGATCACCACAGGTTTATTTGTAATAGTTGAACAATGAGAAACAACTTAGATGCTTAAAAATAGGAGCATTGGTCGGACGTGGTGGCTCATGCCTGTAATTCCAGCACTTTGGGAGGCCGAGGCATGCAGATCACCTGAGGTGGGGAGTTCGAGACCAGCCTGGCCAACATGGAGAAACTCCGTCTCTACTAAAGATGCAAAATTAGCCAGGCATGGTGGCACATGCTTGTAATCCCAGCTACTTGGGAGGCTGAGGCAGGAGAATCACTTGAACCCAGGAGGCAGAGGTTGTGGTGAGCTGAGATCTTGCCATCGCACTCCAGGCTGGGCAACAAGAGCGAAACTCCGTCTCAAAAAAAAAAAAAAAAAAGAAAGAAAAGAAAAAAGAAAAAGGAAAAAACAAAGGAGCATTAATAAATTATCTGAAATATTGATACTGTGAAATACTACTGACTAATAAGGAAATATTTGCTGCACAAAATTGTATTAGATTTCTATTGGTGCCATAACAAATTACCACAAATTTCGCAGCTTGAAACAGTTCTAATTTATTATTATATAGTTATTTAGGTCAGAAGTCCCATACAGGTTATTTTATCTAACTATAGGCTTGTGTTGAGGCTCAAATGAAGTAAATAATTATATAATGTGGTATTTAAACAAAATTCATCATCCTATTCCTATTCTTTATAGCTTTTTGTTTTTACATGAAGTATTTGTTGAATAAAAAAGTTGATAAGTAGATTATAAGTAAAAATTTATAATTTCAATTTTGACTTCTTCAATCTCATTCTTTTTCAATTCCCCTCAATACAATCTATGTCTTAACCATGGTAATCTTTTAGTCTTTGAAAACCCCAACTCTCTCAACTATTAGGCAGTACTATTCATTGTGCCTAGAATACACTTCCTTCACTTCCTCTGCTTTCCAAATCCTGCCCCTACCTCTCTACCATTTCATTCCTACAATTCAGAAATCCATATATATCCTTCATATTACTGAACTTTACTTTTGAGTATACTTTCCTCCAAACTCTAAATGAACATAAGTCTCCTTACTGTGAATGTCATATTTGTTCAATGGATACGTGAGTTATTGATTTTCTCTATCCACATACTTTATGCTAAACATCCTCTCTAGTTCTTTTTTTTCCATGCTACATTCTAAAGCCTATGACAGAAGTAATGTTTTCTGTCTTGTTTACCACTGTATATATAGTACTTATTGGGGAGCCTAGCAAACAGTGGGTGCCTGATTAATAGTTGTAAAATTGCTGACTGAATGAAGAAATCAATGAGGACAGTTAGCATTATCAATGTTGTGGCCTCCTGCAGCTAATGTGGTTCTTAAAAATTTTCTGATACGCTGAATCAATCTTTCCTGAGAGGTACTTAGTTTACCTTTTTTGCCTTCGACACTTCTGAAAATGTTTCCTCTGGATCAGAAACGTGTTTCCTGACTGATGCATTCATTCCTGCCTCATTTTAACCTCTTACTTGATCAATGTAAGGCATCTCTCAGAACCACCTTGCATAGCAAGATTTTCTTGTTCTGGACCCTTCTACTAATCACCCAAGCTGATTGCTTCACACCTTATTCTAAATCTTCCCAGAATAACTTTTTAAAATAACAACAAGCGAAAGCAAGACTTACACATTTATGCGTTGCCATCTAGTTATAGGATATCTTTATCAGAATTCTTATTTATTGGTAACTTTCCCCTTTGGTATTTCAACTCCCTCACATTACATACTATTATATCCTATTATTGTCCACTGAATAAATAAGAAAATCACACGATTTTCTCTAATATAAACACCATGAATATGTGTTGAAGATGGATGTAAGCTGTAGCTATGCAGCTGCAGCTCACACAGAACAACATGGAGTGGAAAGATGCCAGGAAGATCCAGTTTTAGGAAGTTACTGACAAAACCAAAAATAATCATTGCAGGATAATCATGGATCAGGGGCTGCTCTACACAATGGTTGCTGTGGCTGTCTATGAAGATGTTATTATAGGACACAAAGTCCATGCAGCTGGCTTCACAATAAAGTGGAATTCTTTGCAGAAAACTGATGAACTACTGCCAGCTTCTAGGTCCAAGGTAAACAAGAACAGAAAGAATAGATTTATTTTCCATTTGGACTCACATGTAAGCAGACTAACTGCATTGCTATTGCTGAGGCTAAAAAAGGGAGTAGACAGTTTGGATAGAGTTTCAGATTTCTGGTTCTCATGTGCCCTGCAACTCAAATATGCCCAATGGGGAAATGCTGTGGCTTCCATCTGGAAGTTGTGAGTAAAGAATCCCTCAATTTTAGTGCACCTGATCTTGTCACCAAACCTCACCAGCTTCACCTTGAGCTAGGATTACTCTGGAATCTAATACCAGTCTATGAGATTACGAAGGATATATATAAAGGGAAGGGGGAACCTGACTTGGGAAGAATAGTTACCTTATGAGTAGTCTTAAAGCCATTTAGCATTTAGACAATGGTTTGTTTGTTTGTTTGTTTGTTTTGAAGGGTGCCACAAATGTTGAGGATATTCTTCCTCCAAGTGTGGTACATGGCTCAATTGCATTAGAATTGATCAATTATTCCTGAAATGGTTACGTTCAGTTTCCTGTTCTAGATCCAATGTACTGTTCTTTCTGGTTGTAGAGCATGTGATTCTACATTTTCACAAGCACTCTAAAGTGCTTTAATAACACACTAAAATTGATATTGAATAAAGCCCATGGGACCCTCAAAGCCCCTAAATTGTGGATAAAATTTAATGCAGTTGCCAAAGAGAAGTTCCATAGCTTTCACACATATTCTAAATGTTCTTGTGACCCTACAATGTTTTAAGCCATCAGATTACACCATCTTCTGAACAGTGGTTTGGCTTTTGTTGACTCACACTCATGCTAATTATAGCTTTTTTTTGAAGTATCGACAAACAACTATAAACCAATTCCCAGATAATCTAGGTCTAAAATTCATAGTAGTATGAAAGCTGCAGGGAAAATCCTTTAGTCTTTGCCTTAATCCTTTCTTTCCCTTATATCCCTAATTTAGATTTCCTATAGTTAAATAGCTAAATGTTTTCAGACTCAACCCCACTTGTAAGCTTGAACCATGCTGACAAGAATACATAATATATAAGAAGTCCTACAATATTATCTATCCATCTGGAATAAGTTTTGTGATCAATAGATCTATAATCTCGGGAACTAGATTTCAGCCCTACATACTTCTGTAAAATAAAGTTACAATACTTCCTACCTGCCTTTCCCCCCTTCTTCTACATGGGTTTCTTACAGATAGCATTCTATATCACAAAACTAGCAAGCAATACATTTTCACCTGTTTTATTTTCTTTAAATTCAATCTGGGCTCTAAGCTCCCAGATTCCTTGGTGGACAGAAATCTAATGTCTGCCATTACTGAATTCTTTAAAATATCCATGACGATACAAAAATCCTAAAATGCCTTACCCAGAAGAGCATATTAGGCAAAGGACCTTCAGTCGTTAGGCCAAATTGATTACCATTCAGATATCCATTGACCCACCCTGTATGCGTCATATTGAATTCAGCATTGGTGTTCCTTCCATACCTTATTTTGAAGATGGGAAATTTTTCTGGAGCTAAGAACCCCAGTGTCTTAGATCCAGTGTCTTCATGTGAATCATATGAAGGCTCTGGAATAATGGGCAGGCATCCTTAGGCTCCTAAACACAAAATTTCTCTCCTGTTACAGAATTTATTGCATGTGCAGGTGACACATGGACCTCTTTGCATTGCTCTTGGGAACTGAGCATCAGGGAACCTAGCACAAGTATTGATGCTCTGGCTACTGCTATTGGTGTGAGCCTCTAATCCATGACTCAGGTGTCCCATGTTTTCTACTAACATCCTTTAAACTGTAGCAGTTTAACAAGTTAGCAAGTAGAGATATTGCTATGGTTTGGCTGTGTCCCCACACAAATCTCATCTTTAATTCCCACATGTTGTGGGAGGGAACTGGTAAGAGGTGATTGAATCAAAGGGGCAGGTTTTTACTGTGCTGCTTTCATGATAGCCAATAAGTCTCATGAGATCTGATGGCTTTATAATGTGGAGTTTCCCTGCCCAAGCTCTCTTTTTTGTCTGCTGCCATCCATGTAAGATGTGACTTTGCTCCTTGTTGCCTTCTGCCATGACTGTGAGGCTTCTCCAGCCACCTGGAACTGTAAGTCTACTAAACCCTTTTTCCTGTATGAATTACCTAGTATTGGGTATGTCTTTATCAGCAGTGTGAAAACAGACTAATACAGGTATAATCTCAGTGCTTGTATAATTCTTGGCACTTCTTTGTCCTGCCTGCTGGGTGGGACACCTCCCAACTCTAATAGCAAGATTTACCCCAAACAAATTTGGCTTTGCCAAATTTCTTCCACACTCTATATGGGATTTGCCAACAGTCTCTTTAGGGGTCAAGGCCATGCTCCCATAGGTCCTTATCCCAAAGCATTGTGGTATCTACTCCCAAGTTCTTCCTGTCCTCTCCAGACCTTGATGCTGAGGTTCCACCATGCAATATACCTGAGCCAACCTATATTTTACAAAAAGCCTCAACCAGGATGAAGTGTATAAATAGTGCTTACTTATTTCTATATTTTTTCAGAGTACCTACTAAGCGCCACAGAGGTATAGGCTTTGTTGTAAAATAAATATCTATTTTATTAATCTTTAGGGAGCAGGTAATTGTACATTATGATGAAACGATTAAAGAAGCATTTTTTTACAAACTTTTTTAAATCTAAGTTTCACTTTTTCTTTTTTTTTTTTCCTGTTTACCTCTAGGTTCTCTTCCTCTTCTCTCATATTTTATGATCCAGTTGGATCATTGACTATAACAGCACTCTTCCTGCCCATGCACAAAACTCTAACTACCCTATGAAAGGGGCCATAACTGTATTCTATGACTCAAGGCATTTCCCAGCCTGCAGTTCCTATTCCCCTTCCCAGTTCAAACACTTTAAGTAAGTATGGTTCACAGGAATTTTTCTCTTGGTCTCTTGGATACACACACAAAGATATACACATACAAATATGCATACACAAACATGCACATATATACATTACATATGAAAAACATTAATGTGTATGCATAGTTAAAACATTAATAAAATCCATATACCCAAAACCCAGCTTACAAATAAAATATCACCAAAGTATTCAAAGTTACCTGTATGACTCTCTGTAATTCCATTCCAGCCCTACAGTAAACTGCTATTTGAAATCATTGCCTTGCTTTTCTTTGCTTAATTTATCGTTTTACTTCATCTCTGCATATATTCCTAAACAATATATGCTTTGGCATGCATGGTTTTGGACTTTTTTTGTGAATGGGATCACATGTATTAATTTGTGACTTTTTTCCTGCAATGTTTATGGTAATAATTATCCCTATCACTGCAAATATGGATAGACTCATTCACTTTTACTTGATGGATTCTTATTTTCCCTCCAGCAACTTTGGTTCATTGACTTTTGTCTTTTCTACCTGGCTTTGGTCCCAGATAATGCTTCACATATCACCCTCTGTAATTTGCATTACGTTCTGTAAATCTGGGGCTAGTCCTGTCTTCCTTCTCCTATCTAGCCCAAATCTCTAGGATATCCTAACCAAGTTTGGGTCCTATACCCAAAATCTCTCTCTTTTTTTTTTTTTTTTTTCTGGAAAGGATCATATCTCTTACTTTCCTAGGAGAGCAGTGAAGGATCTTAGGCATCTACCTTCTTTTCTACGCAGTAAGATCATGGCTGCTTTTTAAATTTTATTTATTTATTTATTCACTGAAATGGAGTCTCACTCTGTTGCCAGGCTGGACTGCAGTGGCGTGATCTCAGCTCACTGCAACCTCCACCTCTAGAGTTCAAGCAATTCTCCTGCCTCAGTCTCCCAAGTAGCTGGGACTACAGGCATGTGCCACCACACCCAGCTAATTTTTGTATTTTTAGTAGAGCCAGGGCTTCACCATGTTGGCCAGGATGGTCTTGATCTCTGGACCTCATGATCTGCCCACCTCATCTTCCCAAAGTGCTAGGATTACAGGCGTGAGCCACCACGCCCAGCCTGGCTGCTTTTTTTTGAAGCAATCACATGCAGGTAGAAGGTTTAAAAAAATCTGTTTATGATTCCTCTAACTCTTTATCCACCTCCCTTATAGCAGAATGTGTAAGTAACAGATAGTGCAGTCCCACATAGCCCAGAAAATCTACCCATCAAGGTTTAGCTCATCTCAGCCCAGCACCCTAGTCCAAGTGAGGCAAATAAACAGGCAACGTGGTCAACAAACAAAATGAAAAACAGATTCAATGAAAGTTAAGAAAAATAACCAAAAAACTAGTAGGTAAGATGCATTTTAAGGATCTAAAACACATCCTTGTATTAAATGTAGATGGAGGATGGGGAATTGTATTGAATATGAAGAGACCACCTTTTACTCTCATATGCGAAGATCATTTTCCTTTTCAATTCCTCTGTGACCCTTCCCTATCCCCTCTCACTCTTTTCTCCTGCTATCCACATCACCTACCATGTGCACACAGCAGGCAGATTACTTAGTATTAGCACGCCAAATTTCATAGACCTAAATTAAATTAACTATTTGCAGCCCTTCCTTTCTCAACATTTTTGGTTGAAGTTACAAGATTTGATCTGATTTTGATCTGAGACACAATGCAATGGGTTTTTATGCAGGCAAAAGTTGGTTCATTTAGGCTAGGAAACTGATGGAACAGAGATGCAGGAATGTTAAGAGAGAGAGGGACTGGCAGTAGTGAATTGGGGAAAGGCAATGCCAACAGAATTTTGGCAGTTTTGCTGATTTTTGAAAACATATGCAAGATTAGATTAAAACACTCTTCAAACTAGCAAAAGCTGGGGCCAGATTGTCTCTGCTATAATGTTCAGGCTGGCTGGCACTTTTGACTCTGAATTTCTGTTTAAGTGTCAAGCCTGACCTTTACTCAGTTTAATTCAATTCAATTCAGTTCTACAAAAATTATTGAAGCCAACTTTTGCCAGACTACTGCACTAAAAGACCCTAAAAAACATATCATTTAGTGTAAAGATTATTTTTAAACATTAAGAAAAAAATTCCAAGTAAAAGTGATGGTTCTGAGGGAATTTTCCTAGCAAATGGTTTCTCCATCTGACTTTTGTAAGCATGAGCATCAGTTATGACAACAAGCCAGGATCAGAAAGAAAAGATAAAGGAAGAAAGGCATAAGGGGAAAGAATAAGAAAAGAACAAAAAAGGGAGAAAAAGAAGTATAAGGGTTGGAAGCTGGTTCTGAAATCACATTGGTGAGTATCATGAGATTCATCTTTCTTATTTTCTAATGGGAGGCAGCATGATGTAATGCAATGTCCACTGAGTAAGAGTTGAAAGATCTTTCATGATCTGAACGAGCAACTTCACCTCTCTAAAAGTTATTTTTCTTAAGAGTAAAATGACATAATATGACCTTACATTTTAAAATTGTTCTGAGAGTCCAATTAAGAAGAATTTTTAAAGTCCTTTAGCTACCAAAAATTTAGATTTGAAACTATTTTAGGGATGTGTCTATGTCCTCTTTCATTTTAGTGATCCTCTTCCTAAAGGCCTTTTCTCAAGGGGCATCCTGAGACCTGGAGAGATAAAAGAACATCTTGCAATGGACCAAGGGAACAGTGACAATTACAGATGACAACCTCAGAGTCCCTGTGGTCTGAGCTCATGGTTGTACTGACTTGGTTTGGTGAACTGTGGCAAAGTGAAAAAGGATGGGATCACGAAAAGGACAAAGTAAAGATAATAATCATGTAAAACGTCTTTATAAGACTGCGTTTCTCTGAACCTGATGTACCTTCACATCTACTGACAGTATTGTTCCGTTATCAGTTTAGTGCCAATAGGTAGGGGAATTATCTTTATTTTAGCCAAATTGTTTACATATTATTTGCCAGCAGGGCTGCCATATATGTGTTACCCCTTTTTCTGCTGTGCAAAGGTACCAGACACACCACTGTTGGCCCTGTCTGAAGACTTAGTCTGTCCTTAATCAATAAGAAATCTTGACTCACAAAGCTATTTTGGAGACCAAATCTTGTGCAGCCTTGTTCCATGAAGCCCTCCATCTAGCATAGAGAAGGTCCTAAGCAGTACTCGGCAGAAGTAGAGGAGTTTGGCTGGTGGCCTCTCATTATCTGAGTGTCTCCACAGGCTGTATATTGCATATCTTCCCCATCCTAGCAGGGCTTCCCCAGCTGGATGTCATAATCTGACCAAATATGGTAAATTGATAAAAGTTTAGGGGATTTGATATCCAAGGAAAATGGCTCTTTTAATAATGTGTTCCTAAGAATGACAAGCTTTCAAACTCCCCAAAGAAGACTCTTTGCATGGAATGTTAACTATTCTGATGAGTTTCATTTCTCTTCACCTTTTATTTTTTTTAGGAATGAGAGGAGAGCTGGTTAGGAAAGATATTTGTATGGAATATCTAAATTAAAAAGTTGCTTCTATCAGGTCTTATTTAAACTTCCACAAACTAGAGCTATATTCTTGTTCCAATTCATTCTTAGGCAATATATTCCTTACCTAAGATAAACTAGTACTAGATTTCAACTTCCATTGCCTTCCTATAACATGAATGAATGAGTGTGTCTTTAGAATCAGATCCTCCCATCACTTATTAGCTATGACTCCAGCCAAGTTCTTCACATCTTTGAGATGCAACTCTGCAGTGATTAAGAGGATGGGCTGTGAAATTAGAGATTTTAAAGTCAACCACACTTATACTCAAGCCCTACCTCCAGTTTTTTGTAGCCCCAGGCAAAACATTTAACCCCTCATAAACTCAGTTCTCTTATCTATAACACGAGAAAAGGAGCATTGATTACAACATTGGGTTGCTGAGTGAATTGAATGAATGTGAAGTGGTTAGTCCACATAATATTCCCTCAATTAATAGTAGTTAGCTATTACTATATTCTTTGTCTAAAAAGATCGGAGATTAACAAGCTCACTCTTAAGATATTGTAAAAACATATAAGTAACTATGTTAACATGAAGCTTTTTTGTTTTGTTCTGTTTTTGGTGTATCTGGCACATAATTTCTCAATAGCTGATTGGTTTTTTGTTTTTTTTTTTCCTGTTTTGTTTATTTGTTTGTTTGTTTTTGAGACAGAGTTTGGTCTTGTTATCTGGGCTGAAGTGTAATGGCACCATCTTGGCTCACTGCAACCTCCACCTCCTGGGTTCAAGCAATTCTCTTGCCTCAGCCTCCCAAGTAGCTGAAATTACAAGTGTGTGTCACCACACCTGGCTAATTTTGTAATTTTAGTAGAGACAGGGTTTCACCATGTTGGTCAGGCTGGTCTCGAACTCCTGACCTCAAGTGATCCACCTGCTGCGACCTCCTAAAGTGTTGGGATTACAGGTGTGAGCCACCGCGCCCAGCCTTCAATAGCTAATTGTTGAATGAATAAATGCTTGTGGATGTCATATGTTGATCTTTATCAAACACTGCTTCTCTCTTTGTCTGTTTTCCCTTTAATTTTTATTTTGTCTTTTTCTTGTTCTTTTCTCCTTTTCTCTTCTCTTTTTGTTCAATACAAACCATATTTTCCTGTGAAACCATGGTCTTAATTGTTCTCATTCTTACTTTTCAAACACATCAGTAGCCATTTTCATCTACAAGATTGGTTCCCTAAATCTAGTCAAATGATCTCCTCTCTTCCTCTTTACTCTTTCCTTAGACAGAATTTTTCAGTCCTAGGATTCCCTATAGGGCCTGATAATTGCATTTACTGATCAGATTTAGTCAGATTTACTTATTTGTTAAACTGAGTTGAGACTGAGACAGTGGTGGTGAGATTGTTCCAAGACCTTCAACAATCATGTCCCTCAATTAGGTGGCTAATTTTTACACACAGGGAATTGAATCAAAAGTCAGAATAACAGTTGTTTCAATTAAAATCATTTAAATAGACAAGCCTCAGCTATCCATTAAAAGTAAAATATTTTCTAAAAGTCAGGATATGTTATTTTATAATAATAAAACCTTGACCCACTGACTTGCAGACACACAAACGAGGTGTTTTAAGTTGAAACAATTTCTGTTTATTTTAAAAATAAAGATAGATGTAAAGGTTACTTCAAATACCTGTGTCTACAACTCCCCAATATTCAGGCTTTTAGCCTGTGTACCAAAGCCTTCCTCTTACAGTGTCTCAAGTTGCTAGCGAAGCACTTTATGAATTTTCTAGGTGCCTCTGCATACTGTGTTTTGTTCAGAGATGTAGTTAAGATTTGACTTAATTGCTCCAGTAACCTGATTCTCTTTTACCTGACAACTGAACATACAGATTGTCGTAGAAATGTCACTGGTAAATTCAAATACATAAAGATGGAATTTCCAGGCCAATGCTGAATAACTAAAACTGCCCACATCATAATTAGGTAGAAACATAGGTGAGATCCAGATAGAAATCTGGAAATATCTATATATTTCCTGCTGAAAATATAAAGAAAAGGAAAAGGCATGCTTCAATTTTTAACTAGATTGGAAAAGATCAAGTTCTAATATCAGATATCAGAGGTCAAGCAAAAAATCTTAGGTGAAAAAGTAGTAACTTCATTGCCTATCTAATGACACATAACTCATCCCTATGAAGCAAAAAACAAAAGAATGAGGAACAAGGCATATTATCACTTCCAATTGCCCTCCAATAACCTAGCAGACATTTGAGCACTTTATTCATTGGAAGAATTTTTTGGTTGTTCCAGTAATTACTGGCTTTGGAATTTCTCTATATGAGAGACTTAAAAGTAGAAAATGGAGGAGAGAAGGAATTGGAAGTGTCCAAGAACATATTTATAGCATGCTATATAAGACTGAGTAAACATTACGATTTCATGCTTTTAAAAAATGGAATGGAGCTGAGGAAGATGGGAGGTACTCCTTGATGCCACCTCTGGTCAACTCAGTCACCTCCACCTCAAAGCTACCATCTGTATGATACTTCACTGTGAAGTCCAGCAAGGAAGATTGCTCTGGACAGACTTTAGATCCCCTTCACAGGGGAAACACTTTAATTTACTACCTTACAATGTACTTAATACATTTGAATTACAGTTTATTTCAATTACATTTATTGAGTGTCTACTTTGGGTGCAGGTGCATGTAGAAACTGGCACCACAACGATAAATTAGATATAGCTTCTCTTCTTAGGTAGCATTTAGTTTAGTGACACAACCATATAAGCAGATAGCCCTCTAAAATTTAATAAAGGCCATAACAGAGTTAGACACATTGCCACTGAAAAACATAATTTGAGTACCAGTTGAAAGAAAAAGTAAAGGAAAATCTAATTGAAAAAAGAATACATATTAGTGAAAGTAGCATCTTCTTTTCCAAATTCCAAATACATTTCATAGCAACTACTAATCATATAGTACTAATTTCCATTTATAAATATACCAGATGTGTGTTAAACTTATAAAGAATTGTTTTCCTTCAGATTTGTGAGGCAAAAAAGAGAGTTCCCATTTAACCCTTGCCATTCATTCATCTCTTCTGTCATTTATTATTTAACAGCTATTATGTATCAGGCTTCTTACTTGTTTTATAATTAATTTCCAAAAAGTCATCAAAAAGCAATTTAAACTCCATATCTGTAAGTTGAGCATTGCAATTTTTTACAGGGTTATTATGAAGCTTAAAGGTCACAGAGCGATATAAATATCTATATCTTTTTATTACTGTAACTTATAAAATTGTGTATACAAGAACAAAATGCCCAGGACTTCCTAATTTTCCTAAATTCATGAGCCTCTTATCTTCTACTCATTGCTACCTAAAGCTCCCTGACACCTACTGTTTCTCAATTATTTATTCCACGCTCAATATAAAATCACATGAGGAACTTCTGGCTTCCATTTGGAATGTATAGCAATGTAATGAGTGTTGTTCTCATCCTAAAAACAAGAAAAAGCCAAATAATCTACAAATCACAACTTTTCTTGAACCCATTAGAGAGATGAGGTCAAAGTACAATTAACTTGCTTGACATCTAAAGAAGGACGGGTGTCTCCAACAAAGGTAGGACCCAAGCACATGCTTTCCCATGGCAGAGCACATGCCACATAAGCTGGCAGGAAAAAAATTCAGCTTAATTTTTTAAAACAATTGCTAACAGTCAAGTGTGGGCTGAAGGAAGAGTAAAAAAACCAGTTGCCATGACACAAGAGGAGTTTGCAGCACTTGCAGGCACTTATCCATGGACCTCACAGCTCTCAGGAAAGACTGGGGCAGGGAAAGATTCTGAGATAACTTTTTTTTATGGTGCAGACCTGGGAGGTGGGGCACAGTAACTGCCAAAGAAGATTCCTACCCAGATCCTCACTGAACACAAACTAAGCTACAGAAATTTGAAGCTAGTGGTACTCTATATCAATAACAAAACTCAACCCAGACTAGCTCCAGATAGACTGATTAAATCCCTCACAGTAAATGTCTAGCAGACGTGTGCTTATTTCCAGAAATAAACACTATTTAACTCAGTCTCTCTTGACCTACATAAGATATTTCATTTTCAAACAAAAATTATAAGCAAGAAAAATAATGTAAGAAAAGCAATACATTGTTAACAGACAAAATAGTCAGCAAAACAATATGCAGATATGACAGATATTGAAACTCTCAGGGGGTTTAAAATAACTATGATTAGTATATTAAAGACTAATGGAAAGGTGGACAGCATACAGAAACAGAAGAGGAGTTTCAGTAAAGAATGAATATTATGAGAAAAAATATAATGGCAATGCAATAACTAAAAAAACCTTGGTAACATGTATAAAGAAAACTGAGTGAAAAGTGAACTTGAGTTTCAGTAAGTAAAAAACAAAGATAAAATTATACAACATTATTTCAATAGATACAATACTGAAATACAAACTGAAAACTGAGATGAAAAGATAATAGAGCATTCAAGATTTGTGAGATAATATCAACTGATCTAATATATGTACAACATGAATCATAAAAGAAAAATGAAGCAAAATAAATATTGAAATAATAAAGGCCAAGAATTTTCTAAAATTAATGAAAGACATTTAAACACATATCCAAAATCCCCAGAGATCACCAAGCAAGATAAGCACATATGCATACACAAACACCCATAAATATATTATATTCAAAATGCGAAAAATCAAACATTAAAAGAAAATCTTTAGGGCAGCTAGATATCCCTCCTTCTACCCAAAATAAAATACATTGCATACAGAGGAACAAAGAAAATAATTACATGAAATATTTCATGAGAAACTATTCAATCTAGAAAACAATGTAATGACAGCTTTAAAGTGCTGACAGAGAAAGACTGTCAACTAAGAATTGTATACCCAGCTGAAACAACTTCCAAAAATAAAGAGAAATGCAGAGTGTTTATCAGTCAAAGAGGAATTCACAAGATAAGTTATTTTGAGTTGCATGGAAAAGAAAACGAATTAAATTGTGTAGTATGTAGTATGCAACTAAAGCAGAACTTAAAGGATAATTCATAGCATTAAATGTTTACATTAGGAAAAAATGCCTCAAACCTATTATCTAAACATTCACATTAAGAACTAAGAAAAAGGAAAGAAAATCTAACCCACAACAAACAGAAGGAAGGGTAGAATAAAGATAAAAAGAGAAAAGTGTGAAATGGAAAAGTAAAGCACAACAGAAATATTAGTAAAACTGAGAATTAGTTCTTTTTTCCAACTTTTATTTTAGATACAGGGGGTACATGTGCAGGTTTGTTACATGGTAATAATTGCATGATGCTGAGGTTTGAAGTATGGATCCCATAACCCAGGTAGTGAGCATAATGGCTGATGGGTAGCTTTTCTTTAACCTACTCCCCTCCACCCTCTAGGAGTCCATAGTGCCTATTGCTACCATATTTATGTCTATGTGTGCTCAACATTTAGCTCTCACTTACAAGTCAAAAGTACTTGGTTTTTTTGTTTCTGTGTTCATTTGCTTAGGACTATGGCCTCCAGTTCTCTTCACATTGCTGCAAAGAATATTATTTCATTCTTTATGTGGCTGTGTAGTATTCCATGGTGTCTATGTACCACATTTTCTTTATATAATCTACCATTAGTGGGCACTTGGGTTGATGTGCACCATGTCTTTGCTATTATGAATAGTGCAGCAATGAATATATAAGCACATGTGTCTTTTTGGTAGAATGATGTATTTTCTTTTGGGTATATACCTAGCAATGGGATTGCTTGGTCAAATGGTAGCTCTGTTTTAAGTTATTTGAGAAATCTTCAGACTGCTTTCCATAGTGATTGGACTAATTTATAGTCCTATTAACAGTGTATAAGCATTCCCTTTTCTCCACAGCCTTGCCAACATTTGTTGTTTTTTGATGTTTTTATAATAGCCATTCTGATTGGTATAAGATGGTTTCTCCCTGTGGTTTTTACTTGCATTGCTCTAATGATTAGTGATGCTGAGCACCTTTTTTTTCATATATTTGATGGCCACTTGTATGTCTTCTCTTGAGAAGTGTCTGTTCTTGTCCTTTGCCCATTTTTTAGTGGGGTTATTTGTTTTTTGCTTATTGGTTTGTTTAAGATCCCTATAGATTCTGGATATGAGGTCTTTGTCAGATACATAGTTTGTGAATACCTTCTCCCATTTTGTAAGTCATTTGTATGCTCTGTTGATAGTTTCTTTTGCTGTGTAGAAGCTCTTTAGTTTAATTAGGTCCCATTTGTCTATTTTCAGTTTTGTTGTAATTGATTTTTGGGACTCAGCTAAAAATTCCTTGCCAAGGTCAATGTTGAGAAGAGTATTTTCTACGTTGTCTTCCAGAACATTTACATTTTTAACCCATTTTGAGTTAATTTTTGTATATGGTGAAAAGTAGGGGTTCAGCTTCAATCTTCTGCAGAAAACTAGCTACAAGTCAAACTATCTCTCTTCACTAATGTTATGATTCTATACATAGAAAATTCTAAAGACTCTGCCAAAAGGTCCCTGGAACTTATAAATGACTTTAGTAAAGTTTCAGGATTAATGTAGAGCAATTAGTAGCATTTCTATACACCAACAACATCCAGGCTGAGAGTAAAATTAAGAACACAGTCCCACTTCCAATAGCCATAAAAAATTGAAATACCTAGGAATGTAGCTAATCAAGGAGGTAACAGAAATCTACAAGGAAAACAACAAAACACTGCTGAAAGAAATCAGAGATAACAAAAACAAATGGGAAAATATTCCATGCTAAAGGATTAGAAGAATCAATATTATAAAAATGGCCATATTACCCAAAGTAATTTAAGATTCAATGCTATTCCTATCAAGCTACTAATATCATTCTTCACAGAATTAGAAAAAAAGTATTCTAAAATTCATACGGAGCCAAAAAAGAGCCCGAATAGCTAAAGCAATCCTAAGCAAAAAGAACAAAGATGGAGTCATCACACCACCCAACTCCAAACTATACTGTACTATACTATACTGTACTATACTATACTATACTATACTGGCCACAATAATCAAAACAGCTTGGTACTGGTACAAAAACAGACACATAGACCAATGGAACTGAATAGAAAACTCAGAAATAAAGCCACATACCTATAACCATCTGATCTTTGACAAGGCCAAAAAAGATCACCCATAATATATATTCACTCACATAAAATATAAAATCACCCATAATGTAAGCAACGGGGAAAAGACTTCCTATTCAACAAATAGTGTTGAGAACTGGTTCTTTAAAATGATTCGTAAAGTTCATAAGCCTTTAGCCAGAGTATCTATGAAAAAAATACATGAGACACAACTTATAATCGTCAGGAAAAGAAAGAGTATACCATTACCAATTTTACAGATATTAACAGGATAATTAAAAAGTATATACTATGGCTACTTTATATCCTTAAATTTAACAATTTTGAATTTGTGTATTCCTGCAAATACACAAAATATTAAAACTCAAGATAAGTAGATAATCTGAATAATTCTGTATCTATTAAATAATTTAAATTAATATTTAAGACATTTTGTATGAAAAATTCCATGTTTGAATAACTTCCCTGGCAAATTCTACAAAAAAAAAGTAAGAATAAATGTCAGTTATTAGAGAAAATATTTCTTAGCTTGTCTTATAAGGCAAGCATTACTTTGTTATACCAAGCAAAGACATGTCTAACATCATATTTAATGATAAAAGACAAATACTTCCTTCCTAAGATCAGAAACAAAGCAAAGGTATCTGTTTTAGCACTACTATTCAACATTGTACATAGATCCTAGCCTGTGCTTTAAGACAAGAATAAATAAATAAAAGCCAAACAGCTTGAAAAGAAAATAAAATTATCTATTTACAGAGATATGTTTATTTTAAAAAACTCCTTGTAATAATAAGTGAGTTTATAAAAATCACAGAATACAAAGTTGATAGACAAAAAATAATTAAATTTCTATGTTCTAGCTATATACAATTAGAAATCAAAATCTAAAAAAATACAATTTCATTAGCACCAATAAACAAGAAATACTACGTATAAATATACCAAAGAATGTGCAATATAAATATGTTGAAAACTATGAAACAGTCGTGAAAGAAATCATAGAAAATAAATAAATATATTATGTTTGTGGATTGAAAGACCCAATATTACTAGGCTATCAATTCTTCCAAAATTGATTTATAGATCTAATGCTATCTCAATCAAAATCTCAGCAAGGTTTTTGGTAGAAATAAACAACTCTTTCTAAAATTTTTAGGGAAAGACAGATAAATTAGAATAGTCAAAACAATTTTTGAAAAAGAAACTGTCAGAAAACTCACAACCCTGATTTCAAGACTTACTATAAAGTTACAGTAACTAAACAGTGCAGTATTGTCAAAAGAATTGGTATATATACACACATATATATGTGTATATATATACTTACATATATACATTTATATATAAGTATATATATACTTACATATATACACATATATAAGTATATATATACTTACATATATACTAATATATATCAATGATATATATGTATATATCAATATGTATATTGATATATGAATATGTATACATCAATGATATATATATCAATGAAATAGCATAAAGAGTATAGAAATAGACCCATACAACTATAGTCTATTGATGTTCAAAAAGGTGCAAAGGAAATCCAATGGAGAAAGGATAGGCTTTAAAACAAATGGTGTTTCAATTGAAAGACTATGCAAAAGAAGAAAGAAAAAGAGTAAAACTGGAGGGAGAGGGTGGGGAAGAAGGGAGGAAGAGGAGAAAGAACTTTCATACATACCTCATGACTTATACAAAAATTAATATAAAATGAATAAATCTCAATGTAAAACGTAAACCTATAAAATTTCTGAATGAACACATAGGAGAAAATCTTTATCAGCTTGGGTAAGGCACGTATAACTTGGATGTTACACCAAAAGCATGATCCATAAGTGAAAATGTTGATAAATTAGACTTTATTAAAATTAAAAACTGATGCTTTTTGAAAGGCACTATTAAGAGACTCAATGGACAAACCAGAGAAGAGAGGGAAAAATTTTTAAAGCACATAGCTAATAAAGGACTTTTACCCAAAATATATAAAGGACTCTCAAAACATAACAATAAATAAACAACCTAATTTTTTAAATGTGCAAAAGATTTGAAAAGACTCTTTATTTTATAAGATATGTAAATCAAAGTAAGCATACGAGAAGATGGTCAACCTCATTAGTCATTAAAGAATGAAAATTAAAACCACAATAAGATAACATTACATTCTTATTATAATGCTAAAACAGAAGAAAATAAAACAAAACTGATAATATCAAGTGCTGGTGAAGATTTGAAGTAACCATAACTTTCATGCATTGCTGATGGTGATGCAATTTTGCAGTAAGCACATATATATCATACATCCAAGCATCCCTACTTCTGGGTGTTTACTCAAGTAAACCAAAACATATTAACACAAATACCCATATGCAGATACTGATAGTAATTTTATCCATAAACTTCAAAAATTAGAAGCAACTTAAATATTCCTCAACTGGGGAATGGATCAATTTTATGTATAAAATATAGTTTATATATTTATTTAATATATTTATAATCATATATAATTTATACGTGAATGTATATAAGCATAAATAGTATTCCATATATATATAAAATGAAATACTACATATCCTTATATATACACATATAGATAAAATGAAAAATGTATGTGTATATATATCCTTTATGTACCCACTATACATATAATATATACAATGGAATACTACTTAACAATAAAAAAGAATGAAATATTGACACACACAATAGGGATGATTCACAACGTGTTAAGTAAAGAAATCAAGACTCAAAAGGCTACATACTGCATAATTTCATTGATATGACAGTCTTGAAAAGGTGAGGTAAAACCATTGGGAAGAAAAAAAACATATCAGTGGTTTCTAGAGACTGGGAGAGAGGGGAGGGGGATGACTCAAAGAGGCATTGAGGAATTTTGAGGAACAATGAACCTATTCTATATTAGGATTGTGGTTACGTTTACACTATTGTTTCACAGAACTGTACACGAATAACAGTGAATATTATGTGTATGTGTATGTGTATATATATGTATATATATATACACACACACATATATATATATACTCTCACATATATCTTCTGTAATTTTTAAATAGAAATTTTGGGTCAGGTGCAGTTGCTCGGGCCTGTAATCCCAGGGAGGCTGAGGTGGGCGGATCACTTGAGGCCAACAGTTCGAGACCAGCGTGCCCAACATGGTGAAACCTGATCTCTACTAAAAATACAAAAAATTAGGAGGGCGTGGCAAGCACGCTTGTTATCTCAGCTACTTGGGAGGTGAAGGCACGAGAATTGCTTGAGCCTGGGAGGCGGAGGTTGCAGTGAGCCAAGGTTGCACCTCTGCACTCCAGCCTGGGCAACACAGCGAGACTCTGTCTCAAAAATATTAAATAAATAAATAAAAGAAATTCCTAAGATACACTAATATAACTTGTCATATGTATGATTTTTCTTCCTGTTCTCATAGGATAATTTTAAGGAGAACATTGTTTCCTGGTTGGTGTTTCCAAAGATGAATTTCCACTTTCATACCATGCCCAGGCTTCTTCTCAATTCTGTACCCACTCCTCCCAAATAGCAGATAACTGATTTTCTGACTGTGGAGGGAGAGGCTGACACCCATTTGTCTGTGGAGTTAATATCATAGAAGCTGCAACCACCTGTGTCTTCTTTCTCTAGATAATTGTTTCGTCAAGGTTTCTGTGTTTGACAGCTGCAAAGCAGTGACATCACTTGCAATTGTCTGGACTTTCATGTCTGCCTTGCAGGTCCCATCAGCACAAAGTTTGGCCCCAAACTCTGGAGTAGGGGTTGAATATATGGAAGACGAAACCAAGCCAAGTTTTCCATCACAATTATAAAGATATAGTTTGTATCCCTATTGATGCCTGTGTTGTTGTTCTGTTATTTGAATGGCAATTGGAGGAAAAGCCTCGTTAGAGAGACCACTGACACAAATAAAAACCCTGAAGAATAATGATTGAGTCAATAAGATAAAAAAAGAGATGAAAATATAGTCAATACAAATGTTCTTCATTTGTATGAAATCCAACTTTTCAAGGCATTTCCAAATATGACTCAGAGATATATATATAGAAATCAAACCATCTCTGACTTGCTGAAGTAAAATTAGTGTATCTGAAGGCAGAATCCAGGCACATACACATTTAGCAAATTCTACAGCTGGATTTGATGCACACAAACTTGGAAATGACTTTCATCTAATAAATTAGGAAATTAAAAAAGAGAGAGATGAGGAAATTATTTGCTAAGGTCACACAGATAGTTAACAGCAATATAGAAATATGAACCCAGGAGATCAAATTCTTATCTCAGCATGATTTCACACTAGTTTATTCTTTTCTCTTTAAAAACAAAATGAATGAGTTCACCTTTTAGATGATATATTTGAAAATTTCCCTGTTGATTAAAACAGACTTTTAAAAATAGTGAAATATACTATGTAATATAAAATCAACCCTATAATGTCAACTGATTTAAATTCAGTTCAACAAACATTTATTTAGTGCCTACTAAGTTGCAATTAAACATAGATTTTGACTTTAAAGAATGAAGATATAATAAACTATCATATCTTAACTAGATGATTTTTTTAACTTTTGAATATGAACAGGATTTAATTTTCTTCTCTTATTACTTACTCTTTTATTATTAACAAGTAAAGTCTTAATAAATGCAAATCACTACTATGTAATTAGGATATGATAGTTTTTTATATTAATTATTTTGCTTAATACAACAACCTTATGAGGCACTATTATTACTCTTCTCATTTTGCAAATTAGAAAAAATAACTCTAAAAGGTTAGGCAAATTGCTGAAGATCACATAGTTATTTAGTACCAGAACAAATGGGCAAACCCCAATTAATCTGGTTCCAGACGCTCTGAATCCTAAGAACTATTATGTATATATAACTTTAAATATGAAAACTATGTCTAATTACTATATGTCTTCCATAGTACCTAGGAGTCTTTTACCAATGATAAGTGCTCAGTATATATTATGGGTGATTCATGAAAAATAAGTGATTTAATTAGATAGAATTTCATAAAAAGGGTACGAGTTTATTGGGAATATAGGCTTTCAACAAACTGTGAAATGGGAAAGGATTCAGGAGGGCATTAGGAGAAAAGAAACAGGAAATAAGACTTCCATAAAGATGATGTTGCTTGGGGAAACCTCTCCAAAGAGGACTCTATTAAACCGGTCTGACATAAGCAAATTAAGAAGTAAGAAGGAAGGGAAGGGAAGGGGAAGAGGAAAGGGAAGGGGAAGGGGAAGAGGAAAGGGAAGGGGAAGAGGGAGAGGAAAGGGAAGGGGAAGAGGGAGAGGAAAGGGAAGGGGAAGAAAAGGAAGGGACAAAGAAGAGAAGGGAAGGGGAAAGGAAGAAGAAAAGGAAGGAAGGAAGGAAAGAAGGAAGGAAGAGAGGGAGTATGGGAGGAAGGGAGGAAGGGAGGGAGAAAAGAAAGAAAAAAGAAAAGAAGAGAAAAGAGAATCCTAGTATACCAGGTAGTAAGGAGATACATTTCCCTTTTCTGCACGGCTCTGTGTTGTGGAATCAGCCCAGCAGCTGAGTGGTGGCTCCCATCTCCTTCATTATCATAGAGTAGAAGACTTATTCTGGTTAGATTTGGCAGATGATGAGCATTGGCAAATTCCATCTTCTCTGGCTTTAGGCGGTTGGTGCAGCATGGTAGCAACACCAGTTGTCCTCAATACAAACACACACACAGACACACACACACACACAGACACACACACACACTTGTGTGGTTCCTGCTACAGGGAGGATCCATTTAGAGCAATTGATAAGAGTTTCCCACCAAGTTCATAATTCTCTTCTCCACAGTACAAATTTTCTGCCCTCAGGAGCATCTGAGAAAGCCTCAAAAAGGGCCCCTGCCAGGGTCAGACTTCAAACTTCAATTGGATCTGACTGGATTGGGGTGAGAGGTATGTTGAAAACACTGCAGTTATTACTTAGCAATTAGTGGAGGCTAATAGCTGAGGTTGATACCAATAGTAGCAGAACAACCAGATTTTGTTAATAACAGGTTAAAGAGAAAGTTAAAGAGAGCATACATAGCTAAAACCACAGATATTGCTGGTGGTCAGAAACATTTTGTGCATATCCAAGTTTGGAAACTGTAAGGACCAACATCAGAGGCTGTGAACTGCAGAGGAAATAGACTTCGCTAAATTAGTCCAACTGAGTCACTAAAAAACAAACAAGCAAATAAATAGACAACAACAACAATGGCTTCAGAGGGAAAAGGGCCAATATTTAGAGTTCCTACAACACATTATCTAAAATTTCCAGTTTTCCACAATAACAAAATGAGACATCAAGAAAAAAACTAAAACCAAGGAGGTATGACCCATCTATAGCAATAAAAAGCAGACAATAGAAACTGCCCTGCAGGGATACACAAAAAGAAAAGACTACAAAATGACTTTTGTAAATATTTTCAAAGACCTAAAGGGAACTATGCTTAAATAATTAGTAGAAAGGATGATGACAATAACTCAACTAAAGAAATGAAAATTATTTAAAAGAACCAAATGGGCATTCTGAAACTGAAAGTACAATAATTAAAATAAAAAATGCACAAAGAACCCAACAATAGACATGAGATGGCCAAAAAAAGTCAGTGAACTTGAAGATAGATCATAGAGATGATAAAGGCTGCAGAACAGAGAGGAAACAGAATTGAGAATAATGAAGAGAGTCTCCGAGAAATGCAGGACACCATCAAGTATACCCACATAAGGGGAGTACCAGGAAAAAAAAAAGAAATAAAATTTAAAAATTTGAGAAAACAATTATAAAACCTTCCCAAATTTGATGAAAAACACTAATCTACACATTTAAGAAGCTCAACGAAGTCCAAGAATGATAAACATGAAAGAATCTATCATAAGATGCATTAATTATAGGCAAAATGTTAAAAGCAGCAAGAGAAAACCAATTCATCAGATACAAGGATTTCCAATAAGATGAAGAGCTCATTTTCATCAGAAGCAGTGGAAGTCAGTAGGCAGTAAACAGACACATTTAAAGTTCTGAATAAAAGAGTACGAACACCAGAAAACCTATATCCAGTAAAAGTATTTTTTAAAAACAAAGCCAAAAACAACAACAACAACCCAGATGAAAACAGAGATTTCATTCCTTGCAAACTTGTAAGAAATAAGAAAGGAAGTCGTTTTGTTTAAACACAAGCGACATCAGAAAGTAATTCCCATGGACACATAAAAATCAAGAACACTGAAAAAGGTAATTATGTAGGTAATTATGAATGACAGTATAACTGAATAGTTCTTTTCATTTCTTCTCTTATTTAAGGAGTAATTGTATAAAACAATATGCATATAATTGCATTGTTAGGCCTGTGACATATAGAAATGTAATATATTGGTAAAAAAAATAGCACAAAGGAGACAGGTGGGAACAAAGCTGTATGGAAGTGAGAAATGGAAGTGAAAAAATGCAGTGAATGGTAACTCAAATACAAAGTATGAAATGAAGAGAACAAAAAGTGGTAAAGATGAAAGTTAACATAACACCATAAATACAAACTTGTTTGCTTTCTGTACTAGTCTGTTCTCACACTGCTATGAGCAACTACCTGGGACTGAGTAACTTATGAAGAAGAAAAGTTTAATTGACTCACAGTTCTGCAGGCTTAATAGGAAGCATGGCTGGGAGGCCTTAGGAAACTTGCAATCATGGCAGAAGGCAAAGGGGAAGTAAGCACGTCTTACCATGGCTGAGCAGGGGAGAGAGAGAGGGAGAGGAGGTACCACACACTTTAAGCCATCAAATCTCATGAGAACTCACTATCATGAGAACAGCATGGGGAAAATCCATCCCTACAATCCAGTCACCTTCTACCAGGTCCCTCCCCCAACATTGTGAATTAAAATTTCATGAGATTTGGGTGGGGACACAGAGCCAAACCATATCACCTTCCTTCTCTCGCCTTCTTTAAAAGAAAAAAAAATGCATATATTAATCACAAAAATGTATGGCTGGGTTTCTAACATATATAGATACACCAAGTATGAAGATGAAAGAATACAGCTATACAAATAAAGTTTCCCTATCATATTAGAATTAAGGTAGTATAAATCTGAAGTCGATATGCAAGGGAGAGGGTGGGAGGAAGGAGAGGAGCAGAAAATATAACTATTGGGTACTGGGTTTAATACCTGGGTGATGAAATAATCTGTACAACAAACCCCCATGACATGAGTTCACCAATGCAACAAACCTTCACATGTACCCCCAAACCATAAAATAAAAGTTAAAAATAAAATAAATAAGGTAAAATATACTACAATGCTATAGTAACCTAATTAGCATGGTAGTGGCATAAAAACAGACATATAGACCAATGGAACAGAATGAAGGACCCAGATATAAATCCACACATTTATAGACTACTCGCTTTTGACAAAGTCTCCAAGAACATACAGTGGGGGAAAGGACAGTCTCTTTAATAAATAAGCAGAGGCAGAAGAATGAAACTAGATCCTGCTCTTTGACCCTACACAAAATCAGATCAATGTAGATTGAAGACAAAACTTACATCTGAAACTATGAAGTTACTAGAATAAAACATTTGTGAACTGCTGCAGGACATTGGTCTCGGCAAAGATCTTTTGTGTTTGACCTCAAAAAGCACAGGGAACAAAAACAAAAATAGACAAATGGGATTATATCCAGCTAAAAACCTTCAGCATAGCAAAAGGAAACAACAAACTGGGAGAAAAAACAATCCACAGAATGGGAGAAGTAAGTATTTGTAAACTATCCATCAGACAAGGGATTAATAATCAGAATACATAAAGAGCTCAAACAACTAAATAGCAAAAAACAAATAGTTTAAAAAATGTGCAAAAAATCTGAATAGACATTTTTCAAAAGAATATATACAAATGCCAACAGGTACATAAAAAATTCTCAGCACCATTATTCAGAGAAATGCAAATAAAACTACATTCTCACTCCAGTTAGAATGGCTTATATAAAAATACAGGAAATAACACATGCTGGCGAGGATGCGGAGAAAGGGGAAGTCTCATACAATGTGGGTGGGAATGTAAATTAGTACAGCCACTATGAATAATGGTATGGTATTTCCTCAGAAAACCAAAAATAGAACTATATATGATCTAGCAGTTCCACTACTGAGTTTATATCCAGAAGAAAGGAAGTCAATATATTGAAAAAATATCTGTATTCCCATGTTTACTGCAGCACTTTTTCCAGTAGCCAAAATATGGAATCAACCTAAGTGTCCATTAGCAGATGAATGGATAAAGAAAATGTGATACATATACACAATGGAATGTTATTCAGCCATAAAAAATCCTATTATTTGCAGCAACATGGGTGGACTTGGAGGTAATTATGTTAAGTGAAATAAGACAGGCACAGAAAGACAAATAGCATATGTTCTCACTCATATGGGGAGCTAAAAAGGTGGATCTCATGAAGATAGAGAGAAGACTGGTAGTTATCAGGTTCAGAAGATTAGGGGGAAGCGGGGATGAAGACAGGTTGGTTAATGGGTACAAGAACACACTTAGAATAACTGGTGTTTGACAAATCAGTAGGGTGACTATAATTAACATTAATCAGTTGTACATTTCAAAATAGCTAGAATAATTCAAATATTTCTATCATAAAGAAAAGAATATTTAAGGTGATAGATATCCCAACTACATTGATTTGACTATATGATTGTATCAAATTATCACGAGTATCCCTAAAATGTGTACTTTATGTATTAAAAAATTAAATAAAAATGTTTAAATGGATCACAGAACCAAATGTAAGAATTAAAATTATAAATATCTGGCTGGGCACAGTAAGTAGCTCATGCCTGTAATCCCAACACTTTGGGAGGGCAAGGCAGGGGGATCACTTAAACCCAGGAGTTTGAGACCAGCCTGGGCAACATAACGAGCCTGCCCCGTCTCTACAAATGATAAAAATATTAGTCAGGCAGGGTTGCACACACCTGTGGTCCCAGCTACTCAGGAGGCTGAGGTAGAAGGATCCAGTCACCTGACCCCGGGCGATCATGGCTGCAGTGACCCGTGATGGCACTGCACTCCAGCCTGGACGACAGACTGAGACACCATCTCAAAAAAGAAAAGCAAAAATAAAAACAACAAAAATCGAGGAAATCTCCATGACTTTGGTTGGGCAGTCCTCTTAGGTAGGACAACAAAAGTGAAAGAAGCAAAACTAAAAATTAAATGGATTTGATCAAAATAAAGATTCATGCTTCAGATGATATCATCAGAAAATGAAAAGACAACCCAGAAAATAGAAGAATATCTCCAATCACATATCTGATAAGGGTGTTGCATGCAGAATATATTAATATAAAGTATCCTTGCGGCTCAACAAAAAGATAAGTATCACAATTTAAAAATGGTAAAGGATATGAATAGATATTCCTTCAAAGAAGACATACAAATGGCCAATAAGCACATGAAAAACCATTCGAGCCAAAATGCAAATCAAAATTACAGTAAAATATCCCTTAACACTCAATAGAAATGTTAAAACCAAAGACAGACAATGACAAGTGTTGTCAAAGATATGAAGAAATTGGAGTCCTCATACATTGCTGGTGGGAACATGAAATGGTGCAGATGCTTTGGAAAACAATTTGGCAGTTTTACAGAAAGTTTGAACAGAATTAACATGTGACTTAGCAATTCTTCTCCAAGGATGAAATGAAGAGAAATCAAAACATACGTCCATGCAAAAATCTTGCAGGTGAATGTTCATAGCAATCTTATTTAAAATAGGCAAAAGGAGGGAACAATTTAAATGTGAATCAATTGAGGAAATAAATAAACCATCAATTGATGAAATAAATAAACCATCTCTATCTATACAATGGAATATTATTTGACATTAAAAAGGAATGCAGTACTGATAGATCCACAACATTAGATGAACCATAAAAATATTATGCTAAATGAAAGAAGCTAGTCTCTAGAGACCATATATTGTGTAATTCCATGCATATAAAATGTCAAGAATAGAAAAATCTGTACAGATAGAAAGTAGATTAGTGGTTGCCCAGGACTGGGAGTTGGAAGTGGGATGGGAAGTGGGAGGGATTGGAGAATGACTGCTAATGGGTATGTAGTTTCTTTTGCATGCAGCAAAAATGTAAAATTTTACTGTAGTAAAAAAATTACACAATTCTATAAGTACACTAAAAACCACTGAATTGTACACTTTAAATGAATGACTTTTATGATTTGCAAACTGTCTCTCTATATATACGACTATTTTAAAAAAGAAAGGGAGACAGAAAGGGAGAAAGAGAGAATATTAAAAGAAAAAAGATGTGAAAGTTCCAAATACACTCTATTTTGGCTGAATTTGGTTGAAACATAGGTTGTATAGGGTTGATGTTAAAGGAAAGGTTTACAAACACAGTTGAGACCAGCTGTAGAAAAATGTGGAAAGCTGTCTTAGACACTAAGGAAGAAGTCTGCATTTATCGAATAGGTGATGGATCCTTATTTGATAAAGACAATATTTAAAATCAGAAGAAAGTAGCACTATCTTTGTTTTACAAAAATCATATTTGTAGCAGATGAGCATAGAATGGAGGGGGAAAATAGTGTAGCCTGAGAGGCCAGGAAGAAGGATATGAAAATAATCCAATTGAGAAATGATACATGTCATTCTAATGGTTCACCTAGAATCCAACAGTGTTTCCCTTTTGTTTTGGAGTCAAAGTACATCTACATTACTCTCCATGCATCCATTTGGTATTTAGAATAAAGATAATCAAAATGTGTTTTCTGACAATATTTCCAACATACAATATTTCCAACATACAATCCACCCCGACATTAAGTGAAGTTATCTAGGGCTATTTCATCATTGCTTCCTCTGTCCATGCTGCTCTACTACAGCTGTGTGGGAATGGGCTACAACATGGTGCTTAAAAGACTTCAGCAGACCTTGTCAAGTATTCAGCTGTAGCTCTTGCCTTTGTCCTCCTATAACAAGATAATGCAAGATACACAACACAATGTCAAACACCGTAGTTATTCATTTAATAGTTATTACTGTCATGTATAAGCTATGCCAAATGTCAAATTTATGCTTCTGATTCTAGAACCATTCAGATGGTTTCTGAGAACTTGGGCATGACTACAGTTCACTGTTATTCTGATTGACCTATGCTATCTAAACCCCATTTAAGTCACCACTGCTCATTTCTGACACAGGTATAAAGGAATGAGGTGTTACTCCCTTTGAGTAAAGAGTACATGTTATGACTTTTCCGCTTTCACTGCTTCAGCATTAACCAGTGCCTTCATGAGTTCCCTCACTGTTAGTTAAAAGAAATATAACTTTCCTTCAGATTTGTTTTTCTAATATGAATTCCCATCTTGTATTGCTAAATGTTTCAGACAATGGAAAAGCGTCTTAACTTCCTAATAGGTGTTTCTTTCTAGACCATGTTATTTAGCACCTAAATGTAGCAATTCTTAGGATTTCAGAGATGTAAATGACAAATTTAAAACTTAGAGGAAGAAAAAAGAACTCAGAGCTCATAGATAATATTTCTCAGATGTTTGGTGGAACCAAACAGATGTATAAACTGACACATACTCCAGGGCATAGCATGTTCTTCAAATAGAAATAGAGGATTAGCAGTATTTCTTCATCTGCAAAATGGGATTAATAGTGTTTGCCACCTGTCATCTCACCAGGGTGTTGAGAGGAAAAATAAGTTCATTC
This sequence comes from Pan troglodytes, assembly GCF_028858775.2. Lineage (NCBI taxonomy): Eukaryota > Metazoa > Chordata > Mammalia > Primates > Hominidae > Pan > Pan troglodytes. Next base: position 85,412,699 of record NC_072398.2, read on the forward strand.
AAGGAAAGTTCTCTGAGATATTTAGAAGGCAGCACATTAATGCAGACATCACTTTGTTTCATGGCAAAACAACTAAGATTCTGACTTCCCTGGAGGAGGAAGATCTTATTTCCAAAATGCATGCCTTTGAGAGATAAAGTTATAAGAAATAACATTCTATGAGCAATAATTCCATATCTGCCTAATCTAATGAGAGACAGAGAATGATAATTTACCCAGTAGGGAAATGTGCAATTGGAATAGTTCTGGCAAATGTCTGGGTACATACATTCTTGTGCACCCTTTCCTACCTCCAACTTCACCTCTTCCAGACTCCCCCTCCTTATGAAAAGATAAGGTTGAGTTTATTTTGTTATTACAGTTTTAAACATCAGAAATGGATATAAACTATAATTCTTGGTTTTAGACAAGAAGCAACACTGTCTTATCATATGTGAGTTAGAAGCATGCTCTGTGTTAGGAAACAGTTAGATGATATGGTTATATAAGCATGCTCTAGATTCAAATGTTCTGAGTTCAAATGTTGACTTTCAAGCACAGTTAGTTTATCTGACCTTGATTTCCTTGTATGTTAAATTATTACTTGCCTGTAACATTTAATGTGTCTGCCACATGTAATGATCACTCATTAAGTGTCCTGTTACATTTGCTGTCTTCTGAAAGGGCTCAGTAATAATCGTTGGCTCAATGGAGCACCTACTTTCATTCTCTGGAGCTGAAGTGGTTATAGGTCGATGGAAGAAGAAGTCTTACCTAATTATTCATTAAAATAAGTAAAAATAGGGGTTACCAATAGGCTATGAAATGGAAAGCTTGAGTTCCTAGGGTCTTTCTTTCACCAAACACTGAAGAGAGGTTAAATCATTTTAAGACTCTGCCTCCTCTTGACAAATAATAGGCAAAATCACCACCCTTCTCCATGAGCTAAGTAATATTGGTAAAGAGAAACAACATCAGAGAACGTACGTTGATTAGAGGAAGAGCATATAACCCCCTAACGTAAGCATGAAACAGTTTTAAATATTAAAGCTCCAGCTCTTATTACCCTAATTTCCAAAGACAGGCAGTTAGTGTCAGTAGGATTATTTTTACTAACAGAAAGAAAACAAAGAGGGAAGAGCTTTTGATTAATATGTGAGTCCTCTGGGAAGTTGTTATCATAGAAGAATTTCTTTTCTCCACATGCACATGGGAGGTTCTACAAAATCCTTCTCATTACAGCAGCATTTTCCCATCCTAAAGAGAGCTGTGAAGAGCTGTACAACAGAAATGCAAAACAGAAGTGAAGAATGCATGATCCATGAAAATGTTGTTGATGAATTCTATGTAGTCAGGGCAGATGGCCTATAAGAACAGAACTTGGAGCAATTGCAGAGATTGAATATTTATCATACTTAGCATCTCTGAAATAGAAAGTGGTTTGTCTAATATTGACAACTAGGTGACGCTAACAACCAAGGTAATAAAAGAAGAAAATTAAGATTACAACCTGTGCAGAGACATGCACCAATACACCCTTGGCTGAATACTTAGCTAAAACATAGTGTGAAGATCTTGGATATTTAACAATAGAACATCATGACATTTGTATCTGTGTAATATTTTTGAATGGTTATGTATTTCATAATGTTTTTGTTTCATATAGCACACATTGTACATACACATGTGGGTATATGAATGTATGTGTTAGTAGTTGTCATTAAAAAGTTTTAATTCAGACATAATTAAAGAGAGGAAACCAAGTTGGTTGGACTGATTATGAGCACTATTGAAAAGCTAACTGAAAACAACAGGTAATGTTACCCATTGTAGGATGGTATCTGAATAGGAATTAATTCCTATGGAAGCATTAACTAATTGCAACAAATTGTTCTTGGTATATGTAAAAGTGGATTAATAAGTTAATAAAGGTAAGATTTTGCTAAATATAAAGAACTTTCTGTTTAATTTGTATCACAGTGGGGGAATCTGTCTTAAGAAATAATGTGTTCTTTCTCATGTAGAGATGTTTAAGTAGACATAGTATGGTAATTCGTCAGAGAAGATGCTGAAGGGGTCATGCACAGGGAAAAATATTATTTCAATCATTAAGAAATATGTATTTGGTGCTAACTATGAGAATGATATGTAGATTTCATGTTGCATGCGAACTCTAACCAACTTGCAGAAGCTTCCTGAGGCAACGTTGAGAGGCTAGCATGAACTCTATAGAAAAGACTGCTATAGTAGATTAGAAATAAATATCATAGAATCAGGAGTAGGGAGAAATAGATTACATTCTAAACTGTTGTATTTCTGATCTACCTGTTTCCAATCACTGTTAGATACTGGAAATACAACAGTAAATAGTGGAGGAATAGGCCCTGAAACATATAGGAAAATAAACATACCTCTGAGAATTTCTAATAATCAGATATTTCTAGGATTGCATTTGAAAGCTTTTATGTCCATAACCTCCAGTGAAGCTTGTAGTATAGGGCTAATTTGAAATAAATTTTCAAGCATGAAATAAATGAGCAAGAATGTTCGCTACAAATACAGAAAATTTCTGTGGGGTCATCAGGAGCTTTGCAATGCCATTTACTTCCTGAATGTCTGTGAAGACCTTGTTGGCTAAGTCCCAACAGACAATGAGAACCCAGTGAGGAGGCCCTTAGGTCCTGGAATAGCTTTCTCTTTCCCATGATCAGTGGGTCAGCAACAGCCATCTCAGTTTTTCTGAAAAATTTTTGACAACAAGTCAAACGCATGAGATAAGAAGTAATGGTAACAAGTATCTGGGAGAAACGATCCTTCATTAACTTAAACACAGGGTTGGTGATAAAATGTCAGTTGAATACACAAGTCTTGATTAGAGAGCTTAAGCTGCCTGGCATGAAAATAACCCAGGACACCTACAAAGAAGCAACTGCCCTGGGAAGAGATGCACAGCCAGGTTTGCCCATGGAATGGATTCCCCAAAGGAAAATTATTAAGGCAAGAGATGTCAAAAAGGTAGCAGATCAAGTAAACCCTTGAGAGAGTTGGGAAATAAGTTGTCCAAAGCATTGACCGATGCCCTGGATTGTTAACAAGAGGCTGGAAAAACTTTCTGGCTATCTCCTTACCTGACTTTCCAGCAAAATGGAAAAAGTGGCAGAGAAGTTATTTCATATAAAGTGAGGCTTCCTCACATGTAGTTCTCCCAGTAAAAACTAAGAGGTACTCTCAAACCACCTGGGAAAGTGATATACTACAGGTCTGGGAAGTCCTACAGGGAATCACAATAATGTGGGCAATTACTCAACACTTATTGATTGGATCCACTATAAACAACACTAGGTCAGGCATTAAAGTCAATTCCAAAGATATTTAAAAATATAATCCCTGTCTTCTATGAAATTCTAGATGAAAATATGAAATCTAGTTGAAAAGATAAAACCATCACTCAGTAATAGTTTAATGAGTGTAAGATATATTTTGATAAGGGCCAAATTTGTAAGGAAAAAATTAAAATGGGCCCTAAAGGTGGGGGATGAATTATTTAAGTAGAGGAAGGAGAAAAACAGCCTTCTTTCAGTATTATCAAAAGACAGAAATCAAGAGTCAAAATGAAGCTCCTATCATCCTAATAAGAATCCTATCTAATAATTGCGGTTCTCCGTGTATAAATTTCATGTGTGCCATGGCATCCCCTTTAAATGTTAGTATCTTCACAGTTGTCAGTATATCTCTAAGTCTCTTACATTCTAGTCATAGCAATTTACTCTCAGAATACAACATAACATAATTCAATTCTGATTCCTCACTTCTTCTCAGCCTGGAATGTCCTCCTCTCTCTCCACATACACACTCTTCTTTGTGAATCTTCTCTGATCTACCCTGTAGGAATTAACTGCTGTTTTATCTTCAATCCAACAACATGTTCCTTGCATTTTGTTTACTATTTGCTACATTCTACCTTATTTTATATTACATTACAAATAATTGTTTGAATGCCTAGATCCTCCACTGGAGGACATTCTTTCAGGAGAGTTGCATCACTTCTTACTAATTCTTGAAATTTTGTAGCCCCTGATATAGTCCTTTGCTGATATAAGGTGCTTATTTGTGCTTGTTAAATAGAGGACAGATTAACAATGCAACTAGGCACCAAACCAATTTCACTAATTGTCACACAAGCACTACTTGTATTTGTAAAGTACTGCTTTGTTACCTGTTCATGTGGAATAGAATATGATTTAGAGTGTAGTTCTGGAGCAGCCCGGCATGATAGGGCTCAAATCTTTGCTCAGTCACTTAAAAGATGTATGATCTTAGATAAGCTAATTAACATCACCATTTCAGTTTCTTCATTTGTGAAATGGGATTAATATAACAGCACTTGCGTTGTCATATGTTGTAGGCTTAATTATTTTAATTCACATAAAGCCCTTAGAATGCAGTGTCATTCACATAATAAACACTGAATAAATATTAGCTATTTCCTATCAACCATCATTATCTAATTCTAATTTTACTTTGACTGGTAAGATTGTTGTATTAACTGTACTTAGTTGTAGGAGACATCATGGTTTGTCCATTCAATCCTCTATTACTCCACCTTATTATTTGGATGTCCATCCATCTCAGTGAAGATACACACCTAGAAAAAGTTGAACTATCACAAGATCAATGGCAAATCCTGAATAGTTTAGGTCAAACATGGTTATTCCCTTCCCTGTGGTTTAAAGTTGGGCATATCCTGAAGTTCTGCAATGAGACAAATGGAGAGATAATCTGAGGGACTTCTGAACTAGGGTCTTTGCTTCCTTCCCTCATCCTTCCTTTCTTTTTTCCTCCCTCTTTCTCACTTTCTTTCTTTCTCTCAGCAACATGCCAGAAAAAACTGTTCCTCTTCTGCTGTGAATGCAATACACCAGCATCATTTTGTGGCCCTGAGTGTCACAGTCACACTGATGGTAAACACAATAATGATAGCAGAGCACACAGAAAGAGCTTGGACCCAAACTGATATTGTTGACTTGATTTGCTTGCCAAACTTCTATAAATATAAGAAATATATGTGGTAACATTTTTTAAAGTATAAATTTCTAGGTCCTACCCAGGCACCAAATCAGAATATCACAGGGAAGGGGCTGGAAAGCTGTGATTTTTAAGCAGTGAGTCTCAACATCAGTGAAGTTTGGAAACACTGGTTTAATACACTTTTCATTTGGTTTCCTATTACTGCAGTTAAAGGATCATCCATTATATTACAATTCCTTTAGTTCTATGCTTTAGAGTCCTATTATAGGGCTACTGTAAAATTTCAGAGGGAATTACTCCTTGGAGTAGGGAATGAGTTAAATAATCTACCACATGCCAATTGCAGGGACTGTGGTTAAGATGTCCTCTTGCCCCCTTCCCAAGTTCTTAAATTCCTAGAACACATAGTTGTCTTCAGTGGGCCAGAGGAATCAAGGAATGTTTAAAGCAACCTCAAAAGGTAAGGTCAAGCGATTTCTTTCTTTTTAGGATTTGGGATATCTGACTCTGTTAGACCCACTCTTGGTACCTGCTATGGGCTGAATTGGGCTCCTCCAAAAACGCAGTATCTCAGACTGTATTTACAGATAGGTTCTCTGAAGAGCTAATTAAGTTAGGATGAGGTCATATGGGTAAGCCCTAATTAATTATGACCGATATCCTTATGAAACAAAGAGATTAGGATATAGAAACCCACAGAAGGAAGACTATGTGGAGACACAGGGAACAGATGACCATCTTTAAGCCAAGGAAGGAGGCCTCAGATAAATCCAACCCTCCTGGCACCTTGATCTTAGACTGCTAGTCTCCAGCACTCTGACAAAATCAGTTTCTGCTATTTAAGCCACCTAGTCCATGATGCTTTGTTATGGAAGCCCTAGAAAGCTAGTACAGTGCCTTTCAGGCAAGAATGCTTGCAACATATCTTGCTGCATGCTCTGATATCTCCTGAATTATAGACAAAGTCTGGCACCTTCCTTTTCAGTCTTGCTAAGGACTGAGTCCCTTTAAGAACTCTGCTTCTGCCCAAATTAGATCATTTCTGGGCATACTATTGCAGTCAGAATGAAAGAGTATATTTTGTTTTGTAATAGCATCACTGCTACTCAACTTGAAACTCTTTGAGGGTAGAAATAATACTTCTGCATAGCTCATTAAAACTCACTTCCAGGACAGGGACGATGGCTCACATGTGTAATCCTGGCACTTTGGGATGCCAAGGCAGGTAGATCACTTAAGACCAGGAGTTCGAGGTCAGCCTGGCCAACAAGGGGAAATTCCACCTCTGCTAAAAATACAAAAAATTAGCCAGGCGTGGTGGAGTGTGCCTGTAATCCCAGCTATGTGGGAGGCTGAGGCACAAGAATCAATTGAGCCCAAGAAGTGGAGGTTGCAGTGAGTCCAGATTGCACCACTGCACTCCAGCATGAGGGACAGAAAGAGACTCTAGCCTCAAAAAAGTAAAAAAATTCACCTCCACATTCTTTCATGTTTTAATTGTCTGTTTTTGTGACTTTCCCCTCCACTGAGTCTATCTTCAGAATAAAACTGCCTTGCTCACCTTTGTTATTCCAGGACTTATAACAGTAATGTGCATATAATGGACACGCCAAAAATGGGAACCAAAGAAAGAATAGTGAAAAAGTAAGTGAATTAATGAATGAGGCTCAAGGAGCATGCAGCCCAGAGAAACAGTACACTCTTATGCACCAACTGGGCATTTGATAAATATGCCAACTAGCTGACTAGCGAACAGAACAACTCTGTAAAGATAACAAATTACATCACTTTTCCCTGGCTAGATTGATTACATGTATTACCGCGGCTATTTCTTTCCCGCAACATTTTTCATTATAGGGAATATTAATGAGTTAACAAGGACCCTATCTTTGTTTATCTCCTTTCCCATTTTAACAAGTAATTCTGATGCTAAATGACAAACCTCTGGATTTATAATAGCCTGACCACTGTAAAAACAGTAGTATGGTGCAACTTTTAAAAAATTCTCTGTATGGAAAGAATTATTGGAATTACTTGGTAAAATCTGAAACCACATCACTAACAAATACTATACATTTGTAGGTAGAAAGTGTTTACAGGTTTCTGGCCATAACTTTTTAATCTATCTGTATTTAGCCTTTAAAATGTGCAATGTACTATGCTAATCATCAGTGAGGACAGAAAAAAAAAAATACATAAAATCTTGCTACCTTACCTCACGATACTTATCACTTGTCTGTGCTAGAAAGATACGTCCAGGTGAAAAATTTAGATATCAGAATAATAATATGGATATTGTTAATGTCAAATTTGTTTAATATGTAATAAGCTTGACTTAATTTGTATTACATACAATTTCCTTCAATATATTTTATTTTAGAGAATATTAACGAAATACATTTATGTGTGTGTATATGTGTGTGCGTGTATGTGCACATACAAAAAATATTGTATCAGTATCAGTATAGGAAGATAAATGCCAAAATGTGACAGTGATTATCTTTGAATGGTTAAGATTCTGAATAATTTGGAAGTCTTCTTTATGTTTTACTGTATTATGTAAATTTTTACAATTGTATATACAATACCTTTGTTTAGATAAAAATATTGGGCCAGGAATTGCAACTACCACATGAAGAATAGAAAAGGTAAATGCTAAGACTTCAAAGGAAGAGAAGATAACTGGGGCTGGAATATTCAGGAAAGCATTGTGGAGGAGCTAGGCTACGAATGGTGGTAGAATTTGGGTAGCTGAAGATAATGGAGAAAACTCTCAGCCACACGTAAGTACCACCGTTCAATCAACACAAAGCAATCCCACAGGTCACTTTAGACCATGACAAACATGAGTCATAGGCCCCTCAAGAACTCTAACACTATTTTCCCAGAACACATGTCGTTAATCCCCTGCTTTTTTCTATTACCATCTGGCCTCAAAATCTTGCTCTTGTCCCATGTTTGTAATTCTATAAATGGTTTTTGAACTTGGCTTTTGCGATTAGTTTTTCCTCTTTGGCTTCTGCTCTTTTTCAAGGGTATGGACTCACATGCTTCCCTTAACCCACATTAAGTAGCAAGTCTAACCACAATCAGCCCCTAGGACCCATAGCTCTCCTCTAGTGCTAACTAGCCCTACAGTGGGGTCCAGACACAGGAAATGGAATGACCAAGTTTGTAATATATAAGGTGTGTTTAGAAATCGGTGTCAGAATTCAGAGGTAGGGTACATCTAGGAAAATTGAGGACAAAAGCAGATTCACACTGTGAAAGACCTGAAAAGCCAGTGTATTTGTTTCTTGTTGCTACTATAACTAATGACCACAAATGTAATAGCTGAAAACAACACAGGCTTGTTCTATAGGTCACAAGCCTGATATGGATGGGCTAAAATAAAGGTATTAGCAGGTTGTGTTTCTTTTGGGATCTCTAAACAAGATCTATTTCCTTGCCTTTCCATCTTCTAAAGACTGCCCACATTCCTTGGCTCATGGCCCCTTTAAATCTTTAAAGCCAATGATGACCAGTAGAGTCCCATATTACATAAGTCTGATTGACTTTTCTTCTGCCTTTCTCTTTCACTTTTAAAGACCCTTGTATCACACTGGGCCCACTCAGGTAATCTGGGATTACCTGAGTAATTTTAATTTTAATTTAATTAAAGTAAATTTAATTTTTTAATTTTAAAATAGGAAGATTAAAAACTTTAATTCCATTTGCTCCCTTAATTCTCCCTTGCCATGTAATATAACATACCCACAGATTCCAGGAATTAGGATGTGGACGTATTTGGGCATTATTCTTCCTACCACAGGTGGATTAAAGATGTGATATTGTCCTCTAAATAACAAGGAAAATATTTAAAAGTATAAATAAGTGACAATGTAAAAGGAAAATTAAGGTACATAAAATGCAGTTTAGCTTATTTTATTACCAGAAAGTTAAATATTGCCTCTTTAAATGATTAAGCTCTAACTCATATCATCAGAAGATCCATGCCCACTTTTTGCAACTCTGTTTTAACAAAGGAAATTGGGGTCATAGAGATCTAAAAGTGGCAAGCTGCACACTAGGTTGACTAAAACTTAAAGCTACAGAATTATCTGATGAGGACAATGCTCTTCTGTTTTTAACCTCCCAGGCTCAAATATTCTGTGTCTATACACAGAATGATGCTTTCATCTGTAGCAGATGGTGGTAGATTTGACTCAACTTATCTCAATTCTCCATCATACTATTTCTCTCCATCTTCCCATGACTTTCTGCCACCCCCCCAAAATTAATTTCAGACAGGCCTTTGTGCTTTGGCTGACATTCAAAACTGTCACCTCCACGTACACATTAACTCCAAAGCCTCTGTCATTCCTCACATTAAAATTCTATCACCAGGAGTCAGCACAGCTTGACTCAGCAAGCTAAGGGGCTGGTTCTGAGCAAGATGCAGTGACAGCAGGCTTCATGTGTGACAACCCCGGTCAATTTGACAGCAATAAGACACCCTCCTTAGAACCAGTTGCAGCTCTTGTTGACCCAAGTGGGAAGGTTATCCTTCTGAGCGATTCTCTTTCCTTCCCATGAGAAAGAAAGGCCAGGGGTTACAAGACAAAGGTTATGAATATTTTATAGTTAAATAACCACAACAGTGAAGAACAATTAATACACTCCAGAATCTAGGTTTACATACTAATTGTGAAGGATAACCATTTGTTGACGTTAAGAGCAACTCTTTAAAATGACAGCCCAAGAAATTATACCCACAGTGTAGGCAATAGGCTATTGGCAATTCTGTGTAGAATCCTTGTACGAAAACTGATTTTGAAGTCCACCCAGGGAGTCTTCCTCAATTTATAAATGAGATTGAAAGGTAAAGTGTTTTCCCAGTGGTCGCACTATTAATCACCACCAAAGCAACTTGTTTTCCCAATCCTCTGCATGCCTGCTCTTTCTCAAGCAGTCCCCCATTTCAATGGGTTGTACAGAAAGTGTCATTATCTGTGATTGGGGAAAAAAGTTAATGATGATAATAGTTTAAGCATTATTCACTCGCTCACCTTTTCAGACTAAGCTAAAACACCCACAATTTTAAACATGACACAAAACAAAAGCATTCATTTCAAAATTTACTTCCTCTATGAAGACTTTTATGATCTCTTCCCATGCCCCAGAAGACGCAAGTGTCTCACTCCCATGTGCCATCACTGTAGTCTTTTTTCTTGATTCAATTCAATTTTGTCACATGTAAAACACTTACGTAATTTAAAAGTCAAAACCACATAAACGTATACTCAGACTTTTCTATCTTTGTCTCCTTACCCGCATTCCTCCTGCCTCCTACAGGGAATTATTTCTGTCCATCTCTGTTTTATTCTTGCCCACTATAGTTTTTGGATACCTCGATCATAAAAGCTGTACTCTTTAGGTACTGATACAGAAGGGCTGGGCTCCCAGCTAAATCCCACCCTTAAGCCTGGAACTGCGGCCTTAAATGAAAACAGCTTACCCCGCTTTTCCACCCAAGTGTTGCCTTTTTGGCCTGCTCTACCCCTACCCTGTGCCCATAAACGACTCCAGCTGGCGGAGCAATACAAGCAGCTGAGCATCAAGGATACAAGTGGCTGAACGGTAAGCAGAGAAGCAACTGAGCTTCAGAGACTACAGAAAGAAGCGGCTAATTGCAGATGGTGTGGCTTCTGAGAGGGGCCCAGCCAGAGACGGCCGGGCTTCAGGGAAAGAACATCTTCCCAACCCCTTTCCAGCCTCCGTTTCAGCTGAGAGCCACCCGCCGCTCAATAAAGTCTTCTGCATTCATCACCTTTCATGTGTGACCTGATTCTTCCTGGATGCTGGACAAGAACCCGGGTGCCGACAGGGCAGGGGCTTGCCACCCTGACCCTCCACTGAACTGGTTGGTTGGCACTTAGCCGTCCCCAGACAGCAGGGCTTGAAAGAACGTGGCTGTAACACACCTGAATGCTGCTGTGGGGCCCACACAGAGCCTGCTCCCCCGAGAGAGGAGTGACTACTGGTTCCAATGTTCGTTCCCTCCGGTTCCCACACTCGCTGCCTGCTGCGAGGAGTGACCAGTTGGCGGGCTGAGTGAAATGAGCCACTCCATTTCCCGCCCGCGAGGGGATTCAAGGGAACTATCCCCATCTCAGTACCTTATGAGAGGTACGTTTTTCTCTCCCATGAGATTGAAAATCTCCTGGTAGTGGGAAGAACATTTTCTTCGTCATTAAAATGATAGTGCCTACAACAAGTTTCGAACACACAAGATCTCATTAAATGTTTATAGTCTGTTGAATGAAACCACCTGAGGATTGTTGCCTCCATAGGCACAAACACATCCTGTTCAATTGGCTGAGTTTTCATTCTTAAGTGACTGTCACACCAAAACATCATAATATCTGTCATTTAGGAGGAAAGTGGGAGAGAAAGACTCAAGAGGAAAGGAAATTGGGCTTAGACTCAGCAGAAATGGAGTTGTGTTCTGCCTTTTTGAGGAATGAGTGTGAACTTAGGCCAAAGCACTGAAAATCCCTGAACCTGTTTCACCGTTTGTAAAATTTGGTTGGTAATAAAGCACACATCACCAAAGGTTTGTGAAAATTAAATTAGATAATCTATAAAAAGAAGCTCTAAACTTTACTCCCACATTAAGAATGGTTAAACATTATTCTGTTTTTTACATACTAGGCATGCTGCATTTGTTGAGATCAAGTATGGGTTGCTTTGAACTCTTTCACCTGATGCAATACTCATCAATGGTAAGAACAGGTTACCTATAAAAAAACTGTCCCCAGAGCTGTCTCTAGCTGCCTTTTAACTTGATTTTGTCTTTCATAGAGATTTTGAGCAGAAGACATTACAAAATCACCATTGAAGGGGAGATGGGGGTAGAGAGCAATGTAAGGGAGAAGGAAGTGGGAGGTAAGAAAAAAAATCACCAAGTTCAAGTACTGTTATCCCAGACCTGATTTCCTTCAGATCCTGTTCACAGCCATCCCAGATTTCTGGCACTTAATACCACTAAAGTTGCTTTTGGAATGTCTGATACCATTCCAAACTTGGTGTATCAGCAGAAGACTAGCCAGATATACAAATAAGTCATAAAGACAATGTTTAAGAGAGACTTCAGTATAAGATAGAGAAAGCAGGTGTAGACTTCAGTAATTCCATTTCAACAAGAAAATCTGCTCTGGTACATGGTAGCTAGTTGCCAAGAGAGGGTCACCATAAAAGCAATGAAAGCAGTGAGAAGGTTTCTCTTTTTACAATAACAACTATTTCTTTAACACTTCAAAATTCACAAAGAAATTTCACATGCATTATCTCATTTGCACCTTTATGCAATCTTGTATATATTAATTTTACCCAGTGTTGCAGGTCAGAAAGCTTAAGGGATTTAAAGAAGCTCATATAACCTTAAGTTGTAGAACCAGGATTCAAATGCAGCCTTTTTGACACTAATTTGAAGCTTTAAATCCAGAGCTGCAGTGACAAGGACTAGCAGACCCAATTGTCTGGTGATGCTTACTTCTCTCTGCCTCATTGTGGATATAACCTCCTCCCTTTAGGTTTTGTGCTCTGCTGCATCCATTGCCTGGAACCCCCTACCTCACCTTTTTGGCCTGTATGAATCCTGACTAGTCCAAGACCACTTTTTAAAAAATATTATGACTTTTAAAAAATTTATGGCCTGGCGCGGTGGCTCACGCCTGTAATCCCAGCACTTTGGGAGGCTGGTGGGTGGATCACGAGGTCAGGAGATCGAGAACATCCTGGCTAACATGGTTAAACCCCATCTCCACTAAACATACAAAAAATTAGCCTGGCATGTTGGTGGGTGCCTGTAGTCCCAGCTACTCAGGAGGCTGAGGCAGGAGAATGGCGTGAACCTGGGAGGCACAGCTTGCAGTGAGCCAAGATCGCACCACTGCACTCCAGCCTGGGCAACAGAGTGAGACTCCGTCTCAAAAAACAAACAAAAAAAAATTACAAGTTTTCAGAGCAGTTTCTCTTTACAGAAAAAACTCATCAGAACACACAGAGAGTTTGTACATATTCCCTTCCCACCCTTTTCCTATTATTTATACCTTGTATTAATGTGCTACATTTGTTAAAATTGATGAATCAACATTGATGCGTTATTAGAAACTAAAATACATGGTTTACAATAGTGTTCAATCAATACAACATACCATAGCATTGTACATTCCATAGGTTTTGACAAATGTAAAATGACATATGCCCATCATTACTGTGTCACATAGAATAGATTCATTGTCCTAAAATTACCCCAAGCTTCACCTGTTTGTCCCTCCCTCCTATCCCCTTAACCCCCGGAAACCACTGATCCTTTTAGTCTCAATAGTTTTGCCTTTTCCTTTGTCATGTAGGTGAACTTATACAGTATGTAATCTTGACAGATTGGCTTCTTTCACTTAGAAATATGTTTTTACGTTTTCTTCTTATCTTTTCATGGCTTAACAGCTCACTTCTTTTTAGCATTGAACAATGTTCCATTGTACCACAGTTTGTTTAGCCAGTCACCTATTGAAGGGCTAATTAATTGTTTACTGATTTGGGCAATTATGAATAAAGGTGTTATAAAACTTCACGTACAGGGTTTTATGTGAACATAAATTTTCAACTCCTTTAGGTATATACCAAGAAGCATGATTACCACATTGTATGATAAGAATAAGTTTCGTTGTATAAGAAACTGCCAAACTGTCTTCCAAAGTGGCTATACCATTTTGCATTCCCACCATCAAAGAATGAGAGTCCTGCTGTTCTGCATCCTCACCAGCATTTGGTGTTGTTAATGTTATGAATTTGATCATTCTAACCTGTGTGTAGAGGTATCTCGTTGTTTCAATCTGCATTTCTCTAATGACATATGACCTTGAACATTTCTCCACTTGCTCATTTTTTATCTGTACATCTTTGATGAAGTGTTTATTCAGATCATGTACTATTTTTTAAAAAATTGAGTTGTTTGTTTTCTTATTAGGGCCAAGGCCACCTTTTCTTTGGAATTTATCCTGTCCATCCCAGCACTCCTTGTGGCTCATGTGGCCTGTATACCAGTTAGTGCTCAAGTGTTACTGAGTTCACTGTTACCTTACTTGTCATGCCTGGTCTGATTTCCCTAACTTGCTGATAAGCTTCTGCAAGGAAGGGATCACTTTTGTACATCCTTGAAGTAACCATAATATCTAACAGCATGTTTTGTAGAGAGTAGGCTCTCAGAATTTATTTTTAACTAACCAAAAGTTAATGGCCAGGAAAGCAATTCATTTAAAACCAAGACTGTCTCTTTAATCAGAAGGGAGGGAGTTAAGTAGAATAAATGAGGAATCAGGATATTTGTGGTTTAGTTGGGACTCTGAGACGAACTTATTTTCTGACCTTCAGTTGTTTTTTTTTTTGTTGTTTTTTTGTAAAATATCTAGTATCAAGGGCCAATATTATATGGCTATCAAATCACTTTGGAAGTTTGTGAAAAGAGAACTCACTTCTATCATCTAAAAATGTTATATCTTTATCATTTCATCCCCAACACAAAGAAGGCAGAAGCAAGATTAAAGTTTGTGCCTAGCTATATTCAAGGACCATAAATTTGCTGGAGTTAGGACTCCAAACAGTTCGACCACCTCTTAATTAACAAAATGTCTTTATTAAGCAGAATATCTTGTGTTTAATAGAGGCTGGTAGAGAATAGAGGGTTGGAGGCAACATTATAGACATAAAACAGAAGACTTAAATAGAGTCCACTCTGGTAGTATGCTAGGTCCAAGCAACCAATAATCCTATTCATTCATTCAACTGAATTATTTATTTATTCATTTACTTATTTATTTACTCTGTAAATAAAAAAGTAAAACTCAGTGTTCTTTGTATTTAAGTGGGTATGCTCATGTGAAAAATGAAAATCACCAGTCTGCAAATTGGGCTTTGTGAGGTCTTAAGGTGAGCCTCAGCCAATGAATTCCAGATGTCTGTCTTCGCAATTTCTTTGGGTGAGGAAGGATTCTGGTAGTCAAGACAAAACCCAAGAGAATAGTACAGCTAAGATAAAGGCTGTGCCAAGGACCTTTTCTGCTATTGGTTACTTAAATTGTCCAGAGAGTTCATTTTATAAGAATACTTAATGTACCAAAGCCTTTAGATAGTTGTGAATTATAAAATACGGGAGTAGGGAGAGATGGAAGGAGTAGAGAAAAACTAAAAACAAATCAACAGATTCCAAGTGGTACAAAATTTCTTCAACCTTCTAGTCTGTTTCAACACATGAAGTGAATTGGTAGGTAGCTTTGGCAATCTCTTACGCAGGGAGAGGCCAGAATGAACTCAGAAACCATGATTCTGCCTAAGCTCCTCCATTAGTGTGTGGCCATGGTTATGCCATTGTATAGTATGGAGTCTAAGCTCACCTCTGGGTAAGAAGGCTGTTAAGTCTCCTATTTCTATCTCAAGACTGCTGAGAGAAATCAAATATTATTTATATTCAAGTGTGTTAATTCAATAAAAGTATATAAAATATGAGCCATTATCACTATTAGCACTGGAAATTGATCTTAGAATCTGGAATCCTATTAATAATTAATTAGTTTATAAGGTTAACCTTAGAAATTCCAACTAATATAAAAGCAGACACTATTCATTTTTATTGTTGTTAAAGGAATAACAAATAGCTTATTCAACTTTTTAAGACAATGTTCTTTTCTGTCAATATTTTGATTATGTTTTTGTACCAAGTTAATGGAAAGTTTTAACTTTATTTCAGTGTAATTCTGAACTATTTAATTGAGAATAAATATGTTAAATGTAAAACCATAATAATTTTTGGAAGGCAAAAATGCACTATGATGCATTTAATAACCTGAAAAATATTTCAGATACCTAAAATGCATTCCAGGCATGAAAATATGTGCATTAAAATTTTAAATCAGTTGCCTTGATGTCCAGGGTTAGGTGGGTACCTCTTTTCATCCTTCACTAGGTTCTTTGGACCCTCAAAATGGGATTACTTATACTTTGTTTATTCCATAATGTATCTGCATGGTAAATGTTAATAGTGCAGAGAATGTTTTACATTTAACATCATTTTTCTCAATTAAATATATTGGGATTACCCTTGATTGTAGGAAGCACAGATTGCCATGTGTATTAGTCAGCTTTATCTAGGCTAAAATGCAGGAACAAACAATTCTAAAATTTCAGTGAGTTTCAACAACAAAGGCCTGTTTCTAATGCAGGTTACATTTTGGTGGCAGCTTTGTTCCTCTTCCATGTGTCTTGTTTATTCCAGTATCTAGAGAGGAGCCTCTCCAAACTCAAGGCCAAGGGAAAGGGCAAGAAGATAAGCTAGAACTTTCTAATGACTTTAAAACTCACATTTCCTTGACCAACACAAGTCCTTAGGCCAATCCTGGTGTCAATAGGAGAAAAACAACTTCTCCAGGATGGCACTTTGTCCCATGGCAAAAGATAGAGACGTATAAGCCCCTTATAGGAAAGGAGAAGAAATAATTGAGAACAATAATACAATTTGCCATACCACCTCTCATATTTTTTAGAAAGATATTTATCCTTTGATACAGGAGAGATCATAGTTAGCATCTCTCCTTTCTTCCCTCTACCTCTTTCCTTCTCTTGTTCTCTACCTCTCTCACTCTCTTGTTTTCTGTGTCCAAGTACCCAGCTATTGCCCTAAATGATTCATCCTTTCTTCTGAAATGCAGGTGAGGCTGTACCTACGCAAGGGTAGCCAAAGTTGGATACAATTGTGTGGTATTGAGTGGAAGACAGGGACAAACGTTGGTTTGAATATATATTCATCGCAGAATTACAGTTCTCTGTGTCTGTAAACATAGAACAAATCCAAAGAGACTAGATCAAAACTTTTCACATATAATGTTTACAGGAATCACTTGAAGACCTTATTACAGATTCTGATTCCGTAGAACTGAGGGGAAGCCAAGGATTTTACATTTCATAGAAGATTCCTGGTGATGTTGATGCTTCTGGCCCAGGGACTACACTTTGAGTAGCAATGGCCAAGATGACCTCAGAACTTCTTTCAAACCCTGCTACACTCTGAAGTCATTTCTATTCATTTCCCCCACTACATGGCTTAAATAGAGGTACATATACATTGTACGTAATATAAGTAGGCTAAACTTTTATTAAATTGTTTCTTAAGGAAAGAGGGAGAGTTGTACCATCTTTGTGTCCCTAACCCACAGTGTTCTGCCATATGAATAACTGATACTACATGGCAATGGATAAATGAATTACTAAGCCATGGAGGCTAAGGAAAAGACTGCAGAGTAAGACAATGAAAACTTCATGAATATCAAAGTAAACATTCTTCTGGAAGAGTTGGCCTTGCTCCCTTTGCAGACTCTGTGCCCATTGGAATAGTATGTTTTTTGCTAAACCTTTGCTTACACTTCAATGCACATCCTTGCCTCAGGGACGTCCCATGATTAAGATTTAGTATCTTAATCTTGGGAATGGGCTTCATTTACGAGGAAGGCAAGGCTATTCAATTCCAATTAACTGCACAGTTCTGTGTAAAAAACAACCTTAAACTTTTAGACTATTTAAAGAATAGCAGAAGCCCCCACCCTTACTTTTTCATAAAACAGAATTGTCCTGACATGGCTTTCCTGTTCTTTTGAGTCAATAGGCTCAAATAGCTTAAAAATAGATGATGGTTTTACATTTATCATTTGAACAAACATGGGAAATACAGAAATAATTGCTATGGAATTCCGGCTATAATTTTTCCATCCCTACAATTGGCAAGGTGGTTCTTAGGGAACAGTAGACTACATAAATGCACACACTGGGGATGTGCTAGCATCTAGCCTCCTAAGACGTAATGTCATCTGAGGCTAATCTCACTCGGAGAGCACACTAGTGATTTCAAAAATGCTGCATAGGAACACAATGATGTGTACTAGCTCAGTGAAATGCTCTCTCCTGGGGACACCAGATGATTCTAAGATACTCTCAGGACTTCATTTTCACTTATACAATCTTTTTCCTATTCCTATTGTGTGCTGGGGAGAGTTAGGAAGCTGAAGATTAAGGGGTAAACCAGTATGGAGAAGGAAAGGGTACTGAAAAGACCACTGAACTAGAAAATTTGGAGATGTAGGTTGTAATTTCACATATACCACTAATTAGCTGTGACTTGGGCAATATATACAACATGACAAGCCTCAGTTTCCTTATCTGTAAAACAAGAGGATTACAGGCATTTTCTAAGGACCTTTCCAATATTATCCTTGTAAGAGGAAAAACAGTAACAATATCAGATGATTTCACTGATAGTTACATGGAAAGCTGTAATGTGTAAGCGTTTAGGCTGCATAACATATGCAGGATGGTCCATGTGCATACAGAGATGAACTAAACAGGGAGAAAAAAAAGAGAGCCTTGTCACAGAGAGAGATTGGAACTGGAAGTCAGAAGACCCATTTTTTTAATTTATTCATCATTCATTCATATAACATACATTTATTCAGAAATAGCCACTGAGAGCCAACTGTTTGCAGTCACTACACTTGGGACTGTAACATGACAGTAAAGAGACAGACTTTTCTGCCCTTTTGGAATTCATATTCTCCTGGGAAAGACAGGTAACAAATAAATAAAGAAAGAAACAGGATAATTGAAGATTGCTATAAATGTCACAGAGGAAATAAATGTGGTACAGAATCCCCAAGTAGCAAAGGGGCTTGATGTGTTCAAGAAAGAGAAAAGGAGCCAGTGTGTTTAAGAAGGCACTGAGCGAGAGAGAGAATATAGGAGATAAAGTTGCAGTGAAATAAGGCTCAGGTCATTCAAGGCCTTAGCGGTCATAGCAAAGATTTTAGATTTTAAAAGCCAAGGGAAATCACTGAAGGGTTCTAGGAAGAAAAGTGACATCTTAATTTAGATCAATCTTTCTGGCTTTTGTGTGGCAAAAGAAGGGGATATTGGACATAGGAAAAAGAATCACTATGGACTCCTGGATTTTTGTTTATTCTTTTACAATCAGAGCCAATTAGAGTCACTTTCATTTTTATGTTCACATTTTCCTAAATATGGCCTAGGGTGAGGAGTAGTGAGGGGACGTGCCAAAAGGAGTGTTGTGACTTTGGATACGGGCCATTTTCAGTGCCATTTCTCTTTCCCTGCACCCCAAAACAAAATGTTCACTTTATAAATTCCCTGATCCAGACCCAGAATCAGCTCTTTCTTCAGGATCCCAGCTTCCATTGAGTAGGAATGATATCAAAAACTAAAATTTGGGCCCTGAGTGCACTCATTGCTATCAAGTCATTGTTTCCAGGTCATTTTACTAAAATTTCTGTATATTCAGAAAGGCTTCTCCTATTTCCAAACTATAAATAAATTTACTCATATTTTCTGATACTTTTTATAATTTTTTTCCATTTTAGATATCTGATTAATGTGGAATTTTTTCTGACATTGTGATATTTGTCAATTTTATCTTTTACTAAATGGCTATCTAGTTTTCTCAACATTTTTTCTTAATAGGTCGTGTTTCCCCAATGATTAAATATGCTGCCTTTATCATTTGCCAAATTTCAACAATCTATTTATGTACTTTATTGTTTCATTGCTCAGTCTGTCTATCCATGTGCCATGCTATGTTTATTTTAGAGCGTTTAGAATATGTCGTAGTATTTGTTAGGGATAGCCCCCCATCATTGAGCATTTTTTGCATGGTATTCTAACTTCTCCATATCCCTGCCAACACTTGTTATTTTCTGTTTTGTTTTGTTTTGTTTTTATCGTAGCCATCCAAATGGGTGTGAACTGATATCTCATTGTGGTTTGGTTTGCATTTATCTGATCATTAGGGATATCTAGCATTTTCACATATGCTTATTGGACATTTGCATATCATCTTTGAAGAAATGTATATTCAAGTCCTTCACTCATTTTTAGAGTAATTTGATTTTTTGTTGTTGTTGAGTTATAGTAGTTCTTTATATATGTTAGATATTAACCCCTCAGCTGATACATGATTTGCAAATATTTTCTCCCATTCTGTAGGCCACCTTTCACTCAGTTGATTGTGTCCTTTGTTGAACAAAAGTTTTAAATTTGACATAGTCCCTTTTGTCTATTTTTTCTTTTGTTACCTGTGCTTTTGGTGTTTAGGAAAATCATGGGCAAATCTAATATCATGAAGATTTTTTTCATATGTCTTCTGGGAGTTTTACATTTTTGGATTTTACATTTAAGCCTTTAATATATTTGAGTTAATTTTTTGTATATGGTATAAAATAAGGCTCCAAATTCATTATTTTGCATGTGCATATCCAGTTTTCCCAATACCATTTGTTGAAGAGACTCTTTCCCATTGACTGATCTTGGCACCCTCATTTAGGTTTGTTTCTGGACTCTATTCTATTTCATTAATCTATATGTCTGCCTTCACACGAGTATCATACTATTTTGACTGTAATAGCTTTGTAATGTTTTCAAATCAGGAAGCATAAATCCTCCAACTTTGTTTTACTTTTTCAAGATTATTTTAGCTATTCAAGGTTTCTTGAGATCCCATGTGCATTATAGGATGATTTTTTGCTATTTCTGCAAAAAAAAAAAGACACTTGAGATTTTGATGTGGATTGTGTTGAATCTATAAATTGTTTTAGTTAGTATTGATATCTTAGCAATATTAAGTCTTCCAGTCCATAAACATAGGATGTCTTTCCATTTGTGTCTTCTTTAATTTCTTTCAGCAATGCTTTGTGGTTTTCAATGTATAAGTTTTTCACATCCTTGGTTAAGTTTATTCCTAAGCATTTTTTGAGGCTGTTGTAAATTATTTCTTAATTTCTTTTTTAGATGATAGTTCATAGTTATTGTATGAAAAGACAACTACTTTATGTGTTGATTATATCCTACAGCTATGCTGAATTAATCTTTTAGTTCTAATAGTTTTTCTCTGAGTGTGGGATCTTTAGGGTTTTCTACATATAAGGTCATTTTATGTGTGAGTAGAGATAATTTTACTTCTTCCTTTCCAATTTGAATGCTTTTATTTTTCTTGCCTAATTGTTTTGCCTAGAACTTTCGTTATTATATTGAATAGAAATGGTGAAAGTGGGCATCCTTGTCTTGCTCCTGATCTTAGGTATAAAGCTTTCAGTGTTTCACCATTGAGGATAATATTAGTTGTGGACTTTTTATATATCATTGCAGCTTTTTTCGCCCCTTGTAGTTCATCACGCAGGAGTGTTACAGCTCTTTTTCTCCCACAGCCCACAGTTCAGCAAGCAGGAGCATTACAGCTCTTTTGCTCCCACAGTTTGATGAGTTCTGGGTATTGTCTCATGACCAAGAGGAATAAGGTACACAGACACCAGAGAAGCGGGTAAGGCAGAGTAGAATTTATTGAGTGAAAGAAAAGCTCTCAACAGCAAGAGGGACCCAAAAATGGGTAGCCATCTGTGAGGCTGAGTTTGGGGTTTTTATGGGCTTAGAATGGGGAAACACATGCAGATTGGTTTATGGGTAGGCTTGGAAAAGGCACCATTTGATTGGTTAAAAGGTAGCATTTAGAATGAACCAATAGAGAGAGAGTGGCAAAATGGGGATGGAAGTTCTCACTCCAGTCCATGGATTCTATCAGAACTGGTAGGTTGGTTTTCACACTTCAGAGTTTCCTTGGGTTGAAGGTTGAGTTTCACTAAGGACCCATTACTGTCTGTCTAGGAATTTGTCTGTCTCCTGTCACTATCAATATGGCTTTTATTACATTGAAATACTTTCCTTTAATTCCTACTTTGTTGACTGTTTTTATGTTAAAGTGTGTTGAATTTTGTCAAATGTTTTCTCTGCATCAATTCAGATGATCATATATTGTTGTCCTTAATTCTGTTAATGTGATATAATGAAGAATATTGATTTTTATACATTAATTTAATATTCTGCAACTGTACTAAAATTTTATTAGTTGTGTTATATTTCTATAGATGTTCATGGGTTTTCAAGACATACAGCCATATCATATTATCTTCAAATAGAAGTATTTTTAAAATAACTTTTCTAATTCTTATGTCTCTAATTTTGTACTTTTGTCAGAATCTGTGTCCTAAAATCTCCAGTTCTATATTGAAGGATAGTCAAGTGGCATTCTTGCCTGGGGCTAGACTTCAGAAAGAATAAGTTAAGTATTTTTCCATTAAATATATACCAACTTTTGGGTAAGATATACATCTTTTATCATATTGAAAAATATCCACTGGTTACTTTTATTATGTGTTTCCATTGGAAATGTGAATTAAGTTTTGCAAATGCTTTTTCAGCATACGTGAACATATAGCTTTTCTCCGCAGGCCTAGTATATTTGCAGATTTTTAATTCTTGATTTATCCTGCCTTTCTTATATAAACTCTCTTTTGTCCTAATGAATTATTATTTTGCTAATATGCTGTTTGGCACTGTTAATATTTATTTTAGACTATTGCATCAACATTTGTAAGTGAAAATAGTCTTTAGGTTTAAGGAAAAAAATATTTTTTACATCAAGTTTTGTTGTTAATGTTCATTCTTTTTGTCAGAAACGTTTGGAAGATCATTTTTCTATGTTCTTATACAAATAGGATGACATGGATTTGGAAGTTTCTGTAGAATTCCCCTGTGAAATCATCTTGACCTTCTGATTTTTTTGAGAGTGAGAAGTAACAATTGACTTTCTCTATTTCTTCTATAGTACTTGGTCTGTTTTCTTTACTGGAATCAGTTTTGACAAATTATGTTTTTCTACAAAATTATTCACTTTTTCATTACTTAAATCTTCTCTGTTTCAATGGTTATTTTTCTTTGTCATTTTTTATCTTGTATATTTGTGTTTTTTCCTCTTATCCCCTTCCCATACACAATCTTACCTTTTTGATTAGATTAGCTAGTGATTGTCTATTTTGTTTATTTTTTAAACCAATATTTACTTACGGTATAGCTATTTTTCTTTTTCTACTTCATTAGTTTCTGTTTGTATTCTGATTTCTCTCCTTTGTTCTCTTTATTCTGTTTTCCAAATTTATTGTCATTGTCCATTTTTATTGACATATATATTTAATACTGAGATAGGATAGTTCCCTTGACCCCCTTTGGAGTAACTTATTTCACTCAGTCTGCCACTGGCCAGTCCTCACAGGTTTAGCTGGGAGCCCAGCCCTTCTATATCATTACCATAAGTTTTTTCTGATCACTGCTTTAATTGTATGATTAAAGACATGTGATTCTGAATCACAGTTTTTTATCATTGTTTTTTACAATATCTGTGATATTAGTTTGCATTTCCTGATTTGAGTCCAGTTTTTTCATAATAATCACAGAATTTTATATTTTATTAACACTTTTAAGAATATATTTTTATGATTTATTTATAATTCACCACTAACATGTGGTGAATTGGTAAATTTTTATAAATGTCCAATATGCATGAGAGAAGGTTTACTCTCTATTAAGAGAGTGAAAATAAATCCATCTTATTTACTTGTTGTTTGTGTCTTCTCTATCCTTATTTATTTTTTATCCACATTATCTTTCTCAGGCTGAGCATGGCATGTCAAGTCACCTGATGTTTGTGTGCTTCTGTCTCTGCATTTCTTCTAGTTTCTGCTTTAGGAAGGTGGCTGAGAGGGGAAAGTTTCTATCTTGTCTTTGCTTTGAATTGTGGCCTTTGCCTTTATAAAGTTTCTTCTTTGTGTTGTTTATCCCTTTTCTGTTCTGAGTTCTAACTTGCTAGACATCAAGATCATAACCCCCAATTTCATTTTGTTTGCATTTGCTGGTACATTTTTCTCAGTTCTTTATTTTCGGACCTTCTTCACTTCTTTGTTTTAGGTGCATCTAGTGTACACTGTGCAGAGCTGATTTTGCTTTGTGAGCCAATTTAAAAATATTTTCCTTTTAATATGTGAGTTATACTCATTTACATTCATGACCATGACTGATATGTTTCATTTCAGTTCTATCAGTTATTTTACTGTGTACATTGTACAGTTTCACTGTACAGTGACTTGCACCATATGATCTCTCTCTTTTTTATTTTTTTAACCCTTTAAATTGCTTTTGTTTATTTGCTTTGTTTTGGCTACCTTTGTTACATAACAGTTTGTATTCATGACCCAGCTGTTACCTTTACTAAAGCCTCTATATAATGACTAGAGTCTCTCTTTTTCTTATCTAATTTTGAATATTCTACCTAACAGCTTTAAGTGACGTTTTCTGATTCTATCCTTCCTCATTCTCATTTCTTCTCTGCTTTCCCCACCCAACCCTCTATTCTGCTCTGGAGTAAGTTTTGGAGCCAACTCAATGAACATAAGTAGCTTATTTTCCCAATTAGTTATAAATTAAGATTTGTGAAGTTCTTTGTTTTTACATTATATTGCAAGTCATGATAGGCATGATTTTATTTGCTCTCCTTGTTCATCTGTAACTTTTTTCGAGGATATGTGCAGAGATTATAACTTAGGCTGCTATCATTGTCTTATGGACCTGAAAACTTCTCATAGATTTTCATGAAAATAAGTTAATCTTTGTGAAAGTAAAGACCACTATTATTCTTTGCTGAAAAGACTCTAGGGATTTCTTTTCTTGCATTTGGTGGCAACACATTTTTCTAATTACTGTATATTAACTCTTTTCTATAATGAATGTATTGTGACCCCTTTAGCTTTCTATCATGCCTTTTGTTCTGATATATAGAAACCTTTTGTCTTGATAGGTAGAAAGGTAGAGGAGCTTGAGGGGATGGAGACATCTCAGTAGGCTTCCCTAAAGAAAGGAAGAAAGGAAGGAGCTGGAACAGAAAACACCTAAGGGAAGGAAAGGTTGATGCAAAGAAAAATAAGAAGGAAATTGTTAGTTCTCTTGTATTTCTATTTAGGCTTGTCCCAGACTGGACAAAACTGAAGAATCCACTTTACTTAACATTTTCTATGAAATAGATGTTGTACTTGGCCCCTGAGGAATAATGTTATAATATATAGCTAATGACCTCAGTAAAGTTTCAAATATATATAGACAATAAGCATTAATCTAACATTATGTTTACAACAGCCCAAGAATTTTTAATTTTTACCCTATTGTAAACATGAGGAAAAAAAACAAGACTCAGATTCAGAGAGGTTGAATGAATGGTTGGAAGTTGCATAACTAAAAACAATAGAGAAGTGACTTAATTCAAAAACTTACTTACTCAAATCTCACCTACTATAATAAAACTTAAGAGGATGAAGAAAGGCAAGAGGAGTGGCCATGACAGGTTTATTCTAGATGCTTAGTGGTGGAGGAAGTAAGTTACTCATGGTCAGAGTGGTCTGAGAAGACTTTTCAGAAAATATTAGATTTGACAAATTCCCCTCCAGTTCAGGGCAGTACCTGTGTTCTTAATGCCTGTGTATCTCATGTTGCCTGGCTGGACCTGCTATAGAAAAGAATGACTAGCATTCCCTTTGCTTTGTGACTTAACCGGAAGTGGCTCTTCCTTCTTAAAAAAAAAAAAAGAAACCTTCTCGGCCGGGCCTGGTGGCTCATGCCTGTAATCCCAGCACTTTGGAAGGCTGAGGTGGGCAGATCACGAGGTCAAGAGATCAAGACCATCCTGGCCAACATGGTGAAACCCCGCTTGACTAAAAATACAAAAATTAGCTGGACGTGGTGGTGCATGCCTGTAATCCCAGCTACCCCGGAGGCTGAGGCAGGAGAATCGCTTGAACCCCGGAGGCAGAGGTTGCAGTGAGCAGAGATCAAGCCACTGCACTCCAGCCTGGTGACAGAGTGAGACTCTGCCTCAAAAACAGAGAAACTTTCTCTTTGCATAGAGACCTTCAGGCAGGAACTCCTTTTAAATAAGAGATTGTAATTAATATTATCACTGGGTCCTGAGAGGGTACCTTGATTGCATATACAGCAATGGAGAGGGACAAAACACAGATTGCCTGTTATCTCATCAGGATGAAGGTTTGTATTTGAGTTCAGCTGGAGGAACAAAGAAGATCTGTGCACCAGTTTTCTGAGCCAGCCAAACCCCAGCAGGGTGTGAAGTGGTCTTGGAATCCTAAGGTTGAATCTGTTATGAGAACAGAGAGGTTTATAAGTATCAGAGCAGCAGGGGAGGGCAAGTGGTTCTAATGGAATTAGGAGATATTATTGACAGGCCCTGGCTCTAGAAGTGTATCCTCAATTTCCCATAGGTGATATTTCTGAGTTAAACCCCTTATTTAAGTTTAAGACTAAGAGAAGAGAACCAAAGAACTACAAAGTGGTCAGCTCAAAATCCAATCAAATCTCAAATAAGTTCCCACTTTGTATTCAGGTGTATGGCAATATGACAAACTATTAGAGCAGAAAGATTTCAAAGGAAAATAACTCGCATTTTCATTTATAGATGAGGAAGAAAAATTTTTCCTGCTCGACTCCTACCCACCCTCTCCAAATAAATGTTAAACATTTGGCCCAGTGATAGAATTAAACCAGACTCCAAAGCTATTAAAATCCATACCTATTTTCAAGACAGCTCTTTGTGGATTGCCCAAATAGGAGGTAGATGATAGAGAGAAAAAAGCACAGATTGCCACGGATACCTGCATTTGAATCTTACCTTCATTACCTATTTTGAGCTGTGTGTTTATGGGAAAAATCACTTAGCTATCTTGAGCCTTGATTTTTTTTTTAATAAATAAAGTCTAACAAATAATCCTTATAGAGAAAGCTAAGAGGAAGGAGCTCTATTTACAGAAGATCACAGAAAATAAATATTTTAAACTGTTAATCAAAGACTGGTTGAGGCATTGGGAAAGGCAGAAATTGAGGCAGTAGAAAATGGACATTTTAGGAAAAGAGAAATTCAGAAGCAAAGTCATGACAGACAGGAAATACAAGGCTTAGGAAGACAGTAGTCTCTGTGGTTGAAATTTTGGTGTCATAATAAGAAGTTTAGACTTTGAGGCCGGGCGCGGTGGCTCACGCCTGTAATCCCAGCACTTTGGGAGGCCGAGGCGGGTGGATCACGAGGTCAGGCGGTCGAGACCATCCTGGCTAACACAGTGAAACCCCGTCTCTACTAAAAATACAAAAAAAAAAAAAAATTAGCCAGGTGTGGTAGCCGGCGCCTGTAGTCCCAGCTACTAGGGAGGCTGAGGCAGGAGAATGGCCTGAACCCGGGAGGCGGAGCTTGCAGTGAGCCAAGACAGCGCCACTGCAGTCCAGCCTGGGTGAAAGAGCGAGACTCTGTCTCAAAAAAAAAAAAAAAAAAAAAGAAGTTTAGACTTTGGTGGTTGTAGTAGTTGTAGTAATAGGTAGTGTTCATTGGGTGTATTCCACAGACAAGGTGATGTTCTAAGATTTGATATTTATTGTCACATTTAACTCCTATACTAACACCATCAAGCAGGTACTACGGTTCTCATTTTACAGATGAGAAAACTGAGCCACAGAAAAGTTAGATTGCTTACCCAAAGTCACATGGATAGCAGATTTAGCAGCTGAGCTGTGACAGGCAATGGGAATCAAACAAGACATTCTTAAATAGGGTAGTAGAAGAGCCACCTGTGCGTGTGTGTGTGTGTTCATGATATAGATAGAGTGATGGAAACATACATGCATATGCAAGAAGAAGGTATGGACTTGAGAAAATAAAGCCTGGACCAAGGTAAAGGAGGAAGACCAGTTAGAAGTCTGCTATAATATTTCAGTCGAGAGATGACAGTGGTTAGAATGAAGGCAGCCAAGGAGAAACTGATGAGGTGAGTGACAGAAGATATACTTAGGAGATAAATTGGACAGACTTGGTAATGCAAGGTGAGAAGAAGCAAACCATTGAGGACCATTGTGAGATGAGGAAATTAGTTGGATAAAGGTGATGTAAACCTTATAGGCTGGGGTTCTTTTAAAGTAGTTGTTCCCAAGCCTTTAATATGAAAGTGAACCAGCCTTTCTATGACTGAATGACCCCAAGTCCCAGGGGTAAACAATTCTACAGAAATAAATGAGTGACTCTTTTCTACAGAGTTAGGACAATGCAAACCTTACAGGGAAGAATCTACAAGGTATCTTCCACTTAAACTCTAATGATCTACATTTGCAACTCTGGCACTCTGTAACCTTGGTCTCAGGAAGGAAATGCATGCAGTAGTGACTGACAGGCATTAAGTTCTGGGTTAAGGATAATATGTCTCAAGATTATTTCTTTTTGGGAGTATATGTATGCCCAGATTTATATACTGCACTGGGACAGAAGTCAAACAAGAATGTAAAAATTATCACCACCAGGATATATTTATTATATATGTATATTTTCCCCAATGAATGCTATCCCTTACATGTTAATCTGCAGACAATGTTAAAAAATGCAGTAAAAAAGCCATTTTGTTTTCTTTAGAAAAACATCTAAACTTCACAATTATCAGTGGAATATTGTGCAGTCATTAAAATAATGCTTCTGAAAAAGTAAGTGATGACTTAAAGAAATATTTATTACATTAAATGAAGTTAACATATATTAAATGCTATATAGATTTTACAATATAAATGCTATATAGTATTCTACCTAACCAATACTCCTCAAAATTCTCAAGGTCATCGAAACAAGGAAAGCCTGAGAAATGTCTTAGTCAAGAGAAGCTTAAAGAAACATGATGACAAAATGTAATATGGAATCCTGGATAAAATCCTAGGACAGAAAAAGGTACCAAGTAAAAGAGCACACTAACATTTAGGTTTATGCAAACTCCTAAATATCAAAAAGTTCAACAAAGGCCTTAATACATACAATGACTACTTAAAATGATGTATTTTTACTGTATTACTTGTCAAAGTCTTTAAAAAAAATTGCAGGTTTGTTAAGAAACTGTGCTAAGTGGCTTCTATTTTATCTTTTATTTTAATGTAGAAGTGGACCCAGCAGTGCCGAGTTATCCCATAGGCAGACAAAGCACAGCCTTAAGACACGAACAGAGCAGGGCATCAAAACCACTTATTTGAAAGAAGAAGATATTTGATATTTCTCTAACTTATGATTTGGTACTATTTATATTTTGAATTAGTTTGAACCATAAGAAATTACCAAAACTTGACTATTTTTATTTGCAGAAGATAACTTCATATAGTTCAATGTAGGACTTAGAGGAATGAGTAGTCTGTGTTGTTTGGGGCATATGAAGTCTCCATCTGGCTCTGCTGCCAACCCAGTTTTATTGCAGGCTTTTAAGAAGCAGGCTCTTGATTTGAGTGGTCAGCTTTGTAAAAATATCTGCACAGTGTATGTTTTGACCTCCTTCTCTCATCTCACCTAATCTCACCTCTCCTACCCCAGAAAAAGCAACCTAGTCTGGCAAGGCCTGGGAGGTAAAGGAAGCTTGGTTACCTCTCTAACTCATTAAGCACCTGAGCAAAGACAAAGCAGATTTTGTAGGAAGTTTTTTGAAACTCAGGAAAATCTCCATCCTCAGTGGGCTTGCTAGGAATTAGTATTTGTTTGGGGAAAGCAGAGCCTATGATTTTGTGTGATATTTCCTGAAGGAACTAAGAGTTTCAGTAGAGAGTGAGGAAACATTCTGGAATGAAGATCTGGAAAAAGTATTTGGTTTGTTACAAGGCTCCCTTGCCCCACATTTGACCTGCATTGCAGAGTCTTTAGTAATAAGGCAGTATTTTATCCTAGCTTCCTCCATCCCTCCCTCCTCCTTCTAACTCCTGATTTTTTTTTTTTCTTTTTTTCTGGAGTAGCAGCCACAGAGCATGGGGTGAAAAGTCGCTGGAAGGACAAGTTGACAGATAGCATTTGGGTCGCTGGGTCACTGAAAGGCGTCGTGATCTGGGCTCAGACAGAGCGATTTCCTCGGTGATTTTAATCTTTCGTCTGTTCACACGTCATGCCACCTGGACATAATGCAGAGAAATCTGGAGGCTTAACAAACCCTTCCCCTAGACCCTAAAGCTTACTTGGACAAAAAGAAAGAGAGAAAGAAAGACAGGGAAAGAGAGTTAACCCTCTCCCTGCCACCCCCATCAACAGAAGAAAAACCTAGGAGTAGAAAGACCTTGCTGGCAATTAATAAGCTCAGAGCTTTGTCTGAGCAACAAGGGCCCTGTCTTTATGGAGACTGTAAATAATATAACAAGTTACCCCATTTACTGCCTTAGACACATATACGTGGCAGCTTTATCCTTTTTCGTTGACCCTCTGTCTACGTTTTGATTTACTTTCAAATATCATCTCATAGATTCTTGGAAAACATTTATTTTGGTGGTGGGGGTTGAGGTACAGGCAGATGGAGAAAGGATGTAGAGAAAGAGCTACCCACGAAAGGAAATATTAATATCTTCCCCGTGACTGTGACCAGGCAATCTGTTTTTCTTATTCCCCCATAAGTTTCTGAGCTATTTCCGGCCAAGGGTGTTAAAGCTTAGAATTAATGGATTTCAACAAAGTGGATGCCGATGTTCCAGAGAAATGCTTCTGCTTAACTTGTTAGCAATATGTGCCAGGTCATGCTTAATAGTGCTGGGAGTGAGGAGGAAAAGGCAGCCAAAGGACTGCCAGGAAGATGCTCCTTCAGGTTTCTTCCCTCTGGACAAGTGGTGGAAAGAGAGAACGGCTCTGGTGCTCACCCCTTGCTCCCACAGAATGCTCCTCTTCTGTTAAACCACTTATCAAACTTTATCATGGTTATCTGCTTAGATGTCAGCACTAGACTATGAACTCCACAGGGGGACTTTATCCTTCACATCTCTCAAAGTGCCTGGGATATAATGGGACCTTTTAAATATTTGCTTGTTCTTTTTATCAAACAGGGCTTAAGCACCTACTATTGCCAGATAGTTAGTCAATGGGGATACAATGAGGGATAAGTTAGGGTCCCTTTTCTCAAGTTGCTTCTAGTCCGGCCAGGAAGACAGACATACAAAGATAACATTGATAATAACATACTACAGATGCTTCCCTGGATGTACAGGGCTCCATGGAGGGAATCATTAAAGACAGGGCCATTCTACTGGGGAGGGGAAAGGTGGATTAGGAAAGACATAAAGTGATTGTAGAGGTACAAGCCAGAAGCTACACAGACCAGTGGAAATGCTACCTCAACAGCCTTTGAGAGAAGTAGTGGGATCTGATATACTAGCACTATCAGTGGGGATGAGAGAAGATGCATTAAGAGATAAAAGGAAGGTGGTTCTACAGAACTCAGTGGCCACCAGTGATACAGGAGTTAAGAAGAAATTACTTAGGCAGATAGCAAGGGTATGGGAGTCCTCTGTAAGGCTTTTCTTTTTAATGAAAAGCAGCCCCAAATTATTTTCCTTCTAACAAAGAGCAGCCTGTAAAATCCAGCTGCCGACCTAGATACCGGCAGTTGTGCCAATCAAGTTCAAGATGGCGGCTCCATCTTCCCTTCTCTTTGTCAGCCATGTGTACAGTAAGAAGCAGATAAGATGGCGCTGATCAACTGGAATGCCCATTTGCATGATAAGATTAGCGTGGGGGACCAGCCTTCCCCACACACTACGTAGATGTCATAACTAATCAAACCAATCTATGAGCCCTATGTAAGTCAGACACTGCCTCCCCAAACTGTATTATAAAATGGCGCATTCGCACCAACCACTCCTTTTCTCTGCTAGGAGACCTTCTTTTGGGCTTTCTCAACATGAGGAAGCTTTTTTCTCTCTTTCCTTCTTTTTCTCTCTCTTTTCTACTTTTTCTGTTGAATTTTCTGCTCCAAAACCCACTCCTCATGTGTGTCTGTGTCCTGAATTCCTTCTACACCAAGACCAAGAGCCAGGGTATGTACCCTAGTCAAGGGAACTGTTTCACCAGGATAAAGAACCAGAAGGAAAAGGAGAAGTTGGAGATAACCTCCTTCTGGCATTGGTGACTGAGCCTCTAAGGGCATGGTTCACCAATACAGGGAAAAGGAAAGAAAGAAAGGAGGTCACGATAGAGGCTCTAATGTCATGGCTGTGTTTGTTAATCTCAATAATCAATTTAACTGTGTTTGCTCAGGTTATTACAATTGCCTTGTCTATGAATGGATACAACTTACCTTGTTGCCATTAACCCTGGAAGAACTCCATGTACTTGTGCCACAGTACAAAGGAAACATCACAGGCAGCAAATGTGTGAACCTAGATTGAGGTCTGGCTCAGAAACCCTGAGTCCCAGTTTACTCACCTCTATGCTAGAGATAAGCACTCCTTCCCTGCCTGCCTACATTATTAGTTTGTGGTGAGGGTGGAATGAGATTATGTACCTAAAAGCTACACAATACAAGAAGTGAGATATGCAAGCCCTTGTATCCCAAGAATTTGGAGGGACACTGGCCTCTCCAGCAGAATTGGGGTCACTGACAGAAGGCTAATGAAAATTAAAATCATCCACTGCCTTCAAGTAAACAGACCTGACTCGTGAAGCTAAAACTTCTCTGAAGAGGATATTTGCCAAGCGGCACTGCTCAAAGGGAAGTATTCTGTCAAATCCACCCAACCTGTGTTCCAGATTGCTGAACTTTCAGGAGGCCCATTTATCGCAGGAAAACTACAACTTCCTTGATCAGGTCACCCCAACTTGCACAGGTGGTGCCCTAAACCTTGGCCAAATTCCAGTTTAGGTAATTCTATTTAGCTTTTCATGATTCCAGCTTCGGCTTCACTGGGAACATTGTCCTTCCCTACTGTCATCCACCTGGAAATTGCCATGGCTAGGAGAGATCTCACTACATTTTTGTGTGTGCTGAGTAGATTTTCCTCTGCTTTGAAATGAAGATATTTTTCTTGTTAAACCAATTTCCAGGTAACTTATTTTTAGAACGTAGCCCCAAACCTTTTCTCACTAACCAGGTAAATTAGAGAATGAGAGACCATAATAGCTCTTCCGGAACTTGATTGTTTGTTTGCAGGGTCTGCAAAGGCAAAGAATTGCTAGTGGCCAGGCAGATCACATAAAGTGTGAAGAGGCCAGTGGGGTGCAAGACAAATGGGAGTGATAAGGACTGGGGAGTTCATTTTACATCTAAACTCATTGTTTTAAAGTAAAACATTGTACAGTATAAACAAAACTCATTCCTGAGTTTAATTTGTTTTCCAGGTCACCATTTTTTAATCTTTAATAATCTAACCCTTGAATCTTACAAATTAAAAACAAATAATAGAGGCACTGAGAGATAAAATTTACAGAGCCAGTTGAAAGTAAGTCTGCATTATTGCTGCACCTCCTGCCACACAGTCCACACAGCTGGGCTTCCATTCCAGGTTGCTTTCTCTTCCAACCTTTAGAAAGTTGCATTATCCTATCACAGCTTCCCTGCTTTCCTAACATTCTTTCTTACTATCTCTTATGCTAATGGTATGTATTTTTTGATTTTGGTAGAAAGAATGCTGGGACTTTGAATGATATGGGTCCAGTCCTGGTTCTATCCCATATTGGCAGATCAACCTGGGCTGGCTTCTTAACTAATTTTGAGTTTACTCATTAGTGGGCACTATTACAAACTAAAGATTGCTCATCTAATTCAATTTAAAATTTTAATGCCATTCAAATTTTTAAAATTCTCTCCAAATAGTGCAGTAGGCCCACACTAGGATACTATTTATTTGAAGATTAAAGTCACCGCCTATACTTAGTAAATTGATATTTTCTGTAACTGAGACCCTTCCCACTAAAAATGCTGTCCATTATGCAGTAAGTATCCATTGGGTAATCAGATTCTTATTAACTGGATTAGCCCCCATTAGAATTATTTTAAAAATTGTTTTGAAACATTGTTTATAGAGAGATTTGGGATTAAAAACTTGTTCTGTCATTTAAAATTTTTGTGACCTTAGAAAATTATTAAAGCTTAGTTTCCCAATATGTAAAATGAGAAAACAATAGCTACTTCATTAGCATAAGATTAAATGAGAGTGTGTGCAATGCCCCTGGCACATATGCTAAAGTAATATTTATATTACATAGTCAGGTATCTTCGCTAACCCTTTCCCTCCTTTCCTACCTAACTTTTGTGACCAAAACACAGGTTTACTCTAGAGGATCTAACTGCTTTATTTTTAAAAAGGTTTTTTAGAAACACATTTTTTTTCTAGTTGAAAGAGTCTGGAAAACTAAAAAATATGACATAATTTGAATGGAAGTAGCATTTGGTTGCTTAACATGAACCTGACAAATAAATAGATTTCCTTAAAGTTCTCCAATAGAACTGTTATCCCCGTTGGTCCCCTAACTCAAACAACATATTAAAGAAGAATAAAGGATGCATAATTTTTTGAGGTCTGAACTCATTATGTGCTTTTGATTTTCAAAGATACGTTCCAAGTGAATGACAGGTGAGAAAACCTCCTGCCATACTCTCCCACATTCTCCACAAAGGGAAAATTTTGAGTGACAGTTTTGTGCTCATAATCCAACCTTTAGAGAATTCTCCAAAGGATTTCTTCTTTGAGCATGTGGAGACTTGGTTTAAGCATTACGGTTTGATTGGAGAATGATGAGGCTTGGACAAGTGATGGTGTGGGGATTGGGACATGATCAAGTCAGGATGAGATGTAAGGTAGGAAAAATAATACTGGGGCTCTTCTTGCATTATCCCTTTGCCCCAATCCCTGAGGAATCCTGAAACTCTTCATCTTATGGTGGAAGTAGTATGTTTAGTTTAAAATCTTTCGGCACTCATCTAGGGACTGAGTCCACTATGTCTTTGAATTTTAAAGGAAGCTCCCTCCTCAATGTTTGCTCCCTGGTTGGTGTTTGGACCAAAATGAGACATACCAGTCCTAGTGATGACCTTTGAATGTACAGCATACCATAATTTCAAGCACTAGAAAAACTCCTAGTAGATGAGTCCCAAATGTAGGAGCAAATAACTCTATAACTTGAACACTTTCCAGCTCAGCCACCATATTTGATGAATGGAGAAAATAAGGCCCAGAGAAACTAAATCGATCACCTAAACTAGGAGTCGGCAAACTATGACTCACAAACCAAATCTGGCTCATGGCCTCTTTTTGTAAACAAGGTTTCATTGAAAAACAGCCATACTCATTCATTTACATATTATATCTGGCTGCTTTCATTTCACAAGAGCAGAGTATAGTAGCTGCAACAGGGACCATATGACCCTGAAAGCCTAAAATATTTGTGATCTGATCCATTACAGAAAGTTTGCTGACCTCTGATCTAAAATCACATAGTCAACTGGTAACAAAGCCAGGACTAGAATTAAGGTCTTGAACCACACCAGAAGACACAAAAATAATATGAAAATTTAAAAAAAAGCAACGTATATAAATACTTGGGGTCCTGGAAATAAAAGAAGTTACTGAACCTGATATATTTCTATTATTTGTATTGCTGCTATAATAAATATCAGGATACTCTTCTAAATCTACTAGTCCTAAACTAAACTTTAACCAAGGTCAAAAATTAGAGATGAACTACATTAGTTCACCAGAGTCCTCCATGGCCCATGCATCCATTTATCCAAGATAACTGTCAATCTGCTCATCAGACATGCTGTTGTTATACATTCTCTTTTTGTGCCTTTAAAAAAAAAAATCCTGTTTAAGGATCATTCAGCATCTTAATAAGGATTTCATGAAGATTAAGCAGCAAGGGCATTTAAAGAACAAATCACACCCGACAAACTTCATAGCCTTTTACAACGTAATTTCAAATTAGCAGATGAAAGGAAGGCAAGGGATCTTATATCTCTGCCTTTTTGTAAAACACTTGCGACAGGATCTCTCACAAAATGTTAGTGGCAAAGCTATTTTATATCAGCCTTTGCCAATTCAAATGGTCTTCAATGCTTCCACCTATACTGAAGAGAGAGTGATAATAATTGGCAACCCAAGGAGTTTGGGCATGGATGTGGCACCTCTGAGGTTACTAAGCAATATTACCATTAACCTTGAATAGGGCACACTAAAGTCATGATCATCAAATTTGTGGGTGATATTCAAATATAACATCTCAAGGAAGGTCAGTCAAAGAAGAAAAAAAGAATTAAATTAAAGTAAATATATAGACATGGACCCAGCAAAAAAATCTGTGCAGATAAATAATAAGCCAGTGTCTTACCCTTGAAGCAGCTCTTCCAAATTTGAGACCCAGAAGTGACTGAACACCCAAAATATTGAATTGGAAGTTAGGTTTACTACTACTAGACACGAACAGTTTTGGTACAGCCTATCCCTATTCAAATTATGAAGATAAATGTTTCTAAGCAGCATGGCATATTGGTTGTTAAATAATAAAGGAAAAATAACCAATTCATTCATTTGTGTATTCATTCATTCACTCACTCACTCAAAACTGGGTGCCTGTCATGTGCCTGTCACCGCTTTACTTTAAGTACAAAACAAGCATAGATCCTGCCCTTATGGAGTGCTTTCTTCTCTCTCTCTCTCTCTCTCTCTCACACACACACACACACACACACACACACACACACACACGGTTTTTTGGGAGATGCTAAGTACTAGGAAGTAAAATAAAGCAGGATGATATACAATGACAGAGGAGTGGGGGACAGGCTGTACTACATTTGATGGAAGGATGAGGGAAGCTCTCTTGATGAAATGGAATTTGAGTAAAGAAAGGATGATCGAGACAAAGGAAACAAAGTGCAAAGGTCCCAAAATGAGAGCACATTTGATATTTGGAGAACACACTAAAAGAGTATGGAGAACAAAAGGAAAGGTCCTGGGAGCTGAGATCAGAGAGGCAGACAGGTGCAAAGGTAAATATTATCTTGTGGGTTTTGGTAAGATAAAATTTGGTAAGGTAAAGTCAACTCATATTTTATTTTTATTGAGATGAAGAGCCACTTTAAGACAGAAACTAACACCTTAAAATGATCACTCTGGTTGCTGTATGGAGAAGAGACAAGGCAGCCAGGTAGAAGGAGGAAGGCAGGTTGAGAGGATAGTACAATATTTTAAGTGAAAGCTGATAGCAGCTTAGACTTCGGTGGATGCAAGTAGTGAAGGTGACCAAAAATGGATGGATTATGGATATATTTCGAAGTTATATTCAATAGGATTTATCACATGTTTGGATGTGGAAAGAAAGAGGATAAAATGAATCACAGATGCCTTTAAGGTTTTTTGGCTTAAACATCAAGATAGTGCAAGTTGACATTTTACTCAGATGGAGAGAATTGGGAGAAGAGAAGCTGAGGGGGTGGGAATCAAGAGTTCAGTTTATACCAATTCAGTGAGTCGGAGCATTGCACATATCACTCTTCCTTATATCTGATCTTTCTGAGAACCTTCTGGAGTTCTCCATCCTAGGACCTAAGTGGTCATCAGAAGTTGAAGTTTTATGCCATGGTAACCAACATTAGGGAGCAAGTATTATGCCCAAGATAAAACAAAACAAAACAAAAACATTAAGAATACAGAGAAAAAGCCACAGAGCAGAAATATCACTGCCTCTACCAATGAAAAGCCAAAAGTTAAATCTATTGAGAAGTTAGTAAGAAATAGCAGGGAGCAATTTGGTTTTGGTCATGCGATATTCAAAAAGAGATCTTGAGGGGCGTGAATTTAGAGATGGGAAAAGAAGAACAAAAAGAGGATTAGGGAAGATGTTAAGTTGCATGCTATCTTTGGAAAGTAGAGTTATGTGTGGGTTAGAATCTGTTGTTCTCAAATTCAGAGCAAAGATAACAAATAGTGTAAAATTGTGGCTTGTCATGATTAGCCGGTCACATTCAGAAAGTTACTTCCTTTTTGGAGCTTCAGTTTCCTTCTCTGTTAAAGATAAGGTATAAACTAGATAGCTTTTTACAATGCTCCCACCTTCCAACATTTAATAAATTCTAGATTATGGCCACTCCCACTGTATCATTTCTCACCTTATGCCATGCGCCTCTCTCATGAAGTGTGTGTTAATAGATGAAGAGGAACTGTTTCAAGACATTCATTTAGAAAGATAGTAATAGCACCAGAAAAAAATAGAACCAAGAAAATGAGATAAAATTCACTCTGCCTACCACAGAAGGTTATAAAACTTTTCCCTTACTCCCTCAGAGTCCACTTGCCTTTTGAGTTCTACCCCATATGTTGAAGCCAGAAGTGTCCTGCACAATGCAAACTGTTTGACAGCATCCCTAACCTCTTCCCGCCAGATTCCAAGAACAACACCCCCAACCTCCTCCTGTTGTAACAACTAAAAAACATCTCCAAACGTTGCCAAAGGTCCCCTAGGGAACAAAATTGTCTCTACTGGAGAACCACTGATCTGAGAGAAGCAAGCCTACCAGTTCCATTTTCCTGCTTGAGTGAAACACCACCCTGGGCAGCATACCCTCTGACCATGGCTCATTACACCAGCCTACAGATAACAATATTTGCCCACCATATAAATTCCCATCCATACAATTAAGTAAGACAGTGTTTGTGTATTAGCATATCCAGCTGCTTGATTGCCTTTCTCTGATATTTCAGTCCAAGTACAGTGGTTTGGCATAAATAATACACAGTCAGCTGAAGCCTGAAAGATACTGTAAATATCCAAGTTCTAAACTACTGTGGTTTTTTCAAGTATACTACATACAAACCACTCTTAGCTTGAGAGGGAAAGGAAAAAATCCAACCCTAATGCCATTACTTAAATAGGCCCATTAAAAATGAGCTGTGGGTGAAATACTCCTTTATTAAACAGATGACATTACATCAGGAATGATGAATCATAAAGTTTCTTTTCAGTATTACAATGGTATATGACCTTTTAAACTTTAATCATTCACCTCATATTCTGCACTACCATCAGGTGTGCAGGCTTCTTGCTGATTACGTTAACATGAGGCAGCTGGGGAGCTGTTGGCATCCATTCTCAACAAGCTTTTAGTAGCATGGCTCCGCGACACAAAGCCAGAGCTGGGGCAGCCCCAGGCCTGTCTGGAAAGCGAAGCATGGCCTCCAGCTCACTGCCAGAGTCCAGCAGTGACAGGAAAACTACTGTTGTGTCTCACACACTACTGTTCTCCCAGAAGTTGGCATAGGATCTAGCACACAGTAAGGACTGACTCTGTCAATGCTTGTAGAACAAATCTCAAAAGTATTGGAATAATCTGTTACATTTGGACAGGGCTCCCAGTTTAAAACATCGTTATTCAGTTTTCACAGGGAGTGGGTGAAGAAGGCCCAAGGTCACGTTGGTAGTAACTGATGGAACTGGATTACAGTTTGTGTTCTTTCCACTGTGGATAGAAGACAACACTGGGCTGTTGATAAAAGCACAGGCTTAGCTTCCATCCCAGCCCTTCAGTAACTGTGCAACCTTTCACAAGTCATTTAAATCCCCTAAGAT
Organism: Pan troglodytes; assembly: GCF_028858775.2. Taxonomy (NCBI): domain Eukaryota; kingdom Metazoa; phylum Chordata; class Mammalia; order Primates; family Hominidae; genus Pan; species Pan troglodytes. The sequence goes on from NC_072398.2 coordinate 85,452,066, forward strand.
ACACAGTCCTTCTAGGTCGATTGGGAGAACTATTTGAGATGATGCATGTAAAAAGCTTGCCACGATGGATGGCACATGGTAAGCACCCAATGAATGTTATTTATAATTATTTACAACTTCATAAAACATCCTATGGACAAACTGAAAACTACAGAATCCTCAATGGAAAGCAAAATTTGAATTGTCAGTCACCTTGTGAACCATCATCCCTAAAATTTGATTGAGGCCCCAGTTAATCTGCATTTACCTTTCTCTTGATCTTTCTTCTTTCTAGTTGTTAGGAAGCTGAGTAAGGGACAATTAGTCACTTGCCCCTTAATAGCCCTATCCCACAACCTGATACCAAAAATATCCCACAGCCCCTCTTGAGAAGTTTCATTTCATGAAGTCTTTGTGTCAGTGGTAATCTAAATAATATATAAGTATTTTTAATTGTAGTTCTTCTCACCAACATTTTAAATGGCACAGAAGAAAATATAAGGAGGTTCAAGAAGAATTTTAGTAAAGCTTTTTGATAGATTGAGAAGTTAATAAAAATAATTTTGAAATAAATCTTTTGAGTTGTAGCCATGTAAGAAAACTAACATTTTCTAAAAAGAATTATCGATTGGTTTCTGTTCAGAGACAATATGCAAGTGTGGACAATATGCAAGTTTGGATAAAACATTATTTTGTCCTAGGATAGCATATACTATGCTCCTTACGAGACTTCATTCAAAATTAGGATTTCATGTATCGTTTAGTATACTTTAGCTATAAATTTCAGAAACACCAACTAAAGTAAAATGAATGATAAATAACAGAAAGTCAGGAGATATGTTGGTATTAGAGTTCATTATCCTGTTAACCCAACAATCTCAGCAAGACTCAGTTTCTTTCCATCTTTCATTCAGCATTGTCAGTTGTTGCTCTGGTATTTTGCCTAGTTTCCCCCATGGTCTCTAAATGCTATTATACCTTTTCAACATCGTCATAACCAGAGGTGGCAAAGGAAAGGACTACTTCCTTAAAGAAGTCTCTTTTGTCAATAGCAAAGAAACCTTTCTCATATTGTTTCCAGTAGGTATTATTTTCTGTTTCATTGGTTGGTTCTGGTTCACATAATTACCCCCAAACTAATCATTGGCAGAGAGAGTGAAATTATAATGACTGGCTTAAAACAATCATGATTCACCCCCTGAATCATGATTTAATACTCTGACCAAAGCTGAGGTTCTGCTTGCAAGTTAGAAAGTGACTGACAGCAGCTATTGGGTAGGCAAACAATTGTCTGTTATCATCCCATTAGTCATATTCTAGTTCAGTGGTTCCTTAATCACCTTTTAAACATTCTGCTCATATGCTAAGTCAATTATATTACAATCACTGGAGTAGGACACAGGAATCAATACTTTTTGAATCTCCCTGGGTGATTCTGAAGTGTAGAGATGTTTGGGGATAACTGTCCTAGCTATCAGTTCATGTGAGCCACGTTAGCAGGGGTCTACTGAGAGATTTCCTTTCTGGTCCACAGGGATCCTGCAGGTCCAGTTTGGTCTCATTGGACACACAGAGAAATGCTTTATGACTTATGTTGACTTGAACAGAATATGAAAATATATCATCATACCACTACAGAATCAACACAACAGTCAAAATATGAGTCAAAATATGAGAGAGAACCAAAAGTTCCCCAAAATTAGCTGAATATTTTAAAGTATTAAATATTTTATTGTTTTATGACTTTTAAGCCAGTTTATCATTTCCAAATGACGATTAAAATTTTAGGGATAAAATAGCTCTGCATCATAACTTACACTAGGGAGTTTCAGAATTGTAAAGATAATCTAACACAACCACCAGGATGTTAGCTTTACATGACATTTTACAAGGTGGGAATTTTTTCTTTTTTTTTTTCTTTTTTTTTTTTTTGAGACAGAGTCTTGCTCTGTCGCCCAGGCTAAAGTGTGCAGTGGCACGATCTTGGCTCACTGCAAGCTCCGCCTCCCAGGTTCACACCATTCTCCTGCCTCAGCCTCCCTAGTAGCTGAGACTACAGGCGCCCGCCATCACACCTGGCGAATTTTTTGTATTTTTAGTAGAGATGCGGTTTCACCGTGCTAGCCAGGATGGTCTCGATCCCCTGACCTCATGATCCGCCTGCCTTGGCCTCCCAAAGTGCTGGGATTACAGGCATGAGCCACCGCGCCTGGCCAAGGCAAAAATTTTTTACCCATTTTTTTCACTGCTGTGTCCTCAGTGCCTAGATGAACATCTCATACCATGCCTGGGTTTATGACTCCTTGCTCAATTTCCTCATCTGTTATATGGGGACATGAATACCTTACATGACCCATAAGAGGAAGGAACAACTGCATTTTGAAAATGCAAAACTGAGAGCCAGTTCTAGCACCACCAGCTGAGCAACATGCTAGGGAGTCGCTTAATTTCCCTGAGCTTCTGCAGGAAGAGAAATTCTATTTTGTATCTCAAAGAGTCTCTATGGGAATCCAGGGTGGTGGTGTATGTGAAAGTGCCTTGCAACATGTACATTCCTATACAGATAGGAGTGATTATTTTAAAGGAGATAAACATAAATGTTCAATTAATGCAAGACAAAATTCAGAGTGCCTTCCATCTGAAATGTGCTTTTCTCTTTCTCCCTCTTCCTCTGTCGCTCTCAAAATGTTAATACGGGTCTCCTCTATAAATAACGATAGTGGCATACTGACATCCAGATTTAAACGCTGCAGCACAGCACCCTGTACAAGGAGAAGGCTGACACAGAGCTTCTATTTTTATATGTTTAGTGATATATCCAAGTGTCACTCAACAACAATAGGAAAGGAGCGACTGAGCCGATATCATTCACTCATATCTTCACCCCTCCCCCGCCTACCACTCTGACACATCCGTGACAAGCACTGCCTGGCTCCACCTGCTCACCACCTGTCAATATCTGGGTTGAGAAAAAAAGACTCCAGCACATGACTCTTAATTTTTATTAGTATAAATATAGATATTCTAAATAATAATCTATGCTCAGCACTTACATTGCAAGGCCACAAGAATTCCATTGCACTATTTCTTGAAATGTTCTATCTCTGTATCAGATGATCCCTGCAAAGGCTATTCCAGACCTTCTAAGATGGAAATCGAAATAGATTGTGGCATTCAACTGAGATCACTGGGGAAATACAAGGAAATACCATGGACTCTGATTACAACTTCCATCAGGACATAGGACCAATTCTCCTGACTTCAGAGAAAGGTGCTCCTATGATTTTATCTCCTAACTGAGCAAACCAATGCTATGACCCCTCCCTTTTCCTCACAAACCTTTCAGAGGCTACACTGGGGCATATTATCAGGACAAGTAGGGGTAAGAGCCTCATCAACTAAAAATCAATGTGGCTCATCACAGTCTCAAAACACCTAGGAATGTGTCATACACAAAAAGATCAAAGCCCACCCAGCAAACAAGTAACATGGAAACCTAACAGTGCTTGTGGCCAGGAGAAGAAGTGAACACATGCCTTAATAATTCATTATTTGGTTGTTATTCAATATGCTACATGTGATTTATAAATTTGCTTGTTGTAGCAATTTGATCGAAGTAGCTAGTCATAGCAAAACAGAGACAGCTATGAAACCAGACAATCATAGGTTCAAATCCTGTCTCTGTAAGTTCCTGGATGTGTGACTTCTGAACATGTTATTTTACTCATTCACATTTGTTTCCTCATGTGTCATAGATTTGGCAATACTTGGAAGATTATTGTGAGGATAAAATGAGAGTATATATGTAGTACGTACTACAGTGGCTGGTTTATAGTAAGCTATAGCTAATACAGTTGTCCCTGGTCCTTGGGTATCTGAAGGGATTGGTTCCAGGACTCCCTGAAGATACCAAAATCTGCAGATGATCAAGTCCCTTACATAAAGTAGTATATATAGTGTTTGCATATAACCTACACATCCTCCCATATACTTTAAAATATACTTTAAATTATCTCTAGGTTACTTAGAATACTTAATGCAATGTAAATGTTACCTAAGTGTCCATCAATGGATAAATAAAGAAAATGTGGTACATGAACACAATGGAGTGTTATTCAGCCACAAAAAAAGAATGAGATCCAGTCATTTGCAAAAACATGGTTGGAACTAGAGACCATTGTGCTAAGTGAAATAAGCCAGGCACAGAAAGACAAACATCACATGTTCTCACTTATTTGTGGGGTATAAAATTCAAGACAAACTCATGGAGATAGAGAGTAGAAGGATGGTTACCAGAGGCTGGGAAGGGTAGTGAGAGTGTGGTAGGGGAGGTGGGGATGGTTAACGGGTACAAAGAAAAGTAGAAAGAATGAATGAGACCTACTATTTGATAGCACAGCAGGGTGACTATAGTCAATAATAACTACATTGTACATTTTAATATAACTAAAAGAGTGTAATCAGATTGTTTGTAACTCAAGGGATAAATGCTTGAGGGGATGCCGACCTCATTCTCCATGATGTGCTTATTTCACATTACATACCAGTATCAAAACATCTCATGTACCCCATAAATATCTATACCTAATATGTATCCACAAAAATTAAAAATTAAAAGAATTTTTAAAATTTAAATGCTATATAAATAGTTTTTGTACTGTATTTTAAAATTTGTATTATTTGTATTGTTTCTTTGACATTTTCAATCTACTGTTTAAGCTACAGATATGAAACCTGTGGATACAAAGGGCTGATTGTACTTCTTTTAACCTGATGCATACAAAAATGCTGTTTTAAGCACTTTCTAAGGTATTTCTAAGTGTTTTAGTAGACTTAGTGGCTCCTTTCTCTCTAAAACATTACTTCTACAATTGAATTTTACCCAAGATAACAAAGTGGAGCCTAGGATTACTCTCTATTTGTTGTTCCAGGACATAAGTCTTAAAGAAAAGGCATTGACTTAAAGCTTAATGAGTCTATCCAGAAAGAAGCTATTGCTCCAAATCTAGTACCAGAATTTTGGATAGTATGGACTGTACAAACCACAAACAAAAAAACTGAGGGTGGAACAGAATTGTGTTCAAAAAGTCAGGCGGAGTTCTGGGTAGGAAACTCCACTTCTCTCTCTCTCCTGGGAGTCACTGTGCCCTGAGTTACTCAGGGCCTGGGCTTGGTGCTTGGGACTCACAGAAAAGTGCCCCAGGGCAGAGCTCTAGCTCTGTATTCAAAATTATTCTTCTGCACTGGAGTTAGAGCACTAATCTTGCTCTGGCTCCAGCATTGTGCTAGAGGAGTTAGTTGAGAAAGGATCAAGTGGGGGCTGTGGTGCTGAAAGCAGTACAGCAATAATATTAGCAGTACAACCATGTTACCTAAGTGGAGGCACCAGCGTATTGTCATTTTCACCCCAAGAAGACTTAGGTGTTTGAAGGCCTTCTCATCCTATAGTCACTCAAGAAACTAACAAAGCAGATAACAGTGTTGGTGCACTTACCAGGATGAAAAAATTTCATTTTTCTAAGTTAAGACCTGGCTTCCTAAAGGAAAGATGATTCATGTATATTTCTGGAAGGTTATATAATCTAGGCACTAGATAATCTAAATTTGTTATTTTTATTTAACCTTTGTGTTTTGGATAATGGTATTGTCTCAAATGTATTGATGAGACCATTGAGTTTGAAGAATATTAAGTGGTTAAAATCGCAGTATTAGCTGCAGATGTGGATTCAAACTGAAGTCTACAGGACTGTAAAACTCCTTATATAAAACCACTCTCACTGTAATTACTGTGAAGAATAGCATCCCGCTATTGAAGACTTTCAAATTTGTCCCTGTTGTCAATTGGGTCATATTTTACCTTCTCAGCTTTATGTTGAAAATTTGCCCTTTGCCAACAAAATCTTATTTACAATGAAGCTAACTACCAAAAAAAAAGTCCTTATGAAAATAATTACAGATGCTAGTACAGTACACAGCACCAAATAGATGCTCAAATATATGGACTACCTTAAATTTGAAAGAATTAGAACTAGCAAAAAATCAAACAAAACAAAACAAAACAAATGATCAATATCTAGGGTGGGAACTGGGGAGACTAAGAAGGTTTCAACACAATTGATACCTTATCTTACAAACTAAAACCTCAAATAAGCCTACTTACTTTTTCCCCGGATTCATAGAACTCAACACAGAGTCATAAATCAGTCATATACAAAGGCATGTATGTAGTATAAAGCCCTAAGAAGATATTATACAAGTTCTTGGTGAACATCTCCAACGATGAACTCAAATTCCTAAGGTAACAAAGGCCTTTTCCAAAAGCTCCAATTGTTAGCAAAAAAAAGTTGGGTCCCCCTTATTCGGCCAGTACATTATAATTCTTCCCTCTCTGTCTGTCTACACAAATGCCTACTAGACCTCCTGAATAGAACGTCAAGAATCTACATCTTACTTGCAAGATTAAGTGCCAATGTGTCTACTGATGCGTATGTGTGAATAGTGGTTGCTTCTTTCTGCTGGCCATGAATTCCTGCCTCCTAGGGCTACATGGCTAAATGTTCTTCCATAGAACAAGCAGAGATCCCTGGAACAAAAAGAATTACAAAGCATAAAATCTTTCAGCCAAAAAGAGGAACAGAAAAGATGCCAACTTGTATGGAGATGTGGAAGTGAGAAAACCTTTGATCAGTACTTCATTAGAGTATTCAAGAGGAAGAAACTTGGAAGCTGATGGAAAATCAAGCAGCCTAGCATAATCATAAGCTTTAAATGCTCTTTTCAAAGGGTTTGTTTATTTATTGAATTTTTTTCAATTATTTTTTCAATTCAATTTTTTTTCAATTGTTTGTTAATTTCCGTTTTGATTCTAAGCCTATTGGTCAATCAGTGCTGAAAATAAAATGCGACCACGTGACCTGAGAGTACTCTGCCTTATAAGTGTATGGGTACTATATGATTAAGTCAGGCTTAATCGTGAGGGTGAAGGGATGAGAGAATTGTAGGTGAAGGGGAAGAACACAGGAGTTGAACACTGACAATGATATCAAATCACTGCTTGGAAATTTTTTGCTGGAAGATAGTGAGAGTGATTATCCAAAACCCTGTGGATTAGGTATTATACCAGCCTCCACCTTCTGGCCTTCAAGGGTTTCAATAATTTTTACTGTAATAGCCTGAGCTATCACTCCATTTCTGACAAAATTAAAGATTGCTTAGTCAAACCAACTCTAAGGAAAGATAAATTAAAGAAGACTCTAATTAATAGCATATTTGTGGAAAATAAAATTTTATTACACTTGAGTGAATGCACTGTTAGGGTGATTTACCAACAGAATGTTGGGATGTTTTGTCTCTGAAAATACATTATTTCTTAAATTTTATAATTGATAGACGAGGTACAATCATAATTAAGTAGCACTATGAACTAAGCACTATGTCTTTCTTAATAATAAGAACTGGTCTCCTAAATAGGCTGTTAAAGCCCAGATAATCTTCTTCACATCTTCAATTTTGTAAAGTTACCCTGACAAAAAAAAAAAGCAAACCTCTACCAAGTTGGTATTCAGGATAATCCTACTTCTTAATTAGAATTCTTAGTATGGAAAAAAGTTTTTCTGTCCCAAGAGGATATTCTTAAACAACTAGTATTGGTGAGTTTGACCCACTTTCCATAAAATAGATTTTTCCTCATATTTATCTTCTTCCTCCCACTTTTCTAGTCGCTTTCCCCTCCCTTCGCCTTTTCATAGAACTTATTTTCTCAAGCTGTTCTCAGTTAGGCAGTGTCTGCAAAGAGCGCTGATGTTTTCACTCTGAAAAGTCTCCACTGATTACACCCAGTCTCTTTCATGCTAGAACTACATATTTATCAACCCCAGAGAGCAAAGATGAGGCGGCACCAGGGTAGTGAGTGATGTGAACTGCTGTCACAGCAGAAATTGTGCTAGGGAGGCCTCTAAATAGGAAAAAAGAAAAAAAAAATCTACCAGTTAGGGAGGGGCAGACAGCACAAAGAAAAACAAAAAAAATGGATGAGCAAAAAAAAAAAAAGAAGGGGCAGGAAGAAAGCAGTGAGCAATTAGAGAGGGCTCAGTTGTGTGTACAGTTGCCAATCCCTGCTGGAAATGCCCTCCAGTGGCTAGAAGTGGGTCATAAGTGTAATGAGCCAGGCAGCCTGACATCTGGACTCTTTAGTCCAGCCTCAGGTTTCCACCTGGGTATGACAACTTGAGAGCTTCAGAGCTCAAAGGTAAGTGGAAGATTTTCTTTGCTTCTTGTCTCCTTCATCAGCCACATGTTTTCCTATGTGGGGCAGGGCTCATACTTCTTGGCTACATAGATAAAACCAGGGGAAGCTACAATCCAGACTGGGACTCTCACCCCACTCAAGGCTGCACTGATTTAAGGGAAAAATTGCTCTAACCCCTTTCTAAGCACATAACTTACAAGTTTCTAATTAGCAACCACCCCAGGCCTTTTAATTTGTAGAGTTGCAAATAATGCTCATTTCTAATAATTTATTTCCTCCAACAGCAGCCAACATTTTTGCAAAGACTATTTGGCTTCAAGAAAACTGGACAAGAGTGATGCACTGTTCATCTAAACCATGGCCACTGCTTGTGAAACTTCCCAGAGCAGTTTCATCCTGGCAGTGGATGAATATGGTCATTATCAAACACACATATGGCAACCACATTTTCTGAACACCAAACAGGCATATTGGTCTAACAATAGGACAAAATATTTGACATTGGAGAAATGGTACCCATGTTACTGATGCTTTTTACAATATTAACTAGTCCATCTTTACTATCTTCTCCATGTCTTTCTTAACAAATTCCAGATGGAGAATAACTTTCCTTGTATATATATAATTTTTCTTATCCTGAAGCTTTAACCCTTACTCCTCTACCATTATCCTTTGTCTCACTGCCTTACAGACACCACTGACCTCTGTGAAAGGTGAGTGTAAGAAAGTCTAAATGCTTCTTCATCAATACTACACCATTGTTCCAAATATGAAACCAAGTGTTACACAATCAAAACAGGAAAAGAGGGCAAGACACACACCAATTCCATCAAATTTGCTTCAGCTTCCTTAAAACATTAGATAACAAAACTCTGGATTAAGAGGCTGGGCCCAAAGCTATATAAGCTTCCCTCAGTTTTCTGACATCTGAGAAACTATAAGAGAATATTTCTGCTTTCAAGAAATTTGTGCAAGGATCATAGATCACTCTATTAAAATAAATTATAAACTGGTTACAGTTTGACTTTGGCATTTCTGAAAATTTTGTTTCTTTCCAGCTGTCCCTATTTCCCACTGTGTCCTTTTCTTTCTCAGTAAATCTAGGGTGGAGTCTGAGAGTCTGCATTTCTAATGAGGCTCCAGGTATTTCAATGCTGCTTGTCATAAACCACACTTTGAGTAGCAAGAAACTAAACAGTCAAGATACAAGACAGGATAAGTGTACAAGGATATGTACATTTTCATAATTTCCTGAAGAGTACCCTTTTAACAAGGACTGAAGAAATGGCTCTCTCATGACTGAGGAGTGGTGAGTGGATAAAATGTGAGATTTGGAGTCAGACAACATGAGTTCTCAAAGCAGGCTTTGGCATTTGCCAAGTGATCTTGAGTTACTAACTTAATATTTCTGATGCTCAATATTAATCTGTAAAGTTAGGAATTATAAAAATACCTACTTATTCTGCTGGCTGTGAAAATCAAAAGGGACAATCTATGATATAGACTTAAAGTAATACTCACTTGTTAACATAGGTGAATCAAATGCCTTAAGTAGGCCATTGCAGGAGGTGATTTTAGGCGAAAAGTGTTTCCCACGGCCCATCACATCATAGCAGCAGGCCGTGTGCTTATTCTGCCACTTTAATGGGCAGTCCTAATTGACTACAAAGAAGTCTGTAAAAACAAATATCGTGATTAGGACCTATTGATTTATGCAGGTGGCTTTATTTTAATCAATTATCCACTAGTTACGGAGTTATTTGATGTGTGTTTTTATCTTGTACATATGTTTCCTGAGTTGTCTCAGGCCCCATAGCTTCAGTAAAACTAAGATAAATAGCTGCGCATAAATTCTCAAGTCTGTTCATTGCTCCACGGTATCTGTCTTTTTACTATTATGTTTGTTTAAAGGCAGGTTAGAAATGCTTACCTGTCCCAGAGGAAGAGTAATGTGCTTGGTGTTTAAAATACCCAGCTGGTTGGGACTGAGAGCGACTCATGATATTCTTTGCAGGACTTCCTAATTAAAGGAAGGTGGAAGCAACTTTGTCCCAGAATAATGAAAATCAAATGGATGCCATCCCGTTTACACCCTGGAATAACACAAGGAAGGGCCGACTTACAATGTCCAGAATGACCTTGAGGGGCCACCTTATCCTAATATTGGGCTCTCCCTGCTATGTCATAAACCTAAATTTTTATGAAATGAAAATGCTTCCAGAATGTGGTGTCCAGCTCTATGCAAAATGAAATCTAGGCATTCACAGTATGAGGAAACAGAATTGGCAGGTATTATAAGATTCAATCCATGAGGCAAGTGAATAGCAAGCAGCATGAGAAAAAGCAAAGATCTGGTATCAGAAGTTAATTAGAAGATGATGAGAGCAGAAGCTAGGAGGTCCCAAACACATATCTGACAAAACCATATCAAGGAGAAGTGCCTGGGAAAACCAGTGAGGTGACTGAAGATGGCAAAAAGCAGTCCTAAGCATTTGGCAATTCTGCTCGACTTCCCTCTAACTCAGGGATATTTGTATTAGGCTTAGCACACACCTACTGCTTTTGCTGCTGGCATTTTACGGGCACCATCCAACACCTAACTAAGTGATATATCCCCTTGCCAGGGACCCAAGTTCATCATGCACCTGTGTATTTCCTGTCCAATTGAAATTTTAAGCTATTGGAAAGTAGACTTAGATTTCTCTTTTTTAGAGATGAGGTCTCGCTCTGTTGCCCAGGCTGGGGTGTAATGGCAGAATCATGGCTCACTGCAGCCTCAACCTTCTGGACTCAAGCGATCCTCCTACATCAGCCTTACCAAGTAGCATTTTAAAACAACTTTTTGTAGAGACGAAGTCTCACTATATTGCCCAGGCTGGTCTTGAATTCCTGTCTTCAGTCCTCTTGGCTCAGCCCCTCAAAGTCAGACCTATATTTCTCTTCCACCCTTCAATTCTACGCACAAAGCAGAGATGCAATAAATTATGGGTGCGTGAAAATTCTTGATAAATGCTGAATGCATTTGGAATGAGAGTTTCACTGATTTGGGGACCTGGTTGCATCCATCATGTTAAGCTTTTTTTGAATCTATTTAGAAACACAGGTCTTATTAGCAAAATAAATGGAGATATTGCTGCTACTGGATTCTTTGCCCCAAAAAGCAAATAATTTTCTGTAACTTTAGACAGTTTCCAAAACTGAACTCCTGGGCAGCTGAAGCACTAAGGTTTGTATAGAAAATTGGACATGCCAGAAAAGAATACATTCTTCTCTGCAGTAGAAATTCTCAATTTCTTGCTTCGGGTTGATCAGAGAATTTCTCAACTACAAACTTGTAATTAGAATTGAGTTTTTCTCTTGCCAATTCAGATTATGATAAACATCTACCATACCACTATGTCTTATTTGCTGACAGGAAGGGACTCAGCTAGTTGGTAATGTGAGAGATTCCTTTTTGGTATTTGGCACAACCTGATTTCATCTCTAGTTGTCTTTATTTATCCCTCCCCACTAGATTTTGGCTCTCCTAGATTCAAATGACATCTTTAAGGGGAGAAACAAAGAATTTGCAATTGTTTCCCAGCAATGTGCAAATTGACACTTAATTGAGAATTAATGGTGTGCTAACTGTTCACTGCAGCTATTCCCACTGCAAATTGCACTGGGACTGCTTGCACTTTTGACTTTGACATGCTTTTTATAGGGGTACATGAGTAATTTGATCTGTAAAAGAAAGAGAAGATTCCACCTCCTGAAGGAAAAGTACTAATTAGCAGCAAAATCTAACTGCTTTTCTCCGGCGGGGTCTCTCTCTTGCTATGTTTGGCTTAATGCAAACTCCTGCCATGCTGAGTTTCTGCATTAGATTGTCCAATACATCCTGTTTAATTTTAATTTCCTTTAGCAGAGTTGATATTCAATTAGCCACACCAATGAAGGGATGCATTAGCACACATAATAATCTCTTAACTTTGCGTAGAGCATTAGCATTTACAAAGCACTTTCACATTTGCTCTTCATAACCTCTGTATTTAGCAACGAATATAAGTCCCATTTTACAGATGGAGAAACTTAAGTTCAAAGACATTAACGATATGTCTGAGGTCACATAGTAAGCTACAGGGGATAGAGAACCCAGATTCCATAGTTTTTAATTTGTTGCTTTTTTTCTATTATGCCAAGAAATGGTATGATTAGGCTCATAGCAACACCCTCCTTACGCCTACATCCACATCATTCTTTTATTCATTTATTTTTTCAACATAAAGTTTGACTAAACAACACCATATAATACATCCTAAATATTCTTAGAGAATAAGAAAATGCAAGATGGGATTCTCAGCTTTCAAAAAATTCTTTAAAATATGGAAAATATACAAAAAATATAAATGGCGATGTTAGGCAAAAAATCCTTGAGGGTAGGAGCTATGTCTAATTCATCATTTTATCCTTTCACAGTTCCTAACATAACACAGGGCCTAGCAGATAGTCGGTACTACATAAATATGTTTCAGAAAGAAATGAAGAGCCATGCCCTATCTCCTTGCATTTGCTATGTCCTTTTGTTTATTTTTACAGTAATTTTTACTCTTAATATATCTTTTATTATTTGTTTATTCTCTGTGCCCTCCACTGAAATGTAGGCATCATGAGGATGGGATTTTTGTCAGTTTCATCCATGATATATGTCAAGCAAGGAAAACAGTGCCTGGCTTTTTTTCACTAGATGGCCCAAAGCAAAATGATATCATTTGAAAGCTGGCTTGGTTGGCCAGAAGAGCCAAAGATTGAATTTAGCATTTCTTATTTCCTTGGCTTTGAAAGCCATAATCTGACTTTGGAAGCCTCACTCCTCTGAGTGTCTAAAGAGAGAAGTGACCTCATTCATTAAGACAAAAACTTCTTTCTTGAGAGTTTGTTTTTTCCCCAAGCATGCTAGTACAATGTGGGGAAGAAACGACATTTATACAGAGAGCCACAATATTGTCCCTTTCCCCTTGGTGTGACTTCAGATGACCTCCTGCCTTAGATGGACCACTAAACTTAGAAAATATCAGAATAACTGTCTTCACATTCCAGAAATGGCTCCCTGTGGATTTAGACCCAGCTTCAGAAAGCAAATGTGCAGTCTAGTGGGTCCAAGAAATTCAGTGTCACACCAAAAAGCTTTCGACCCTGGACCATAGTCTGATCTGTGACAAAAATATCCTTCTCAAGATTCTTCCTACAGTGGGATTGAGGGATTGAGAAGAGGAGAAGAAACCTTTGCCTCCTGCTGTGATGATGTGAGATCTCCAGCTGTGCCAATTCTCATTAGCACCCAGTGGGGTGGGTGTGGCGACAGGCACATGGAAGACTTGGCTTAGAGCCCAGCCTAAGAAGTCCCTTGAGATGGTCTTTAATAAACCTCCTGGGATGGGTTGGGAAAGTTAATTGCGATGTAAAATGTAGTGTGACTACTTCAAATCAGAAGCGGTTAGAGAGTGTTAAACATTATTTTTTCAAAATTCAATTGTTTTATCAAGAGGAGAATTTTCTGTTCATGGGGCTTTACTACAAGAAGTGTGGTTAGTATTATAGCATGAAATCATTGAGAGTAATTGAGACATTCACAGCATTGCTGTTTCACAGGACAGGGACATGTATCTTCTAGACTGTGCTGTCCCATTCAATAGCCACTGCTGTGATCTCAGTGATCGTGTCCCCACCTCAAATCCATATGTGGAAAACTACCCCCCAAGGGACCTGTATTAAGACTTGGGGACCCTTGGAGGTAATTAGGTCATGAAAGCACCAATCTCATGAATGGGATTAGTGTCCTTATATCCTAGCCACTAGACCACCAGGGAAGCCGACGATTAGTGTGCCCTCAAGCTTGAGGGAGGCTGTTTGTACCTCCACCATGTAAAAACACAGAAAGAAGGTGCCATCTATGAAGCAGAGATGATTTCACCAGACACCAAATCTGCTGGTGCCTTGATCTGGGACTTCACACCCTCTAGAATTATAAGCAATAAATTTATGTTGTTCATTAAATTACCTAATCTGAGGTATTTTGTTATAGCAGCCTGAACAGTCTAAGACAGCTTCTAATCACATGTGACTATCTGAGCATTTGAAATGTGGCTTATGTGACTGAGGAACTAACTTTTTAATCTTATTTAATAAAAAGTAATTTATATTTAAAATGGATACTCAATTCAGTTGTTGGAAAAGTTTATAGCATAATTGGAACAACCTGGGTATGAAAATTATTTTTTCAACTGTAAATTTCACTAACTCTAAATATAAGCCAAGTATTTCTGATAAAAAGTTAGTGTCTGGATCAAATGTGCTATAAGTGTAAAATATACACAGTATTTGAAAGATAGTACAAAAAAAGTTAAACATATCACAAATGATTGTCTATATTGATTAAACATTGAAATACTATTCTGGATATATTGGGTTAAACAAAATATATTATTCAAAGTAACTTCATCTGGTATTTTTAAATGTGGCTTCTGCAAATTTTGAAATTATAAATGTGGCTCACATATTTTCACAGGATAATTTTTTCTAGATAACTATGAGGTACTATTATGGGCTGACTTATGCTCCCTGCATTCATATGTTGAAGTCCTACCCACTAATACCTCACAAGGTGACTGTATTTGGAGATAGACCTTAAAGAAGTAACCTAATTACTTCTTTAGGTTAAATATAGAGTCTTTAAAAAAACTATGTTAAAATGAGGTTGTATAAGTGGGCTCCAAATCCACCATGACTGCTGTCCCTCCTTAAAAAAGAAGAAATTAGGTCACAGGCACACATGGAGGGAAGGCCATATGAAGACACATTGGGAAGACAACCATGCATAATCCAAGGAAAGAAGACTCAAAAGAAAGAACCCTACCAACACCTTGATCTTGGACCTCTAGCCTTCAGAGCTGTAAGAAAATAAATTTCTGATGTTTAAGCCAGGGGTCCCCAACCTTTTCAGCACCAGGGACTGGTTTTGTGGAAGACAATTTTTCCACAGACCAGAAAGGGGGACGGGGATGATTTGGAGATGATTCAAGCACATTACATTTATGGTGCACTTTATTTCTATTATTATTACAGAGTAATATATAATGAAATAATTTTACAACTCACCATAATGTAGAATCAGTAGGAGCCCTGAGCTTGTTTTCCTGCAACTGGACAGTCCCATCTAGGGGTGAAGGAAAACAGTGATAGATCATCAGTCATTAGACTCTCATAAGGAGCACACAACCTGGATCCCACACATGCGCAGTTCACAAGAGGGATCACGTTCCTGTGAGAATCTAACACCACCACTGAGTCGACAGGAGGTGGAACTCAGGCAGTAATTTGAGCAATAGGGAGTGTCTGTAAATATAGATGAAGCTTTATTTACCCACCTCTCACCTCCTGCTGTGTGGCCTGGTTCCTAACGGGCCATGGACCGGTACCAGTCCCTGGTCTGGGGCTTAGGGATACCTAATTTAAGCCACCTAATCTGGGATACACGATTATGGCAGCCCTAGCAACTAGCACCAAGCAAGTACCAGAATAATAGCTACTAACTTCATGTTACTTGTTCAATGTCTGTCTCTCCCATTATACCATAAGGTCTACGAAGGAAGGAATTGTACCTTTCTTAGGCACTCTGTATTCCCAGCACTTGGCATAGCTCCTGTTCTGTAGTAAATGTTCAATAAACATTTGATAACTGAGAAGGCAATTAGTTAACTCATTTAATCCATGTAAACAGCTAATTTGGTTGACTGGCATAAAAAAAAATCTGTTTTTCATTAGTATGGGTTTATAGTCTGAACTTTTTTCAGATAAATTGTTGTCATGCATTTGATCTGTGTTAACCCAAATATTGTATTTCAACCATTGGTATTGGTCAATTGTTTTTAAATCATCAGCTGTTATACCAGGGAAAACACTCTTTGAGCCTGTATATATATTCATAATTAGGCAACAGACTAGGCTTTTTTAAGGGAAAATAAAACCAATCTATCACATTCTTGATTTTCTCACTAATATTTATTACATGAGGACTCATAATTATGTATTGATTAACTGAATTAAGAAAAAAGTCTTAGAGCTGGAAGGGTCATTCAGAGTCCAGTCGTCCCTTCAATGCAGGGTAACTGTTGCAATTTTTTCTGACTGCTATAGCAAAATACCTTAGATTGATAAAAATGTATTTCTTAGAATTCTAGAGGCAGCTGGGAAGTCCAAGACCCTCATGACTTAGTAATCTCTTAATGGCCCTACCACTTAATACTGTCTGATTGGAGAATAAGTTCCAACATATTAACTTCAGGGGGACATGAATACTCAGATCATAGCAATAATCTACTTCAAAATCTCAGTGGGACATTCAGTTTTGATGGGCACTTTTCCCCTTCAATTTTGTCATGTTTGTACTTTAGAATTCTTTGTCTCCAATCCACTTGCCTCAGCAGCGTCATTGTTATATCAATATCGCCTCCTTTTTAGAAGCTATGTCCCTCTCTCAGTGTAGACTCCCTACCTGTCCAGGTGGAAGCACTGAAGAGCCATCTATTTTTGTCTGGCTTTAGCAGTAATAAGAAGTCAGCTTGGATTCTGAAATACCCAAAGAATTTGCATCTCTATGGTTACAGCATGGAGCTGTAAGCTTTCTATCTAAGCCTACTATATTCATATTTATTTCATTCCTTAAGTAAGTAGCTATTAAGCACAAACAATGTTTCTGGCTCTGGACATAGTTATTTTTTCTGTTTTCAAAGAGTTCACATTATATTGAAGGGTGCTAACAGTAGGTGTGGAGACAAGATGTGGTAAGATGTTTATGGACCAAATAATTCACAAATAAATATATAATATGAAACTGTAAAATGTTATATAAGCATAATTATTACAAACAAAAATATAAAGGTAAAATAAGAAACATGGTTGAAGGAGAAATTACTAAGAAGAAAAAGTATATCAGTACATGTAATAAAGGAACCTGACCTAACCTGGGCTGTCAGGGAATGCTAAACTGAGACCTGAAGAATAAGTTTGAGTTAATTATGTGAAAGGGAGGAAGGAAACTAGAGATAGCATCATGTGTAAATAGCCTATGAAGGAAAGAAACATGGGGCATCTGAGTGTTATGAAATGAAGATGGATTAGTTGCTAGGGTTCAGGTTTTGGAGTCCCTGGTAAGTCAACTGGGGATTATCCTCTTTATCATAAGATGTAACATTTTACATAAGGTGTAATATGACCATACTTATGTTTTGTAAATGGACATTTTGGTTTTTGAATAGAAAACTAATATAAAAGATCAAAAATATATGAAGGAGGCACATTATCTGTACAAGAAAAGCTACAAAACTCTAATGAAAGAAATCAGAGAAGTACTAAGTAAATGAACAGGTATTTCATTTATTTCATTTTATTTCATGGTTAAGAAGATTCAATATTATCATCATGCCAGTACTTCCAAATTTGATTTATAGATTCAATGCAACCCCAATCAAAATCCCAGAAAGTTATTTTGTAGGCAACAGCAAACCTACCTATTCTAAAGTTAATATGGAGAGGCAAAAGACCCAGAATAGCCAACACAATATTGAAGGAGAAGAACAAAGTTGAAGGACCTACATAAAGATAATCAACTGATCTTTGACAAGGAATTAAAGACAATGCAATGGAACAGAGATAGTATTTTCAACAAATGGTTCTGGAACAATTGAACATCTACATGCAAAACAATAAATCTAGACACAGGCCTTACACTTTACATAAATTAACTCAAAATGGAAAATAAACCTAAGTGTAAAATTAAAAACCATATAAACTCCAAGAAGATAACATTGGATAAAATCTAGATGATCTAGGGTTTGGCAATAACATTTTAGATACAACACCAAAGGCATGATACATAAAAGAAAAAATTGAGAAGGAGGATTTTATTAAAATTAAGAATTTCTTCTCTGTGAAACTTAAGATAAAAAGAGAAGCCTCAAACTGAGAAAGAATATTTTCAAAATACAAACCTGTTAAAAGACTGCTCTCCAAAATATACAAAGTTAAAACTCAACAATAAGAAAAGAAAAATTCTGATTAAAAAATCGGGAGGAGCCAAGATGGCCGAATAGGAACAGCTCCGGTCTACAGCTCCCAGCGTGAGCGACGCAGAAGACGGGTGATTTCTGCATTTCCATCTGAGGTACCGGGTTCATCTCACTAGGGAGTGCCAGACAGTGGGCGCAGGTCAGTGGGTGCGCGCACCGTGCGCAAGCCGAAGCAGGGCGAGGCATTGCCTCACCTGGGAAGCGCAAGGGGTCAGGGAGTTCCCTTTCCCAGTCAAAGAAAGGGGTGACGGACGCACCTGGAAAATCGGGTCACTCCCACCCGAATATTGCGCTTTTCAGACCGGCTTAAAAAACGGCGCACCACGAGACTATATCCCACACCTGGCTCGGAGGGTCCTACGCCCACGGAATCTCGCTGATTGCTAGCACAGCAGTCTGAGATCAAACTGCAATGCGGCAGCGAGGCTGGGGGAGGGGCGCCCGCCATTGCCCAGGCTTGCTTAGGTAAACAAAGCAGCCGGGAAGCTCGAACTGGGTGGAGCCCACCACAGCTCAAGGAGGCCTGCCTGCCTCTGTAGGCTCCACCTCTGGGGGCAGGGCACAGACAAACAAAAAGACAGCAGTAACCTCTGCAGACTTAAGTGTCCCTGTCTGACAGCTTTGAAGAGAGCAGTGGTTCTCCCAGCACGCAGCTGGAGATCTGAGAACGGGCAGACTGCCTCCTCAAGTGGGTCCCTGACCCCTGACCCCCGAGCAGCCTAACTGGGAGGCACCCCCCAGCAGGGGCACACTGACACCTCACACGGCAGGGTATTCCAACAGACCTGCAGCTGAGGGTCCTGTCTGTTAGAAGGGAAACTAACAAACAGAAAGGACATCCACACCGAAAACCCATCTGTACATCACCATCATCAAAGACTAAAAGTAGATAAAACCACAAAGATGGGGAAAAAACAGAACAGAAAAACTGGAAACTCTAAAAAGCAGAGCGCCTCTCCTCCTCCAAAGGAACGCAGTTCCTCACCAGCAACGGAACAAAGCTGGATGGAGAATGATTTTGACGAGCTGAGAGAAGAAGGCTTCAGACGATCAAATTACTCTGAGCTACGGGAGGACATTCAAACCAAAGGCAAAGAAGTTGAAAACTTTGAAAAAAATTTAGAAGAATGTGTAATTAGAATAACCAATACAGAGAAGTGCTTAAAGGAGCTGATGGAGCTGAAAACCAAGGCTCGAGAACTACGTGAAGAATGCAGAAGCCTCAGGAGCCGATGCGATCAACTGGAAGAAAGGGTATCAGCAATGGAAGATGAAATGAATGAAATGAAGCGAGAAGGGAAGTTTAGAGAAAAAAGAATAAAAAGAAATGAGCAAAGCCTCCAAGAAATATGGGACTATGTGAAAAGACCAAATCTACGTCTGATTGGTGTACCTGAAAGTGATGCGGAGAATGGAACCAAGTTGGAAAACACTCTGCAGGATATTATCCAGGAGAACTTCCCCAATCTAGCAAGGCAGGCCAACGTTCAGATTCAGGAAATACAGAGAATGCCACAAAGATACTCCTCGAGAAGAGCAACTCCAAGACACATAATTGTCAGATTCACCAAAGTTGAAATGAAGGAAAAAATGTTAAGGGCAGCCAGAGAGAAAGGTCGGGTTACCCTCAAAGGGAAGCCCATCAGACTAACAGCGGATCTCTCGGCAGAAACCCTACAAGCCAGAAGAGAGTGGGGGCCAATATTCAACATTCTTAAAGAAAACAATTTTCAATCCAGAATTTCATATCCAGCCAAACTAAGCTTCATAAGTGAAGGAGAAATAAAATACTTTATAGACAAGCAAATGCTGAGAGATTTTGTCACCACCAGGCCTGCCCTAAAAGAGCTCCTGAAGGAAGCGCTAAACATGGAAAGGAACAACCAGTACCAGCCACTGCAAAATCATGCCAAAATGTAAAGACCATCGAGACTAGGAAGAAACTGCATCAACTAACGAGCAAAATCACCAGCTAACATCATAATGACAGGATCAAATTCACACATAACAATATTAACTTTAAATGTAAATGGACTAAATTCTCCAATTAAAAGACACAGACTGGCAAGTTGGATAAAGAGTCAAGACCCATCAGTGTGCTGTATTCAGGAAACCCATCTCACGTGCAGAGACACACATAGGCTCAAAATAAAAGGATGGAGGAAGATCTACCAAGCAAATGGAAAACAAAAAAAGGCAGGGGTTGCAATCCTAGTCTCTGATAAAACAGACTTTAAACCAACAAAGATCAAAAGAGACAAAGAAGGCCATTACATAATGGTAAAGGGATCAATTCAACAAGAGGACCTAACTATCCTAAATATATATGCACCCAATACGGGAGCACCCAGATTCATAAAGCAAGTCCTGAGTGACCTACAAAGAGACTTAGACTCCCACACATTAATAATGGGAGACTTTAACACCCCACTGTCAACATTAGACAGATCAACGAGACAGAAAGTCAACAAGGATACCCAGGAATTGAACTCAGCTCTGCACCAAGTGGACCTAATAGACATCTACAGAACTCTCCACCCCAAATCAACAGAATATACATTTTTTTCAGCACCACACCGCACCTATTCCAAAACTGACCACATAGTTGGAAGTAAAGCTCTCCTCAACAAATGTAAAAGAACAGAAATTATAACAAACTATCTCTCAGACCACAGTGCAATCAAACTAGAACTCAGGATTAAGAATCTCATTCAAAGCCACTCAACTACATGGAAACTGAACAACCTGCTCCTGAATGACTACTGGGTACATAACGAAATGAAGGCAGAAATAAAGATGTTCTTTGAAATCAACGAGAACAAAGACACAACATACCAGAATCTCTGGGACACATTCAAAGCAGTGTATAGAGGGAAATTTATAGCACTAAATGCCCACAAGAGAAAGCAGGAAAGATCCAAAATTGACACCCTAACATCACAATTAAAAGAACTAGAAAAGCAAGAGCAAACACATTCAAAAGCTAGCAGAAGGCAAGAAATAACTAAAATCAGAGCAGAACTGAAGGAAATAGAGACACAAAAAACCCTTCAAAAAATCAATGAATCCAGGAGCTGGTTTTTTGAAAGGATCAATAAAACTGATAGACCGCTAGCAAGACTAATAAAGAAAAAAAGAGAGAAGAATCAAATAGACACAATAAAAAATGATAAAGGGGATATCACCACCGATCCCACAGAAATACAAACTACCATCAGAGAATACTACAAAGACCTCTACGCAAATAAACTAGAAAATCTAGAAGAAATGGATACATTCCTCGACACATACACTCTCCCAAGACTAAACCAGCAAGAAGTTGAATCTCTGAATAGACCAATAACAGGCTCTGAAATTGTGGCAATAATCAATAGTTTACCAACCAAAAAGAGTCCAGGACCAGATGGATTCACAGCCGAATTCTCCCAGAGGTACAAGGAGGAACTGGTACCATTCCTTCTGAAACTATTCCAATCAATAGAAAAAGAGGGAATCCTCCCTAACTCATTTTATGAGGCCAGCATCATTCTGATACCAAAGCCGGGCAGAGACACAACCAAAAAAGAGAATTTTAGACCAATATCCTTGATGAACATTGATGCAAAAATCCTCAATAAAATACTGGCAAACCGAATCCAGCAGCACATCAAAAAGCTTATCCACCATGATCAAGTGGGCTTCATCCCTGGGATGCAAGGCTGGTTCAATATATGCAAATCAATAAATGTAATCCAGCATATAAACAGAGCCAAAGACAAAAACCACATGATTATCTCAATAGATGCAGAAAAAGCCTTTGACAAAATTCAACAACCCTTCATGCTAAAAACTCTCAATAAATTAGGTATTGATGGGACGTATTTCAAAATAATAAGAGCTATCTATGACAAACCCACAGCCAATATCATACTGAATGGGCAAAAACTGGAAGCATTCCCTTTGAAAACTGGCACAAGACAGGGATGCCCTCTCTCACCGCTCCTATTCAACATAGTGTTGGAAGTTCTGGCCAGGGCAATCAGGCAGGAGAAGGAAATAAAGGGTATTCAATTAGGAAAAGAGGAAGTCAAATTGTCCCTGTTTGCAGACGACATGATTGTTTATCTAGAAAACCCCATCGTCTCAGCCCAAAATCTCCTTAAGCTGATAAGCAACTTCAGCAAAGTCTCAGGATACAAAATCAATGTACAAAAATCACAAGCATTCTTATACACCAATAACAGACAAACAGAGAGCCAAATCATGAGTGAACTCCCATTCACAATTGCTTCAAAGACAATAAAATACCTAGGAATCCAACTTACAAAGGATGTGAAGGACCTCTTCAAGGAGAACTACAAACCACTGCTCAAGGAAATAAAAGAGGATACAAACAAATGGAAGAACATTCCATGCTCATGGGTAGGAAGAATCAATATCGTGAAAATGGCCATACTGCCCAAGGTAATTTACAGATTCAATGCCATCCCCATCAAGCTACCAATGACTTTCTTCTCAGAATTGGAAAAATCTAAAGTTCATATGGAACCAAAAAAGAGCCCGCATCGCCAAGTCAATCCTAAGCCAAAAGAACAAAGCTGGAGGCATCACACTACCTGACTTCAAACTACACTACAAGGCTACAGTAACCAAAACAGCATGGTACTGGTACCAAAACAGAGATATAGATCAATGGAACAGAACAGAGCCCTCAGAAATAACGCCGCATACCTACAACTATCTGATCTTTGACAAACCTGAGAAAAACAAGCAATGGGGAAAGGATTCCCTATTTAATAAATGGTGCTGGGAAAACTGGCTAGCCATATGTAGAAAGCTGAAACTGGATCCCTTCCTTACACCTTATACAAAAATCAATTCAAGATGGATTAAAGATTTAAACGTTAGACCTAAAACCATAAAAACCCTAGAAGAAAACCTAGGCATTACCATTCAGGACATATGTGTGGGCAAGGACTTCATGTCCAAAACACCAAAAGCAATGGCAACAAAAGCCAAAATTGACAAATGGGATCTAATTAAACTAAAGAGCTTCTGCACAGCAAAAGAAACTACCATCAGAGTGAACAGGCAACCTACAAAATGGGAGAAAATTTTCGCAACCTACTCATCTGACAAAGGGCTAATATCCAGAATCTACAATGAACTCAAACAAATTTACAAGAAAAAAACAAACAACCCCATCAAAAAGTGGGCAAAGGACATGAACAGACACTTCTCAAAAGAAGACATTTATGCAGCCAAAAAACACATGAAAAAATGCTCATCATCACTGGCCATCAGAGAAATGCAAATCAAAACCACTATGAGATATCATCTCACACCAGTTAGAATGGCAATCATTAAAAAGTCAGGAAACAACAGGTGCTGGAGAGGATGTGGAGAAATAGGAACACTTTTACACTGTTGGTGGGACTGTAAACTAGTTCAACCATTGTGGAAGTCAGTGTGGCGATTCCTCAGGGATCTAGAACTAGAAATATGATTTGACCCAGCCATCCCATTACTGGGTATATACCCAAAGGACTATAAATCATGCTGCTATAAAGACACATGCACACGTATGTTTATTGTGGCATTATTCACAATAGCAAAGACTTGGAACCAACCCAAATGTCCAACAATGATAGACTGGATTAAGAAAATGTGGCACATACACGCCATGGAATACTATGCAGCCATAAAAAATGATGAGTTCATGTCCTTTGTAGGGACATGGATGAAATTGGAAATCATCATTCTCAGTAAACTATCGCAAGAACAAAATACCAAACACCGCATATTCTCACTCATAGGTGGGAATTGAACAATGAGATCACATGGACACAGGAAGGGGAATATCACACTCTGGGGACTTTGGTGGGGTGGGGGGAGGGGGGAGGCATAGCATTGGGAGATATACCTAATGCTAGATGACGAGTTAGTGGGTGCAGCGCACCAGCACAGCACATGTATACATATGTAACTAACCTGCACAATGTGCACATGTACCCTAAAACTTAAAGTATAATAAAAAAATAAATAAATAAAATAAAATAAAATAAAAAATCGGCCAAATATCTTAATAGACACCTCACCAGAGAAGATATTTGAATGGTAAATAAGCATATAAAAAGATATTCCACAGCATATGTCATCATAAAAATGCAAATTAAAACAACCATGGGGTACTACTATATACCTATTGGAGTTGTCAAAATCCAAAACACTCACAACATCAAATGCTAACAAAGATGTGGAGCACCAGGAACTCTTGTGTATTGCTGGCAGGAAGGCAAAATGGTACAATCAATTTGGAAAAGTTTGGCAGTTCCTTACAAAACTAAATATACTCTTACCTACAATCCAGCAATCACATTTCTTGGTATTTACCCAAAGGAGTTGAGAACTTATGTCCACACAAAAACCTGCACATGGATGTTTTTATCAGCTTTATTCATAATTGCCAGAACTTTAAAGCAACTAAGACAAGCTTCAGTAAGTGAATGGATTAATAAACTGCACATATCCAGACAATGGAATATTATTCAGTCATAAAAAGAAATGCACTATGAAGCCATGAAGAGGTATAGAGGAAACTTAAATACATATTATTAAGTGAAAGAAGCCAATCTGTGAAGACTACTTCTGTATGACTTCAACTATGTGACATTCTGGAAAAGGTAAAACCACAGAATGAGTAAAAGTGTCAGTGGTTGCCCGGGATTAGCAGGAAGTGAGGGAGAGATGAGTAGCCAGACCATGGAGGATTTGTAGGGCAGTGAAACTACTCTGTATGATACTATAATGATGGATACATTTCGTTATTAGTTTGTCCAAACACATAAAATACACAATACCAAGAGTCAACCCTAATGCAAACTATGGACTCCAGGTGATAATAATGTGTCAGTGTCAGTTCATCATTTGTAACAAATGCACCACTCTGGTGGGGGATGTTGATAATAAGGCAAGCTATGGATGTGTGGAGATGAAGGTATAAGGGAATCTTTGTACTTCCTATTCAATTTTGCTATCAACATAAAATTGCTCTGAAAAATAAACTCTATTTAAAAAATATGAAAGTGATCAACGTAGGAAGTTTGCAGTAGTTCATGTGAGAGGCAGTGGTAACTAAGGGGCTGGAAGTAAGAAAGAAGACAAGTGGATAACTTTGAGGGCCTTTTAGTGCAGTGCTTCTCATACTTTAATGTGCAAATGAGTGACCTAAGAATTTTGTCAAAATGTAGATTCTGATTTACTAAGTCTGCAGTGGGCTCTCAGACCCTATTATTCTGATGAGCCTGTAATGAGCAAGGGCAACTACTGTTCCTCAAACCACACTTCAGATAGCAAGGTTTTCAAAACTATAAAACTGCAAGAAGATAACATTGGATAAAATCTAGATGATCTAGGGTTTGGCAATAACATTTGAGATACGACACCAGATTCATGGTCCATGAAAGAAAGAATTGAGAAGCTAGACTTAATTAAAATTTAAAAATTTTAGTGGAATCTTGGTGATACAGCATAAGTGGGGAACAGTAAGGTTTCTGTGGGAATTTTGACTTTAAAGGGTCGCCAATATTTCTTTTCTTTTTTTGTTTTTTGTTTTTTTTTTGACGGAGTCTCACTCTGTTGCCCAGGCTGGAGTGCAGTGGCACAATCTCAACTCACCACAGCCTCCACCTCCCAGGTTCAAGTGTTTCTCCTGCCTCAGCCTCCCGAGTAGCTGGGACTATAGGCACATGCCACCATGCCCAGCTAATTTTTGTATTTTTAGTAGAGATGAGGTTTCACTATGTTGGCCAGGCTGGTCTCAAACTCCTCACCTCGTGATCCACCCTCCTCAGCCTCCCAAAGTGCTGGAATTACAGACATAAGCCACCAAGCCTGGCTGGGTCTCCGATATTTCTAATAGGAGATGCCAACTAGGGGATATAGAGCTGGATAAACAGAGTTTATACAGAAAAATTCTGGGCTGGAGATACAAACTTGTGAATCAACTGCATACAGGTGAAACTAAAGATTTAGATGTGTATGCAACAACAAATGAAAAATACAGAGTAGGCAGTGAAGAGAGCCTAAGCCAGCCATAAGGAGAAACTACACATGAAGAAAAAAAAAAGGGGTGGGAAAGCAAAAGAAAACTAGAAGCCTTGTGTTGTGGACACCAAGAAGATATTTCAATAATGACAGAGAGATCAAGAATTGAATGTTGCTGGCAGATTAAATAGGATTAAAATCAAGTTATTTTGATTATTTGCTTTCATCTCAGCTGCTTACTGGGACTAGAGTTAAGTGCCACCCTTTTCACTCAGCATCCCTTTGTCCTCTTTCCCGAGACTGGACCCCATTAGCATGTACTTCCCCCACTCCCACAGCCTCAGATGGACTAATTGTATTAGTCCATTTTCACACTGCTATAAATAACTTCCCCGAGACTGGGTAATTTGTAAAGGAAAGAGTTTAATTGACTCACAGTTCTGCATGGCTTGGGGGGCCTCAGAAAACTTACAATAAAGGCAGAAGGGAAAGCAGGCACTTTCTCCACGAGGCGGCAGCAGGAAGAGATGGCAAGAGAGGGTACTCGAAGAAGGAACTGTCAAACACTTATAAAACCATCAGATCTTGTGAGAACTCACCATCATGAAAACAGCACGGGGGAAACGCCTCCATGATCCAATCACCTTTCACCAGGTCCCTCCCTCGACATGTAGGGATTATGGGGATTACAATTCGAGATGCGATTTGGGTGGGGACACAGAGCCAAACCATATCACTAACTTAGTGATCTTGAAATTCAACTGTTAAAATTAAAGAGTTACATAAAGGAAGGAACCTGGGATTCTATTACTGCTTAGATTAAGGCCAGTCAGAAATATCTGTTTTAGACTTTGTCAAGAATTAATAAATATGTAACATATATGAGTAATTATACATTTTAGTGTTTGTCTTTTACGGCAGCTAGCAATACTTTAATCAATGGAAGAATGTATGTATTCTCAATTATCAGCTTATAACTCAAAATGTATTTTTTTTCCAATACTAGAGGCACAAAACATTGTCAAGTTTATGTGTGTGTGACAGCCTGATTGGGAACTTGGTTTGTGTTTTTGAGTCCTCAGTAAAGTATTAGCTTAGAAGTTATATATTCTGAGTTTTAAACAACTAATTTAGAATGAACTTTCAGAACCATACCCATTTCTAAGTGGAGAGCTGCCTACATGGCAAAGGATTTGTTGCTGAATGGTCAATTTGAAATGCTTGTCATAACTACTAAACTATCCAGACATGGTCAATTTATTTCAGTCAACGTAATGTCTGATTAGTATTGAAGAAATTGAATCAATAGATCTTACACATTGACCTCCAAATGGTCACTCTGGACAGTTGTGGAAACTCAACCAATTCAGTTGCCTCAAAAAATAATATTGGCAAACAAATTATTTTATCAGTCATTTTTGTTTTTAGTGGAGAATTGCATGGTTTCAGTTTAGAATGGGATATGGTCCACTAACCTATGCTGACCAAGATGTAAAATTTGTGAGGTGTTATATCACAAAGCTGATAGGATATAGGAGTTGAAGTAAAGGCACTTTTTAAAACTGAAATAAAATTTATATCAAGTACTATGTATTTGAAACAATGATAGTAGTGATGTACTGGGTGATTATAGCAGTGTCACAAGGAATGGGAGGCAGAATTGGAAATACTGTGTTACAAGGTATCACACAACATATACAGTAGCTTAATGTTATTTTAAGGTGAACTTAGATTATTACAAATACATTTTGTAAACTCTAGGGCAACCACAAATGTTTTAAAGATGTATAATTTGTATGCTAGAAAGGAGATAGAATAGAATTATATCAAATATTCAGTTAAAACCACAATAGGCAGAAAAAAGAAACAACAAATGCAATGCATAGGAAACAGTTACAAACATGATATGTATTAATCCAAGTATATTAATAATCATTTTAAATGTTAATGGTTTAAAAACACCAATAAGAAGACAGAGATTGCCAAAGTGGATTTAAAAAGAAGATCTGCTATATGCTGTTAGTAAGAAACTGACTTTAAATATAAAGATTCAGGTAGGTTAAAAATGAGATGGAGCAACCCAAGTGCCCATCAATTGATGAATGGATGGATAAACAAAATGTATATATATATATATATACGCGCGCACACACACACACATACTGTGGAATATCATTAAGCCTTAAGGAAGAAGAAAATTTAGACACATGCTACAACATGGATTAACCTTGACATTATGCCAAGTAAAACAATTCAGTCACAAAAGGATAAATATTGTACGAACTTATTTACACAAAGTACCTAGAATAGTCTAATTCATAGACAGAAAGTAGAATAGTGGTATACCAGGCGTGGGAGAGTGAAGAATGAAAAGTTTATATTTAATGGCTACAAGGTTTCAGTTGGGAAATAATGAAAAGTTTCGGAAACAGATGGTAGTGATGGTTGCACAACAATGTAAATGTACTTACCGCCACAGAACTGTACACTTAAATTAGTAATATATATATATCCATCCACATAAAAAGTAAAAAGCTGAAGTAGCTATATTAATTTCAGACAAAGCTAACTTCAGACAAGGAAGATTATCAGCAATCGAGAGGTGCATTACATAATGATAAAGAGGCTGATTATCCAAGAAAACATATAATTCTAAACATGTACTTACTACAAAGTGTCAAAATACATGAGGCAAAATTTGACAGAACTGAAAGGAAAAATAGAAAAATCCACCATAATAGTTTGAGATTTCAACACTTTTGTCAGGAATTAGTAAATCAAGAAAGCAGAAAAGCAGTAAGGATATAGATGACCTGAATTACTGTCAATTAATTTGATTTAATTGACATTTATAGAATTTTTTTCAACAACAGCAGAATACATATTCTCAAGCTCACATGGAGTATTTAGTAAGATATACCTCATTTTGGATCATAAAACAAACTTTAACAACTTTTAAAGAATAGAACTTACATGAAACATGTTCCTAGAACAGGAATTAAATCAGAAATCAGTAACAAAAAGTTAACTGGAAAGTATTTTGAAATAAAATGACACAATTATAAATAACCCATATGTCAAAGAAGTCTCAAGAGAAAGTTAAAACATTTTGAATGAAATTAAAATAAATACACAACTTATCAAAATTTGTAGAATGAGGCAAAAACAGTGGTTAGAGGAAAATTCATAGCTTTAAATATCTATATTGGGAAAGAAGAGAGATGTTTGTTTCTTTTTTAAGATGGCTGACAAGAGGCCTTTCCAGCATGCCTCATTGGCTTAAAAAAAAGAAATAATTTCACTTTTTGAAAGTATATCCAAGAAGGAACACAAGAGTTAAACAGAAAAGCAAAGGGAAGCACTAGAATTTAGGGAGGAATAAAAGAACAGGCAGCCCATGTTGCCAGGACCAGCTGAAAACAGGGTGTGAATCCTCAAAATGGAAGCCGGTGAGTGTGTCTCTATGGTTCACTTTCCTACAGGGGAATTGTGCAATCCAGGCCATAGGAGCACACCTTGACCCTCCCTAGCCCTGGATATAACTTGGGAAGTAGCCAGGAGACTGTGAGAAGAAACGACTCTGGGAAGTGTTTCATGCACTCCCCCAGACCTGAGCACCTACAGGAGAATACTATATTTTATCCTAGCTTTTAGCAAGCTGTGCAGGGTCCTAGGAACTAGTAGCAGTGACAATTTTTGGCACTAGAGACACTTGGGCTTGGGCATGGAGAACTGAGGGTCTAGCAGGGGAGGGGCTTTCACAGCCAGAACTGAAATTTGAGGGCAGTGTGGGCTCCAGCTGCTGGTGCTGGAACTAGGCTCTCCAATATCCCTGGGCCTGGAGCAGAAAGAGTGGCCAGGGAGTCATGCTATTGACACTGGTGGCGACACCTAAGACCTGGGACTGCATTGCAGACTAGAAACTGATGTAACTAACTGAATATCCTTACTACCTGCCACAGCTGAAATAGAGGAGGGAGCCCCATTAGGTCTGGGGCATGAGAGGAAAGTAGATTTCACTCCCACTGGCAAAGGCTGTGGTACTAGGACCACTCCTTGCTGAGACCCTGGTGCAGCAGCAGTTGCCTTTCACCTAGGTATTTTGCCACAGACCTGAGGAGTGCCTCACTGCACCTGTCAGGGCTAGTGCTTGTACCTGCCATTGAGAGACCTGAGTGCAGGCTTCTCTGGTCCAGTTCTGTCTAGCTTTGTACCACCTCCAAACAGAGGATGGGACCCAGGGTCCTGGGTGATCCATGGCCCAACTCACCACCTGAGACAACCAAGTACTTTTTTTTTTTTTTTTTTTTTTTTTTTTTTTTTTTTTTTTTTGGCTAATAGGGGTTGGGTACAAACCCTACTGCTACCACTGCGGCCGGTTCTTACTTGCAAGCATCACCTACTGGAAGTATGCCCACACAGTCCATTACAACTGCTGACACAACAGCATGGTGCTCAGGAATGAGAAAATCTCACAACCACTGCTAACCTCACTGCTTACACTACAGCAGCTGCTCAGACAGCCATAAGCCTGCTCACTGCTACTACAACTTTCATTTGAGAAAGCCATCACAGTAAGCCTATTTATAGCCATGGAAATTACACAGAGTATTTACCACTGCATGCACCCAGAAGCAAAGTCAAATCATACTACCCAACAACAACATAGTCATGGCATCAAGAAAAATGTCTCCCCCAACAAAAGTAAATTCAAAAATAAGAAGCTATTGCTACTGCAGATGTGCTGAAATGAATAAATATACAGGAAGCATGAAAAAGCAAGGTATTATGACACCCTCACAGGATCACAATAATTCTCAGCCATAGATTCTAACCAAAAAGAAAAAAAAAATTCTTGGAATGCCAGATAAAGAATTTAAAATACTGATTTTAAAGCTCAATGAGATGCAAAAGACATATGAAAATTAATACAAAGAAATTAGAAAATCAATTCAGGATATAAATGGGAAATTTATCAAAGATATAAATATCTTAAGAAAAACCAAACAGGAATTCTGGAATTGAAAAATTTATTGAAGGAATTATAAAATGCATTAGAAACATTTAAAAATAGACTAGACCAGGCAGAAGAAAGACTCTCACAACTTGAAGACAGGTCTTTTGAAATAATGCAGTCAGACAAAAATTAAAAAATAAAAGAGTTAAAAATAAGCAAAGCCTTTGAGACAAATGGGAATACATATATCCATGAGACTTACAAATTACCAACATTTCCAAGAGGGAAGAAAAATTGAAAAGCCCTGAATTATATATATATTTATTTATATATATATTTATATATTTATTTATATTATTATATTGAGGGCCTATTTTTTTAATGATAAAAATTTCCCAAGTCTAACAAGAGACTTAGACATCCAGATATGGCCCAAGGATCTCCAGAAAAATTCATTGCAAAAAGAAATTCACCACAACATAGTGTAATCAGACTACCTAAAGTCAACATGAAGAGAATTTTAAAATTGGCATGACAAAGGCATCTCATCATCTATAAAGGAAACTCCATCAGACTAACAGCAGACTTCTCAGCAGAAAACTTATGAGTTAAAATTAAATGAGATAGCATTTTCAAAGTGCTAAAAGTAAAACAACCTCCAGTCAAAATTTTATATCCAGCTACATTAAGATTAACAGATGAAGAGGAAAGAAAGTATTTCCCAGATAAGCAAACACTAAGGGAGTTGTCACCACTAGACAGGCTGTACAAAAATGTTCCAAACAGTCCTAAGTATGGAAATGAAAAGTCAATATTTGCCATTGTAAAAACACATGAAAGTATAAAACTCACAGGTCTTATAAAACAATCACACAATGGAAGAAAATAAGGGAATCAAGTGGCAACATGACAGAATTCCACCAAACCACAAAGACAGTTTGAGAAAAAGAAAGAAACAAAGAATTGAAAAACAACTAGGTAACAATTAACGATATGACAGAAATCTCACCTATCAATATTAATCTGGAATATAAATAAATTAAATGCTCCATATGAAAGACTTAGATTTGTGGGATGAATTTAAAAACCATGATTCAACTATATGTTAACAAGAGATTCATCTTACCAGTAAAGATACATTTAACTGGAAATAAAGGGCTGGAAAAAGATATTCCACACAAACAGAAACAAAAGTCAAGCAGGAGTAGTTATATCAGATAAATCAATAACAAAACAAAGCAAAACAACAAAAAAAGACAAAGTAGAAAAGTATATAATGGTAAAGGTATATACACCCAATAATGGAGCAACTAAATTAATAAAACAAATATTAATAAACCTAAAGAAAGAGACAGACAACAATATAATAATATTCAAGATTTTTAGCACCCCACTAAAAGCACTACACAGATCAGCAAGACAGAAAATCAATAAAGGAACACTTAACATAAGTTGAACTTTAGACCCAATGGGCCCAACAGACATTTTTAGAACTTTCTACCCCAAAACTGTATAATACATTCTTCTCATCAGCATATGGGACATTCTCCAAGATAGATCATATGTTAAGGCACAAAACAAGTCAATAAATTTTAAACAGTTGAAATCATATCAAATATCTGCCCAGATAACTACAGAATAAAACAATAAATTAATATCAAGAGGAACTTCAGAAACTATATTAATACATGGGAATTAAACAACATGCTTCTGAATCATCTTTGGGTCAATGAAGAAATTAAGATGCAAATTTAAAAATTTTTTGAGTCAGGCACGGTGGCTCATGCCTGTAATCCCAGCACTTTGGGAGGCGGAGGCAGGCAGATCACCTGAGGTCGGGAGTTTGAGACCAGCCTGATCAACATGGAGAAACCTTGTCTCTACTAAAAATACAAAATTAGCTGGGCATGGTAGTACATGCCTGTAATCCCAGCTACTAGGGAGGCTGAGGCAGGAGAATCACTTGAACCTGGGAGGCGGAGGTTGCGGTGAGCCTAGATCACGCCATTGCACTCCAGCCTGGGCAACAAGAGTGAAACTCCATCTCAAAAAAAAAATTTTTTTT
Organism: Pan troglodytes; assembly: GCF_028858775.2. NCBI lineage: Eukaryota > Metazoa > Chordata > Mammalia > Primates > Hominidae > Pan > Pan troglodytes. The sequence continues at coordinate 85,485,446 of NC_072398.2, forward strand.
GAAATGAGTGAAAAAGGAAATGCAATGTGGAAAGAAACCTCTAGGGTACAGCAAAAGCAGTGCTAAGAAGGAATTTTGTAGCATTAAATGTCTACATCAAAAAAGTAGAAAGACCCAGAAATAAATGACCTAATGCTGCACCTCCAGGAACTAGGAAAACAAGAATAAACCTCACACAAAGTTAGCAGAAGAAAAGAAGTATCAACAATCACAGAAAAATATGAGAGACAAAAAAAACAAAATGAAATGAAAAGCTTGTTTTTGAAAAGATAAACAAAATTGCACTGGGTGCGGTGGCTCAAGCCTGTAATCCTAGCACTTCGGGAGGCCAGACAGGCAAATTGCCTGAGCTCAGGAGTTAGAGACCAGCCTGGGCAACATGGTGAAACCCCGTCTCTACCAAAATACAAAACATTAGCCAGGCATGGCAGCATGCACCTGTAATCCCAGCTACTCGGGAGACTGAGGCAGAATTGCTTGAACCTGAGAGGTGGAGGTTGCAGTGAGCCGAGATCATGACACTGCACTCCAGCCTGGGCAACAGAGCGAGACTCTGTCTCAAAAATAAACAAACAAAAAAAAAAGATTAACAAAATTTATGAACCACTAGCTAAACTAACCAGGAAAAGAAGAGAGAATATCCAAAATTATAAATGGAAACGAAGAGATTACAACTGATGTCACAGAAATACAAAAGATCATTGGAGACTATTATCAACAACTATACACTCACAAACTAGAAAACCTAGAATAAATGACTAAATTTCTGATTACATACATGATATTCTGAAAAACATAAAACTATGGACATGATAAACAGATCAGTATTTTCGAAGAGTTGAAGATAGAGAGGTTGAATATGTGAAGCACAGGGGATACTTAGAACAGTGAAACTGCTCTGTATGATGCTGCAGTAATAGATACATGACACTAAGCATTTTTCAAAACTCATACAATTTCATAGCATGAACAGTGAACTTTAAGGTATGCAATAATTTTCTTACAAAGTTAGGGGATCCCAAAATGGGATGCTGAATGTGGCAATTTGACTGTATTGCAAATGTATGAAACAACCTCACAAAATACAGTGGAAGAAAAAGGTGTTGACCTAGGTAATTTTGAAAATGAGGCTTCTATAAGACTAAAGGAAAGGAATTTTACAAAAGCACTGTACTGTAGTTTATAAGCTCCCCATGGAGGTAAAGAATAAAATTCTGAAACCACTATGCGTGTGTACTAGAATTAAACAATTAAGTAAATAGATGGTGTATGGTGACTGACAGATTTCTCATTGTTAGACTGGGGGGTTACAGATAAGCAATAGGAGAAGGCTAGAATGATCCATGTAGTAACAAATTAGAGTTGGAGGAATCAGTATGAATTCAGGCTTGTCTTAATGTAGGTACAGATAGTTACTTAGAGAAACATTTATAGTATGTGTATATATATTGGTTAGTGTGCACATTGATATTTCCTTGACTGTTTGCTAAAATAGCCTAGAAACAACACCACAGTATCAACAAGTACACCTGGAGCCCAGATCTTGGTTTCTAATACTATCCTCTGATGAAAGAAACAAGGGCTTTTATTGAATATAAAGAAATTATTGGACAAATAAATAAATAAGGGAAAATAGACAAATTTCCCATGAGAAAGAATTCCAAATAATTTATATAGCTACTCCACCTTTAAAGAGGTGAAGCATAACTCTCTGTTTCCTAGGTTTGTGCTGCACATAGTGATTTCCTTACAAAGGGTACAGTATGGAAAGAGAAAAATGAGAGTCACGTCACAGTGGAGAAACCTCACAAACTATTCCATTTCGGTGATCAACATCATCAGTGATAACCATAAATAACAAAGGCAGACAAACAGTGATAAGTCCTATTGATATTATGTACCCTCGATATGATGGGATGAATGGCATTTTATTGCTGTGATTCTCTTCTCAAAAACCCATAATCATGAGAGAATCTAATCATGAGAGAACTATCAGAAAAATGTCAATGAAAGAATATTCTACAATATACCTGATCAGTACTCCTCTAAACTGTCAAGGCTATCAAAAATAAGCAAAGTTTGAGAAACAATTATGGCAAAGAGGAGCCTAAGGAGACTTTACTAAATGTAATGCTATAGCCTGGATGGGACAGTGAACCAGAAAAAGGACATTAGATAAAAACTAAGACACTTTAGATAAAGTATGAACTTTAGTTAATAATAATGTTCCAATACTGGCTCATTCATTGTTACAAATGCACCATACTAAAGTAAAATGCTAATAATAGCGGGGAACCTGGATGTATGGTATATGGAAACTCTCTGTACTCTCTGCATTTTTTTGTAAATGTAAAACTATTCTAGAATAAAAAATTGGGACAGAGAAAAAGAGTAAGATGCAGAATAACAAGATGAAAATAAGGAGGAGAAGAAGGAGGAGGAGGGGAAGAAGAAGAAGAAAGAGATGAAGAAGGAGAAGAGGAAGAATAAGGAGGAGGAGGAGAAGGAGAAGAGGAGGAAGAGGAGGAAGAGGAAGAGGAAGAAGAAGAAGAAGGAAGAGGAGGAGGAGAAGAAGAAGGACAAGGAGAAGGAGAGGAAGAGGAAGGAGAAGGAGAAGGAGGGAAAAGGAGAAGAGGAGGAGGAGAAGAACAGGAGGGGGGAAAGGAGGAGGAGAAGTAGAAGAGGAGGAGGAGGTGGGTAGAAAAGAGGAGGGGTGGGAGGAGAAGGAGGGGAAAGGGGAGGAGGGGGAGGGGGAAGAGGATGGAGGGGGAGGAGGAGGAGGGAGGGTGAGGAGGAGGGGAGGGGGAGGAGGAAGGGGGAGGGGGAAGAGGAGGGGGAGGGGGAAGAGGAGGGGGGAGGAGGAGGGGGGAGAAGGAGGGAGGAGGGGAGGGGGAGGGGGAGGAGGAGGGGGAGGGGGAGGGAGAGAGAGAGAGAATGAATCTGGGTTCCATAGCAAATAAAATCATTTTTTTCCTATTTATATCTTATTTGTCCCTATAGATCCACTCTGTATTTATCTCTACTCTTCTGCGTATTTGGCTTCTGGCTTCCAGTTGCATTCTGGCAATGAAGATGATAGGAAGAAATCAAGGACAGAGGCAGCGTAACAGAATGAAACTGGAGAATTAACTCCCTGGAGTAAATTTTCCTGCTGGATTATATTGAGTTGACATCTTTCCATATAACCCTTTTTCTAGATTCCTGTAATAACTTTCTCTTTTGCCCTTCATGTCTGAAGTGGTAGCAAATCCACTTTGTTAGTAGCCCAGAGGTACTATACCATCCCATGTTGACTTCCTGAGCCCTGCCCAGTGCTTTGTAAATAATCTATTAAGCTGTCTTCAATGACCCAGCTTGTGTGTGCCATCTGAGATCTACTAAAACCTGTTGGCTAAACCCTGGATTTTCTGACATAAGCAACAATGTAATGAGAAGAAAGCCCATAAACAACACCTTTAATTTCTACAAGTCTTGGGGTTTTTCAATCCGAAGACCTGGAATCATTTTTCCTCTGTCAAAAGTTATAGTGGATCACCAATGAAATAACATGAAAAAAAGATCATAAGATAAACTGCTGAACATCTTTGTATGACTTTTTAATCATGCCTTTTCTACATAACAGTGGTTGCTGGTACTGTGCAATCTTTAGAAGGACACACAAGGTTAGTGCCCTTTACAGAGCATTTCAGGGAACTGTAGGTGAACTAATCATGGAAGCTAAGACAGCAGAGGAATGGAAGCTGTGCCTAATAAAACTCTAGAGAGTGGGGTAAGAGCACCAACATCTGCTAGGGAAATTTCCTTCCATCAGGAAAGAAACTGGTTACTAAATTCAAGCAGAAAGTAGACCAAGGTCAAAACCTGGTTGCCAGTTTTATTTTCAAGGAAGTCAGAAGGTCATATTCACGAAGAATTAATTTATATTTTTAAACGATTATAATTTGTTAAAAGTCTTTACCTTTTTCTCCTTTACTTTACTCAACAAGGAAGGGAAGTAGATATTTTCAAATCACTCACTTTGCAGGTGAGAAACAGTTTTAGAGAGATCCTGTGACCTGGCTAAGGCTATCCAACTGGTGAGTGGACAAACTGGCACTCTGCAGCCATGCTGAAGAAGCCACTTGAAGCTGAGAAGAGGCAGGGGCCCAGAACAATGGACAGGTCACATAGGGTAGAAATGCAGGAGAGTGGCAGATCAGATATCTAGGAAGATAATCAGCTTGAATAGTCCTGAATACTGAATGAGGTAAGGAAGGCACAGTAATACTTTGACTACCTTATTCTGGAAACTCTAGTTTGTAAAGAGCTTAGGTTTAAAGCACATCCGGGATTCTTAGGAGTTCTGCCAGATGAACAAATATGGTTTCTGATCTTCATATTTTGGTGTGGAATTATTGTTTCCAATGGGAGGCTCCATTCCACTTGGGAACACGAATGCCCCATGGGAACATTCCAGCAGCCTTGCAGCCCAAAGTGTCAAGTGTTCTTTAACATCCAGGTGCCCTCATTTGCCATCTCAGCAAATAAAGTTTCTCGCTATTGGACTTCTCAAATACCAAGCTCCTCGGTATATCATTTTTCCATTTGCAGTAACTTGAGACAGACAACTTTTTGTCACACCCAGAGGGTTTCTTTTTACTTCAATTATATAATAGGTTTCCTGGCATTTTTGTCCCCAAATGTAGGTTAAAAAGTGCTTGCTAAAATTAACTTCTGTTATTCTTTACTCACGGGGCTTTCTGGGGAAGGGCTGTCCACTTAAAATAGCTTCTAAGGGAACTATTCGGGACACTTGTAACTTTAGGTTTTATTAAATGACACAAGCTGCTGCTGATTTTCCCTGACATGTAACTGAATCTCATTTGATCAGGAAAAACAATGTTCCCTGTGTTGCTGGTAAAGTAATGGGACTCTATGGCCATGCTATACTGCCATTTTAGCAATCTGGATGGGGGTGAATGCAGTACAGTATGGGAAGGTCTGAAGATGAATGAATATGACAGGTTGGTGGAGACAGTTGGACTCAGGCTAAAGGGCAAACAGGGACTTTGACCTCTCTTCTGGTGGCCAGCTGTGGGTATCTTGGAAAAGGCAGAAAGAAAGCACAAATCACAAAACTGTCCTGCCCTATGAGAAGAGCTAGACATTTGATACATGCAAGTTCACAATGATATACACTCTTACACTCACAGAGGTGAAACATAAGTTACATATGCCTATTCACAGAATTACTCTCAATACATAGTTTGTAGTGATTGTTCTCTCATGAGGAATGAATATATACATACACATGTGTGTATATATATAGATAGGTAGATATTTTTCTTTCTCGCTCTCTCTCTCTCCAAATCACACCAAATTGGAAACAAGTAGGGTTAGGTGCAACCCTGGACACAAGTAGGGTTGGATGCCAACCATATTGCAATGGCATTTGACTTCAAGGCAGTATGCTATTTCATTACCATGACTGCTGGGTCCTGGGTGGCTCACATTTCTTTTTGAAGATATTCTAATGGCCCTGATCACAATTGTTCAGTAGGAGCCAATGTTGCCATTGTGGTATCTGGGCAATAAAAGGGCTACAACAGCAACTAAAGAGGGAAAAATAGACTTAATGACCAGAGCAGTTCATAAAACGGACTGTATTCCCCTCTTCCTTTACTCCCTTTATATTCTCTTGTCACCCTACCATACCCAGCTTAAATTATATCACCCATTATTTTTTAATCATTTCATTGCATATACCCTCATCTCCATTATCTCTCTTTTTTATTATGCTCACTCTGCAAAAATTCTGAACCTAGTTAAATGCAACTCTCTATCTACTCTGCACCCACATTTACCCAGAAAAAATACTCAGAGAAATGCACTTTGGTCTCAATTTAAAATTTGTGATGGGAGGTAGAGGAAAAATGGCAGATAGGAGGCAGGACTAACTTGCAGCTCCCACTCAGACAGACAGAGCAGCATGTGGAGACCCACATTGGAACTTTTGCTCCAAGAACTACCACAGGCATATACCAGGAAATCTGAGCGAATCCACAGACCCTTTGAAGGAGATGGATTGCTTCAGTAGGCTCCATGGGGCAGCTGAGGAACTCTGAGTCAGCTTGCTTTCTCAGCTGGGAGGCTTGTAACCTGAGGCAATTTCTCAGCCCTGCCCACTGGCTGCCTGGAAACAAATTCGGTGCTGTTGTTGGGGCATGGTGGGAGTGAGACCAGGCTTTCAAGCTGTGAGCTGCATGGGAGCTGGGTGAAGCCTATGGCTGCCAGTTTTCCCCCATGTCCCTGGTGACCTGTATAATGCAGCAGAGGCAGCCATAATCCCTTTGGGAACATAACTCCATTGGCCTGGGAACCATACCCCATCCCTCACAACAGCTGCAGCAAGGCCTGCCCAAGGAGAGTCTAAGCTCAGACACGCCTAACCCTGCCCCTACCTGATGGTCTTTCTCTACCAGCCCTGGTAGCTGAAGACAAAGGATGTAATCTCTTAGGAGCTCTATGGCCCTGCCCACCACCCAGTGCTCCCTATACTACCACAGCTGATATGCTCTTGGAAGTGCCACCTCCTGGCTGGAAGCTAACCAACATAAAACCAGTGCACTTAACAAAAATACAACCAAGGACCCTCACAGAGTCCACTTCATTCCCCTGCTACTTCCACCAGAGCAGATGCTGATATCCATGGTTGACAGAATTGAAGAGAGAACATATCATGGAAGTCTTTGCAGACACTCCCCAGTACCAGCCCAGAGCCTGGTAGCTCCACTGGGTGGCTAGATTCAGAAGAGAAATCGCAATCCCTGCTGTTCAGCTCTCAGGAAGCCCCATCCCTAGGGGAAAGGGGAGAGCACCACTTCAAGGGAGCACCTGTGGGACAAAAGAATCTGAACAGCAGCCCTTGAGTCCAAGATCTTCCCTCTAAGATAATCTACCCAAATGAGAGGAAAAAAAAAAAATTTCTGGCAATATGACAAAAAAAAGGTTTTTTAACACTCCCAAAAGATCACAGTAGCTCACCAGCAATGGATCCAAACCAAGATGAAATCTCTGAATTGCCAGAAAAAGAATTCAGAAGGTCAACTACTAAGCCAATTGAGGAGGCAGCAGAGAAAGGTGAAGTTCAACTTAATGAAATAAAAAAAAAAATACAGGATATGAGTGGAAAAAACTCCAGTGAAATAGATGGCATAAATAAAAAACAATCACAACTTCTGGAAATGAAGGACACAGAGAATTGCAAAATGCGCTGGAAATCTCAGCGATAGAATTGCACAGGTAAAGAAAGAACTTCAGAGCTTGAAGACGAGGCTTTAGAATTAACCCAATCCAACAAAGACAGAGAAAAAAGAATAAAAAACACGAACACAGCCACCAGGAAGTTTAGGATTGTGTTAAATGACCAAGCCTAAAAATAATTGTTGTTCCTGAGGAAGAAGAGAAATCAAAAAGTTTGGAAAATACATTTGAGGGAATAATTGAGGAAAACTTCTGCAGCCTTACTAGAGATCTAGCCATCCAAATACAAGAAGCTCAAAGAACATCTGGGAAATTCATCACAAAAAGATCATTGCCTAGGCATATATTCATCAGATTATCTAAAATCAAGACAAAGGAAAGAATCTTAAGATCAGTGAGGCAAAAGCATTGGGTAGCCTATAAAGGAAAACAAATCAAATTAACAGCAGATTTCTCAGCAGAAACTCTACAAGCTAGAAGAAATTGGGGTCCTATCTTTAGCCTCCTTAAACAAAACAATTATCAGCCAAGAATTTTGTATCCGGTGAAACTAAGCTTCATAAATGAAGGAAAGATACTGACTTTTTCAGACAAACAAATGCTGAGAGAATTCGCCACTACCAAGCCAGCACTACAAGAACTGCTAAAAAGAGCTCTAAGTCTTGAAACAAATCCTCAAACAAAAAAAATAGAATCTCCTTAAAGCATAAATCTCACAGGACCTATAAAACAATAGCACATTGAAAAGAAAATAACAAGGTATTCAGGCAACAAATAGCAGGATGAATATAATAGTATCTCACATCTCAATACTAACATTGAATGTAAATGGCCTAAATGCTCCACTTAAAGGATACAGAATGGCAGAATGGATAAGAATTTACCAACCAGGTATCTGCTGTCCTCAAGAGACTCACCTGACACGTAAAGACTCATATAAACCTAAGGTAAAGGGGTTGAAAAGGATATTCCATGAAAATGGACATCAAAAGCGAGCAGGAGTAGCTATTCTTGTATCAGACAAACAAACCTTAAAGCAACAGCAGTTAAAAAAGACAAAGAGGGACATTATACAATGACAAAAGCACTAGTCCAACAGGAAAATATCACAATTCTAAATATATATGCACTTAACACTGGAGCTCCCAAATTTATAAAACCATTACTACTGGACCTAAGAAATGAGACAGACAGTAGCACAATAATAGTGGAGGATTTCAATACTCCACTGACAGCACTAGACAGGTCATCAAGACAGAAAGTCAACTAAGAAACAATTGACTTAAACAATACCCTAGAACAAATGGACTTAACAGATATTTACATAACATTCTACACAACAACTGCAGAATATACATTCTATTCATCAGCACATGGAAATTTCTCCAAGATAGACCACATAATAGGCTGCAAAACAAGTCTCAAAAATTTAAGAAAATTGAAATTATATCAGGTACTCTCTCAAACCACAGTGAAATAAAATTGGAAATCAACTCCAAAGGGAACCTTGAAAACAATGCAAATACATGGAAATTAAATAACCTGCTGCTGAATGATTGAGTCAACAATAAAATCAATATGGAAATTTAAAAATTCTTTAAACTGAATAATAGTGACACAACATATCAAAATCTCTTGTATACGGCAAAGGTGGTGCTAAAAGGAAAGTTCATAGCCTTAAAAGCCCATATCAAAAAGTCTGAAAGAGCACAAATAGACAATCTAAGGTCACACTTCAAGGATCTAGAGAAACAAGAACAAACCAAACCCAAACCCAGTGGAGGAAAAGATATAACCAAGATCAGAGCAGAACTAAATGAAATTGAAACAAACAAAAATACAAAAGTTAAATGAAACATGAACCTGGTTCTTTGGAAAGATAAATAAAATTGATAGACCATTAGCAAGATTAACCAAGAAGAGAGAAGATTCAAATAAGTTCAATTAGAAATGAAACAGGAGATATTTCAACCAATACCACAGACATAAAAAAGATCATTCAAAACTACTATGAACACGTTTATGTGCATAAACTAGAAAACCTAGAGGAGATGAATACATTCCTGGAAATATGCAGCCTCCTAGATTAAACCAGGAAGAAATAGAAACTCTGAACAAACCAATAACAAGCAGTGAGGTTGAAATGATAATTTAAAAGTTATCAATAAAAAAAAGTCCAGGACCAGACAGAGTCACAGCTGAATTCAGACATTCAAAGAACAATTGGTACCAATTCTATTGACACTATTCCAAAAGATAGAAAAAGAGGCAATCCTCCCTAAATCTTTCTATGAAGCCAGTATCACCCTAATACCAAAACCAGGAAAGGACATAACAAAAAAAGAAAACTGCAGACCAATATTCCTGACGAACATAGATGCAAAAATTCTCAACAAACTACTAGCTAACCAACTCCAACAGCATATCAAAAAGATAATCCACCATGATCAAGTAGTTTTCATACCAGGGATGCAAGGATGGTTTAACATATGCAAGTCAATAAATGTCATGCATAACATAAACAATTTTTTTTTTGAGACAGAGTCTCACTCTGTCACCCAGGCTGGAGTGCAATGGCATGATCTCAGCTCACTGCAACCTCCACCTCCTGGATTCAAGCAATTCTCCTGCCTCAGCCTCCCAAGTAGCTGGGACTACAGGTGCCCGCCACCATGGCCGGATAATTTTTGTATTTTTAGTAGAGATGATGTTTCACCATATTTGCCAAGCTGGTCTTGAACTCCCTGACCTTGTGATCTGCCCACCTCAGCCTCCCAAAGTGTTGGGATTACAGGCGTGAGCCACCGCGCCCGGCCATAAACAAAATTTAAAACAAAAGTCACATGATCATCTCAATAGATACAGAAATATCATTTGAAAAAATCCATCATCCCTTTATGATTAAAATCCTCAGCAAAATTGCCATAGAAGAGACATACCTTAAGGTAATAAAAGCCATCTATGACAAACCCTCAGCCAACATTATACTGAACAGGGAAAAGTTGAAAGCATTCCCCCTGAGAACTGGAACAAGACAAGGATGCCCACTTTCACCACTTCTATTCAACATAGTACTGGCAGTCCTAGCCAGAGCAATCAGACAAGAGAAAGAAATAAGGGGCCTCCAAATCAGTAAAGAGGAAGTTAAACTGTTGCTATTTGCTGATGACATGACTGTATACCTAGAAAACCCTAGAAACTCCTCTAAAAATCTCCTAGAACTGATCAATGAATTCAGCAAAGTTTCAGGATACAAAATTACTGTACACAAATCAGTAGCCCTGCTATATACAGACAGTGATCAAGCTGAGAATCAAATCAAGAACTCAACCCCTTTTACAATAGTGGCAAACAAAATAAAATATGTAGGAATATACTTAACCAAGGAGATGAAAGACCTCTACAAGGAAAATTACAAACCATTGCTGAAAGACATAATAGATGACAAAAACAAATGGAAACGTATCTCATGCTCATGGATGAGTACAATCAATACTGTGAAAATGACCATACTGCCAAAAGCAATCTATAAATTCAATACAATTCCCTTCAAAATACCACCATCACTCTTCACAGAACTTTAGAAAAAGCAATCCTAAAATTTATATGGAACCAAAAAAGAGCCCACATAGCCAAAGCAGTAACTAAGCAAAAAGAACAAATCTAGAGGCATTACATTACACAACTTCAAACTATACTATTAGGTCATGGTCACCAAAACAGCGTGGTACTGGTATAAAAAACAGGCATATAGATCAAGGACAAGAATAGAGAACTTAGAAATAACGCCAAATACTTACAGCCAACTGATCTTCAGCAAAGCAAACAATAACATAAAGTGGCATAAGGACACCCCATTAAACAAATGGTGCTGGGATAATTGACAAGCCACATTTAGAAGCATGAAACTGGATTCTCGTCTCTCACCCCATGCAAAAATCATCTCAAGATGGATCAAAGACTTAAATCAAAGACCTGAAACTATAAAAATTTTAGAAGATAACATTGAGAAAACCCTTCTAAACATCAGCTTGGGCAAAAACTTCATGACCAAGAACCCAAAAGAAAACACAACAAAAACAAAGACAAATAGATGGGACTTGATTAAACTAAAAAGCTTCTTTATAGAAAAAGAAATAATCAGCAGGGTAAACACACAATGCACAGAGTGGGAGAAAATCTTTGCAATCTATACATTCAACAAAGGACTAATATTCAGAATCTACAAGGAACTCAAACAAATCAGCAATAAAAAAACAAACAACCCCATCAAAAAGTGGGCTAAGGACATGAATAGGCAATTCTCAAAAGAAGATATACAGATGGCCAACAAAGATATAAAAAAATGCTCAACATCACTAATTTTCAGGGAAATGCAAATCAAAACCACAATGCAATACCACCTAACTCCTGCAAAAATGGCCACAATCAAAAAATTTAAAAAAATAAAAAGATATTGGCATGGATGTGGTGAAAAGGGAATACTTTTACACTGTTGCTGGGAATGTAAACCAGTACAACCACTATGGAAAATAGTGTGGAGATGCCTTAACGAACTAAAAGTAGGTCTACCATTTGATCCAGCAATCCCACTCTTGGGTATCCACCCAGAGGAAAAGAAGTCGTTATACAAAAGATACTTGCACACACATGTTAATAGCAGCACAATTTGCAATTGCAAAAAGATGGAACCAACCCAAACGCCCATCAATCAATGAGTAGATAAATAAAATGGAATACTACTCAGGTATAAAAAGGAATGAAATAATGGCATCTGCAGCAACCTGGATAGAACCGGAGATCATTATTTTAAGTGAAGTAACTCAGGGATGGAAAACTAAACATTGTATGTTCTCACTCATAAGTGGGAGCTGAGCTATGAGGACTCAAAGGCATAAGAATGATGCAATGAACTTTGGGGACTTGTGGGGGGAAGGGTGGGAGGGGGGTGCAGGATAAAGGAGTACACATTGAGTACAGTGAACACTGTTTGGGTGATGGTTGCACCAGAATCTCAGAAATCACCACTAAAGAACTTATTCATGTAACCAAACACCATCTGTTCCCCAAAAACCTATGGAAATAAAAATAAAATAAAATAAAATTTGTGGCCAGTGACTTTAAATGGTCTATTATAGTCACTCTGCAATCCTAGTGTTTCCCTCTGCTCATAACTGTTTTTTGCCTTCTACTTTGCTTTCAAACCTCCAACACCTTATTCTTTATTCTTATTATTAGCTGATAGCCTTTCTTCCTATTTAAGTATCTACATATAAAGGAAAAGCAACTAGAAGAGAGCATGCACAGTCTTCCACCATTACATCTACCAGCCTACCTTCCTATACCCATATATGCTGTCTTTCCTCCTGTTACATGAATGAATTGATTATGGTCACATTTGAACTCAATCCCATGATCTGTGCAGCAGGTCCCTTCCTCCCTTGCCTACTTAAGGACTATACTCTAGCAATGCCCGTCCTTGGTCCTGCATCATAAAGTTTTCCTCTAATCTGGATCATTCCTAACAGCATAGGAATATATTATAACGTCTTTTACATTTGAAAAGATATTTTTCTAGGAGGTTGTGGGCAGATTAAAAATAAATAAGTAAAAAGATATTTTTCTCTTGATCTCACATCCCTCTCCGGCTACAACTCCATTTATTCACTTTATTTTTACAGCAACATCCCTCCAAAGAGATTTATATTCTCACTAGCTCCAGTTCTTCTTTTCTGGTCTTGATTTAATGCATGCCAATCAGTCTTTTAACCCAGGACTTCACTGAAATAGCTCCTGACAAGGTCACCAATGATGTTGCTGAACCAATACACATTTCTCAGTTCTCATCCTACCAGCAGCATTTGACATAACTGATCATTTCCTCCAACTTGAAACACTTCTTCACGCTCTTCTTGGTCTTTCCTCTCTGCCTGGCTGCTTTTTCTCTATCTTCTTGGCTGTGTTCTCCTTACTCTTCAACCCATAGATGTTGGAATACCACAGGTCTCAGTTCTCAGACCTCCCCTTCTTTTCTATCTTTATTTGCTCCCAACGCGATTTCATTCAGTTTTATGGCTTCCAATATTATCCTATATAAATAACTGTCAAATTTATATTTTCATCCTGGAAATTCCCTCTGAAATCCAGAGTTCTATATCCGATACCCACTTTACAGTTTCACTTAATATGCCCTCAAAGAAACTCTTGATTTTTCCCACTAAACTTTCATCCTCAGTAAATGGTAATTTCAGTCTTCTAATTGTTCAGTCCCAAAAGCTTAAAGTAATCCAATTTGTCATCAAATGCTATTGGCTCTAGATATCTCTAGAGTACATCTAGAATCTGACTACTTCTCATCCCTTAGACTACAACCATCCAAGTCAAACCACTATTAATTCTCTCTTTTATTATCTATTCCATCTTCCTCTCCAGGCCACAGTGGCCAACTTCATAGGAGCTAGTATGATTATTTTAAAACTTAATTTGCTTATGTCTTTCCTGTGGTCAAACTCTCTAGTGGCTTTCCATATCACCTACAGTAAAAGCCAAAGTCCTAAGATTCCCAATAAGCACTTATATAAATTTACCCCTTGCCCACCCCTCTGATTTTATCTCCTACCTCTCTCACTCAGTTCCAGATAAACAGACCTCCTTATTGTTCCTCACTTCACCTCTTTCACGTATCTGTTTACATGCCACTATTAGTGAGATCACCCAAAATAACAACTCCTACCCCTGGCATTCCCTTTCTTGCTTGTCTGCTGCATTTTCTCCTATTGAATCAATCACCATATGCCATGCTCTTGCTTTGTATTTATTTTCTGTTCCTTCAACTAGAAAGTAAACTTTTAAATACAGAGAATGTACCTGTTTGTTTACTGCTTGTACCTCTGAGGCCTAGAATATGCTTGGTACATAGTCGACACTCAATCAATATTTATTGAAAGAATGAATGGTGAGGTCATGACAACAAAAATAAATATTCTAATAATTTTAAAGATTTAAACAAGGTGCCTTCCTTGTTTAATCTCCCTCTTTATTATTAGAATATTTGTGTAATCCTTGAGCTTTGAGTAGACCAATCTGTAATTTGTGTGTGTTTATTTCATCTTTCTATAATGTGATTTTATATATTTTTATTGCCACATTGAAATTGGTCATATTATGGGATACAATTTAATGTTTCAATACATATATATATGTCTTATAATGATGATCAAGTCCAGGTGTTTAGTGTATCCAACACCTCATGCATTTATCATTTCTTTGTGGTGAAAATGTTCAAAAGCCTCTCTCCTAGCTATTTTGTAATATTCTATACCTTACTGTTAACCAGCATCACCCTACTGTGCAATAGAACAGCAATTTGTAATTTAAACAACTCCTTTGATGGAAAGTAAAAAAATACCTAGTGAGATGTTGGGTATAGGAGACAGAACACTGACACTAAGTTGAAACCATTTTATTTTTATCAAGAAAAAGAGAGAGAGACAGAGAAAGAGACCAAAAGAACAAAAAGTAGACCACGTACATTCAGAAAAAGAAGAATAGAGAAACTATAAAATCAAAAGTCATTTGAATATTGGGGGATGGTAAAGAGGACTTGACTCCTAGAAACAAATTAAGGGAAGAAAAGTAGAAAAGGCGGGCTGCTTGTAAGGCAGAAACTCATCTCTGATCACCCGCCTTACATTAATTTAAGATAATACTCCATTAATCTTCATAGCAGAATCTTTAATTGCAAAATCTTTCATCAGCCTTGTTATTTGCTGCCCCTGTCATTGGAGACACTTGGTGGTTTTTGTTGTGTTGTTGTCATTTCTCACACTAATTAGAGGGCTGTTTCATTGTGTTCTCCTTCAGCGTGGTTCGGTTTAACCAGTAACGCTGCCAATTATGCTCCTGCTCCCCAAGCAGATTTCACCTAGAATTTTGGGCAGATTTCAAAGTTGAGATTGCTTAAAACATTAATTAAATACCCCCACAACAGTAACAACTTTCTTAATACCCTTTAACAATCCCATAATCCATCTTGCATCTGCTGCACAGTCGTTAAACCCCAAATATATGTGTTTAACATTCAATTGGGTGCTTAATGATCTTACCTTAACAGGGCCTATTAAATTTAAAGAGATGTGCATAATTGAGTTATTGCACATTAATTATAAATACCTATTGGCTATTAAAATCACATTCCAAGGGTTAACACCTATCGTTAGATTTGGCTAAACCTTGCCCAATGTGTGTTCCTCTTGGCAAAAAAACACTTACTCTGATAAAGATATGATAAAGTCTGTCTCTCACTGCAGTGGTCAAGTCGAATTAAAACTACGAATGCCAATCCTAACCAGATAGCTTGGATACCTCTTACAGAGTTACACAGAGAAAGTAAGTATTAGTGCCTCACAGTTTTATAGCACTTGGTACATTTCAAAGAACTTTCACTACATATCATTGCTTCTAAGCTTCCAGAAATCTTAGCATATATACAAGAAGTATACTTTATGCCCTTTATAACAGATGAGAAATGTCAGGCATGGAGAGCTTAAGTGAATGACTATTCTAGTCAGAGCTGACTTAGGTACTGGAAAGGCAAAAGGAGACCAGGTAGAGATTTTGCTTTGGAAAGACAATAAGTAGGACAGTAAGGAAACAGCGATGCCCCTAACCAACTTAAATTGTCTTTCCCTCTTCTATAATCCTCTACTTCCCTTCTTGTTGGCTGCTACTTCCCCCTAGCACTATGGTTCTCCATTCCTTTACAAGCTGAAACTGACTGTTTCTTTCTAACTTAATGAAGGGCTTAAGTATCTTCTCCTCTACATTTCACAACACTGATCTGTACCACTTGTTTATCAATTTATAGACCTAAGTAATACATTTGCTTGCTAGTCGATATAATTATGTCTCAGTACAACTTACTTGCATACTTATAGGGGGTACCATAAGCTCTGATTCTTCTAATGTCTAACTCATGCAGTGTCAATGGTGAGTGCCTAATGATTGAGTAGCTTAATGACCTTTATTGATATTCTCATTTCACCTTTAAGATAATACCACTTAAAATACTTTGGAATCATCTTCTTTTGTACTGAATCTTTAACTATCCCTGAGGACAATATCTATGAGTTTGGATACCATAGGACTGAGGTATTGTTGTGCACCAATCCCTCACTTTTTTTTTTTTTTTTTTTTTTTTGCCTGTGCCTGGCTCTGAAGCTCCTCTGGGTGTTCCTCCTCTCAATAATAAAACATGACTGATAACAAGAAACGGCAGCCTTCCAAGTGACTCCCTTTGTAGAAAATCCCCAAACACATTCAATTCAAATTTAAACAGCCACATTTGAAACAAAGAGAGAGATGTAGCAAATGGCCCCCTACTCTGTTTTCTAATTGTCTCCAGAGACAGATTGTGTCCCTTTGAATCTTTTTCAGCCCAGTCACATCAACTCACTGACGGATCCTGTCCTTTTCCATCAGCCTTGGAACTTTCCTTCTTGGGCATAGTATAAAGTTGAGCAGCATGATCTGGGAATTCAGCTATGAATTCTGTGGCTTTCAGATATCTCCCTGTCTTTGAAACTTGGGAAAAGTTTTTACATACAACAACAAAGCTTGACAAAATGGGAAAATTTCCATGCAACCAGAATCTCTCAGCTCACACCTCATTGGTTCTTCTGTTAGTTTAAGGAATTATAGGTTTTTAGTTTCAACTTCACCTTTGCCTCAATGTGTGTCTAAAAGGAAGTTACTATATCTCTCTGTGCCTCGTTTCCTTCAACAACCAAATGAAGACAGCAATGGCTGTCCAGCTTACTGGATAGAATTCTTATGAAATCTAGTGGAGAAAGGTACACAGAAATGTCTGAAAGGGGCAACACCATACACATGTAAAAGGATTATATCACTTGTCACAAATAAAAAATCTAATGAGGGCCATATGTGCTCTACACAGGCCTAAAACTGTGATAATTAAGTGAATATCATAGGAAAAGTACCTAAATTTAAGGTAGACAAAGACACCCAATAGTGGTTTCAAAGACGGGAAAAAAAGATCATGTCTTGAATATTTACAAAGCTTTTCTTGAAAAAAAAAAAAAGATGACAGTGTGTTATAATGAAACGAGCACTGAACTGAGAGTTAAGAGAAGTGATTCGTTCCAGTTCTGTCATTCACTATCTGGTTGGCTTCAAGCACATTACTGACCTTCTTTGGGGCCTTTGTTGCCTCACTGGTAAAATGAGAGGATTGGACTTAATGGCCTCTAAGGTCCCTGCTGGCTCTAAAGTTCTATGTAGTTCTATATTTCCACCCTGTCACTCCATCATGCAGGACACTGCCTCTGACATAGGTTAGTTGAGTTGAGCACTTGGTGGGTTTGAAGCTCTTTACTAATTATCAGCTTTATCTCCCAAAGTGCTGGTCAGAGACTAGGCATAGTGACCTCTGCTTAGAATCCCTCCCATTGCGTGAGCTTCATTGCTTCTGTATTTATATATGTATACACACACACACACACACACACACACACACACGCACAGCTCAGAGGCAGGGCTCAGAGCCCTGCCAAGGTGACAATTTGTAGACAGACTTGAGAAGATGGTGTTTAAGGACTGAAAAACACACTCCACAGTATTGACTGCGTTATTCAGTGACAACTACCTGCTGCCATGTCTGCTCTATAAAGCGGCGTACCAATGGCTGTGGTGGGCTCTGCATCATGAAGCCCACTCTCCCTGTGTTGGTGTCCTCATTGTCATCCAAATTCTCAGAAAATGTTATTTCTGTTGGCTCTTGGCTCATATTGCTCACCACATTTGGAAACTTACATCTTTTTAATCTAATTTCCATTTATTTCCCATAGTCTGCACTTCATCTCCCCTGCTGTAACTCTTCCCTGTACTTCTAGAGTATCTATCACACTTTAGGATATGTTCTACTGTTATCTGGATTTGTTTTATCTAGAAGTTTTTAGTTCCCATGTGATGTCTTACAGTATTTTTTTTATTTTCTGAGCATTTAGTATCCACAAATTCCATTTTAATTGAATTGATGAATTTTAGTATCTACTTGAAATTATCCCCAATTTGTGTGTTTAATCTTGTTTGTCACCTTTATCATCTCTCCAGAAAGTTCACTTTGATTTTGTATCACATGTTTTTCACCTTGAATAGAAGGACAATTTGTAAATTTATTTTTAAAAATATGGCAGACCATTTCAAAACTGGGAATAAATTCATTTGCTAAAAGACCTTGACAAAGGTTTATAGTGAAATAGCCTTGACCATCAGCAGCATTCTTTTTAAGGGAATGACATTTTATTAATTGTAGCCTAATATGGTATTCTAGGAGAAACCATTTTAAACCTCAGAAGATAGAAAGGATTTCACATAGAAAAAATTGACTTGGTAAGACTTTTCCTTTCACCTGGATGATTTTCACAGATTAACTGAATATTTTCCATTTTGCACCCAGGATTCTGCAGATGGAGAGATGTCAAATAGAGATCAGATGACAACTTCCAGTTGGGCCTCTCTCACAAGTGAAAACTCGATGGGATGTTTTCACAGGTCCAGGGTTCAGCCCTCAAGTTTCAAGTCTGAAAACTCAGTTTTACCAGCCCACCATAAGGTCGTCAAGCTCTTGGACTCAATCAAAGTAAAAAATCTGCATTTACCAAATCCACACGTCAGAATATCAATTCATCTGGAGTGGGAGATATGTATGGAAATATCATCTAAATTGCAAATTCAACCATATTACTCCCCTGCTTAACATTTTCAATTGCTCATTTCTGCCTACAGGATAAAACCCAGGTTGCTAATAAGGCAGTTCCTGACATAACCTCTTTCTACCTTATTTCCTTCCATACCTCTCCTCACACTCGATTATATTAATGCTCCAATTTTTCCCAAGCACATCACATTCTCCAGAGCCTTTATACTGTCGGTGCTTTCAACATCTGCTTTGAATAGACTTCTCTGCCTCTTTTAAACACAGTGCCAACCCTGATTTACCATCCTAATCCTCTATTGCTGCTTCTAATCTTTATATTTCAAGAACAAATTTTGGTCTCATTTCATTCAATGTGGTCTTATTGACGCTTTCCTACCATAGACTGGGTAAAGTAGTTTCTCTCTGTACTCCCAGTCCATGCCATGCATGTCTCTATAATGGATCCTATCTCTTCACATTAAAATTATGTTTACTTACCTGTTCGCCTAACTAGCCTGCAAGCCCCTTGAGAATGTGAACCACCCATTTTATCCCTTAGTGCTAGAGTGCCTGCAACACTTACGAATTGAGGCACTTAAATATGTTTATTGAATTGGTGAATGAACAAACGTTCTCAGGACTCTCTCTTCTGGTAGATCAGACTACTCAGGACTCAAGTTACAGATTAGAACATTTCTTGGTGAGAACAGATTTGGGCTGAGAGTTGCTTGATGTTTGTAGTCTCCATTTTTATCAAGTTAGAGTAACCAGTTGAAATGCTCTTCTCTCCTCTATGAATATTTCTGTTAGCATCTCAATGCCTTTTTCCCAGATAATGCTACTTAAACTACCATCCATTCTTGCTCTACAGTTTCTTTATGCTAGTCTCTATACATAAGTATCTTAGTTAGGTCATTTTCATGGTTATTATTTTATGAGCTTTCATTTTTTGACACCAGTTGCATTTCAGCACTGAGGCACCATGCTGATCATCTTCATTAGAATGAAAAACACTGGTCTTTTATCTGGATAGAGTTTTCTGGTTCCCTTAGATAAAGATTGGAGAGTATCTTAGTTTCATAATTACCACATCATCATTACCTCTTGAGAGTTAGTGACTTCTGTTAGTAGATAATTTTACCTATTACATGTTGATGTTTATTAGCTTCCATTTCAGAGGCTGACTTCTGCCTTATCTGGCCCTTATTTCTGAGGGTGAACTAAAGCTCCTATGCCTGCCCCTATTAGACAATGCATTTTAAAAATAGCTGCCAGATCAATCAAAATTTGCATAGCCTCTGGGCTCAGGCATTGAAAAAAGCGTAGTTCTATGAAGCCTCCTTCCTATATTTCTATACCCTAGAGAAGGTTAGCCTGGGAGAAGGGGCCTATGATAGATCCTAGGGGATGTAGCCTCAGCTGCTGTCTAATGGCTTGGCACCATGGGGAGTTTTCCAGCTTGCTTTGCAAAGTCTGTCCAATCTTGGCTAGCCACACTGCTCAGATAGCCTTCCTAGGGAAGCTGGCTGTGCTGCTTGTGTTCATTTATTTCAAACACAGTGTCTTCTTCTCATCCCTTGATGCCTATTGTGTGGTTTAATTGCTACCCTCTGCCTAGTGGTTGCCAGCATGATAGGCCATGAGACCAACGCACACAATGCAGTGTGTGCTTGGAGGGACTGACAAGCCCAGCTTCCAAACCGGATTCTCAAAGGGAAAGACCAATGAAAATCATCGTCGAGAAAGTGATAATTTCTGTGCCATGCAATTATACCCTTTAAAAAGTATACCTCTGGTGCAGTATCCTGCCAACAGTTTACTGACGACGAGGAAACAAAACCAGCAGTTGATGCTAGAATGGCTATGGAAACCCTGTAATCATCTTAAAAATAGATTTATATAGGGAACCTGGTTGTTATGAGTGTGGTTTTGTACTGTGTTTCAAAAGAAAAAAAATTCCTCCTCACAACTTTAGCCATTTCAATTTGTATTGCAACATCATAGATATTTAGGGATGGAAGACAGAAGGGGGGGTGGGTAAAGAAGGGAGGAGGAATAAAATGAGCTGTTAGGGTTTTTCTTTCTGTCACATGCTTATCCTCGCCTTGCCCACCCACAGACACCTCAGCACACACCACACCCCTATCATTATGGGAACATCTCCCCACTGATTACACCCACCAAGAAGCCATAAAAGTAAACCTTGTCATCACAACTACCCACTCACAAATAACCACTGCCCTAAGTTCCACTCTATCCCATTTCCACCTCTCCATATGTAATACTCTTCAGCACTTTTTTTTCCCACCACACACATATAAAATGCACATGTAGATAACAGTCTTCCACTGACGGATTCACCCACAATGAAAATTGCTAGGGATGCACGTTCCTACCCCCTTTCCCTGCAATTTGTAAGTTAAAGTGAAAAGAGCCTAATAAAGTCAGGGAAGATGTAATCACTGATCAGGTGATAGAATCAAATACCTGCTGACCTCAGTTCTAGGTGATTAGAAAAGCTGGCTTGAGAATTTAAGTGCCATTTGCAATATTGTCAATTGAGTGAGTAGTGTCTGATTTTATGAGAGCCATGCAGTACATGGCAAGGAGAGTAAACTTTGCAGATAGGCAATTTGGGTTTTAATTCAGGCCCTTCCATTCACTTGTTTATATCTCTGAGCAAGTCACTTCTCTCTGTGTCTCAGTTCTCTCATTTGTAAAGTGGGAATTTAAATAGTAACTACCTCAAAGTGTTGTCATGAGGGTACAATTTACAAATATATGTAAAACACCCACAAGACTGTCTAGCACAAATAAAGACCTATTTAATAATATTTGCTATTGCTGTTGTTTGTATACCAAGGTTCAGGGGATTAAGCCTACTGATTGAGAATTTCTTATACTATGTAGATAGGTACACGAATATCCAGAGAACTTGATGGAAATTTATTTAAGAACTTCATGGAATTCCTTAGGAAAAACAAATAAATGGCTCAGCAACTGTCCTGTTTGCTCAAGAAAGTGATATCATATGATTGATTCAAAATGACGTAACCGATTGCTTCTATGTAGAAATGGCCTGAAATACAGAAGAGATGATAGAGTAGGGAACAATAACGAGAAAATATTTAAAATTACAAGGAGAAGACATGAAAGAAATGGCAGCAAAAGAAAAAAGTAAAAACAAAGTCAGGAAAACACTAGTATCTCTAAATAGGTTCATATAACCTATAATACTGTTTTAGCAACATTCGGCTCTTTTCATTAAAACTTAGTTTACCATATTTTCCATTAAAACTGATTTGCCATTGGAATGTTGTGTGAATATCAGGTAGTTTGAATTATTTTATATCCTGAAGAATTTAAAATTCACCATAGTACTTCGACTTTATATTCAAACCAGCTGTATTCCTAGAAGATCAGGTACTTGTGAGCAGAGATCTTGCCTAGTTTACAGCTGTTTTCTCATTTTGCTTAGTGCCTAACACCTAGCAGGTGCTCAATACATAGTTATGAAATGAAAGAATAAATGAGTAAGTGAGTGAATGAACCCTCTCATGTAACATGCTTGTGGAGAAATGTAGTATTAATCATGTGGGAATCAGTTGTGACTCAGTTGAAGCCAGGGGATGTAGAATCAGATATGGGACCTTGTCCCAGCTTGGGCAAACACTGGCTCTGAAACATTTACAAGGCATCTGAGACTGTTTTTGTAGCCTTGATAATAATAATTAGCCCCTCACAGGATTCATGTGAGAATTACATGGAAAAAGGTAGCTGAAACACTTTGTTAAGCATAAATTTATGGACAGGTGCAATGTCTTACTTTTAATTGGGTAAACTAAGGCCATAGAAAAGAATTAGCTCACCATTGCTTGGAGCTTTAACAAGAAAGCTTAATCCAGGTGGTGTTTTCACTTTGCAAATATTTTCACATAAAAGCAGACATCATGAAAAAAGGAGAAAGTTGAGAAATGGAGCGAGAAAGAGGAGAAGGTAAAGGAGAAATGAAGATGAGTTTGAAGAAAAGGGAGAGAAAGCAATTTCACCTTTGACTATAGTTGCTCAGTGACGGTGGAAATAAACAACATTCTGGAAATTGTTCTTGAAAAATGAACAATCTGTCTTTGATTCTTTTTCCAGATCTCCTCAAAGGGTCTGGGCTAGTATTTGGAGTGCCTTTTCAATTAGCCAACCCTCCCAATGTCTGGATTCAGGCTGGGAGAAGCCTGTCAGGGCAGTGGCTTTTATCTTATTCAGTCATAAGGTACATGGAAATCAATTTTTCCCAATCTCAGTTATAGCTGGAAATCCATCCTTTTTAAGTCAGCAGGAGGATTAATCTATTGAATGGTTTTCAGGATTTTGCTGACATATAAACATTTTAAGAATACATTATATTTTTTCCTCCCTCCCTAGCACTATTTTTAAAATGAAGCCTGCTTGGAGTGCCAGCCAGGAGAAGAAAGATGACCACACATTTTCTCCCCATGAGAGTGCAAACCCATTTTTTTCAAAGCCTGAGCACAAACTTAAATTCGTATTGGTTAGTGCCTTCCTCTCAAACAACTGTCCCAACTCAGAGGAAAGTCCACTTTTTTCATGGAGCTATTACAAATCATTCAGTTTAGAGGACTCCGTATACTGAAAACTCTTCCTTATAGATAAGTAACCACTGCAATGAATTGGTTGCTTTGCTGTACTTAAAACTGAAGGTGCTTGGAAAAATTCAACCAGCAGTGTTTTTAGCTAGTATAAGGCTTAGAGCAGTATTTTCCAAAATGCAGGTTATAGAATTCCTAACAGCTAGGGAATCATTTCAAAGAGTCTAGATATATGCCCAAATATTGTTTGTAGAAAATAAAAAGCAGGTTCCTCACACATATATTTCACATTCAAATGTATTTAGGTGCTATTATAACAATAAATGAATATAATATACAAATAATACATTAAATAACAAATATATTAAGAGTAAATATATAATATAATAAAATAACATAAAACATTGAAATATAACAATGAATAATTTATTATAACAATACAATGAATATAACATACAATGAATTTAACATAAATACATATAACAATGTAATCATTTATTAGTTACACTAAGCATATAAAAATACAAAAGCATTGGACACAAAGCAATTTTTTTCTCCTTTGTATCTACTCTGGCAATAGGCCCAAATGCACACTTACTAGTAAGGATGAGCACATCCGTTGGGTCTGTAAATAAGTCATCATACTTGAAAAGTTTAGAACTATTGATGTAGAGTTGATCTACAGACATGAGATTGGGCTTGAATGGAGTGGAGCTAGCAAAAGGAAATGAACCACAAAAAAGATGATGTTATGTGCCATTACAGAATGGGTGATGGGGAGTAGCACTGGGGGTTGCTTGTGGCTCATATGGCTCATGCCTGTGGTCAAAGACCTGGGAGGGGCTCGAATAATACAGTCACCTGTTAATAAGATTTTGTAAAATTTGCAAAAGTAAAATATTTTAATATTAAGTCCAATCTACCTTCTTCTCAGACACACTTTTCTTCCTATCACGGGATATTAAAGTGGCTGTGGTCATTTGGGGGTTTCAGGAAATTAAGCTGGGAATGTATTTAACTTAGATTTAGTGAGGGTAGATTTATGTGGTTTGCAGCCACTTCCACATCTAGTTAGTGTATTGTTAACCATCACAGTGTAAAAATGGCTTCCAGAAATGTCCTTACAGTTTTCTGTGCTGACCTACTTGTTAATGAAATGAAGATGAAATAAATGGTTTTTGTGGTCCTCTGTAACCAGGAGTTGGTGGGCAGTAGAAGAGAGACAAGGTTTGAAATGTACAGTGTCAGAAGTTAGTCAATGTAAAAGTCTTCCAAAAATTACATATCTAAAATTGTAAGCAGAAGATTCAGTCATCACCAACAACACGTGGTTAAGATGGAAATACACTCTTGTCAGAAACAGACTTGATTTTTTACATAAAGCATACCATTATAGAACCACCGTAGAACTTATGTTTTTGTGAGACACAGACCTGTAGCAAAACTACAGTGTATATGTCCATGGGTAAGGTCCTATGTTTTACCAGCAATAATAAAAATGAAATTTTAATCAACCATGTTGGAGGAATTTATAAATAGTCTTTTTATTTTCTAGATAAAAAATATTATTAAAATTGCTTTCATATGAAAAGATGATCAGTGAGTTTGCAGCCAAAATATTTAAGAAAAATATACCATAGAGATGTATCCATCCATTCTTGAATAAAAATATTTTATATCTTCATTTTGTTTTGTTTGTGGTATTTTAATTTGTTATAATTTCTTTTCTCATTCTAAATGAATACTCTGACATCGAAGTTTGTGTTGATAATTTTGCATCTTTTTTCTTCTACTGGGCCCCCTAAATTTTGTAAGTCTCAGGCTCCACAAAACTCGTATCCACCCATGGGGAAAGGGAAATGGGCTCACACAGATCTTCTGGTATAAAAACTATGCAGTGCAACTTTCATCAAGTGATTGGGTATTCTTAGGGTTACTACAATTGTTAAGCAGCTGGGAACTCATGCTCTGAAGTCAGATAAACTTGAGTTTGCCCAAATATTCACAGCCTTGTTCCATCAACTGTATAATTACACCATTTTTTCTTAAGGATTAAATTAGAGTATATGTAAAGCACTTACTAGTCTACCCAGGTATATGAGATGCACTTAATAAATATGACTGAAAGTCAAAAAGATAAATGTATACAAATACATATACACATATTTCTTAGTGAGGTCAGCATTAACAAACACACTGAAAGTGACTGTCATGTGAAGCTATTAAGCAGGACTAGAAACAAAAATGTCTAAAACACAGACTTGCCCACAGGGAGCCTTCTACCTAGGTGACAGCATTAAAGTTAGTAACTTACACTTTGGACCTGAACTATTCATATTTTCATGCTAAACAAACAGTAATTCATTGCAGGTCTAGTTTATTTTCCTCCATATGTTCTTACAAAGGTCAGGGTAGGTTGTGCAAGTTGATAAATTGTTTTTATTTATTGGCAAGCCTGCACCAAATAACATGCAAATGATATGCAAAATGACACACACATTCACATCAATGACTCAGCCACTTATGGTAATAGCACTCCAAACCTGCTCTGCCTCTGATTGTGGCTGTGCTGTTGTTTCATAAGTATCGATTACTCTCGACTTTTGCTGATGCAGCCAGACAGTTTATCAGGAGATAGGCCAAAGAGGCCCATCCCTTTAGTTTAATCTGTCCTTCATTCACCTCCTACGTTTATACTAGGACTTGTACCTTTGGGTTTTGGGTCCATCTGCATTATACTGTTGACTGCATTATGTGCAAGAGCTTCATTTCTTGGGTTGTTGTTGCTCTCTCCAAGGTAGAGTAAATGCTATTTAGGTTGCCTTTGTTGAAGTTAAATGACATTCACATTTGGGCCCCCCAAAAATCTAACAATATAGACCATAAGATATAGCCATTTCATTCCTTATTGCCTCAGAAGGACTATCGTGAAAAATATTATTCTTGCTGGCATCTGCCAGTCAACACTGGGTCTTTCCTCTGAGCACTCATCATGTGAGGTGGCAGTATTCCCTCAGCAAGTGGATGGGCCCGGATCAACCTCTCTCTCCATGATAAACATGTCTGGATGTGACAATCATTTCTTTCCCTGGGAATGCAATGATGATGTGATTTCCAGGGCCCTGCTCTGGATGTATGAGTAACAAATCCATGATCCATCATCCGCAATAAACTGTCTTCGTGTAGGTATTAATTTAGTCTTATGTAATATGCAGAAGCGATTTGTTGGCTGGCAAGCAGAAAGCATGTGTTTAAGCAGGCCAAACATATTTGGGCCTCTCCTACACATTGCTCTAACTTGATCGTATATACTATGCATATTGATTGCTACTCTATATTGGAGGCTATTTTCTGAAATGCTTTTTCATGGTCTTCATTACAGCATAGTGCTGTTGTAGAGAAGAAACAGAGGATGGCTGCAGCTAAGCACACTGGGGTTTTCAGGCATTTTAATTCACTAAGCAGTCATGACAAGAAAGAACAATGCAATGGACAGGTTTAATTTTTTCCTCTTTAATGGTTTTTGAATAGATGCTAATTTTCATGAGCTATTTATTAACCTGAATTGGAAACCTTAAAGGCATGCTCAAACCCTATGAAGGGCAAAAAATTTCATTTGTGCTTTAGGAAGCAGGCTGGAAACAAAACCTCAGTTTCTTTTTTTTATTCATGGTATCTTCTGTATTAGCTCAAGCTGACAAAAATATAACAGAGATAATAGAGGCATGTATGTAATTTTATGTTTTCTAGTAGCCACATTAAAATATTTTTAAAGATGAAGTTAATTTAATAATATGCTTTAACTCAATATATCAGAGCTATATTTATTTTAACATGTAGTCAATACAAATATATATTTTAATGTACATCGATATAATGAAATTAGTTTACTTTTTTGTACTAAGTCTAATTAATCTGGTGAATATTTCATACTTACATCAAAGTTCAATTCAGACTAGCCAAGTTTCAAGTGTTGGCTACTCCTCATTTCATTGAACAGTGCAGCTCTAGATAGCCACATGTAGGTCTCCTAGTCTGACCTAAAAGTTCAATTTTCTCTTTTCTCAGGGAAGGACAAAAGACTCTATTGATGGTTTACAGATTTACTAAAAAATGTCAGTAAAATATTTTGAAAATAAGAACAACAAATCTATGCTCTATTTGAGCATTAGCCTGACAACTAGGGGTCATAAGTTCTACTCCTGGCCCCAGCATTATTTAGAAGTCTAATATAATTCAGTTTTCTCATTTATAAAATGAGGTCCCTGGTCTAGAGAACTTGCTAGCTCCTTCCCAAATGTAAAATTATATATTCCATTTTTTTAAATGATTAGTCTACCTTATCTTTCAGAGCAAGAATAGAACAATTTCTTACCGCTATTGTTATAACTGACTGACTTTTAATGTTTTAAGTGTAGACTTTCCCACCTCTTCCCTGGAGAGTCTGTTTCTCAAATTGATGGCATTTGTCCTACACTGTGTTTAATTTATGTTTTCTTTTCCTACATTTAACTCCTCCTCATGATCTCTTGGACCCCTCTGCACATTTCCTTCCCTTCCTTGATGATCCCTGTAGGCAATTAAAATGTTGCTCCCTCTTCAGCTTTCTCCAGCCATGTTCTCTAGACTACTCATTTCCTGTCAGCTCCCCGAATCAGCCAGGTCCTTATGCATTTTTCATAGCTGTCCTTTTTGTCCCTATTCAAGAGAGGAGTCACTGAAGTTTGGACTAGAATGTAATACCCTCCCTACTCCCATCTCCCTTATTTCTTTTTTGACTAGGAGAAGACAGCTTGTTGGCCAGTGGAAGAGAGGAAACGTGAACTGCTGTCGATCCCTGCCTTCTGTTCCCAGGGTCTCCAAGGAGAGTTGTAATGTTTCTGAATCTTCTTTTATAAACTCTGCCTTTCTCAATCTTGCTGTTCTCTAAAGCACAAATTCTCTGTTTTCATGCCTCACAGAACTATAAGGGGAGTCTCCCAGAACCTGTCTCTGTGGAGTTCAGAGGAGGAGTGTCCTTTGGACTTCTGTTGTCCAATATGGTGGCCAGTATCCACAGGTGGCTACAGAGCACTGAAAACGTGGTTAGTGGGACTGGGTAAATGGAATCTAAATTTAAATTAATTTACAGTAAAAACCAATAGCTCATTTAGTTATTGCAAAATATTCAAGTATGTTTGTAAGAATTAGGATATGTGAATAATTTTTTACCCACAAATTTTATGAAACCTAAATAGACGTGAAGGATTTCTAATAAAAATTTAGCATCTAATCTAGGATGTTCTGTAGCTGTAACATACAGAATTTTAAAAACTTTTTATAAAAAAGTAGACTATCTCAATAATTACTTGCATTACACGTTAAATGATAATATTTTTAATATGTTGGATTAAATAAAATATGATTGAAATTAATTGTAAAAAAGAAATTATACTTGTTTCCTTTAATTTATTTACATGGTTACTCCAGAAAATTTAGAATAACATATATGGCTCACATTATATTTCCAATGGACAGCACTGCTGCAGGCAAAGTTTCTCTGGATTTCTGAATCTTCTTTTTAGTTTACATTATTCAACATGCTGAACACTCTGAATACACTATTTTGTGTAAACTTTTCGACTGTGTATAAAGTAGATGTTATTATCCTTCTTCCACCAGTCAGAAAGAGGCTCAAAATATTTGCATAATTTTTCCCAAACCACAGAGTTACACTTAATAAGTGTAACTTATTATATCCAAAGTAGTAATAAGTGACAGAGCTGGGTCTGAAAATGGGCGCATCCACAGCCCTTATTCTTTTCATTTCACTATGCTGCCTCAGTCCCCGACATTCATATTCTGATGCTTGTCTGCCTTGAGCCCATCAGATGCCCATATCTGAGTCTATTAGATGCTCACTTCTGACGACTAATATATTTTTATAGCATATAAAGTTTTTCTTTTACATTTATAATCTTATTTTATCTACCTCCACTTTATGAATTAAGAAGCTCATAGGTGACAGAGTCAGGACTAGAATCCAGAATTCCTTCGCTTTTTTCTTAGATCAAGAATTAGTGAATGGACTAATTCTTATATCAAGAATTAGTGAATGGACAAGAATATGTGGAAAAATAATAAAAATGGAAATATCAGGAAGGCCATAATTTAAGTCAGAAGCTTACTAACAGAGTTAGGAAGACTTTCTTGCTGGTATAGTAGATCCTGGGGGTAAAAACATCAATCGTTCTAGGATTAGTCAAGGTTCACTAGAATAATAGAATAGATAGGATCTAGTAGGAGATATTTATGAAGAGGCTTACTATAAATTATTGGGTTCATGCAATTATGGAGCCTGAGAAGTCCCACAATTTGCTTGCTATCTGCAAGCTAGATAGTTAGGAAAGCTGATGGCATAGTCCAAGGGCCTGAGAACCAGAGGGCTGATGGTATAGATTCCAGTATGGATCTGAAGCATTGAGAACCAGAAGCAGAGCAGACAGGAGACCAAAGTTCCAGCTCAAGAAGTCAGACAGAGTTAATTCAGACTTTCTCTGCCTTTTTGTCTTATTCAGGCCCTTAACAGATTTGACAATACCCACCCACACTAGAGAAGGCCATCTGCTTTACTTAATCCACCAATACAAATGCTAGGCTCTTCCAGAAATACCCTTACAGACACATCCAGAATTATTGAAAATAATTCCAATGAAACCAGCTATCTGGGCATTCCACGGCCCAATGAAGTTGACATATAAAATTAACCATCCCAAGTTCACTTCTTGTTCACTTGGTCCTCATACACATATCCTTCAACCATAGTTAATCTCCAAATAAAGACACTGAAAAGGTCATAATTCCACCTAACATGATGTAACTATCTTGCATATGACCAAAATCTCAATAACCCCTTGATGCAAAGAGTTCTCAAGTCTGAGAATTGACTAAAGGACCATGACTCTCTGTTTTTATGATTCAGGTTAGACTTTTCTTCACTTGACCTAGAACATTTCTGCTTATACATTTCAGGTAAGAATGTAGTAGGTTTCCTATCCATTTCACTTCTAGCAATACCATAATCAACCAGCTAATGCCATAGCTCTGCATAAGACTATCTGACTATTGTGTTGACTCTACTGGCCCATTATAGTAACGATGCCTGCCTTGTCTTTGGTACTCAACTGCTACTTGGCCCCTGTCACAGTGGGATCCAAATGCTCCCACTACATTTAGGTTTCCCAATTCAGTGACTGCAGTTCTCCCTGTAGGGTGTGGCCTCCAGAGAAGACCAATTACAGAGCTCTTCAAGAATACTGGGGCTCCCCAGACAAATTTATTTCTCACAGTGTTGGTATTAAACTGTGATGTTAATAGTTTAACATTAAACTATTAGTGGGCGAGTAGGTATTAAATTTAAAAATCCACACCAACATTCTAATCTCCCTAAGCTTTTAAATCCCTTCCACTGCATTAAACCAAGGCAGGTTGGATAATTCCAATTTGCTTTCTATGGGCCATCTTTTGGTCCATATTTCAGCCAACCACCCAAACAAACTGCTATAGCCCTTTTTATCTCTCCAAGCTGCAATATTAAATTCAGAATCTCTGTTTAGTGGGCCTATGTCAATAACTTCGGTCTGATCCAACTTTACATTCATTCTATTATCCAATACCCTTAGACTCCATTCCCACACAAGTTTCCTTGATTTCTGTCCGTATAAATTTAAAAACTCTATAGTTCTTTTGAAGGATAGCACATTTCCTCATTAGTAACACTTTGTACCTCACCTTTAGGGGCCTGCTTAAATGTGAGTCCAATTACAGGTATAGGACAAAAGCCATGTTGTGAGAGTGTGTTCTACGGAGAATCAACATTGTCTTGCATGACAACTGCCTCAGGGGAGGCCACTACAGTTCCTTCAGGCAATGTGGAGTTAATCTCCTCAGACATGGAAAGACAGGCCACTAGCACTGTGTTGTAAGGGCTGATACCACTGGAATTGGGGAGGCTGACTCCACTGCAGGAGGGGATACCTCTTCTATTGGCAAAGAAGCCTCATCAGAATTTAAGGGCTCAATTTTTCCAGCTTCATGACAGTCTTCCCATATATCCTTTTTCTGACTTACAGGATTCCACTCTTTCTTCATCAATTTACTCACTATAACAGTAGGCACCTTGAAAGGCTGGGAGGTCAAGTTGGCATAATTCATCCAGTCACGGGATGATATTGTGTGTTTGATTTTCAGCAATTTCAACTTTGAAGCTATAAGAGATGAAAATCTCTTTCAGGACAAACATAGAAGTGTTCTGGTCATCCATGTGGTGCTTCAGCTGGGGATTCAAATCCCTAAGCTCATCCATTTTTTGTTGCTGTTGTTCAACCAGTTTGTCCAGTGGCATTAACAGCAACCAACTAACCTCATTACATTCATTAGTTTTTAAAAAATGTTTGAAAGTACAGTAGTCCCCACTTTTCTGTGGCTTCATTTTCCACAGTTTCAGTTACCCAGGGTCAGCTGTCACCCAAAAATATTAAAAATTCAGAAATAAATCATTTATAGGTCTTCAATTGCATACCATTCTTAATACCATGATGAAATATCATGCCATCCTGCTCTGTCTCACAGAGGACAGAAATGATCTGTTTGTCCAGAGTATCTATACTGTATATACTACATGCCCATTAGTCACTGAGTAGCCATCCATGGTATTAGATTGGCTGTCATGGTATCACCAAGTAACTCTTATTTTACTTAATAATGGCTCCAAAGTAGAACAGTAGTGATGTTGGCAATTTGGAGATGCCAAATAGAAGCTGTAAAGTGCTTCCATTAAGTGACAATGTAAAATTTATTGAATTGATAAAGAAAGAAAATAAATATATGCTGAGGTTGCTAAGATATACACTAAGAATGAATCTTCTATCCATGAAATTGGGAAATAGAAAAAAGAAATTTGTGATAGTTTTGCTTTTGAACCTCAAATTGCAAAGTTACAGCCATAGTGCATGATAAGGGCTTAGTTAAGATGGAAATGACATTAAATTTGTGGATGGGAGACAAAATTAGAAACATGTTCTGACTGATGGCAATTGGGTTCAGCACTATACTTAATTTCAGACATCTACTGGGGCATCTTGGAACATATACCCCATGAATCAAGGGGAACTATTGGATCATAAACACAACCACACAGCTACTTGCTTTTTATCAGTCATTAACAGTATCGAATGGAGGTACTTTTCATATCTCTCTTTCTAAATCACACCATGGACTATCAATGCTCTCTTTACTACTGGAAACTGCATCATTCAGATTATAAAGCCAATTCCAAAAATCCTAAAACCAGTTCAGAAAACTCATCCTTAAAATTCTATTTCTCTGATATTGAATGTTACCAACACAAGTAAATGATAAATATTTGAGATGACAAATATACTAATTTCCCTGATTTGATTGTTATGCATTATTGAAACATCACTATGTATCTCATAAATATGTACAATTATTACATGTCAATTAAAAAATAAAATAAAATAAAAACTCTTTTCCTCTAGAACCCCTTATAGTACCAAAATTTCTATTGATATTTAACTAACTCTCTGGGGATCCCATGGCTCAGTAGAGTTGACATATAAAATTAACTATCATATCATCCTTGTTTATTTTTCAAAGCTTCATGAATGACTGTAAGCAAATATTTTAAATGGACTTAATACAACCTGTAAAATAAATGAAGAAAACAATCCCATTTGCAATAGCATCAAGAACAATTAAATACTTAGGAATAAATTTAACCAATGAGGTAAAAGATCTGTACATTTAAAACTATAAAACACTGATGAAAGAAATTAAGAAGACACAAAAAAATAAAAACATATCTGTGATCATGAATCAGAATTAATATTGTTAAAATATTCATGCTAAACAAAGCAGTCTACAGATTCAATGCAAACACTATCAAAATTTTAATGGCATTTTTCATAGATAGAAAACAAAATTGTAAAATTCATATAAAACCACAAAGACCCCAAATAGCCAAAACAATCTTGAGAAAGAAGAACAAAACTAGAGGCATCACATTACCTAATTTTAAATTATATTACACAGCTATAGTAGTAATCAAAACAGCAGAATACTAGCATAAAAACTGATACATTTGCCAATAGAACAGAATAGAGAGCCCAGAAATAAATCCACACATATAAAATTAACTAATATCTGACAAGGGTGACAAGAACACACAATGGGGAAAAGATAGTCTCTTTGCTAAATGGTGTTGGGGAAACTGGATAACCACAACTAAAAGAATTAAAGTGGATCTTTGTCTTATACCACTCACAAAAAATAATTTGAAATGTATTAAAGACCATGAATGTAAGACTAAAACCCTAACACTCCTAGAAAAAAAAATAACGCTCATTAACATTGGTTTTAGCAATGTTATTTTGGGGTATGACGTTGCAAGCCAAAAATAAAATTATAAGCCCTTTCAACCATCCAAATGGACTTCCTCCCCAGCCAGGGCACTCTTAAAAATTTAACTTGAAAGACTAGTTCAGGACATGACAGGAAGTAAGGGTTGGACATGCCTCATTATATTTCTCTGGTATTTTAACATCAGCACAGACCTTACATTTACAACCTATTCTCTCTGAAGCCTGCTACCTGGAGGCTTCATCTGCATGATAAAACTTTGGTTTCCACAACCTTTATCACAACCCAGTCATTTCATTTCTATGGATCCCAGGTCTTTAGATAAACTCAACCAATTGTCAACTAGAAAATTTTAAATCTACCTATAACCTGGAAGCCCCAACTTTGAGTTGTCCCGTCTTTCTGCACCGACCCAATGTATTTCTTAAATGTATTTGATCAAAGTCTCATGTCTCCCTAAAATGTATAAAACCAAGCTGCACCACAACCACCTTAGGAACATGTTCTCAGGACCTCCTGAGGTCTGTGTCATAGGTCATGGTCACTCATATTTTGCTCAGAATGAATCTCTTTAAATATTTTACAGAGTTTAACTCTTTTCATTGGCAATAATTTGGTGCCCAAACATGTGGGGCCTCAGAGAGGACTCAGAACTAGATTTTAAAATAAGCAAAGTTTCACTCCCATCCATGTGAAGAGACCACCAAACAGGCTTTGTGTGAGCAATAAAGCTTTTTAATCACCTGGGTGCAGGTGGGCTGAGTTCGAAAAGAGAGTCAGTGAAGGGAGATAGGGGTGGGGCCATTTTATAGGATTTGGGTAGGTAGCGGAAAATTACAGTCAAAGGGGGTTGTTCTCTGGCTGGCAGGGGCGGGGGACACAAAGTGCTCAGTGGGGGAGCTTTTGAGCCAGGATGAGCCAGGAGAAGGAATTTCACAAGGTAATATTATCAGTTAAGGCAGGAACAGGCCATTTTCACTTCTTTTGTGATTCATCAGTTACTTCAGGCCATCTGGATGTATACCTGTAGGTCACAAGGGATATGATGGCTTAGCTTGCGCTCAGAGGCCTGACATTCCTGTCTTCTTATATTAATAAGAAAAATAACATAAAATAGTGTTGAAGTGTTGAGGCAGTGAAAATTTTGGTGGCGTGGTATGGAGAGATAATGGGCGATGTCTCTCAGGGCTGCTTTGAGCAGGATTAGGGGTGGTATGGGAACCTAGAGTGGGAGAGATTAAGCTGAAGGAAGATTTTGTGGTAAGGGGCGATATTGTGGGGTTGTTAAAAGGAGCATTTGTCATATAGAATGATTGGTGATGGCCTGGACGCGGTTTTGTATGAATTGAGAAACTAAACAGAAGACACAAGGTCTGAATAAGAGAAGGAGAAAAACAGGTATTAAAGGACTAAGAATTGGGAGGACCCAGGACATCCAATTAGAGAGTATCCAAGGGGGTTCAGCGTAATTACTTGTTTGGTTGGTGAGTTTTTGGGCTCTATTCTTGACAGACTCCTTTTTTTTTTTTTAAGTTGGAGGCTGAGCTTGGTGAGGTATGTCTTTAAAAGACCATTAGTCCATTTTACCTTTCCTGAAGATTGAGGATGGTAAGGGGTACAAAGGTTCCACTGAATACCAAGAGCCTGAGAAACTGCTTGGGTGATTTGACTAATAAAGGCCGGTCCGTTATCAGACTGTATAAAGGTAGGAAGGCCAAACCGAGGAATTATGTCTGACAAAAGGGAAGAAATGACTGTGATGGCCTTCTCAGACCCTGTAGGAAAGGCCTCTACCCATCCAGTGAAAGTGTCTACCCAGACCAAGAGGTATTTTAGTGTCCTGACTCGAGGCGTGTGAGTAAAGTCAATTTACCTGTCCTGGGCAGGGGCAAATCCCCAAGCTTGATGTGTAGGGAAGGTGAGGGGACCTGAACAATCCCTGAGGAGTAGTAGAATAGCAGATGGAACACTGAGAAGTGATTTCCCTAAGGATAGATTTCCACAATGGAAAGGAAATGAGAGATTCTAAGAGGTGGGCTAGTGGCTTGTAACCTACATGGAAGAGACTATGAAATGATGACAGAATAGAATGGGCCTGTGAGGCTGGAAGGAGATATTTTCCTTGGTCTAAGAACCATTTGCCTTGTGTGGGAAGAGATTGATAGGTAGCAGTTTCAGTGGGGGAGTAGGTGGGAGTGACCAATGAGAAGGAGAAAAGCTGGTAGTGAGGGACAGAATTTGGAACCCTAGCTGCTTCTTCAGCTACCTTATCAGCATAAGTGTTGCCCTGAGCAATGGGATCTGACACCTTTTGATGGCCCTTGCAGTGAATGACTCCAGCTTCCTTTGGAAGTAAAGCGGCTTTGAGAAGAGTTTTTATTAAAGAGGAATTAATGATGGAGGACAATTGCATAGTGAGGAAACCTGTTTTTGCCCGTGTAACAGCATGGTGGTGCAGGATATGGAAGGCATATTTAGAGTCAGTATAAATATTGACATGTAGTCCTTTTGCAGGACTGAGGGCTCGAGTTAAGGCAATGAGTTCGGCTTGCTGAGAGGTAGTGGAGGGGGGCAGAAAGTATATGCATCAGGTGTGATGAAGAAAATAGATTTTGGAAGTTAGGAGAACTGTAGAGAGTGAGATGAGCATAGTTTGTGATTTTGAGGGCTTCTAAAAGTATTAAGGCAGCAGCAGCTGCCGCACGCAGACATGAGGGCTAGGCTAAAACAGTAAGGTCAACTTGTTTGGATAAAAAGGCTGCCGGGCGTGGTCTCAGCTCTTGTGTAAGAATTTCAACCACACAACCCTGCACTTTGGCTGTGTGTAATGAAAAAAGGGTTGGGATGAGTCAGGGAGAGCTAGTGTGGGAGCAGTCTCTAAAGCTGTCTTCAAGGAACAGAAAGAGGAGTGGGGAAAGGATTTAGGATCTATGGGGTCAGCTAGGTTTCCTAGAACAGAATAATGGGTTGCGGAGGGAGGTATTGAGGATAGGAGAGTATATGGGTTTGGCACCATGGGGTAGATAGGCAAGACAATTTGATTGGTAAGGTGCAGGTCCTGAACTAACCTGTAAGGGTTGTCTGGTTTTTGGACAGGTAAAATAGGGGAATTGTAAGGAGAGTTTATATGCTTTAAAAGGCCATGCTGTAACAGGTAAGGTATAACAGGCTTTAATCCTTTTAAAGTGTGCTGTGGGATGGGATATTGGCGTTGAGTGGGGTAAGGGTGATTAGGTTTTAATGGGATGGTAAGGGGTGCATCATCCATTGCCAAGGAGGGAGTAGAGGTGTCCTATACTTGTGGATTAAGGTGGGGAGATACAAGGGGAGGATGTGAAGAAGGCTTTGAACTGGGGAAAAGGGTGGCAATGAGGTGTGGCTGCAGCCTAGGAATAGTCAGGTAAGCAGATAATTTAGTTAAAATGTCTTGGCTTAATAAGGGAACTGGGCAGGTGGGGATAACTAAAAAGGAGTGCATAAAAGAGTGTTGTCCAAGTTGGCACCAGAGTTGGGGAGTTTTAAGAGGTTTAGAAGCCTGGCCGTCAATACCCACAACAGTTATGGAGGCAAGGGAAACAGGCCCTTGAAAAGAAGGTAATGTGGAGTGGGTAGCCTCTGTATTAAGAAGAGGTTGAACTTACCCTCCACTGTAAGAGTTACCCAAAGCATCTGTGATGGTCTAGGAAGCCTCCGAGGCGATTGGGCAGTGTCAGTCTTCAGCTTCTAAGCCAAGAAGATCTGGGAAGGAGTCAGTCAGAGAGCCTTGGGGGAGAGTTCCAGGGGCTCTGGGAGAGGCTGCCAGGTGAGTTGAACAGTCTGATTTCCAGTGGGGTCCCGCACAGATGGGACAAGGCTTAGAAGGAATCCCAGGCTGCAGGCATGCCTTGGCCCAGTGGTCAGATTTCCAGCACTTGAAGCAAGATCCTGGGGGAGGAACTCCTGAAGGAACACCTGATCACTGTGGCTTAGGCGTTTTGAAATTCTTGTGTGCTGGAGATGTGGCTGGGGTTTCTCTCACAGTGGAGGCAAGTAATTGCAACTCTTCTCTATTACTGTACACCTTGAAGGCGAGGTTAATTAAGTCCTGTTGCAGGGTTTGAGGGCCAGAATTTAATTTTTGGAGTTTTATTTAACGTCAGGAGTGGATTGGGTAATAAAACGTATATTGAGAATAAGAGGGCCTTTTGACCTTTTAGGGTCTAGGGCTGTAAAGCGTCTCAGCGTTGCTGCCAAATGAGCCATGAGCTGGGTTGAGTTTTTATATTTGATGAAAAAGAGCCTAAACACTAACTGATTTGAGAGAGGTCAGATAAAGAAAAAGGAGCATTAACTTTGACTATGCCTTTAGCTCCAGCCACGTTTTTAAGAGGAAATTGCTGGGCAGGTGGGGGAGGGTAGTCACGGAAAAAACTGTAAGCCAGACTGGGTGTGAGGAGGGGAGGTGATAAAAGGATTATAGGGTTGGGGAGTGGAGGCTGAGGAAGAATTGGGACCTGGCTTGGCCTGGCGAGGAGCAGCCTGGGGAGGAGGGGAGAGGTCAGATGGGTCTGTAAAAAAGGAAGATTGGAAAGACTCAGCAACACTTGGGGTTGGGACTGAGGGGACAGGCGGGAGGGAAAGAAGGAAGATTTGGGATGAGTTGCATTGGGAACAGAGACTAGGGAGGGATTGATGTGTAAAAGAATGCCTGGACATCAGGCACCTCAGACCATTTGCCCATTTTATGACAAGAATTATCTAGATCTTGTAGGATGGAAAAATCAAAAGTGCTGTTTTCTGGCTATTTGGAACCATTGTCGAGTTTGTATTGGGGTTAAGCAGCATTGCAGAAGAAAATAAGGCATTTAGGTTTTAGGTCAAGTGTGAGTTGAAGAGGTTTTCAGTTCTTGAGAACACAGGCTAAGGGAGAAGAAGGTGGAAGGTTGCCTGTAGAGAAGGAGGCCAGTCCAGATAAAAGAGAGGGTAGAGATATGGAGAGAAGGGGTGGGGGGTGCTTGCCCCCCAGGAAAGTGGAGAAGGGGTGGGAGGTGCTTGCCCCCCGGGAAAGTGGAAAAGGGGTAGAGAAACAGAGAGAAGGGGTTGGGTGAGCAGCCCTGTGCTGCAATATGGGTGAGCAGCCAAAGCAGTCATCCCCGCAATAATTAAACACCAAGGGAAGACTGTCTTCATGAGTCCGTGACCAGCACCAGAGTTTTGAGTCCACGGATAAAATGTGTCTCATTTGTCTCTACCAGAAAAGGAAAGGAACTGAAATTAAGAGAAGGGAGAGATTGAAGTGTGGCGCCAAGGTTGAAAGGAGAAAGAGGTTGGGGGATAGTGAGAGCTTGGAGAAGAGAGTAAAAAGAGGCCGCTTACCCAATTTAAAATTGGTGAGATGTTTCTTGGGCTGATTGGTCTGAGGACCAGAGGTTGTAGGTGGATCTTTCTCACAGAGCAAAGAGCAGGAGGACAGGGGATTGATCTCTCAAGGGAGGTCCCCCGATCCGAGTCACGGCACCAAATTTCACACACGTCTGTGTGAAGAGACCACCAACAGGCTTTGTGTGAGCAATAAAGCTTTTTAATCACCTG
The DNA here is from genome assembly GCF_028858775.2 of Pan troglodytes. Taxonomy (NCBI): domain Eukaryota; kingdom Metazoa; phylum Chordata; class Mammalia; order Primates; family Hominidae; genus Pan; species Pan troglodytes. The sequence continues at coordinate 85,524,998 of NC_072398.2, forward strand.
GGTGCAGGTGGGCTGAGTCCGAAAAGAGAGTCAGTAAAGGGAGATGGGGTGGGGCCGTTTTATAGGATTTGGGTAGGTAGTGGAAAATTATAGTCAAAGGGGGTTGTTCTCTGGCTGGCAGGGGCAGGGGACACAAGGTGCTCAGCGGGGGAGCTTTTGAGCCAGGATGAGCCAGGAGAAGGAATTTCACAAGGTAATGTCATCAGTTAAGGCAGGAACAGGCCATTTTCACTTCTTTTGTGATTCTTCAATTACTTCAGGCCACCTGGCTGTATACCTGCAGGTCACAGGGGATATGATGGCTTAGCATGGGCTAGGGGGCCTGACACAAAGGACCTGAGTAGACATTTTTCCATGGAAGACATACAAATGGACAATAGGTACATTAAAAGGTGCTTAACATCAGTAATCATCAGAGAAACACAAGTTAAAGCCACAATGGGATACTACATGACACCTATTAGGATGGCTATTATCAAAAAGAGAAGAGATTAAGTGTTTGTGAGGATGTAGAGAAAAGGGACCTTTTGTGAACTGTTGGTGGGGATGTAAGTTGGTACAATAATCATGGAAAACAGTATGGAGCTCCCTCAAAAACAAACAAAAAAAGTGAGCTACCTAATGACCAAACAATCCCATGTCTGGTTATATACCTAAAGGAAACAAAATCAAGATCTTAGATATCTGTTCTCCCATGTTTGTTACAGCTTTACATAGCCAAGCCATGGAAACAACGAAGTGTCCACTGACAGATGAATTCATTTAAAAATGTAGTATGTATATGCAATGAAATATTATTCATCCATAAAAAGATGGAAATCCTGCCATTTGCAACAACATGTTTGAACCTTGACAGCATTATACTAAGTGAAATAAATCAGACAAAAAAGACAAATACTATCTGATCTCATTTTTATATGGATCTAAAAAAGTCAAATTTACAGAAGCAGAAGGTGGAATGGTGACTGAGCCACTGGGTGGGGGTATCGAGAGATATTGGTCAAAATGTACAAACTTTTAGTTAAAATGAATAAGTTATGGGATTGTAATATACGGTATAGTGACTATGGTTAATACTTTCGTATACTTGAAATTTAATAAGAAAATAGATATTAAATGCTGTCATACATACATACACACACACACAAATACTAACTATATGAGGTGGTGGATGTGTTAACTAACTTGAGTGCTAGTCATTTCACAATGTATGTATATCAAATTATCATACTATACACCTTAAATTTTTACAATTTTATCTACCAATTATACCTCAATAAACCCAGGGGCTGGAATAAGTGGACTTTGTATAAGTCAGTCTTTTTCAAAGTACAGGTCAAAACTCATCAATAGTTCATAAAATCAAATCAGTTGATCACAATGAGTATTTTAAAAAGTGACATAGAATGCAATAGCAAATATCAGAATGTGTCTAATGTAATAAGGATAAATTTTGTTTTATGGCACTCTATCTTCAGTTATATGTGTATAAATGTGTGCATTGTAATAGAAATTGTATTTCTTAGTGTGACAGGAAGGACAGAAGGAAGGAAGGAAGGAAGGAAGGAAGGAAGGAAGGAAGGAAGGAAGGAAGGAAGGAAGGAAGGAAGGAAACACTGCTCTATACCAAGAGAAAAACTGTAGCTATACAATTACGCTGCACCAGCACTGCAGTGGGTTGTTGCTTCCAGTAAAGCTCCTGACTATACCGGATCAATCAAGCTGACTGCCTCAGCCAATTTCACAAGGCATAGAATTGTCTCAATTGGTCCAAGAAGATGTCAGTCAGGATGATATACAGTCAATTATATAAGTCCATACCTTCAGTTAAGATTTCAATATATAGCCAGCTCTACTCCCCTAGATTACTTCATCATCATTATTTTTTGCCTTCTGAAACTCAACAAAAATTAAACTCTTCAGGCAACAGCTTTATGTATAGCCATAGCAGTGGATGAACAGTGGGAAGGATTTTAGCTGGCAACAAATATACATACATTTACTAATCTGGTACTTATTGAGTACTTTCTATGGGCAAAATTAACCCAATATGTTAAGAGTAATTAATCACGATAGTGTATATATGCAAAGTTTTCCATATACACAGATGACCGAATCTGGAGATTACATGGCTTCTCTAAGAGAGATCTTGAAACAAAGATCAGAAGTAAATCAAGAGTCATTTTAGTAAAGAGATAGGAAAGAAACTCATTTGGATTGGGTAGAGAAGTGAGTAGGAGGAGAGAATATGAACACAGAGAATGTAGACAATGTTTTGGAAACTTTTTTTTTAAGTTTCATTTTGTTTGGGAAAAAAAGAAGAGAATAGACTATGCTTGGATAGAGTAGTCAAATCAAAAGAGATATTGCTTAGTTTTTATATTATTAGATGGGAAGGATTTGATCACCTTTAAAGGCTGAAGGAAAATTTCTCGGAGATAGGATATTTCCACATATCCACCTTTCAGGAGTAATTGGACTTAGATAATGCTGTCAGTAATCCTATTATCCACTGTGATGGGAATCATTCTGGATATCTGTGGGGGTCTCCACTATAAACAATCCCTGGCCCCTGTTGCATCAATGCAGGACAGCTTCTATTACAGTTTGACTTATGATGTTTCATCAGAAGTTAAGTCCAGTAATAAGCCTTAGACTCCTAATCTGGTCTGTAAGAGTATCCATAGCACTTGAAAGTCCCCTGCCCCCGAAGCTTGGGAAGGGGTTGGGTAAGTGGATAGTAGTGAGAAATGGCAAATTCTGTCTCGTGATTCTCATTCATTAGAAAGACAAAGCTCAATCCATCTAACTGATTTAAATGCCACCTACCATCTGGATTTTTCTGGGTTTTTGTTCCAATGTAAGATTGAATCCTGGTGGGAGGGGAGCACAGGGAAGTGCATTTGACATCCATAACATCGGATCCTGGCACTTTCTCCTTACCATTCCCAGCAATTCTTGTTGCTGACGCCCAACATGCACAATAGGCAAATTCATTTCCAAAGCAAAGGTAAACCTGCTTGTCATTTTTGCCTTCAACATGTCATATGAAGGTGCATATCAGTGTTGGTCAGGGGTGAGGACTACTCCTGAGAAAAGTAGAAGGAAAACTTAGGAGAAAATAGAAAGGTTGTTGGACCTTACGGTTTTTGTGGAGTTCTGCAGAGGCAACAAAGGATGGAACCTCAGGAGTAGAAGGACCATCAGCTCAGATGTGAGCATTCTCTCTACAGTGTCTCCCCAAGCCATTATCCAGCCTGGGAGGACATAATCTCATCTCAGTGACAGGGACATCTTATGTGGTAGCTATTGCTAGCTTTGGACAGTTCTCATGACTAATGTTTCTTCATATGTAGCTGAAAAACTCCTTACTCATTGGAATTTTACTCTGATTTTAATAAGAAATAAGGGGAAGAATGACTAATACTAATACTAATAGTCAGAACATCAACATGTCAAGTACTCCTTGTTTAATACTCACCATAGGTCCAAAAGAAGCTAAGCACTTAATAAACGTTATCTCAAAGGAATAAGAATAATGCTCGTTCCACATCTGTGACAGGCTAAATAATGGCCCTCCAAGATGTCCACATCCTAATACCCAGAACCTGTGAATACATTGTATGGCAAATGAGGATTAAGGTTGCTAAGCCACTGGTTTTAAGACAGGGAGATTCTCCTAGGTTATTTGTGTGAACACAAGGTCATCACAATGATCCTTAAAATGGGAAAGTGTCATAAGAGTCAATGTTAGAGTCCACTGCATCCAGTGTGAGAAAAACTCAACGGGCCACCACTGACTTTGGCTTTAAAGTTGGAAGGGGCCACAGTCAAGGGATGTAGGCAGCCTCCAGAGGCTGGAAATAAAAAAAAATGGATTCTCACCTAGAGCCTCCAGAACGAATACTTCCACCAACACTGTGATTTCAGCACAACCGTGTCAGATTTCTGATCAGACTTACAGATCAGTAAGATAAAGCATTTGTGTTGTTTTATGCCACTAAGTTTGTGGTAATCTGTCACAACAGCAATGAAAAACTAGCACAACATTGAAATCCCTTGCAAAAGTCAGTTATACACCATGTTTTGTTCCCAGGCTAAGCATCCAGGCTCTTACCAGCAAAACCTGGCTTACACACAAAGTATAAAGTATTAAGGCTGTTTGGCTTGATTTGGCTTGGTTGGTATTAAATGTCATATTTAATACAACCAGGATGACTGTTTTCCAGAATGATACCTTTAGGAATCATTATATATTCTTCCTCAATGCTGTCATTGTTTCCAATATTTTGAAACTTGCCTTCGGTTTTGAACACACACAAAAAAATGGTATTATTTTATTACCAGGCATTTTTGTTGCTTTTCAAAACCTCATTTTGAGCCAGAGAAATATTACCCTATCTTAACAATCCTCTTTTCACCTCAGTGTGTTAAGAATTTTGACTATTTGAAAAAATTAAATATACCCCTCAACAGATTGATGTTTAAGACCACGGAAACAACTCTAAACAATGTGCTCAAAATGTTCTGTAGGGAATTCCCCCAAAGAGATCCCAAAACTCTTCTGGGCAAGAGCAGTGTCACTGAATAAGGACAGTACAGACTCGATGCTACCAAAGGGAGACCCTAATGTATATGGTTGTTGAATGTTTCTTAAAAACGAAACAACAAAGACATCAATTTACATCAAACTGAAATACACTTCTGCAGTAGCAATGGAAACATTTGCTTTTTTTTTTAATGCTTAAAAAGGGAGGGAGACAGTAGAAACCACTTGTCTTCTCCTCGCATACCTCTTCTTCATTCTGTCATGAAGATAAAAATAAAATCTCTCCCTCATTCCCCAGCCTCCACCCATGCAAGAAAAAAGAAATAGATCTGTATATTACTTAAACAATCTGCTGTAATTATATATGGCCTAGGTATGAATTACTTCGGGCACTGAGAGTCTGGAGAGAAAACTAGAGGACTCTCACTGCCTATATCCCAGTTTTGTTTGTGTGGTTTTTAAAAATGTTGATTCCCAAACAGTAACCAGCCTAATAACTCTCGACATTCCATCACTAATAAACTTGGTAATGGATTTCTTCTCTCTCTCAGCATTTCCTAGGTTTTGCTCAGGCTGCCAATGAAAGTGAAATGTACTCTGTGTTTGCTTCTCTCACTCTCTCTCTCTCTCTTTTTTTTCCCTTGTTCTTTTTTAAGTTATAGCCACTGGAGAGGCTTGATAAGTTTCTCTCTTATCTCACTAAGACATCTGAGACAGATCCATAGTAACTGAATAATCAATTAATTCTCCTGCAGAGTTCCATTTACATAATGAAAATGCAACGTGCTGATATTTTATACAAGTCATTTTTGGTCGTCTAGACTGATAATATATTGTGTATTGATTGAGGGGGAAAGCCTAATGGATCTTCTGTTGTTGAAGTTGCAAAATTACAATTAAAGTAAAATGACAGAAGCAAGCATCTATTGGATTCATATCTATATATCTCTCTTTAATATAAGATTCTAAATGTCTGGACCTGATTAAGGATTTGCTCTCATTTGAGCAGAAAGGGCACATAATATGTAACTGTTCGTGTTCTCATTGCTGTAGCCAAAATCAATATTGTACTGTTTGCAAACATTACCAACGTATAAGGCTAAATCCTGTGTCCTCCGCATAACCAGGGAAGCTGTGACTTAAATCATACCCTTACTGTTGATGCATTGGCCTTTTAACCTGGAGAAGGAAAGGAATCTTAGTAGATCTTAGACCAAATAAATAAAAATTAAGACACCTGTGCTCTACATAGTCCTATGGGAAAATAAGACTTAAGTTTTGATCCTTGTTCATCTGTCTTCATATATTTATAAAATCAGATCATAATTAATGCTTTTTATTGTAGCTTTAACACAGAGGGCAGTAGTGTAACAGTTAAGCTCACAGGCTCTTAAGCCAGGCTGTGTGAATTGTTACCCTGTCACTTAAGAACTGTCAGTCACAGAATAACTTACTTGATTTCTTTGAGCCTCAGTTTCCTCATCTATATACAGATATAATATTAATGTTCACCCCTTAGTGTTTTTGGCAGAATTAAATGAGCTCATGCTTGTTAAATGCCCAGAATAAGGCCTGTCAAATAGCAAATGCTCAATAAAGTCAGCTATGATTACTAACAAATCCATAAAGAAATGCATCATGGCCCTGGCCCTCCAGGTCTGGGACTTTCTATTTAGTTGAGGAGAGCAGTGGCACATCTAAGAAGATAATTCAAAAGAAGAAAGTTGAAAAAAAGTAGCTATAGCTGGGTGCCTCTAATCCCAGAGGCTTGGGAGGCTGAGGTGAGAGGATCACTTGAAGCCAGGAGTTGGAGACCAGCCTGGGCAACATAGTAGAACCCCTTGAGCCCAGGAGTTCAATGATGCTTCAGTGAGCTATGATTGCACCACTACATTCCAGCCTGGGCGAGATCTTGTCTCAGTAATAATAATAATTTCTCTTTAAAGCAGATATTCATTCAAACATGGCTAGTAGGGGATATGATTTGAATGTGTCCCCCAGTAAGCATGTATTTGGAAACTTAATCCCCAGTGCAACAGTGTTGGGAAGTGGGACCTAATGAGAGGTGATTAGGTTATGAGAGCTCTGCTCTCATGAATAGATTAATGCTGTTATCACTGGAGTGGATTTCTTATACAAGATTGAATTCATTCAGCCTTCTCTTATGCACACATTCTCTCTCTTTCTCTCTCTCTTTGTGTCTCTGTCTCTGTCTCTCTCTCTCTTTCTCTTTTGACTTTAGGCCATATGATGCCTTCTGCCATGTGTGACACAGCAGTAGAGACCTTGCCAGATGCAGGCCCCTCAAACCTTAAGCTTCCCAGTCCAGAACTGGCTTCCCAGTAAGCCAATAAATTTTGGGTGATTATAATTTACCTAGTCAGTGGTATTCTGTTATAGCAGCATAAAACAAATGAAGAAAGTATGTTTTCTATTTTTCTTCTTTTTATTTTTTTCTGTATTTTCTAATATTTTCACAATGGCTATGCATTACTTTCATTATCTTAAAGAAGCAGAATTATTTCCACTTTGAAAAAGAGAGGGAAATCTTCAACCCAGGAAGAAGAAATATTATCTGAAGTTCATACATTGTGGTTCTGTGTTTTGTTGCCACCAAATTTTATAGTAGTCCTCTTCCTGAAATGTTATCCATGTTTACTCTCAGATCTCTGCATGGCAACTTCTACCAGATTTTGAAATACCTCCAGAGCAGGACCCCTTTGACAAACCAGGATTAAGTCCAGCTATTGCACCTTTATTTATATGCATATATTTTCCATTTGCTCATTCTGCCTTTTCCCCTCATCACAAACAAAACCTCACAGGTAGAAAACAAGAAGTGACGCTTGTTTTAATTTACTTTTTCTGTGGGCAAACCCTAGAGCAATTACTGAAGTGGGAGGAGGCTCTGAAGCCCTAAGGTGACAATAAAGATGCCTAAGAATTAATCAATCCCTCTTTATTCTCCAATGGGAAAAGGCCTTCTTAGAGTTTAATTCAGCCCTGAAAACAGAGAATACAATTTTAGAGCAGATGTGGAGTAGCACTAATGAGGAAATCAGAGTTGCTGAGTCAATATACAAAACCCCGGAAGTTCAGTACAGCAAACAACAGTAAAGATAAAAACATCCACCTCTTATAAACTCAGTTAATCCTATGTCTGTACTCAGCTCTGGAATCTGACTTCAAGAAAAATTGTTCTGACGTGTGAAAAAGGAAAAGGAAGCTATATAACCTTTGTTTCTTGATGGTTCATTAATTACCCTTTCCAACTATGGTGTATGAACTCAAGTTATTCAGAGTTGAGCTAAAATTAGCATTGGTGGCAGTCACTATTGCATTCTCATCCCACGGAAAGGAATTCTCCCGTGAAGATAATAAATAGCCTAGACTAGGCCATATGCCTTTAAGATTCAGTAAGAATGCAGATTCTTAAAATGACCATGGTAAAAATAAAGTCTATTATTTCACATTGACTGTTTATGATTGACCATGTGCCCTAATTATTAATAATCACCAAAAAGAATGCTTTATATCTATAGATGATCTTCTTTCTATATATGGTCTTAAATCTCTAATGTTTCAAATGTTACAGTAAAGCTAGTCTTAGTACTAGTACCATAGTGTGAAAAAAACAATAAACAAAGAAAATAGACTAGTAACTTTTCTTGATCTTGTACCTGCCAATAAGCACCAATTACTTTACTAACAGTAAGTATCAGTGACACCCCTGGGTAGAAAGATATAATTATACATAACAAGAAACTGAGGCACAAAAAAAGCCTATGATAGATTTAGGATTCTGGACCTATGTGGCGATCTTTAAAGATCAGAGTCCAGCTCGAGTGCCAAGAGGATGAAGAAGCCATGCCAAAGGGCAGAGGCTATCTACAAGGCACCTTGCATCTGCCCCAGAGGGATGTCCAGGGAGGTGGTCCCATGAGCAGGAATTATGTTTAAATGCATTTAATTATAATTCTCAGTGCTCAAAGAAAACACATTTTTCCAGAGATTTACATTTTTTCCCTTTAGCTTATGGAGGTTAAATGTAAAAGAACATTAAGGAGGATATTTTCTATTCCTCTGGAATTTGCAAATAAGATCCAAACTATTGAGCTAAGAGATGCCAAATAACCCATATTCTAAAGAAGTCTGCCAACAACTGGGACAAACACCACTCTCAAGGCTTCTTAAGAACCAACGATCAACGCAGAGTCAAAAGCTGTCAGCCTGGTGAAAAGATACATGGCTTTCTTTTGCCCTGTCTGCTCTCCAAGAAAGGGAAAAAAAAGGGGTTCTTTACCCTATCAAAAGCCAAATGAAGCAAGTTCCAAATATTAGCCATGTCTATATGAAAGATGATCAGACATTTCAATGTCTCAAAGGCTGGCTTGTTAGGTGTGACTTGCTCCTACTTAAAAGAGGGAAAGGGAAGAAAACATCAGAAAGCAGCCCCCTTTGGCTCTCCCTTGGACCAAATGGATCCCAGGGAAAGAAGCCTGCCTGAATGTTGCCAGCACCCTGCTCAAGCAGGCTGATCACCACCAGTTGAGGGGAACCCAGAAGCTGTGAAGTGTGTCATTGTGCATAAGAACTGAAGTATTGGGATTATCAGGCCAAAGACAGTTTTCTCACCTCAGGGAACTCTGCAGCGGGAGCCTCCTCTTCCATGAGCCCCAACCGATAACTCACACATGTGCTTGTACTCCCCCCAGTAGGACTCCATATGTGACAATATCAGCCAGGGGATCACTGACAACCAACAAAGAGGTTCAAAAACACAACGTTTGCCCTTTCCACGCTGTTCTTCTCCTGGGTCCTTATACCAGAGAAGTGAAGCCCTGCAAAGGAAGAGCAAGGTTTCCAGACAAGACATGCTCCAAAGCCTGGAAGAACATAAAAAAGTTAGAGAAGACCGCATTCCCTTCCTACTTCAGCCCCTCAAGCTCAAACCTGGCTGATTCTAAGAGGCTGCAGAAGGAAGGAGATGGGATTTAAATTACTATGAAATCTAAGTTTTTATTTTTATTTTTTTAGAGTCAGGGTCTTGCTCTGTTGCCCAGGCTGGAGGGCAGTGGCCTGATCATAACTCAACTGCAGCCTTAAATTCCTGGGCTCAATCAATCCTCCCACCTAAGCTTCCAGAGTATCTGGGATTACAGGTGCATGCCACCACTCTCAGCTATTTTTTTTTTTAACTGAAACATGGTCTTGGTATGTTGCCCAGGCTGGTCTTAAACTCCTGGCCTCAAGTGATCCTCCTTTTTTGGCCTCCCAAAACACTGGGATTATAGGTGTCCACCAGCATGCCTAATGAAATACAAGTTTTTAAATTGAGTAGACAAAAGCTTTAAAAATTCTAAAAAGATTTTTTTAAAAAAACCAATAAGATCCTCCCAAGATAATGGTGTAAAACTTAAAAACCATAAGCAGTTTATAGTTTTTATAAAGTATAAAAAACTATAATAGTGGGAGCTTGATAGTAGTAACCAGCACTGGGTTAAGACAGCTCAGTAAGTTGGTTAAGGTTGGTTAAATAGATGATTTTTATGTAATGCCTTATGTTGGTACTGAGACTTAAACACAGATCATTTGACTTCAGACCTTGAGTTTGTTCTACATTATTGAACTTCTCCCATACCAAATAATTTACCCTGTCTTTTATAAGGAAGGAAATGACAAGAGTGGGAAAAAAAACTAGAAAATTGATAATGCTTTTATTTTCAGAACTGCTTTAAAATCACCACCTCCTCCAATTTGTTTCTTAAGTAACCAGATTTTAAATCATGTACTTGCAGTGACTAGATAAGATTAAAAACAAATGGGGGTTGGGATGGAGACATGGTCCATTGTGCCTATCAACTTAATACATGAAGTTATCCTCATCAGTCAGGTCCAGAGGCCAGCAAGTCCTGCAGTTTGCTGAGTCAGACCCAGCACATTTAATAAAAGGGATTGAAAAATAAGGCTTGATGTTGCTCTAGTTCAGATGAGTAAATTGTGAGGACACCCCATACATTAAGTGAAGCCATTCATTTCCATAATGTGATAGGATCATCTCCATTGATTCCATCCCGCTCTGAGAACAGAAACTTGCCTTGAGTACCTATGAAAGACTTACCAGGGACTCAGAGGAGTTGAATGAGGCAAAGCACTAAACTCTGTGCCCAAACCCCAGTAGATTTTTCTGCTGACTTCTCTCTCTGAATTTCTTGATTTATGTGTTTACAACCCTCAGATCAAGAAAGAATGCCAAGATTTTACTTTCTTTTGTGCAGTATATATTAATACTTAGGAGTACATGGCTTCCATTTCTAAACTTCCTCGTAGTTTGTTGCTCTTAGGTAGTGAGTTTGTGAGGTCTACACCCCAACATGACTGCCTCATATGTATAACTGAGTGAGCTGAAAAAGTGTCATCTTTCATTTCTCAAAGTCGTTTTCATTCTACCACTATTCTCAGTCACTTAGACTGGAACCTCCATTGTGTCACCCAATCCTCTATTGTTGTTTGCATGTCACCTTTGTATACTCTATAGATATTGAGCTACTTCATATTTTATACTTTTGCCCTATTGGAATATTGTGAGAGCCTTCTAAGTCACACTAATTTAATCCAACAACATTCAAGACATCTTTATTGTTGAACACGATAAGCTCTGGATGTGAATGTGACACAACCCGTGTCCTCAAATAACTTAAAATCTAATAGAAGAGAGCTGAGTTAGAAAGATCCTTGGAGGCTCAATTCAAATAAGGAGCTAATTACTTAAATGGTCCCTGAGAGTGATTCTGAAAATAAAAATCAGGCTGGTTGTCTAGAGGAGTTAATATCCTTGTTGTAGAAAGCAGCATATGCCAAATTCAAAGAACAAGACAAATAAGGAACTGAAGTAAACAGCATTGAATGAGATCAGTGTCTTTGAGGTTTGAAAGCAGAACTGATAAGGTATTGGGGCAGATGGAAGTGCTCCACACAGTACTGATTCTGTGAACTGCAAGAATCTACAGCTAAACCAGGTTAGGCCTACGCACCAGCATTGGCCTGGTGCATAACTGCCTGGATCAGAAGCAGGGACAGGAATAGTGACTTTAAAATATATTTACGGGCTGGGCAGTTTTAGCAGGTTGTATTCATTAACTCTTTGTATGGACAAACTTTTTACAAAGCTTGAAAATTGTAAATAGCCAGTGTTATCTTTAATACTTACTAAAGGGAAAATGTTAAATAAACAATAAACATAACAGTATCATTTTCAATGAGACTATCACTCTATTATAGATTTGGTTATACTTGGTAAATTAGGCACTAAATAATATAATTTAGTTAAAGCATTTTTCTTCATGATTAAGTAAAAAGACTACAGCATAGGTGCTCTTGTTGTTCTCCCAACATGTGTCCTGTTATAAAGTCTTGCTGGGCAAAATAGGTTAACATGATACTCTAACAAGACTTCATGGATATGTTATGCACTGGTTTCTAAAGATTGTTTCACAATCTATAAAAACTGATGCTTGTATAAGCCATGCTGATAGGCAGAGCCTCCACATACAACACCACATCTCAGGAGGAATGATCCACATCCTAGACATCACAGAGCAGCATATTTACTATGACAGCTTTCTGGAAGATGCCAGTGATGCTTCCTATTCCAACAAAATCAGTACGCCATGGCAAAAGAAGGAGTGCCCATTTCTAATTCATCTAAAGGCCATATGGGCTAGTGGGCCTGCTGCATAGGCCACAGTGAATCACAGCCAAAACTAAGGCCCCCTAGTCCCTTCAGCTGAGGGCAATAAAGCTTAGCTCTATTTTGCCTGTGACAGTTGACATTTCTTTCTTTCTTTTTGTTTTTTCTTTAGACGGAGTTTCGCTCTTATTGCTCAGGCTGGAGTGCAATGGCACAATCTCTGCTCACTGCGACCTCCGCCTCCCGGGTTCAAGCGATTCTCCTGCCTCAGCCTCCCAAGTAGCTGGGATTACAGGCACGCGCCACCATGCCCGGCTAATTTTGTATTTTTAGTAGAGATGGGGTTTCTCCATGTTGGTCAGCTGGTCTCGAATGCACCAACCACATGTGATCTTCCCGCCTCAACCTCCCAAAGTGCTGGGATTACAGGCATGAGCCACCGTGCCCGGCCTAGCTGACATTTCTTGATGCTGTCGTGGGTGGTGGTATTTGTTATTCTTATTGTTAACTGACAGCATGGACTTTGTCCATAAGAAAACCCATTAGCCACAATTATGGGTAGCATCTAAGTTTTGTGTTTAGTAAGAAGAGTTAACATTTATTAAGCACTTAATATGTGCCAAATACCATTCAAAACACTTCACAATTATTATCTGATTTTATCTTCACAATAACTCCATGAGGTCATATTATTATCCCCATTTTAAAAATGAGGAAGTTGAGACTTGGGTAATTAACTGATTGAAGGTTCATAGAACTAGGAAGTGTTCCATCAATGGTTGTGTATTAGCATATTCCGAAAAGCAGACCAATAATATGCATACAGAAAGGGCTTTTTAAATGAGGATTTGGCTCATGCAATTATGGAAGTTGACAAATCCAATGATCTGCTATTTGCAAGCAGAAGCTGTAGAAATCCAGTGGTGCAATTAAGTCTGTGTCAAAAGGCCTAAGAACCAGAAAAGCCAATGGTATAAATCCCAGTCCAAGAGCAGAAGGAGACCAATGTTCCAGTTCACTTATCAGGCACAAGAAGTAGTGAATTCTTCCTTCCTCCACCTTTTGTTCTATTCAGGCCCTCAAAAAGTTGAATGATGTTCATCCATATTGGGGAGGCCAATCTGCTTTACTGAGTCCACCTATTAAAATGCTAATCTTAGCCCGGAGTTCATGCCTGTAATCCCAGCACTTTTGGTGGCCAAGTCTGGAGGATTACTTGAGCCCAGGAGTTTGAGCCAGTCTGGGCAACATGAGACCTTGTCTCTACAAATAATTTTTAAACAAAAACTGGCCAGGCATGATGGTGCATTCCTGTGGTCCTAGCTTCTCAGGAGGCTGAGGTGGGAGGATAGCTTAAACCCAGGTGGTCAAGCTGTAGTGAGCCTGGGTGACAGAATGAGGCCCTGTCACAAGTAAAATATAATACAATACAATACAATACAATACTAACCTCACCTGGAAACATCCTGACAAACACACCCAGAAATAATAAGTAATAAATAATAATATCTGGGCACCCCATAACCCTATCAAGTTGATACATAAAATTAATCATGACAAAATATCTGACTCAAGAACCTATATAAATGCCACATGGATTAGAATAACAAGGCAAGTCAATTGGATCACCACATAGTTGATTCACTTTTATATTTATTAAGGTTTGAACTCGTAGACATTAATAGTAGAAGGTTATCACATAGTAGAATAGTCAGGAGTAGGAGTTTTGGAGTCTACCTGCCCAGGGTTTAAATTCTGACTATGCTGTATACTCTTATTATACTAATCATAATCAAATAATTGAAAGGTACATATTTTAATTATCTGATTAATTAATTTGTTAATAATAACAGTGATAAAAAACAACAAACCATGACAAAGCAATAGCTTGAATATAATTGACAATATTGTTTTGAGAACTTCAAATAGTTGCTTCGTTCTGTAAAATTGACTCCTAAAATAAGAAAGATTGGCTCCATTCTCAAATATTCTCAGTATACAAAATAGATTTTGTGGCTTTTGTAACTCTAATCTTATGAAACAATATAATATGGTAAACAACTATCAAATTTAGAACTTTATGGAAAAATAAGATATTAAGTTAGACTGACACTCAAAACCTCTACTCATCTTAGTATTTAAGTGGTTTGGTTAATGGACTCCACGATAATCTCAGATCTCAGTTTCTTGAATCTCATGGAAACAACGTTTGGCTAACTGAACAGATATAGTAAAGTTTGTTATTTCAGTTTTAAACCAATGAGAAGGTTTATGAATGAGTATCCATACAAATATACTCAAAATGGATATAAATTCATTTTACCTTTTCTTTAAATATACCTTCTGAAATCATGCTTATGGGCTATCATTTTCTGTATTAGCTTCACTCATGTTCAACCAAACACTTAAAAGGGGCTGCCTACTATATGAAAGGCAATACGGACTGGAATACAAGACATGGTGCTTGCCCCTAGGATCTTAATCCAGGAAATGATTCAACAAATCAGTGCAGCAGCAAATAATGCTGATCGGTAGTACTTGTGGAAAACAAAGTTCTGCTCCAGGCTTTGTCATTCACTTTCTATTTAACCAGAGGCAAACCAGATTTTTCAGATCTTTAGATTATTTATTTGTAAAATGATAACCTTGATAAAAATTACCTTGGTTTTGTTCTTTACTATGCTTTTTAAAAAAATAAACATTAAAGCATAATTAAAGGAGTAAAGCTCACTGAAACCCCACCACCAGTAATCATTTTGGATCTTTCTGTGTAACTCTTTGCTCGTACTCTGGAGAGACACATGGTTTACATTGACGGGGTCGTGTCACATGTTTCTGTTGTAGACTTTATTTTTAAAATAGCTTTTTTTTAGCTATCCTTTTTCTTCCTGTTTCATCTCCCAAAATAAACAACATTATCAACACTTCAACTTTTATTATGCTCATGTAACAATATACATACACAATAAAATATACCTATATTGAAGATTTGTATAAATTATACAATTTTATACTAAAATTGACTTGTTCTCACTTAAAAATACTTTCTGATACATTGAAGCTATTTGAAATATGATCTACCTTAACCTGTTTGATTACTGCCTACACATCATTGTGTGGATAGACTACAATTTCATTTCTCTGTTTATGAGTGTTTATTTCAGTTTTAGCAATTGACAGCACTCTGCAATAAACATCCTTGTATGTTGTAGTGCTTTTATTTCTGTGAGATAAATTCCCAGAAGTAGGATTGCTAGATCAAAAAATAAGCATATTTTTACTTTTAATATATATTGTCAGAACTTTCCAAAAATGCTGTAATAATTTATATCTCCACAAGCAATATTTAAGAGTACTCTGTACATTACAATCTAGCCAACTCATTTACATTTTCTCCAATGTGAAGGGTATAAAGTTGTTATTTTAATTTGCATTTCCATGATTGCTAGTGAACTTGAGCATTTTTTCCAGTGCTTACTGATGCTTAGACTTGTTCTTCATATTTATTGTTTTTCCAGATGTCCTCCAGGGTAAACATAGGTCTCTCAGGTTCCTGGAGGCTACCACGAGAAGAAACAGAATGCCGAAGATGGCAGGGCTGCGGGTACCTCTACCCATTTTAACCAGAACCATTTATCTATTTAGTTCTTTGTAAAATTTGATTTGTAAAAATTGCTTGAGAACTGTTAGACTAAATGCTTTTCAGTATTCCTTCCCTGAGATTTTCTGATGCTAAATAATCTTGTTTGTTAATTTTGTTGTTACTATTATTATTATTATTATTATTATTTTGAGACGGAGTCTTGCTCAGTTGCCCAGGCTGGGGTGCAGTGGCGCCATCTTGGCTCACTGCAAGCTCAGCTTCCCGGGTTCACGCCATTCTCCTGCCTCAGCCTCCCAAGTAGCTGGGACTACAGGCGCCCACCACCACGCCCGGCTAATTTTTTTTGTATTTTTAGTAGAGACGGGATTTCACCATGTTAGCCAGGATGGTCTCAATCTCCTGACCTCGTGATCCACCCGCCTCGGCCTGCCAAAGTGCTGAGATTACAGGCGTGAGCCACCTCGCCCAGTTTGTTGTTACTATCATTATGCCAGCTAGATTTTAAGTTAATTTTAGCTAGAGTCTTCATCCTACACTCCCTTTGCCTCAAAGGATGATATTAATACAGGAGTTTTTGCACTTTAATGTAAATTAGAATCACATGGAGAACTTGTTAAAAATGTGGACACTCAAATGCCAGTGCCAGAGATTGATTCAGAAGGTGATAGGGTAACGTATTTCTGACAAACAATGACCATACTTTGAGATATTCCAGTATTTGGCACTTAGCTGGTGCTCAACAAATGTTTGGTGATTAATGGATTCTCCTAACCTGGCATCAAGTTCTCCTTGAGTCTGCGTGCTTTGGTGAAGCTACATGTGTTGGCACTGAAAAATTTATTTAAAGTTCTATGCTCCAGTATAATTCAGCCTTTGGAATGCAGTTAACATCTTCAGAAATGAGAGAAACTCTTCACTTTCTAGGGGCAGGTGGGAGGTCAGAGAGAATAAAGTTAGGCTCCCCTGTTCTATCTGTAATCTTCCCAGAACACCCATATTGCAGTTCTAGTTTCTTGTCAAATAATTCCTCAGTCTGATCCTATTCCATACCACCGTCACTAGCCAGAGGATGGGGCTACATAAAGAGAATTCAACTTCTGGGCTGAGAAAGCTAAAATTCATTGCAATAAAACCATCCCAGAGAAAATGCCAAAAAAGGAATCATATAAAGATTTATTTCTAAAAAGAAGTATACTAAAGTAATAAACTTTCTCTCTGAAAAGATGGGGCCTGTTCAATCTTATATTCTTTCCTCTAATCCTATCTGCATCCCAATCACCCTGATTTACTCTGTCACTGGGTGATGGTACAAAGGGAAAGATTGCAGATCTAATTAGCATAATATGGATAAGCAAATGAGGCCTAATCAATTATGGTTCACACTTGCTTTCATCACTCGTGCCAACAGTCGGCAAATTCACTGACAGTTCAAATGCGACATTTTTAGAAGCCATCAGTAAATCAATAACAAGTGACAGTAATTCAGATGCACACTTCGTTCTGCCTCCATTTCTGTCCAGGAGATGCAGCCTCACAACCCAGAGACACCTGAGCTCAGCAGTCAAAGCCTTTCACCACTTGAATCTTATCCGTGGGCCAAGTCCGGGCATCCTGATTCTTGGCACCCTGCTACCTATGACGGCTTGCAGGAAAGTTATGGTAAGCATGGTGACTAGAAGGGTTTTTTGCAGTCTGTATTACATTTTTGGAACAAGACTGATGGCTGTATTTCTGAGGAGGCAATATGGTCTAGTAGTATATGCCACAGGGCAGCTGACCTGAATTCTTATCCTGGCTCTACTACTCACTACTTGCATAACCTTGGTGAAAATCACTTAATCTGTCTGGTCTGTGTTACAACTATACCATCTGTTGAATTGGGGGAGAGGGAGGGAGAATGCTAATATGTACCCTTATTTACCTAACAAGCCTGGATTGGGGATTAAATGAGATGTCAATGGTGAACATACTTTTCATAAATATAAGGTCATTGGTAGAGCTTCAGGGAGAACAGAGTTTTAGCTTTCAGAGTAGAGAAATGGTCTGTTCTCTTGTCTGACATTTATAGTCATTTTATTTTATTCCTATGGTATTCATGTCAAAAATTCCAACCTTAATATGACTCTCATAAAAAGGCAGAACAGGAATTTTAAAGTTCAAATTCAATGTAGTGAAATAAAATCTGAGAAAGCCAGAGTTGGAAAGAACCTTAGTCATCACCATCATCATCACTGTCATCATCACCAACATCACCTTGTATTTCTCTAGTGCTTACAGTTCACAAACTGTAAAGAGTCCTTCACAAACAGGGTTTATCTCTGGGCTTCATACTTCAGGAAGAATATTGAACAACTGCAAATCAATCAGATGATGGAGACTCTGACATGCCACGTAAAAATCTCCTTCCATACGTACATTTGCCATTCCGCTGCTTTGAGAATATGTCCATTTACCAGTTCTAAATCCAGCTAAGCAAGTACTATTGCATTCCTATCTCTCCACATTGTCTACAAGGTCATCTTCTCTGAAATTCACATTTTCTAGAACTATAACACCCTCTTATTCTATGTGGTTAGTCTCATTATAATATGCATTTAATAAATCCATGTGTCTCCTACGGCTCACTGCTTCCCATTTTTAGTGTATATAAATTAGTCCTTTAATACTTAATTCTAGAATCTAGAAAATAGTTTTAATTCAATTTACTTAAATACATTTATTAAGTACTGCATCCATTGGCTATTGTTACAAAATTGCTGTGCAACAAAGAACTACAAAAACTTACCAGCCTGAAAAAATAAAAATGTATTTCTCACATGTCTGTCTTTGCAGCTCAACAGATCTTTGCCGAGCTTCCTTATATCTCTGTGGATGGCCTAGGGACTCTGTAAATCTTGGCTGGAACATCTTAGCTGGAGCAGCTCTGTTCAATATGTCTCTCCTCTTCATCCTCTTCCTGAGAATAACTCTCTCATAGTAATGTCAGAAGTGCAAAAGCAAGGATGCCAGTCACACAAGCACTTTCCAAGTCTCTTCTCCTGTCACATCTACTAATATGCCTTTGGCCATAGCACACCACATGGCCAAGCCAAGAGGTGGAGAATTATTTCCTGCCCATAGCAAGAGGTCACTGCCAAGTTACATAGCAAAAGATATGGATAATTGAGGAGAAGAATAATTGTAGCCATAAATGTGAGTACCTTATATGAAAAGTCTTGAGTCAGTTTCTATAGAAAATACAAATGTAAGTGGGAAGAGATTTCTCATGTAGGATCTTACAATCTAGTAGTGAATATGAGAGTATTTCATTTAAGAAAAAAACTATATTTGGCTGTAGAATGAGAAAAGGCTCTAAAAAAGATGTTATTTGAGATGAATTTCAATGAATAAGTAGGATGTTAACAACCAAAAAGACAGTTAGAGAATGTTCTACGTGGTAGGACCCTCTTGAGAGATGGCACACAGAAGAAAAAGCAAGGAGGCGCCCAGAAAGCAATCAGAGATCCTAGATGACTATAGATAAAGTATATGCATGGTAGTAAATGACCAATACAGCCAGCAAAGGTTAGACTCACTATTTTTAGCATCTCAACTATATCACTAGAGCTCTCACTTCCGTAATTACATTGCCTACACTGCCTATGACCAAATTCCAACCAACCAAACACACACACATATTTAAGGAGAAAGAATTTATCTAAAAATAAGAGATAAAGAGATTTGTATTCTCTCTCTCTCTCATACACACACACAAGAGCCAAGCCTAAATGATCCTCTTGGTGTACCATCAGGATAACACCTTCCCTAACTTTTTAAAGAAACGTTTCATCTGAGGACATCTGCATTTGCCTGAAACATATTTTCCCAGGGTAGTACTTGACTTTAAGCTGACTGGAGATATCAAACTTTTTCACAGATTCTTTGACATACTTGAACATTATCGAACAAATGTCAGTTATGTCTATCTCTTGAATTGTGTCAATCTGAATTGAAAATGTGCTGACTTTTTTTTCAGCATCATCACTCTCTGTGTTTCTATGCCAACAGTGCAATTGGACATGACTGGCAATATTGGTCACTTCTGTTCCCTGGAAGGTTTAAGTTAGTTCTTGCACCCACACTTTCAGAATCTGACTTCTTAGAGCCACGCAGAATCACACTTGAGAAATTTGGGGGACAATTACACTTATTTTGTTAGTATAAAGATATAATTGCTGATATGATTATAAATAATAATGTCATTTAGTTCAGTTTTATAAGTGAAATGAGAACTATAGGTTTTATGCAATCAATGTATCTTATCTCTTACAATATTACTCAAATTCACAAATTTTCTTGTTTGAGGAAAGGGCCCCATTAACAAATAATAATTGGAATTATAAAATACTTCTGAAATATAGTATTTTAAATCTTGAAGTCCTATAGTGACGTCTACCAAGCTACTAAATGTTTTAAAGTAGAAGATGTGTTAATAAACAATAGTAAATAAGAATGATATATGCCATTTATTAACTGTTTGCTGCTGTTCATGTGCTGTACTAATTGTTTGGTACATGTTACCCTATTTAGTCCTCTTACTTGTAAGAGTGGTGCTGTTCTCATTCCCATTTTACAGTCGATAAGACTGAGGCTAGATAAGTAACTTGCCCAAACCACGCAACTGGTAAATAGTAAAAGATAACTTTGTCTGACTCAAAAATCCCATTTAGATTTATTCAACAAGGAATTGAGGCCTATTACATACATATAGGTACTATATGTATGTACTATATAGTACATATAAGTACTATTCTAGACTCTGAGGATCTTACAGTGAACAAAACAAAGGAAAATTCCTGTACTCATAGAGCTTATTTTGTAGTCTGTATTATACACTTTCATAAGCAAAATAAATGCTCAGAAAATATGTTTCAGGCAAATGCAGATGTCCTCAGATGAAACGTTTCTTTAAAAAGTTAGGGAAGGTGTTATACCAATGGTACACCAAGAGGAACATTTAGGCTTGGCTCTTGTGTATGTGTGTGTGAGAGAGAGAGAATACGAATCTCTTTATCTCTTATTTTTAGATAAATTCTTTCTCCTTAAATATGTGTGTGTGTTTGGTTGGTTGGAATAAATCTACAATTTAGTAGATTGCTGTTCTTCCATATATTAATTAACCTATTTATTTAATCTTCATTATTAAATTACAAGTTCCTTATAGGCTGGAAGTATATAATTCTTTTTATTTTATTTTAATTTTCTTATAGCACAGTGAAGTGACGACAGAATGTGCTTTTCAACATGTAGTTTTTAAACTATTTTTTCTTTCTTTCCTTTTCTTTTCTTTTTTTTTTTTTTTTTTTTTTTTTTTTTTTTTTTTTGAGTACCACACTATTATTAAACCCTTGAGAAATCACCAGTGCAGGGCTGTTTTATTGCCTGAAGTTGCTGCTGATTCATTGTAGGGGCAGCAGGGAAGGCGATTAATCCAGGTCTCCAGGGTGTCTACATAACTTTCACTTCCAGATGTTGCGCTGATTTGAATCGTGGGTGTCCAATGCCAACATCTAGAAAAAAACTTAAGAAGTGGGTTCTTTAAACATTTAGCACCATATTTAAAAACCGTCGTTGTGTGATGTCAAAGAAGTTCTTTGCATCTCTTGTACTTATTTCTCTTTGTAGTGTACTTCAGCAGAGGGAAGAGTTAGAAGGAAGAGATAAGATGAAACCTGACTTCTTCAAGTGGTATCTTCCTTTTCCTTTTAAACAGAGTCAAAAGAAGCCGTGCCCTTGTTCAATTATTTTATTTTTAGTATTTTGGTAAATATAATGAGAAAAGATTTTCTGATTTAAATATTATTTTAAAATAATTTCTAATTAGGAGATTAAATAATCACTTTTCTCTTGGTCTTTACAGGGATGTTTAAAAGGACCAATGATGGCTTGAATTCCAGGAATGTGGCAGACTAAACAGCTAGATATGTCCTCTCAGTTCAGCACACTTTTGGACTGAAACCCAGTGTCAACACTACATGTCAAATTTTTGAGATTCTGGGAAAGCAGGACTTTGAGGGAAATTTAAAATAATGTTTATAATTAAAAAAAAAAAGAAGACAGACTGAAAATTCACAAGCTACGTGTCTAGCTTGGGCAACATAGCAAGACCCCATTGCTATAAAAAATAAATAAGTTAGTTGGGTGGGTGTGGTGGCACACACCTGTAGTCCCAGCTATTTGGGAGGCTGAGGCAGGAGGATCACCTGAGCTCAGAAGTTCAAGGCTGCGGTGAGCTATGATTATCCCATTGTATTCCAGCCTGAGTGACAGAGAGAGACCTCATCTCAAAAAAAATAAAGTTAGAAAAATAAATAACATAAACACTCGAAGAAAGATAAGAAAAAAATTAATAGCTGAACTAATGAAATAGAAAGCAAACATACAACAGGAAGGATCAAAAACCAAAAATCTGGTTTCTTGTGAAGTCTAATAAAATTGACAAACCATTTGCAAAACTGGTTACAGAAAAAAAAACATGAGAAAGCCAGGGACAGAAAAAGAAGGTCCCAAAACACAGTATCACAGTATTAGAAATAAATGGGGAACATGACTACAGATGTATCGAAGTCTAAATAAATAATAAATAGATATTATGACAATTTTATACCAATAAATTGATAAAATTATTAGAAATTATATTGGAAAAATAGAAAATACCCCCCCTAAAAAAGTCACTTTAGAAAAATCTTATACTGACTCAGCACACACACACTCCTACAATATAATGCAGATCATACAGGTTGTAAAATAGTGAAACATCTACCCATGACTTTTTTTTTTTCCTTTGAGTCGCTTTTTCACCCATGCCAGAGTGCAATGGTGCAATCTCAGCTCTCTGCAACCTCCGTCTCCCGGGTTCAAGCAATTCTCCTGCCTCAGCCTCCCTAGTAGCTGGGATTACAGGCACCCGCCACCACACCCAGCTAATTTTTTGTATTTTTAGTAGAGACAGAGTTTCACCATGTTGGCCAGGCTGGTCTCAAACTCCCAACCACAGGTGATCCGCCCACCTCAGCCTCCCAAAGTGCTAGGATTACAGGCTTGAGCCACTGTGCCTGGCCTACACATGACTTTTAAGAGCCTCTACCTTAGTCCCTAAGTGTCTCCCGGGCCACGTTTGCCCCTCCTCCAGGACCACTCCTTAAACCTATCTATAATCCATCAACTTAAGGTTAATTCTGGGCACAGAGGGGGACTTTCAGATCCTCTTTTAGGGCTACTGGTTGGTATCCCTCCCGACTGGTCCAGTATCAGATCCAGTTCACCAGCAATAACTTCTGTCACTCTTGCGTATAGCCATTAATTAAAATGAATTTTTAATTAACAATCTACCCATCAAAAACACAGCAGCTCCAGAAGATTTTACAAATGTGTTCTACCAAACATCGAAGAAATTGGTAAATTCATGCAATTTTTCATATTTCTTTAGACTATAAAAAGAGAGAACATTGCCTATTTCATTCTACAGGACTAATCTAGCCACAAACTCACAATGAGACACACAAATTATGAAGACATGAAAATTACATGACAACTTTATTCACAAATTTAGATAAAAAATTTGTAAACATAACATTAGCAAACCAAATTCAGAAATACATGTTAGAGATGATTATTAACAAATTAGATTTATTCCAGGAATGCGATATAGCTTCAGTATTAGAAAACTCATTGATGTGATTTACCATTTTAAGAGAATAAAAGCAAAGATATTCTCAATAGATGCAGAAAACTAGCTTGGTAAAATTCAGCTGATATCCATGATTTTTAAAAATAGAATCATAGAAAATTTGGAAAAGATGTGATTTCCTTCATCTGGTAAAAAATATATGCCAAAAACTATAGCAAACTCCGCATTTCATGGTAAAACATTAGAAGCAATTTTTTTCAAATTAAAAACAAGATTTTAAAAAGCCTACTGTCAACATGTCTAGTCAACATAGTACTGGAACACAGACAGCTAAATTTGACTACAAAAAATGTAACAGATACAAAGATAGTGAAAAAGGAAACTACATTGTTATCATTTTTAGATAATATGATTGTCTACATAGAAACCCCCCAAAAATTGAGATTAATTACTAGAATTATTAAGATAATTTAACGATGCTTCCAGTAATAAGACAAATTTACAGAACTCAATTGCGTGGCTATAGAGAGTAAGAAAACATTATAAACATTATAACACATTACATATATATATATATATATATACTTTTATTATGATAACAAGTACAAAGAATAAATACATTAAAAGTTGTACAAGACAAAACCTTATGGATAAAATTATAAAATGTTGAAATGCATTAAAGAAACCATAAATAAATGGAAAGGCACATCTTACTGACTTATGGATGCTAATGCTCTCCAAATTATTCATCTTTCTTCACATTCAATTCAATTTCAAATACAATTCTACAGGTTTTTTGTTTGTTTTCTCCTAGCAAGCTGTTATCTACAGGTATTTTTCAAGCGGATTCTACTATTTATATCTAAGAATAAAACTTTAAAAATAGCCAGTACATTAATGCAGAAGAATGACAAAATTGTGGATCTGGCTGTAATCAATAATTATTATTGTGAAGTCTGATAAGACAGTGTAGTTTTGGGATTAGAAAGAGGTAAATACACTAATGCAATCAAATGAATATCTCATGTATTTAGAAACGTGATAAATGACAGATCTAGCTTTGAAAATCAGTGAATAAAATAGACTCTATTCTATAAGTAATGTGGAAAAAATTAGTGGCCCATAAGTAAAAATATGAAATTGGATACATATTTCCTATTTGCAAATATCAGTTGTGCTAAGATTATGACCTTAATGAAAAAGGCAAAATTTAAAACTTTTTAAATATAGAAGACTTTGTGGCTTTAGAATGGAAAAGATTTGTTAAACTAGACTCAAAAAGCAAAATTTATTTTAAAAAATGAATAGATTCAACTATATTAAAATTAAAGTTTGCCTTCAACAAATGACAGCATAAAGAAAGTGAAAGAGGCAAGCCACAAAGTAGGAAAATAATGTTTGCAACACATATCATAATAATGGATTTATGTTCAGGAGAAAAAAACAAAAACAAACAAAAATTCGAAAAGAAATAAAATACTAATAGGAAAATTGGCAAACTGTCATGACCGTGCATTTTCAAAAGGAGAGACTGTCAATGGTCAATAAACATATGAGAAGATACTAATCTCATTCGTTATCAGGAAAATGTAAATTAAAATCCCAGTGAGATACAACTATATAACCAATAGATTATCACAAATTAAAATGACAATACAAAACCTGGCAAGAATGTGTAATGAGAAGTTTTATACTCTGTTGATTGGAAGTTAAATTGGCACAATTACTTAGGAAAATAATCTAGAAAAGTTGAGGATGTGTAGACCCTAGAACCTAGCAATTCTACTCCAGGAGACACCTACAAGAATGTTCAGAAAAGCAATGTTTGTAATAAAAAATTAATTAATTAATTCTGGTATATAAAAACCAGGCAATAGTATACAGTAAAAATGAGTGAATATAGCTACTTGTAATAGTTTCAGTGAATCTCAAAAACATATCAAGCAAAATACTGAAACTGCAAAATATATAAGCATGATTTTATTTACATAAGAATCAAAAACGGAAAAAAGTAAATAATTTATTGTTTAGGGAGACATACATGTGTAAAAGCAATGACAAGAAGAGTTATTAACACAAAATTCAGACTGTGGTTAACCCAAGCAGGGTGAGAGGGAGTGTGATTTGCAAAGGGCATGTAGAATGCTAAGAGTTCCTGGTATTCTATTTTGTATGCAGTCTTACTGGTACATAAGTTCATTTCGATATTTTTCTTTAAATTCTAAATATATGTTATATACTTTCTTCTTTGTGGATGATATATTTCATCATAAAAAAATTTTAATATCATGAAAATCCCATGTCAAAATATCTTATGAGTCTCAAAAGAAAAACCCTGGTGATTGCCTATCAAGGCACAGTAATTCAGTGTAAGAAATGAACTCAGAGGCAATGTGCAGAAAATACAACTTATACCGAAGAACCCTGTTACAGAGGCTGGGCAACCAGGCACAGAAGTGAAATGCAATTTTAGAGTAGCTTAAATCTTCACATTAAAAAAAGACACAAAAATATATATTGGTTTCAGAGTGGAAACACAAATTTACATTTGAATGAGATTCTTTTGCACAATGAAACCACAAGGGTGAAAACGTTCATGGATCTGTCTGTGGACTGTGTGAACACAACTGTGAACTCCTCCACAGGACTCAGGCAGGGCACTCAGCACTTGCCCTAGAACGAGAACCCTGGGAGGCCTGTTCTGGGAGAAAGAAGCAGCTGGCAATTAGAAGTCCAGGGGAGTAGGTTAACCCACAGCTGGTGGAAATCAACCAAATGACTAAGAAGACAAAGGAAGGCATGGGGGAGGTGCAGAGACACAGACCATGAGTGGAAAGGCGTTGACTAAATTAAACCAGACATCCATATAAATTAAGCTTTATTAAAACGGTGTCATGGTTCTGATTCTTTTAATACTAATTTATTGGTTAGATAGGTTCTTATAGCTGAGAAGAGCTCAAGGTACAGGGAAACAGAATGTTCCCTGTGCTTTGGACAAAGAGCACGTGAGGCTTCCCATACTCTCCTTCCTTCCCCTCATTCTCCCATTCTCAAAGAAGTCTACCTGTTTCTCTGCATGAAGCCCCTGGAACCAAGCAGCCTGAAGAACAAAGACCTGAGTCAGTGGCTTTAGCAATGCAGTTCGACCTACACTGATCTGGCTTTTAGGCTTTGCCATCAAGAAAACATTTCTTACTGTCAAATTCAACATTCTGAAATACATTTTGCTAAAGAGAATGTTTTACCACTGAGGCACTAAAAGCTAAATGGGTCACATTTCTGAAAGATCTATAAAGTTTAGGAGGAATTAAAAGAGAAATATGTCAGCATTTATGGAAGATTAATGAGAGACTGCAAAATATGAAATGTAATGTCCTTAAATTAGTCTGGGAAAAGAGAAATGGAGCAAAGTATTGAGAAAACTGGGATGAAATACAGAAAGGAACCTCTTAGACTGAACATCAGTGAAATGACAGATAGAGAGAAATCTACAATGTTACAGGGGCTTTCCCAAGGAAAGGAAAGAAGTGGCCCTGAGGAGACAGATCATTCTAGGGGTCCACTGTCAGGGCTGGGTGAATGAAATGATCTGTTTTGTACTGTATCTTCCATCTTTAATGTCTCATTCCTGTCAAACCACACCAACTATCTATCTTATACCAGGACATTTCATCAAAGTAATGTCATTCCTGGGGTGGGCAAATTGACCTTAGGATAAAATGAAAATTCCAAACTTACTCACACAGTCAAACAAGAACTCCTCTCCCAAGGGAGGCTTCTTGACTAATGCACCTTGACTAATTCCTACGTATTTTCTCGAGGAGGCTGGGGAAGGGGTGACAGGACAGAGGGGCAAGATAGGGGATAGATTTTTTGCTTTAAACAAAAATAAATAACATCTTGGATTTTTGATAAAAACGAAAAATTCATAGACTTATAAGGTTAGAACCTCTGATAAATCAGAATAGACCTAATAAAAAACTCAGGGCAGTTAAGTTCTACAATTTTTGTTTTTATTTATTTTTCCAAATGGAGAAAAAAAGTAACACTTCCTAATATCCTGAAAGCCAATGAGAAATTTAAAGTGAAAATGCTTTATTAACTGTAAACAGTAAAATGTTCATGATAGAGAGCTTCTTTTGAATCTAGACAACATATATTGTATAATAGTTCAATTACACCATAAGCTTCCTTTTAAAAAAAAAGTTCCATGCAATGATGATTTTTCCCATCCCACCCAAAACAATACCACTACACAAGAATGAATGAATGCTTTCTATATGTTAATGTCCTAAACACTTACTCACTGTGTACAAAAGACCCATAAAATGGAAATTGTTTCTATCTTCACTTTCCAGAGGAAACAAATGAACTTAAAGAGATTAGCTAATTTGCTGAAGGTCACACGGTGATATTAATAGCAAAAGGATCCCAGCCTAGTCCTGCCACTCAATAACTGTGTGACCTTGGGAAATGTTTGTGTCAAAAGATGATGGCATTTTCCTCTTGAGATTATTAGGAGTAATTAAATGAGATAATATACATAGCGTATTTGACACTAAGTAAACAGACAATAAACCTTAATTTTTATTTTAATTAATTGTAGAAAAAAAGAAGTATTACCTATGGAAATTTTGAAAAAATACAAAGCCCTGAGCTCTACTCCAACTCAGTTCTACAGTGTCAGAATATCTGAGAGTGGGACTCATTAATATTGATTTGAAAAAGTTTCCTTCCAAGTGATTCTATTACAGTAGATGCAGAGCCTGGTATTTACAAACCACTGATATCCATATTTTGGCCATAGGAGGTTAGTGGAACAAAGACTCTGAGGCTGTGGTGGTTGAAATATGCAAAGACATGAAACCAACCTAAATGCCCAACGATGATAGACTGGATATAGAAAATGTGGTACATATACACCATAGAATACTATGCAGCCATAAAAAAGAATGAGATCATGTCCTTTCCAGGGGCATAGATGGAGCTGGAGACCATTATCCTTTGCAAACTAACACAGAAACAGAAAACCAAATACCACATGTTCTCATTTATAAGTAGAAACTAAATGATGAGACCACACACCGGGGCCTATCAGAGGGTGAGGGTGGGAGGACGGAGAGGATCAGAAAAAATAACTAATGGGTACTTGGCTTAATACCTGGGTGATGAAATAATCTGTACAGCAAACCCCCACGACACAAGTTTACCTATGTAGCAAGCCTTCATTTGTACCCCTGAACTTAAAAGTTTAAAAAAAAAAAAAAAGAACTATTACTTCCTGGGAACATGTGCTGAATCTGCCCCTTTAGAATGCATACTATGTAGACAGATTAAGAAGGGTCAACAAAGCACATCCCAGTAACTAGCCACCTGGTCATGAGCATTGTCTCCTATCTCACTGGTAGACTAAGCAGCAGTCAAAAGAAATAGATCCAACACATGCATGGGATGCATCCCATGCATGTGATGGTTGGTTTGAAACTCTTTGGGCTAAGAAAGAAAAGCATTGTGGGAGGAGAGCTGCTATCACCGGGTTCAAAGTGCTCATGGTCTTGAAAGCCCATTTCACCTAAAACTAAGGTTGGGGCAAAGTCTGTGGTCTCTGCCGGGCTTAGTGCCCCCATCTGGAAAATGAACAAATTAAGTGATCCCGTGACCCTTTCTGCTCCAATGTTCTATGAGTTTAAGACTTACTGATATTTATACTAAGACTTTCTAAATGTGTGCATACATACGGTGGATGGAGGGAGGGCAGATTCCTGACTGAAGCTACTTCTCATGAATGAAGCATCAGCAACGTCAGGAACCAGATTCCATTTGATCAACACAATTGCCTTTTCCCCTTTCCTGGGGATGCTGATCCTTTTGCCTTTGTTTCTGCTGGCTTCCCATCAGGACTCCCTCCTCCTTTTTGAACCGAGTATCAGTCAGCAGGACCCCCTGGATTATCTCATCTCTACCCTCCTACTATGCATTTTCTCTCCTGTGTGTTTATCCTATTTAGAGCTGTGCTTGTTGTGCTTGAAATTTGACCCTGTCTTTTGTTCGGCAAATCAGCAGTGCTTCCCCTGATCCATGTATCCACACTGGTGGTAAATTGGGACTATTGTCTTCCAGAGTCCTTTGGAGCTACTGAGTTTTGGAAATCCATTTATTCTGTATTTGCATATGTATGTTAGTGAACATTCAAGCATCTCATCTACATAAGCAAAAGAACATCTGTTTTCCTTTCTTAACTAGTATTGATCATAGATTTTTCAGGGACTTTATTGCTAGGCTCCTTGGTATCTAATCCCAACGTGTATTACAGAGCCACCTCCTGGCCAAAAGAAAGAAAGAAAGTAGAGAAGTGCTGTTTGTGAGGATAGCCGAATAGGGGGACACTGGGGCCTGGGCAGCCCTAAATGTAAACCAGGAGTCCCTCAGACTTTAAGGCAGTAGGGGCCTCCTTGTTAGGGAAATTCTAGGCCTCCTGCTTTAGTAGCAGCAGATATCATAGTCACAAGCAAAAAAAAAGGCCTGTTTAGAATGGATGATTTGGTTCTTAGTGATGTAGGAGCTCAGGGAAGCATCACTGGCTCTATTCCCCAAGGTCACAGAGATTATATTATTTTTAACCCCAAATCCATGAACTGTCACGTGCTGTACGTCTATGATCAAAATACATTTTCCACTTATTTGTTCACACAACGTAACACACCACTAGCATGCCTGGTGCAGAATTGTGAATTGGAGAGGCAATTATGCAATCATTGAAACTGGAGAGGGGAAATATGTAACTATTTTTTAAAGAATAGTTAACTATAGAGAGAGAGCGCTAAACTAGGAGTCTGAACATATGCCTTCTAGGCTTGGCTCTGCTGCTCCAGAGATGAGTGAGTTGGCCTATGCTTGCTCCTCTGGGCCTTAGTTTTCTCACTCTCATGGATGAGTTATAAAATCTCTAAGACCTCCTCTATTTTTTTAAATGGTGAGTCTGTGGGTAGTCAGTCCTCTTCCTCCATTTTTATGCTTTCTCCTGCTGCTCAATTCACTCAAAACAAACATACAAACACACAAACACACACACACACACACACACACACAATCTCCTTCTCAACAGTGCTCAATGGTAACAAAATCTTCCTCTTCATCAAAACGCGGCCTGCATAGCCAAGGAGTTTCAATGAGGCCTTCATAGCCAAAGAGTTTCTGGCCTCAGTATCCTACATTCTTCTAGATAGTAGTGAATGGAACAGATTTTCACTGAATCAATGAATTCCTGCTACAGAATAATTGTTAGCTTCCCAGACCACATCAGGTCAACTCCTTCACTCTTTGAGAACATTTTTGACAACTTAGACTAAATTCTAGACGTTTTAGCAGAAATGGAGACTTACATGAAACATACATTTACAAAGGCTTCCAGAGACCTAGTTTGCAGAATACTAGGCCTAGAAGAGATCTTGTATCTCCTGTTTAATTTCTTAATTTTACAAGTGCTGGAACTGAGGTCCAGATGTGGCACACTCTTAGCCAGAGGCAGATT
This sequence comes from Pan troglodytes, assembly GCF_028858775.2. Classification (NCBI taxonomy): domain Eukaryota; kingdom Metazoa; phylum Chordata; class Mammalia; order Primates; family Hominidae; genus Pan; species Pan troglodytes. The sequence continues at coordinate 85,556,041 of NC_072398.2, forward strand.
CAGAACTGAAGGTTGTATCTTCTAACCGCTGAGCTTACACTTTGCTGTCTCGACTCCTTGCTGCACACCTCTTCCGTTTTGAAGCCACTAACATGTCAGTCAGAGGGGTTCTCATGTCACTGGCATGAGCGGGAGACATGTGTCAGCCCTTGGGAAATCTCTCCTCCCCAGGAGAGCAAGGCAAGGGCGCAAGAGAAGAGAGACATGGGATCGGCCTAGAGAATCAGGTTTTCTTAGGAATAAAACTTTGAACTTCAAGGGCAGGAAAAGCATCCTTTTAATTTTTAAATTTCCCTCCCTTGGTCTCAGGCACAGCCCCTGATGCAGAGCAGATTCAATTAATACAAGCTGATGGGGTGAAGCAGGAATAGTGGTAAATTCTGTGTCCCTGAGGGACAAAGTATGGTAGAACTGACTCTTAGCTTTCTCCAAAAGAGTAGTGTGGGCTAGAGCAGAGTTTCCTGGACTATCATATATTAAAGTTACTTAGACCTTCTTATGTCCTTATTTTCCAATTTACTCAGCATGGATTCCATACTGTGACACCATAGCCACTCCCTTTCCATTAACCTCAACTCCTTTGCCTTTTGCTGCCTCTATTATAAGTACCTGGTTCATTGCACCAGCACCTAAGCAGCTGAATGTTGCTGGGGTGAAACACATAAATGCACGTGTGCACACACACACACACACATGCACAAACACCCCCTTCCACATGCACACAGGTGTGATTTCCTTTTAATTAGCATTATCAATTTGGGTACACAGAACTATCAGGCAATTCTACTAGTAGCTAAATAAATTCACTTGTTTCTTTCCCAAAAAGATTATTTCCCACCTCTTTTCTCCAACATCCTTTCTGTTTCAAACCCAATTTTTAACATGTGACTGCATCTTTCTTCCTAGGGAACATGGATAGAAACATGATTGCTACCTCATTCCCCATTAGCCAACCCATCAGGCTGCCTGATCTCATCCTCATAGGTTCTGCCTTCTTACCACAAAAAAAGCGTCCCTGCTCACACCTTGGAGTCCATTCTTTCTCACTTACTCAAATACTTCTCCCACTCTGAAAATATCTCCTTTTGCTCTTGCACCATCAATTTCTTCCTATTAGATCATTACTATCAGGATATAAAACTTAACATCATGCAAAAATATCATCTTTCTAAGGAAGAAAGATCCTCAAAAAACTCTCCCCGTAAGTCTGAATCTCCAGCCGGTTTCATCTCAATTCTTTGCTTCCACGCACAGCAAAATGCCTGAGAAAAGTTGTAAGAAGTTACACTTCTTAGGAGGGCAGCAGTTGCTGCCTCTACTTTCTCACATTCCATTTCCTCTTTATGCCACTTCCGCTGGGCTTTGTTTCCCATCTCTGAGCCCTGAAACAGAGATCTTTAGAGTTACCACTAACTTCCATCTTGCCCTAATCCAATAGGCAGCTTGCTCTGCTTATCTCCACCCAGTATTCCACTCAGTTGATCACAACCTCCTTCTTCACACATCTTCTTCTCTAGGCCTCCAGGGTATGGCATTCACCCAATTTTCCTCTGACCTCCCTACCTTCTCAATCCCTTAACTGGTATTTCTTTCTCTGCAACATCCTTAAATATTGTAGCACTTCAAGGCTCTGAAGGGTCTGTGTGTTGTGAATACCATATGTTCAGGACTCTTGAAACTGTATCTCCAGCCTGGACCTCTCTATTGAAGTTGTAAATCCAAGTGCTTATTTGGCACCATACCTCTTAAATGACTAATCGGTATCTCAAACATGATATGATCAAAACACAGCTCTTGTTTTCCTTTCACCCTCATCTAACAAGTCTGCACCTCCCTATTCTTCCCCATTTTAGCAAATGACAACATTGTTCACTCAGTTAGTTAGGCATGAAACCCAATCTTTGTCCTTGATTGCTCTTTTTCCCTTCACACCCCACATTTAAAACATCAGTGTGCCATATCAAAAATATTTCCAAAATATACCTAGGACCCAGCCACTTCCTATCACTTACTTTCCATGTAACAACTTTATTCCGAGTGAATGAATGAATGAATAATGTGATGGTACCTACAGAGAAAAGGGTGTCTGGCATAAAATTTTTCATTGTTCCTGTGGTGTAATGTCAGATCAGCATGAAGGGAGAGTTTGTGAGATGTGGGCTCTGATATCTATTTGCATCCTGGAAGAGGTCACGCTGCTGCCATAATTCATTGGGTCTTTGGCTGAAAGCAATTTAAAAATTGAGTCCAGGCAGGTATACAAAGAAATTTTTCAGTTTAGAACCCTGTTCTGTTTAACCCTCTCCGTTTCTATGTACTGCAGACATCCAGCTTCTTACAAGGATTAACTTGCTTTCCTGACATTTATTTAAGATAGCAGTGTGAGACTTCTGCTTTCAGACAGCTTAAAGGTTCAGAAAGTAGATTTATCCTCCATTATTTGAAACAAAATAACAGGGAAAATATATAAAATGATTATTTTCAAAGCATTGACTATCATGCAACAAAGGACAGGGGAACCTCAGAGACAGGAAGGAAAACTGAGTATGCCTTATGATTGTCCCAGCCTGCTGACAAGGAATCCTAGTGATCTTTTTCAATAACAAGAACTAACATTTATATGACACTTACTGCTCTAAGTACTTTATGTACATATTAGCTCAGTAAATCCTTAGAATAGCCATTTGAGATAGGTGTGTTATTGTTATCCTTATTTTCCAGAGAAGAAAATATGTTTTAAAGCTTACTCAAAGTTACACAACTGTTACACAATAGAGCTGTGATTGTGCCTAGACAGCCTGGATCCAGACTTTATGCTCATAACTAAAAGTTCCCTAAAAATGCACTTCAGTAAGATTATTTACATGTGTGGCAGAGGACGGGGAGTGGCAGAGCTAAGAAGGGTGTCAGGAAGGAACTGGGGGCAAAATGTTCAAGACTGCAGCAATGTGAATAGATCAGAATATGGAATAACAACCATTCCACAGGGAAGAAGGCCATGTGAAGATAGAGGCAGAGATTGGAGCATTGCTACTGCTGTCATAAGCTAAGGAAGGCCAGGTGCTACCGGGAGCTAAAAAATGTAAGGAAGAGCTCTTTCCCAGAGCATTCACAGGGAGCATGACCCTTTTGATACCTTGATTTTAGACTCCTAGCCTCCAGAAGTGTGAGAGAATATATTTCTGCTTGTGATAATTACCAAGTTTGTGCTAATTTATTACAGCAGCACTAGGAAGGTAATACAAATTTTGGCTTACAATGCCGAAAGCTGAATCAGTTTTGTGTAAAGGCTATCCAAGCCATCTATCTCCGAGTGACCCAGACTGGACCATGTTGTCTGTCACTGTGGTTTTCTAGTATTCCAGAGCTATACAGCATCATATGGAGTTGCCAGTCAGTGGGTTCTCAGAGCTTTCTAACAAAGCCAGAGGGGCAATATAATCTTGTGAACAAGAACATTGGCATAGCTAATAGTTGACCTTGGTGATTGGATTGGATGGTTTTACAGTTGGCTCATTTCTCTCTACCATCAGCAGGGACCAAGTTCTAAAGCATGAAAAGAATCTACAATTCCTCTTATTCTACTTCCAAGGAGCAAAGCCTTACTCATCTCTATAATCTTTGTTTAATACGTGGCTTCAATCTCTATGTTATAACTCAATAATTTTCGGCATATTCAATTTCTCTCTGACTTCTGGTCAAGATAACATTGTGAGAATTATTCTTCTAGACAAGTTGGAATAACAAGGATTAGATTTACCCGCCCCTTGAAACAAATAAAATACCAGACACAATATATGAACAGATTTCAAGACATTAAATATGAGACAACAAAGGACAAGGAAACCTCAGAGACAGGAAGCAAATGAGTTAAACCCTATGATTTTCCAAGATTACTGCCTGGGAAGAGTATCTGGGCCACAGCATAGGGACAGGGAACCTAAATAAACTTGGCAGTCTCCCTGAGCTGAAAAAATGGGGCTGGAAGTACAGTTTGACTAAGGCAGCTAGAATTCTCAGTGTCGAGTCCTAAGGAAGATGGAGCTATACAGAGACAGAACACCTGAAATCTTTAAATTCTTAGTTAAGTAGTGATCTGTATCTGTGATTAAGGGAAGGAGCAGGGGCCAGGGAAATAAATACCGGAAAAGATTAGAGGTAACAATTACTTAGCCACACACAGAGCCAGGAAAAATGCCTGTTCCCATCAGCCAGAGTAGAAAACTTTGTAACTTATGGGACATCAGAGAGAGTGCTCAAAAACATCTGTCTCTGTATTGGAGCAAAATTAGACTTAGACTACTTTGATCCCTCTAAGAAAACTTGTAAGCAAGATCCAAAATTATTAAACTGTTTCCCAGTAACATAACCTCTTTGCAATACAAAGTTCAAGAATACTGTTAGGAATACAGAAACATACATCACACAAAAATTAACACTCAAGATATCTGTTATCCAATCAAAAATTACTTGATATCCAAAGAAGCTAGATAATATAACCCTTAATAAAGAGAAAATAAATCCATCTAAACAAGAAATAGCACAGATTACACAATTAGTAGACAAGTCATTAAAACTATTATTGTAACTGTTATCATATGTTCAATAAACTAGAGGAAGTTTAAAATTTTAAGTTAATAAATATGTAGGCTATAGTAAAAAGAAAAGGAAAAGATACAAATTAAACTTTCAGAAATAAAAATTGTACTATTTAAAATAAAATTAATTTGATGGGATTAACAGCAGATTATATATTACAGAAGAAAAGACTAAACTTGGAGACATAGTTGGAGACAACAATATAAAATATTCAAAATGAGATTCATAGAGAAAAAAAGAATGGTAAAAAGATGAACAAGGACTTCTGTTTCCAGACTAGATGAAATAAGAGGGACTGGATTTATACTTCCACCTGAAACAACCAATGGGGAGAAAAAGACAAAATATTTGAAACAAGACACAGAACATTAGGCAATATAGGAACTACCTGAGACTGGGAGAAAATTACCAGAAACAATTAGTGGTAACAGTGCCCAGCACATATGTAGAATTAGGAATTGTCCTTGGTCCTATCAGTCAGATTGGAAACCTCATAAATCATGGGCATTGAGATTTACTCAATGCCCAGAAGAGCCTTGCCTCAATAAACATGAGAATATTTATGCAAAAATATCTAACAGCTAGGAAGTAACATTATCACTGTATGGCATCCAAGAAATATTACCAGGAACACACAGAAGTAGGAAAATACTATCCCAATGAGGAGAAAAATTAATCGATCAAAACCAACTTAGAATTGGTACAGAGATTTGAATTCGCAAAAAAGAATATAAAAACATTATTACACATGTATTCCATATATTCAAAGAGTTAGAGACATGGAAGATGTAAAAAATACAAATAGAACTTCCAGAGATGTAAATTGTACTGTGAGAGATAAAAACCTACACTGGATAGCATAGATGGCAGAGAAGGAAAGACTTATGACCTTGAAGTATTAGGAACTATTCAAGGTGAAACACAGAAGAAGAAGAAGAAGAGTGCATCAATGAGTTGTAGAACAACTTCAAAGGGCCCAATATATGTGTAATAATAGTGACGGAGACAAAAAGAGAAGGAACAAATTTCTGAAGAAATAATGGTCAAAAATGTTGTAAATTTGAGAAAAGCATAGACTCAAAGATGCAAGAAGTTTAATAAATCTGAAACACAAGAAAAATAAATAAAACGACTACACCAAGTTATATCATAATCAGTATTCAAAACAATGAATGAAGAAACACATTTCAAAAATGGCTAGAGGAAATGACATGTTATGTGTTAGGAACATGAATACAAAAACAAAGATAAGGATGACAACAGATTTCTCTTCAGAAATAATGCAAGTGAGGCGACAATAAAACATTTTTTAAAGTACTGAGAGGAAAACAAAATCTGTCAATCTAGAATTCTACATCCCGTGAAAATATCATTCAAAATTGATGATGTCACCGTAAATCTATAACATTTTTTAAAAGTGAAGCTGAAAGAAAAGTTTGTTTGGGCATGAAAAAGCAGAGAATTAATCATTAGAAGACACACACTACAAGAAATGTGAAAGACAGCCTTTAGAAGAAGAAAAATGACACCAGATGGAAATACAGAACTTTGTAAAGAGCTGAAAGGCACTGGAAATGGTAACAATGTGGGTAAAAACACAAAATTTTTTCTTGTTATTTAAATCTTATTAAAAGATAATTGACTGTTTAAACAAAAGCAATATCAATGTATTTTGGGGTTTATAAAATGTGTTAAAGTAAAATACATGACAATATCATAAAGGCTAAGAGAAAGAAAAATGGAAGTATAATATTATAAGATTTTTTTTTTTTTTTTTTTTTTGAGACGGAGTCTCACTCTGTCGCCCAGGCTGGAGTGCAATGGCGTGATCTCGGCTCACTGCCACTTCTGTCTCCTGGGTTCAAGCGATTCTCCTGCCTCAGCCTCCTGAGTAGCTGGGATTACAGGCACACGCCACCACGCCCGGCTAATTTTTATATTTAGTAGTTTCACCATGTTGGTCAGGCTGCTCTCAAACTCCTGACCTCATGATCCACCTTCCTCAGCCTTCTAAAGTGCTGGGATTACAGGCGTAATTCACTGTGCCAGGCCTTAATATTGTAAGATGTAAATCCTACATGTGAAGTGTTATCACCTGAAGGTAGATAATGATAAAGATGTATAGCATAAACACTAAAACAATTGTTAAAAATAATGCAACAAAAAGCTATAGCTAGTAATCTAACAAAGTAGATGAAATAAAATTATAAAATAATATTAAACTGATCAAAAAATTGATTAATTAAGTTAAAAGTATAAAAAGTAAGTAAAAGAAAACAAAAGACAGAAAAAATAAAAAGCAAGTAGCAGGATAATAGACTCAAACTAACCATATTAATAAACAAATTAAATATAAATATTTCCAACACCAGAAGTAAAAGAAAGAAATTTTCAGATTGCACAGAAAAGGAAGACCAAAATATATGGTGCTTATAAAAAATACACTTTGAATATTAATAAATAGGTTAAAAGTAAAAGGATTAAAAAATGTATATTATGATAAAATGAATCAAAAGACAGGCATAGTCACTATAATAATATCCCACAAAATGGATTTGAGAGCAAACAATATTACCAGTTTATTCTACAATGCTAAAGGAGTCCATTTATAAAATGAATTTAGCAATTCTAAATGTTTATGCCCATAGTCACTGAACTTCAAGACCAAAAGTTGATAGAAATGAAAGGAGAAATAAACAAAGGTTACAGATCAAAGAACACAACTTCTACATTAAAAAATTAGAAAAACAGCAAATTAAACCCAAAGTATGTAAAAGAAAGGATGTAATAATGAAATAGAAATTAATAAAATATAAAAAAAAATGAAGATAATACAGAAAATCAATAAAGCTAAAAACTGATGCTTTGGGAAAATCAATAAAACTTTATCTCAATAAATTTGATCAGAGAAAATATAAGAATACAGCAATTACCAATAGCAGAAATGAGAAAAGTGTCAGCATTTTTATAAATTCTAGAGATATTAATAGAATAAGAGAATATTATGAACAGCATTATGCCAGTAAATTCAGTAACTTAGATAAATGAACAAATTATTTGGAAGATACAAACTATCAAAGCTCATATAAGAAAAAATATATACTATGAATGGTTCATTATGTATTAAAAATTTGAATTTGTAGTTAAAAACTTTCCCACACAGAAAAGTCAAGGACTAGATGCCTTTTCTGGTGAGAATTCTACCAAATATTTAAGGAAGAAATAATACCAATTCTACAAAAAGATTTTTAGAAAACAGAAGAGGAGGGAATACTTCCCAATTCATTCTATGGAGCTCACCATTATCTTGATACTCAAACCAGAGACATTACAGAAATAAAAACTAAAGTTAATATTTCTTATTAACAAAGAGGCAAAACTTATTTTATATAAAATAAAAACTAATAAGATATAAAAAGATGATATATTATGACTAAATGAGGATTATCCCAGGAATACAAGGATAATATAACATTAAAAATTCAATGAATGTAATTTATCATTTTAAAATATGTATGTATATAGGATATAATTATATATGCATATGTATGTTTATAAGGATATAATTCTATATGCATATATGTATAATATATGTATATATAATTATTCACAATAGAAGAAGAATAATCATTTGAAAAAATTCAACATCAATTTCTGGTTTTAAAAATCTTAGCAAAGGGTATATATCCAAAAGAAGGAAATCAGTGTATCGAAGGGATACCTGTACTCCCATGTTTTTGCAGCACTATTAATAATAGCCAAGATATGGAATCAACCTAAGTATCCATCAAGGGATGAATGAATGAGGAAAATGTGGAATACACACAATAGAATATTATTCAGTCATTAAAAAGAATAAAATCCTGTCATTTGCAACAACATGGATGGAACTGGAGGACATTGTGTTAAGTTAAATAAACCAGACATAGAAAGAAAAAATTTGCATGTTCTCATTTATGTGTGGGGGCTAAAAATTTTTTAAGTGAATTCACACAGATAGAGAATAGAATTATGGTTACCAGAGGCTGGGAAGGGTAGCAGGGAGGGAGGAATAAAGTGGGGATGGTTAATTGGTATAAAAATACAGTTAGAGAGATCAGATCTAGTATTTGGTAGCACAAAAGGGTGACTATAGTCAACAATATTGTATATTTTAAAATAACTTAGGAGTAGAATTGAAATGTTCGTAATACAAAGAAATGATAAATGCTTGAGGTGATGGATACCCCAATGACACTGATTTGATCATTATACATTATATGCCTGTATCAAAGCATCACACGTATTCCAAAAATACATAAACCTATTATGTAGCCACAATAATTAAAAATTTTTTAAAAGCAAAAAACATCTTAGCTAACTAGTAATAGAAAGGAATTTTCTCAACCCAATAAAGAACATCTCATAAAACCTATCGCTTACAGCACACTTAATAGTGAAATGTTGAATGCTGTCCCCTAAGATTAGGAATAAGGAGAGAATACGCACTCTACCTACTTGTATTTAACAGTGTACACTTAGAACCACTAGTCAGCAAAATAATTTAAGAAAAAAATGCATCTCAATTGAAAAGGACAAAGTAAAACTTGTTATTCAGTGAAGACATAACCATCTACGTAGAAAATCTAATGAAATATTCAAAAAAGCTACTTGAAATATTATGTACTTTTAGCAAGATTACAAGATCAATGTGCAAAACTCTTAAGTCTATGTACTAACAATAAGCAATCAGAATTAAAAATGCTGTTTATAAAAACACGAAAATTTATAAAATGCTTAGGAATAAATCTGCCAAAATATGTACAAGATATATTCACTGAAATCTTCAAAGCCTTGAGGAAAGAAATTAAAGAAGATCTAAATAATTGAAGAGACATAACTTGTTTATTGATTAGAAAACAGAGTATTATACAAATGTTATTCAGTTCTTTCAATATTGATGCGTAACTCAACACCATCTCAATTAAAATTCTAGCAGGTTTTTGTGGAAATGAGTAAGTTGATTCTGAAATGCATCTAGAAATGCAAAGAACCTAGAATATTTCCAATATCCATGAACAAAAGAATAAAGCTGGATGACTCACACAATCTTGTTTCAATACTTATTATAAAGTCACATTAATCAAGACAATATAGTATTGATGTAAATACAGACACGAGTGTAATAGACTAGAGAGTCCAGAAATAGACCCACCCTTACAATCAATGGACTTTTTCTACAAAGGTGCAAAGATAATTCAGTGTAGAACAGATAGCATTTTCAACAAATGAGGTTGCAACAATTGCATCTCCACAAGTAAAAAGTAAACTTCAATCTTTATTTTGAGACATGTTCAAAAATTAATTCAAGATGGATCATATGCCTAAAGATACTACTTAAAATTACAAAACTTCTAAAAGACAATATAGAAAACAAAATTTTGTGACCTTGGGCTAGGCAAAGATTTCTTAGATATAATACAAAAAGCACAAACCAAAAGAGAAAAATTAATCAAGTTGACTTCATACAAAATTAAAACTTTTGCTCTGAAATACAATGTTAAGAAAATGAAGGCAATCCCAACTGGAAGGAATTGTTTCAAAGCATATAACTATCTAATAAACAACTAGTATCAAAAATACATAAAGAAATTGAAAATGTAATAATAAGAAAACAAAAACACGTAACATAATAGAGAAAAGATTTGAATAGACACTTCACCAGTGATGATATATGGATAGTGAATAAGCTCAAGAAAAGATGCTCAACATCATTAGTGATTAGAAACATGCAAATAAAATCCACAATAAGAACCATCTTAAACCTATCAGAATGGCCAAAATTTAAAATACTGACCATACCATGTGTTTGCAAAGATGTAGAAAAACTAGAACTCATACGGTGTTGTGGAAATGCAAAATGATACAACTGCTTTGGAAAATTGAAAGTTTCTTAAAAGGTTAAATATACATCTATCAAATGATTCAGTCATTCTACTCCTAGGTAAATATTCAAGATAAATGAAAGCATATATCCATTAAAAGACTGGTACACAAGTGTTCAGAGAAGTTTGATATGCAATAACCAAAAACTTGAAATAAGCCAAACTTCCATCAATAGGTGAATGGATAAACAAATTGTGGCACATCCATATAATAAAACATTAGTCAATAATAAAAAGGAAGGAACTATTAAACACACAACAACATAGATAATTCTCAACATACTTATTGTGTATGAAAGATTCTGGACCAAAAAATTGAAATATTGTCTGATACAGTTTATATAAAATTTTAGAAACTGCAAAGTAATCTATAGAAACAGAAAACATATCAGTAGCAACAATCAGGATGGGCATGGAGTGCAAGGAGTTGTGGTCAGGTAGGGAATGAGAAAACTTTTGGAAGTGTTCATTATCTTGATTTGGTGACAGTTTTAAGTATGTGTATGTCTATTAAAATTGATCAAATCATGCACTTAAAATATGTACCATTTATTGTATATTGATCATAGCTCAATAAATCTGTTTTTAAAAATAGCATGGTGAGTTCATATTTGCTCATATTTGCAAGATGATCCCCCACCTCCAAATATATTTTAACACTCTGAAATAAAATATATATCTCCATGGAGCAAAAGTGTAACAGTAAATGGGGCTGAATCTGCAGGTGTTCTGAGCTATATGTTCAAAAGCGGAAAGGCAATGAAAAGCTACAACTCTGTGGGATAATAGGGACTGAAATGTGCCCCCTATAAAAAAGGGAACAAGAACCAATCTCACAACTAAAAACCAGGAATGAGGTGGGCTTCTCCCACTTGTGAAAAATCTCAAAACACTGCTATGGTTATGAATTATACAAAACTGCTTAATTAGAGGGGAAGGAGAAAGGAGACACAGCTTTAGCCAGATATATAACAAGCCACCCAGATACTGATCAGATTTGCAATATCTTGAATATAAAAATGGAGTAGGAGCACTTAACCCTAATAGAAGGCCACATTCTGAACCAGGGTCTCAGGGGCCGACTGAAGTTACTCTTAAAAATACTATGGAGGGACCGGGCGCCGTGGCTCACGCCTGTAATCCCTGCACTTTGGGAGGCCGAGGCAGGCGGATCATGAGGTCGGGAGATCGAGACCATCCTGGCTAACACGATGAAACCCCGTCTCTACTAAAAATACAAAAAATTAGCCGGGCGAGGTGGCGGGCGCCTGTAGTCCCAGCTACTCGGGAGGCTGAGGCAGGAGAATGGCGTGAACCCCCGGGGGCGGAGCCTGCAGTGAGCCGAAATCGCGCCACTGCACTCCAGCCTGGGAGACAGAGAGACTCCGTCTCAAAAAAAAAAAAAAAAAAAAAAAACTATGGAGGAAGGAGTAAGACAGAGTGCATTTCCACAGAAGATAAAGTATTTAAGCCAAAAACAAACAAACAAACAAACAAACAAACAAACAAACCCACAGGGAAAAAAGTGAAGAAAGCTGCCAAAATCAACAATAAAGAAATAAATTAATCAGAGATTAAATAAAAGCAACAATGCATATTTAAATGACTTTACAATAATACTTTGAATATTTTCACATAAAGGAAGGAATAATATTCCCCACAAATAGTAAGAAATTATGAAACAATAGAAAGAAGTAAAAGAAAATAGACAAAATGAAAAAGAACTAACAATCCTGGAAATACAGTTAACTCTTAGATTTGACACAAAGTTAGAAATTATTACTAAAAATATTACCCCAAATGCACTACCAATTATTTTTTAAGTAAAAATTCAATTTTAAAAGGCATCAGTAATGTAGATAAACAGTACTAATTTTTCTTTAGGATTTCAACTGTTTCATTTTTTTACCTTATTTAGTTTGGTCACAAAGTCTCATTGAAACATAAATTAAATTTTTTTAAAGTGAAAGAGAAGTCAAGAGTTGCAGAGGTTAAATTGATAGCCTCCAACATAGATTGCAGGAGAAAAAGAGAGGGAATGGTGAAAAGGCACATTTAAAGAACTAATATCTGATAATTTTGTCTATTTAAGAAAGACCATGAGTCTTGAGGTTGAACATTCAAGGGTGTCAATTAAAATGAAACAAATTCATACGGAAACCTGTTGAGGTAAAACTGCAGCATATCAAATAAAAAATCTCCATACCACAAGATTCATGCTTTTGTACATGTACAGAGCTTGCTCTCCTTTCACTTTCTTTGTGGTTCTATTTGATTAACAGAAGATTTTAATTTAACACAGCTAAATTTATCAACCTTTTCTTTTATGGTTAGTGCTTTCCTCATTTTGTAAAATAAAATTATGGATTCTTCTTCAGATATGTTCATCTTCCTTAGTTGGTAAATGCATGTTTTTCATCAGTTTTGGGAAATTCACAGCCATTATCTCTTTAAATCTAATCTCTTCCCCATTCTCTCTATGGTCTCTTCTGAGACTCCAATTAGATGTATGTGGTACATTCTCATTCTATTTTTCATACCTATCTATCTATATATATATGCGTGTGTGCATGTGTGTGTATGCTGCATAACAATGGTTTTGTCAATGATGAACTATATATATATATATATATATGATGTTGGTCCCGTAAGATTATAATGGAGCTGAAAACAAATTTTTTGGCCTAGCAACAACCTAGCTATTGAAATGTCATAGCACAATGCATTGCTCACATGTTTGTAGTGATGCTGGCGTAAACAAACCTGCTTCCCTGCCAGTAACATAAACACATAGCACATACAATTGTGTACATTACATAATATTTGATAATGATAAGAAACAACTATGTTACTGTTATGTATTCACTATACTATACTTCTTAGAATGTACTCCATTTACTTATTTTTTTAAAAGAAGGTTAACTATAAAACAGCCTCAAGCAGGTCCTTCCAGAGGTATTCCAGAGGAAGGCATTGTTATCACAGAGAGATCAGTTGCATGTGTGTTATTGCCCCTGAAGATCTTCCAGTGAGACAAGATGTGGAGGTGGAAGACAGTGATGTTGATGATCCTGATGCTGTGTAGGCCTAGGCTAGTGTGCGTGTGTTTTAACAAAACAATTTTTAACAAAAAAAAAAATGAAAAAGTAAAAAATAAAATAAATTTTTAAAATAGAAAAAATCTCCCTCCCCCTCCGCCTCCCCCTCCCCCTCCCCCTCTCCCTCATGCCCAGCCGAGGCTGGACTGTACTGCGGCCATCTCGGCTGACTGCAACCTCCCTGCCTGATTCTCCTGACTCAGCCCGCCGAGTCCCTGGGATTGCAGGCGCGCGCCTCCATGCCTGACTGGTTTTCGTGTTTTTTGGTGGAGATGGGGTTTCGCCGGGTTGGCTGGGCTGGTCTCCGGCTCCTGACCGCGAGTGATCTGCCAGCCTCGGCCTCCCAGGGTGCCGGGATTGCAGACGGAGTCTCGCTCACTCAGTGCTCAATGTTGCCCAGGCTGGAGTGCAGTGGTGTGATCTCGGCTCGCTACAACCTCCACCTCCCAGCCGCCTGCCTTGGCCTCCCAAAGTGCTGAGATTGCAGCCTCTGCCCTGCCGCCACCCCATCTAGGAAGCGTCTCTGCCTGGCCACCCATCGTCTGGGATGTGAGGAGCCCCTCTGCCCGGCCGCCCAGTCTGGGAAGTGAGGAGCGCCTCTTCCCGGCCGTCATCCCGTCTAGGAAGTGAGGAGCGTCTCTGCCCGGCCACCCATCATCTGGGATGTGGGGAGCGCCTCTGCCCTGCTGCCCCGTCTGAGATGTGAAAAGCGTCTCTGCCCGGCCGCGACCCCGTCTGGGAACTGAGGAGCCCCTCTGCCCGGCCACCACCCCATCTGGGAGGTGTACCCAACAGCTCATTGAGAACGGCCCATGATGACGATGGCGGTTTTGTCGAATAGAAAAGGGGGAAATGTGGAGAAAAGAAAGAGAGATCAGATTGTTACTGTGTCTGTGTAGAAAGAAGTAGACATAGGAGACTCCATTTTGTTCTGTACTAAGAAAAATTATTCTGCCTTGGGATGCTGTTAATCTATAACCTTACCCCCAACCCCGTGCTCTCTGAAACATGTGCTGTGTCCACTAAGGGTTAAATGGATTAAGGGCGGTGCAAGATGTGCTTTGTTAAACAGGTGCTTGAAGGCAGCATGCTCCTTAAGAGTCATCACCACTCCCTAATCTCAAGTACCCAGGGACACAAACACTGCGGAAGGCGGCAGGGCCCTCTGCCTAGGAAAACCAGAGACCTTTGTTCACGTGTTTATCTGCTGACCTTCCCTCCACTATTGTCCTATGACCCTGCCAAATCCCCCTCTCCGAGAAACACCCAAGAATGATCAATAAATACTAAAAAAATTTTTTTAAAAATAGAAAAAATCTTATAAAAGAAGGGTATAATGTTTTTGTACAGTTCTACATTGTATTTTAAGCTAAACGTTATTACAAAAGAGTTGAAAACTTGAAGAAAATTTAAAATTGTATAAAGCGAAAAAGCTACAGTAAGCTAAGCTTAATTTATTATTGAAGAAAAAAATGTATAAATGTAGTGTAGCTTAAGTGTGCAGCATTCCTAAAGTCTACAGTAGTGTGCAGTAATGTCCTAGGTTTTCACATTCATTCATCACTCACTCATTGTCTCACCCAGAGCAACTCCCAGTCCTGGAAGTGCCATTCATAGTAAGTGCCCTATAAAAATAAAACTTTCTTGCCAGGCATGGTGGCTCACACCAGTAATCCCAGCACTTTGGGAGGCCAAGGCAGGAGGATCACCTGAGGTCGGGAGTTCGAGACCAGCCTGACCAACATGGAGAAACCCCGTCTCTACTAAAAATACAAAATTAGCAGGGCGTGGTGGCACGTGCCTGTAATCCCAGCTACTTGGGAGGCTGAGGCAGGAGAATCACTTGAACCCGGGAGGTGGAGGTTGGGGTGAGCCGAGATCGCGCCATTGCACTCCAGCCTGGGCAACAAGAGTGAAACACCATCTCAAAAAATAATAATAATAATAAATAAATAATAAAACTTTATTTATCTTTTATACCATATTTTTACTGTATCTTTTTATGTTGAAATATGTTTAGATACACATATACTTACCATTGTGTTGCAATTGCCTATAGAATTCAGTAGAGTAACATGCTGTACAGGTTTATAGCCTAGGAGCAATAGGCTATACCATATAGCCTGGGTTTGTAGTAGGCTATACCATCTAGGTTTGCGTAAGTACCACTCTGTTCACACAATGATGAAATCACCTAACCTCATTTCTCAGAACGTATCACAGTTGTTATATAATGCATGACTGTGTATATATATTTAATATATATGCTGTATATATAAAATTTATATATTTCTTTTTTACTATTTTACCCTTTAACTTTGTCTAATCTGCTGTTTACAGGTATCCAATAAGGACTTTTTGAAGTTAGGGTTTTAGTATTTAGACATTTCATTTATTTCTTTTTTTCATTTTTTAAAAAATTTCTAATAGTTTCTTTTTTTAAGCTCATAAAGATTTCTTCTATATTCTGTACCTGACAACTTTAGCATCTTCAGGACTTGGTGATCTAAATCAGTTACTTGTTTGCTATCATTAATAGTAGCTTGCCTTCTTGCTTGTTTGGTAATTTGTGGGAGGCCTGAAGGCTTAATATGGGAAAGTTCTCCTTCAGTGAGAGTTTTCTTCTCTCTGTGCTAATAGGCCAGGAGGCACCTCTGAGTCAGATTACTTCAGCCCACCTCATCCTGGGTTTCATCTCAGCTCGTTGCCTCGCCTAATTTTTGCTTCAACTTTTAGTTACCGTTTCAGCTTGCTATACGAACCTAGCCTCAGCTTCTTAACTCCAGTTGATCAGACATTGGCTCCAAACCACTGAAGGACCAGCTCCCAACTTCTAAGGTTCTGGAAGATCCAGGCCAAGCTCATGTGTTTCTTTTTAAATGTATTTCCTTTAGGACAGAGTTTTCTTGGTGACCACTCCTACCTTTTATTAGATAGCTGTGACTCAAAAAGTGTTTTCTGTTCTGATTTTACTAGTTGTGGAATGGGATGGTGCTAAAAGTAGAACTCTGAAAATATTTTTAAATGAATAACAAATATCCACATTTTGAAGGATAGACACAGAGAGGGAAATGCTATAACTGGAGAAGCCAGTTATATTACTGTTGATTGGGTACCCATCATGCTAGGCATTACACTAAATAATTTCCATGTATAATCTAACTCGTTCCTTCATCTGCTCTGTGAGCTAGAGAGGTGGATGTCTTTAACCACTTTTTATACGTGACTAAATAGAAGGCTGGTGAGGTTTGGTTACCTGACCAAGTTCATTCAACAAATGAGCGACAGAATATAAATCCAGGTATGTATTATTTGAGTAAGAACATTTGTTTTGGAAAGTAAACAAATCTCTTTCTGAGTCCTTACTTATACAGACTAATAAGATTTTGAATTACTGATCGTCCATTCCTCAACTGTATAACTGGTTTCATTCTTACGTCATACAGTTGATGTGTGAAATAACATATTAAACAAATTAACATGTTAAAAGAATTAACACAGTGCCTGATACATATGGGCTAAATATGAGTTATTATCATTATTGTTATTATTTTCTGCCTCAGATCTTATGTTCTCTCCAACAACATACACGGGAGTCTAAACTGTGATCATCATAGGAATTAGACATCATAAATAAATGTCTTTAGCACAAAGTTTCTTCTAAGTTCTAGGCTTATATACAACTGCATCTTTTTGACATCTGCCTCCACTCCTGCATCTCAGCCAAAACTCAGTCTTATATTTCAATGAACTCCTCCTCATCCTTCTTCCTCCTCAGTGAAAAATATCACCCAACATATTTCAGAAGCCAGAGACCTAAGAATCCTTTTCTAGTCACCACCATATCATGTAGGTTCACTTCTTTCCATCCACACTGAGGCTCCTCAATTCAAGCCATCATCATTTCTCTTCAGGGTTATAAAACTGACTTTTGGCCAGGCACAGTGGCTCATGCCTGTAATCTCAGCACTTTGGGAGGCTGAGGCAGGTGGATCGCTTGAACCCAGGAGTTCCAGACCAGATTGAGCAACACTGAGAAACCCTATCTCTACTAAAAATACAAAAATTAGCTCAGTGTGGTGGCAGGAGCCTGTGGTCCCAGCTACTTGGGAGGCTGAGGTGGGTGGATTGTTTGAGCCTGGAAGGCAGAGGTTGCAGTGAGCCGAGATGGCGCCACTGCACTTCACCCTGGGTTGTTTGAAATAAGTTTGTTTCAAGGAAAATAAGCCAAAATGGAAGGGAAAGGATTTCAAAGAAGATTATGATATAAATTACTGTAAGTCTTTACAAGCCAGGTCCCTGGGCTAATGCTCAAGTTCTAGCATGAAAGTACCACCAATAATAAAGTGATGAAAAATTAAAAGAGATAAAGCACTGGGCCATGATATGGTTTGGCTCTGTGTCCCCATCCAAACCTCATCTTGAATTGTACTCCCATAATTCCCACATATTGTGGGAGGGACCCCATGGGAGATAATTTGAATACTGTTCTCATGGTAATGAATAAGTCTCACAATATCCAATGGTTTTACCAGGGATTTGCATCCTCCTCATTTTCTCTTGCCGTCAACATGTAACAAGTGCCTTTCACCTCCTGCCATGATTCTGAGGCCTCCCCAGCCATGTGGAACTGTAAGTCCAGTGAAACCT
This sequence comes from Pan troglodytes, assembly GCF_028858775.2. Lineage (NCBI taxonomy): Eukaryota > Metazoa > Chordata > Mammalia > Primates > Hominidae > Pan > Pan troglodytes. The sequence goes on from NC_072398.2 coordinate 85,574,312, forward strand.
CTTTTTCTTCCCAGTCTTGGGTATGTCTTTATCAGCAGCATGAAAACGGACTAATACAGGCCAGTACCTTCAATAACTAAATAAAATTACATTCAGAGCTCTGTCAGAGAGGTGGTGCTGGATACTCTGAGACATGGGCTCTAAGAAATATATTGGACATTGGTAGTATCAGTTTGGTCAACAGAGTGAAACTTGGAGTAGCTTTCATGGGATCCTGAATGGTGCTGGTGAAAGGAGGAGTTGGTGATAGGCACCAACAACAGTGATTGCATTCTCAGTCAGCACCAATGACATTGACTGCTCCTATGGGATGTCAGTAATTTTGGCAACCAGAGACATCACCACTGGGGCATGGACGAGAAGGATGAAAATATAGTGGGGAACACATCATAGCCAAGGACTAGAGAACACATGGAGAAACCTGAGGATTCCTGGACACATTCAGAGTAATTGCAAGATTCTAGAATTCATAAAGAGGGAGTAGAGTTTACTAGAGACAGACTTCTTTGCGGCTTATTCTGATCTTTTAAGCTGATGTGATCTGGGAACCACAGTCTTCAGTGGCAAAAAGGGTTACACCAGTGTAAGTGTTGACAAGGGTAAAAAAAAAAAAAAAAGAACAAGGCAGGAAAGGAATTTAACAGGAGACACTACAGAGGAAGAAAGTGCCAGAATAGGTGCACCATGGAATAAAGGAGAAAATTTCCTTCAGGAAAATTACTGAGGTCCCATATAACAAAAAGGAAGATTTTCCCTTCCTGGAAAAGGCGTCAGACCTCATCTTCTAATGGAATAATTATGAGTTTAGAAATCATGGTTAAGCTAAATAAAGTAGTAGAAGAAAAAGAAAATATATCTTTAAGAATATATATTTAACGATGAAAGCAGGTTGATAATTAAACTGTAAAGTAAGCATTATTGGTAAATATATTAAGGGGTGTGTGTGTGTGTGACAGGACATTGGGGAAACATGTTTCTATGAGGACAAATAATAATGATAGTTAACTTACTGAGCAAATACTATGTGTTAGCACTATAGTAAGATGTTTACATGTTTTGGAATAAAACATTCATATGAAACATGTTATCTTCATTTGATAGATATGGTGCAGAAAGTTAAGCAACTAAACAATAATTGTACAAATGATAAGTAGAGGAGCCAGGGTTCAAACCAATGAACCTGGCTGTAAGGACTATGCTTTCAATTATTGTGCAACAGCAGGATAAGGAATTCCACAAATTTAGAGCAGTGCTGTTGGAATCTGTTAGCCCAGGAACCTTCTTTTCTCCCTATTTATGCACTCTGGATATCACAGCAGTCAAGTCATAACATTTTCATAGATTTTAGTTACCCTATCTTTAAAACATGGTTAATTTTATGCAATTGTGCCCACCTTGCCCCAGAGATTATCGCTAGATATTTGTGGGAATTTTTTAAATTAGTTTTTATTTATTTTTTTTAAGTTCCCAGATGCATTAAGTTCCCAGGTATTAAGCCCGGCATACATTAGCTCTTTTCCCTAATGCTCTCCGCTCCCCCACCACCCTCCCCCGACAGGCCCCAATGTGTGTTGTTCCCCTGCCTGTGTTGCAGGACTTTTCCTTAGTTCAGCTAAAGACGGGGTTCTTACCACACAGCCATAAAGATTTAGGCGTGCAAACTGTTTTGAAGGGTGAGCAGGGCAGGGTTTATTAGGCATAAAGGTAAAAAGGGGGAACAGGAGCTCAGCGGAGCTAGAATCCTCCTAGTACAGGCTTCCCACCTCACAGTTCTAATCCTAGGTTCCACCCAGGAAGGGGAAGGGCCAGGCTCCTCCCCACTGCAAATGGCGTGAACTTCTGTGCCTCCACCCCAGCTCAGGTCGGTGGGGGGCTCTGCCTGGAAGCCCTACCCATCTGGCTGTCTCACCTGTGTCCATGTATTCTCATTGTTCAGCTCCCACTTATAAGTGAGAACATGCATCCCTAGATATTTGCAAAGTTCTCTGAGATTTGTTAATAAAAGCTGTGCTGTGAAGATAAAATTTTTAAAAATGATGTACATCTCAGAAAAATTAACTCAAATGGCTTAATGGCCATCAGCACCTAACATTGTATAGTCTACTAAATTGATAAATCTTCTTTAAATGTACCTCACCCAACGGAAAATGCTAAATATCTTTTCATCTTTTAATAGGAGCTAAATAAGAAAAGCCACGTGAGCTAGAGTTTTCTCTTCATTCAACCTTCAATATTTTATCTCAGTTGTTCATTGATTGTCCATGTTGATTTAAGACTGTCCTTCTGGGGAAGACTAAGGTATGACGTTTTGTGAAGTTATGCGTGACAGTATAAGTCTGTGCAGTAGGCAGAAGTGTTACTTTTCTCATTGTATTGATATTTGTGTATAGTAGTGTGGCGTATATTTCCATCTCTCTCTAAAGCATATGAGAAGTTAATTTGGCAGGGCATACCATCGCCCCTTTGTGAACCTTTGTTTCCCATCTGTGTTGTAAAGAGGTTGGACTCAGTGTTCTTTCCAACTGTAGCACAGGGTGCTTCTCTATTTATTATTCACACTATATATGTCTTAAGTTATACTTAATAAATTTTTTTCTGAAGATAGCCATCTATAGAGAGGGAAACAGGTCACCAAAAAAGGGTGCAAACATTTCTCTTGAATAATAGAATAGACCCTCATCTGTGTAAAATGGTTTATAAGTGGCTCAGCCAAAATACAGGGAGGACAAAAGGAAGGGGAAAACAGCAGGGTTGACCCGAGCGAGCTCTGCACATTCACTCTGGCTCACTAATGTTCTGTGTGTGCACATAATAAGTGTTTAATAAATGTTTGTCAAATAAATAAAGTCCATGTGCACTTTATGCCTCTCTGGCTCTCAAAGCACTTTCTCATGCATTATCTCATTTGACCCCACAATATCCTTACAAAGTGGCTACAGCAGGTATTCTTAACCCTGTTTTCCAGATTCAAGAAACCGAGCCTCAGAACATTTGAGTGATTATGCCCAGGTCAGAAAGCTAGTAAATGGCAGAGCCAGGTCTCATACGGAGGGCTTTTAACTTCAACTTCTGTGTTCTTTCCATGGCATTATGCAAGCCTCGTAATTCTAAGATACAGTCCTAAAATAACACAAAAGACTCAGCCAGCCTCCTTCTTTATTCCCTTGACCTCATTAAAGCTTTAAATGGAACTTGTCCTCACAAACTTAGGGTGCAACATCAAATCCGTCTGAGTTTCTAGGGCACGTAGCAACAGCTTGCTTTAATCTAATAATTGGCTGAAGTAGAACCACAGAAAGAACATAAAAAAGGCAAATTGTTATTTTTCAAAACCAAGCCATTCCCTGCCTAAAAGGTTCACAGCTTTTTCCTTTTCCAAGAAAATATTTATCCCCCTAAAAGATTTCTTCCCGTTAACAATATTTTTACAGCCTTTGTGATACTTTTACAGCATTTTAGATGCAATCTAAATACTATATATTTCAAGAATGGAACCATTACATTAAGAACGCTGCATATGTTTAAAAGTGTCTTTTATGAGGTTTATTAAAAGAAGCCATAAATTTCTGAGAAAGGTTTAAGCCATATTACATTGATCTCACTTCTCATTTAAACAAAATGTAAACTTTAAGTAAAACCTTGATGTGGAATGTAAACTCGCTCATATACCCTGAGCTTACTCATTCACATGTGCCACCTTTAAAATATTAAATCATCTATGAAGCACTCCATTTCTTTGAGTGTTTTCCAATCACAACAAATAGCTTTCCAGTGATTGCTTGTACCTGTTGAATTTCTTGAATTCATTCACAGTGAGGTATGGGTCGATACAGAGCAGGGTTTTCAAATCATTCTGGGCTCTGCCTGCCTAAGGCAGCTTGCAGCCCAGGTTAACTCTTGAGTTGCCCTCTCCAAAAATAAACTCATATGCCAAAGGTAGGTGCTTTTATCCCCATTTTATAGATGGAAACACTAAGGCACAAATAAGATTGAGCAATTTTCCGAAGTCACACAGTCAATAAGGAAGAGTCAGTGTGTAAACCCAGGCAGTCTGGCTCCAGATGGCTGAAGCCCAAGCTTTGCTCCAGAGTCTGATTCTATCCTGCCTTCTTTATAGGATTATGAGGATTAGATGAGGTAATACACAGAAAGCATTTAGCACAGTGCTTGACAGATAGCACTCAACAAGATTAGCAATTATTAACATCATTAGCTAGTGCGTGTTAAGGCTGATAGTTATTACCAGAGCCATCCTTCACAAGGGTCAGAGCAAACTGTGCTATGTATCCAAAATTACCCTCTGTAATATTGTGATATAATAAGAAATATATATTTGATTTTCATCTGCAGTTTCTGGCACAGAGCTCCTAAAACCCTCAAAATTTCTAAGTGATAGAGGTAAGAGGAGCATCTTTTGTTATTCATAACAAGCTCCTTTCAACCATACCTGAGTTTATGTTAACAAGATGACTGATGGCTGGAAGCCCCTAGATAGTTTTAGGATGAGAGCTGGTTGCCAGAGGAATCAGCAGTGTGACTAGAGGGTTGAAACTTCAGCCCCTAACCTCCAGGGAAGGGTAGAGGGGCTGAAGATTGAGCGAATCACCAATGGCCAATAATTTAATCAATCATTCCTATACAATAGAACCTTCATAAAAACCCTAAACCATGGGGTTTAGAGAGGTTCTGGGTTGGTAAAGGAATCTATATGCCGGGGAGGGGAACAGCACACCCCAAACTGCAAAGGAACAGAAGCTCCTTGCTCTAGACTCTTCCTGACCTCACCCTATGTACCTCTTTACCTGGATGTTCATTTGTATCCTTTATAATAAACTGGTAGATGTAAGCAAAGTGTTTCCCTGAGTTCTGAGAGTCATTTACAGCAAATTATTGAAACTGAGAAGGTGATTGTGGGGACTCCTGATTTGCAGCCAAGACATATAAAATCATGGCAACCTGGGGAACCTCTACTTATGATTCGCTTCTGAAGTAGGGGGCAGTCTTGTGGGTCTGAACCCTTAACCTGCAGAGTTTCAACTCACTTCAGGCAGTTAGTGTCAGAACTGAATTAAATGGTAACATTTCTATCTGGAATGTTCTCTCATTACTCCGCATGGCAAACTCTTATTAATCCTTCAATACAAAGGTCACATGTCATCCTCTCAATTTCTTCTTTACAAACTTTGTTGACATTTATTAAATCATATTTAAAAGGTTGCATTTTACTGATATGTTTACATGTCTCTCTCTCCCACGGAAGTCCAGACGGTAAAATGCTTGAAGAAATGGGCCATGCATCTCCATGTCCTTTCACCTCACACAAAGCCTGGACCAAAAGAGATTTTTCTTAAAAACCTGGCAAGTAAATGAGTGCGTGATTACCCTTGTGATCTTAGCCTACTCATTTTACCTCAAAAGCTGGTCATGTCAGAATCAAGAACCAGAAAAAAAAAAAAAAAAAAAAAAAAAACACCTTCACCCAATGCTGTACCTAAGCTGAGATCAATAGAAGTCATGGAGCAAAATCAGAAATACTGAACTTTCACTTTTGTCAGCTGATGGAAAATAAAGCTGTAGGCTCAGCCTCAGTTGTCATAAAGCTAGCCCAAGTTAAGTTACCTCCTGCTGCTTCACAAAGTTCCTCCTTATGCCACTGTGTCCCAATTTCCCATTTCAGTTCCTTTAAGAGTTAGGCCTCGGTGGCTTCTGTCAATTATTATTCACGTGCTTTCTCAGAAACGACTTGCAAATCTTAGAAAGGAGTAGGTGCTCCCTGATAAGGCCTGAGTTGAAGGAATCAAATCCAGGGTTTTTAGAAAGCAGGGAGAAAATGGCTTCCACCAGAGAGCCAATATGGAGAAAGTTTAAAACTTCCAAGTGGGTCTGGAGATTCACAAGAGCTTTTTATAAACAGGTGATCATCACCCCTCACTCTTATTTATTTCACAACTTACCTTCTGCTATATTTTGTATTTTGGGAAGAAAGCCATTTATGTATCAGTTTTCTTATGGAATGGTTAATGTGGTCAGCATGAACTCAGATATTATCTCACCTAACTAGCTATGTAGTAGTGACATCTACTGGGGAACACTGTCACTTCAGAGTTTTTATTTGTGTAGTGTACTAAGAAACTTTAAAATGTTGACTCACTTAATGTTTGTAACAATCCTATGAGATAGTTAATATTATAATCTGCATTTGTTGGATGAGGAAACTGAGACAGAGCAATGAAACAACTAGCCGAGTGTCATACAGGTATCACGTGGCAGAGCTGGGATGTGAATCCAGAGCAGCATGGCTCCAGCGTCTGTGTGCTTAAACATGAAGATCTGCTGCCTGTTCTGTCATTCATCATCTGAACTCCGAATATGCCCACTAAATAGCATTTTGCCTATTGTTTTGAAGCTATGTGTTTTTATTTTCAACTCCCCAATAAACACTGTCCCTCTCAGGGCAGGGTCTGTGTTTCATTTTTATATTTGCAATGTCAGCACTTAGCACAGTTCCTAACACATAATAGGCGTTTAATAAATATTTGTTAAATAAATGTTGCATAAATGAATGAATGAGCAAAAGACTATCTTCGTGTTTGAGGGCAGGTCTAGAGTGGAGAGAGAGAGAATGGTCAGCAAGGCATGGCTGCTCTCTTTGGAGTCATCATACTTCACAATATGGTTTTCAGAAATGCACACGAATGAGAGCTGCGGCATCTATAATTCAAGTCTGCTAATCCTTGAGCTTGTGAGAGGTGTCTCATAGCTTTTAGAATTAAGTCCACATTTCCTAGCTTGAAATAGAAGACCTTTTGGGATCTGGCTCCCAACTACCTCTCCAGCTTCTGGGTTTACCACAATATGCTGCATCCTTCCCAGTGATCTTGTGCTGCTTGTGAGTCTCTGTGCAAGCCATGCCCTCACACCTGCAAGCTTTGACATTGTCTGTAACCGGAATCCTCTTTCCACCTTACCAGGCCCCTTCTTTCTTTGCCTGAGCAACTCGTATTCATTTTCAAAATTCAGGCACCATCTCTTCCAAGAAACTTTCCCAGAGGTGACAGGGCTGATACTCTCTTCTGTGGCACAATAGCATCATGGGTAGAGGAAGTGCTCCAGGGTGCAGCTAAGAGGCCTGGGATTGAATCCCAGCCTGACCATTTACTAGATGTGTGACCTTAGGTGAGTGGCTTAATTGTTCCGTGCATTAGTCCTCCCATTTTCAAAATGGGAGCATTGAGAAACAGTATCTACTTCATAGTGTTGTAAGCATTGAATGAGTGAATAAATGTACTATGTTTAGAATGGTGCATAGTAAGGGGAATTGAAGTATTTGCTATGATTATCCCAATATTTTCTACTCATCTTTCTTTTCCTACCAGTCAATGAGTTCCATAACCAGAGGCTGTTTCTTCAGTGTCTTTATGTCCACAGGGCCTAGCAAAGTACCCATTAGGAAACAATAAATGCCTGGGAGGGAGAGGGAAGAGAGCAATGTAGAAATAAATGTGGTTTTTTTTTTGTGCGTGTGGTTATAACGCCCTGCAAACAGAATTAGACAGTGTATAAGCTCTGAGCAAGAAACAGAGCAAAGATGGAGCAAAGAAGTACGTTTCATTTTGGCTTTGCCTCATTCTTCTCTCTGCGTTGTTCTGTGCCAAAGTTCTTCTCTGGTTGCTTCATCCCCTCAGCCCCTTTCCTGCTGTCCAAACCCATCCCCCACCAAGACATCTTTTGAAAGTTACAACCACTTCCACACATGGAAAACATATTGAAGCCATTCTGGATGGTCCTTATGAAGGGACAGAAACCAAAGAGATATGGTCTTTCTGGGGCCAGGTCTCATCAGCTGAGTAGGGAAACATCTCTGTAGGTACAATGTAAAAAAAAGCTAAAATGCATTTGGCTCCAGAATGCTTCCCCAGCCTCTCTCCCTCCACAGCGGAACATTCCGATATTAGACTCATTCCTTGGTTTAAGTCATTGTATTTCTAGAAAGACTTCATTCCAAATACAAAGATGCTACTCAGAAGACTAATCTCATTTATACACATGGAAGGATTTCTTGTTCCCATGGAAAGCAGAGACCTAGAGACTTTTAGGTAATGAGCTGGTTCAAGTTACAGAGAAAAATAAGGGTTGCCATTTATCAAGTACTTTCTATGTGCTATTAGGCTCCATGAAAATGTCTTTTAAACATTTGACTTTTAAGTGCTGTGTTAAGAAGGTGGGGCTGGGTGGTTGGCCCTAACTGGTGTCCCTTTGTTGATAGAAGGAGGAGAGTTTCTGAGGAGAGAGGGCAGTTCAAACGAAGGAGAGGTGTGGGCAGTGGGTCAAATACCTCCAAAGGTAAGCCCATATTAGACAGTTTTAGGAGAAGCTGCTTGTGGGATGAGGCAATGGCATCGTTACTTGGGGGGTCATTCCCATCCCTCACTATATGGCCTCAAATTAAACGTGTATTTTATTACCCTCATTCTCTTCCTTTTCCTCTCTTTTTTATTAGAACCCATTCCCAAAGAGAACCAGGTAGATAAACTCTTTTTGCTAAGACCGTGAGTTGTCCATTCACTCATTTGCCCAGTAGGTGTAGATTGTACACCTACGCCCTGCCATACACAGAGGAAGGCGCTAGGATAAGAAATCCACGCAGACCAGCACCACTCTCAGGTTTACAGAACCCAGAGAGAGCGTCAAGTAAACCTGGTATGACAAATTCTTGAAAATTTCACCCCCTCTTGAGTGGATCCCACCTCCCCTTCTTTGCTACCACTTCTTTTGTCAGCCTTCTTCATCCCTCCCGTGGAACCCTGCAGGAGCATCTTAGCTGTTCTGTCTTAGGTTGACAGTCTCTGACTTCAGAACAAGAACCTTGTCCCTTAACAAGATATGTTAGAAGCTTGGGATCTGGCCCCATTTGCTTCCAGAGCCTCCTTCCCTCCGGCTTTCCCATAAGTCACGTATGTCACCCCAGACCAGAGGAGACTCCAGAAGTCTCCTACAGCACAATGTGTACATATTCATCTCTGAACTTTTAGGCTTGTCCCCACTTTCATTCTGTGGTCATTATTCACTTAATAATTATTCTCACCCTTCACAACTCATCTCCACTGGAACCTTCACCAACCTTCTCAGAAAGTTTCTTCCTCCCCTGTGTGCTCCCAGCGCCTTGTCCAGTAACACCGATCTCCTTGCTTTAATCATTTTCTTACCTGCATGTTTGCTCCCAGAGGCTGTGACCTTTGGGGTCCAGGAAATGTTTCCTAGTGATATCTGTATTTGCCATCCATGAGGCCCCCATCACACTGAAGACGCATGTTGAGGCCCAAATTATGCTTGAATGAATCAGTGAATGAGATGAAATGAAAAGAAGAAAAGAAAAAATATTTTAAGGGATAAAATACAGTAGAGTTGTGTAAAAGGGCTATAGGAACTCATACCTGGAGTTACTCACTCTACCTAGAGGAAGTGAGGGAAAGGAATCTCCTTTATGCTTTGAAGGATCATTAAGGATTGTCCTCTATTTCTGATAGAGGTACATTTAAAAGGGGCAGAAAGCACACCTTAGAGGCTGGCAAAATTCCCTAACAGAGATGGGTTAGATTTCCATTACCCTATCATGGGCTCCTGAGTTCACATCATTAAACAGATTCCTATCTGAATATCTAACCCTACTTTCCTATGCATGTTTATCTTGTCCTGGGAAAATGCAGGAGTCTGTATTTCTCTAGAAAGGCTATTAAAAACTTCTGAGATTATATAATATTTTACCTTTTGCATCTGGCTTATTTCACTTGCATAATGTTCTCTAGTTTCATCCATGTTGTCACAAAAAACAGAATCTTCTTTTTTATTAAGGCTGAATAATTGCCCATCTTATATATACAAGTTGAGCATCCCAAATATGAAAACCCAAAATGCTCCAAAGTCCAAAATTTTTGGAGTACCAATATGACATTGAAAGGAAATGCTCATTGGAGCACTCTGGGTTTCAGATTTTCAGATTTGGTATGCTCAACCAGTAAATATAACGCAAATATTTCAAAATCTGAAAGAAAGGTAAAAATCCAAAACACTTCTGGTCCTAAGCATTTTGGATAAGGGATACTCAACTTGTGTATATACATCATAGTTAGGTAGGATTAATGGTCTAGAGATGTAAATGTACAGCCTGATCACTATAGTTAATAATAAGGTATTTTATACTGGAAATTTACTAAGAGAGATTTCAGGTGCTCTCACCACACACACACAAAAGATGATAACTATGTAAGGAGATGAATATGTTAATTAGCATGAGTCTAGTAATCGTTTCATTATGCATATGTGTATCAAGACATCATGCTGTACACCATGAATACACACAATTTTTATTTAATAAAAGACAGACAGAAATGGCTGGGAGTGACTTGGGCACAAAAGGAATAGCCAGGCCCTGGTGTCTCTTCCTTTCCATCACTTCTGATGTCAGTCTTGCTTCAGTGCTCCCCCCGCCTGCAGGCCTGCTCTTATTTGCAGGTCACAATCTCGTGTTCATAAGATCCAAAGTCCAGAGTAAATCTGGATGGGTACACAGGGCAGCTTTTCATAGTCCCATGTCCCATAGTCTCACCAACTCCCACATAAATGCTCTGGGCTTTCAAGTGCTTTAAAGACTCTCCTGGATTTCCCTGTCATTCTTGCTACAAAATTAAGATTAAGAAAGGGAAGAGAGATGGTAATAATGTCAAGAGTAAGGGCACAAGATTTTCTTTTCTTCATGACCATCTTGTAGGAAATGACTAGTTTTTTAATTGCCCATTAAATATGTGTAATTGGCTACTGATTCATTGAAGGCAAGCAGCTCAAATATTTGCATGCATAGATATTTCCTTAAGATATAAAATGCTATGGTGAATGTAAATCTCTCTATAGATGTGGTGATTCTTCTGTACATTGTGTGAGGCACATGACTTAGGCACAGGCTTTCCCATTGCCACATCTATACCCTTTTCTTGACTTTGGAGAGATACTGGCACTTGAATTGAATTCAGTTCCTGTAGCTTTATTTTAATCACCTTCAACTCTACCCTTATCTTATTTCTTGAAAAAAAATTCTGCTTTTCTAACTCTCAGTCAAACAAATTAACACATTTGTGTGTGTATCCTTTCCAAACCTTGAAGAAACCATTTTAATGTTCAGAAAACTATTTATACTTCTGGTAAAAACAAATATTCTACAATGTTTCCTAGCTGTTTTACAAATCAATTTTGAGGAGTTCTGTTATAGAGACAAGTTATAAATATTGGAGCCTGATGATCATCGTCACAATAAAGAGAATAAATAAATATAAAAGTCAAAAACCCCTGAACAGTGATGCCTCTGAAGATACATATCAGCAGGCAGAACATACTCTTTTTCTTTGAAAGAAAGTAAAACTTAACATGAAGGGGAAACATGAAGAACCTTGGAGAATTTTATGTTAGGACATAAAGAAGCCCTGAGCTACTGTATGGATTCAGACAGAATAGAAGCAAGAGCAATATTGTTTCTCAATACACTAGGAGCAAAGGAGGCTAAAGAATAGGACAAGGATGAGAGAGGGACGGACGAGAGGAGCAGATGGAGAAGGAGGAGGAGGAAATGGAGAAGGAGAAGGGGGAGATGGAGAAGAAGGGGAAGGAATGAAGGAAGGAAGGAAGGGAGGGAGGGACGGAGGGAGGGAGGGAGGGTGGGAGGGAATGGAGTGAGTTGTCCACTACATCTGACAGCTTAAATGTATTGTTAAATTAACCCCATGAAGTTTAAGTGAAAGAGAAACCACGTTGTCAGAATACTAAGGCAGTTCAAAACTAAAGGAAGAGATAAAAAGCCCCAGGAGCACTAGCAACTAGAGTAGGCCAGAAGAGTTAGGACCCCAGCTCTACAGGGAGCCACTGTCAGAGCAACCATGCTTCTCATCCTTATAATTTCTATCAAAGTTTCAGATTTGAAGTAGAGAAGATCTGATTGGCCTGGCTTCGGATTTAAAAGCTTCTGGATCAATAGCTATAGCTAATTTTGCGGGGCAGGGGTAAGAGTAGAGGACAGATGCATATCAAAGCCAGTTAAAAAATACCTTTTTAGAGACAGGGTTTCATCATGTTTGTCAGACTGGTCTCTAACTCCTGACCTCAGGTGATCCACCTGCCTCGGCCTCCCAAAGTGCTGGGATTACAGGCGTGAGCCACTGTGCCTGGCCCATCAGAAGCATTTTGAAGAGCTAACAATATAATGGAGAATAAGCAGACAGAATTTCTGTCCCACAGGAAGTTCAGGGGATCTGTATGGGCAAGGCTGCCACCCAATTAGTGTCTATTACACTAAGTCAAGAAATATTGTTTCTGAGACTGACACAGGAAAATCTGCAAACCAGAAAGCTGTAGACTTATTTCTGCAGGAATTCTTGACAATAAGTCTTCCACTGAAACCCCCAAACCATGTAGCAGCTTATGGAGGTTTCAGTCTTAAGGAGGTAGGGAGAAGAGAGAGAGAGACAGAGAGAGATGGAGAACATGGTTGAGAGAAAGAGAAACCTTATCAAGTTAAGGGAAGATCAACTTTACATTAAACAATGTTAGACACCAATTAGGGTTAATAGAAAGAAGTCCAAATTGTACTCACATTTGTGATAATTACTTAGCATAGTACTTGGTACAGTAGATGCATAAATATTAACTAAATCTGAATTCATGCTTTATTTATTGATAGAAAGTCACAAAATATAGGCATAGTAACAGATATACAGGCTTTACATACAGGCAGTTTGAACTCTGGTATATCATTGCTATGTAACCCTGGACAAAGAAGTTAGGGTCTTTAAACTGAGGACATTAAGGTATATTGATAGAGTTTCATGAAGGTTAAATAAAATAATGTATATAAAATCATATAGTAAGTGCTCAGTAAATATTCATTCCTCTCTTCATCTTCTTATTAAGTGCATGTTCTTAACATCCAGCATTTGATTTCACTAGAAAGCTTATGTTTTAAAACAAAATCTTAAAAAGTTATTCTTATAAATGTAATGTGCTAGACAGAAACTCTAGGTCTTAACTATGTTTCTAGCAGTTCAATGAGACTGTCCATTAAAGGCTGCCGCTATCACCACCTGGTGGCAGCATACTGTATAATTTTTTTAAATTTAAAAATGACATACTCATACATATTTACAGGGTAAAGTGTGATATTTTGATACCTGTATACAATGCATAATAATCAAATTAGGGTAATTAGCATATTTATCACCTCAAATATTTATCATTTCTTTGTGTTGGGAACGTTCAAAATCCTCTCTTCTAGTTATGTAAAAATATAGAATAAATAATTATTAACTATAGTCATCCTTCAGTGCTATAGAACACTAGAACTTATTTCTCGTATCTGGGTATAATATGTATTCCTTAACCAACACCTTTCCCTATCCCCTCTTCTTTTCACCCTTCCCAGACTCTAGATATCATTATTCTGCTCTTTACTTCTATGAGGTCTTACTTAGCTTCCACATATGAGTAAGAATACATGGCACTTACCTTCCTGTACCTGCCTTACTTCACTCAACACAATATTCTCTAGACTCATCCATGTTGCTATAAATGAGAGGATTTCATTCTTTTTATAGCTGAATAGTATTCCATTGTGTATTTATACCATGTTTTCTTTATCCATTCATCTGTTGATGGACACTAAGGTTGATTCCATGTCTTGGCTATTATGAATAGTGTTTCAGTAAACATGGGAGTGCGTCTATGTCTTTGACACACTGATTTTCTTTACTTTGGATCTATGCCCAGTAATGGGGCTGTTGGATCACATGGTAGTTTGTTTTACTTTTTGAGGAGCCTCCATACTGTTTTCCATAATGGCTATACTAATTTACATTTCCACAAACAGTGTATAGTAATTTCGTTTTCTCCTCCACATCCTTGCCAGCTTTGTTATTTTTTGTCCTTTTGATAATAGCCATTCCAGCTGGGATGAGATGGTATCTCATTTTGGTTGTGATTTGCATTTCTCTGATGATTAGTGATGTTCAGCATTTTTTCCATATACTTCTTGAACATTTGTATGCCTTCTTTTGAGAAATGTCTATTCATATCATTTGCCCATTTTGAATTGCATTGTGTGTGTGTGTGTGTGTGTGTGTGTGTGTGTGCTGGCTGTTGAGTTGTTTGAATATTCTGAGTATTGTTCCCTTGTTGGATAAATAATTTGCAAATATTTTCTCCCATTCTGTAGGTTGTCCTTTACTCTGTCAATGTTTCCTTTGCTATGCCAAAGTTTTTTAATTTGATATAATCTCATTTGTCTATTTTGGCTTTTGTTGTCCTTTTTATTGTCTTTTTTAAGGTCTTCTCCATAAAAATATCTGCCTAGACTGATGTCCTGAAGCATTTCTCCTAAGTTTTCTTCTAGTATTTTCATAGTTTGAGATTTAGGTCTTTAATCCATTTTGAATTGACTTTTGGATGTGGTGATAGAGGACTAGTTTCATCCCTCTGCATATGAATATTTTGGTTTTTCTGGCATTATTCATTAAAGAGAATGTCCTTTCCTCAATGTATGTTCTTGGCATCTTTGTTGAAAATCAGGTGTCTGTAAGTATGTGGATTTATTTCTGGGTTCTCTTTCTGTTCCATTGGTCTATGTGTCTATTTTCATGTCAGTACCATGCTGTTTTGGTTATTATAGCTTTATAATATATTTTGAGGTCAGGTAGTGTGATGCCTACAATGTTATTCTTTTCACTCAGGATTGCTTTAGCAAATTTTCCCTGCTTGCAAGATGACATGATCTTACATACAGAAAAACTAGATTCCATCAAAAAACTCTTAGAACTGAGAAACAAATTTAGTAAAGTTGCAGGATACAAAACCAACATGCCAAAAAAAAAAAAAAACCATACCATTTCTATATACCAATAATTAACTAGCTGGAAGAAATTTTTATTATTTCATTATATATATTCATCGCTCAAAATATTCTACAAAAATCAAGAAAGCAATCCCATTTATAGTAGCCACAAAAATAATAAAATTTCTAAAAATAAATTAACCAAGGAGGTGAAAGATCCCTATAAGAAAAAATATAAAATTCTGATGAAAGAAATTGAAGAGGACACAAAACAATGGAAGGAGATCCCATGTTTATGAGTTTGAAAGAATTAATATTGTTAAAATCATTGTACTGCCCAAAGGAATCTACAGATCTAATGCAATATCTATCAAAATACAAATGACATTCTTCACAAAAATATAAAAAATTCTAAAATGTATATGGAACCACAAAAGACTGCAAATAGCCCAAAGCAATCTTGTATATTTTTGGGTGACAATTATATATAATGATATCCTAAACATTCCTTAGAGTCTCACATATTACACATATGGGAAAAGTTTAGACAACAACTGTTTGTACAACACATTTTCCTATAACCAATATGTGGTGACACTTTGGTATGTTATGAAGATACCTGAAGCAGTAATCTGGATTTTCAAAATTTACTGATGTCTATCTTTAATGCCATCAGCTTAATACCATTCTCCTTCAATATCCCTCAATATCCCTGTTGCAGCCTGAATTCAAAAGCTTAGGCATTGCTCTGAAGAGTTATGTAAAAATAAAGCAGATCATGACACCAAAAGCATACACAAAAAAGAGAAACAATAAATACATTGGACATCATCAAAATTAAAAACCCTTATGTTCCAAAGGATATTATCAAGAAAGAGAAAAGACAATCCACAGAATGAGAGAGCATTTTTGCAAATCATATATCTGACAAGGGACTTGTATCTAGAATACATAAAAGACTCCTACAACTCAATAAAAAGACCAATCACCCAATAAAAATGGTCAAGAGATCTAAATAGATATTTCTCTAAAGAATATATTCACAAAGCCAAGAAACACATACAAAGTGTTCAGCATTAGCCATCACAGAAATGCAAACTAAAATCATAATGAGATACCATTGCACACACACTAGGATGGCTATAATAAAAAAAGACAGTGAACAATAAATGTTGGCAAAGATTTGGAGAAATTAGCACCCTTATACACTATTGAGAGAAATGTAAAATGGTGCAGCTACTTTGGAAAACAGTCTGGCAGTTTGTCAAAGGATTAACCCGAGGTTATCATATGACCCATCAATTCTACTCCTAGGTATAATCTAAGAGAAGTGAAAACATAAACCCACACAAAAACTTGTACATGAATCTTCATAAGGGCAATATTTGGCTCTTTTCATGCCAAAAAGTGAAAACAACCTCAAATGTCCCTCAATTAATACTTAAGGTGGAATATTACTCATCAATAAAAAGAATAAAGTACCAATACATGCAACATCATGGCTGAACCTTGAAAATACTATGCAAAGTGAAAGAAGTCAGTCACAGAACCACATATTATGTAATTTTATTTATATGAAATACTCAGAACAGGAAAGTCCATAGAAACAGAATGTAGATTGCATTTGCCTGGAGCTGGAGGGGTATGCTGAAGCTGGGAAGTAATGGTTAAGGGAAATGGGCTTTCTTTCTGGGGCAATGAACACATTCTAAAATTGATTGTGGTGATGGTTGCACAACTCTGCGAATATATAAAAAGCCTTTATATATTTATAGGTGAACTGTATGACATATTAAATGGGTGAATTGCATGATATTTTAACTATATCTCAAAAAGTTGTTAAAAAGTAAAAAACAAAGCATGTCAGAAATGGTGATGGAGAAGAGGTTCATCATTTCTCCCCTATGCACACAAAAGTTTCTTCATGTTCTTTTCAGAACTAAAAATTTCAATCTAACATTGGAGGCTAGTCTTTTATAGAAGTTAAAATATTTCTATAGAAGCTAAAATATTTTACATAAACTAATTTGGAGCTTTGGAAACTTTTTTTTTTCCTGATTTTATTTTACCATAAAAGAGTATTCTCTTCTGGCTTCAGTGGTGCTCATCAAAATGGGAAAATAACACAATTTTACATTTAACTATAACAAGATTCACTTTAGATATCTAGAGCAGAGCTAATCTCACCACCAGAAGTCGCTGATGTTGGTTGGCATCGCATTACTGATTTTATGATCTGACCCATGGTCACAATCCCTTCCACAACACACACACACACACACACACTCACACACACACACACTCACATTTATGTATGCAGACAATACCACAACTCTGGTTGTGACATGGAACATCTTAGGGAACCTTGTCTGCAGTGCCAAGGCAGGCCCCGGCTAGGCTCGCTTATGCATCTGTTTAGTTTTGACTTCTTATAATCCTAAAAACAATATTTCTGGATCTCTATAGCTCATTGAAACGAATCACAGAATCTATGTATTGAAAAGCACTTTACAAGCATCTAAGTCTTACACAGACTTTCCAATGTGAATTAAACCAACCCAATCTTTCATTCCTATCTGATTCTGCCACAGTCATAGAGATGCTGCGCAAAGGATAAAAGAGCCATTTTTCATGACCTTCCTCGTTTCTCTGAACAAAGCCCAGTGTCAAAATCCTTGGAAAGCATGTATTATAGTGAAGAACAAGATTCAAAAAAATGTTTGGAAGCATTCATGATACAGAAAAATAATTTCCTCTCTCTCATCCCAAAATAAAAAACAACCTTATGATGTGTTAGATTGAAATGTTTAAATATTGAACCAGTGCCAAAAAATGATTTGTAAGCCTCAATAAGTTTCATGAAATTTAAAAATGATATTATTATCCCATTTGACAGAGTGTCTTTCAGGACTAGGAGCTGTGTGGCCCAGATTAGGGGCCTTCTAATGAAAAACAAACGTGCAGCACATTTGACTTACAAATATGGTGACATATATAATATTCAAAAGACATACATTCAATGAGGTCTATTTGCAGTTGCTAGTTACTAGTATCAATTTTGCTTCCTACACAGAGCAACGGGGTCTTTTTTCTTGCACATTAGATGCTGATACTTACAACATAAAGTTTCTTTCCAGAAAGAAAAAAAAAAAGACATATACATAGGAAAAACAACACAGTGCCTATTCGCACTTAATGGACTATTCAAATTTGATATTTAAAAAGAGGGACAATGGATTGTCAAGGAGATGGGCATAATATTTACATATATAATATGAAACTCACATACCATTTGTATATCATAAATGTTGTAACATGAACGATGTTAGCTGAACGCCTGGCAGTCCTTTCTACAGTCTCAGCTCTACCCATCCCAGCTCCTACTATGTAATGAATTTCCTAAAGCCACTGACATTGGAGAAAAGGGCCCTGTTTTGGGTTTGTTTTGTTTTGTTTCTACTCTTCTGTTTCCATATCCTTACCAGAAATGCTTTATGCAAATAGTGTCTTTTCCTTTGCCATCTCCTGCTGTGCTACAAAGCACTGGAGAGGAGAGTGAGAGATGGTTAGAAAGCGGGGCGGGGCGAGAAGGGTCCTTGTTCACTCTCAGCTGCTCTGAGCTTAGAGCAGGCGCAAGATTGATGACACTCCCTGGGTGTACAGGAAGATCTCCTCCTTGTGAAACACTGCTCATGAGGCCTGATAGACTTGTCATTTCTTAATAAACATCACTGATATGTCGGAAGGAGAGAGCCAGCATAGGAGAAGGGCATACCCAGCAGAGTGCTTGCCATTCTTGATGATTTACTTGGCATGTCCTGCTGATGGTGCCACAGAGGAGTGGGCTTTATTCCGCACCTTGAAAACTCTCTGCAAGGCCTCAATTCCCTCTCGGGACCCAGAGAGGTGTAATTGTGATCCAGCTCCTCCTTCTGGGGGAAACTTCCTAATTTCCCAGGTCTCTTTGCATCCCTGAATATGGATGCAAAGAGGAATTCAGGATTACACTGTTACAGATCTTTCTTTCCCCCTGAAGGCAGGGCACTCCACACACTATTGCTTTCCCTAGTCCCTGGGAAGCTTCTTCTCTGTGCTTTTAGAGTGATATAGAGAGAGCATCGAATAAACTTTAGTAAAGTCACACTGTGGCAGGAGCAACCCCAGGAGAAAGTCTACAAACTTCTTTACCTCTTCCTCCTCTCTTCCCATCTCTTCTTTCTCTACCTAGCTTAAAAATCATTCCTGAAATCCAACCTTCTCCACAAATATGGCCCTCATTAATTCAATGGGCAGTCCTTACTGCCCTTTAGTGCATGCAGTCCATGAAGGGAATTCTCAGAATTTCTTCTCCATTTGACTCCACAGGGAAAACATCTTTGTTTCTCCATCCAGGTCCCACCTAAGAGCTGGCACTGAGCACATGTGCCACAGACATTTGATACAGAGTAAATGTGTGCATGGATGAATTCCATGTTCATTCTTTTCCCTGCCAAACTTGAAACCAAACTTATTTTTGCCGCCTAAACAAACATATAAACATTTCAGTGTTCATTTTGATTTTCACTGGGATGTTTAATTCTTCTTTTCAGTGGGTGATCAGCATGTTCACTTCTACAGACCTACATTACAGCATCCTGGAGGACAGGGAGCCAGGGGCTGTCTCTGGGCAGCACTAGAGTCCTTTTGCAGAAAGTAAAGTCTTTCCTGATGGATGTTGCCAATGACTGTGATAAAGGTGCTCACGGACACCTTCTCCACTACTGCAGATGTATTTCATTGTGTTAAACGAGCCACACAGGCAGCTTAGGCAACACAAGACAGAGGTTTGGCCATTGGAATAACAAAAATCCCGAAGGTATAAATGGGGCCCCAGCCTGGTTGTTGTAGTAGGGCCCTGTGGCCCAGCTTCTTCCTAACTGAGGCCGGAGTCTCCATGCTCTGTTTCCCCCACAGGAAATTGTTCTTCTGATATTTTGAAGTCTTTTATGTGTAACATGTGTGTGCAGAAAAATAGTGAGCTTTCATTTTCATCTTGAAATAATTGTGATTAATAAATTACAATGGAGTTGCAGTATTAGCTTCATTCCCAGGGGAACCACAATATGTTTATATTCCTAGAAGTCAGCCACAGCCTGAACTCAAAAGTTCATGCCCCACCAGAATTCAAAGAGGCTTATAGGAGATGTGTGTCAAGACTGGGGAAAGGGGAAGGAGATGAAGTTTACCTTTAGAATATTCTTCTGTGATCCTCTTTTGTTCTCTATAGTGGGCCTATTCCTAAGGCAACTGTCTCTTTATTGCTCCCCTATTCCCCTCATCCTCAGACCCAGACCAGCAAACAGCACAAGATGCAACAGGGCTTCTCTCCTTAGTTCTCTACCTCTCCAGGCCAGCAGCCTTGCAGGATACCTTGCAGGAAGCCTACATCAGCCATTTGCTCTGTAAATTCACTTGCTGGGGCATCTGGGAAAACAGATATTCTGTAGTGGTATGGACAGAGTTCTCTGCTTGGCTCTGTTAGACGACCATTTTTCTTTAGGTTTTGTATTAGTCCGTTCTCACACTGCTATAAAGAGCTACCTGAGAGTGGGTAATTTATAAAGAAAAGAAGTTTAATTGACTCCAGTTCCACATGACTGGGGAGGCTTCAGGAGATTTACAATCATGGCAAGAGGAGAAGGGGCAGCAAGCATGTCTTACTACCACAAAGCAGGAGTACGAGTGAGTGAGGTGGGACGTGCCACACTTTTAAACCATCAGATCTCATGAGAACTCACTCACTTTCACAAGAACAAAATGGCGGAAATCCACCCCCATGATCCAATCACCTCCCACCCGGTCCTTCCCCTGACATGTGGGGATTACAACTCGACATGAGATTTGGGTGGGGACACAAAGCCAAAGCATATCAGGTAATTTCAGAAATACTGGTTAATTTTGTGGAAATGCTAGATTTCACTATATAAGAGGCCTTAAACTCAACCTAAGCAGCAAACACGTAAAAAGTTTCTGTCTGTGAGTGAGACTGGCTTTGATTCCAGGTTCTGCCACTTAATTGTCTGGCTTCAAATTTTTTTAAATTATTAACTTTTAATTTTTATAGGTACATAGTAGATGTGTGTGTGTATATATATGGGATACATAAGACATCTTGATACAGGCATACAATGCATAATAATCATATCAGGGTAAATAGGGTACGCATCACCTCAAGCATTTATCCTTTCTTTGTGTTACAAACAATCCAATTATACTTTTTTAGCTATTTTAGTTATTTATTGTACATTTGTACAATAAATGATTGTTGACTATAGTCACTCTGTTGTGCTATCAAATACTAGATGTTATTCATTCTATCTAACTATATTTTGTACCCATTAATCATCCCCACTCCCCCTAACCTCTGACTACCCTTCCCAGCCTCTGGTAACCATTGTCCTACTTTATATCTTCATGAGTTCAGTTGTTTCCATTTTTAGTTCCCCAAATAAGTGAGAATATGTGAAATTTGTCTTTCTGTGCCTGGCTTATTTCACTTAACATAATGACGTGCAGTTCCATCCATGTTGCAAATGACAGGATCTCATTCTTTCTTAAGACTAAATAATACTCCATAGTTATAGGTACCATGCTTTCTTTATCCATTCATCTATTGATGGACACTTAGGTTGTTTCCAAATCTTGGCTATTGTGAATAGTGCTGCAATAAACATAAGAGTGCAGATATTTCTTCAATATATTAATTTTCTTTCTTTTTGGTATATCTAGCATTGGGATTGCTGGGTTATATAGTAGCTGTATATTTAGTTTTCTGAGGAATCTCAAATTGTTCTCCATAGTGGTTGTACTAAGTTACATTCCCACCAACACTATATAAGGGTTCCCATTTCTCCACATCCTCACCAGCATTTGTTATTACCTGTCTTTTCAATAAATGCCACTTTAACTGGTGTGAGATGATATCTCATTGTAATTTTGATTTGCATTTCTCTGATGATCAATGATGCTGAGCACCTGTCCATATACCTGTTTACCATTTGTATGTCCTCTTTTCAGAAATGTCTTTTCAGATATGTCTTTTCAGATCTTTCATTTTTAAAAAATTAAATTATGGCCAGGCGTGGTGGCTCACGCCTGTAATCCCAGCACTTTGGGAGGCCGAGGCAGGCAGATCACGAGGTCAGGAGATAGAGACCATCCTGGCTAACATGGCGAAACCCCGTCTCTACTAAAAATATGAAAAATTAACTGGGTGTGGTGGCGGGCTTCTGTAGTCCCAGCTACTCGGGAGGCTGAGGCAGGAGAATGGCGTGAACCTGGGAGGTGGAGCTTGCAGTGAGCCAAGATCGCGCCACTGCACTCCAGCCTGGGTGACAGAGTGAGATTCCATCAAAAAAAAAAAAAAAAAACAAATTATTAGAATTTTTCCTATAGAGTTGTATGAGCTCCTTATGTATTCTGGTTTTTTGTTTGTTTGGTTGGTTTTGTTTTGTTTTGAGATGGAGTGTAGCTCTGTCACCCAGACTGGAGTGCATGATCTCAGCTCACCACAACATCCGCCTCCCAGTTCAAGCAATTCTTGTGCCTCAGCCTCCCGAGTAGCTGGGACTACAGGTGCATACCACTACACCAGGCTGATTTTTTGTATTTTAGTAGAGACGGGGTTTCACTGTGTTGCCCAGGCTGGTTGCAAACTCCTGAGCTCAGGCAATTCGCCCACCTTGGCCTCTCAAAGTGCTGGGATTATGAGTGTGAGCCACCATGCCCGGTCTTGTATTCTGGTTATTAATCCCCTGCCAGATGGGTAGTTTGCAAATATTTACTCTCATTCTGTGGGTTGTCTCTTCACTTTGAGTATTGTTTTCTTTGCTGTGCAGAAGGCTTATAACTTGATGCAATTCCATTTGTCTATTTTTAATTTGGTTGCCTGTGCTTGTTGGGTATTACTAAAGAAGACTTTGCCCAGTCCAATGTCCTGGAGAGTTTCCTCAAAGTTTTCTTTTAGTAGTATCACAGTTTAAGAACTTAGATTTAAATCTTTAATCCATTTTGATTTGATGTTTGTATATGCTGGAAGACAGGGGTCTAGTTTCATTTGTCTGCATAGGAACTTCCAGTTTTCCCAGCATCATTTATTGGAGAGATTGTCTTTTTCACAATGTAAGTTCTTGGCATATTTGTTGAAAATGAACTCATTATTGGTGTATGAATTTGTTTATGGATTCTCTATTGTGTTCCACTGGTCTATGTGTCTGTTTTTACACCAGTAGCATGCTGTTTTGGTTACTATAGCTCTGTAATATAATTTGAAATCAGGTAATGTGATTCCTCCAGTTTTATTCTTTTTGCTGAGGATATCTTTGGCTATTCTGGGTCTTTTGTGATCCTATATACATTTTAGAATTGTTTTTTCTATTTCTGTGAAGACTGTCATTAGTCTTTTGAAGGGGATTGCATTGAGTCTGTAGATTCTTTGGGTAATATGGACATTTAAACAATATTGATTCTTCCAATCCATGAACATGGAATCTTTTTCTATTTTTTAGGGTCCTCTTGAGCATTTTTTCCTTCAATGTTTTATAGTTTTCACTGTAGAGATCTTTCACTTCTTTGGTTAAGTTCTTAGGTATTTTATTTTATTTGTAGCCATTATAAATGGGATCACTTTCTTGATTTCTTTTTAAGATTGTTTGTTGTTGGCATACAGAAATGCTATTGATTTTTGTATGTTGATTTTGTATTCTGCAACTTTACTTAATGTTTTCATAAGTTCTAATAGTATTCTTGTGGGGTCTTCAGGTTTTTCCAAATATAAGATCATAATATCTGCAAACAAGGAAAATTTGACTTCTTTCTTTCCAATCTGAATGCCTTTATTTCTTTCTCTTTTCTGATTGCTCTAGCTAGGACTTCTAGTGTTATGTTGAATAACAGTGGTGAAAGTGGGCATCCTTGTCATGCTTCAGACCTTAGAGGAAGGACTTTCAGTTTTTCCCTATTTAGTATGCTACTAACTGTCGGTATGTTATATATAGCTTTCATCATGTTGAAGTATGTTCCTTCTATACCCAGTTTTTTTTAGGGTTCTTACCTTGAAGGATATTGAATTTTATCAAATGCATTTTCAGCATCAATTGAAATGATTATATGATGTTTGCCCTTCATTCTGTTGATATGAGGTATCACAGTGATTGATTTGCATATGTTGTACCATCCTTGCATCCTTGCATCCTTGCATGGGATAAATCTCAGTCATGATGACTAATCTTTCTAATGTGGTGTTGAATTCAGTTTGCTGGTATGTTGCTGAGGATTTCTGCATCAATGTTCACCAAGAATATTGGCCTGAAGTTTTTTTTTTTTTTTTTTTTTTTAGTGCCTTTGTCTGGTTTTGGTATCAGGGAATTACTGGCCTCATACAATGATCTTGGAAGTATTCCCTCCTCCTCTATTTTTCAGAATAGTTTAAATACGACTGGTATTAGTTTTTATTTAAATGTTTGGTAAAATTCAGCAGTGAAGCCATTGGGTCCCTGGCTTTTCTTTGCTGGGACAGTTTTAATATGGCTTTGATCTCCTTACTTGTTATTCATCTGTTCAGGTTTTGGATTTCTTCATGGTCCAATCTTGGTAGGTTGTATGTGTCTAGGAATTTGTCCGTTTGTCCTAGGTTTTGCAATTTATTGGCACATAGTTGCTCATAGTAGGCTCCAATGACCCTTTGATTTTCTATGGTATAGGTTGTAATGTCTCATTTGTCATCTCTGATTTTATTTACTGGGGTCTTCTCTCTCTTTTTCTTAGTCTGGCTAAAGGTTTGTTGATTTTATGAGAACACATGGAGACAGGAAGGGGAACATCACACACACTGGGGCCCATTGTGGGGTGGGAGGAAAGGGGAGGGATAGCATTAGGAGATATATATACCTAATGTTAAATGATGAGTTAATGGGTGCAGCACACCAACATGGCACATGTATACATATGCAACTAACCTGCACGTTGTGCACATGTACCCTAAAACTTAAATTTAAAAAAAAAGAAAAAAAAAGGTTTGTTGATTTTATCTTTTCAAAGAACCAACTTTTCCTTTTATTGATCTTTTGTATTGTTTTCTTCATTTCAATTTCATTTATTTCTGCTCTGATATCCTTCCTTCCTTCCTACTTCCTTTCTTTTTTTCTTTCTTTCATCTTTTTTTTTTTTTTCAGTCTTACTCTGTCACCGAGGCTGGAGTGCAGTGGTGCAATCTCAGCTCATTGCAACCTCCACCTCCTTGTGCCTTAGCCTTCTGAGTAGCTGAAATTACAGGCATGCGCCACCACATGCAGCTAGTTTTTGTATTTTTAGTAGAGTTAGGGTTTTACTATGTTGGCCGGGCTGGTCTCAAACTCCTGACCTCAGGTGATCTGCTTTGCCTCAGCCTCCCAAAGCGCTGGGATTACAGGCATGAGCCACCACTCCCAGACATATTGTTTCTTTTCTACTACTAATTTTGGATTTGGTTTGCTCTTGCTTTTCTAATTCTTTAAGATGCATCATTAGGTTGTTTATTTGAAGTTTTTCTACTTTTTTAACATTTAGGCACTTATAGCTGTAAACTTTTCTCTTAGTTCTACTGCTTTTGTTCTATCCCATAGGTTTTGGTATGTTGTGTTTCCATTATTATTTGTTTCAAACATTTTTAAAATTTTCTCCTCAATTTCTTCATTGAGCCACTGGCCATTCAGGAGCATATTGTTTAATTTCCTTGTATTTGTATAGTTTCCAAAATTCCTCTTGTTATTGATTTCTGGTTTTATTTTATTGCAATCTGAGAAGATACTTGATATAATTTCATTAAAAAAATTTTTAAGACTTGTTTTGTAGCCTAACATATGGTCTATCTTTGAGAATGTTTCATGTATTGAGAAGAATGTATATTCTGCAGCTATTGGATGAATGTTCTATAAATATCTATTAGGTCTATTTGGCCTATAGTAAATAATAAGTCTGATGTTTCTTTGTTGATTTTCTGTTTGGATGATGAAAGTGGGATGTTGCAGTCTGCAGCTATTATTATATATTATATCAGAGTCTAACTCTCTCTTTAGCTCTAATACTATTTGCTTTATATATCTGAGTGCTTCAGTTTAAGGTGCATATATATTTACAATTGTTATATCCTCTTGCTGAATTGGCCCCTTTATCACTGTATAATGACATTCTTTGTCTCTTTTTATCATTTCCATCTTGAAATCTATTGTGGCTGATATAAATATAGCTACTCCGGCTCTTTTATGGTTTCCATTTGCATGGAATATCTTTTCCCATCCCTTTATTTTCAGTCTATGTCTGTTTATATAGGTGAAGTGTGTTTTTCTTGTAGGCAACAGATCATTGGGTCTTTTTTTTTTTTTTAATCAGCCACTCTATTTTTTTTTTATTTGTTTTTTTTTTTTTTTTTTTTTTTAGTTTTATTTTTTGAGACAGAGTTTGGCTCTTGTTGCCCCAGGCTAGAGTGCAATGGCATGATCTCGGCTCACTGCAACCTCCACCTCCCAGGTTCAAATGATTCTCCTGCCTCAGCCTCCTGAGTAACTGAGATTACAGGTGCCCACCACCATGCCTGACTAATTTTTTGTATTTTTAGTAGAGATGGGGTTTCACCATGTTGGTCAGGCTGGTCTCAAACCCTTGACCTCAGTTGACCTTACCCCTCTTGGCCTCCCAAAGTGCTGGGATTACAGACGTGAGTCACTGCACTGTTTTGATTGGAGAGATTAGTCCATTTACCTTCAATGTTATCACTGATAAGTAAAAATTCCTGCCATTTTGTTATTTGTTTTCTGGTTGTTCTGTGGTCTTTTCCTCCTTATTTCCTTTCTTCCTTTCTTCTTTTAGTGAAGGTGATTTTCTCTGGTGATATGTTTTAATTTCTTGCTTTTAAATTTTTTGTGTATCTGTTGTATTTTATTATTTGTTGTTATCATGAGGATTGCAAATAATATCTTACAACCTATTATTTTAAAGTGATGAAAACTTAACACTGATTGCATAAAGAAACTAGCAAAGAGAAAACTAATAAAAACCCTACACTTTAACTTTGTCTTCCTCCTTTTTAACTTTTTGTTGCTTCTACTTATGTCTTATTGTACTATGTCTTGAAAAGTTGTTCTAGGTATTATTTTTGATTTATTCATCTTCTAGTCTTTCTACTCAAGATATGAGTAATTTATAAACCACAATTATAGTATTATAATATTCTGTGTTTTTCTGTGTACTTACTATTACTAGTGAGTTTTGTACTTTCAGATGATTTATAATTCCTCATTTTATATAAATAGTCTTTTCCTTCAGATTAAAGAATCCCCTTTAGCATTTCTTATAGGACAAGTTAGATGTTGATAAAATTCCTCAGCTTTTGTTTGTCTGAGAAAGTCTTTATATATATCCTTCATGTTTGAAGAATATTTTTGCCAGATAGACTATTCTAGGATAAAAGTTTTTTTTTTCCTTCAGCCTTTTAAATAAGTTGTGCCACTCTTTTCTGGCCTCTAATGTTTCCACAGAGAAGTCTGCTGCCAGATGTATTGGAGCTCCATTGTATGTCATTTGTTTCTTTTCTCTTGCTGCTTCTAGGATCCTTTCTGTATGCTTGACCTTTGGATGTTTGGATTAAATGTCTTGAGGTAGTTTTCTTTGGGTTAAATCTACTTGGTGTTCTATAACCTTCTTGTACTTGAATATTGATGTCTTTCTCCCAGTTTAGAAAGTTCTCTGTTATTATCCCTTTGAATAAACTTTCTACCCCTCTCTCTCTCTTTCCGCTGCCTCTTTAAGGTCAATAAATCTTACTTAGATTTGCCCTTTTGAGGCTATTTTCCAGATCTTGCAGGCATGCTTCATTATTTTTTATTCTTTTTTTCTGTTGTCTCTTCTGACCATGTCTTTTCTAATAGCCTGTTTTCAAGCTCATCAATTCTTTCTTTGGCCTGGTTGATTCTGCTGTTAAGATATTCTGATGCATTCTTCAGTATGTCAACTGTGTTTTTCAACTCCAGAATTTCTGCTTAATTTTTTTTTATTTTAATGTCTCTTTTAAAATTATCTGATAGGATTCTGAATATCTCCTCTGTGTTACCTTGAATTTCATTGACTTGTCTCAAAACAGCTATTCTGAATTATCTTTCTGAAAGGTCATATCTCTCTATTTCTTCAAAACTGACCTTTGGTCTCTTATTTACTTGGTTTGGTCATGATTTCCTGAATGGTTTTGATGCTATTCAGTGGTGTCTCGGCATTGAACAGTTAAGTATTTATTGCAGTCTTTGCAGTCTTGGCTTGTTTGTACCCATGCTTCTTGGAAAGGCTTTCCAGCTATTCAAGGGGACTAGGGTGTTGTAATATAATTTTTCGGTCACTGCAGCTGTAACTGCATTAGGGGGCACCCCAGGCCTAATAACACTGTGTCTCTAACAGACCCATAGAAGTACTGCCTTGGTAGTCTTAGATAAAATCTAGAACTCTCTAGATTACTAGGTAGGGAGTCTTATTCTCTTCCCTTGCTTTTTCCCAAACAGAGTCTCCCTCTCTCTCTTCTGAGCTGCTTGGATCTGAGGCATGTGTGACACAAGCACCCATGTGGCCACCACCCTTGAGACTGCACTGGGTCAGACCTGAAGCCAGCACACCACTGGGTCCCCCCTAAGGCCTGCAGTAACCATTGCCTGGCTACCGCCTATGTTTGCTCAAGGTACTAGCCCTACAATCAGTAGATGGCAAAGCCAGTAAGCCTTGTGTCCTTCCCTTCAGGGCAGTGAGTTTCCCTGGCTCTGGGTGGGTCCCTCATCTGGGAACAAGGGCCTGGAGTTGAAAACCTTAGGAATCTACCTGGTTCTCTATTCTACTGCAGCTGAGCTGGCACCCAAGCCATAAGACGAAGTCCTTGCCACTCTTTCTTCTCCTTTTCACAGGCAAAGGGGCCTTTCTCTGTGGCTGCTACTGCCCTGGGCCCATGGCAAGTACTTCCTGGCTACCACCAATGTTCATTTAAAGCCAAAGGGCTCTTCAATCAGCTTGTAGTGAATGCTGCCAGGCCTGTGATTCTCCCTTCAAGGCAGTGGTCTTCCGTCTGCCCCAGGGCAGATCAAGAAATCTCTTCTAACAGTCAAGGTCCAGAATCAGAGCCTCCTTGGTATTCTACCCCACTGGGGCTGAGCTGATAACTAAGCTGCAAGAAAAAGTCCCCTTTACTTTCCCTCTCTTTTTTTCAAGCAGAAGGAGTCCCTCCCCATACCTACCACTTCTGGGAATGTGCTAGGTCACTGCTGAAGCTAGCACTCTCTGACTGTCACCCAAAACCCACAGCAAGTACTGCCTGGGTACCACTTCTGATTATTCAGGGCCTAAGGGCTCTTTAGTCAGCAGATGGTGGATCCTTCCAGGACTGGGTCTTTCCCTTCAGGGCAATGGGTGTGTCTAGAAATGTCATCCAGGAGCTAGGGCTTGAGATGGGGGCCTCAGGACTCTGCCTAATGCTATATTCTACTGGGGCTCAGCTGGTATCCAAGTTGCAAAATAAAGTCCTCTTTACTCTTTCCTCTCCTCAAGTGGAAGGAAGGAGTTCTCCCAGAGCTGTAAGCTGCAGTCCCTGGCATTGGGGAAGAGGTAATGTGAGCCCTCCCTTGGCCTTCCCAGCTGGTGTCTCACTAGGTCACATGCTCCCAAAGTCCACTGGCTCCAAATGCAGCACAACACCAGGACTTGCCCAGCAACTGCAGTTTTTGTGGCTAGACTACCTTTCAAATTTATTTAGGATGCCAGAGCACTTTGGTCTGTGATGGAAAGACTTGCCAGAACTCACATTCTGACTGCTAAGATAGTTGATTCCGCTCTGGATACAGCTGTCTGAATGCTCTCTCTGTGGGCACTGTCTAAGTTCTGCCCAGTGTTGCTTTCCACTGTGACAGGGCAGCATTGAGTTCCAATGCAAAGTCCCACAATACTGCCCTCTCCCTCCCCAAAGCACATAGATTATTTATCCATGCTACACAGCCACCACAGATGGATGGGGTGGTGGGTGGCATTGGAAATTCAAGACTGTCTGTCCTACCCTCTTCAGTGCCTCTTTCAGTGATATAAAGTTAAAACCAGGTAGTGTGATCACTCACTTGATATTTGGTTCTCATGAAGTTGCTTTCTTGTATGGATGGTTGTTCAATTTGGTGTTCCTGCAGGGAGGACAATCAGCAGAGGCTTCTATTCAGCCATCCTGCTCTGCCTCAAGCTGGCTTTACAAATTTTTATAACTCCTCCTCAACACTGTTTTGTCACCTTTAAAGATTATCCATGGATACTGTCTTATACACAATAATCACTCAATAAATCATATTTACTGTTAGTATTATCATAGCTTTTATCATCATCATCACTAATATTACCAGGCACAACTGAAGCTTCCTTCATTAGTTCAACAAACACTTATTGATCATGTCCTACGTGGTCAAAGATGATTGAAAAGTATGGTGCCTGAAATGAATGTACTTTATTACCCATCAACATAACTGCAAAACTATTCACAGAAACAAGAAATGTCCGGGCTATATCAGGTTGAAGATAAAAATGAAGACATAATTATAATAACAAAAGTACATTATTTGGCTTTGTATCTACCAATTATGAGAGTTAAGGACCTACTCAGTTATTCTCTAATTAAATCTTGGGGTTCCTGAGCAGTTTCTTAGGGCTCATAAAATATTTCCCTTAGCTAGCAAGAGACATATTGGCTATATTATTTTGCTTCTGTTTTCCCCTTTGTTGTCTCCTTTTGCAACTATCCTCAATAAACCCAGAAAGAAAAACTTTTTATCTCTCTTTGGATAGCTCTATACAACATGTTTCTTTAGGGGGTGGGGAGTTAGCAATGAATTTTTTAAATGCTGGCTCAATCCTTTAAGCCAGCTTGCCCTCTCTAGTTTGACAGACCCCACCATTACCAATTGTCTTATATCTGTCACTTCACATTTCACACATCTTTATGCTGCTTGCCAGGACCCTAAAAGATTTTTTTTCATTTTTTTACAAACACCCCTTCCCATGAATTCACTAATTTCAAAAGCTAGTGATATGCCCTGGGGGTATCAAAACTGCTGTCAGACCAAGGAGGCCACACAGTGTGATGCTTTCTCCTGCCTCTTCTCCATTCTGGCTATCCTGGGCACAGAGGAAATACTCCATCATAGAATTAGTGAGTAAATGTGCAGTTGGACACATTCATTCCATATTCCTGCATAATCAAACCATAGCTCCATGAGAAAGAAATCCTTGATGTTATGTCTTGTGATTTAGGATACAAAACAAGGCAGTCTTGTAATTTCCACATATCAGGGAAATCTTAGAGTAACAGCTTTTTATTTTTACTGTCTTTACTGCTGCTCCCTCTCCCAGGCAAGTTTTATGAGAGCTGGAGAAAACAATTGGGGAGCATCTCATTGTTCTCAGAAGAGTGTGTGTGCATGTGCATTGTTGTATTTTACCTCCTCCTTACTCCAGGTAGAAAGATACTGCATTCTCAGAGAACTCTATCAGTCAGAAACACAACGAATTCAATTGCCAGCAACAGAAAATCCCTCAGAAAGTGGTTTACAGAATAACAGATTTAGTTGCAGCATGTAACAAGTTCTAGTATTGGCATTGTAGAGTAAGACAATGATTCAGTGAGCTGGGCCCCTCTTATCTTCCTGCTCTGCCATCTTTACTGTGTGGTTTTGATTTTATGGTCTTAAGATGGCAGCTGTACTTCAAGCATCATGTCTGCAGGCCAGACAGAAAGGAGGAGAAAAGAGCACAAGGCAAAAGGGTGTGTGAATCAACTTTGTCCTTTTTAAAAGCTTTCTCAGAAACCTCAACCAGTAACTGCCACTTGTATCTCAGTGAACAGAATAGGGTCACATGTTAATATCTATTTTCAAGGAAGTCTGAGGATGAATCTTTTTTAACAGGCTGACTACCCCACCAAATAAAATCAGTTTTTCGTCATCAGGGTAGGAAGAGAGACTGGAAACCGAATAGGTAACTAGCACTGTCTGCCAAGAATAGTGTTTGAAGTAGTGAATAGGGTCATCAAAGACATTTGCATAAGAAAATTTTTAGGTATGATTTCTAAGAAGAACTTTTGTTTTAGGTTGCTGGCACAATACAAAAGCATAACAGGAAATTACAGGACATTTTCATAAGCAATGACTTCTAAGGTCAAAGGTGAAATGACAGATTTCAAGAACAACTGCATTTTAAAGTGAGATTACAGACATTCTGTGTAGGTTTTGCATAGGGAGTAGCCATTAACTGGCCCTCTGTTCATAAACTGAGCACACACCTCCAGCCTGCATAAGGAGGGTAGAGGTGTTCCCCTCACCTCAAGTCAGGTGAAAGGGTCTAAATGAGAACCACCTGGAACACTTGACTTGTGTTCATTGGAGGTCAAGGGACACAGGGACCGGTATTTGATCCTGCCTTGGAAAAGACTCAAGATGGGAACTTATGCTTAGTCTTGCCCTGAGAGCAGAGCAAAGGAGGTGGCTGTACTCAGAGTGAGATGCACTTCCCCAAAAATCTAGGAATAAGGGTATGTTTTTCAGGAAGGTATGTTTTTCTATAAGAGCTCCTTCTATGTAAGTACTAACCAGGCCCAAACCTGCTTAGTTTCCAAGATCAGATGAGATTGGTCACGTTCATGGTGGTATGGCCATACACTAGGTATAAGACCTCATAGAAGAGGAACACTCTGGATTTGTTTGAAAATGGCTTGCAACGAAAAAGACCAAGGATTCATCCTAAACTGTCACCTTTTGTTTTCTCTGCAGCAGGTGAGTCATTATGAGTAGGATGACCTTGCATCCTCGTTGGTCTGGGGCAGTCCCATGTGACCTCTGCTGTTACTGCAACATTATTAATAGCTCCTCCTTCTGCTCTCCAAAGTGTCCCAGTTTGAATGATAAATTATATGGTCACTTGGTAATAAGGGACTCTTACTGATGCATGGAGCTAGATTACTAGCCTGCTGTTTTTCAAGATTTTAATCTATGAAGGCCCTAAAACATCACTGGAAAGGCACTACCAATACAGTTTTCAAAAGAAAGTATGTATGTGGTTAACAGGATTATTTCAAGGTATTGATTAGGATGTAGAAGGCTTGTAGGGTATAACAGCAGATGATTGGTAAATTACCTTCTCAGAAGGATAATTCCAGGTAACTGAAGGACTTTTATCCTGCAAACAGGTTAGCAGGTTTGAACAAATCAGGGAATAGAAGAAAATGTGTGGGGTATTACAACTGGTCTTCTGAGTCTATACTCCCAACGTGGAATTCAGTGCTAAATAAACATTGAACAAATATGTAAAGAATTTATCAGTTTAAAGAGGTGTCCAATAATGTGCCCTGCCATGGATTCTCACATCTTATTCAAGCCTTCTCAATGCATCATAATTTGGCAATTAACAAATTATTATGTGTTTTATTTCTCTACAACATTTTTTTTAGGTTAATGAGGATCTGAATATATCCACAGAGGAGTTTCCTGTATGTAAAATCTATCAGTTACATGACAGCAGGACAAAACATTAGATAACAAATGATCTTCTGGGATACGGATCCTGTTACTATCACATTTTCTATCCTTTCCAGAATGTGAAGAGGAAAAGAGAGAAGGAAGAGAAAAAAGAGCCAAATACACTCCATATACCATAGGAATTAAAAATATCCTGAAGATACAGCATGTTGGACAAATGATAAAATAGTTTCTTCAAAGCTGCTCCATTCACATCAGTGATCAAAAGTTTGATTAGGACAGTGTTCTATTAGGCGCTGCTCACAGTTCCTTCAAATTTGTGATAATTTGTTAATTACCTTTTGGATATAGTCATTTGCAAAGTTTCTAATTTACTTACCTTAAGCCCAGTTCATATTTCTTCCTGTCCAGAGAGTAGCCTGAAGGAGCTTGTTATGTGCCCTGCTGAAATCCAACTACACTAGGCCTATTTCATTTCCCTAATACAGCCATCTAATAATAATACTATGAATGAAATAAATGGTGCTGGTCTGGCATGATTTGTTCTTTGTGAGCGCAATACTGCCTAAGTCCTTAATCATTACCGCTACCACTTCTAGATGCCTACAAACTATACACTATAGCAACTTGCTAGGGTCAATGCCAGCCTTCTCAGGATTTATGAAATTCATCTTCCTTTTCTTTTTAGGAATCAAAATAGTAGTTGCTCATCTAGACTTATGGCACTTCTCTGATTTGCTACAATTCTGCAAATATCACAATTTCAATAAAAGTTGCCAGATATTTAAACTTTTACTAGGTGTCAATCAGTGTGATAAGAGCTCTTTTGTACATTATCTACTATATGTAAAGGAGATTAATGGGCCCATCAGAGCTGTAAGATATGTGAATATAAAATGCTAATTTTTAACATTTTTAAATGAACATGATAGAATTTGTTGTCTATTTTCAAAACTATCTCGATGTCTATTTACAAAACTCAAATATCCCCAAGTTCTCCTGCCTGCCAAGTTACACTTTGTCTATAATTTCCTAAAGATCATCATTCAATTTCCTGTTTTTGCTGCCGTCAGGAAGCTCAGTGCCTTTCTCAAGTGCTTCTGGGGATCTCAAGGAGAGTTTACTTAGTCCTGTTGTCATTTGTTACTACTGAGAACAGCTTTCCTAGGCTGTTTCAAGATGCTCCTCCACACCCACTGAGCTTTCTCCTCACTTCTATATTCCTTGGTTTGAGCAACTACTCTCTTTATTTCTCAAAAAGAGCTGACACTAGGCCATAATAACCAAAAAATTGGTGCTTGAAGATGGCACAAGGCAGAAATCTCCGTTCCACCTTACCACTCCGATGGCTCCACCTCACTATGATGGGTGTAGAAGAGCATGAGGAAAAGAGAGGGAGCTAACTTCCAGATTTCTTTATTATGTCTCCCAGGCCTGGGTGTGGGGATAATCAAACCCTATTCTTTGGGGAACAACAGCCACAAAGTTTCTCTATGTCCTCCACTTTGTTTTTTGTACACACTGGAGCTCTTTCTCCTTCAGGAAGAAAGTTAGAACAAGATGAGATAGGATAGATAAATGACCAGCAGTAAGAGCAAGGCAAGATGTAAGGGGGGCTGCATGTGGCCACACAATTGAGTTGTATATTCATTTCATAGATGCTGCCATTTTAAAACATTGTAGTGTTCCCTTTTGGAATTGTTTTTGATTTCTTTAGAAACTAGATATATTCAGTGGAGCAAACTTTGACACTTTCATGGTGATTTTAATTTCTAAAAACAAGCAAAAGGTGTTTAGAACTAAGTCTGGCAAAGTGAATAATTTCCTTCTGGGTCAAAAAGCAGATGTGGTGATATTGTAATAATGCTGATGATTTCTTTAACCGAGGAAAGTGCTATTAAGGATATTCTCAAAGAGAGATTTACAAAGATGTTTGAGCATTTGCAGTCTGAGTATTATGAGGCATAACCCTCACCAAAGAAATATTGTAGCGTGACAAAGAACATAGTCTTTGTGGGTTAGCTCTAAGGCTAAAGCCACACTCTTCTCACTCTGTCAATTTGTAAATGATTTTTGGCCATTTTTCATTTCACAGCCTTTAGCTGTAATAAATGAATAATACCTGCCTGTAAAGGTATTGTTAGGATTGTTGTGAGGTGGGTGGCCCACAGTTGGTGCTCTACTAATACTTCTGCTTTCCCTTTTTCAATGAGCAAAACCTAAGATGCTTGAAAGCCTTTGCTGGCTTCCGATCTCAAGGTGTGTATTTTACAACATAAGAAAAAGTAATCACCTCCTTATTAAAATACTTCAGCCCTCAATTGGTGCCTCCAAGTTTCAACATACACAGGAGCTGAGAACTTTTTTCTAAGTACTCAAGAGGCAAAGATATTTCATGGATAAGACATAATTTCATGAAATCCAAACATTCATAAATGTTGACTCTATCTGTTGAGACAGTCTTCCTTGCCCACCATCCAATAAAATGGACAACTGTTCACCATTTTGCTGCATTGATTGGTGGCGAGTCAGGTTCAGCTGGCATAATGACAGAATCCCGAGCAAATCATACAAATAGTTATTGAGCCAGAAGTTTCTTTCATAGAGTATATTTTCATGCACAACACACACACACATACACACACACACACGCACAAACACTATACAGAGAAAGAGAAAGTGAAGGCTGGGAGAGATACCCATTCTGAAAATCCTACTTTGGGACAATGGAAATAATAATTAACAGATAACAGAAGCACAGTTTTCCATGTAATGGCTTTTGTTTGAGAAATTTTGTCAGCAACTAGTTATATTTTTTATGAAAACTAATTCAAATAATGATAGCAACATTTATGGAGCTACTAAGCATTGTACTAAAGGTTACATCCACATCATCATATTTGCTTCAGCTTAGTATAAAAGTCAGTATCCACTAGTTGCATATTGAAGAATGAGTTTGTACTGATATAAATATTAATTATATAGTTGTATCTATTTGCAAGTAAAAGAGGTGAAGTTCATAAGGGTGTACAGGCAGTTTGGATTTCTTGGCACATCCTCTGGAGTTGGGATATGGACCAGGCTAACTAGGTGGAGACTATTCTTAGATGCTAGGAGAGGAAGGGAGGTCATGAGGGCAAGGAGACAGCCCACTATTCTAAAGCAAATCATTTATTGTTGGATTGCTGGTGATTTTACAAAAGAGATGAGTCCTGCAGCAAGGGCAGCCATGTTTCACCAGCAGGCAGAGTTATGGGGTCAGTCAGAATTCCATAAAGCTTCTGGGGTTTGTGAAAGGCACTATATGGGCCTCGATAAACAACAATGATCAGGTTAAACTCTTGCTTCTGAGATGCCTCTAATTTCCATTTG
Organism: Pan troglodytes; assembly: GCF_028858775.2. Taxonomy (NCBI): domain Eukaryota; kingdom Metazoa; phylum Chordata; class Mammalia; order Primates; family Hominidae; genus Pan; species Pan troglodytes. The sequence goes on from NC_072398.2 coordinate 85,611,098, forward strand.
CAGCAGGACCTGATTTTGAACGTGGGTAACAGCATCCCCCACTGATCCTGCCCTTTGCAAAGCAAATGCATTGTGACAAAATGACAGAAGATAATCTGAAAATCTAAGTCCACTTGATGAGTATGGATGTTGGATTTCAGTATGAAGGTGTTTTACATTACTGCCATCCTCTTTCAGCCAAACAAAGAGAAAGCACTCCTCAGCAGAGCTTTTATTTTGTTTAAAGTCCCTCTGATGGGCTCCTGCTCTTGGTAGTTATGTAACAAAGTGGTGGCATAATATATGGGGGCAGTGGGGCGGGAGTTGAACATACCTGTATTTGCAGCTATAATGAGAGCTTGGAGGTAACAAGGGGGGTAATTTGAATAATAATTAATAACCTGAGTTCCAGGCACAACTGGAGCCGCATGCAAATTCTATGACCCTGCAGTGGCACCTCTTGAAGAAGAAGGTGCTTTATTGCCTCTGTCAGGCGTTCCCTTCTCAGCTGCGACTCCTCGCAGCAGCCTTGTTGGTTTGCATACTGCAGCTAAACATTAGGCGGTAATGAATGACAACTCAGCCACTCTGCGCACTGCAGCGAGAAGCTGCCATAATTGGCTCCCCCATCACCACCATCCTCTCCCACTTTGCAAAGGACAGGAGGTGTTGATAAGCAAGCACTTTGACAAAATGCAAAGGGCAGGAGGACCCACGACAGTACTCTAAGGGCACAGAGGTAGTTTTTCCAACCCCCTATTTACACCCTTCCCAGAGATACAGAGACCACTAGCTTACGATATGAAATATGTAGCTCTCCTCTTCACACTCTGGGAAGTGCTTGACTCTGAGGAGAGAACCTAAGTGCTAGGATTCGGTATATTTGTGCCTGCTTTCTGGGCCTCTATCCCATACTGTGTCTGGGTTGACTATGGATTATAGAATGAGAAGATATACATGAAAGACTGAAGGAACAGAAGTGAACACATCCTAATTTGAGTTTTATTTCCTACGTTTTTTGTTATTGTTGTTGTCATTTTTAATGTCAGACTATGTCCAGACCTTAAACAGATGCTGCCACTAAATATATGATCCTGAACAGGATGGATAACAATTCTTACTTGCAAATGACAAAAATTTCAGCCATAATGACTGAAAGTGAAACAAAACAGGTTAAGAATACCTCTAAAGGTTAAAGCCATATAAATACAAAGTTCTATTCTTATGCCTATCTTCTACCTTATACCCCACTTTTTTAAAACTTCTTTGATGTTGTCACACAATGAAAGACCTACTTTCTGTTTTCTGAATTTCCCAATAAGGCAAAATCTTCCTTTCTGGCCTAAATGTCTGCATTTAATTGCAAACTAAATGCTCTATTTCTTACTAGTACACAGACTTAGTGACTAGAATAACAAAAGAGCCAGGAATAAGCTTGATAATGAATAGTAAACATTAGCCTAGTAGACTAATGTTGAATATAAAGTAAAGCTCTAAAAAGTAAGTACTTGGTGCTTACAGGTATAACATAGTTATACTCTGGAAAAAAGTTCTGATTTTTTAAATTACAGTACTAGAAATTTAGCTGAGATTATAATTTAGTATTCTCTTGCTCCATATAGTTATTTGAATAACACATAGAATGATTATTTACCCTGGTAATTCATAAATATAATCAATGATTTAAAAACAAATAAACTAATATGAAGAAATAACTGTACTGAATGTACTGAACTTTACTGAATGTAACCTGTGTAGCCCAGACATTAAGAGCAAAGACTCTTGAGAGGTATTGCCTGAGTATCTCTTAAATAAGAAAGGATAAAAGATTGTGATGATGGAGATGAACAAGATAACCTTAATTTAGACAGAGTAGTCACAAAGGATTGCACAGCCAGAATGTGATAAACAGGAAACAGGTTGTCATAGGATTGGGAGAAGGAGCCAACGGTGAGATGATTTAGGTTGTTGTGGTAGAGACTGGTAGTAGCCTATTCGAAGTTAATTCTCTTCTTCTCCCTTATAAGAGAAGCCTGATTTTTCTGGAAGTTGGAAATTTACTGAAATAAAATATATTATTTTTCTTAGTCTCCTTTGAATACAGATGTGAATATATAATTAGGTTTTACTGAAGGAGACATATGCAGAACTTTCTGGGTAAGAACTTCTAGAAAAGTTTCTGCAAAGGAAAGTAAAGAACTGAAGTTACTTTTGTTGTACCTTATCATTTCTTTTCTTCCCATGGAAAATAAAGGTGATAGCTGGGGGTCCATCAGCCCATCTTATGATCATGGGGCAACATTGAGGATTGAAGCCAGGGCTAAGAATGGCAGAACAGAACAACAGAAGGAGCCAGAGTTCCTCATGACTTTGTGGAGCCATAAAACCAATACTGGATAAACCCTTTTACAGTTCTTTTATATGAGAGGAAAAAACACTTGATCTATTTGAATATCATGGTCAAATCTCTGTTTTAGGAGCCAAACACATTTTCTTGCAGATACAGACACCAAAAACACAAGACTTTTATTTTATTCTCACTGTGATGGGAAGTCATGGAGGGCTTTTTAAGCATATGAATGGCATGACTTAATTTACATGCTTAAAAAGAAAATTGGCTGCTATGTGAAGAATGAATTGAAGGGAAAAAAGGGCAAAGGAAAGAAATCAGTTAGAAATGTATTGCCTCAGTTCAAATGGGAAATAAATATATTATAGCTTGGAGTTGGATGGTGCCAATAGAAATAGAGAAAAAAAAGCCAGATTTGAAACATCTTGGAAGTTGAAGCTACGAGACATGTGAAACCCATGGGTGTTGATGTGAAGTGAGAAAGAAGAAGGTATTAATGATAAATCTCAGGTTTCTGACTTGTTATTTACAACTATAGGAATAAAAAAATTGTCTTAGGTGAGAATGTAGAAAAAGAAAGGGAAAGAAGAGAAGAGGAATCAGGACTAAGCTATGCAAAACTCCAACATTTAGAGGTAAAGTAGAAGAGAATGAGCCAGCAACGAAAACTGAGATGACAATGTCTGGGAGGTAAAAGGAAAAAGAAGAGCGTGGAGTTACAGAACTCAAAAGGGAAGCATGTTTCAAAAAGGAGAGAATGTTCAGTGGTGCCAAGTGCTATTGAGGGTTAAGTAAGATGAAATTCAAGAAAGCATTAATCAAGCATGGGAACATGTCGGCCAATAGCATGTTAACAAGGCAGCTGAATGAAGCCACATTGAGTGGGTTGAAGAGTGAAAAGAGGAGGGGCTTCTGAAAATTTAAAAAAAAAAAAAAGTCTATTCTGACCAATCCTCCTACTAAAAACAACTAGAAAATTTGGAACACACACACACATTAATGTACTTGAAGTCTTCATAGATGTTTCAAAGATAAAGCAGGATACCAGTTAAAGCAGTAAGAACAGATTTTAATCAGCAATATATTATTGTAATAAGGAAAAGAGTCCAGCATGAACTAAACCCAACTACAATCTGTAGAGATAAACAAGCTTTTTAAAGGCAGAATGTGAAAATAGGGAGAGGGGTGAACAAAAGCTCAGTGGAATCAAGGAAGTAAAAAATCACAAAAAGGGCAAAGAGGAGTTGATGAATGTAAAACCCATGGGTGTTTGCTAACTGATGCTTACTGAAGTTAGCAAAATTAGCTCCTACTCATCCACCAAGGCTCAGAGACAAGGACTCTATCTTCAGGTGTCAGCTGGATGGAACAAAAGTAAATTCTTTCAGCAGCCTTGGGTTTTCTCAGGCAAATGCTTTAAAGGTGTTAGGGTCATCACAGGGACGTGGCCTTGAGCTGTTAGAAATTATGTTAGTATTTTGTTCAAGTCTTTAAAGGCCAAGGTTGACACCTAGTTGAAAAGGAGCACAGAGGGGGCTGGCTAAAGTTTTATCAAGGAGAGAATCTTTATCAGATATCACAAGGCATCAGCTATTTAGGGGGCCAACATCCACAAGAAGGCAAGCCAAAGAGTTGAGCACAGAATTCAAGGACTCCCATTCCCAGAAGAGGTAGCCAAGAGAAGATAGGAAGACAAAAATGGAGTCCAGGGACTACGGAGAAGGAGTGCCCTGGTGAAAACCTCTCCCTTAGGCTGTAACACCAAAAGGCTACACAGTAGAAATAACAGTGACTCAGAGTTCAACAGAACTTAGCACAAATGCCAAATTATCTTAAACCCTAATATCTGTGATACCTTTTGTCTCTATTTGTGAGGCACAAACTAAACCACATAAAAAGACCATCACTCTGCTCTCAAATTATTTCTATAAATTTTACAAATAATGCCAGCTTGGCACTCAATTAAACAATAGTCAGTCCCATCTGATGGAAAACTAAATGAAATAGTAAGTAACAGTACACTTTAAGGAAAGAAGCAATACTATAAACTGAGAAGAATATTTTAAAATGATGAAAAGGTAAATTCACCAGTAAGATATAACAATTCTAAATATGGATGCAGCTAATACAGTAGCCCAACACATATATAAAATTTTGAATTATTAACAAAATTAAAGGAAGAATATAAAATTCCCAGTCATTATGCATGACTTTCTCAAAAACTGGTAAGATTTTTCTCAACAACTGATATGACAAGCACACAATAAAAAATCAGGATACAGAAAATTTGAACAACTTGATTAATAAACTATATTTAATTGACATATACAGAACACTGGATAATCCCTGCAGAACACACATTCTTTCAACTGTGAGGAGGTAAATAATCTACCAAACCTGCCCATAAAGTAAATATCATCAAACCCCAAACTATTGAGACTATGTGGAAATTTTTTGTTTTGTCACACCTAAAGCTAGAAATCGGTAATGAAAAGAAAACTAGAAAACCTCCATATTCCCATTTCTTGGTAAATTAATTAGCATACTTTCAGATAATATATGAATAAAAGAGGGAATCTCAATAGAAATTGGAAATTTTGTTAAGTTGAATAATTATAAAATATAGCATATACAAATTTGTGGGATACAGCTGAGGCTATGCTTAGAGGAAAAGGCATAGCCTTAAATACATATATTAGACAAGAAAAAGGCTTAAAATCAAGAAACAGTAACATATATCAAAAGTTAGGATAAAATAGCTGTTAAGCTCAAATTATAAGGAAGAAAATAATAAGTATAAAAGCAGAAATTAATGAATCAGAAAACAAATATACAGTATAGCATCAAGAAAGCCAAAAGTTAATCTTTTCAAAGGTTACGAAAATGACAAACCCTGACAAGACTGATCAAGAGAAAAAAGAGGGATGGAAAAATAAGCATTGTGAGGAATTAAAAAGCAGACATCATCAGAGATGTTACAGACATTAAAAGTAAGAGAATAGTACAAACAACGTTGTCAGTCACTTTGAAAATTTAAGTGAAATGCATAAATGCTTTCATGCTACCTACTAAAAGATAATAAAGAATAAAAAAACTTAATAGTTCTATACCTATTAAAGACTACAAACCTGCAAATTCAAACCTTCCAACAAAGAAATAGGCCCTCTCCCTCTCCCTCTCCTTCTCCCTCTCCCTCTCCCCCTCCCCCTCCCCCTCCGCCTCCGCCTCTGCATCTCCCTCTCGCTCTCCCTCTTGCTCTCCATCTCCCTCTTTCTACGGTCTCCCTCTCTTGTGGAGCCTGGACTGTACTGCCGTGATCTTGGCTCACTGCAACCTCCCTGCCTTGGGCTCCAGTGATTCTCCTGCCTCGGCCTGCTGAGTGCCTGGGATTCCAGGCACACGCCCCCACTCCTGACTGGTTTTTGTATTTTTGTTGGAGAAGGTGTTTCGCGGTGTTGACCGGGCTGGTCTCCAGCTCCTGGCCTTGGGTGATCTGCCCACCTCGACCTCCCGAGGTGCTGGGATTGCAGACAGAGTCTCGCTCACTCAATGCTCAATGTTGCCCAGGCTGGAGTGCAGTGGCATGATCTCGGCTTGCTACAACCTCCACCTCCCAGCCACCTGCCTTGGCCTCCCAAAGTGCTAAGATTACAGCCTTTGCCCGCCCGCCACCCCGTCTAGGAAGTGAGCAGCGTCTCTGCCTGGCCACCCATTGTCTGGGATGTGAGGAGCCCCTCTGCCCGGCCGCCCCATCTGGGAAGTGAGGAGCGCCTCTGCCCAGCCGCCAGCCCGTCTAGGAAGTGAGGAGCGTCTCTGCCTGACCACCCATCGCCTGGGATGTGAGGAGTGCCTCTGACCGGCCGCCCCATCTGGGATGTGAGGAGCACCTCTGCCCGGCCGCCCCGTCTGGGATGTGAGGAGCACCTCTGCCCGGCCGCCCCGTCTGGGATGTGAGGAGCGCCTCTGCCCGGCCGCCCCATCTGGGAAGTGAGGAGCGCCTCTGCCCGGCCGCCCCGTCTGGGAGGAAGTGAGGAGCGCCTCTGCCCGGTTGCCCCGAATGGGAAATGAGGAGTGCCTCTGACTGGCCACCCCGTCTGGGAGGTGAGGAGCGCCTCTGCCTGGCTGCCCCACCTGGGAATTGAGGAGTGCCTCTGCCCGGCCGCCCTTCATCTGGGAGGTGGGGAGCGCCTCTGCCCGGCCGCCTCATCTGGGAAGTGAGGAGCACCTCTGCCTGGCCGCCCATCTGGGAAGTGAGGAGCGCCTCTGCCTGGCCGCCGCCCCGTCTGGGAGGTGAGGGGCGTCTCTGCCTGGCTGCCCCGCCTGGGAAGTGAGGGGCGCCTCTGCTGGGCCACTCTCCGTCTGGGAGGTGAGGAGCGCCTCTGCCCAGCCGCCCCGTCTGGGAGGTGGGGAGCACCTCTGCCCAGCCGCCCTGTCTGGGATGTGAGGAGCGCCTCTGCCCGGCCGCCTTGTCTGGGAAGTGAGGAGCGCCTCTGCCAGGCCGCCCATCTGGGAAGTGTACCCAACAGCTCTGAAGAGACAGCAACCATCAAGAACGGGCCATGATGACGATGGCAGTTTGGTCGAAAAGAAAAGGGCGAAATGTGGGGAAAAGAAAGAGAGATCAGATTGCTACTGTGTCTGTGTAGAATGAAGTAGACATAGGAGACTCCATTTTGTTCTGTACTAAGAAAAATTTTTCTGCCTTGGGATGCTGTTAATCTATAACCTTACCCCCAACCCCCTGCTCTCTGAAACATGTGCTGTGTCAACTCAGGGTTAAATGGATTAAGGGCGGTGCAAGATGTGCTTTGTTAAACAGATGCTTGAAGACAAAAAAAAAAAAAAAAAAAGAAATAGGCCCCAACGACTTTACTAATGAATTCTACCAACCGCTAGAGTAAAAATGAAGACTGATATTTACATAAACTTTTCCAGCACATAGAAAATGAGTTCCCAATTCATTTTATGCACACATAATCATGATTTGTAATGACAAAGTAGTTGTAAAAAGGAAAAACTATAGGCCGAACTTTCTTATAAAATTATTTTTGAAAAATACTAGTAAATGTTTTCTTTGGTTTCTGAGGATTTTTATTCCTTACTTTCATACTTTGACAGTCCTAGTTGTATCTCCTGCCCTGGGGTTCATCGAGGGACTCTAATTCCTTTTATTAAGTAAAATTCCCTTCTTAAGTCAAAATAAATAAAAATAAAATCAAGAGAATTTCTAGTTTAAAAAGACTGACTGTATGCATTTATCTTCTCTCTTTCCTGAAGTCCTTTTAAATGACAGCATAGATACTTTAAATGAAATGGACACATGAAGACAAAGAAAATAGAAAAGGAAACATCCATGGACAAGTGATTGCAAACAAATTTGGAAGAAATAAAGTGAATTGAGGAGTGGTAACTGAGTTAAAGAAGAGGCTGCAAAGCTCTGAGAAGTTATCCTATTTGCTACATCAACCCCTGAAAACCTGAACTCTTCAAAGCTTCAGATACTAAAGAAAGTGGAACTAAGAAACTGGGAAATGATTAAAAGTCAGTATAAAGAGTGGTTATCACAAATCCAGCAGCAGACTGGAGGGTTATTTGCTGGAATAACTGAATGGAAGAAACTCCTAAAGAGGAGAACCAAGCATAGTGGATGGTGGAGGTGAAGTGTGGAACAGAGGGTAAGTGTATTAATAAAAATTCCACATTGTAAACACTAAATCTCCTGGGCTATTTATGCATCATCCCTAGTTCCATAACACCTGCAACTCACCATATACTTTTCCAGGCTTCACAGAAAAGACCTCAGTTGCTACTGACATGGAATTTTGTCAAATGCATGTATGCAGAATGCCTCATCAGTTTTCTAATACCATGAACTTACTTACATACAAATAAATCATTATGGATTGTAAATTGAAAAAATTAGCAATAAGAAATATAGAAGTCAAAACAAACAAAAAAAGAATGTAGAATAAAGAAATAATGCAGAGTGTATTAGTTTTCTACTGCTCTGTAACAAATTACCACAAACTTAGCAGCTTAAATAGCACTCATTTCAGCTCACACTTTTATAGATCTTAGAAGATCAGGAATAGCATGATTAGGTTCTTTGCTCAGTGTTCCACTAAGCTGAAGTCAAGATGTCATCCTGAGTGGACTCTTGTCTGGATGCTCTAGGGAAGAACCTGCTTCCAAACTTACTTAGATTGTTGAAAAAATTTAGTTCCTTGTGGTTTCTGAAATGAAGTTCCTATTTTCTTGCCAGCTGTCTGCCAATGGTTGCTGTTAGCAACTCAAGATTATCCTCATGGCCTACATACCTTGCCATGTGGCATTCTTTCATCTCCAAAGCTAGCAATGAAGAACTTCCCGTGAATAAAATCTCATTCATTCTTTAAATCTTTCACCAGGAGGAACTTGATCCTTTCAAAAATCTCACGTAATTAGGTCAGGTTCACCCAGGACAATTTTTCCTTAAAGTCAGCTGACTTATGACCTTAATTATATCCTCAAACCTAATCACAGCAGTACCTAGAGAGTGTTTGATTGGAAAACGGAGAAAATATATATGTACAACATTGGACAAAAAACTTGGGATTCCCCTAAGAATCGTATCTACCATGTAGAGTTCAGAACAAAAGCTTATTAAAGCTATGATTGAAATTTTCAGAGGATTAATAGGATATTTTGCATTCATTAAAAAAGTACTGTATGCCACGAAAAAGGAATAATCAGAGAGCAAGAAAACTTTTAAAATTAAAATATGAGAGCAAAAATTTTTTAATTTATAGAACGACTGAAAGATAACTAAAGGAAAATAAAATTTTTAATAAAATAACAATTATGTAAAAGGCATATAAAAGAATTCAAATAAATAGAAAATGTCTATAAGTGAGAAACTAAGAAATAGAATATTAAGAAAAAAATCATTCAAAAAATTGGAGGTGGTTTTGCCTTTGAGTAAAACTATGTTGGTGCAAAAGTAATTGCATGATGGTTAGTGATACTGAGCATTTTTTCATATACCTGTTGACTAATTTGTATGTCTTCTTTTGAGAACTGTCTATCAGGAATTTACCCCACTTTCAATCTGATTATTTGTTTTCTCACTAATGAGTTGTATGAGTTCTTTATATATTTTGAATATTAAGCCCTTATCAGATGTATAGTTTGCAAATATTTTCTCTCATTTCATTGGATGCCTTTTCATTTTGCTTATTGTTTCCTTTGTTACTCAGAAGCATTTTAGTTAGAAGCAATCCCATTTTTCTATTTTTACTTTTCTTTGGAGTCACATCTAAAAATCATTGCCCTGATCAATGTCATGAAGCATTTTTCCTATGTTTTCTTCTAGTAGTTTTAGTTTCTGGTCTTGCTTTTAAGTCTTTAATCTAGTTTGGGTTGATTTTTTGTATGGCATAAGATAAGGCTCCAAATTTATTATTCTACATGTGGATATCCAGTTTTTCCAACACCATTTATTGAAGAGACTAGCCTTTCTTGGTAGCTTTATTGATGATCATTTGACCATAAATGTTTGGTTTTATTTCTGGACTCTAGATTCTATTCCATTGATCTGTATGTATGTTTTTATGCCAATATCATGCTATTTTGATTACTATAGATTTGTAGTGCAATTTAAAACCAGATAGTGTGATGCCTCCAGCTTTTGTTATTTTTCTCAAGATTGCATTGGCTAGTCAGGGTCTTTTCAGAATTTTTTCTATTTCTGTCAAAAATGCCTTTCAAATTCTGAATGAGATTGCATTGAATCTGTAAATTGCTTTGGGTGGTATGAACATGTTAACATTAATTATTCCAATGCATAAACATGGGATATCTTTCCATTTATCTGTGTCATTTTCAATTTCTTACTTCTGCTAACATTAGTCTTAGTTTGTTCTTTTTCTAGTTTGTCGAGGTGTAAAGTTAGATTGTTTATGTGAGATTTGTCTTCTTTTTTAATGCAGACACTTCATGCTATAAACTTACTTCTCAGGAGTGCTTTGGCTGCATCCTGTAAATTTTGGTATGTTGTGCTTCCATTTTCATTTGCCTAAATATATTTTGTATTTTGTTTTGGATTTTTGATTTGCTCATTGGTTGTTTAGTCATGTGTTGTTTTATTTCCACATATTTGCAAATTTTCAGTTTTCTTTCCTGTTATTCTAATTTTATATCATTGTGATCAGTAAAGGTACTTGACATGATTTCAATCTTCTTAAATTTTTTAAGACCTGTTCTGTGTACTAACATATAGTGTATCCTGGAGAATATCTCTTTTGTTACCATTTGCAAAAAATCTATTTTTTCATACCTTCACATTCAGTCTGTGTGTCATTAAAGTGAGTCTCTTTATAGGCAGCATATAGTAAGATCTTATTGCTGTTTTTTTTCCATTAAGCCACTCTGTGTATTTTGATTAGAGAATGTAATCTTTTTATACAAGGTAATTATTAATAGGTAAGGACTTACTGATGCTATTTTGTTAATTGTTTTCTGACTATTTTTCCTTTTTTTTTTTTTTTTTTTTTTTGGCTCCTGCCCTCTTCCTTTGTAATTCTCTGTAGTGGCATGCTTCTACTCCTTTCTCTTTACCTTTAGTATGTCTACTACAGGTTTTTTTCTTTGTGGCTACCATGAGGCTTATATAAAACCTCTATGGTTATAGAAGTATATTTTAAGCTGATAACCTAACTTTGAATACGAAAGCTCTACATTTTAACTTCTTTTCCCTCACATTTTATGTTATTGACATCACAATGTACATCTTTTATATATTATGTATCTATTATCAGATTATTGCAGTTATATTTTTAATATTTTTTTCTTTTAACTTTTAGAATAGAGTTAAAAGTGGTCTACACACCACTGTTACAGTATTAGAGTACTTTCAATTTGGCTATATTCTTACCTTTGCAATGAGTTTTATACTTTCATGTTTTCATGTTGTTAGTGAGCATCTTGGAAGTTCTTCAACTTGAAGAACTCTCATTAGCATTTCTTATAAGGCAGGTCTAGTGGTGATAAACTCTCACAGCTTTTGTTTGTGGAAGTCTCTTTATATTTCCTTCATTTCTACAGGGCAGCTTTGGTGGGTATGGTATTCTTGGTTGGCAAGGTTTTTTTTTTTTTTTCTGTTAGCACTTTGAAGATATTATCCCACTCTCTCCTGATCTGCAAGGTTTCTGCTGAGAAATTTACTTATAGTATTATGGGGAGGAGAAGAGAGTCTGCGTGTAGTGAGTCATTTTTTTCTTGCTGCTTTCAAAATTCTCTTGTCTTTGACTTTTGACAATTTGATTCTAATGTGTCTCATTAAATAATTATTTACATTTATCTATCTCAGTTTTTATGCTTAGTGATCTGGATGTCACTTCTCCAGATTTAGAAAGTTTTCTGTCTTATTTCTTTAAATATGTTTTCTGCTGTTTTATCATTTTCTGCTCCTCCTGGAGCTTCCATAATACATACATACATACATACACACACATATATATATATTTCAGATTACATACTTTCAAATTATCTGTCTTTCAGTTTGATAATTTTTTCTTCTGCTTGATTTAGTCTGTTGTTGAAGCTCTCTATTGAATTTTTCAGTTCTGTCATTGTGTTCTCAGACCAGAACATCTGTTTGGTTATTTTTTATGGTTTCTCTTTGCTGAATTTCTAATTTTGTCCATGTACAATTTTTCTTAATCTAGGCACTTCATGCAATAACCTTTCTCCTAATAAGTGCTCTTGCTCCATCTCATGAGTTTTGATATGTTGTGTTTCCATTTCCATGTACTGTTTTACTGATTTCTCTAGTTTGTCACTCTGTATTTTCTTGTAGCTCACTAAACTTCTTTATGATGGTTATTTTGAATTCTTTGTCAGGCAGTTTGTAGCGTTCCATTTCTTTGTGGTCAGTAACTGGTGTATTATTTTGTTCCTTTGGTGATGTAATGTTTCTCTGATTATTCATAATTTTTGTGGCCTTGCATTGGTGTCTGCACATTTGAAAAGGTGGATACTTCTTAAAGTCTTTATGGACTGGCTTCCGTAGAGAAAGTCTTCCAACAGTAAGTCCATCCAGAGGTACTGGATAAGCCAACTAGTGGGGCCTATGTGTGGGGTTGCTACTGGAGTCTTTGAAGAGGTTGGCTTGGTGCCAGGGTCAGTAAGTGAGCAGGCCTGGAGCTTGAATCCACAGAGTTGAACTTGGTGCCTATGTCCAAGGAGACCAACCTGGTGCTTGGAGATACAGGGGCTGGCCTAGAACCTGGGTCTACTGAGGCAGACATGGGTCTTGAGTTCATCAGGTGGGCCTGGACCCTTGATCTGCAGGGGTAGGCCTGGTGACTGAGTCCATGAGGATGGGCCTGAGTTTTGGGTCTCCTAGGACAGACCTGGAGACTGAAAATAAAGGGGCAGGACTGGGTCTCATGTCAGCTGGTACAGGCCTGGAGTCTGGGACTGCAGGAACAGGCCTGGACCCTGGGTCCAGTGGGGTACTGGCCTGGAGCCTGGGATTGCAGGAATGTCCTGATGGTTTGGCAGGTTTAGAGCCTGAGACTACAAAGGCAAGACTACAAACTTCAGAGGTAGGCCTGGAACTGGAACAGGCCTGGTGTTTGAGTCCACAGAGCAGGACTGGATCCTTGGGCCACGGGGACCAGCCTGGAGCCTGGGGCCATGAGGTTGGCCTAATACTGGGGTTCTCTGGGGCAGGTGTGGTGCTGGGGTCCATGCAAAGTTTGGTGCTCACTTCACTCCGTCCCCCTCATCGTGTATGGTATCTCTTCATGCAATGCTGTCTGGGGCTGGGGAGGGATAATGTGGATAAGTGAAACTGTCCTTCATACCCTACTTAATACATATTTTCTTATTTCTGTGTTCCTCCCAGGTACTGTACTCTCTCACCTGGATTCCCGAAGCTAGTGTAAAGGGATTTTCATGGGTAGATAGTGTTCAAAGTGATGTTTCTGCCAGTGGATGAGCTCTGAAATATCTTTTTCTACCATCTTGCTGATATAACTACAACTTTATTCCTTCTTTAATGGGCAAAATTGAATAAAACCACTAAGAGCAAGACCAAATGACTAGGAAAATACTCATTCACAAATGTAAAATAAATTTCTCCAGCTTACTATATTAGTTATTCATGGATTACAATGTATGGAGTTCCACATTAACAATAAAATTTAATATTAAATAGAATACTTTCTCCTTCTATCCTGCTGTATAACAAAGAGAAGGATATTAACTAAATCAGCATTAAAAAGAATATTATAGGTTATTAATAAATTAATATTTATTGAAAATGCCTAGGGAGCATATGCATTGACAGTTCAAGCTTTAGCATTTATGCTTTCAAGCAATCCTACTTATAGGTTTGGTTTATGATATTTCTGAAGTTCTCATACTTAATGCATAAATGTGGTTCAAGATCTCAAACATGTAATATAACATCTTGCCCTTATTTTCTTAGTAACTTTTAGATGAAAGAAAATAATACATTCTTCTCTTTAGATTGAAATCTCCCTTTTGTGCTGTTAGTGCATAGTTTTTGGTTATGTTTTAAAGGAATGGGATTTACGGGAGTTGAAGGTTGCAGTGAGTCGAGATTGTACCACTGCACTCTAGCCTGGGTGGCAGCGAGACTCCGTCTCAAAAAACTAAATAAATAAATAAATATAAAATAAAATAACAGGGTTTTAACCATACGCACTCAGCAACTTGTGAGTTATAAACTTAGGAAATATAATACCATAGTGCCTATTCCTCAGAGAGATTTCATCCAGGAATAACTCAGATAGAAAATTCTGCATTCAGAACCAAACTTTGCTTCCACTTACCTAGGCACAATCCTCCTTGGATTAATGTTTACTTAAATTCATAAAAAGAAAAAAAGCGATGCACCTGGGCTTCCCTGATTCTGAGATTTCTCTTGATTTCAAATGGGAAATAGATTTTTTAAAATTTTATTTTATTATTATTATACTTTAAGTTTTAGGGTACATGTGCACAATGTGCAGGTTAGTTACATATGTATACATGTGCCATGCTGGTGTGCTGCACCCATTAACTCATCATTTAGCATTAGGTATATCTCCTAAGGCTATCCCTCCCCCCTTCCCCCACCCCACAACGGTCCCCAGAGTGTGATGTTCCCCTTCCTGTGTCCATGTGTTCTCATTGTTCAATTCCCACCTATGAGTGAGAATATGCGGTGTTTGGTTTTTTGTTCTTGGGATAGTTTACTGAGAATGATGATTTCCAATTTCATCCATGTCCCTACAAAGGACATGAACTCATCCTTTTTTATGGCTGCATAGTATTCCATGGTGTATATGTGCCACATTTTCTTAATCCAGTCTATCATTGTTGGACATTTGGGTTGGTTCCAAGTCTTTGCTATTGTGAGTAGTGCTGCAATAAATATATGTGTGCATGTGTCTTTATAGCAGCATGATTTACAGTCCTTTGGGTATATACCCAGTAATGGGATGGCTGGGTCAAATGGTATTTCTAGTTCTAGATCCCTGAGGAATCGCCACACTGACTTCCACAATGGTTGAACTAGTTTACAGTCCCACCAACAGTGTAAAAGTGTTCCTATTTCTCCACATCCTCTCCAGCACCTGTTGTTTCCTGACTTTTTAATGATTGCCATTCTAACTGGTGTGAGATGGTATCTCATTGTGGTTTTGATTTGCATTTCTCTGATAGCCAGTGATGGTGAGCATTTTTTCATGTGTTTTTTGGCTGCACAGATTCTAACAATAAGATATTAAAAATCTATTTCCTGCACAAAAGAAGACATTTATGCAGGAAATAGATTTTTAATATCTTATTGTTAGAATCTGGGATATGAGCTACAGACAATTAAATGTCATATGTGTATTTCTGCAGTTTTGTCCTCATGTTTTGAATAACACAAGATTACTTAAGACTTCAAATCTATTTTTTGCGCAAGGGAGATTGTTAATAATCCCAATAATTTATAGGAAATGCTGAGCCAACCACATTTAGCTCTATGTAATGAGATTAAACAAGCTCTCAATTTTCAACTCTATTAAAATTACTTCAGTAGTAGCCACAAAGGGTACCTCAGAGCCAGTGAAAAACTTTATATCTCTCCTACCTGATAGTGTCCATCAGTTTACTACTCTAAAAACTAACCTTTAGTGTTAAGAAGTATGCTTTCTATGTAAATCCAGCTCTAAGCCAAGTCTCTTTCATATTCTCCTACCCCATTTCACCTTATCTCAATCATCCCAACTATATAGAAATTCTTGATCTTCCTTTATATTACCAAAATTCAAAGCACTGGGAAGAGGATCTGGCAGGATTTCTATCATGATATTGATTAGCAGATTTAACTCCATTTTGTAGTATATTTAGATGTTTCTTCCCTTATCAAATTTCTCATCTTGATATTTCTCAAAGACAAAGGAGAGGAGGCCTTTGGTCAGGGATTCATATATGACAAAGATACAATCACAACAAATTCCAACTGGCCTACAGCTTGGTAAAGAAATATTGAAGAATCAGTAGAATTTAAACAATAATCAAAGAGATGGGAGGACATTTCAGCAATAGGATGCAGGTCAACATGTAGTAATATTTAGCAATGAAAACTCAATTTTCAAGATGGTTTATAATCATGTTTTTATTTAGAAAACTAGAAAGTTCTAGAGATGTAAATAAAAGCTGTTGCCATATTTACTGTCCAAACCATTTTTCTTCTTATCACTAGATCTGCACATTACCTGTATAAAGAACCGTATGATCTCTTCCCAAAATTCCTACTGGTAATTTCATGTCTATTATATGGGCATGAAAGAAGAATGACTAGAACTCAGGTAGAATGTGTGATTCTCACCATTACCAGAGAGACCTAGCTGCCCTGAATGGGTGCTGTATGTTGTGAGGATGGGACTATAGTCAAGGTTTCAAGATAGAGATAATGGTGAAATCCAGGAAATGAGTGAATGATCAAGAGATTGTCTATAAAATAAAGCTAAGGTATACATTTATAAGACAGAACATGCCCAAATGTCATGTCTTAAGAGTTAGAGGATGAAGATCAAGATTGAATGACAGAATTAAAAAAATCAAATGTATCCAGAATCCAAACTGAATAGGCATCATCAAAGTATGGGGAAAGAGTGGTATTAAACTAATATCTTGAACACCTACTGTGGGAAAGCTTCAGGTGACAACAAGTATGTGTTGCAGAGGTGGACTATAATGATGTAAAGAAAAACCACTAAGAATACATCTAACTCCTGGGCCAATCCTAGAAAATTACCCCCACCATCTCATATATATATATATATATATATATATATCTTCATTACAATAGATTCCAATAGATCCATTCATCAAATGGATAAGATGAAGACTGTCCCATGTCTTAACCAAAATTGTCCTTGAAAACAAATTTCTAAATTTAAAAAAAATCTGGTAAGTAGATTTAAAGCTATACAATTTAATTCTTGAATGTTCTTAATTCAAAAGTTTGGGCTTTTGTAATTAACCTTGATGAACCAAATTATAAAATATCTTACGGGCCTCTGTCTTAGTTTTCTATTGCTGTGTAAAAAACTACCACAAATAAAGCAGCTTAAAATAACATTCATTTATTAGCTCACAGTTCTGTAGGTCAGACACTTGGCAGAGCATGGTTGGGTTCTCTGCTAAGGTTGGAAAAAAAGGTATCATCAGGCTGCATTCTCATTTGAAGTTCAAATCCCTCTTTAACCCTATCCTTATTATTGGCAGAAATAAATCCTCTGTGGCTATAGGACTATAGCTTCCACCAATTTCCTGGTATCAGCTAGCAACACATCCAGCTCCAAGAGCTGCTCTTTGCCCATACCTTGTCCATGTCTACCTCTACTACAAAACCAACAATAGAGAGCCTCCCTGATGACGAACACCTCTCACATTTTTAATCTCTCTACTTTAAAAGGGCTCACTCATGTGGTTAGCTCAGGCCCATACAAATAATCTCTTTATTTTAGGGTCAATTGACATTTTAATTGCAGCTGCAAAATCTCTTTACAACTGTACATAGATTAGTGTTTGAGTCAACAACCAGAGGCCAAGGATCTTGAAAGGAAAGCTTAGGATTTTGCCTATAACAATTTTTAAGACCAATATCTTGGTACATTATGATAGAGTGATTGGTTCAAACAAAACATAATATCAAATAGGACTAGAAAAATCCATAAATCTAATTATATGTGGCCAATTCTTATGATTTCATCCTCCTGATCAGTAACTTTCAATAACTCCAATGCCTATTAAATATACCATAAACTCCTTAGCCTGGCTTGGGAGGACCTCCATAATATTGTCCTAGCTTAACTTTCCACCTATGTTTTCTCCTGTGTTTATTCATGCACTCTGTTTCATTTTTTCTCCACATTCTCTCCTTGCTCTTGTTTCTCCAGTAAGGCCATCATCACTCATTATCTGGCACAAGCCCACCATTGTTTATGAACCAAAACAAAAGGGTAATTGAGAACCACATTTGATAGTTTATACCTACTTTAAAGAACACTTTATTGCCTAACTATAAAGAGTAAACTAGAGTAGTATTTGAAGCCTACAATGAATCAATTTATTTAGGCCATATCTCCAATTCTTTCCCCTCTTCAACTAGTTCTCTCCAGTGACCCAAACAGTACATTATCCTTTCAACACAGAATTTTGCCCCTTACTGTCTTTGCTTACAATTTTCTCTTTCCCTGAGTTGCTCATCCTCTCCATTTCCACTATGAAAAATCCTACTTAATCTTCACTTTTGCCAACAAAAGAGTAAGTCCTATTAAATGCTCCTTCCACCATAAACAGCTATACTAGACAGTTTATATATATAACAGTTTTCAGAGAGTGAACAAAAGGCAGCTCAGGGCTGTGATTCTTGAGAAGAGGGAAACAAATGAGATAAAAGCAATGATTATCTTAAATTTCTGCCTGGAAGAAATTTCTGGACTCTGTGCTGCCAGAAGGGGAACCCAAACAAAGCCTGGCAGTCTCATAGACTTAAGACAGAGAGTGGAGCTCAAAGACGGTAATATGGCTAAATTTTTTAAGATGGAATACCAAAGAGAAAGGATGTATGCAGAGAAAGTATCCCAGCAATCTGCACAGATTCCCAGGGCTTTTCATAGACTGCTAATCTGTGCCTGCATAAGGAAACTCCACAGGTCATGCTAAGAACTGCCAGAGAAAAAGTAAATGATTAGGAACTGTAAGCCAAACAATTCCCAGAGCTTCACAAAGGGCTGGAAGTCTTCTGTGTTCCCACCAGCCAGAGAGGTGAGACAGTGTCAAATACATAGGATGTTCCACACAGCACTAGAAGGGTCATACCTCAGTAATGTGAATAATAAAGGCAACTCTATTCCTTTTCTTTAAAAAATTTTAAAACAAGCCTCAAATAATCACTTGATCCATACGGAATTCTATTGCCTGACAGAAAAAAATCCCAATGATGTTTAACTTTTATTTATTTAATTATGTGCTTACTTTTTTTCAGACAGGGCCTTGCTCTGTCACCAAGGCTAAAGTGCAGTGGTGCCATCATGGCTCACTGCAGCCTCAACCATCTGGGCTCAAGTGATCCTCCCAACTCAGCCTTTCAAATAGCTGGGACCACAGGTGCACGCCACCATGCCCAGCTAACCAATGCTGTTTAAAAGGATACAACAAAAATCAGTCAATAGAAATGTACCCAGAGAGGAAGGAAAAATTAAATCAGCAAGACTTAAAAACAAATATTTTAAATATTAGAAATATGCTTAACAATTGAGAAAAACATAAATCTAATGTTGAAAGAAATAGAAATTATTTAAAGAAAACAATTTCTAGAGTTGAAAATATATTTGAAATGAAAATTACATGAATGGGATTTAAAACAAATTAGACACTGAGGAATAGAAGATTAGTGAACTTGAAGACATAGTAATAGAAAATATCCCAAATGAAACACAGAGAGAATAAAATATTGAATAAAATAAACAATGACTCAGTGGCCCATGGAAAAATAAATAAAAATTGTAGTCCTAGGAAAAGGAGGATAGAAAAAATATTTGAAAAAACGATAGTTGAAATTTTTCCAGTTCGATAATGGTCATAAACCTACTGATCTAAGAATTTCAACAAACCTCAAGCTGGATAAATACATAGAAAAGCACACCAGGGAATAATCAAATTACAGACAAGAAATAGCAGACAAGAAAACCAACTTATGAGCAGAAAAGGGCAAAATGCCAGTAAAGTGAACCATCAAACTTAAAATCCTGTCCATAAATGAGTAACAGTAGAAAAAAAACAGACTTTATCCATGACAAACTACTGCAAAATGTCAGAATTTGTGAACAGAAAGTTAAGACACTGAAAAAAGAAATAAAACACAAAGGTTAAGAAAATTATAACATTGCACTTTAAGCAAGCAAGAACATGAGGATATTAATAAACACCTTGAATCAGAAATACAAAAACTAAAAACAGAAATAAACAAAAAAAGGAAGAAATAAAATGAGTTAATTTTTCTGATGAAGGAAATAGAAGAAAACAAAAACACACACACACATTTTAAAAAGACCAAATTACTGTATGCCAAGTGAGAATAGATTTAAATGCAAATTAATAAAAGGCATTAAAGAAAATCAGGAAAGCATCAAAGAAAATAAAAACAAGATAAAGGAAGAAATGAAAAGACTCTGGTAAAATGATTAAATGGAAAGCCAAAAAAGAAAAAAAACAGTAAATATTTATTTATACTACTGGTGTCCCTGAAGAAAAAAAGTCAAAACAATGTAAAATAATTAATATTTACACTACAATACAAAAAGAGAGAGAGAGAGAGCCTTCAGAAATAAAAGAAGAAATCACACATTGAAAAGGCTTAGCAGGTACCAAAGAAATTGATCTAGAATGATGCAACCTGAGACATAAAGAAAGCAAAAATCTTTTGGGGCTCTGGCCAAAAAGATGAAATAAATTACAAAGCAAGAGAATTAAATTGTTACCAGGTTTCTCAGAAGCAACATGACAAGATAATAACAGTGGGACCGTAACTCAATGAAACAAGTGTGAACCAAGGATATTATATCCAATCAATCAGTCATTCAAATTTTAAGATTATACAAAAAGTTTTGCATGTGCCTGAACTCAGGGAATACTGTAAGCATGTGCCCTCCTGAGACGACATCTACTTCAGGTTGTTTCATCCAATCATGAAATCACTGGAAAAATTCCCCAAAAGAGGATTTCATACATTCAATTGTAGAGCTAGGACTAAAACCATTGCGGGGTAAATGTTTGAAAAATATTATGGAAATATTACATATTCATAGGCCAGGCGTGGTGGCTCACGCCTGTAACCCCAGCACTTTGGGAGGCCGAGGTGGGCAGATCACCTGAAGTCAGGAGTTCAAGACCAACCTGGCCAACATAGTGAAACCCCATCTCTACTAAAAATGCAAAAATTAGCTGGGTGTGATAGCAAGTTCCTGTAATCTCAGCTACTCAGGAGGCAGGAGAATCTCTTGAACCCGGGAGGCAGAGGTTGCAGTGAGCTGAGGTGGCACCACTGCACTCCATCCTGGGCAACAGAGCAAGACTCTGTCTCAAAAAAATAAAAAATAAATAAAATTTTAAAAAAGAAATATAACATGTTCTCTCTAAGTAGAAAGAACACAACTAAACATCGGGAGAAAAGAATGAAAGGGGAAAGTAAAATATTCATTGAATGCTGCATAGATAATAAATGGGAAGCATAGGATACCGTTTAAAACTGACAAATGGTAAAAGGTTTAGAAAGAATAAAGGGAATTAAGGGCACTATAAACAGTATTAATACAAAGATAACCACTTGTGATAGGCAGAATAATGGTCCCTCCCAAAGATATTTCTGTCCTAATTCTCCCATTCTGTGAATGCGTTAGGTAAATGGCAACGGGAAATTAAAGTTGCAGATGGAATTAAGGTTACTAATCAGTTGATCTGAAAATAAAGAGATTATCCCAAATTATGTGAGTGGGCCTATTGTAAACATGAGGATTTTTTAAAGTGGAATAGAAAATCAGAGGAGAGAATCAGAGACATGACAGCATGAGAAAGATGCAGCCCAACATTGCTGGTTTTGAAGACGGATGAAAAAGGCTGTGAGACAAGAAGAGCAGGCAACCTCTAGAAGTTGCAAATGGCAAAGAATGGATTCTCCCCTGGATTCTCCAGAAGAAACACAGACTGGCTGACATCTTAATTTTAGCCCAGAGAAACCCATTTCTGACATCTGACCCATAGAACTTAATTTGTGCTGTTTCATGCCAGTAAGTTTGTAGTAATTTGTTACAGCAGTAATGGAAAATTAATATACTACTAAAATAAAAGGAACCTTCCTATATATCAAAAGATATTTTAAAAAGAAAAGAGAGTCAAATTAAAAAAAAACATAACAATATACACGGTTATTACAACATAAGATAATATGGCAGAATTGAGACAAAACATGTCATTTTAACAAATACGAACAGGTTTAACTTGCTTATTAAGGGGAAAAGATTTTTAAATTGGCTCATAAAGTAAAACCCAACTATATATTCTGTGTAAGGCATATGGTTAAAACATGATAATTCAGAGTTTAAATATAAAAGGATAAACAAAGACTTAGCAAAGAAATTGAAACAATAAGAAAGTAAGAGGTTATAATTCTAATACCAAAGAATACTTCAAACCAGAAAGACTTAGATAATGAAGAGATTACAAATATTGCTATGAATGCAAGATTTCTAAAATCTATATATATGTATGAGCATATGTTTATGTGCACGTGTGTGTGTGTGTGTGTACATATATGTACATACACACTTATCCCTTACAGGCATTTTTCACTGATAACTTTGATTACCCAGTCATGATGTTTGATGTTTCCCTAATATATACACACACATATATATACAACTATAGATATATTTGTATAAGTATATATGCAGCTGAACCTCTCCACTGAAATGATCTCTCGCTAAAGCTAATAATAACTCACTAATTACCAAGCCCAAAGGCCACCGAATAGTTCCTATCTTAGTTGCCCTCTTTTTGGCATTTGATGCTTTTGAGCACTTTTTTTTCTATAAACTACTTACCCAGTTTACTTGTGTGTTAGCATATTCTCCTTAGTCTCATTCTTCAGGGTTTTTTTCAGGTTCTTTTTTTGACTTACCTTTAAACAATGGTGTTTTCTAGGCCTTCACTCTTGATCTTTTCTTGCTGAATAAACTTTCTGGGCAGGATTTTGCAGTCCAACAACCAGTAACTTCTAACATCTCTATGCTGATAACTTCAAATTATGTCTTTACCTTCAGTTTGTTTTTTTTTTTTACCTGAATTCAAGACTCATTTGTCTACCTATCTTCTAAATATCAAAGGCATTCAAATTATGCTTGTCCAGAATTGACCTCATTTTTTTAAAACTCCCAAATGTGTTCCTTCTTTTATATTCCCTCCTCTCTTATGAAACCATATAAATCAAATCACCCAAACCAAATCTAGCAGATTAGACTTCTCACTCTCCCTGCATACCCAATTGGTCATTAAATCCTATTGACTCTATTCCTTAATAGGTTTTATATAATTTACTTCCTTTTCTTCTCTGATTTAATTCAAAGTTTGAATACAATATGGAGCTTATATTCCATCTCAGGTTTAGGAAGTGGGAAATATAATAATTTCAGTTTGGGAGGGTGCTGATTTTTAAGGCAAATGAGAAACAATCAACAGGATATACTCATCAGAGACGTGGACTCCTGAGCTCAAATATCAGAGAAGAGAACAAGCTGGGAATGAAAGTACAGATTCGAGAACCCTTAGAATATAAACTGTAGTTAAATTCATGAGAGTGTGGGCAGACAGCAGTGGGCCAAAGCTAGAAGCCTCGTGGCCTCTAATTCCTTATGGGAAGAAAGCTTTGCTGCTCTATTAGTCCATTTTCATGCTGCTGATAAAGACATACCTGAGACTGGGCAATTTACAAAAGAAAGAGGCTTATTAGACTTAGAGTACCATGTGCCTAGGGAGGCCTCACAATCATGGTGGAAGGTGAAAGGCACATCTCACATGGCAGCAGCAGGAGAGAATGAGAGCCAAGTGAAACAGGTTTCCCCTTACAAAACCATCAGATCTTGTGAGACTCATTCACTATCACGAGAACAGCGCAGGAAAGACCCACCCACATAATTCAATCACCTCCAGCTGGGTTCCTCCCACAACATGTGGGACTTGTGGGAGTTCCAATTCAAGATGAGATTTGGCTGGACAGAGCCAAACCATGTCATTCTGCCCCTGGCCCTTCCCAAATCTCCTGTCCTCACATTTCAAAACTAATCATGCCTTCCCAACAGTCCCCCAAAGTTTTAACTCATTTCAGTGTTAACCTAAAAGTCCACAGTCCAACATCTCATCTGAGACAAGGCAAGTCCCTTCTGCCTATGAGCCTGTAAAATCAAAAGCAAGTTAGTTACTTCCTAGACACAATGGGTACACAGGCATTGGGTAAATACAGCCATTCCAAATGGGAGAAATTGGCCAAAACTTTCAGGGGACCTGCTCTGAAAATCACATAGGTTCTTTTCTATTTTCCTAAGCATTGGCTGGCTTGAGAAATAAAGGGACAGAGTACAAAAGAGAGAAATTTTAAAGCTGGGCATCCGGGGGAGACATCACACGTTGGTAGGATCCGTGATGCCCCATAAGCCGCAAAAACCAGCAAGTTTTTATTAGGGAGTTTCAAAAAGGGAGGGAGTGTGTGAATAGGTGTGGGTGACAGACATCAAGTACTTAACAGGGTAATAGAATACCACAAGGCAAGTGGAGGCAGGGTGAGATCACAGGACGACAGCTCCGAGGCAAAATTAAAATTGCTAATGAAGTTTCGGGCACCATTGTCATTGATAACAACTTATCAGGAGACAGGGTTTTGAGATCAATGGTCTGACCAAAATTTATTAGGCGGGAATTTCCTCTTCCTAATAAGCCTGGGAGAGCTTTGGGAGACTGGAGTCTATCTCACCTCTGCAATCTTGACAATAAGAGACAGGTACGCCCCAGGGGGGCCAGTTCAGAGACCTACCCCTAGGTGTGCATTCTCTTTCTCAGGGACGTTCCATGCTGAGGAAAAGAATTCAGCGATATTTCTCCCATTTGCTTTTGAAAGAAGAGAAATATGGCTCTGTTCTGCCCGGCTCACTGGTGGTCAGAGTTTAAGGTTATCTCTCTTATTCCCTGAACAATTGCTGTTATCCTGTTCTTTTTTCAAGGTGCTCAGATTTCATATTGCACAAACACACATGCTGTACAATTTTTGCAGTTAATGCAATTATCACATAGTCCTGAGGTGACATACATCCTCCTCGGCTGACAGGATTAAGAGATTAAAGTAAAGACAGGCATAGGAAATCACAAGGGTATTGATTGGGGAAGTGATAAGTGTCCATGAAATCTTTCCAATTTATGTTTAGAGACTGCAGTAAAGACAGGCATAAGAAATTATAAAAGTATTAATTTGGGGAACTAATAAATGTCCATAAAATCTTCACAATCCACGTTCTTCTGTCATGGGCTTCAGCCGGTCCCTCTGTGTGGGGTCCCTGACTTCCCGCAACACAAAACAAAGGGGATACAGGGCCCATGCAAGTCCAAAATCCAGTGGGGCAGTCAAATTTTAAAGCTCCAAAACAATCTCCTTTGACTCCATGTCTCACATCCAAGTCACACTGATAAAAGAGGTGGGTTCCCATGGTCTTGGGCAGCTCTGACCCTGTGGCTCTGCAGGGTACAGACTTCCTCCTGGCTGCTTTCACAGGCTGGTGTTGAGTGTCTGCAGCTTTTCCAGGTGCACAGTGCAAGCTGTCGGTGGATCTACCATTCTGGGATCTGGAGGACAGTGGACCTCTTCTCATAGCTCCACTAGGCAGTGCCCCAGTAGGGACTCTGTTTGGGGGCTCTGAGCCCACAATTCTCTTCCATACTGCCCTAGCAGGGGTTCTCCATGAGGGCCCCACCCTGCAGCAAACTTCTGCCTGGGCATCCAGGCATTTTTATACATCTCCTGAAATCTAGGCAGAGGTTCTCAAACTCCAATTCTTGACTTCTGTGCACTCGCAGGCTCAACACCATGTGGAAACTGCCAAGACTTGGGGCTTACACCCTCTGAAGCCATGGCCCAAGCTCTACTTTGGCCCCTTTCAGCCACAGCTGTAGCAGCTAGGACACAGGGCACGAAGTCCCTAGGCTGCACACAGCACAGGGACCCTTGGCCTGGCCCATGAAACTATTTTCTCCTAAGCCTCTGGGCTGTGATGGGAGGGGCTGCTGTGAAGACCTCTGACATGGCCTGGAGACATTTTCCTCATGGTCTTCGGGATTTACATTCAGCTCCTTGTTACTTATGCAAATTTCTGCAGCCAGCTTGAATTTCTCCTCAGAAAATGGGTTTTTCTTTCCTATCACATTGTCAGGCTGCAAATTTTCTGAACTTTCACACTCTGCTTCCCTTATAAAACTGAATGTCTTTAACAAGACCCAGGTCACCTCTTGAAAGTGTTGCTGCTTAGAAATTTATTCTACCAGATGCCCTAAATCAGCTCTTTCAAGTTCAAAGTTCCACAAATCTCTAGGGCAGGGACAAAATGCTGCCAGTCTCTTTGCTAAAATGTAACAAGAGTCACTTTTGCTTCTGTTCCCAACAAGCTCCTCATCTCCATCTGAGACCACCTCAGCCTGGACCTTATTGTCCATATCACTATCAGGATTTTGGTCAAAGCCATTCAACAACACTCTGGTAAGTTCCAAACTTTCCCACATTTTCCTGTCTTCTTCTGAGCCCTCCAAACTGTTCCAACTTCTGCTTATTAACCCGTTCCAAAGTCGCTTCCACATTTTCAGTTATCTTTTCAGCAACACCCCACTCTCAGCAACAATTTACTATATTAGTCCATTTTCATGCTGCTGATAAAGACATACCTGAGACTGGGCAATTTACAAAAGAAAGAGGTTTATTGAACTTATAGTTCCACATAGCTGGGGAGGACTCACAATCATGGCAGAAGGTGAAAGACACATCTCACATGGCAGCAGCAAAAGAGAGAATGAGAGCCAAGCGAAATGGGTTTTCCCTTATCAAACCATCAGATCTCGTGAGACTCATTTACTGTCACAAGAACAGCACAGGAAAGACCTACCCCCATAATTCAATCACCTCCCATGGGGTTCCTCCCATGACACATGGGAATTGTGGGAGGGGAGTTACAATTCAAGATGAGATTTGGGTGGGGACACAGCCAAACCATATCAGCTACTGAAGCAGGGAACTTGCTAAATGGAGTGAATTCTTGACAGAGCTGCTTTGGAGAAATAAAATGGGGAGTCGACAAGGAATGTGCAGCATGGCTCTGGGGGAGTGGGGTTGTCGGGGCAGAACAAGGATGTGAGGGGTCCAGAATTCCAACCAAAAGACCCCAGGATGGACTATTATGGTGACTGTTCTGGATGGTGAGTGAAGGGAAGCCAGGCAGTGTGGGGGCTCTGAAAGACTCGCAGAACAAGAGCCAAGGAATGAGAGGTCACGATTAGAGCAGAGCATAGATGTGTAGTGTAAGTAAAAGAGCAAAACATAAGAAAGAATTTAGGTTGGGTCAGAAAATAGATCACTGAGATGCTAAAGGGTGATAATGTAAGAATGATTAGAATCAAGCATGCAAGAAAGCATAATTTGGAGGCATTGGCTGTGATGTCAACAAATATACTGAATCTCTCCAGTATTTTAGGTAGTTTGGGGGTGACCAGGAAGAATTTTACCCAGATATCAAAGTCCTCATTGAAGATTACAAAAAGAGAGGAAGTCTATAGTCACCCATAATATCTCATGATATCTTGAGAAAAAGCAAAGAACGTTAGTTTAAGAGAATTGTAATTTTTAGGAAGTCTGATGTGGCTACAGGTCCAGAAACTTTGCTCTGGAAACTGATTTGGAAAATGGGGGACAGGGGAGTCAGGGATTGTGTCTGCTGTTGGGTCCTTGAATTGATCAAAGGCAAAACTCTGGAAAAGCAGTTTATATCTATATGCTTAGGAATTCAAAGGCCTCTAAACATTCTTTCTTTCTTATCAGCTTTCATTTTAAGCCCTAGAACTTCAGAAACTGCTTTACTAGTGAAGGGGGTGGCGGGGTCTGAAAGGAGAGAGGCTACTTTGTCTCTTTCTCTTGAAAATAAAATGGTACTTGGTAGGAAGTCTCTGGAGAAACAGCTGATTCACAGTTCCTCTTGTGACAACGTCACCTTGGCAGTGTTTCTCGGGTCACAGAGGATTTGAGCTTCTGTCATTCGCACAGGTCACACTTGCCTGGAGAAGAAGGCAATTAGTATCCTTTCCTGGAAGGCCCACTGGCTTACCCTGAGACTTACTTTGTTTCTGTGACCTTTTTCTGCTCCTAGTTTTATATTTCTTATGAATGCTAAAGGAAAAGGGTTTGGGGCTGCATTATTGTTTGAGTAAATTTGTTTTAGCTGATTTTTTTTCTCTCTGATATTTTTTCCTTCTGATCATAAGCAGAGGTCATGAAAAGAGGTGGGACCTACGAAGACGATTACTCTGATAGTAACTGAGGAGAGTAGATGCTGAGAAACACACAGAGAAAAAGCAAAAGACCAAGAGATGGAGAGAGACTACGGAAAGCTTCCAGAAATCCTAAAAAGCAAAAATGCTATGCCAATAAACACAAAAATGTCAAAGTAATAGATATTTCCATCAAAAAGTAAATTAGACATTCAAATTAATTATAAACATTAATTAACATTTAATTAATGGAAAATCCTAAAGGATAAAAGAGTCAGTGCCAGAAAAGAAAATTTAGAGATAAGATTCACTTAGATTTCACTGTATCCAATTCTAATTTTCCCTTCCAGAAAGGAGCAGGCTGTTTATAAGCCTTTGAAAGGAGGAAGATCCACCACCCCTTTCTGCCTTACTAGTAAGGTGGTAAGAGAAGATGTGTCTAGCTCTTCTAAATAGTCCCAGAGCTAGCCATATACAGAAGATTGAAGCTGGACCCTTTTCTTACACCATATATAAAAATCAACTCAAGATGGATTAAAGACTTAAATATAAAACCTAAAAATATAAAAAGCCTGGAAGATAACCTAGAAAATATCATTCTGGACATAGGACCTGGCAAAGATTTCATGATAAAGACACTAAAAGCAACTGCAACAAAAACAAAAATTGACAAAGGGGACCTAATTAAACTATAGAGTTCTACATAGCAAAAGAAACTATCAATAGAGTAAACAGACAACCTACAGAATAGGAGGAAATATTTGCAAACTATCAGATGGATAGTTTGCATCAGATGGATGGTTTCCATCTGATAAAGTTCTAATATCCAGAATCTACAAGAAACTTAAACAAATTTACAAGAAGAAAAAAAAAACAATCCCATTAAGAAGTTGGCAAAAGATATGAACAGACACTTTTCAAAAGAAGATATATGTGAGGCCAAGAAGCATATGAAAAAATGCTCAACATCACTAATCATTAGAGAAATGCAAATCAAAATCATGATTAGATACAACTCACACCAGTCAGAAAAGTTATTATTTAAAAAATCAAAAAATAACAGATACTGGCAAGGCAGTAGAGAAAAGGGAACACTTATACACTGCTGGTGGGAATGTAAATTAGTTCACCTATTGTGGAAAACAATTTGGTGATTTCTCAATGAACTTAAAACAGAATTACCATTTGACCCAGCAATCCCATTACTGGATATATATCCAAAGGAATACAAATCATTCTGCCACAAAGACATATTCTTGCATATGTTCATCACAGTACTATTCACAGTAGCAAAGACATGGAACCAGCCTAAATGCCTATCAATGGTAGCTACAAAAATTACAGTGGTAGACTGGATAAGAACTAGGAGTTACATACTCATCATAGAATACTACGTAGCCATCAAAAAGAATGAGATCATGTCCTTTGCAGCAACATGGATGGAGCTGGAGTTCATTATCCTAAGCAAACTAACATATGAAGAGAAAACCAAATACCGCATGTTCTCCCTTTTAAGTGGGAACTAAACATTGAGTACACATGGACACAAGGAAAGGGACAACATACACGAGGGCCTACTTGAGGGTGAGGGTCAAAAACCTTTTTATCAGGTACTATGCTGATTACCTGGGTGACAAAATAATCTGTACACCAAACCCTTGCAACATGCAATTTTTGTATATAACAAACCTCCACATGTATCTCTGAGCCTAAAATAAAACTGAATAAAATGAACAAATAAATAAACAGCCCCAGAGAAGAGTCGCTGAGCTCAATTCAAGTCTCAAACTAAAAAAAAAAAAAAAATGCTATGTTGTGAAGCAAAAGATTTGGAGGTAGAAATACCATATTTTCTAGGCAAACCCAGATTTCTATGCTCATACAGGGGCTTTTTTCCCCCACTTCTAAGCTTGGCTAAACATCCTGGTTACCACCATACATAATGGAGAGCTTCTCTTTTGCTGCATAATTACTAGTGCCTTAGATTCAACAGGTTTATTAGGGCTAACTCTATCAGGGGCTACACTACATGCTAGACCAATTCAAATATTTAGCAAACTCTATGAATATTTATTGATCATTTATTGATGTCATGGTACTGGGCCCAACACCCAACTAGGTATTATAGAGTGTACCAAAAAAACATGAATGTGATCTCTTACATTCTAAGGAGGAGAAAAGACATATGCATATGGGAAGATTTTAAAAGGACAATAAACACAGACCAAGTCAAATGAGAGACATTTACAGTAAGTAAACGAGGATAGAGATTGCTATGAGCTCAAGTACTCAGAGAAAACTTTTTTCATGATGTCTAATATACAAAGAACGGTGCATGACTAGATGTTTGTTTTAGAATATTATTCAGGTGACATTATTAAGGATGGATCTGAAGAAAAAAAGAAGACAAGGAAACTACTGCTGCATCAGCAATGATACACATTAACATGAGGGCAGTGGGGATGCAGAGAGACAGATGCATTTAAATCACATTAAGTAGATCTCTTGTCAGAACTTAGTGATTGATTGGAAGAGAAGTTGCCAAACAAGGAAGAGTTAAGAATGACACCCAAGATTTTTGTCTAAGAAAATTGTTTAGATGGTTTTTCCATTCACTGAGATGCGAATGCCTATGAAGAGACAGACTTCTGTGTTAGGTGTTATTTGAAAGACAGAAATAGTATGAGATGTTGTCTCTGCCTGGATTCCACTTCTATTTTCTCTTTTTTTATATCCTTTATTTCTCGATATAGGGTCTTGAGTAGTTTCATTTCATAAATTTATTTAAATATTGTGATGACCTAACTTACTGTCATGTTATCTTTATTTACTTCAGTACTTCTGCAAGGTTTATAGAAGTTAATTTGAAAATAAGCAGGCTGGGCGCAGTGGCTCACACCTGTAATCCCAACACCTTGGGAGGCCAAGATGGGCAGATCACGAGGTCAGAAGATCGAGACCATCCTGGTTAACAAGGTGAAACGCTGTCTCTACTAAAAATTCAAAAAATTAGCCGGGCGTGGTGGCAGGCACCTGTAGTCCCAGCTACTCGGGAGGCTTAGGCAGGAGAATGGTGTGATCCCAGGAGACGGAGCTTGCAGTGAGCCCAGATGGCCACTGCACTCCAGCCTGGGCGACAGAGCAATACTCTGTCTCAAAAAAAAAAAAAAAAGAAAAGAAAGAAAAGAAGCATAAATAATTCAAAACAAAGAGATTCAAAAGTTTATTTTGTGGGCATCTCCCCAGCCTCCCACCCCTTACCAACTCTAACTTTTATAATTAAAAGGATACAAAGAGATTAAGACAGACTTTCAGACATCTTCAAAAACTGGTCCAGTCTGTAAAAATGCTTATGAACCTACCAAATATTCCCAGCTTTGCTTGTTTCTAAAGGGAGTTGTACACAAAGGTGATGAATGTTACAGTCCAGAGGCTAGAACTGAGGCTTTGAATTATA